>NC_079163.1:1425770-2851540 GCF_947563725.1 Argiope bruennichi | reverse complement strand
GTTTGCCTACATCAATCTTCACAGAGCAAGAGAAATAGTTACAACAGGGCTCAAGTCAATCCAATCGAGGTTCTGTCTCCCCTCCTCTATTACGTTCTACTGGATAACTTGATAACATTTGCAGTTATAAAATTCTTTAGATCCCCCCACCCCACAATTGTTGGGAAATCATAACAGAATACCTTGATTTCACTAAGAGAAGCAGTCGGAATACTGAAGGTTATCTTAATACGAGAGGAAGATGAAAGAAGCTTTAAAATGCAATTAGTGCTGAGCACAAATATTTGAATTCTGGCCTAGTAATGCATTAGTAATAAGCTGTGTGTGAGATAGAAGGTTATTATAGTCTTCAGTTTAATGTGTGAGAAATTTCAATCAGAATAGACACGTGTCAGAAATCTCATGTTATATTAGATCAGGGATAAAATGTTCAGTTTGTCTTCCTTTTTCTTCTTTTCGCTCTGTGTCGTTCTGTGTTGTGTGTGTGTTCGTCGCTCCTGCTTGTACATAGTGCGTCCTTTTCCGGGATGAAATAAAACGACGTCAAAAAATCGAAAGTCTCTTCAATGTCTTCAAAATTGCCTTCTGATTAGAAAATTGCCTTCTGATTATATATATATATATATATATATATATATATATATATATATATATATATATATATATATATATATATATATATATATATATATATATATATATATATATATATATATATCGCTTTGCGTACAGCCGGGTTTTCAAGCCATGATGGTCAAATTCTGCAATTCTTTGTAAAGTAATTGGACAAGTAAATGCTGCATTAAAAGAAATGACCAATTCTCTAGCATTGAATTTCTATTATGTACAAGTTATTAAAATGCATGACGTAATAAATCTAAATATAAATTGGATCTACATTATTTATCATGAATTCTTACTTTAGAAGTCTTTTGTGGGTGAGGAAATTAAAGGAAATGTCGAAAATGGAAAAAGAAGTTTTAAAATTTAATATCTAGCAAGTAGTTTTAAATAGCTCTAAGGTCAGGAGCCAAATCATTAAACAATTATATTAATTAAATAGTTTATATAATAAGAAGCATTACAAAAGTAATTACCAACAAGGCTAATGTTTATTCTCCTTTTTATAATGGTGAATTTAAACCAATGATCATTGATGTCACAGAAGTCAAATTTTCAAAAAACTGTTTAATTTAATCTAGACTGAAACGCATTATTGATTTTATGTTTTGAAGCTTTTCTAATACACTAACTTACTGTAAGACCACAGATGTCTCAAGAATAAACTGAGGTGAACTGAAGTATGAATACCAACTAGAAGATTTTTTTTTTTTTTTCCCAAAATCGATTTGAAAAAATATTGAATAGCGCTTTTCTTTGGATAAAAATTAGATGTATGTGCAGCTGGTTAATGGCATTTTTTTGATTCATATTACAATTTAATGTGGTATATTTTGGTTACCAAACTCGCACCTGTCCGTTGTGTAGAATATCTGTATTAAACTTATACAATTTTCTAATTCTTTCAACCTTTCTTACATCTGAAATTCTCAGTCTAGATCTGTGATAACTCTACCACTAGAACCTACCATTAGATAACACTGATATTATGGAGCATGGCACATACACATTTTGTTTATTGCCGTGGAAAATTATTCTTCGTTCAGACGCCAAATTTTTGAATGGAGTAGACTTACTCAATATTTGCAAATCCTCATTCGATCGACATCTTTTCTTACAAAATGCATTGCTCCAATTGTTCAGAAATCAAAATGAAATGCAACTGCTGATTCTATTATTATTATTTTTTTAATATAGCAATATACTAATCTCATGATTTCTACTTTCGTTACTTGATGCACAACAGAAAGAAAATGATTCGCATTATTGAAGACAGCATTGCCGAATTAGTAATGTAATTCATTAATTAAATTCTTCTGCTTGAGAAACAATTTTGGAAAACTGACTAATGTCTTATATGGAGTTAGTTGTTCCACAATTGCAAATTACAGGACGTGAATATTTTTTTTAAAACTGTAAAGCTATTACACTCCTCTTTGTAATTCACAAATTCTTTGTATTTTGTTAATATTAATGAAATTGATGCAAAAACATTCCTAAGCTGAAATTTTTGAATAATTTCTTTTTGAAATGCTTCTTATGAGTTTAGAGTGTGATTTTAATATTTGAAAATTTAATGGAAAAAAATGAAAGTTCGAGTGTTTTGTTTGTATATATCTACATATTATTAAAATTGCTGTCGTCTAATTACAGAATCTTAAAGATAAATACAAATCAAATAGGACAACATATTTATTTTTACCTATTTACATACTGGTATTACATTAAGCTGATGATGGAAATTATAATAACCATTAACAAGTAACAATTAACCATTTCAGATTGCTACTTAATTATCATACGTTTGCAAATTTTCTTTAAAAAATTACATATTTATGTGAAATCCTAAGTACAGATTCAAAATGTTTTTTTTTTCTCAAAATATTCATCAAGCGCCACCTAGTATTTTTGAACACAATTTCTCATTTTTTCTGGACAATCGCAATTCTATTTATTTTATAAAAATGAGCGCCCACTTGTAAATAATTCACTTGTATGAGAATTTAGAATGGGACATGATTCACTCTTCTTAATTCCACATGCAAAAGACGTATTCGTTATGGCTAGTTCAATAAATGCACTTTCAGATCAAAGAGCTGAAATTTCGATCAAGATAGAAATAAATAATATAACTTTGCCCTAATCTAATTAAATATTAATTCCTTTCCTAAAATTAACATGCATATTTAATCATAAAGGAAGGTTTTAATGAGTTCCCTTCCGAATGTTACTACCGTTATGCAGATCCTGAATTTGAAGAAAAGAAAAGAAGAAGAAGAAAAAAAAAGTAAAGACTTTCCGAGTGATGATGTGCATTTATTTATTTTCATTTCTATGTTTTCCAATCAATTAATGCAACATTACTTGCATAAAGAGCTTTCAAATTAGACAGATTCAATGTTTTCTCAAGACATTCTGATAGCTTTGAATCTAGAGGCTCATTAAGCATCGCTGTAACGCAACAAAACGTTTTAGTTTGCGAAAAGAAGCATTAGATATTTATGAGTAGCGAAAGAGTATCGCATAAACATTCATTCCTTATTCTGAGAGTACTGGTGTTGGAAAGATACCTTCTGATATTTAAATTGCGTAAATTATTTACACCACAGTAAACGAGGCAAACTTTTCAAGAAGTTCATTAAAATAGCAAGCTTTTACCAGCCTTTACGCCCCAAAATTCTTACGGTAGCTTCCGTGGGCGAAATTTAACTGATTACAAAATCCATCTTTAAACGTGAAAGTAAGTGGTCCTCACATTAGAATTGAAGAAACAATCCGCAAATTTAGCTTTCCCTTGAAATGATCTCATTCACATGATTACTTTCATTTCACAGCCTTGAAATCAAATCTTTACTGCAGGAGTGAAGAATACTTTCTATAGAGATTATTAAATGTTTCATACAGAAATTGAATTACTTTTTAATATTTCATACTAAATAAACTCTTGCACATAATTTATGTTTTTCAAGTCTTACTTCAGTTTTGAGTTCATCACTGAATGAGCTGAAGTCACCTTTTCACATATTGATTTTATTTAATATTTTACACAAAAAAGTTACATTTTGTGTACCTTGAGCTATTTATAATCTGATGTCATTAGATACCAATTTTTTCCATCCAGCTAAAATAATTAGAATTAGATTACTTTCTTAATATACTCCCTTAGATTTCTTAGATAAGCAAATATTCAAAATAAATTTTAATGAATTTTTATTAGTACATATAAAAATGAATTCTAAATATTCTTGAAATAAACTTTAAGAATTTTTATTGCTCTTACAAACTGGTAGACAGATAATATATATTTTTAATGTACTGCAAATAAGAATTTTATTGTTGAAGTAGTGTTGTATTTCGAAAATTTAAAGCAGTCCTTCATATTATAGAATTCGAAAAGTTTATGAAACATTGTTAGGGTCAAATAGATAATTGTTAATCTATTTGTGTTAAAATGTTTCATTTATAAATAGTATGAGGATATATTTTACTCAAAAAATTTTCTTTGGAGGAACATTATGGAAATCATTTAGTTGTAAGAAGAGACAATACTTTTCAAATATTTGGAGACAACCATTATTATTTCGATATTCTTAAAAATCATAATCATAATAGGGAATATCATGAAAAACTTTCTCTTTTTGAAACTCAAAATCAGAATTTGATAAAGCTTGTCATAAAAGTTATGAAATATATAAAAACCTTTTTTTAGACAAATTTAAAATTGTTTAGGTTTCCTGAAACATGGCCAAAGTTTGATTTTTTTTCCTCCAAACGTAGACTTTGAATTTAGAAACATTAAGAGAAAGCTAATTTTAGTTTCTAATCACCAAAATGTAAAGTTTATAATGCTAATTAACCATGAAAAATTTACATCTGTGTCTTGTAAAATTTAGGTATACCGAATTAATATCAAGATTATAGGTTTTTTACAAAATTACGATTTATTCTTGATGGTTTCATTTGTTTCTAGTCTACGTTATAAAAAGAAATTTCTTATAACCTTAAAATAACAAGTAATATAAAAAAATCAATTCAATTCCTACTTAGGTCAACAAAGAAAATTTTTATTTTAGTTACTTTTTATTAAATAATTATCAAAAAAATTATTAAGTATCAAAAACTTATTGATTCGCAAGAATTGAACTCGCATTCTCACATTCACGTGAAAAAAGTTGAAATCCTTGCATTTCACCGATTGAGCTACTGCCTGTTGACTTCAATTTTCATAAGAAACTGCTAAAGCTCTATTTAAAGTATAAAAAAGTAATTAAATTTAATTAATGAATTAATATTTGAAAAAAACTGTATTAGCATTCAGTGTCATCCACTACAAGTTTAAAAAAAGGTATTTGAACTTGAGTGGATGAATAAAAAGTATTTTATTAATGATTAAAAATTAGAACAAGATATATAAATATATATAGGGAGAGTGTGAACTAATAGTAGGAATTGAAAAACTATTTTAATGCTGAGATGTTTTCACTAGACACATTTTTTTAATTATTTTATGAAAATAAACTTATTTTAGAGAAAGAGAAATAAAATTCAAACAGAATTTAAAGAGGATTCCAAATGTTATTCAATATCCCAAAGTAGCATATATATTTTATCCTTATAAAAAATACAGTCTTATTTCATGTTTTTTCATGGATTATTGAATTTGCAAAAGTGAAGAGACTTTTAGTTTCAAGTTTTTGGAAAGTATTTTCTGTCCAGCAGTCTTCAACCAATAAACCCATATCGTTGTTTGAAATCCCAAACGCGCTTAAAAGCTTCTATAATCTATTATACAATTTTTTCTATAATTTGTGTGGGCACAGGAATATTTCAAAGATTAGTTTTAGCTCATATTAATTTTAAAAATTTTATCATTACATTTGCCGAATTCAATTACTAAGATCATGTATTTATCTACCTCAAAAAGAACTTCGAATGGTTTGCAGACCACATTTGCTCATAAATATGTTTACTCGACCTTTCGTACCTTTTGCTTCTCAGATATTTTACATGAATCAAGCAACAAGTACAGCTCTTTTGGACATACCATTAAGGTTTTTATTCATCGAATTCATTGAATGATTACCTTACGCCCATCTTCTAAGTACTTGAGGCATTATACTAAAATGAATTGAAAGAATGTAGTGATACATGAATAATCCTTGGACCATATTTTATAGCTAGCCGCGAGAAACAAACTTTCACAAAAAAAGTGAGCTAATTTTTATAAACTGTGGGGTTGATTCAAGTGATGCATTGTATAAATATAATATTCTATTTTCCATTATCATCTATTTTGTTTCGGAGATGTTTCAAACGCTTCTTCTTGCCAACTTTTGGTGGCATATAAGCTAGATATATTTTTTAATCTTCTCTCTCTCTCGAGCCCTCTGTTTATCTCTGTGCATTTGATTGCACCGAACAAATATGAAATTTTTACAACTTTCAAACGTTCTTCTTTCGCAACACTAAAAGAACTAGGTCCAGAAGTTGGATCATCGAAGGCAACTACCATTTTTCTCATTGGAAATTCGTTTAAATGAAGCCAGCTAACCTCTGCTTATTTTGGGAGCTTTATAGAATTTCTGAATAATGAAATTTATGCACTAGAGACACTGATATTTATTGTTGTATCATCACAACAATGCATTTCTCATCAAGGAAATTTTCTTTCATAAAATGTAGTACTGATGATATTATGTGTTTTTGTAGCCACTTTTCGTAGTTACGTATTCGAAACATGTTGGATCTTGTTCTTAAACCAAATATGTGTTATTTCTTGTTTAACTAATCAGACAACTTATACTTGTTCTATCTTATTAACAATCGAAATCGAATGAAATTATTTCTGAAATTCGAGTTGAATTATTATTTTGACAATATTTTGCCTTTTCAAGAAAAACCTTTGATTTATATCTTACTACTAACTGATTTTCTGGCTTTATAACATTTAAATACTGCAAAATAGCACTTCCTAAATTAGCTCTTATTATATTGTAAATTTATTTATGTTAATATAACTAAGAAAAATTTAACAGATTTTCTGTCACCTATCTCCAAAGTATTATAGAATAATAGTTATTTTTTTCCATTGCCAATTAAGATCTTAAATGTTATATTTTTGAACTTGAAAATTTATTATGTGGAGGAGGCAGGCACTAGTTGTCACTCGGGACAAATTGTCATATTCGAATTTTCAATTAATCGCCGTTTGAAATACAATTTTCTCTCGCTCGATAGTATCTCTCGTGTTGCTTCCTCAATGACTTTTGAACTGTCTGCAATTAGTGGCAAAACGAGTACTTTTGAAGATATTAACTATGCTGCTATTTTTAATTTTTCTTTTAATTTTTTAATTTGCTTCCAATTATTGGAGAAAATTGTGTTTGGTCAGTACCAAGAGAAGATCTTCATTTCAAAACAAATTTTAAAAGTTCTGTATAACAGTATTATACCACTCACAAGGATCAAGATAATAAAATGGCACCACGAAAAGCAATTTTTTGCAATTCCGTTGAAGCCAGTCCTTACAGTGTTACGAGTAAATTGTCTTCTTTAATAATTAATTTCTTTATTTATTAAAGAAGTAAATTTAATTTATTTTTAAATTTAATATGAAAATTTATGAAAGGAATATGGAAAGGGATACATTCGCATAAGAAACGCTTCTAGAAGCAATTGAATGTGTAATAATTAGTTATTCATTGCGATATCAGCAAGTTAATGTAAAATTAATTTCATTTTAAGCTAGATATTCTGCAGTAAAATTAAAATTACAAGTCATGGTAAGGTATAATTCTAATTATTTTCATTTTCTAATTTAACTACTTTAAGGATAATTACATTACATTAATTAAAAAAATATGCATTGCAGATAAACTTTATTAATTTTTAAAGATATTTCTCGAAAATTCTGCTTAAAAATACATTGATGGATTGTTTTTATTTCGTATTCAGAATCAATTGTACCTAACATTGTCTATAAAATATATCTGTGGGATTTCACAGGTAAACTGGAAATGGAGTTTCAATATTTTATAGAAAACACTTGAAAAACATACATTGCCCTTTCTCATAAAGAAATATAAGGTTTGTCATATCAGTACATAATTAAAAATATCGAATAAAAATCCTAATGAACTGGTTTAAATATGAAAGTTCTTCGAGTGACTAAGGGTTAGCTTATCTAATATAAAAAACAAAAATCTTTTACTCACTCTGCAAACGACCAGTTTGAATAGACCGCGAGCTTCAATTGACATAGTATCTGATATATTCTAATTCCAATGCCCAGATATTTACGGCATTGACATGAATGGGTTGAAAGATATACGGAAGTCAAGAAGATAGCTGCTACAAAAGACAAAACGGAAGAATAATATTTCTAGAAGAATAATAGTTAAGAATCGTTCTTGCTATTAAAGGTAATGATAATTCAGCTATTTTTTCCTATGAAAGATTTAAAAGAAAACTTCCTTCCAAACACACCTGAAAGAAAAGCATATTCAACGAATAAAATTTTGTAGATGTTAGGGTAAGATTTGTATAACTCCTTGAGACATTTTGTGCAGCATCCTAAAGCCGCCGAAGAAATGCCAATCCTACATTTTCAGGAAAACCATCAATGTTATCTTAGTTTACCAAAAAAGAATTTTGTGAAAAAATATGGTGGTATTCTTTGTCAAGAAACATAAATGCTCATTCCACACATGACATATGCTGAAACCATTAAACAGGTGTATGTTTGAGTCTTTCAAATAATTTATTAATAATCTTATAGATGAGAAATATGTCCAATCAAATGCTATAACGCCGTATATTTTTGGTGCTCAAGACTTCGTGTCAACGAACATGACTAGGGATTGCAATACCGGACCAAAATTTCAATACCGGTATTCGGTATTTTTAAAATCTTAATACCGGGATACCGGTTTCAATACCGGTATTAGAAATTTTAGAAAAAGAAAGAAAACAAGGTGTTTCTTTGTTTTATAAGAGAGTGTAAATATCACAAAAAATATGTAACTTATAAATTATAACAGTATATAAAGCATCACAAAAAAGTAAAAGAACAACTTATTTATTTAAATCACAAAAAAAGTGTAAATATCACTATTCAGTCTGTGGTAACTATTACAAATTTTTGAAATGTGATCTTCAAAAACATAATGCATCAATTGTACTGTCATTAAGCCTGAAAAGTAATTTTGTGTAAAAATTACCAGCTATCGAAAACGCTCTTTCAGAATCTACGCTAGTAGGTGATACTGTTAGCAATACACGATATACTTTTTCGAAGTATTTACCTCTAAATCCCTCATCTTCAAATAAATCGATTTCTCGTCGGATGGTTTTGGATATAGCTGATTTCTGTATTGCATTTTGGTTGGTTGAATATTTTTTTTTATTTATTGTTAGTTCTAATTTTTGTTCAAGAGACAATTCCTTGTCACTATCGACATTAGTGTCATCATAATTCGATAACTGAACCGAATTCTTCTGAATGTGGATAGGTTTGTGGGTAAAAAATTGTAAGAAAATTTACTATAAACTTAATCAGATTTGAACTGATTCTTTTCTTTTCTTCTTTTTCATTTTCATTTTTAAAATCATTATAATTATGTAAATACCGTAAGACATTTTCTATTTCGGTATGCCTTTCTTATGTGCGATTTTTCAATGTAATATATAATTCTTCAGATACTAATGTGTGCTGTTCTTTCATGATTGCAACATGAAATTTATTGTTGCATTAGCTGTTAATAAATTAAAATCTCTCAGACATAATGCCTCTACAGTCAGTTTTATTGGAAGTAGAGCTGATATAGTTCTAGATATTAAGTCGAATTCACTATCTGAAAAATTAATTTACAGGTTTAAGTCGATTATTGCTTTTTGGATTGGATTTCTAAATTTCAAAAATCGTTCCATCATTAGGAGTAAACTGTTCCAACATGTCTTAGAATCTATTATTAATATATATTATATTTTATTTTCAGTTAGTACATATTTTTGTAATATGGCATTTTTTGTAAGGGAAAGTTTAAATATCTTAACAATTTTTCGAACTTTATAAATTATAGGAAGCAATTCTTGATAGGTTAATATTTCATCCCCATTAGCAATATCTTCTTCAACAATTACATTGTCATTATCTTCATTGTCAATATCACTCTCACTCTTTTCAAAGTTGGAATCCGAAATTTCTATATCCACAGCATTTGGATTCTTCTGTTCTTCATTTTTTTGGTATAATACATCTATTACTCCTAATTGAATTCCATGACCATAGCACAATCAACTTTCCAACTTTTTACATAACTGTTGCTCCATTAGTCGTTATGGATACAATATTTTCTTTCAGGGATAATCCATGTTTCGCTAATTTAAATTTAAGCTATTAATTAAGCCATTCATTAGCTAATTAATTTCGCTCGTTAGGGAGACATAAAAACAAAAACGTATACTATTTTACTATGTTGGCGATCCCTGAACATATAGTGGAGACAATTTTAAAAATTTCTAGTAAATACCGAAAAACCGGTATTTAAACTAGTGAATACCGGTATTACAAAATTGTAAAATGGCTCAAAATACCGGTATTCGGTATCCCGGTATACCGGTATTGCAATCCTTAAACATGACTGATAGGCCACAACCACCAGATTTATCATGGGGCAAAATGTTGAGACGATGCGCGAAGCATTAATCCAAAAACAAAAGGCACTCCTTTTATATCATAAGTAAACTCGTGTGCACCACAAGCAAATCCTTCCTTAGAAATAGCTCCCTCAACTTCGACAGGAAGGGAAAGAGGTTTATGTCAGCCCATAGAAAACATTTCTAGAATCTAAGGACAGGAAAGAATTCAAAACTAACACTGGCAATTACTTTCCTTTTAACAGAGTCACTGATAAGAGATGCCTTGCACACCGAAATTATAAAATGACAAATTATAAAGAGAAAACTGCCAAGCACTGAAAGAAAAGTAGCATCAACCAGACAAAGAATTGAAGGAAAAGGGCTCCTTAAGAGAACTTATTTGGACGATAAAGTTGACAATCAATACTGCATAGAGTTTTTTGAACCAATCTTAACATTCAGGCTGGCTTCATTTTCGAAATTGATTGGAATCGGATCATAATCGTAGATATAATTTCACAAATTACATATTTTAGAAAGCAATAAATCAGACAATTATTATGATTGCTCATCAGAATAACTTATGAAATCAAAAGCATTAGGAATAAAGGTCATTGATCTATTGATATATAGAATTTAAAAAAAAATACTGAAAACTTACATTAAATTAGCTTGAAGATGCTGCATTTGTTTCTGTTGCTATCGTATTGCAGATTACAAATAGCTTCTTGTATGTGACGACATACACCATTGTGGAGTAAATTGGTGCGATATACAAATGTGTATAAAAATGCCAACAACATTGGCTAATTGTTTTTGAAAAAATAATTAGGTAATTTATTTTCATTAACTAGAGTAGGTTTTAAATTGTATTTAAAAAGTTATACTGTTTCTGAAGCAATTGAAAATATACGTTTTTGACAAAAAAAAATCAATTTTAGGCAGATACCAGTCAAAATAATTTTTTCCGAAAAATTATCGAAAATAATTTTATGATACCCCATACTTTTATAAAGAACACATAATAAACTATTATTAAGTTTAGAATGATTTATAATTAAATCGGCAATACTATTCGAAATTACTTTTTTGAATCCTTATATTTATGATTTTTTTTTCAAAATGCTTCAAAAGAGTCCGGCTTGTTTGTAAATTATGACGAAAATTTGAACTGTTCCCTAGAAACTCAATATAAGTTGTCTCCACCATTACATCGACTGTGTGCTTGATAGATAGTTGCGGCAACAGATATTTATCTTTAAAAAATTATCATTTGAAGCAATTCATAATTATAAGCAGCTATTTTAATTGAATTTTGTTGAATTACTTTAAATCAAAATAGATTTTTTTCATTGATTTTGTTTATCACTATAAAAAATTATAGAAGGAGAAGTCATTTTCCCGCAACACTAATAATCTAGAAATCCCACCTATAAGCATAAACCATAGTTTAAAAAAATTAATATGAAAGATACTATGTTCATTAAATTTATTTTTAACATTGATAAAAAAAAGAAGTTGTAAATGCTTGATAATACTGAACAATCAAAGACTTTGTATTATATCAATAGAAATTTGGCATATTTGCAAAATACTTATACATGGGAAGTATTTTTTTTTTAATTTGATCATCAAGCTCACGTTTTGGACATAGTGCATAATAACACCAGTGCAATAGAATATATATATATATATATATATATATATATATATATATATATATATATATTTGCTGCAAAATTTTAATTCTAATTCATCAAAAAGCTTCATGCATCTCATTTGCTATATTATTAGGAACTGCTATTAGAGACCATCACTGATTATAATGAGTTCATTTGGCTACGAATCCATATACAAGCAGGAGCTGCTTAGAATTACTCGAAAGATCAGATTCACACCGATAGTTTTTCTATTTAATGCAGTTCTACTTTATACAAAATGTTCTTCAATACTTACTCGAAATTATTTTAATAAAATGGAGAAGCAAATAAAGAATATAGATTTTCAAATGGATTGAAAAATGAGAATGAAACTGTTCCATTAGAGATGAAACCAAACAATCAGGTAACGAAATAAAGTATTAGTAAAACTTCCTTTAGTAGCTTCCAGGGATACTGAAATGTCTTTAAATTTTTTTCGTGAATTTTAATTGTACAGCAGTGAATTAAAAATAAATTTGATGTTTGTATAAGGTATCAAATATCTTGACTCATGAACTAATTAAAACAACTGCAAACTAACTAAAAATATTATGTCTGATATTCTAAACCATTAACTGCAAATTAACTAAAAATAACTGAGCGGCAATGAGAGGAATAACAGAGAGAGAAATTTCAAGAATGAAAAGGATTAAATAGAATCTTATGATATAAGGCCACGATAGTTTGGATTGGATCAGGTGTAGCATATTCTATTTAATACTGTTTAAATTTGCTACAAAATATATCTTCCAACGGATGCTATTTGACACAAGCATACTTATTAGTGAGTTTTTTTTTTAACTTTTTATGTTTGAAGCAAACTTCGAGAAGAATCCACAAAGCGTTTAGTTTATTTAGTTCCGTGCATGCCAGTCTTCGAAAAAATGGAGGCCCTTGGGTAATAAAGAAAACTTATCATGCCCTTTTGTGTCTTTCAACAAATATTTCATTTTCATTTTTTTACTGACAGAATACAAAAATATTTCTTTTTTCCGTAATTGTTAGTTTTGTTTCCTGCCTCACTGAATGTTTTGGATATTAAAATTCAAAATCGAGTGTTAACATACGTGCTTGGTCTGTATTCTAGTTGGTTCGTCATTTGAGAAAGTAATGTATTTTCAAATCAAAATATCGTGAATATTTTACGCATGAAACGTATAATAGAATTCTAAACATGAAAAGGAAACTTATGGCACATTTTTCTGTATATAAGATTAATGCACAAAATTATGAATTATTACCAGATATTCCGTCGTATGTCCACCATTCTTCCCAGCTGCTGTACACGCCTGGAAGGAAGAGAAAAGAATTTATTAACAGAAGCACATGCATACGTAGAAGTGCAAATGAATATATATTTGTGAGAAATGAAATACAAATAGATTATTTATATTTTCAGTATTTATTAATGTACTAAGCACAGCGTGGTATAGAAATGAAACCCCTGCTGAAAAGGACTAGTTTTTTATTCGAATAATCGCTGAAAAAAAAAGGAGTCACCCAGATTTATTCTTGCATCATTCATCATTCAGTCTTACAAAAGTTATCGTTCGAAAAGAATCAACGCACTTTTAAAATTTTTGAATTAAAAATACCCTGAGGAAACGTCTATAAAATGAAATAAAAGCAATCTTAAGCATTTCCAAAAACAACACACATTTTCCTCTCCGAATTTCAATACTTTAGATTTATTCATTTAGAAATTATGAACAAATTTCGATTTTTTAAAGTTAAAATAAAAATTTTCGCTTTTATCCGTACTTTAGAAATAATGTAGTGATTGCCCTAACATTTTTGCAATAGAATTATGAGGTATTCTGTATAATTTGCTCATATAATTAAAACTACAAAGTCATTTTTAACATTCAATATAATTTTTCCAAATTAAAGTTAAAAAAATTTTGAATAGTAAAACACCTAAATTTGTGAAAGATTCAATGGAAAAGGCCATTTTATGTGGACATTCAGCTCATTTCTTCAATTTCAGCTCATTTCTTTGTTTTTAAAATACGTTAAATTTTCTGTGCCGTTTCTCAAGCGATACATTTCGAGACGCATTCACAAATTTCAAATTGTCGATAGCATTTCATTTGTCCCTCAAATGTTACTCACCATTCATGCATTTATTGTACCAAATATTATTTATCACCTTTTAATGTAAGAACAGCGGTTGCCGAAAATCTTTTAAATTGCTAAGATATTTTATTAATAGTCGATCCTTTAAAAACCGACAATTTTACACATTGACTCATAAAATGGAACTAACAGAATATGAGAATTCGATGAAAAATTAGAATTTCTCTCAGCATAAATAATTTTGTAACTATTTCATTTTACAAACACATTGTACAATTATTTTTGTTTATAATTAATGAAAACCGAATTATACATTTGTTACAAGCAATGGCCCATTTTATTCAGTATTTATTGCAGTTTGTTTCATAAATTCAAGAATTTTTACAAAAAAACCTCAAATTTCATAAAATTAATCTGCCCTATTTGTAATTATTATAACTATGCATATAATCATTTACGAAATAAAAAAAATATTATTTTCATGAATATGCATAATAATGACTCTCCTAATCAAATACATTAGAATAATGCCTACTTTCAGATTTCTAATCTTATCAGAATGAACAAATTATGTGATGAATAATAGCTTAAAAAGTGCTACAACGTGTTTTTAAAGTGATAGATTTCAATTTACGTTCCGCTTTTGTAACACGTAAACATCTTGCATATGGGTTTTCATGTAAAGAAATCTTTCGCAAACAAAAATTATTTGTTTAAAACATTCAATTGCCTGTAGGTATTGAGAGAAAACTGATTTAAATTTATCAGCGAATGAAATGCGCCACTTTTTTATACGCTCGTAAAATAAGGAGATGTATTTTTTCATGTTTATTTATGAGGAAGAACAATGAAAATAGAAATAGTGTACACTGCTGAAAATGCAAGATGAAAGAACAAAAAGAATAAAAATGTGTCTCCTCTCAATGGGCAACATATTAAATTCAACGCTCAAATTATATCTATTTTTCTTTCTTTTAAATAATGAATGACATATTCAATTGAATTTCTTTTGCCCGTACAATGAATCTTTCTATTTTGGCGTTTTAAGTATGATGTTGATAGGCCAAGATAAATTTGAGTCGAAACTTTCATTGCCCTTGTTATTTTTCAACTGGAAAGAACTTGTACCAGAAAGTTCATTGTGAATATTTTGTCAAACATCAAGTAGGAATGGATTGTAATATGTAAAATGAAATTTTAAAAATGTTTTGAAAGTGTCACAAAAGCAAAAAATACTTTTACCGACGCTCAGACAGTATATAAATCTTACACATCTAAATATGGAAACGATATTTTAAAAGAAAATAAATATCTCCAGATATAATAATTTTATATATTAACCAAAATTTGTAATCTGGGAATTTTGTATCATGAAAAATGTATTAATGACGTATGTAATAATAAAATATGTTAATGAAAAGAATTCTCCTAGGAACTTTCAAAAATTGTGTAATTTTAAATATCTAAATAATTCCTTATGAACAGTTTATGCACATCATCTTTTAGTATACGTTACTACCTCTAAAATGGTACTTATAATTTTCATATACCATGATCCGCTGTGGAATAAAGCTGAGTAACTCCTTTTTTCCGTCGAAAGTACCTAGAAATATATCATTTATGAGGGCTGTTTCAAAAATTTAGAGAAATCAGATGTACGGTTTACGAATGAAACGAAATACTTATTATTTTTCGCTATATACAGACAGTGCTATTAGGAATTAAAATTCAAGATGAGAATAATTAATTAGCTATTGTCAACTAAATTGCCTGAGCTATTGTTAACTGAAATATATGAGAATTTGAAAGTACGTTTTCATTTTTGCACAGAGTCTCTATTTATATAATAACTTTTCTTTCATCAAAATTATATAAATAGATCTTATGTTCTTGATGTATATAACTTTAATCAGTCTATATCACTGCATACTTAAGGAAAATTTATAAATTTTAAATTCAGCAGACAATATAAAAATAATTCTTGATAGCAGCATTTATCTACAGTAGCATATAATATGATTTACTTCCATTACATACTCAATGAATCTGAAGTGAATATAGATTATGAAATGAATGAGTGTGTGATTGCAATTTTTTGACTTTAATATGTGTAACACCTTCTTTAATGTTGATTTATTAAAACGCAATTTTAGTGAAACAAAATGATATTCTTGGCATTAAATTAAGCATAACCAGTCTTTAAACATCGAATATACCTCTAAATTAAAAAAAATATTTTAAACTTTCTTTGATAAAAATTTCTCAAAAGTGTTATATAAAATGTGATTAGATAATCTGTCCTAATGCGCTTTGTATTCTATAAAAATACTAGAATGAAGAATTAGTATGACTTTAGGTTCTAGTTAAGGAAGTTGTGGCGTTTTTAGAGTGTGAAACTTATCTTATAAAAGTCTTGTATCATATCTTGCATATCTTATCTTCTTTGTGATAAATTTATCGTATCTTGTATCCTTATCTTATTTTTTATTGCTTTAAAATATTTTTAATACTGAATTCTACCAACCGGGCTAGTGTGAGAATTCTAATACTTCAAAACCAAGCGCAATTTTTTGTGCATGAAAACATGATAGAATCGTCCCTTCTATATCAGCGGTTGGTTGCGAATTACCTTTAACCTCAAAATTTCAGCTAGGCACCTGAAAACTCCCGAGTTAGGACTTTATCGAACAGGGCGATTTTGTACGAGTAAAAAAAAATGGAGATTTTTATAACTCGAATATTTATTATTGCATCTTCATAAAACTGGAATTGATGGAAATTACTCAGGGGAGCAATTTTATTAAATTAACGAATTGATTAACTGAGATCATTAACATATTTATGGATTGCTATCAAAAAATTTTACAATTACCCCTATCGACTTTATTTAAAGAATAGATTTTTCATCCTTACGTCAGCTCCTAAATAAAATTTTATGGAAATCTGTTGAAAATTTCGAGATCTATAGAGTTTTGAAAAATGCTTCTAATTTTAAAAGAAGCATGTAACGATTGACGAAATCTTGGAAACTTTAGAATATTTTCAAAATATATTTTTCTCATTAAAATAATATTATCTTACTACACAAAATGATATATATATATATATATATATATATATATATATATATATATATATATATATATATATATATATATATATATATATATATATATATATATATATATATATATATATATATATATATATATATATATATATATATATATAAATCACGGGGTTAGAATCAGAGAATTTTAAGGAAAAACATTTTTTTTTTATTTATTTACTTGATAAAACATTTCTAGTATTTCATCGAGAATTTAGAATGTTCATCAGAATTGTTCATTTTTTATGATTCTCAAAATTTAAAAATATTCCTTTTTAATGAACTCCAAATTTCTAAATTTTAGTATTGAAATAAAGATTGCTATTTTAATGTAATATTTTGAATAACAAAATGGGGACTTAATGAATGAATTATATGATTATCATTCTTATTCAAGTTAGCCCGTAGGTAACTTACTATCTCCATAAAATATTATTTCACAAAGGGAATTGAATTAATATATAAAACTAAAAAGCCTTTATAACAGTAACGTTATAAAATGTTAAAACCTTTATAACAGTAACATTATAAAATGTTAAAACCTTTATAACAGTAACGTTATAAAATGTTAAAACCTTTATAACAGAAACGTTATAACTTTTAAAAAAAGAAAAAGCGCTGATTTATTCATATTTCATATCGGATAATTCCTGATAATTGTATGCTTAGAATTTGAATGGAAAACTCGAAAACGCCGAAGCTCTTACTCGTATGAAAGAAAGTTGAATCTTATCTTGAATGCTTTCCATGAATGAATCCTTTACAACAAATCGGTTAATTAGGCTATTTAAAAAGTTTATCCATTTAATATTTTAGTTCTGGTGTTCTCATGGGCGTGTAATGACAGATGTTCAAACTTTCCTTAGACAGTCTGCATTCAAAATTTGACACAAACTTCTACATTTGCAATCAGCGCCGCATATCAGATTTGATCTTTCTTTTTCTTATTTTGATTTATCATGTATTCGGACATCATTTCAAAAATTGCCTTATTTTCAGACTTAGGAAGATCTAAAACGTGACGAAACACTAATATCTCGAAATCAAATTATTTGATGTTCACAACAGTTTGCACACTTCTTATTCTAGAAATTTCAAACTGTTTACTCCAACTAATGTTTTATTACCATAAATATCATCTGTATACTGTTTCTTCAATACATAATATCAGTTAAGTTTTCTGATAGTAATGTCTTAATATTATAAATTTTTATAACTTAAATATTATAAATTTATTACAAAAAGTATATAAATATTTAAAACTTTCTAATTCTAAGAAACTAATAAAATTGTTTCTGAATTCTTCTTAAAGAGAATCATGCAATATCTTTATTGTGAAAAAGGTATTAATTTTAATGAATTTTCTGTCTGATTAACACACCCTTCGAACTGGAAATAAAATATCCTACTTTTAATAAATCTTGTTAAATCCTTTGGCTTAAAGTGTCATTACGGGATTTCTTTCTTACATTTCAGCCAAAACTGGGGATTCGATGCGTTGCATACACAACAAAAATTCAAACATAGAGGCTGGATGATAAAATATTAACAAAATACTCAAATTTTGAATTAAAATATAATAAAATATTATAAATTTAAAAAATATCATATTAAAGATCATTCTCAGTCGTGCCTTGCTTTTCTTTCCAATGATAAAATAAAATTCTTTCTTGCTATCAAAAATTTGAAATTTACTTAATATGCGGTCGTTAGCAGGTTAATTCTTTTTTAGTTTGTAGCAAATAGAATTAATCATATCTAAAGAACTATTGCAACTTTTGATAAAAAATCTAGAAAAGGAATTATCAGAAAGAATTATGAAAACTTTTGGTTTTTAAAATGAAAGAGTTCACGTCAACACGTAATTATATTTGATAATTAATTAGTTTGTCTATTTGAATATACCTACTCCTTCGACTTATTCCCATCAATACCAGTTTTCTGAAGAAGTGTGGGCGACACTGAATTTTCTACTTTTTTAATAGATTATTTGAAAGACTACACCATTTATTTCAAGAATTCTAATGCTAATTAGGGAAGAATTAATTAATTAATTAGGAAAGTAGTTCGAGTTGATTTTGCAAAAACTACAATTAATCATAACAATTATTGCTTCTACTCTTTTAGAATTTATTTTCAGCAAAGCATTATATTTTTGATAATTGCAATGTAGTATGTTTGATCTAAGCATTTGTTTCAACTTGTTTAGATCAAAAGACAACGTTAAGGCTAGTTTAGTGAATAAAATAACCCTGATATAATAGGAAAAATACTAATAGCTTTAGACCAATAAAATAACAATAGAACTATTCCATCACTTTTAAATTGTAACAAGTCAAAAGTTTTTGCCCAGAGATTTGTCGTATGACATATTAAGGTTTCCAAGTTTTTCGAACAAAGCAATTTTATGCAGTCATTATGTTTAGCAAGCGTTTGCCAAATAAAGAAAAAAGTTTTGAACAGTATAATCAAATATTTTAAACTGAATTATTTAAACTGAAACTCAGATTATTATTAAGAATTTTTTTTTAAAAAAATGGGAAATGAAAATTCTTGGAGGGAAAACATGAGAACAAATTATTTTATTCTTCAGGTGCATAACTGCTTATTCTCTTTTTATTGAGAAAACTACTGTATCTTGTTCCAGTTAAAAATAGATTTATCCTTCCTTTTAAGATGAAAAATTGGGTTTAATTAAATTGCAAAAAGAAGTAAGAATATCGTTTGCAATAAGTGCGATGTTAAGCTCATCATTTCTTAAAAATAACCAAAATGTTATTTAAAAATAATTTGAAGAAGAGAATTCAAGAAACCCCTTGGGATAAAACATAAAATTATGTTGAAATAAAAGAATGTTATTATAAAGGCTCTCACTTTTTTTCCTTCTTATTAAATAGAAGATCCTTCGGCGTGTTCTACATGATCGTTTCGTACAACACAAAAAAAGTTTCACAGAACATTAACGGGTATTTTATGGTAACCATGCAATCTATCAGCATGTGAGGATTTTTCATCCGACTTTAATAATAATAGAAAGTTATCTTCTTGATCTTTTCAAGCAAAAGTGACCTTTTTAGAGACGTTTCTGATTCCCGACGACTAGAAAGAAATCGCTGGAATTTATCTTTTCACTTCTCATTCGAATGGTGTCAAAAATAGAACACCAAGTGAAAACTGTGTTGCTTTTGATTCATCAGAAGGAAAAGAAGTAGAAAATGTTTAACCGATTCAAATCATTTCACTTGTGCACCGATATATATGTTAAACGGGATACATTTTGTGATCAAACTACAAGAAAATGAATCAATCATTTTCCTCCAGCCTTGTTTACTTTCTTACATTGAATTTGTTTAAATTTTCAGTTGGCAGTTTCAGTGAAATACCAGGTTATTAGAGAAAGAAGATGATGAAAATCATCTTATCTGAAAGAAATAGTTGAAATGACGTTTCGTTTGGTAACGCTATTCTGTAAGTTTTAGTCATGATGGATGTCATTGAGTAACATCAATTCGTTGGGGAGGGGGAAAATGAACGCTGCTTCTTTCTCAGAGATCATTTGACGAAGAAATTCTGATTGTATCTATTGATGCAGTTCAGATTGATAATTTTTAGAAAATGACAGGCATCGAATTTGAGCGAAAAAAGTGTCCAAATCAAAAAAGTCAAACATTTGTAACTTGTACCAAAAGATAGCCATTTCAACTATCTAAATATTTACGCCATTATATGCTCCGGATAAGCGTGTCAGAATCCTGTACAGAAAATAGAATTGTCTGAAAAAATCCAAAACTCATCATTGTGCATTTCAGATGATTGGGAACGCCATAAAGTGGGCGAAAGAGAAAAGAAATTTCTTTGTTTAAATCAAAACAAGAAAAGGAAAGGGATTGCAGTTTCAGTGTCATTGATTTTAGAAAATGAAAAGAATCTAGGAGATCAACTCATAAAAAGAGGAAGAGAATGGCCTCTCATATTCGTATAATTCAAATCAAATCAAAATCATTGTGGACTCAAAATTATGGAAAAAGTCAAGTAAATTTCCTTGTGGCGTTCCCGACCTTTCGGCTTTGAGTAATTTGGGAAGAAAATTATTTCGCCTTTTAACAAATAAATATTTAGTATGAGTGAAATTTTTATCTTGCATTAAAAAATTGAATTAAGTTAATGTTAAAGCATATTTTTAAATAATATGCTTTATATTATTTTCGGAACTCCGAAGATAATATACTCCTCATTTTTATGGAGAACTTCAATCAGGTAGCAAAAATTCAAAATCTTTAATTAGTCTGATTTCTTTAAAAATTTACTTCCGTATAGATTTTGTTTAGCTTTAAACGAAAGATTTTCTTTAAAAGTTTTTATAAATTTTGTTTGAATTCTTCTTCGGATGTATTTTAATTATTTAAATTAAACAAAATTCAAAAATTGTTATAACATGTTTTCCTTTCGTAAAACCGAATTTCTAATGAGTTTACAATTTTAACGAATCTTTCGAAAATCAAATATAACTTTAGATAGATTTTTTATGATAAATTGTCTCATTCTTCGTAGTCAAAATTATATTCCAAGTGACTCTTCCTTATATTGGTCTTGTAATTCTCTTCAAATAATACTCATTTTTTTCTGGTGAACACCATTTTATTTTCGGACACATTTTTTGTGCCTCTTCAGATTGACTGACACAGATTAGGACACCTCTCACATTTTGAGTGCCACGTCTCGGTCACAGAATCGTTCTTACACACTCTACGTTATGATACAAAAAAGAATTAACAAAACTTTGTACTCGACAGATACGCCATCTATCGGAGTGAAGCTGTAATAGGTCTCATTCTTGAATTTAGATAATACGTCTATTTTGTGAGAGATATCACATTGACACCCCGACCTTTAAGCTTTGTGTAATTTGTGTGTGGGGGGGGTATTTCACCTTTCATCAAATAAATGATTAGTATTAGTGAAATTCTTATCTTAAATTAAAAAATTTAATTAAATTTATGTTAATGCATATTTTTAAATAATATGCTTTATATTATTTTCGGAATTCTGGAGAAGCATTTGTATGGAGAACTTGAATCATGTAGCAAAAATTCAAAATCTTTATTTAGTCTGATTTCTTTATAAATTTTCTTCCGTATAGATTTTGTTTAGCTTTAAACAAAAGATGTTCTTTAAAAAATGTTATAAATTTTGTTTTAATTCTTCTTCAGATGTATTTTTATTATTTAAATTAAGCAAAATGCAAAAATTGTTATAATATATTTTCCTTTCGTGAAACCGAATTTCTAATGAGTTTAAAATTACACAAATTACACAAAATTTTTCATTAAATTTTTTTAATGATAAATTTTCTCTTTCTCCTCAGTTAACATTATATTTCGTGTGACTCTTTGTTACATTGTGCTCATTCTTGAATTTAGATAAGAGTCTTTTTTTTTGTGAGAAATATCACATTGATTACAAAATTTGATGTGAAAAGTTAAGCAGTCAATAGAAAATTTGATGTTTTCAGGTGCACTTTGCAAAATTTTGCTGGTGCCGTTGAATGGACTAATGTTCTCATAGCTTATCTTCAAGCCACATAAAATGTCGAATTTCGTTCAATGTAAAACTAAATCATTGGCTGTAAATTTAGTTTCGTTTTCAAATGTCAATTCAAACACCATAAGAGCCTTGATACTTTTAATAACAGGGCACTGGGAAACTTGCTGAAGACTGAGTGTCACTTAAATATACTAATATTTTCAATACCTTTTTCAAAATAATATCCACACAGAAATCAATCAAAGTTATATAATTACCACGAATTCGAATTTTTCTAGCCATGAATTTTGAGCGATAAAAATAACTTAAAGCATCTTTCAACTATCTCATTAAAGACATACTTTAATAATCTTAAGAAAACTTCACGAATATCTAAAAATATTTTTCAAAATTTATATTTTTGTAAAATTTATGTTCAATTTACTAACTCAATTTTATTGGTCGGTTCGTTTTATAAGAGATTT
Source organism: Argiope bruennichi (assembly GCF_947563725.1). Classification (NCBI taxonomy): domain Eukaryota; kingdom Metazoa; phylum Arthropoda; class Arachnida; order Araneae; family Araneidae; genus Argiope; species Argiope bruennichi. The sequence continues at coordinate 2,828,387 of NC_079163.1, read as the reverse complement.
TGTTACTTATGAATTTCTCATTTGTGTCCCTCAGATTAATAGATTGCTTAAGTGCTAAAGATCGATGTTTCAACTTCCCCCTTCCCCTTTTAGTTACAGCTCTATAATTTTGCATATGATATAGTGATATGCTCTGGATCGTCATCGCAACAACAGTTGTTTTTCAAAACAAAAGAAAAACGACTTTAAACTCTAATTACAATCATACAGGATTATTTATCATCTCTTTTGTTTATTAGTTCGTTTGGATTCTTAACTGGGGATTTCAAAAATTTCACATAGAGCCACTTGAAAATCTATAATCGCTTTATCTTATATTTGTAATGATTATTTATTATATATATATATATATATATATATATATATATATATATATATATATATATATATATATATATATATATATATATATATATATATATATATATATATATATATATATATATATATATATATATATATATATATATATATATATATATATATATATATATATATATATATATATATATATATATTAAACTCTTAATTTAATCCAAAGTAATTTCCAAGATTTTATCTTAATTTAGCCCATCGTAACTTCATTATAAAATATTCCCTTATTTCGTGATCCAATTCCACTTTTGGTTTAATTAATTTCTCTTTTAAAAATAATGCGCCATTAGTACTATGTATCAAGAGAAAGTTATATCTTCGGTTCATTTGTTCCAGCCCTTTTTACCTTTTTTCTTACTTCTGCTTTTGTGGCGCATGCGCCTTTTTGTATATAATCATGTTTGCCTCTGGAGAGAGAATAAAATGAAATTAAAAATACCAAGTCTTTTCACTATTCGAGCCTGCATTCTGTTTCAACCAAATATATATATATATATATATATATATATGTTATATAATAACATGTTATCTGACTCTGAATTGTACATAAGTTTGTCTAAGGAGTCTACTACAAGTTCCTACATATTCTGTTCTTTCCTCTAAGTCTGCTTCCGCTGGTGTGTTGTGGTGTGGAAAGGGGGGGGGGATGCCAGCTCAGGTGTCGTCCTCGTCATCTGACAGCGGTTCAAAATTACGAGGTCCGTCCCAAAATAGCCCTAGTGTTGCTTTGCAACGGGACGTTAATATAACTAAACCAAACCAAACCATCCTCTAAGTCTGCAATCATTATCGTCATCCTCTGTGATCTCGACAAGTAGAACGTTTACCCCCACATTTGTTTCTACCAAATGAACGCATATCTTATCGATCATTTGGCGGTCTCTGGTATCAGCCAGTGTGAATGAGTTCTTCCCGATGGCTCAGGGGTCAGCTGTCAAAAAAGGGAAGAAACATCATTAACATAGGTGACAGAAATAGTTGGAATCTGGCTTTCTAAGGTGTGTAATTTCTGGTTACTAAAAGGAACGCTTCGCTTATATTATATTTTCTATCATTTCTTAAAGTTTCGTTTATCCAGAAAATGCCTTCCATGTATTTGGGAAAACTTTACAGCATTACGATTTTTTTTGTTTGCCTTGGAATTTGGCGGCAGACCCCTTGATGGCGCCTGAAAAGGCCGCACATTTTAATAATGCCTAAAGTCACCTTTCTTTTCATGAGTCAAATAAAATGTGCTCTATCTTAATTAATTCATACTGAGTAATTTGTTGCACAAGTTGTGAGATTAGTTACACTATGTTTCACAAAGAAAGCATTCTTAGCTGTAGCTTAAATTAATGAATCCTAAGTCTGCAAATTGGTCTTGTGTTCTCAAATTGCTTGACTGAGTAAAGTTAAATAATTTTAAAATTTTTGATCTCACTTTACTGAACTTCAAGTGCTTCATTGACTGAAGGCTCTCCCTCTTTTAATAGCGATACAAATAAATTCACAAAAGAAACATAATTAAGAATGAAAAACATAAACAGGTACAAAATTGAAAAATTGAAAAGGATTTATCCTGATTTTCCTCATCACAGCAATTTAATCAATTCAAGGCCCTTTCCTACAGTAACTATACTGGCACCTGAGTGCCATGTGACCACTTGACACGGATACTCTAAATTTAGCAAAGTAGACATCCATCTCATTGCAGCGATAATTAACAATAAAATTTTGTGATTTGGGAGTTGTAATTCATTTTGAGTCATATCGGTTGAGTCAATATCGGTTTGTTATGAATTAACAAGATTATCCATACTCTGAAATTAACTGTTTACAAAATATATAATGGCCTTCAGAGTATCAGCAGTTTTTTTGAAGCTCACTGTTCAATTAATGCAAATTAAGTTAACTAATTGGGTTTATATGATGGATGCTGAGAAACATTGATAAAATTAGATGGATGAAGTATATTTACAATTTTTGAGAAATCGCCTTTTATATAGTAGCCTGAGAAATCCATGAAAATCTTATTTCGTGATTTGTTCAATGAAAGTTTGCTTGGCTTCAGTTTTACATTCATAGATGTTGTTGAAAAGGTCTCAGAGAATTTTTTTATTCGCATTGTCAAAATGGCATATGACTGAACAGGGGAAATTAGTCTGACATAAAATGTTGCTACTAAAAAGCTTAATGTATCTCTCATTGTAGTCCTAAAACTCTGGGTATAGTTTCATTCTAAAAATTCAGTATCAAGATGGCCAGTTCCAACTCAGCCAGAAACGAAATTTTCAACTGAAGGAGATTGACCACTACCCTAGATCAGTTTATTTCAGAAAAATTCGTTGCATAAAGGACAATAATAAGGTATTACGAAGTGAAGTCTTTACAATGAATGACTGCATAAAAGTAGACAATCTAAGAAAGTCCCTCTTAATCAATGCTAGTGAAGAACATAGTACAAGAAAGCACTTAACCAGGTCCGCAAATAAATAGATCTCTATACTCTTCACAAATAAGACCAAATTGATACTGAAAAGTGATTCAGATTATATGCTAATATAGAGGGGTAGAAATCATCAGATATTACCAATCCAACTTTGTTGAAAAACATCTCGACAGAAGAGATGGAATCATAGATAAAGATGGAATATGCTTAATCCATATATAAGAACATTTTCTGAAGAATTCATCTTAATGAAAGAGTATGCTCACCCACCTCGAAATAGACTTGGCGAGGAATATCTTGAGGTTCATGCTTTGGATGATCTCACTTTTGGACGGCTTTGAATAAAATAACTTTTGGGACCTTCTTGGGGGACCAGTCATTGCTTCAAGTATTTTTCCAAGAACAATAAATACATTTGAAGATGTGTTGTTTTATGAATAGTCTTTGACTCGAATTTCGGTGTCAGGCAACTTATAAAATAATGGGAAAGGAACCCCCACCAATAAATTAAAGCTAGAGGAGCTTGCTTATGAGAGCTAGAGGAGAAATTACACCTAATTTGCAACTAGAGTATCCAAAATCAGGTAAAAAAAAGTATGTATGTGTCATGTAAAGTTTAGATTCTTCGATTTAGTGGCTAAAATAGGGCAAAATAATATTCTATTGTTGGCGGTTTTATTTACTTATAATCTACTTTTTAATGACACATTTTGTGCAAGCATTCAAATAAAAACAATTTCAAAACTGAAATGGGCTGATTAGGCCCATCTAATTTTTAATATAATGAAATTAAATCTATTTTTAAGTAACAAAAATAAAATTTAATAAAACTTAAACGACTTTTTTATAAGTTACTGGTGTGAAACTTTAAAAGAATTTTACTAAGAAATATTTAAAAGAATTAGTAATCATTCAAAAAATACTATGCATTTTAGTCTTATAGAAAGTAAAATTTTATTTCAGGTTTATTTCTTGACCGTTGTAGTTTCAGAAGTGTAGTGACGTTTACTTTTAAACTCAGGATGGTATTTTTTATTCAGCAATTTTGATCTAAAGAACCCATACCCTTGTTTTAAATCCCAGACTTACTTAAAAACTTCCGCAATCAATTTTATAACTATTTCTGTTGCCTGTGTGTGTGTGTGAAGAAATTTTCAACTCTTTTTGTCATCAGTAATTGTCATTGCGTAATCAAGTGATTCAATGTATACATATACATACATTTTTACAAATGATGCAATATATATTATATATTATTCCATAGCCGATGTGTATTTTCGACTGATTACCAATCATCTTGCATGGGATGTGTTTCCAGACTTTCTGCTTTCCAACTCTTGTGAATATTCGCCTGATATGTTTATATCTGCTATGTTTCCTTGATGTCTTCCTGGCTAATGACCAACTCACCGATATCAGCCAATGAAAAAATACGATCTAAACACGATTGTAATCAACAATTGGCAACTCTTGACTATTTTACAAACGTCTTCCCAATGCGCCATTAAAAGAAATAGGTTCATAAATTAGACCGTTGAGGTTTTTTAGGAAACCAAAATTTTTCTAAAAGGCAGTTCGCTTGAATGAAGTAAACAAACTGCTGCTTTTATTTGCGGTATATTCGAACTAACAAACTGTTATATTAGGAGTTTCAATATTTTTTGCGATGCCACCCCAGCAGCTTTAATATTTTTCTCATCAATGTAATTTTTTTTCATAAATTTTGTTATCGATGATGTATGAATTTCCAGGAACCCCATCTGGAATTACATGTCTAAATATATTGAATCTGGCTTCTCAACAAAAGATATGTGTTCTTTGATGGAAATGCTGATAGATTTTCTCTCACAATTAACTTTTTGTTTTATCCTTTTGACAAACAAAACAGAGCGCAACTATGCCTGAAGTGCAAGTTGAACTAATACCTTGAAGGCATTTCTCCATTTCATGTAAAGCCTTCGCTTCATCTATTACATCTGACAGATTTTCCGACATAACAATATTTAAATCCTGCAAAAGAAAACTTGCTAAAGGAGTTTTGACTATACTGTAAATGGATCTACTGTCATCACTTATGAACACTGATTACCTGGCTCCTGTGTCCAAGATAGCAGGGAAGTGAAAGTACTTATGCAAGAGTGTAAATATTCGTTATTGAGAAGGCTGAACTGTAAGGAACGATTGGAAATTTAAAAATATACATATTTGTTTAAAAAAATCATATCGATATCAGAAATTTTACTGTTTATTAACATTCTTATTTTTTATTTGTAAAGAAAATTTGCTTTCTCTTTCATTATGTATGATTCATATATGTAATCTCTTATTTAATTTTTTTTATTTCAAATTTTATTGAGTTCATTTTTAAAATACAAGAAATGTATTATAAAAAAACTAAACTAGGAGCACGTGGGCCTGTCTTGCAGAGCAAAGTTTTTCGAAGGAAGGCTTAATATTAGAAATAGCCATTCTCAGTTCTGTTTATATATTTAGCCGAGATCTATATTTTGTTTTCAAAGAAACCACAGCAGAAATTCCAGTTTCACAAAGGTAGGATGTTGAAAATGGTAATAGAATGCGAAATGCCCTTGTGTTTAGTGCAGAAATAGCATCCTCTATTCCTGTCCAAAATTCAAATAGTGATTTATTACTAAATTGTCTTTTAGTTCCGCCACTTGTCGTGAAGTCTATGAATTTTTCTTCCTCATCAGTTGAGAGTCTTTCGGGAGTTTTATGAAATGGATCCCTAACCCACTCGTAACTTTCTATCAGTTTGTAGTCAGCAAGAAAATACTTTTTAAAATTCTTTGTCAGCATGGCTAAATGATTTTCAATAGTTACAAAAACAACTTTTACATGTTCTTCTTCAGCCTTGTAAGTTTCGGTACAATCATTCACATTTGCAAACATTGTTAGGTTTTTTTTTTCTTTTTTCTTTTCTTTTTTTTTTTTTTTTGCTTTAAATTTCTGCTCCACAATTCCAATTTTCTACAAAAAGCATTAACTTTATCTCTCGTATCCATCATATATGTATTTGCTCCTTGGAGTTGAAGATTCAAGTTATTTAATTTATCAAATATGTCGACCAAATTGCTCAATTTCATCACAAATAAACCATGCGGAAGAAGTATAGTCGGTAAAATCTCTGAAAACGTTAGTACTGATTAAAAGTATTAAATTAATCTGCCATTCTGAGGGCATTATTTAAATTTGTAAAACTAAATTCAAAGATTCTATGAATTACCGTTACATTTTATTTGGTATTGCATGGTTACTTTTTCAGATGATTATTGAGAGATCAATCTGTATTCGAGTAAAGAAAATTATCTATTCTTTAATGCCGGTGGCACCCGAAGAATTATTTTTCAAACACATGCTACGTGAAAGTATTTATAATTTTTAAAAAAATTCGTTTTAGTTGTGCTTATTATTTTCCATTCTTAGTATCTGGCAGAGAATTTTTAGCTACAGTTTGTAACAGTTTACAATAATTCTTCTGTTGTAAATATTAGAATCTTTTGTAGAGTGAAAATTCTGTATGCAGTATAGGAAAAAAATTTCATTAACCGCTTGTGTACTAAATGCTATTAATACACTATTAGGGATGAAACTTTTTATTTTCATATTTCCCTTTATTCTACTTGATTTCAATCACTATAAAAATGGAATGTAACTTATGTTTAATTAAAAATAAATGATTGCTCTTAACTATCATAAATTCAGATTTTATGTCAACATACATTTATACAACAACTGTCAATAAACGCTATTTCACTCGAAAATTATGTATCCATTTCTAGTGTTCCCTCAATATTTATCTGGATATTTTATCAGTGAAGTCTATATATGAATTTCTGTTTGATTGAATAAAATATGCCTCACTAATACAACAGGCTTCATTAAAATAACACTTATCATCTATGAAAATACATTCATTTGCATAAAATATTACTAAAAATAATCCAGTACTTTGCACTAAAGTTAGAAATGTACATTCGCGTCTTACATCAAAAGTAACATTTGCATTTTGATTTGAAATGCTATTGATTTTAGGGTTACTGGCAGTGGCCTGCTTAAATAAAGGGAGGATCTCACAGAAGCGAATCCGTTTCGTGCTGGATTAGTGAAGTTTACCTTACAAATAACGCTTTCCAATATGACAGCTGTATAGGTTGTGGTACAGTAACCTGGGACTTCGGGGTCGATTTTGGAGTAGTAACTGTGGTGAAATGGGATCGACCCATTCTCGTTTTGCTAGTTTACTAGTATGTCGTCTTTCGATAAATTAAGCAGAGTTTGTCAGAAGCAGTCGATTCTTAATACTCGTTCAGCAGAGTTTTTGGTAGAGTTCTAATTTAGAGATTCGCAGAGTTGATTCAAACTTCAAATATGATTATGAAGTTTAAAATTATAAAAGCTAGGTTTTCTGCTATCTAACATTAGAAATAATAGACATTCATTAATCATATTATTTATTTTTTTTAGGTTAAACATGATTAATTTATCGAAATGTAGATTATGATTTGTTTCCTACATATATATATATATATATACTTTTTTTTAGTCGTGTGCTTGTTCACATGAACGAAGTTTACTATATGAACGTTTATTTAAAGAAACTATCGTTCATGCCAAATCAGTCAAACCAATAATAACTTCCAAAAAAGATTTCAGAAACAAAAGTTTTCAGCTTAGGAAAAAAAGTTTTAAATTGCATTTTTCACTCTCTAATTTTCCTAAATTATCTCTTTAAGAAAATGATGGGGCATTATATGGTAAAGAGAGAAAGAACAACATTTTTTAAACACATTGTGTAAACTATTTCACTAATCTAAAAAATTAATTCTGCTATCATATGTTCTGAACCTCCTAATATTTGCACTTTTAACAATTTAACAATATGAAACTTCTGCTTTCACATAATTTTAATACTCATTTTTATTTAATTTTTGCGAACAAAATCAGACTAGCTTCTTTTCTGGAGATAAAAAATCAGAGAAAAATTTCATATCAACCGACTGTATATAAATTCAGAATTTATTTACGATTTGATTTGTCTTCTCATTCAAATTAATATTGAATCAAAACATGTGTGAATGTAATAAGATTTCAATGTGAATGTTAGATCACTTTTTTTAATAAGTATGTTTATTGGCCGTCATTAAAAGTTTTATTTCTTCTATTTCAGTATTTAAACGAAGAAGACACAAGTCTGTCTTCATGATATATTTTGTTTTCAGAAAATTTCATACGCTATAAAATATCTCACTATCCTGAGGAAAAAAATTTATTGGAAGCATCATGAATTTAAAAGAGAATTTCATGTAATATAAGAAAATAAGTTTTGTAAAATAGCACCTAGAGGATTCCATTAGTTGAAAAATACTTTACGATATCATTTATTTATAAGATATCAGTCACTATACCCAAGGCTTTTCCCTGGTTCATTTGTTCTAAATTATATATATATATATATATATATATATATATATATATATATATATATATACAAAAGTATTAAAATCAAGTTAATAGGAAAATCAAATAAACCAAATAAAAATTAAACCAAATAAAAAAGAATCCGGCCTGAAGACTTTTCCAAGGGTCACCCTCAGGCAGGGATTCTTTTTTTCGTTAGTACTATTTTATGATATTTTTGTTTATATTGTTAATTTTTTTATTGTATTTTTACTTTGTGGTGGTTATTTTCTTCTAATTTGTTGTTTTGTATTTTCCTTTCTGTTAAAATGGTATATCTCTTGGGCGTAATATCAGGGGATTTTCGGGTCACGAGGAATCATTATTAGACCTTTGTCTGGATTTCCTCACAGAAAAAATCCCTTTCTTTGAATCCCTGCCTGAGGGTGACCCTTGAAAAAGTCTACAGGCCTGATTCTTTTTTATTTGGTTTATTTGATTTTCCTATTAACTTGATTTTAATATTTTTGTATCAATTCATCTGCGTTTTAGAAGTAGCTGTAGTTGCGCTCTCTAAATACTATGAAGTTTCTTTCCTTTTCCTTTTTTAGTTTTAGTTTGAATAGGTAATAATTTTTAGTTGCGATTTCGAAACTTTGTTTCGTTTTCATTTTAGTTTCGTTTTCAAACCATTTCTTTAGATTGGTTACTTTATATATATATATATATATATATATATATATATATATATATATATATATATATATATATATATATATATATATATATATATATATATATATATATATATATATATATATATATATATATATATATATATATATATATATATATATTATATATCAATGTTCAACATTTAAAAAATATTCATTTTTGTTTGAAAATCCTAACAAATAAGCGTTTTATAAGAAAAGAAGGTTTAAAACCTTGTCAGGTCTTATTATATATATTAAGATTTTGTGTGTGGTATATGAAAGATACATCATACGACGAAAAAAAATCAAACAGAATTTTGCCTATCAAATTGTTTCTTAGGAACGCTTTCATAAAACTAAGCAATTAGATAGCCCTCGCTACATGTAATAAAATTGCTAAGAAAGAAATATTTATAAATTTGCTTTAATTTTTCAGTTATCATACATATTGTTGAATACCTTAGAGATACATATGTCTAATTAAAGTATCAAAATAAAGTTGAGATGCATATTGTGTTTGAAATAATTTAGTGATGATCATTCAGCTAGGAAAATGAAAATTGCGAATCTTAATATTCTGAAAAGCTATGGCTAAAGTTTCACATTATAATTTTAAATACAGAAAAAAATAATTCTCCAAAAGAAGAAATCACTGAAATTCTATTCTGCTTGGATGGAACTATATCTTTTGTGATGAGTATTTAAATAAATATTTTATTAAAAAAATAAAGAAGCATATGAAAATGATTCATTTTTATAAGCTTTGGTCCAATTATTTTGAATTCCAATTCGTGATGTAATAGTATTTATTTAAAATAAAAATATATTTTGTCTACGTAGCAAACTTAATTGTTAGTTAATCAAAATACATTTAACCAATTAATTCAATTATATCAAACCACGCCATATTTCCATTAAAGAACAAATTGAAATGATGATATATAAGATAGATTAATGATAGTATTTGATTGGCAAGATAAGTTTTCTACTATCAGCCATGATAAATATATTATCTGCCTCCGTAAATAGCTAACAAGTCTTGGTACTGATCAATGATTGGTCAAGCAATGTTGGATACGAACGGAATGAAGAGCTGTTATCGTAGAGTTCAATTTTAAATTATACACTCATGTCAAAAATTAAGGTCACAAACATAAAATCTGAGAACAGTGCAAAACTATTCACTGTGTTGATGCGAAATTTGGCACAGAGGTACACTACAATGGAAGAAAGAACATAGACACATAACAACATGGAAAAGATTTTAATTGCGAATTAAGAAACAGGGTATATCAAAAAGTGTTACATTAAGAATCAGAGATAAAGCATTTATCTCGGGAAAAGCCTGTCTAATATGGAGTGTGACCACTGTGCACTGCTATACAGGCTTCACAATGAGTTTTCATACTGTTTATGAGGGTGTCAATAAATGCTTGGGGCAACAAAGCCCATTATTCCAAAAGCGGGGCTTTTAACTCTTGGAGGGTATTAGGAGGGGGGGTTACGCTGTGCAAGGGCTCTTCCGAGACCATCCCAAACATGTTCAATAGGATTATGATCCGGAGACCTCGAGGGCCAGTCCATACGTCGAATATCCTCTTCCTCAGGAAAATCATCAACGATCTGGGTTCAGTGTGGACGCGCGTTATCGTCCATAAATATGAAGTCTCGGCCAAAAGCACCCCGGCACAACCTCACATAGGCTTCAAGGATCTCATTTCTATAGAGATGTGCATTGACACTACCCACATCGAAGACGTGCAGTGGTGTACGACTGCCCATCATTATGCCACCCAACATAAGGATTCCTCTGCCATCAAATCTGTCGATTTCTTTTACGTAGGAGGGATGATAGCGAGCTCCTAGCTCTTTCCGGATGAAGATTCGACGAGTGTCACTCTGTGTGGTAAATCTCGATTCATCACTGAAAAGAGCACGCCACCATTATTGCTGTGTCCAAGACTGCTGTGTTAAGCACCACAAGTAATTGTCTTTCTGTTGGATGCAGTCAAAGGGGCGCACTCAACTGGTCGCCGGGCATAAAGGGCCCTCTCTGCTAGACGTCTGTATACTGTTTGTCTGGAAATTCTCATTCCAGACGCAGCAACAAGGTCAAGAGCAAGTTGAGGAGCCGTTGTCAGCTTATGTCGTCTTACGCTTAATGCCAAATAGCGATCCTGTGCAGGCATCTTTGTTCTGTGACGGCCTTGGCCGGCCTTTCTGGTTACAGTACCATTGTTTGGAATTGATTCCACAACCTGGATACCACTTTCGATGCCACTTATAATCATCGAGCCACCTCCGCTTGAGACTGCCCAGCTTCAAGCCTGCCAACGGCTCTCCATCTCAAAGAATCCTCTAAACGATTATGAGAACTCATTCTCACTGGAAACATGTTAATTTTTTTGTTTTAGTTCAATATTCACAAAGTTGCAGACAAAAGTCCCAGATGCCTAAACGGTCTAATTTTATTAGTTCCTCAAAAACTAATGCTAAACAACATTTTTTACCACAAGAAAGGTTAATATCGTGTTGCCGGTCCTTCACAATGTATAAAATATAATTTGTTTAAATTTTACTCGTAGCCATTTAGAATTACTTTGAAAAACATTTTTGTGACCTTAATTTTGGACATCAGTGTAGATATGATTAGCAACAAAATGACAAATCTATAATAAGTGAAACTAAATATAGCGTAAAATGTTATGAAAACAGTTTGGTTATATATAGATAATAGTAATTACTGCTGTTGATTTAGTCGCATAAATTAATTTTTGTCCATCAATAAACATTTTGTTTCATTCTTTTTATAATAAGGTCTTGGTTTCATGAATAGCAATCCATGCAACTAATTATGTGTTTTCTGCATGATTCAAGGTTTTTTAAAGTCATGGTTTTGCAATCATGAAGTTCAATTTTTAGTCCTGGGGTTCTTCCTTCCAACAGTTTCTAAATAATGACCGAATACGAAAACAAATGGGTGAATTTGAGTACTTAGTAGATAACGGGGAATAATATTAATATAGAGACTTAACAGTTAAGTGGATGTCGTTTTAAATTTGATTTTCAGAAAGAAATACTTTATAAAATAGTATACGAGCAAAAGGACTTTGCAATGGAAGGAATCCGAAGCGAAATGCTTACATTCCTATTAAAATATGACGCATGAATTTCGGATCGTGATAATAAATAAACACAATTACAATGGGTTATTTATATTGAAAATAAAATAATTTTATTTTTATAAATCTTTCTTGTCTATTTAAGTTATTTCAGTTTCCGTTAGCGCAGCCAATCTTGTAGGCAAACTTCCCATTCTGTATTATATTAGTTAAAAATGTTGCACCCGCACAAAATTAAAATAAACTCTCTAAGGGAAAAGCCAATCTAAACATAGTACTATCTTCCTTACCAGTTTCTGATAAATTTCAAGCAAAAACATTTGCCAAACATGAAATAATTTAATTAAGATGTAAAAAAAGAAATGTCAGAGAATCTAGCGTTGGTGAAATAATCGTTTGTTACAAATGATGGACGAATAAGCTAAAAAAATATTTTTATTTTTAATTATTTACATTTTAATAGGCGCAGAAACTTCAAATTATAAACTCAAAAATTCATTAAAACTTAATTTTATACATTTTATTGCAACACCTGATATTTACTACATTACTTGGCGAATATATATCTATCATTTAAATGCCTCATAATCACAACTTTTAATAATACACTGTAAAGAAAGGTATAAATATTTGTATCGGCAAAAGATATTGGAATTATTTACAAAAGAATCAAAGAATATTTTTTGTGAATCACTGCATTATAATTAATTGAAATCCAACTCTAGATAAACGAATTGCGAACTTTAAAGAGGGAAAATAGAATATATAAATAAAACATGTCAAATATTTTCAAAATGAAAATCTCATCCTCCTGAAAAAGATTAATTATAATAATTGAAGATTACGTTTCAATGTTGAAGCTAATTTAGATAAAATTCAAATTCAAATTCAAAATAAATTTTAATATTTATTGAAATTTGTTTTTGAAATTAATCATGTTTGCCTTAACGTGGTTTCGCTCTGTGTTGTTCATGACATTTATAACGTATAATGACTATTTTTCGTTCCATAAAATTATTAATTAATATTTGATTTATTTAAAATGTTAATCGTGTGAATATTTTTGTATGAAAGTTAATATCAGATTTCCAAATCAAGTCTTTAATTAATACTGGAATACTTTTAGAAAATGTATTACTCTTCTTCAAAATAGCAATGCAAAATAATTCTGTTCGATAACCAGGGATTTCTTCTGAATATGTTTAGCCTTAGAACTGCTGCGGTCTACGAGAATGCACACTCCAATGAAATTTTCTAATGAAAGTATTAGTATGAAAGTCGGCCAATATATTCAATAGATATTATATAAATATGTTTTAGAAATTTTCAAAATATATTATCAGTGAAAAATGTAATTGTGTTTGAATATGCAATTTTATTCTCAAATTTCATATTGCAAAAAATAATATTCTTGGAAAAAACATATTACCTTTTACTTTTTAAATCACATTTATTTTTCCGGTATACCAAGTTATATAAAAACAATATAATGAAAAATTCAACAATTATATGAAAAAAAAAATGACAATGGGTAAAATTGACCCATTTTTTTTTATCGACATCCTTTCTAGGAGATTCTTTCGAGGACATTTTAAACATACAGGTTAAGTACTAGTATAAAAATCAGTCAGTAAATTATGTAGATATTTCTTTTGGTATATTAATAAATTTTAGAGACTTTTCAAAACGCATTATCACTAGAAAAATTAATTATATTTGAACATACATAACAGAATCAATCGAATGCGAACTTTCATTGAAAAACTCTTCTGCATGATCATCCTCATCACCAAAATCACTCATTTAAAAGTCTCTAGATCTCTGCTTCATAACGAGGATCTGTAGGTTGGATGATATTTCGAGAACCAGGTTTTAGAGCCCTCTGCTAAGCCTTGTATAATACTGGAACACTAAAAGGGAGTGCGGTCTCAGAGATATCGCGTAAAGAAACGGCTGAAATATTTTTAAAAAAACATTCGCTGAAACCGGTTGAAAAACTGCAAATGTAGTGAAGGTCATGAAACAGGAACTACAACGTCAATCCATTCGATTGAGCTAAAAATAAAATAGGGGTGATCGAAAATCCATCTTTAGCTGTATGCCAGCGGTCTGATATACAGCACCTCCCCTGTTAAGGGTTCAACTAATAAAAAAATGAAACTATTTGAATATTTGAAACATTAATTGTATTTTATTTCATTAACTGTATTAAGATTTTGTATAGCAAAATCACTAATTAATTTTATGGAAAATTTAAATATTTAATGAAAATAGTTAAATAATTAATAGAATATTTTTTTACGAATAATCTTTTTCACAGATTCCTTCTTCTATTGAAATAATTTTACAATGCGCAGTATTAAACTCAATATTAAAAAAAAAATTGGAATATGAATTCTTATGTATTGATACATTAAAACCTAAGAATTAATTATTTTTCCAATGAAATTTTTATATAGATTAAAGAACCTCTTATGAATTACTCATTTACATGTCCTTTCATTGCCGTCGTGTTTCTCCCGTAATCATGATTCTCCTTTGTATATACGGAACAAAAGAAGCAAAGGTGTTATACCGCCCTTTCCGTATTTCTAAATATCGTAGATCTTCTAAGTCATGATCCCATTTCTAATAAGAGGGAAATTTTCTTAGAATGCACAATGAGTAGCTCTATTTCTCTTTTTGTCATTTCCAATCCAAATAAAGTACAACTATAGTGGCGATCATCTGAGAATATCTCATGGCGAAAAAGTGGGGAATGTACATTGGGAGGGCTACGCTTCACTAAACTGATCTGCCAAATAAACTTATTCTCGACTTCATTAGTCTTCTAGTATCCTCCTTTTTCTGCTTAGTTGTTTTGTTTGTTTCTTTCAGAAATTTGTGAGGACTCAATGTCTCAAAGCTCATTTATGGAAAACTAAATTTGAGCATTCAAAAGAATATGACAAGATCAAAAGATTAACAAATATTAAATTTGGCAAAAATTGTGTAATCCAGCTTCAGTTCTGAAAACCATTATCTTTGACAGATAAAGGACGAGGACAGAACAGAATTGTTTGTCAAATCGCCGGTTTGAAATAATTGTGTGTTAGAATTTTAATGTCATGGAGAAGAGTACACTTTGGTACAGTTTCACTGCTATGCCGTACATGAAATATTGCCTTTAGTGGATCCATGCTCAAAAAAGCATAAAATATTTCATTGCAAATGAATGCAAACCATTCCTTCTATATCAATTGGTGGCTTCAGACATACTAAATGCGATATAGTATCATTAGAGCATGGCGAATTACTAATTAAACTTTATGTTTTCAAAAAGTATATTAATTTTTGTCATTTCTTATTTTATCACGATTAACATAAAATTTGCAATGAATGGATATACTTTCTTTAATAATAATTTAATAAATGCCATGAGAAACAATTTTGATCACTAAAGATTATATTTATTCCTTTTTATATAAACAAAAATTGGATATAGTACTATTATTCGTTATAGAAACAGAATGTATTTATAGAAAAGGTTACCGCATATCGGGGGAAGTAATTACAGTTAAAGTTTTTGTACTTTATAAAGTCTTCCGTTATTAATTAATACTTTGTAAATATAATCATAAATACAAACAGCATTTTTGGTAAAACTAAAACTCATGAAACATTTGAATTAAAACTCTTTGTAAGAAAACACTAAAATGTGCAATAATGTGTTAAGTATTTTCTAAATATTTTGAATAACATTAGTGATGAAAAAATCATTGAGTGAAAGAATATTGAATATATTTTGATTTTCAAATGAACTTTTTTCAAGTATTTAATAATAAATATTTTAATTTATTCTTTAAAACCACTATTTCTTTCATTAAACTTCCATTTAATTTTAGTTTCAAAAGAGCATGCGACATAAATAATTATAGACGATGGCTAGAAATCATATAATTCCTGTCATTGAAGTAAAAGTCAAACATCAGTTGTGAGAACATTTTCTCTTTAAATCTTAATATTAAGTGAATCCGCTTATTAGCAGAAAGCGAATTTTTTCTCTTTCAATTTAATGAACATGTAGTATAACTTGAAGCTTATATTGTCAGTTTCAAAGGATTTTCTTCTATTCAAGTCAATCTATAGAGCTTTAAGAAAGCAAGAAAGCTTCATTATTCTATTATGTTTGTACCTTTTTCATTAATTCTAAACTTATCAATGAAACTATCAAACTATCCTCTGCTAACTTCTTTAAATTTAATGATCCTGGATATTCGGAATGAAAATTAACTACGTTATTTTTCAAATTTAATATTGTTAATAATTGTTGCTTTATGTTTGAAAAGGTTCATTTAAAAATATTGTAATCACAAATTGAAATAACTAAGATGAGAGGATGTTTTCAAACTTTAAAATAAATTGAAAAATGTCTGAAACTTTGCGAATTATTTGTGAGAACAAAACAGTATGTTTTTCTAGCTGAAATAAATGTTTTCAGCAATTATTTTCAAGAAGTAATGTCTTAAGACCCGAGTCAAAAGAAGTATTATGATTAAATGTCTTTCTAATATTAGAGAATTCAAAGTTAGAAAAATATATTTGAAGGAACTTATCCTTGAATAAATCAAGGTAATCGTTTACTCATGACCCCTCAAAGAAATAGTTTAAGCGCCTCGTATTAAACTTTAAGGATAAATTACTTTCGTCTTGTGCAGCAAAATAGCAAAACTAAAATAAATCTCATAAGATGTAAGCTCTCTGTGAAAGATCAAGATGGAAGTTTGAAAGAATGAGAACAACATGTTATGCGATTGATCATCTGGCTTATCAATCAACCTGTCCGTAGCATGGTCTTTTCAGCTAAGCAACGCCCAGATAAAAATTTCCTATTCAACCAGAACAATTCTGCTGGTTCGGAAAAAATTGTGAAGGAAAAGAAAGAATTTTAAAGAATTAAGGCAAATCCGATCGTAAAAGAAAAAAAAGATAAAAAAGGGAAAAAAATTTACGTGAACAAAGATTATTGTCCTCTTTTATAAAAAGATGGTGTATGCATATATGGTTATATATGCATAAAGGACATATTTTACAAAATTGTCCCATATAAAGCGCTATAAAGATGAGCAATGATTCGATTTATTTTCTTGGAAATGTAATATTTAATACTGAAATATTTGCATTAAATGAATTATGGTATGAAAAACACATTCTCGGAATTCATCCGGAAGTTTTTAAGTAGTCAGACAGAAAGTTTGTTATTTTTAAGAAAAAATTATTTTTGTAAGGAGCAATTTAATAATTTCCAGAAAAGTAACAACTATTTAAAGATATTGAAGTTAAAGATATGTTTTACCATTAAAGTGAAGAAATCAGTTAATCTGCAAATTAACTAGGGTGATCCGTTAAAGAGCGAAGAATTGTTTTATTTCTCAAATTCCCTAGAAAATATGCGAATTACCTAGATAATCTGCATATTACCAACTAGACATTCCTTAATTTGCACATTACGTACTAGGCACTCGTTAAAGGGAAAATAAGATTTTTGCTGGAACAGTAGCGTTTTTGTACTCGTAAATAAAATGTCGTTTATTAATTTTTGTATTTAAAGAATCACGTTAATACAATCAAGCAAACAACAAACTAGTTGACATAATCAATCATCAATCAATTTAAAAACTTTGAAACAAATAATCAAACGTTTAACATTTTTATTACAATTAAGGAAATGAATATACGAAACATATGAAAAAATTATGTTTTCTTATTAGGGCAATCTAAAGATGGGTTACACTTTGAATTGCATAGTTATTGGTTTCTGTAACAAGTGCACCTGTCTGCGGTACATTTAGATTCACAGTCACACTTTTTGAAACCCTTCCCAATACCAAGCAATTGTTTTATTGCTATTGACATAACGATATTTCTACATCAGGGACATTTCTTTAAAAAAAATCTCAATTTGCCAACACTGATCTCGCATACAGTTGTTTTGAAATACCCATTTTAGTACCAAGTTTAAAAAACATCCCCTGTTTCACTAAGAACCACAGATAAAATCAAGTGGGCTTCAGTTTTTGCGTCTGGTACTTTAATTTTAATAGTAACACCTTCATTGATATTTCGATGTTTTGCATTAGAAATTGCTAAAATTTTCTTTGCTAGCTTTTCCAAACCTTTCTTGACTTCAATGAACTGCATTTTCCGATCTATATTTTTTTTCACAATATATTCTTACCATACCATTACTCATTAGGGTCCATTTTACAGCAAATTACGTGAAAAAACATGTCGCACGATTTACACTTGTGAGCACCCGATGCTGCTTTTAAACAAGCAGTACACACCATGTATTGTATAGTCCTTTTTACAGGTTCTGTACGAAACTGTGATTGCGATTTTGTTGAAGTTGAGAGTAATGGCTTCTTCAACATGCAGAGGTGATTCCTTGGAGGTGCAGGGTAACTGAATATTCTTCATCATTTTGTCCTCAATCAACGATGTAGAAGGCAGTTTAAAATTAGGGAGAAAATAGGGTAAGAAAATTAGAGAAACAAACTTTTGTACTTTTGCGCTACGGAAGCCGCTAATGTGAACATCATCAAGTTAAAATGCGGAAAACTCTTCCGCACTTTAACGGAGCAAATCAATTAATATGCAGATTAGTTTGGTAATATACACATTAACGGCTTTCAAACTTTCACGATAGCATAAGCATTCTCTTCAAACATTTTCCCCTGAATTTATTTTTTGTATAATTTTGATATCTATAGAATTAATCATGTTAACTAGAAATAAGGATACTATCACCATGAAATAATGAATAAAGAAGCATAAGTCACCTAATTTAACTGCTAAATTCAAAAGCGGATCAAATAGTTTGATGGAAACTTGCACGCGAAGTTCATTTGTATAAAATGGAAAATTCAATTCCAAATGTCTAGATGTAATTTTTCCGAAAAACCACCTCGGCAGTTTGTGGATTGAGAATTCGTTACTTTTCTTTGTGTCTTATATGCATTAAAAGTAGTTTCATAAATAATGCAGTTCATCTTTTTCACAGTTTGAGTTATACAGAAGTCAAATTCCAAAACTGCATTATTTAATTAAGAAGAATTCCAGTAATATGCGAGTAATGTAAGTGATTAGCAGTTTCAATGAATAAATGCTTTGTTTTTTTCAAAACATAGGAAAATTATGAGAAAAAATGTATTTTCAAAACGATTTGTTTTAGTAAAAAAGTGATTTTATTTTTGAAGAAAATGTTTAGATTCAATGTTTAAATTCAAAAGCACAACCCACTTTTATATTTTATCGAATAAGATGAGCTGAAATAAATTATTTTTGTATGTTCTAATATCATTGTTTCAAATAAATTCCTAATGTATAAAAAAGAGTAGATACCTAATGAGACAATTGCATGCAAGAGAAAAACTATAATACTACAATTGTTAATAATTTCATACCAAATACAAGAGAATATAAGAAGTAGAAGATATAGAATGCCGAAAATGGAATTTTTCTATAAGATTTTATGTTCATTTTATCCATTTTCTTCGGAAAAGTGAGTCAGAGTTTACGATTTTTTTTTTTTTTTTTGAAAAGTATTAATATCCTCGGAAACTTGAAAATAGAATTTCACTTCTGGGTCAAATTCTCCAAACTACCGCAGAATGTTGAAGTTTAAGAAGTGTTGTACTGGCTTGAATGGTATCCTTATCGTTTCAAGGAAACTTTACATATATTATTACATGGACAATCTCCATAAAATATTGTGCAGCTTCAAATTGAAAATTAAAATTCACAAATGAAAAATCAATAGAAACTTTCACAAAATCTATCGAAATAATTTTAGCTCAGAACCAAAATCTAACAAAATATGGACTTATTTATAGATAATGGGATTGTTTAAATTTAAAAAAAAATTAAAAATCCCAGAAGTACTGCATTTAGAAAATTCAACCTGGCCCTGAGAATTCTCGAATTTACAGAAGCGTCTTTGTTCAAATTAATTATTAGAAGTAGTAAAATATAAAACAAATTTGATTGCCTAGTTATTAAATTAATATATTTCTCTAGAGGACTAAGGTAATTATGTAACAATTAAAAATTGTTTATTACAGAAAACAACTAATTTTGAAATAAACATAATAAAACATAAGATTGAAGTATGACATAATAAGAAAATCACACAGCTATAAATTGACCTAGAATTAACAATGAAAATTTGATTTTCGTTACAAATTTCAACAAAAAATTATTTTTCTAACTTAACAAATACATATCTAACACAAAGGAGATATGTGATACGCATGTTTTTATTAGCCTTTCAAAACGAAGAAATAATATTTCTCACATTCTCATTTTTTCAAACATATCAATTGAAAGATCTTTAATAATTTTTATTTGGATATCAATGCAGTTAATATATTTCTTCATATTGTCAAAAGAAAGTTATTTTTATTTTTGATTCTAGTTTTGAAATTCCAGGAGAAAATATTGGAACATAACATCTTTACCGAAAAGCTTTCTAGATAGCATTTTTTTTTGAAAAAATAGCTTATCAGGCGATGATTTAATTTATAATGTAAGGTCAATAACGGAGTAAATGGAGAAAATTTAATTACGTATGTCATTTGATGGTTGAACTTAAGGCTAATGTTTGCTTTCCCTTTCGATCTGCTTGAAAATGTAGACTGTAATTAAAGAGAACGCCTTTATCGAAACAAATTTGCCTAAAAAAGTGTCAGAATATCTGAACGAAAAATGTGTTCAAACTCCTACACGGCGAACATTTTAATTGAGTTTGGTTGAAGGCAGATTGACAAGAAAGCATTTTGAGATGTTATTGTATCAAGAGCAGTGCTAGGAAAAGCGTTTAACTATTAAATATTAAAAAGATTTTGGGAGCTGTTTTATCATTTTTTCTCAACCTTTCAGGTTTTATGAGAAAAAAAATGACAAACCGTGGCTAATATCTATTATGTCCATTTCTTCCAGATTTTGATAATTTTAAATGTATTTAAAATACTCCTGAAACAGAAAGGATTTATATATTAAATATTAAATTTGAAAATTCTTTAGTCTTTTGAAGTCTAAAATATAATAATGTCAAAAAAGAATGAATTTTCCATAATTTTGAGTTTATGCAAGAATTTAAAGATGGAAAATTTAGAACTGTCACTCATGTAACGATAATATTTAATAGTATTTCTTTCAAAGACTTTTTAAGGTTTCTTTCCTAAAGAATGAGGCTATATATTAATGATAAATACATACATATAAAGAGAGACAAAATAGTATTCAAACAAAACAGAAAAAAGGAATGAATAATATAACAACATTGCGTATATATATATATATATATATATAGACATTTTGTCCCTGATCTTATATAACCAGAGAAATTGATAGGGAAAATATCTCTTCATAGGGCTAATATAAAATGAGATTTCGATACGGATTTTCGTTGCACGCGTCGGCGAGGTAGGGGAAACACAGGGAGATTTTAAAAAAGAATTTGTCTCATCAGCGGTATTTTGTCTTTTCAAGCGGAGTGTGGGAAAGTTTGACTTTTACCCGATTCAGCAATTTTACATAGCTTCTCTTGAATTAATTAACAGAGACAGTGGAATGGGATCAAGAAATAAGAGAATATTTTAGAACAAAGTTACTATGAGCTAAATTAAGATAAAACCTTGGAAATTAATTAAAAGTTTAAAATATCATTGCAATTTTCCTCCCACCGTAAGACGTGGAAGTATGTCAGGGATCTCGACACATAACCTTACCTTACACTGGTGGTCAAGTAAGAAACTAAAATTTAAAGGCATATTAAAAGTGATACCCAAGTTTCCCTTACCTCCACATTATATAAGTATCATTTTCAACAAGATTATGTAAAGCATAAAAATACTAAAGTGATATCTGGGAAAATATTAAATACATTTAAATATTTAACAACACTAAACATAATATTATTAAAATTTGCAATATACAAATGATTTTCTGCAGAAACATAGACTATTGTCTCTCAGTCTAAAAGATTGTCTCTATTTGGTGAGGAATGTCTCTAAAGAATACTAGCACATAGTGTCCTTTAAATAGTAGAAGGCTCACCAAAATTATCAAATTGAATGTAAAATAGGGGAATAACAAATTGAACTTATTTAATAGTAATATATCAACATAGTTCTGATTTTTGTATGTAACATTTGAATCTGAAAATAATATGAGATTCAAAATACTCTTATTATAACATAAATATTCAAAACAAATGACATCGAAATGTATAATTGTAAAAGAAAAGCGTCAACCCACGAGTTAGCCAATTAGTGGTGAATATTTCAACCTTGTCCACCAAATTTCTAGTAGTGGGTGAAACTTAATGACCCAAAATTAGGACATCAAGAAGGGGGACTTAATTCTTATTCTCTCTCTAGTTCTTATTCTCATCCATAAATATTTATTTCCAAAGTGGAGAACAACATATCCAGAATAAAAATAGAAAGAGATAGAAATTAATTGTGAGGTTGAGTCTGACATCTCAATAAGACTGACTTATTTGAATTTATGTTGTGATGACGCCTATCACATCATCATCATGAAGAAAAGAAAAACTAACTCTTACGAGTGGAGTGGAGACAATGGGCCGACCTAAGTTGGGGATTATGTGGAAGGAGCATGGGAAATAAAAAGGATTTTTTTTAATTTAAATTATTATTTATGACATAATTTTAATTTTTCTGGTGGATAATATGTTCTTAATTTTGATACATGGACAATATCAGTAGCTTTGTTTGTTAATGCATTTAGTTTAGTTATTTCATAATTTACATCTGAAATTTTAGTTAATATTTCATATGGACCTGAAAATATTGGAGATAATTTTCTACGATTTGGATAATTAAATTCCTCATACATTGGAATGTCACCAGGTTTGAATGGAGAATCTATAAATCTAGCATCATATCTTATTTTATTTTTATCATGATATTTTATTGTATTATCTTGAGCTAATTTTCAGGCTTCTACTGGAGTATAGAACGGATTTTGAGTTAAGGGAAGAGGATAAGGTAAAGTGCCAAATAACAAATATGCAGGAGGAAATTTTGTAACTGAATGGGGTGTTAAATTATATTCATTGATTACTCGTTCTAAAAGTTTAGTCCAAGGAATTTTAGTAGGAGAATTGACCTTACACTTTAATTTAGTTACTACTGACTGGCTAACGCTTTCACATTTCCCATTAGTTTATGGATGATATGAAGATGTTAACAGATATTTGACACTATAATTTCTGAGGAAATGTTTGAATTTAGATGAGGTAAAAGCACCATTTCTATCAGTTAATAATTTGGAAGGATCCTGAATTTGGAAAACTTGCTTTAATATATTGATATAAGTTTCAGAATTTTCATTTTTGGAATGAAAAGCCCAAAGATATCTAGTTGCATGATCAATTACTATATGAATAAATTTTTTAGTTTAATTGTAATAATTTAATCCACCAACAGTACCGACAGAAAGACATTCAAAAGGACGATCTGTGGGGGCACAGCCTGTAAAAGGCCAAATCTTTTTTGCTTTTTTCTTTTTATTTAATTGACAAACATCACAATGTTTAACAAAAATTGCAATATCTTGAGTAATATGGGGCCAATAATAGTGAGGAGTAATTAAATTTATCATTTTTTGAGCACCTGGATGCCCAAATTGTTCATGAGCCGTTTGCAAAACTTTTCTCCTAAGAGAAAAAGGTACAACTATTTTAAACAAATTTTTCTTTTTAACTACATCATTAATACTTTTATATTTAGAGTTTTCTAAATTGTCTAAATTTTGATAGTGTTTTATCTCATCTAATTCCAATAAATGCACAAATTGTTGAAGATATTGAGCAGTAGGATGCCTTGATAACATATCAGCTTCAACATTAGCTGTTCAGTTTAAATATTTAACTTCATAATCAAACATGCTTAGTTTTAAAGACCAGCGAAATAATCTTCCCCTTAAATTTTTTACATTTTAAAGCCAAACAAGAGCAGCATGATCAGTATGAATTATTAATTTTTTCCCATGTAAATAGTAATAGAACTTATGGAGAGTATCTGCTATTGCTAAACATTCTAACTCAGTTATGCAATATTTTTTTATAAGGGCTTAAAGTTCTTGAATGGTGAGATAAAGGATGCAATTTACCAGACCAGTCAGGCTCTTTTAGACAGCAATGGCTACTTGAGATGCATGACAAAAAACATGAAGAGGTAAATTAATGTTATAAATTTGTAACACTGGTTTAGTTATTAATTTATTTTTTAATAATTCAAAAGTTTTTTTTAACAATCTTCTGTCCATTGCCATGGTGTATCTTTTTTAAGAAGATTATTTAGGGGTTCTCTTATTTTAGCATAAGAATCAATAAACTTATTATAAACTTTTACAGAGCCAAGAAAACCTTGAAGTAGTTTAACATTTTTTGGAGTTTTTAATTTTTTAATACTTTCAATATTATGATTATCAGGAAAAATCCATCCTTCTTTGACTTCATACCCCAAGAAATTAATTTTATCTTGAGCAAATACACATTTAGAAAGTTTTAATTTAATGTTTTCTTTTTCACAGATTTGAAAAATCTGTTTTAAATTATCATAGTGTTCCTCTAATGAGTGAGCGAAAACGACTATATCATCAAAATAGTGACACGCAAAATTTGAAAATTTATGTTTATTTAAAATTCTACGAATAGTTCTATTGAATATTGCAGGTGCATTTTTAAAGCCAAAAGGTAGGACTTGAAATTTATATAAACATTCAATAGTTACAAATGAAAATTTATGTTTATCTTGTTCATGCAAGGGTATGTGCCAATATCCAGATGCAAGATCCAAAGTTGAAAAAACTTTAGCAATACTTAATTTATCTAATAAGGTATCTATTCTAGGGAGAGGCTCTGTCTCAGATTTGCAAAGGGAATTAATTTTACGATAATCAATACAAAGACTACTTTTTCTATTTTCATCTCTTTTATATGCTAATGTTACAGGGGAGGAATAATTACTAGTAGATTCTTTTATTAAACCCGTATCTAACAAATTTTTAATTTGCTTATTTATTTCAATTTTATCAGTAGCAGAGGTTCTATAAGCCCTTTGGGACACTGGTAAATCAGATGTTAAATTTATTCTAGGGGACTCCATTCTTATTTTACCAACATCATATTTATTTTTTGCAAACACATAAGGATATTCTGACACCAGAGATGACACAGGTTCAGATGGTTTATTTACAGTCAGAGATGGAAAAATTTCCTCTGAGGTATTCACTACCTTGACCTTATTATCACTAGTGTTATAATTTTCAACAACATGTAAAGACATAATTATTATTGGTATGCAAGTTGGTAATAATTTTTCCATTTTGAAATATTTTATTTTTGCTACATTCTATAATTAACTTATATAAACTACAATCTGGAAGTCCTAAAATGATATATGGTAAAGGATTGTCCAGAATATATAATATGATTTTCTTATTTATTTGGCCAATTTTTAAATATATGTCACAAATTTGGGTTAATTGGAACGTTCCATGAGCTTGTTTGACTCTAATAGGGTATACATTTTTTCTTTTCAAGTAAAGTTTTTTTACAATATCTGCAGATATAATTGAAAGAGTGGATACTGTGTCAATAACAATATTAACATTACTATGAGGGTTATAAATATTGTCCAAGATATCTAGACTTGGTAAAGTTGAGATGTGTCCGGACACTAATAATTGTCATTGTGCTAGGCCAGAGGCCTCATTAGGAGAATTTTGTCTTGCTTGCTTTTGTCTTGAGAACAACCAAGGGGGACTTCTGTGTACGAGGAAGTGAAATTGGCTGTTATTGGAACATTTGTCATAATTTGGGGTTGATTAAAAGGGCATACTTGGGTCCAATGATAAGCATTTAGAATACCTTTTTGCCTACAAATTCTACATAAAGAAGGTGGTAATCTTTGTTGAAAATGCAAATTTTGATTATAGTTGTTGTAATTATTGGGACGTGGCCTTATTGAATTATGATAATTTTGTCAGAAATTATTGGGAGCTCGAGGAGTAAAAGAATTTTGAAATCTATAATTAAAATTATGCCTAGATGTAAAAGGTGCTGATGGCCTTATTCTGATTCTAGTTTCATTACATCTGCCTTGGTTTGGTTCTGAAGATTCTTGTATTTTTAATAGTTTAATTGTTATCGTAAGCCATTCTGTAGGGGTATTAGGAGCTTTTATGCTAACTAATTGTTTTAGTTGAGTTGGCAGTCCATCAGTAAGACCTTCTAAAATCAGTTGTGGATTAAGGCCTAACTGTCTGCCATAATTTAATTTTTGATGAAAATAATCAACTAATTTAGAATTTTTTGAATCAAATTTCAATTGTGAAAAGTCAGAAAAATTAACAATATTGGGTTGAATAAACGTTTCAGTTAATATACAACATAAATCATCAAAATTATCAATATTTAAACAACTATTTATATAATGTGTTAAAGTTGACCCTTTTAGAAATTTAGCAATATTTTTAATTTCCTACAAATCGGTTTTGTTATTTTCTTGTCAAATTTTGTTAATATATCCCAACCATAAATCCATCTTCATCCCGTTTTCGGGATCAAAAGGGATTATGGAGGGTTCTTGGGCTATTTGATAATTTTCTTCTTTATCAATTTTATTTTCTGAATCTTGAGAATTAGGCACATTTGTTTTATCTTGGTGAGTCAATTTCCAGATCTTAACAACATTAAAATATATTTCAATTAAAAAACATAAATTTATGCATAAAATCTTAAAAAATAGACTTGATAAAAGACTAAAAATTCAATATTTTAAATAATACTATAAAAAATAACTTGCAATGATTCTAAAATTCAAAACAAAAGAAAAGAAAACACAAAATATAAATCTTGATTTTCACCGTTGAGGCGGGAAACACAAAACATTTTTTGATGAATTATCACTTTTTTAATTAATCACAAAAAGGCAATTTTGAGCACTGGAAATGGAGACTACTGCAGGTGACGGAAACTATTTTTATATTGAGATGATAATATAACACGCAAGGGATAATTTCGAAATTTGGTTGATTCAATTTGGCACTGGAGACCACTTGCAAATATTATTTTGTGGTGATGATATAACTATGAAATGACATCGAGAGCGGAATTTTTCAGCACAGGTAAGGAGCCAGAAAATTTTTTTATGATGAGAAGGAGCCCCAACTTCTTGAAGATATAAGGAACATGCACATGACGATATGGAGCACAAAGGGTATATATTGAACACAAAGCCAGAATGTCGATTGAGGTCACAGGTTATGCACGGTACCATCGACGATGCGGTAACATGATGGAATGCAGGGGATTCTACGGGAACTGGACCGGGCCCTGGACTACGGTTTGCGTGATGTGGCCGGAGGCAGCCGAAGGAGACGGCGGTGAAAGAGCTTCGCCACGGAAACATCGCAGTTGGGTGAACCTGGAGCGAAGCAGTCATCTTTGGTGCGCGTCGAGCAGTCATCTTTGGTACGCAACGAAGAGCGTCGGCGAAGAGTTATTGCATGATTTATTTTCTTTCCCGCGGATTTAATTTTAATTCTTTCAGTTCATTTGACAATTTTTGACAGGAAACTATCCTTGTCGACTCTTTAAAATGTAAGCATTATTTTATGTGAAGCAAATGAAGTTTGAAAAAAGTGAAGGTACTTTTGATTTCGTGACGTCATTTTATTTCATTTTGAAGAAGCAGGAATATGTACAAGCGATGAGCACACAGAACGACACAGAAAGGAAATGAGGAAAAAGCTCTTGGACACTTTATCTCTGGTCTTATATAACCAGAGAAATTGATAGGGAAAATATTTCTTCATAGTGCTAATATATAATGAGATTTCAATACGGATTTTCGTTGCACGCGTCGGCGAGGTAGGGGAAACACAGGGAGATTTTAAAAAAGAATTTGTCTCATCAGCAGTATTTTGTCTCTTCACGCGGAGTGTGGGAAAGTTAGAATTTTAGCCGATTCAGCAATTTTACATAGCTTCTCTTGAATTAATTAAGTAAAGACAGTGGAATTGGATCAAGAAATAAGAGAATATTTTAGAACAAAGCTACTATGAGCTAAATTAAGATAAAGTCTTGGAAATTAATTAAATTGAAATTAAGTGTTTAAAATATCATTGCAATTTTCCCCCTACCGTAAGACGAGGAAGTATGTTAGGGATCTCGACACACAGCCTTACCTTACGCTGGTGGTCAAGTAAGAAACTAAAATTTAAAGGCATATATTAAAAGTGATACCCAAGTTTCCCTTACCTTCACATTATATAAATATCATTTTGAACAAGATTATGTAAAGCCTAAAAAGGATAAAGTGATATCTGCGAAAATATTAAATACACTTAAATATTTAACAACACCAAAAATAATATTATTAAAATGTGCAATATACAAATGATTTTCAGCAGAAACTTAGTCTATTGTCTCAGTCTAAAAGATTGTCTCTATTTGGTGAGGAATGTCTCTAAAGAATACTAGCACACAGTGTCCTTTAAATAGTAGAAGGCTCGCCAAAATTATCAAATTAAATGTAAAATAAGGGAATAACAAATTGAATTTATATAATAGTAGTATATCAACATAGTTCTGATTTTTGTATGTAACCCTTGAATCTGAAAATAATATGAGATTCAAAATACTCTTACTATAACATAAATATTAAAAACAAATGACATAGAAATGTGTAAGGTGCGTTTCAATTTTTTAGGGACACCAGTAAAAATGAAAATAAAAGCGTAAATAATAAATATTTTACATTTATTTCTGAAATAAGTTAGATAAATAACAAAAATAAATATTCTAAGATAATTTAGATTAAACAAATAAAGATTAAACAAATAAATTTCAACTTTGAAATGACTAAAAAAAAGAGTAGTACAAATTTTGTGTTTTAAATTTTTAGGGACAGTGGAATTAAAAGCTTCAAAACTTCTAATTAAACTTTTTTACCGTTCAATATTAGCACCATTTTTTCTGATGACATCATATATTCTGTTTGGCATGGACTATATTAGGTTCTGAAGAAGTGTTGGATCCAGAGAATACCATTATTGCTTGTTGAAGCTGCATTTTCGAATGAAATTGGCGCCCTCCTTCATAAACTGTTCTTGCCAAAAGACCCCATAGATTTTCAATGGGGTTTAGATCGGGGCTTCTGGCTGGCCAATCCATAACTTTCACATTGTTATCTCTAAACCACTTTTTTGTTGATTTTGAGCTGAGGATAGATGCATTATCCTGTTGAAAAGTCCAATTTGACCACATATTTCAGGTCTTGCATTAAGTAAATGTGTTTGTAACATTTCTTGGTATCGATCAGAATCCATTCTTTTATTCACAAATGCCAGTTCGCATGTACCATTGAAGCTAAAAGCTCCCCAAATCATAACAGATCCACCGCCCATTTTCCTTTTGGAGAAAATCTCTGGTTCTTTTCTTAGATCATGCCAGTAATATCTCCAACCGTCTGGCCCATCTAGATTAAGCTTCTTCTCGTCGCTGAACATGACTTCTATTCACTCATCTTTGAAATGCACGTGTTCCTTTGACCAGGATAAACGTTGTAATTTGTGTTGTTTGGCAAGTGGTGGTTTGCAAGCCTTTTTCGCATATTTCATGTTTTTATTTCTCTTGATTGACCTCCAAACAGTAGTGTAAGAACATCCCAGTTTCAATTCTTTTGTTACTTTTCGTACTGATGATTTTCCATTTACACATTTCTGAATAATTCTCCTGCGGGTACGTGAATCGAGCTTTGGCTTAGGTCCTCGCTTTTGAATGGCAGTGGATTTCCCATTTAACTGCTTCACATAATTTTCCACAGCACGTTTTAAACGTTTTATGAGGACTGCAATATTTCTCAGACTTTTTTTCGTTGTAATGAACTTTTATTGGGCCTTTTTCAAGATCTGATAACCATTTACCTGTAGCCATATTTCTTCGGCAAAAAATTAAGTACTAACGTGGCCGTTTTCAATATAAGCTTTTTAAGTTATTAAAACAACTGGTAGTAAATGAAAATGAGCAGTAATAAAGATTTAACTTGAATTTGTATACCATCTCATCTAGCTGTCCCTAAAAATTTGAAACACAAATTTGGCATTTTTTTCTATTTTCTTCTTTTATTGGCATTGATATTTATTTAATTATTTTAGATTATTTTATTATATTTAATTTTTCATGTTTTTCAAAGAAGTTTTTACAGATATTAGGTAAAAATTATTCCGATTTTATGTTTTTATATGGTGTCCCTAAAAATTTGAAACACACCTTAATTGTAAAAGAGAAACGTTAACCCACTAGTTAGCCAATTAGTGACCCAAACTTACTCTCATCCAGGAATATTTATTTCGAAAGTCTAGCACAACATATACAGAATAAAAATAGAAAGAGATAGAAATTAACTGTGAGGTTGACCCTATACTCACATCTCAATAAGACTGAGGTGTTTGAATTTATGTTGTGATGCCGCCTATTCAGCAATTTTACATAGCTTCTCTTGAATTAATTAAGTAGAGACAGTGGAATTGGATCAATAAATAAGAGAATATTTTAGAATAAAGTTACTAGGAGCTCAATTAAGATAAAACCTTGGAAATTAATTTAATTGAAATTAAGATTTTAATTTCCATTAAGATAATAATTTATATATATAAAAGAATCCGGCCTGAAGACTTTTTCAAGGGTCACCCTCAGGCAGGGATTCAAAGAAAGGGATTTTTTCTGTGAGGAAATGCAGACATTTGTCGAATAATGATTGCTCGAGACCCGAAAATCCCCTGATATTACGCCCAAGAGATATACCATTTTAACAGAAAGGAAAATACAAAACAACAAATTAGAAGAAAATAACCACCACAAAGTAAAAATACAATAACAAAAATAACAATAAAAACAAATATTAGCACTAAAAGAAAAAAAATGAAAAGGCCAGAACATGCCATCAACAGTCAAGGACATTTAAGCCATCGATTGCGATTCTCGCTTTTTAAAAACACTAAAGGTAAAATAGGTAAACAAATGCAGTCTCCCAGCGCCATCTATTGAGTGATCTATTATGCAAGGAAAGTTCTATTTTTATTTAAGCCAAAGGATTAATCCCAAACCATACCTTGTTTAATTAAAAAATTGACTTACAGTAATTTCTAGGAAATTCATTTTTATTTAAGTTTTTAAGGAGGTTGTTTGATGCTTCAATATAGGAATTTTTATTATTGCAAACCCTTTTGATCCTGTTAACTTGTGAGAAAATTAGATTTTTGAAAATTTTAGAGTTTAGATTGGAATGGTAGTTACATAGTTTTGTTATTTTAAAGTTAAATTCATCCCTTTTATCGTATATACCAACTATTGTTTTATCATTAGCAATTTTGATTTTTAAATCCAGAAAGGTAGCATCAAGTTGATTTTTATTTGCTTCTGTTAGAATTAAATCTTTTGGATAGCAATTAGTAACAATATTAGTATTGTCGAAGTTAATCAAAAGTAGGTCATCAATATATCTCCACCCGTTTATTAATATATATTTAATTATTTTTTTTCTCATAGTAATGTAGGGAAATATTAGTTAAAGCACTTGAGAAAGTTGTTCCCATTTAAATGCCCTTGACTTGTTTATAAAAATTAATACCATTAAAAACGTAATTTTCAGTAATATTAAAATTACATAACTCAAGCCAGTTATTTTTAGTAATGATATTTTCATTTAAATATTCGTCATATATAAAAGTACAGACCTTTATTAATTTTTCATGAGGTAGATTAGTGTATAAGTTTTCAAAATCAAAAGTATTAAGTTAATTAATGTTGTTATTTTTAAGAAAATCCAGTACTTCTTTGTTACTAGAAATAATAAAGTTGTCTTCATTTTTTATTTTGTCCAGGATAATTTTTAAGTATTTAAAGAAATGTTTACCCGTATAGTAATTATAACTGCCAGTGCTACAGGTCACGAATCTGAATTTTAATGGATATTTATGAAATTTAACTGTTGGGAATAAGTAAGGATAGTTAAGAGAGCAAGTCTTAGTTTTTTTTTTTTTTTTGCGAAAGCTGGCATTTTTTTATCTAATTCCTTTTTTCCGGTGTTCTTTAACATAAAAGTTGCATTAGAGTTATATTCATTAATTAAAAGTTCTTTATAATAATATTTACAAATTAAACGGAAATTATTTGCTGATTTATCTATTACTGTAATAACAATTTTTTAAAAAAAATTTTTATTTCGTTTTTTAATGTTTTACTAAAATAAATCCCACGTTCTTTAGATCTGTCAAAATCAGTATTCATTTTTATTTTAATTTCCTTTAAAATTCTCCCTTTCTATTCCCCGAAACCTTCCGCAGGCCAATGGTATTTCCTAGATAATTTAGCAATAAAAAAATCAAAATCATTACCAATAGAAATCAAAATTTTGTTATGTTTTCAATCAAAATATGTTTTATTTTTTCTCTTAATCTAAATTTTGTTCCTCTTCCCATCAAATCTCTTAAAGAGTTGGATTCAATAATTTTTAAATTACCTGTAATAATATGACATTTATCAACATCTATAAAATCTTTATAGTTTTCTTTGTTACAGTAACAATCTGTTTTATTTATTTTATCTAAATTTTTGCTATAGTAATTATAATTACAAATTTTTTTCTTTAAAGTTGAAGTGTAACTAAACGCTATTGATACAGTTGTTTTTTCTGAAAGAGGAAAAAATATATTATTATTATGTATAATTTTGGGTAATTTTAGATATTCGAAGTAAATATCCAATAATTTAATCAGACAGAATTCTTTGTAAACATTATTTTTATTATTAAAAAGTAAATCGTTTTTTCTAATGTTAAGTTTACATTTAATAAGATCTAGAATAATACATTTTGTGTACGAATTTTTAAACTCTAATTTCTCGAATTTATTATTTAAATACCATTTAATTTTATTATTTCTAAGACCAAAAATGTATTTCCTAATTTTGTGAATGTTTTCACTATTGTGTTCCATTATAGATTCAGATCTACAAAGTGAATATGACATAAGTAAATATTAAGAATTGTTACACTAAAGAGCGATTAATGCTTCTTCAGACTGTATGTCCTTAGACTATGAAACTGTTACGTCTGAAGAAAGCAAACGAATGTGTCTCTCAGTAAATTCTATATTCATCATTACATATCACAATTATAATATAATAAAAAAATATTTATATATAGTTGTATATCAATAAATTAAACACATGTTTATTAATTATTACACTTAGTTATTCATTCTAATTCATTCTTCGAGTATATTTTTCAAACAGAAATGTATAATTACATTTTTATAAATGAACTGCAGCCAAAGTTAGGAGATTAGGTTAATAAACGTAAATAGAAGTATTCCACATTTTTAATTTTTTGCTTTATTTCTTAGAATTATCTTCACGGATAACCTTATATTATCTTCACATGCTTAGTATAATTTTCTGTATGCTCGAGGATAAAGAAAGCTCGCATCAAATGCAGTATTAAGTTCGAATTGCATTTTACATGCTTTTATGTCTGCAAATTACTCAGATAAAAGATATATCTGTTAAATCAACACATGAACTTATTAATGAAACGTAATACCTTTTTTTTTCATAATAAAATTAGATGACATAGTAATTTATTGACTTATATTATGATTAAACAATTTCTTAGAACGTATAATACATTTATTTATACATTGGGAATCCCAGTTTATGATATAAAATAATTAGATTAATTTAAAATATTTAAAACATATTGGAAGGCTTATCAGTATAATAAAATTCACATAATTGTTTTTCCAGTCATCCTTTCTCCTGACTCTGAAACACTCCTGCATGAATGAACTCTTTCTACGATTACTTAATAAATACAATTCTTAGTCTCGTTTTAAACAGAAAAAAAGTAGAAACTTTGATATAGGTTTTAATCTAATAAATTATGTCTCTTCTTGTTTTTCCATAAGCACAGGTGTATAATTTTAAATATATTCCAAGCAAACTGAGTTTAAAATCTAATCAGTAACAAGAAAACTTATTAGAGATTAATCTTTAAGAATAGATTTAAAACAGTTTGCTGAAGCAAAAATTGAGTTAAATCATCTCCTATTATTTCTGGTTATAAAGCTTCTCGATTTAGTTACCAAACTACATTGAGGGATTTATAAGTATTCGACCAAATCCGAAAAACTTGTTGGATTTTCAAGTCTTCTAGGAACCAGGATTTGAACTATTTTCTAGCTGATTTACTGTGCAATATATATCGAAGTTATAATTTTCTTAAAGTCTTTTATTGTATTTCTCAATTTTTCTTTAAATAGGTAAAAAAAAAAAAAATGAACGCTTTTGAAAGCAACTCCAATTTACTTCGAGAATTTGAAAGCTTTTCCTTGGCAATGATTGAAATAACGAAGTAAAAGTAAAAATATTTTGACAAAAATATTTATTTCTAAACATTAAATGGCATTATTTACATTGAAAAATATTTAAAGATTCTTTCCAAGAAAATGTAAAGTGTCATATGAACTGTGTTTCCGGAAAATGCAAGGAAATGATTTTTAAATATGAATAATTTTATTCATCATATCTTAGCAGAATTTACTCAATTCTGAAACACTCTTATGAGCCTGAAGATTTGAATTAAATTTGAAACTTGAGACCAGATTTGGCTTGATTTCTTTAAGGATATTTGCTTTCTGATGTTTTTTTCTTTGTAAAATTATACCGTTGAAAAAAGCGAAAATATTTTCGAATAAGAAAAATACTGGAAATTTATCTGATATTTGCTAAGAGTTTTAATTAATTTTTTAGAGCTGCATTTATAATCATTAAATCTTTTATTAACGAAATAAAAGCATGTATTTTAACTTTGCGGAAATATTTTGATTAATTGAATAATAAGATCAATTACATCCTTTGATCAAATTGAAGAAATTTATTTACACTCTGGCGTGTAAAATTCAGTTATGGCCTGCTTTTAGATGCGCATTCATGAAATCTGCAAATGCGACTTTTAGAGTGCAGCAAGACGGATATGATTCGAAGGAAAAACTGTATTTATTCAGATTTCAGGAACCAGCCATCCTAGGCCGTGTTAGAGAAGTACGACTTTAACACTATATGTGCTTAATAGTGAAATACAAGCTAAACTTAAAAGGCTGTATTCAAATGTTCTCTACAAGTCAAATTAAAGAAAGCATCTTTTCTTTAAAAATCGATTAGGTAAGGAGCGAGTTATAGTATGATGACGGCAGCACAAGAGGATGGTTTCGGCCAGAGCCAGAATTCAACTTCATGAAGCACCGATGTAGAGTACTCTTGCAACCAACACTAGAAAACTCCAATAATCTTCACTTCGATTAGAAAAACAAACAGTACTAAGTTCCCAGAAAACATGAATGAGTTTTTACTCTCCCAGTTATATATCAAGTTAATATGGATGAAATCCGTTAAACATGTAGAAATTTGATTCAATCTTATAAAGAAATGAAAGGCAGAATATATGATGTTTGTTGCATGAGAATCTGACAATTATTGATTTGAACGAAACTATGCATTAGAGTAATAGTCCAATTATGTGGAAATAATTGATTGACGTCTTAAAGGTAAGCGTTTTGTATTATTTAAACTAGAACTCATTAATTAAATACTCACTTCATACTTATAATAGATAAATTATACTTACAACGATTGCACTGAAATTTAATAAGTGCTCTCCGTCACTCCTCTATTTCTTTCAAAGTACGTATTCTGGTAGGTAAGCATAAATATTTTAAGCAGTCAAACTTTTTTAAGGATTATTCTCCATTTTTCTTCTTTATTGGATCCTACTTATTTCTTTCAGTTTATCAATGTGGAATTTAATTAAAGTTAAAAGTCTTGAAATAATGTTTTTAGCCGAAGATGCTGCTACTTCCAATGAAAATGTACAATAAACGTGAACTAAATCCGAGTGGGAACAACTGTTATATAAATGGAGTTAATGGTAGTTAAGTAACTATGAAAGTTATTCATTCTGAATTCATGTCAAAATTTTCCTACGATGGGAAATTTGAAAATATTTGGCATGATTTCTTATATTATTTAACAGTAAAACGGAAATTAATTGTAAAAGTATATGAAATGTAATATTTTATAAATTTACATAACCAACCAACCATAACATTATTCTTTTTAAGATCGTGTTAAAACCTTAGTATATAATAATCTTTTTTTAAATTTAAATTATTATTTTCTTTTTTCTAGTCTTTTGTCTGGGAAATTTTGTATTCTATTTTATATTAATATCCCGATTTCCAAATTTGTATCGAACGGGCAAGAGAGACATTAATATTTGCATTGTCATTCAGTTTTGAATTCAGTATCAAGTCTCATTTAGGGAAGTTAGTTTAAAATCAATTGCAAAATTTGTACAGACAAACAAAGAACCGCACAAGAAAGCGAATCAATAAAAGTACATTAAAAATGCATAAGAACAATTTCTGTTCTCTAATTTTTAATTGTCTCTTCTGTCGAAATAAAAATAATTAGAGAACAGACGTTTTTTCAATTAAGAAGCTTATTGAAGATAAAAATACATCCAAAGGTAAAATAATAAGTTACATTTGGGAAATCAGTGACTCGCAATATATTAAAGCAAAGTACCTTAATACAGAGTTAAAATCATTGCTATTGGAAAAATAAATGGAATTTTGGAGAACAAATTAATCACACGAGGATAGGCCGTTTGAAAAAAAACCATTTGAATCTTATTAATTATCCGCATGTTCATATATCAGTAATGAAAAAGAATTCTGAGCAAAATTTCAAGTGTAAGAAATACGAACTTGAATATCATGGCTCCCCATGAATCAAAAGGATTTCAATAAACTTGATATTTTTTTAGGTTTTCAATACTTGTGCAGATTTTATAAATTTAGTATTCTGCAAAGAAACCACAGTGGAAATGTTTCGGACCCAAAGCAGTTTTATTTTCACCTTCGGCATGTGGAAATTTTTTTTATTTGGTTGAAATGGTTTTTTATTTGATTAAATTAGTATGAATAAGAAGGTTGATTAATTTCCTCAAACTGAAGAAGCCCGAAAT
Source organism: Argiope bruennichi (assembly GCF_947563725.1). Classification (NCBI taxonomy): domain Eukaryota; kingdom Metazoa; phylum Arthropoda; class Arachnida; order Araneae; family Araneidae; genus Argiope; species Argiope bruennichi. The sequence goes on along the minus strand of NC_079163.1, from coordinate 2,791,162 downwards.
TTCATTTATAGTAATTATATCAGAATAAAGAGAGTTAATCGGAATTTCTTAGTTTCATCTGACCCCGAATAGTCATAACGTGAAATTAATGAATTTCTTATACAGTCACAAGCAGGATCTTAATTGATGTTGCTGCAAATGAGCTCAGTGTGTCTAGGTTTAACAGAAACCAACAAATCACATTCCACCTGCCACATCCAAATTTTGCAGAAACACAATAATCAATCTTAGTTCAGTCTTAAGTTAGTAATAATGATATTTAGCATAGTTACCCAGGGTATTAAAATGATTTGACTTCTTATTTTCTGAAAGAGACAGGAAACATTATACAACTTGTAATAAATATTACTTTGTTTTCAGAAGAGTGCAATGTTTGTTAAGTCAAGCCCGGAATAATTATCTTGACTTTGAACAAAGCATCAAGGGTCTGGGAAGAACAGTTTAGATAAATGACTTCAAATGCCTCATTAAGCAATCACTTTGAACTCAATCATTCTTTAATCAGTTATATGGTATTTTCAGTCACCCGAAGAGTTTATAAAATTGCAAATTACTTGGCAGGTTATTTCAAATAAAGATGATTAACTATTTTTGATTATCTTACATAGACCATCCCAATTCAAAATATACCTGTGCTCATTCAAAAGTACAGTAAACCTGATTGACAGGATTTGTTTAGGCGTGCGCCTATCTTCAAAATCAGACATATCATGAATTAAGTCATGAATAATATTCAAAGTAAGATATTACTCTTAAATTATGCCGCAGAATAAAAATGCCATGAATTTAATATAAATTCTGTTAAAAAATTTGGAATTTAGTTCATTCCTGCTCCGTTAATCCCAGTATTCAGTGAATTATGAGATAAGAAATGAAAAACAGAGATCTAAAAATGACACAAAATTTTTTCAATATTTATTGGTTTCAACATAATTTACAAACAAATATTTTAATTTATTCTTTTGATATAAATATCTGCGAAAAAATATTTTGAAAAGATGAAATCTTTCTTAACGGTACTCACCTTAAATAAATTTACTTATTAAGTTTCTCAACATTATTTTGAATAAGAATGATTTTCATTAAATATTTCTCCTAGAGCCATATTGTTAAAAATTCTTCTTAATTCTTCTGGAGTCAAAACTTTCTGTTTGACTGTCTAAAGTAATTCTAATGTAATCCATTTTGTGGTGTTTCTCTTCAAGATTTGAGAGATAAAAATATCGATACATAAATAATTGCCTTTTTTGAATAGAAATGCGTTAAAATAAAAGGATTGAGAAACTGATTGTTTTGTTAAACAGAAAAATTATTCTCTGGTCAGTTACTGTTATGAAATTTACACGATTCAATAATAATTTTAGTAATTTTCAGGATAATTCCATTTTATACATTAAAGAGCATTATAACTGTGCAATTACCGTGGAAGCTTTAACTAAAAAATTGTTTCAAAATTTCCTTTTTCATAAGCATTCTGTACTATGCAAAGATAGAAATTTAACAAACTTTTACAACGTTAAGGTGGTGTCACCCATATTGGGTTATTGCGAAATACCGATTTCAAACAACCACTCAAAGTCTACTCATAGTTAAATAGTTTTGTGGATTTTTAAATTGCATTAAAACATTTATTCATTTTATGTGACAATTTTCTGATCGCATCTTAAATTTGGGTTCAACTGAAGAAAATAAGATAAGCTGTATATTTTTGTTGTAATAATTTTTACGTATTATAGTATGGTAAATGGATTGTAATGTAATAGTCCAATATATTATTTGTGGTAGTAAATGGGTCTTTTCTTTTATATTTAACATCTCCGCTGGCTTGTTACAACAATTGTCTTTTTTTTTTTTTAAGTTAATTTCAAATTGGCTAAGAGTTAGCCACCCTGGCTGTGCACTAGGCCAGCCACGGGGGAGATGAAAGTTCCTTTACGCATCTTGCAACTATAAATAGAATGGAAATTATTTGAAAATTTAATGAATTATATAATAGAACAATATGAATAAAATATTTATAATGGATTCTCTTTAGCTCCGATGTATGCGAATTTAAAAATTACAAAAATTATTTGCAATATGCAGCAGATTTTATTCCAAAGGCGCCCAAGGAAATTACAGTTGACTGGTATATTCCTGTGGGTTTACAAAATGCTAAACTTTTTTCCTTTTACGCAAAGCAAAAATTTACCACTAAACATTCCAGAACAAAACCCATAACCACATTCATTTTGAAAAAAAAATATATTAAAATTAAAAATTCAAAAGAAGTTTAAGGACATTATGTTAATACTTTTCATATAATTTCCTAATAAAATCTCTTGTTAAAAAGTTTTACTGTAAATATAGTTTTATTTCAAATTGCTTGAAATTAAATGTGATTCTTCAAATAGAAGAGAAGAACGAATCCGGAAATTCGAAGATAAAACCCTCCAAATATCAAGATATATTGTTATTATTTAGAGAGCAAAGGAACTTAATTGTGTGTGATTAAAATGTTCATAACTTATAATAAGTAATGAACTTTTACTTTAAAACTTCCAGGTGTAAAGACAATCATTTATTTAAAAATTATGAAACATTTAAATAAATGAACGAAAGAGCCGGATAAAAGATGAAGAGTTTCAAACTCGAACCAAACATAGAAAATCCAGTCCTTCAGTTGAAAGAAAGAGGTAAAATTTCAAAAGTACAAAAATAAAAGAGACGTTCGGTTGAGTTGCAATTAAAATGAAATTCGAATAAAATCAAATTAATTAAATAAGCGACTCCAACGTAACCAATTAAACCTATTACTTAAAAAGTAATTAGAAATAAAATGACAATTCAAATTTAATTCTAATAATGGCAATGGCACATGGCTTAAAAAAGTTTTAAAACTTTTCTAAACATGAATGGACACTGCTTGTTTTGTTTTGTTCAGAATCCAATTTCCTCCTTGCCAATCTTACAGTAATATTTTGTCTATTTTATCATTTTTACAAGAGCATTGTTCAAAGATTTCCGTCTTATGCTAATTTAATTTCTAGCTTGCTGCGATGATTGGTGAGCTCGTAACCCGGATCACCTACACGATGATCCAGACGACTTCTCTCTACTCTCTCCAAGCAGAAATTTCTTTTTAATTTTATTTACAAAGGCAGGATTACTTCTTACACTCTTTATAAAAGATCTGCTATCTGAATTAATAGCAACTTTGGACACTTTCCAGAGACCATAAAATTAGCTTCAGCTTTAAAAACAATATTATTCTTGCCTATTATATTTTGAAAAACTTTGTTTAAGTCTTCAATTTCGAAAATGTGATCCAGACGACTTCTCTCTACTCTCTCCAAGCAGAAATTTCTTTTTAATTTTATTTTCAAAGGCAGGATTACTTCTTACACTCTTTATAAAAGATCTGCTATCTGAATTAATAGCAACTTTGGAAACTTTCCAGAGACCATAAAATTAGCTTCAGCTTTAAAAACAATATTATTCTTGCCTATTATATTTTGAAAAACTTTGTTTAAGTCTTCAATTTCGAAAATACACAAGCAGAGTGTCTTATCATCGTCGACTCTATCTATCACCGATGACGTATCCACCTCATACTGTTTGACCAATACTCTAGAAACATTTAAAGCTCTGATCTCTTTTGAGACATCTGTTAATTTAATCAAATAATCCGAATTTCTATATTCAATGTATTTTCGAGATCTGTAGATAGACAGTCTCAAGTCTAAAAGCTTTAAAATTCAGCCCTGTCCGTTAGATGCAAATTACATATTCAGGTCAAGACTTTTAGCAACTGTTTGGAAGTAACACTGCAGTCCCAGGCTAATTGAAGGGGAAAACTCATTCGAGCCCGACGCCAGCGCCATGGAATAGATATTTCTTTATAATCCCAAGCCACCAGAATTTTAAAAGCTTTTTATTGATACTAAAATATGTTTCGACTAAGCTGCACGTCAATACTAAGAATTTTGCATATAAGTTACGGTGAGTATGAACCCCGTAAGCTTATTACTCAAATGCATGCCGTGATAATTAAAACTATTTGTTATTTTTCTACCCCTGTAATTAATTTTGAAACTGTTAAATATTCCCTTCCTTGTTTCATACTTCGAAATGCTCTGACTCGGTATTTGTCGACTGAATAATTTCATGCGAGTTTATTTATTTTTAAAAGAAAAGTATTAGCATTCATTTTTATCTCTGTCCTTGTTTGGCCATTCAGAGCAAATATCGGGTGATCTGTGAAGGCTTATATAAAAATATTTTCATTAATAAAATTGAAAACTGCTTTCATATAAATATTCCAGAAGATCGGAATAAACTCTGAACTCTGAGTAGAACTTAAGAGTTATTGCTTTTCGGTATAAGCAACTCAATCACTAAAAACCATCCTTCTGCCATTCAATAAGGAAAAAATCAATTTTTTTATATAAATTTTATGGAAATTACACAAAAATCAAATACTTTAAAAAGCGCAGTCTGCGCTGTCAAAGATTGATTGAATGCTTTTAATCAATTAAAGATTGATTGAATGCTTTTAATCAATTAAAGATTGATTTATTGATCTTGGGGGACCAAAGCATTTTGTCAAATCAGCCCCTTAGTTTTTAATTTCGTAATGATATTCTGTGTTGTCTTTTCACATCTTTTTCCCTTCTGAAAATTAAATTGATTTTCAAGTAGGATATTTTTATTTGAAAGATATTTACTAAATTTTAACTGAGACATTATTTCTAAAATCTTGCTGATTATAGTGCAGAAATATACAAAGTTCGGGAAATTTTCCTCGAAAGAGAATTTTTAGGGATTTATAAATGGTTTTCAATAATATTTAAATTTAAAGAATGTATTAAAAATAGAAACCAAAAACTTTTGGTTCAAATTGTGTCGATCTGGCCAAAACATGGCATCTCTGCGGATCCAGTCGTTTTGAAGGTGACTTTTTATGAAATTCATCTCTACCTCTGATCATTTCTCTGTTATTGCAAGGAAATATATTAAGTATTTGTAGGGAAATTCTTTTAGATATATGTTAGGTTGATTCCGACTTACGAGAAGTTTTCTTGGCTTTATTAAATGTCATTCAAAAATTGAGCAGTCAGTGTTATTAAAAATTTTATCGATTTTTTTCCATGTAATTTTTTATTACGAACGATTATCTTTTATAGAGTACCCTTTTTTATACTCAGTTCAGTGGAAACGTTTGTATCCTGTTAAATTTTTTAAAGAAATTTAGAACAAGATTTACGTCTTGAGTTGCAATTGCAGTATAAATATTTTTTTCATTTTACGATTCTGATTGTACCAATTCTGCTTTTGACAGATTTAAGTGACAGAATCTGAAAAATTTAGGTTTTTCTTATTATTTCAAAATGAGTCAACATGATATACAAAAAAATGCCATTATTCTTGGTGTAAAACCGCCGAGAACTTTATGTATTGCTGAGGGTGACAATGGCAAGTATACCCCAGCTGATCAATCTTCGTTCCTATCCAACTCCTGTCAGGCATTTTGTTGTTAGACCCGATACTATGTGTGAAAGAAAAGCATGCAGTATGATACATAGAAAACACGAAAGGATTTGTTTTGTAAATAAGTTCAATTGTTTTTGCTGCGATAATACACACAAAACTATTTTAGGACATTTTTAGTACGAAAATAGAAGGAGTATATCATTTTTCCTTTCTTAATATATGGCATATTCCGTAAATTTTCGAATGTGCTCATTTTAGCTTTTAAATAATAATTTCATTAGTAGTTTAATTTTTAATAATAGTAGTTTTTAATAACAACATAATAGCAACTTTTATATTAGGAATGTTTAATTCGCATACAAAACATTAATTTCTGGAATTCTATTCTCTTTTTGTATTAAAAAACTAAGCAATACTTTAGGAATAAGATTCAGACAGGCAAGAGTTTCATTATTCAAATTTGCTTCAATTCAAGATGAATAATAATTTTGACTTGCATCTAGAAATACCATGTCTTGATAAGCAGAATAATAATATTTCAAAATTGTCACATTTTTGTGCGTTTATTTCTCTCTACTTTCGATGTTTAATTGTAAACATTTTCCAAAACTCTCCAAACACGTTATGTTTGTTTTTTTCCTCTCTGAATACGAGAAAAAATTTAAAAAAATAATAATTACGCAAGAAAAATCAAATACTAATAAAGATCAGAAAGAACCAGATAGAAAATACCGATAGCTTGAATAAGTTTAAATTGTTCTATAAATTAAAAAAAAAAAAAAAAAAAAAACTTAAATGTCAATGTAGAAACTTGTAAAGACATCAAGTTAAATCAATGCGTATTGTTATTAAAAATGATTTGCGGCGTTACCATAGTTAGAATCGAAATATACTGACAAAAAATCAGAAAATTTATTTTCAGAGATAAACATTTGTTTTTCATCTTTACATAAAAGTACATAGTACTCAAGAGAGTAATAAAATTATTTAAAATTTAATTATTCTCTTGAGTACTGCAGGACATATTCTTCATTATTTTAAATGATGAAAAATTTAAACTGAAATTTGCGCATTCTTCATTCACAGATGCTTTATAATTTGATGTAATAACACATCTTTAGAATAGCATAATACAGCTGATATACGTTAAATAATGAAGTGGTTGAATATTGTTCTTGAAAAAATATTTACAGGAATACTGATACACATTTTTGGAGAAATTATTTTCATGGCTCCTTAGAGCGATATGGGTACTCAGCAACTATATGACATCCCTCATCTTGTTATAGTAAATGTATTTCAAAATTATTGTGGGATAGAAATAATTTAATTTGTGCAAAATGCATTCTTTAAATGTTAACAAAAGCAACTGTTAACTAAAGCAGGTAGAATTGTATAATCTCTCACTCAAAATCTTTTAAATGAAAATAAATACTTAGTAAAATTAAATATTTTAAAACATAATAGAACGGTTTACTTATTAACTATATTGAATATGGAATAATTTCTTTTAGTTTTTCAGATTCCTCCTAGTTATAAATATTATTCTAACAGTATAAAGTGTAACTGATTCTTGTGCAGATCAGCCTGATTCATTAGAAAGGAAATAAAAAAAATAATATTCTGACATTTTGCAATAACGTTTATTCTAAATATATAAAATTAAAATGGATGGACTCGATAGCAGTAATCTTAACTCGTTCAAATGCATACTCTTAATTTATTTTAAATTAATGATGAGAAACTTTCTTATACTTTAATTTATAAAACTATTTTTGATATTAGAGCTTACAATCGTTCAAAATAATTATTATCAAATATTTAAAGAAACTAATGAATGTTATTATCAATATTTAATACAAAAAACCCTTGGATTTTCGCATATACAGGGTGTTGCCGAATTCGATTGACAAATTCAGAGGGGTGATAGTATGCATCAAGAGGATAAAGAATCACCATACAACATGGGGTCCCAAACGACGTCTAAGGGATGAAAATCGTAAAAATATAAGGAGTCAGCAAACTTTTGGAAGCTGTAAAAAAATGATAAAAAAATAACAAAAGGTGTTTCAACTATGATTTTTTTAAGTAAAAGCACATTCTAAAAGGCAATTTTTCATGTGAGTAACATGCCGATTTGATGAACCAGAGGGTCGTAAATTATTGAAAATGAAAAAGTAGTTTAGAACCCTTATCTGCAAAAATATTAAAACTTAAAGAAAAATAAAAGCGTGAAAATATAAGGGATTTTATACTCTTAAATTTGATATCAGTCTGCAGTGTGAAAACTGAGGAAGTTTTAAGATATCCAAGAAAAACTAAAATGTTTGCCAGGAAACATCGCTGCAACAACGGCACCAATGTTTACAGAAGGTGTTACAAAATTCTATTGAAAAATTCTGAGGAGTAATGGTAGGCATCAAGGCGATAAGAATTTTCAAAGAAATATAAACTCGCAAACGACGGTGAGAATTTATTTGCTGGAATACAGATACATCATACATTTGCAGCACAGACATTTTAACATAAGAAAGGAGACGATGAGAAACTTTTATAAAAATTGCTCAATGTTCTGGCCTCGAAGATCATTACACAATCGAAACTGACGTTTAAAGGACCACCGGAAAAACTCAAACATACCAGGTGTGCTTGCGATTTCTCCAGCAGCGACGACGATCCGTGCAACGAGATCTTTCAATGTATCCAAAGATGTCTGATAAACAAGATATTTTATATGGTCCCAGAAGAAGAAATTCAAGGGATTAAGGTCCGGAGAACTTGGAGGCCAATCAACAGGTCCGCCACGTCCAATCCACGTCCCAGGATATGTATCATCTAGTTAGTTACGCACAGAATTCAAAAATGCGCTGGTTCACCACCATGCATTAACCACATGTTCTGGTGTGCAATGGCCGATATTTCCTGCAGTAAATCCGGAAGGACGTGCTGCAAAAAAAGGGTACTTTGCGCCACTGAGGCGTTCGAGCCCTGCATTTCACCTCTTTATTTTGAAGGATCCTGTCTCCCTCAACCGTCTATTAATATTTGCAAAGGTGCTGTGGTGTGGACAACGCCTACTTGGATATTGCTATTGGTATATTCTTTGTGCTAGCCGTCCATTACCATTCGCTCGGTCGTAAATTAAATGCATACCCGCATATTCACCATTCGTGAAATCTAACATGTTGTTTGCGAATGAAACTTATCGACTATCAATTCTGTACTGCTCTTTAATGAATATAAGCTGCTTTTATATTCCTCGAACCATCAATTCTGCAATGATCGCAGCTTTTATATTCCTCGAACGCATGGAAAATTTAGATACGAAAAAACTTCTTCTTCTCGACTACCTTGTTCCAAATCCTTGCATTCTTAGGGCCATTCTCTTCGCCAGGCTATTTGTCTCTTCGATGTCTGTTTTTGCGATTTTCACAGAAAAAATGTCTCCTGCGACCCTATGTTTTTATGATAATTTTTAATCTCTTTAATGCCTACTATCACTTCTCTAAATTTACCTTTCGAATTTGGCAACACCCTCTGTAAACATCGGTACCGATGTTGCAGCGATGTTTCCTGGCAAACATTTTAGTTTTTCTTGAATATCTTAAAACCTCCTCAATTTTCACACTACAGACTTATAACAAATTAAGGAGTATAAAATTCCTTATATTTTCAAGCTTTGATTTTTCTTAAAGTTTTAATATTTTTGCAGAAAAGTATTCTAAACTACTTTTTCGTTTTCAATAATTTATGATCCCCTCGTTCATCAAATCGGCATGTTACTTACATGAAAAATAGCCTTCAAAAATGTGTTTTCACTTAAAAAAAATTCATAGTTGAAACATCTTTTGTTATTTTTTTATCAATTTTTTACAGTTTCCAAAATTTCGCCGACTCCTTATACTTTTGCGATTTTTACCCCCTAAACGTCGTTTGGGACCCCATGTTGTATGGTGATTCTTTATTCTGTTGATGCCTCCTATCACCCTTCTGAATTTGTCGGTCGAATTCGGCAACACAATGTATATTCAGTATATAAAGTTAAAAAGTCAGTTTGTAAAATTATCAACTCATTTCTTTTTACAGTTTCTTGTTATTCACCATATGGTTTAATGATATAAAAATCCTAATTATTATAGATAGAACAAAAATTTTGGAATCAAAATAACTTATAATTGAAAGACAAAATAACTCCTTTGCTTTTACAAATCTCTAATACGTATTTATACGACACATTCATAAAACGCAATTACAATTTAAGCTTGAAAGGTCGAATATTTAAAAAAGATAGGACAAAAGTGATTCAAAACATCACGTAAATTTTTAAAGAATAAAGTAAGAAATAGAAGGGGTTTTTTTTCTCCATAAGATGCTCAGACTTATAAAATATAGAACTGTAAGCGAAAAGCATTTTTTGAAATCTGAAAATCAAAATGCTAGTGCAAGCCATAATATATAACTAATATTAACCCTTAACTGGGGACGTGCGGTCTGTGAGACCGCTAGCGATGGATTTTCTGTCAGCCCTATTCTATTTTTAGTTCAATTGAATGGATTGACTCTGTAGCGTCCTGTTTTGTGACCTTCAATACACGTGCACTGTTTCAACCGATTTCAGCTTATGCTTTTTAAAATAATTCAGTTATTTCTTCGAGCGCGGTCTCTAAGACCGCATCTCCCTGTTAGTGTCCCAGTGATAAACAAGGTTTAGCAGATGGTGCTAAAATTTGGGCCCCGAATTATCATCCAGTTTACTGTTCCTATTATGAAGCAGTGCTCCAGACACTTTTAAATGAGGCAGAAAGAGATTTTAGTGATAAGAATAATTGTACAGAAGAATTTTTCGATGAAAGCTCGCATTCAACTGATTTCGATATGTATGTTCAAACATAATTAATTTTTCAAGTGATAATGTATTTTGAAAAATTTATAAAATATAATAATATACTAAGAGATATATATACAGAATTTATAAGTTGATTTTTATACTAGTTCTTAACTTATATGCTTGAAATGCCCTAGAAAACCGTGCTATGAAAGTCACACGTCGATAAAAAAAACGGGCCAATTTTACTCATTGTCAATTTTTTTATTTTCCATATAATTGTTGAATTTTACATTATATTGTATTCTATATACCTTCATATACTGTAGAAATAAATATGATAAAAGAAGTAAAAAGTAATATGCTTTTTCAAGAATATTATTTATCGTAACATGTAATTTGAGAAGAAAATGTATGTTCCAACGCATTTACTTTTTTTAATGATAATATATTTTGAAAAAATTCTAAAACATATCTATATATCAAGAAAAATATCTGCAAAATATATTGGCAATTTTTCATACTAATAAATTCATTAGAAAATTCAATTTGAGTGAAAATGAAATGCGATCTCGTAGACCGCACCTCCCCAGTTAAGTTCTAAAATTTCACCTCCACAGTTAAGGGTTAAATTGAATATCATTAAAACTTTGATATATAATTGACAAATTCAAGATGATAGTTTAATATCATATTCCAAAATGTAAGAAAAAATGTCGAGGATAAGAAGAAATGCTCAATAAAAAGAGTAATATATTTGGTTGAAAATTGAAATAAAATGTGACAATAAATTAATATTCTTAAGAGAGCAACTAGTAAATTATTACATACACTAATGACAAGATATGTCGTATTTAAAGGAAGGAAAGTGAGCAAGTAAATACTTTACTTATTCAAAGATGATACCTTTCTGAGCTAAACAATGGATTTGTTTTATTTCGTTGTACGGATATTTGTAAATGCTGAAAAAAAAAATGGTTGCTTTGTCAAAATTAAATAAAAAAAATATAAATTACTTTTTATAATCCATCACTGTAGACAATTTAATTCAAATATCCTTTTCTAGAACTGAACTGAATTTATTAGTTTCAAATTATTTGTCTATTCATCATTTTAAGTAATTCGGCAATTTCTTTCGATAAAAGAAGTTTACGACTTCAACAGTTGCGATGTTTCCTTTTTAAAAGCAAAATTTCGAAGTCACCAAAATCATTTAAATATTTTGCATTATTTTCATTAATAAAACAATATATTCGAAAATAATTCAATAGAGTCTTAAAAGATATTTATTTATAATACATCAATAAGTAATATATTAAAATTTGCTTGTCTGCTGAGACAAATAGGATAATAAAAAATAATAACTTTTCTATTATATACTGTGTAATCATGTTTTAAAGTAAAGCCAAATATTTAGGCATCGAAATAATCCCTTTATTTGCAGGAAACTCAAATATACATATTTGCTCAATACATCCGTGAAACAAAATTCGAATAAAAGCTTGTAGGGTGGAATATTTTTAAAAGATAAGGCAAAAGAATTCTAAAATTAGAAATAAAATTCTGTAGTAAAAATAATGGAAACGGAATGGAAAAGTATGGAAAATAATTTTTTCCTTCAAAAAAGTTTTGAGTTAAAATACATAAAAATCAGATTTAAAATACATATTTTGATGCTAAAGGTTTCATCAAAGAAAATTTAATTAATGGTCAGAAGTTGTCATTATTATTGAAAAAAGTAGATGTAAAGAGAAAATAAAGCTAATAATTCCGAAGTATAATTAAAGGACTAAATGAATATCCTATTTTCCCTTTCTGCTTTATTCAATTATTTTGAGTTTACTACGACTGATTTGAAATGCCCTACCTATTTTTTTTCTCGTTCTCTTAAATACAAAAAACAACACCATATATTTTTATTTACTTCTTACGCTTTAAAGCTGCAGGTCCGAAATCGTACAATTCCTTCAGTATGCTTGATTACGCATCGATTTGGTTGGATTTTTTCTGTATCGAAGATTTTGAAAAATTCATCTTATTTCTCTTCTTTTAGCAGCTGCAAAAGGCACAAAAGGTATGATTTAATCATTCATATAATTGATTTTCCGATGCCTACCATCAGCTGATATGTATTTGACAACTTAATTCACACAGACCCATTGTTACTGAAGGAATAATTAGCTTCAAATTCAGTTCGTAGAATTCTATTTTTCTTTCGAAAGGGAGGGAGTGATTTGAAACCACTTATTTGAGACTGAATACAATAACTGTAACCGGAATGTAAAACATAGATAAAAATGGAGGCACTATGATTTTTGTTACTGTTTCAACAATTATTATTAACAGAGAGAATAAACGTTTTCCAAAAATGGTTTCCACGCTCTCTTTTTCATTTTCTACAGTTTTGAAACTCGTTACCTATAACTGAAATTTCGTTTGGTTTAATGCCTAAGATAATTAGGTCAAATTAAGTGGCATTTGTACAAAATGCATTTATTTTTCTTCATTCTTTTTTTTCTCAGTTTAAAATAAAGATTTACGCTTTATTTGTTTGAAATCTTCTCAAAAATTTCTTTTTTTACATCTTTTCGTTTCTGTGAAAGGAATATTTCAATGACTTAATTTTATAAAAAGAACCTTTCACTTTTCGTGGAATAAATAAAAATGGAATTTAGACTATTTTAATATTAAAGAATAAGAAACAAATGGTTTTAAAAGCCTTTTTTTAAAGAATTTCTTTCATTCTTAATAGTTTTTTTAAATATTTCGTAGTGGTAAGCTAATCGTAAATAAATGAGCATTAAAAAAAAAAAAAAAAAATTAGATTTAAGAGATAACATGCTTTAAATTTAAAATTTTCTTTTTTTTATATTTAAATTTTGCCTTTCTTGAAATCAATAAATATTGAATTTTAAAACTATTGGTATTATCATTATTAAGATATGAACATGGACTCATGATGCTTTTGATCATGAGACGTTTTGACTGTTCATTTTTTATGAAATGTAAAAGAAATTGCAAAATTATGCCATTAAATTTAAAAATAATTCATTCAAAATTATACAAAGAGTTATTAGAAAATAAATTTTGTCTAGATCTAGGTCAATTATAATGGCAAAAGTTATAGTTTAATGCTTTATTGAAATATTAGAGGTCTAACAAAACTCGGACACTTTTAAAATGCATGCCAGAAATTCTATCAGTGCTCGTTGAAAGTAATAACGTCATCGAAACATGTAAAAGCACAAGTTTATAGACACAAAATTCTTTTATTCATTTTATTCAAATATTAGGTAGTCAGAAATGTCTTAAATGTAAGAAATTTTTAAGCAGTGAAGTCATAATTATGTAAGAACAAAAGAAATGAAAAGTGAATCCCATGTGTAAATTTTAGTAAGAGTATACATGACTTTTTGTATATTATGTTCGGATATTTTAATTAAAATCATTATTTACTAAATGATGCATCATATATTTCTAAAAATTCATAAATGTTTTCCCTCTACTGTATATTAAACTTATATATGAACATATATAAGGAATATCTAAATTCCTCCTAATATTATAAATGAGAATTGTTAAATTGCCATAACAGGACAACTCTTTTTTTATTTCTATAATAATATCAAACCTTTCTACACCCTTGGCCCAAGAATCAAAATACTTTTTTCTGCATCATGTATGGTATGCTCAGGATAATTGTGAAGAAAATTCCAAATGACATTTAAAAATATACTAGAATTTATTTAAACTAGTTGTAATAATGCATCAGCTGTGAAGGGAAATGGCTCGAAAAGTAATCATACAGAAGGCATGGCAAAGTATCTGCTAAATCCGTTTCCTTTATTGTAAAATATTAATGAATAGCGTCATTCTTTTTTCATAGGAATAGATCTGTTGTAGTTTATGAAAATTTCAAAAAATTGCCCCTTTTTTGTATATTTATTATAAAAGTTGTATGCAATTAAATGTATGTACATACGGCTATTAAAATCATCTTCAACGGGGATTAATTGGAATGGGAATAATATATACTGATTCAGAATAGTTGTTAATTCATAAGTTTTGTTCGAATGTTGTTAACATAGTAAGTGGTAGAATTTGATCGAAAGGAAACCATTTTTGATTTGAACTTTATTTAGTTTAAACTCACTTAAAACTAGAAACTACAGGCAAGCTAGAAATACGAAACCGTAAATTGAACCAAGTGGATAGAGCGTTCTCAACCGTAAATCTGACACGTAAATATACGTCTAAAGAAAAGAGTGAAATCCAAAATGAGATGAAAAGAAGTCTAGAAAGAAATATATTGGCAGAAATAAGACCACACATAAAAAGTTCTCTTCAAGAGCAGGGTTGACGTTCGAGGAATAAAAATGTGATGTGGAATTCGGAGTGAGGAAGGCCTAAAATATAAATACAAAAGAATAAAATGATTGGAATATAAATTGAAAGAGAGTAAATCGAAGATGCAAAATGGAAAGATATTTATTCAGTGAAATTGGTGAACAGTTTAAAGGACTGTGAAAGCTTTGATTTGAGGAGAGTAGGCGTGAGCTCACAATCTCACTCTTAAAAAACTGCAATATCTTTGGGTAATTCCAAGTGAAAAAACGGGTTCCGAGATGTTTATTAAGTTAGAAATATTGACTATCCTTAAATGAAGTTAATATATATTTCATACAGAGGATTTTGTAACAATATTTACTTTGAATATCTTTAGATATTGGTACTCCAGATTTAGTTAATGGTAAATATGGTACTCTATCGTATATTGCATTCTATTTTTGCAGTCTCAAACAAAAAGAAGTAATATAAAATAAAAATAAACAATTATAATTGACTGGTTCAATTATTTGTATGGTGAGCTATTTGTTGTAATGTATATTCACTTTTAAATTTTAGCTTCGTAAATCTTTTTAAATTTTTCAAGGCAGCAGTTTTATTACATTTTACTACACTTAAATTCATTGAATTCAGAATTCCGAGCAATTTGTAAGTCTGCGAATACAATACACAGAATGAGTCAACATAATGATTTGGGATTTTTCCAAATATTATTATAGTCTTTCAAAAATATTTATTTTGAGTAATCCTTTGTATATAAAAGATTCCTATGAAAATTCAGTAAATATAACATACAGAATTAAAAAGCAATATTTTGTTTACCAGAGAGTTCACAGGAAAGTTTTAATATTTCATGCTTTTACTGATGTAGTAGTTAAATGAAAATTACAGCCTTATTTGTTTAATTCGACTCTGTATAATTCGTTATTAATTATTCAATAGAGAAAACTGCGAAAATTCATTTTATTATTCAAAAGGTGCAACCATTTTTATAAGAATTAATAATAACATATATTGATATGGTCAAAGACATGAGTATTTTAAAGAAATAGGTATGATTAACTACTCCTTAAAAAAAGCACACAGACATTTTACTCAAATGTATTTCAAAAGACATTCTTAGCTCAATTGTTCTTTTAGATTTATCAGATATGTGTACTTAATCCATTTCGAAATATTGTGGTTTAATCGTTTCATGATAGATTATTTTAATGTTTTATAACGTAAAAAAATATTTAAAAGAGAAGAAATTTATTCTTTAATTGTTGAATAGAAATATATTTAGGATTGGAATCGATCTTTTAAGGATTATGATGAATTATTTTATTAACAGAATTAATGCGAAAAACCAACTTTCGATTCTCTTTAATAATTATTTTCTTTAAATTCACAACAAAATGTCAGAGTTTCATACTGCAGAGGCGAATAGCATATAGTATTTTCTATATTTAAAATAAAATTTTCTTTTTTTTATATAAAAGAATTTTTAAATATCAAGTTGGCGAAATCAGATAGATTTCAGTGGAAAATGGGAAATATAACAGCATTCCATAAAGCTTAAACAAATGAAACTTAAGCATTTATTTAAACTATTGTGACGTTTTTCTAAAGAATGTCTGAATCAGAAGAATATTTTAAGAATTCTTTTATTTCAGAAGATTTTTCGAAAAGCAGATAGCGATAGAACTTGTAGAAATCAGCAACATATGCGCAAGCAGTAAATTGGTAATTAAATAATAGCAGAGTACAACAACGCTCAATTTACAATTAGAGAGTGTTGTCCGAGGTAATACTGCAAAGAGAGAATTCCATTGCGCCGCAGCTTAAATTATGCCTGGAAAAAGGTATCAAGTCTCTTCGAATGATATCCGACTCTCGTGTTCAAATGGAGATATCGCCACAGCTCTTATTTTTTTCTCGAACCTTCATTTTTTCCTCAAGTTTGCCACCATGGTCTTGAGCCATTGAACAGCATCCAATCAAATATTTGTCATACAATATCCGTTAAAATATTTGTAAAACTCTCTTCTCTACTATGAGATTAAATGCGCAGGAAAACAATATTACAGATTCGTAACAATATCGAATTTGGCGAACAGTTTGGCACGAAATTTCTTTAACCAATATTTTGAAAAAATGCTGAATGCTCATATGCTATATAAATTCAATTACTGCAACTTCCCTTATTTTAAAATGCATAAAATGCTGTAAAAGTTCCATTAAATGCAAAAAAAGTCATTTTGTGGGAACCTTCAAAAATAAGAAAGTATGATTTTTTTATTTTTTTCATCTTTCATCATCAAGCATATTGTACCAAATGCAGAAACGAATTTTAAGATTTTTTACAGATAAATGCTCACGTCTAATGAAATCATTTTTAAGAGCACAACCAAATTTTATATTGCTATCCGAGATAGAAAATATAGAGAAATTAATAATAATGTTTAAAAGAGAATTACATAAAATTCTTACAAATGCTTTGAAAATATTTACTAGTTGTGATGTTTTCTGTTACATGCCATAATTCTTTAATCCTTTTTGGCCCACATTTTAATTGTTTAAAAATAATTCATTTCTGAACTATATCACATTTTAATGACATTGCACAATCCATTTACATATAGATGGAGTAGATATAATTCTATCTCACTTGTAAATCATTTTTTTTATTTTTACCTTTTACATTAATTTATTGCTTTTAATCGTATTTTCCTTAATTCTTATCAATTATTTAAATATAAGAATAAATTCTTCATATAAGAATTATCTCTAAAAAAGGCATTTCTAGAAAAAAAATATTTGTTTTGATAATTTCTTGGGAAAAAAAACTTCTGCTTCCGAACTACAACATCATAAAAAAAATACTCTAAATATATAATCCTAATATTTTTTTTAATACTCGATTCTTGTTTGTGCCAAACTCTGATGGAAAATAAAATTAACTCCTAATCTGTACATGGACCCTATTAACTACAAATTAAGCGCAAGATTTCAATGGAAAGTATTAATAATTTTAGGCAGCTTAATTAATTTGGAGTTTTAAGAAAATTTTATGATGCTCAAAACAACAGTGTCATTCAAATTTAATATAATATTAAAGTAATATTTTTACAAATTATATTATTTTGTTCAATGGCTGAAAATTTAAAAGCCTTATATAATTTTCCTAATTAATAGTTAAAATTAATAATTAATTGTTAAAAGTTTAATTTTATTTTAACTTTGACTTTTTTACAACTCAAATTTTTAAAATAAACTTTATATACATAGTTACTAAGCCTTCAATTTATAAAAATAATAATAATAATACCCTTAATTAAGGAAACTCGGTACTCCGAGAATTTTGGTAAATCGATGAAAATATCGATTTTTTTAATTTTGAATGAAAAATGACGTATTTATCTGACTTTTTAATTTAATCTGAAAATATCAAAACAATCGGACAAGTTATCATGATATCTTGTTAGACAAAAATAATCGGACAATCGGATTATTTTGTCTAAAAAAGATATCATAAACCACGCCCACTTATAATGTTTACATCAAACATATTCCATGTGCAGATAACCAAGTCGTTTAATTTTTTCCTTGAAATGAAAAGTAAGACAGTATTTTCAGACTGAAAAGGTTAAACTTTTGTTTTAATTTTATTGCTTTCGAATTTTTTCACCGTATATAAAAATAAAATAATGCAAATAATTTTTATTTCAAAGTAATAACAAAATAAAATTAAATTGAAGCAACAAATCTCATATTTTTTTACGTTGAAAAGTATATTATATTATTTATAGCATTGATTAATAATACAGTCTACTACTTTCCTGTACACATTTTCGTATACTCTCCATTAGTTACTTTCAATTATGTCGTTATTGCTTACGCCAGTTAATGCTTAGATAGTTTCATCTGTATACTACATATTAGCACAAAACTTTTGTAAAATTATGCTTGAATGATAATAAATTGTTAAAAATACTTTTATATAAGATATTTCATAATGAAAAGTTTTGTACTTGTGTTTTTCAAACTGTCGCGTGTGTTTTCTGGGAAATTTACATTATTCAAATTAACAAATTTCATTTGAATTTCTATCAAATGGTCTTGGTTGCTTGCTGTGTACTAAAATATATTTGATAAAAAGAACTGCAGATCATTTAATAAATATTTGGACTAAAAATTTACTGAAAACAAAAAGTCAAAATTTTCTAATTATTTCACAATTTTTCTAATAATCACTATTTAAGATAATGATATTTATTAATAAAATTGATATCGCAGAGCTTACAAATTCCACATTATTGCTCTGAGAAATAATTAGCTGAATATGAGCTGTTTTTTATTACAATTTTATTGTGTGAAACTTTAAAAATGTTTTTCCAAGTTTGCTTTATTCCAAACTTCTGTCGGCTACAAAATGTAAAAAGCCAATCACATTTTATTGTACTTGTGGAAAAATTTTTCTACTCATTCTTAAATACATGTCTAATAGAATTAGGGATGGATTTGTAAAAAATTTATTAGAATTTGAAAGTGAGAAACAAAATTCAGAAAATTTTGGAACAACTATTTTTTTCTCAGAAACTAATATAGATATCCGAAATTAGATCCCTCATCTCTTTCATACATTGTGAAGTCCTTTTAAAAAATTTGGGGAAACTACTGAAAATTATACGAAAAAAAGCATGTAAAAAAGCTTAATATATATTTTTTTTTATTTAAAATATTTGAATTTGTAATTTTTGAATCTGAAAAATATTTCAGAAAATTAAGTTTATGTACAGTTGATATCGTTCTGTTACAAATTTTTTGGTTACTCAGTTCCTTAAATAAAAAATAATTAAGTAATAAAAATAATTAAATAAACTTTAAATATTAGTGAAACATTTCATTATATTACAAAATAGGGCTCGACATTACTTATTTTTATTAGCAAACAGAAACCAGCGCTGAATAATCTTGGTTCGATAGAGCCTTAACATTATCCAAGGTCTGCATAATTATTAGTCATTGTCGTTTAAAACATGCTCAGCAATTAAAATCTCATCTGCAAACCTATTTTATATCTTTTAAGAGATAAAGAATGCAGAAATATATGCTGGAAAAAGAATTTCTACAAATTTGCGCTTCATCAAGTCAAAGCGTTAATGTATTCTTTTTACTTCTGTAGATTCAAATTTCTCTTATTTCCTTTCATACATTTTCTTCGAACAGAAAAAATGTTATCCAGTTATTGAACCAATTTTACATCAATTTATATTTCAGAAATAGTACAAAATAGCATTCTCGTACAAAACCATATTTTCTAGGATTTCCAGTGGGGATGGGGAAACGAAAGATAGCGCCAGAAAAAAAGCCCTCCTTGTCAGAACTTTATGAGATTTAATAAAAGTCAAAATGTCGTAACATAGGCCCAAGAAGGTGATCAACGTTCCTTTGCTGCAGCGCGGAAAACATATTACTGGATGTTATACATCATTTTTAGAGTCCAACAAATTCTATCGGCATTCGCGCTTCACTACCGGAGAGTCACTCGTATTTTATCCATTTTTTTAAACAAATGTGCACGTTTTATTGTTGTCTAAATGAACAAGCACACTTTTATCGGGAATAGTATCGTTGCATGGCAAGGCTTTCTTGATTTATTGAAGCGTTCATCTCAGGGTTCTATTTTTATGAATAATTTATTAAACTTCTTCAGACCTTATATGTGGAAAGCTGCTTTCTTTGATAAGCGTCAGTATAAATTCTTCAATATTCAGCATGCGATAGGGTTGTGATTCATAGAGATTGTTTAGAAAAGAAAATGTGAGTGGCTATATTCCATGCTAGTCTTTTTTTTAAATTATTTTATCAACATGTAGTTTCACGCGGTTTAGTATTAGAATTATTTCTGGAATTGCTCTATAGCAAACACATACTTTTTTAAAGCTTTAATATCCGTATTCTTTGCCAAGTCCCATCTAATTAAAAACAATGTTGACTATGTAATGTAAACTGAAATGTAAAACTGGCTTAAATAAAAAAAGTAATATATATATATATATATATATATATATATATATATATATATATATATATATTCTAAAAATTATTTATTAATTATTATACTATTATTATTATTATTATATGCTAATATTTTTCTGAAAAGTTTCCTTAAGTAATTAATTATATTAAGTAGAATTAATAAATTTATATACATATTTTCAAAAGACTAGCATGTAAACATGGTTTTAAATAAGATTGATTGAAGAATTGCAACAAAAAAATCGCATTTTCACTTTTCAAGAAATCCTTAGGCTCTGAAACTATCTACAATGTTTCTGTTTTTTTTAATAACAATTTTTAGTAGGAAAAAGTGAAAATGTCTCTTACAGATTTATTGCTCTAACCTATAACGTTTCTTCTTTTCCTCATAAGTTCATTAATATATCAATAATACTTTTAGCTCTAAAAACATATTTTTCAATGAATAAATTTTTGAAAAAAATGACGAAAATGCGGTAATAACAGAAAAGAACCTAGCAAAAATGTCAAATTTAAGCATTCAAAAGCAATATATACGAACTTGATTTTACATTCGATTAATATTTGAAAAGAATAATAATTAAGAAAATATTAAAATAAGGGTTCTATGATTTAGTTTATTAATTCATGCTGATAAGATTTAGTTATATCTAATTTTAATTAAAAATTTAAAGCAAATATTAAATACTTTGAAATAATTGAGAAAGAATGATAAATGTTAAATAATTTGATTTTCGATTATCAGGTATTTTTATTAAAGAAAATCGATTAACGCATTACGATTTTTGATAAATTTATAAAAGCTCTGGGTCCTTTGCAGCATAACAAAATTTATTTTGTTGATAAAGTTTTTCAACAATATATATATATATATATATATATATATATATATACACGCGAACACATTTTAATAAATATGTGTAAAATTTAAATGATTAAAATTCATGCATGAAAAATATATTTTTAGAAGAATAAGTAAGTAATATGTTACTGAATTTCGACTTAAGAGAAAGGAAACATCCGATTAGCTGAATACTCTTAACTTAATAAAATTTCTCTCCATTCTTAATAAAAATCCTCGCCTCAAACACAAAAATGGCTTTGCAAGTGAATTCGAAGCAGTTGATGCAACATCATGATCCGTATCCTTTATATCCTTGATGCACGAATATGAATTAATAGCACCCCCTAACTGTGCTTATATTAAAAATGAAATGACAGCGTTATTGTTGCTTTAGATAAAACAAGAATTCGGCTACTTCCAATAAGCGTTTGTCCCGGCTGTTGTGAGACTTAATTTCGTACAAACATATCTCATTTGAAAAGCGAATAACGCTAGTGAATGTTTCTTTCCTTCTGAACCTTAACAGCTGGAAATGTGATATCATAAATTGCCGTTGTCGGAGCTTTTCAAACCATAGCGAGCGCAATGTGAAGTTGGAAGCAAAATTACAAAACGCTCTCTTTTTAATGTTTTCGTAGGTTGCTAGGAAATAAGAAGAGAAGTATTACGTTGTCATTGCCATTCTTCTCGCTAAATAAGAACATTCTTTGCAAGATCTGGTGATAGTGCAGAGATGTGGGGAACTTGTTTCAGACTGTGACCACGATTGTACTAAAGCTAGAATTTTTAAATGCAGTGAAGTGAATTCTACCTTCGTCTTGATTATATTAATTACATCATCAAGTCCCTTTTTTATCATTATTTCAGGAAAAAATATTTTAGAAACCATTATAACTAGAGACTGCTTCAATTGTTTCGCAATTATACTTGAAAATGCTTTCCATTTTTTCAAAATTGAAACAATATTAATTTTTAAAAGAAATTGAAATATATAATTTTTTTAAATAAGTTGCAGATGCATCCATATGTTATAATACATTAGCTTATTAGATACTGTTCGTTTCAAATCTAATAATCATAGTATATGATTTAAAAATTTAAAAAAAAATGGAGGTAATAATGTCTTTTACTATAATGTGTTGATTCTGGTACACGAATTAAAGGTTCTTGAATGTTTCATCGAAACATGTAACTCTTTAAACATGAACTATGTGCATTTAAGATAAGTAATGTTTTATGAGTTGGCTGCTATAACACAATAGTTCATAATAGGAAAGATATATCCAGCTTCCAACTACTTATAAGATGGCTCGCGTATATTAAGCAGGAGTGACGGAGAAATGTTCCATCATATATAATAAATTTCGCTTCAAAATGTTATGGTTATACATAAGAATACCGTGAGTCTTTTCACCAGTTACCTATAGCAATGGATCATTGACAGCTGTTTGCTTCAAGTTTTCCTTCTTTTGTTATTAACTGCATCCGGAATGCTTTGATGATCGTAGTTAGCTGGAATCTTTTTCAGTGCCCGTGTTAATACTCTCAGTAAAGAAATGCTCTAAAATATGTCAATGAGATCCTATTCGGAATTAAAGTATTAGCTCATACAGACAAATTGCGATAGAATCTCAAACTTTTCTGTCTAAAAAGTAAATATTAAAATCTATATTTTCTTTAATATCACGCCGTCTCTTTCAAAGTGTATTTCAATCTCAACAATCGTCATTCTAAAAATATGTTTAAAAATTTTAATATGAAATGTATATGTAGCTCCACACATAAACAAAAATAAAAGAAAGTATTGAGAGAATATCCTGAACTCTTTTTAAGAATCTACTAAAACGTAGGAAACAAAAAATTTTAAAAAAGGACAATTGGATATTATATCTATAGTTTAGATATATTAACGCCTCGTTTTAAAGTAATACAAAATGTGTTTTGGAATGAGCCTCGCAATTTTGGATCAAGGTCAGATGACGAGAAAGACATATTTTCTGACATCCCCCCCCCCTCAAACTTTCGTGCCACACCAGCAAGCAGGTTTTGGATTTGACGCGCTTCAGGTTTGCTTCTACAGCGATTCTTCTGTTGAATCGTGCCTCAATGCTTCTAAATTCACTGTCGGGTTACTACTAGACCTTCGCGACTCATGAGGCCCATAACATTTAATCTTGCTCATTCTTTTCAGTAGAATTTATTAATAAATTTTATCTATTTAATTTTTTTTTTTTTTTTTTTTTTTTTTTTTTTTGCGTGGAAATAAATTCTCATTTGTGTTTAAGGGCATATTAACAATGATGATATTTTATTTTTCTTTGCTTTAAGACGATTGTTCGCTATTTTTTACTTTACATTATAATGACGATAGTAATATAAGATAATTATTTTAATACTTCCAAATCGAATAAAATATAAAAAAATTGGGGAAAAAATGTGCAGTTGCATTTTATCTTATTCTAAATCAATCAAATTTTTGATTCAGTATAAGTAAAACTATTTCCGTTTTACACTATATACTACTTTTGAATATTTTCAAACTATCCTTGTATAAAAATTGAGCTGTTTGTTGGAATTTAGTAACATTTTATTCAGTGCTTAAAATAATGTCTAGTTTTGTATCAAACAAAATTTCGCAAAGTAACTCAAAATTATTCTTTCCAAATAAGTGCGATAGCTTTGCGAATCAAAACTCCTTTTGTGTATTTGTAAAAATAAATCTTATTCTCAGATTCCTTAAATGCTTAAAACGTAAGATCCCAATCAGAAAACTTACCTCCGGCTACGACGACAGACATTAAAGACAACGAGAAACACTCAAAACGTTTCTATCTTTTTAAGATCTGATCCAGTTTTTGTCGGTCTCGTTAGAGTTTTACTTACATTTCTTCAAATAATGATAAAAGTACTAACGGTAGTTGTTTTTAAAGTTAATGACGAGGAGAAGAATCGTAGCCTATATGTCCGTCATTTCTTTAGGAAAAATTCTCTGAAGGATTGTAAGCAAATTGGATGTATCCTTTTTCTCTCTTCTTTTTTAGTATCGACGATTCTTGAAAAATTCTCCATTCGCTTTGTTTTCTTTTTGTTTATGTTTCATTCGATGGCGTTTTATTTTTTGTTCTTAATTGAATATATTCTTGGGGAGTAAATCGGAAGAATTATTGGATTCAGAATATTTCGAATTGCTATTTGAGGATGGTTCCCCATAATTTTTCCAATTTTCGAAATAGAGTAAAATGCTTTTATAAAATGTAGATTACTATATTCAAAGAAATAAGATACTTTGGTATTTTTCTTATAATACATTAGGAGAGTGTCCTTTCTGCCACGAATAAATAATTTCTTAACTTGAAGATAATTATAGTTCCTTATTTGCTGCTGTTGAAATTTATTTGCAGAAGCTTATATGCATTTCGTAGTTGCTGGCCTTATAAATCTTTCCAAAGGATTATTTCACAACCTAAGACATTTCATTTGCTTTAAAGAGTCAATGTAATGATATATTCCTGTTATATTAAAAATCACCTTCTAAGAATTACTTTAAAAATATTCAGGAAAAGAAGTAATTTGAAAAATATAAGGATGATCAGATATACTAAAGGATATTAAAAAATAGTTTAGAAATATTGCTTAGATGCACTAACTCAAAGTAAAATCTATTTTAAGGATAAACTTTATATGATGTGCTATTATTCATAAAAAATAATAGCGTCTTGATAGAACTTTTTGTGTTTATTAGTATTAACGATTTTTTTTCTTATTTCCATAGTAATAATTTTTTTGAATAATTCTTTCCGTTCATTGGAAATTATGCCCACCATGAAAACGGCACCACTGGTAGAATTTCGAATGACCGCAGGTAATTAAGCGTGATTTCGAGCAAGACGCAGCACGGAACAAGACTTAAGACAAGACTTAAGTCTGTTAGGAATCGAGAGAGGGATTCTGTTACTTGGGAATAGCGTAAAGGATGATCATTGCACCAGGGACGATCCTGAGCTTACAAGTTCTAATATTAGTATCAAGTCAGGAATATCCTGAGCTATATTCTATTATTGAAGCCTATATTTAAAGATGTCGTTGAACCTGAGTATCAACAAATGGCATACCAGAAAAAGACATTCTATCTTTAGAATAAAAATTCAACTAACTTCACTAATTTCGAACAAAATAGTAATCCAATCTTCCTTACAAATCAGAGTTCGATATTAAGATAAAAACTTTCAATTTCATGTCTTTTTAATTGAAATTCCATTATGAGAAATGTAGGCCAAAATTTACAAAGAATGTCAGATTTACAAAGAAACTTTAATTCGGTTGCTTACAGTTGTATCTCCGAAACAAACTGAAAAAAAATTGCAAAAATAAAATCATTGTCCTCTTCCCAGTTACAATTCATCCGCTTGATACCTTCAAAAAGTTATTTTTGACGGAGAATTATTCAATCTGCAGTTAGCATAAAATAACTAAAACCTATACGGTGCGATGGTCACTGGTCAATTAATGATTCCAAACAATCTAAATTTGACTTGAAAATCCCCTAAATAATTTGAGCGTAATATATCTAGATATGAGCCTCTTTTTTCCAAAAATACGCATTTCAAACACTTTGCAATGCTTTTAGACCAATGTGTCGGACATTCTAAAACTCCCTGCGGTAGGGCAATATTCTGTGTCTTTTATACTGAAGTTGTTCATAGTAATATTAACTATATTCTAAAAAGAAACTGCAAAGGCAAAATTATTTCTCCTAGAACTGCAAATAAACATGAAAAAGAAATAATATTTTCAGCAAAAATTAAGAAGTAAATATATTAATCATATTAGGACTTCTAAATAATCATATTTAGAAGTCCGAAAATTAAGCAACTCTTAAATACTGCTTATGCTTCTGTAGTAAAAAAAGTATTGTTTTCTGTTTTTAATACACCTTCACGTTGGCACTAAATATTTGCTGGTCAAAAAATTGAATATTAACTCGTAACTGGAGACGGAAGTCAAAATGAATCCGCGTTGTTCATTAGTTCTGATTATCTAGTGGTATTTTGTCCTTGAATACTGCTTAGCAAAAATCTAAGTATAAACACGTGCGCATAATCGAGTTATTCTTTTCCAAAGTTTTGCTGTTATTTATGGAGTCATTTTATCCATGTTTTTGAAACTGCTTTTTATTTGAATAATGCAAAAAGAATGAAGAAATATTTTTAAAAAAATATTTTGCGATTGTATTTTTCATTTTTGTTTGTTAAATTCTAAAAATTATTAACATTAGTGTCAATTCCGTAATATCTAAACGAAGTAAATACTCCTTAAAAGATTGTTTAGGTTTTTCTTATAACATCTTTTCGACATTTAATATTAAAATATTTAACATTTTTAATATTTTTGGTAACTACATGATTTCTAGAATGTATTGTATTTCCAAAATTATTTCCAATGCATTTTCAGAAGACAAACAAAACAAAAAAAAAAAAAAACAGTGAAGTCTATATTTCTGGTTGGGTGAGGAAATTCATGGCTCCAGTTACGTTTTAAACAAACAAATAAGGGGGAAATTTTCAAACAAAAATAATGTTAAGTAAAGGGTTTAATTCAAAACATGCGCACATATGTTAATAAAGCTAATGTGTAGAATAAAAGGAAATTTAAGTCTGATTTCGAAATTTCTTAGTACATCAAAAGTGAGACTTGATATAATATTATAATCTTCAAATATAGTGGATTTACCTTTCATTTTCCTTTTCGTTAATTGCATTAAGTATTATTCTCCAATTGGAAGATCTTATTAAACTCATTATCTTTCAAAATAATGTCATTAAGACACATTCGGAACGACGTTTCAAGCAGGAAAGATCCTTTGGAAAAATCACACTCTATCTGGCTTTCGTTTTATCACAGATTTCAAATTCCTTTCATGTTAATATTATAGTTGGTATTATTTCACATTTAACTTCTGCAATAAGTTTGATTTTTATCTGAAAGAGAAGTAAATATCTTGTATCCTTTTCTTCTCACTTGGATATCTGATTGAATATTTTAGCTCAGTAAGATGCAATTTGTCTTTTTTGCGACAATGAATTCAGACAATAATTGGAATTATAACGGTATATACCTTCATAATTCAGAAGGAAAATACGACCTAATTTAATGTTCTAATTTAATTGTAGTTAATTAATCGTTATTTCGTCTTATGTAATTTAAATGTCTCAATGCAAATGAGTTGAGTTATTGCAGATATGAAACGGATATTCACAAACTCATGTCCTTTATTTGAGAAAATAATAAATAGAGCAAGTGTTTCTTCTTTGTGAAATAAGCACGAAAGCCTCATGACATAATAGAAAAACCAACTGGATGAAACGTTATTTGCAATATTTAAATTTGATCTTTAATGAATTAAACTCAGCAAAGCGATAAAGTGAAAACATATTAAATTTTGTAAGATGCCTGCCATTTTTAGCAAAACAATTGTAAAACTGTTAAAGTCTGTTTTTATAGTTTTTGTATATTTTTATCTTTATCTGACATAATCAGTCATAAGCTTTTACCAAAAGTATTTCGATAGTCTTTTAAATAATCATAACTGTATGAAAAACTGTCATTTTTCTTCTTCTTTTTAGCTTCAGACCTAAAAATTTACCTAATAACATTCTTAGTTAATTGTTTACAGATATATTATCAAACTAAATCAGTTAATCATCTATGCCTCAATTTAACATTCTAATTTTATTTTCTATGCTGAATGCTTATAAAAAATTGTTTAATTACAATGAAAACATTTATTCTAACCCTTTTATCGTTAATTTTAAAGCATCAATAATGCCAAACAGATGTTGATCATTAATTAGATAATACATTTTCAGTGCGTTGCATTTTTTTATCCTATTGTCATGTGTGATGTACAAATATTAATGAAAAATAGTTTTATAGTCGAGGATTTTGTAATTATCTACTCATTCAATAAGAGTTTTTCACAAATCATGATAAAACATGAGTGCCATGCACTATTTAATTCAAATATTGTAGTCTGGTTTTTAATAGAGAAAACAAGTATTAGATCGATGCATCAATCAAAAATAATCCAATGACATTATAAATGTAAATTTCCTCATTTTCAATGCAAGGAATCAAATTAAAAGTAGAAATTTTCGCACTGTCATGATCTGCAATAGCTTTTACAAATCGAATTAAAATGTTCGCTTTACTCTCAACGGCTGACTGGATAATAAACATTTTCCTTTCCTGAACTCCGCTGGTCAGACTTCTGCTCGTCATTTCAACTGTATTGATTAAATCACGCTCGATCCCTTTTGAACGTAACTATGAATGCGTGTGATTGAGTGGATTCATTAAAGCTCTCACATACAGAGAAAGAGAAAGCCTGTTCATTACTGAGCTTAACAGGAGTAATCTTACTTGCTCAGTGTTTCATCGCACCCGCCCTGAAACTACTTTTCACAGCTTGTAAAGTGGTTAGTGCTGGCGTTTCAATTACTAGTGTCAACTTATACATTCAACCGAGTGCATGTTGGCTTGCAATTTCAATCCTATCACTGATTGCTCAGTAACTCAAATCCATTTTAAAGCAGTTGATTAAATAACCCACTTTTGATGAATCGCTATATAGAATGTCAGACTCATTTCTTTTAGCTTAGAAAATTAGCACTTCGAGCAGAAATCCGAGCCTCCGTTTTATTTGAACACCATCACTATAATTGTTTTAATTCTGCTCAACTTTAAATGTATTATGGAATATCAATAAGCAATTGATTTAAATATCCTCGGGGCAAAGCATAATTAATTTAAATGATGTTATGATTTATTTGATGTTTTTAAACAAAACAAAAAAAAAATGTGGTAGAAATTATATGCTAAATTCTTATCTTAAATACATCCGTTAAAGCGTTTTCATCGCAAATAATAACTTTCAAGCAAATTTTGACATATTTTATTTATTTTCTTAAATATCTGCTATATTACCGTTCATTTTTCAACATACAAAATCAGAAACTGTCAAAGTAACTCAGATGATGTGCTGATTTAGAACATATTTAGCAAATCTTAAGTCATTATTATAGAATTAAATTTGTATTTCAATCTCGAAGATTTTCAACCAACTGCAAATTTAAGATAATTATCAAATCTAAACTTTGCAACTCGAAGATATCGATTTGTTTCATGCTCCAAACAGATCTATAAAAAATCTATTTATCAAGATATGTTTATTATTCTCATTAGATTATCAGATAATAATATGAGAAAAAGGAACACAGATTTGGATTAGATCGGTTCATGCCTTTTTAAAGGTGGAGAATTAGTGAAAATAAACCTAACAGTTCCCTTTTAAGCTGTCATTATTTTATTGTTATTTGTGCTGTTGCAGATTTTATCTCCTTCTTATAGCGAATATTCTTGTATTTTTTTTTTCCTAAATTTATACGTCAACTTTTTTTTTTTATTCTTTTCAAATTTAATTTTTATTCCTTGGGTTTTTATATCTTTATATGCTAATAGAACAGTGTTTTAAGGTTTAAAAGCATCAAAAATTAATCTAGGTTTCGATTTATGCATCCATATTTATTATCTCTCAAAACAAATGTCCGATAGGACATATGAGATAGTATACGGTATTTATTACACTGAAAAAACCTTGAAAAATAATCAAGTAAAAATCGTTCTACAAGAATCAAACAATGATTCTCAAGGCTCATTTGAGGCTCAAGAATATTCTATCACACATAATATCCCTGAAGCAAAAACTCCTTACTTTTACGAAATATTTTGCAACAGGAACAATAGGAGATAAATGGGAGCAGTGATTTTTAGGGGAATAATACAGAAAAGACCAACCAATCGAGTGGACATTAAATTACTATATTTGTAAAAATTAAATTGCGTTATGTAATCTCTGCATAAATTCTATAAACTACCATTTAGATCTAATATTATTTTCAGCAAACATTTTCTTTAGCTAAGTGCATTTAGTTTAAGTGATTTCATAATTTGTAATTTTTGTTTTTCATTTGTATTTTTTATTCTTTGTATACTTATTCTTATAATAAAAATTTATACTGAACATAGATGGCACAGTATGCTCTAAACCATATGTATGTTTGGAATGTGAGGGAAGCGCACTTAAGCTCATTTTTTGTAAACACTTCAAGCTGAGAGTTGATGTGAAACTGGTGCAAGCAGGCGCCGCTCGTTTTTTTGTTAGCGGCAAAAAGAATTATTCGTTCGCTATTTGTTAGCGGCAGTTTCTACTTTTAAATGTATATATTATGTGTTTCTTTCTATATGTGTGATCATCGTCCATGTGTGTTGTTATATGTGTGTGTGTGAAAATATATAGGAAAAAGAAAGCATCTTTCCTTGGATTAAATACGCACACCCAGCCATATTTTATTATAATGCATTTTACTGCTATTATTATAATTCAATACACTTTTTCAAATTTTTGCCTAATTTTATCAAAGAATTTTCAGGATAACCATATTTGTCACCCATTTAAATATTTAATAATTTTGCACTAAAAACTATTTTTAAATACTGTTAATATTTTGTAGCTGCAAAATTAATTTCTCCTTGTATAATTATTAAACAGTTTACAGAAAAATTGAACATGGAAACTTTTCAAATATCAAGATTTTTATTCGTTCTATCTCTTTTAAATGAAAATGGTATTCCAATTTTTTTGCTTTTCCTCTAATACAAGTTGTTGCAATGCAATTTTTGATGAGGAATTTATTTCTTACATTATAAAGATCTTTATAATCGTAAAATTATCTTTAGATATTTTTTTAAATATTTATTTGCTTGAATATTTAAAATAACGATGTCGTCAAATTCATTGAATAATTCATAAAATCCTATATGATTATTCGAATTATGTGTTTTATGCAAGTCTATGTTATAAATCTTTTAAATATCATTCAACACGAATCATAAAGGAAACATATTTTTCATAATATTTGAGGTTTGTAGTATAATTAACCAATAGCACTTTCTATAGTTTTAATTGTAAAAATTTATAAAATTGAGCTAATCACGAATATTTTATTTAATAGCCAGAGTTTGTTAAAAAGATGTATAAGTGGCATATTCTAAATTTTAAAAATGAATTCCTTCCTCTGCTACATTTATAAAATTCTGCATTTCATTACTGCATTACGTACGTATGCCTTTTTCAGCGTTAAAATCAAAATTCCAACACAAATGGTTCAACCCTTTTAAATGATAATTGCAATTTTAACTAACAGAAAAGTATCTGGTAAAATGAGACCTATTCTGCGAGAACAAGGCATAAATATTACACCAAGAATAACTTTAGGCTGTAACTTGCATTTAAAAATGCAATTAACTACAACAGAAATCTTAAGTATTCAAGACTTTTTAATTAAAAACATTGGGTAATTACGTTGCGGCTTTCATGTTAAGTAAATTATGTCTCTTATGTCCATAGTATTTCTAAAACCTTTTCTTCGAAGAACAGTTTTCTACAAGCTTGTCATGTCAATTAGCTCAATGGAAGTGGGCACGTTAGCAAAAAAGCTGATATCGTTCAAATTATGCAAATCAATCATTCCTCCCTCCTTCTCAATAGCTAAATAGTTTCGCTCCTCAATGTACACGGCAATTCAAAAAAGAGGATCGTATCTTTTTGTGTTCCGCCTTTCATTAACAGCAGGTGTTGAGGAATAATGCTTGTAATGCCAGCAATTAGAGAGGCTGTTTTCCTAACCCGCCATCTTTTGATTTATGTGTCTCGCAAACCTCCTTCTTCTGCAAGTAATTGTCCTCAACTTTGAAATACTTCTATTGTTTTCCCGAAGATACTGTCCTCAATACTTCGACACAAGCTAAAAATTCAGATTTTTTTTAAAAATAAATTCCATGCTAAAATCTCTTGAGTGAGTTCAGTCTCATCAACGAAATTTTCATAACGCGTTAGAGATACGGTTTTTCTTTCGTATAATAATTAATGAAACGACTGCAACTGTAAACCTTATGAAAGTGAAGTGCATGTAACCTATAGGTTTGTAATACTAATGTGTATATTTCTAAAATTAGGAATTATGGAGACAGAAGATTATTTTGAATCTAGAATGACTCAATAAAATGTCGGAAGAAATTTTTTTGTCTGCAAAATTTGGATGATAATAATAAGACTTAGTTTTGCTGGATATTTCCGTTTAAGGAACTTTACAATTATAATAGATCAATAATCCTACGATTCCGAAGTTTAATTGTACATGGATCATATTTAGATACTTTGTGTCAAACATAAATTTGAAGAACTGAATCGCTGCATCTCTTCAGAAAAGAAACATAAATAATGTAATAGGTTTAAGAAAAATACATATTGCACAATCTTTAGTTTTATTTTTAGTTTAATTGAATATAAAATCTTCAGAATGTTAAAAAATGAAGATGCGCAATGACTATTACACACAATATCCTTCCCTAGATAAAAAAGTATTAGTTTGTACGATTTACCAAAACTTCCAACTCTTTAAAAAATCTGCAAAATGTAATTTTCTCCCAAATTCACAATTTTATAAATTTTCATGAACATCTATTTTACAACCTGATGTTTATAACCTCTAAAATTCTACGAATCATTGCAAATCTTTTAACTGCATATCGTGATAATATTAGAGCTCACTCAGCAGATAAAATAAAAAAGAATAATGTTAGGATGTCATTCAGTTTGCGCTTAGTCTCCGTTATTTGACAATATATATATATATATATATATATATATATATATATATATATATATATATATATATATATATATATATATATATATATATATCAGATGTGTCATGTGAATTTCATGCAGGGATAAAATCGCATATGTGAGAACAAATTAAATCCTAAATTAAGATTTGGAAGTTTTCTGGGTATTTTCTACTGCTCTTTATAAATTACTCTGTTTCAAAATATTTTTTGTATACTTAATACATAAATACAATAGATAATGCAAGGCACATGTAGTAAGTAAACTGTTTCTGCTGCCCAAGGGACTTATTTCTTAAGTAATAAATTTTGCTTCATATATTCCAGTGGTATTTGATAATCATATTACATAGTGAGATACTAAATACAATAAACAGTTAAGTCCCAAGCGTTTTGTCACCCTCCATAGGCGATTAGAGCTATATTTATATCATGAAATACTTTAAGTCCAATTATTGGCCCAGCCAATTTCTATTCTGAAAGTAATATTTCCAAAAATACATTTGTGCGATATCACTAAACTATAGATCTCTAAATGAGGTTGTTAGCTTCATAGAAGTCAATATATGTAATGGTTCTGATTCATTCACACTATATTTCCAAAGAGATTTATCTGTCACGCTGAGCTAAGCGAGTTAAGATGCTTTTATTTGCTTTTGATAGCTTGAACTTTAATACTAAATGAATTCAGTTCTATTCCAAACATGACCATATATATACATATTCAATTTTTGAAAAAAATACTTTCCTTAAGGTTTATTTAATTCAATTTTTAAAAATTAATTCTGAAAATGCATTTCATGTCTGTGCTCTAGGAGATGCATGACGGTCGTTGAAGAAACTGGAAATTTTGTTGAGGATGTCCATTGAAAAACTAACTTTCTCGGATTGCTGCATTTCTAGACTGCATTTGAATGACCAAGCGTAAACTTACAGCAAAAGCATAGGAAGAAAAATATTTTTTGAGTTAGTAATCATTCCAGCTTAATTTTTATTACAAGAAATTCTGTTATAGAAATTTGAACAGCAATTGGCTTTGAAAAATTGTTTGGGAGCAATTAAAATTGCAAATGGTATTTTTAGAAGGTAATACAAGCTTAAAATCTTAAAATGACCGGCGTTTTGCAATGGGAAACATTTTAAATAGAAAATATACTAGTCACTCTAATTTTAAACACTTCAGTGATTGTAAATGCTTTTTTTTCATTTAAAGTTACATGTAGTTGCAATTTTGAATGACAAAATGACTGCTGTCACACTTGCTATTATATATGTTATCTCCTTTTGTTATTAAACTTATTTTATTTATATAATATAATAAATATATTTTATTATGTATTATAATATTCTAGACACTTACTATAAACAAACCTGTTTCGCTTAATGAAACCATGCTTTCTCAGGACTGTTCTGTTGCAACGAAAAGGAAAAGAAACTGAAAATATTTCACTGTTAATATCTCTAGCAGAAGCAGATAATACTCTGAAGCGGATTTCATCGTCCCAAAGTTTTTGCTTCCCTTGCGATGGATCGTTTTCAAACTAACTATTTGCATCCACACATTAAAATGAAACATGGTGCTCAAACTCTAATGTTTCTCAAATTGGCTGATGAACTGGTAAGATCTCACCTGGAGTGCAGCATGCGTTATTCATTGATATAATTCACTTTTTAGTGTAAGCAGAACAAGGAGACTCAATACGAAAAAGATCGACTTTATGGTTGTATTTCATAAAGGTGATTGAAATTCGGAAATTGAGCGAGCGAAAAAATGGAGAGCATCTAGGAAATTTAACGAAAGAATTAAAAAAAAAAAGAAGATTTAATATAGTTTAATACGCTGCCCCAATGAGCATACATTTCATCAGATGTCTTAAAATATGAATGAAGTAAACTGAACTGCAGAAGTCATGAATAAAATCCGAAAAGCTTGAAATAGACAAAGCAGAACGCTTGTCAGTAAAGAACTATAGTGCAATCATTTTTAGGGATCCTATTTGAATTTTAAATGAAATACTTTTCGCTCCAGGAAGATAAAAAAAATGGCTTTTGACTGATGAAGTTCCTTTCAAACTTTGCTGTATGTAGGAAAGGTATTATATCTGTTATCAATGTTGTAATGACTAATTGTTGTATTGACTAATGATTAGAAAAGATGCATTTTGAACACATTTATACCGAATCATGCGGAAAGATGCTAAAACATATATCAGTGACAAAATTAAAATCTGCATATTAAAAATTATTTTGTAGTCTCGAGAGGAGATGTTTTATCATATCCACTGGCAGATTGTAAAGAAGCGATTATTTGTAATACATATGATAATGTTGTTTACATTCAGATAAAAATGCTAGCAATTTATAAATAAGAAATGTTTCTAATTTTTAAAAAATGGTTCTTCGAGATATAGTTTTTTTTTTTTTTTTTTTTGAAAATTCTTTCATTTTTAGGTTTGTTTACTGCTACTAAAACTTTAGTTCATTAGATGAAAAGTGATACACTGCAAAATATTGAACGTGAGTAAACCATATCATATATTAATTTTAAACGCTGAAGGTTGTATAGCGTTTAATGGGAAGCAAATAAAATTTCGATTAGAAAAATCAGCATGAGGCTCATTTGATCTACCATTAAACAATTATTTAAAGCAATTTATATTTCACGCCATAAAAAAATAGAAAACTTCTTTTTTCTTGTCAAGTCCTTTTCCAGTTTGTTAATAAAGTTCTTTCCCATGTACAAAGTGAGAGAACGACCATCCTAAATGTGATAGAAAAGGAATGGCTAAAGTGAATAGAGGTCCATAACGGATAAACGGAACTGGAAATTCCCTGCAGGTCTGCTCCCGATATCCACAGTGCAAACCCCGATCTACCAGAAGTGTGAGTAGCAGGCGTCATTCCTTAACCTTCTCAGGGGAATTGAAGGTTTTCAGAAATCTTTTTTGTGACTTCTTTCCTTAAAGAATTTCACTCCCCAAGGAGGAAGAACTGCCTCATGGAATATTTTCAAGTGTCTGTGATACTAGAAGATAGCGAACCCAGTCATCTTTCTCTGGCCTTCTTTATGTTTACGTTCCATTTACTTCTTCTGAACATAGAATTAGGTTAAAAGAGAAAGAGTTGTCAGCAAACTGAAATGGTTATCAAGAAATTTATCAGAAAGCGCTTCAATTGTTGATGTCTAATTCCAGTGCGAATTGAAGTCACGACATACGGTTGCATTATCGGAAAACTTGATCTGGTGAGAGAGAGAGAGCATTTTTTATATAAATTTCTTTCGAAGACATATAATAAGCGATTCTAAATGTCAAGTCTAAATATAATCTTTGGAGACAGCGAACTGAAAATCTCCTTTCTTTACATTTCCAGTTGTACTCTATACCTATAATGTCATACACACCAATTCTTAAAATTTTGGAAACCATTTCCCATGCACTATCGCGATAATTAAAAATATTCAATTGATGCAAAAACCGATTTAAAAATACTTAACTATGCAATGTTTTACTTTAAGATCCAAATTCCAAATTATATGCATGCTATTTGTCCGTTTTGAAACAAAAGTATAAATTTCAAAATTAATTTTCACGAAAATTTTTTAAATGACTAGTTATAGACAATAATTGGTATCATTACTCTTATTCATTTTATCGTAGGCATATATTTTAAGCTACAAAATCCCTTCAAATGAGTTGAACAGTCAAGTTATAGTACCTTTCAAAGTAAATAAAAAAACTGCTAAATGTAACTTTTATATAGTCCCCAATTTCTAATAACTATAAATATTAAATTTTGAAAGTTCCAAATGAATGTAACACAAAAAATGTAACTTCCATAGAACAGAGATTTACAGAGATATCTGATTATAAAATTTCAGTTAGTTCAGCTTATATACGCTTCAGTATGAGTGGCTGTGGTACTGTTTTAATTTTTCACTATTATTGTACGGTTTGCATGTCTTCTGTATTTTGTTCCAATTTATTTGTTTATTCTTGAACTTTTTTTTATCTTCAGAGAATGGATGGAACTTAATCGAATGTATTCAATCTACATACATCAATCCGAGCATCGATATGCTCATAAACCGAATCAACTCATATCAGCTTAACATTTAAAATGAAATATATCTGCCCATTTTTATCCTATATGTCAAACATTTCTGTTGCATTCATTAAAATAGGCATAAACTTTTATTAAACATAGTTATAGGTAATGGGAGGAACCGTATAAAAATTTATATTTCATAATTTTTTTATGCAATTTATTATTTCTACTTCCAAAAATATCTTAAAAAGATTACATACTTAACTTGGAAGATTTTTATATTTTTAAAATGTCTACAACCGAAAATAAAGGTAATTGAATAAATATAATACGTTGTATTCTGTATATGTATGTATCCGTATATAGATATATTTATTTATATATGTATGTGTGTGACTATTCATACATGTGCATATAAATGCATATGCGTGTATGTAATATATATTTATATACATATATACTTGTATTGCTTTGCCTATATTGTGTGTACAATACATATAGTTATGTATATATATTGACCGCTATTTGAGACCAGCTTGTTTTCCCAGATATTTGTGTTTATAAGACATTAATAAAGAGTGAATGTTTTTAGAATTTCTCATTCTTATTTCATACAACTGAAAAATATAAATTTAATTGAATCAGTCTGATAGAATTAACTGTCGGCATGAATTAAAAAAGTGCGAAATAAAAAAGCAAGTGAAAATCCTGTTTTGGAGTTCATAGCCAAAAAAAGCAATTTTTTATCTTAATTTTAACATTGGCAAAATCACGTGACTGAATGTTTTCAAGGATGAGTTGGGCATTCTTTTGGCATAAAATCCTTCAAAGATTGAAAATCTTGCTAAATATGAAAAGCTCAAATAATCACAGGTCATGATTTGAATAATATATAGAATATATGATAATGCAATATAAATTTAAATGATATGGATCATGTAGCATTGACCAGTAGTATAAAAAGAAAAAAAACAGTTTCTTATAAATTATTTTGATTTTAATAATTAATTTGTTTGCAGTAAAATATTATTTTATGAGATGTTGGTTTTGAGAGGAATTTTTCCAGAGCGTGTTGTTGAGGAAAGTAGCGATCACATACGTTTTTCAAAATTTTTAAACGAAATTTTAAAAAGTAAAAAGGAAAATTTTGGTACATGCAAAGCATATTGAATGCAAATAAAGGATAAATATGAGATTATAAAAACTAAAAAGTATCAAAATACGTAAACAAAAAGACAGAGAGAAACGTAGTTTTTAGTTCAAAAGTATGAGTCAGTGAAATCTTTTCAGTGTAACACCAGTGAATTCGAATTCCACATTTTGACGAATCTCCAACTTTTCTACATCCCTTAATTCGAAAGATACATGTTTGGCATTTTTTCTCTTTCTGTGAACACGATAACTCAAAATCACTTTGAATTAGATGGAGAAGATTTGATACAAGAATTTCACAACAAATTTGTAGACTTCCAACAAATATTTCCAACATGACTTCCATTCAGATTAAGTCGTTGTTCGATCATAGCGAAACATAAAGATCTGGAAAAATAATATTTTGTACAGAGATTTATTATCTAAAATTTAAAAATTTTGAACAATATCTGTCAAAATATTTACCGTCTGTTGCTCTATGCTGTCGCTTGCATGTAACTCGCAAACGACGCGACTTAAAGAAATTCGGGCTGTGATCTTTTTATTAGAACTATTGTTTTGTCCCAACTTTATTTCTAATCTGTCGGGAAAAAAGGCTTTCAAAATACATTTTCGTACGATAGATTCAGTTCACGCTAGATTCACTCAAAAGATCCATATTTGTAACTAATGCTCGCCAATGCTAGGCAAGGGCTTACACAATGTCGAAAATTTTATGCGGGGGTAGGAGGGTAGGACTTTGTCGGAGACTATACAAGAAAGTGGAAAGATCATTCCCTCCAGTTTCTTCGGGAAACATCTAAAAAGAAAAGGTTATAAACATTCCATGGAGAAATGATTTTGAAGAAGTTTTTCTCAAAAAGAGAGAAATCAACATTAATAATAATAATCGAATAATATTACATGGAATTACCTTTTTTTTTCATAGTTTTGATGACTTATTTATGACTCATTTTTTTTTTCTTCTGGGGAATGGGACAATTTAATTTTTTAAGCAATTTGAGTGGGATTTTTTTTTGCCAAATAATTTAATTTATTAATTTTGTAAGTTATTCCAGAATATGATTCAATAATTTCAGTTAATTCATTCTTTAATTTACATTACTTTTTTATGAACTCTGAGGTATGAAAATTTTAACTTCAGATATCAGAATTGTGGAAGTTTATATTTTTATTTCAGTAACAATTCAAAATTTTGTTTACATCTATCCTCAAGTATACGCTTGATTATATTTGCCATTTTCAAGCGTGTTTAATTTTAATTAAATGAACTTCTTTTTCTTTTCAAAATATCACGCTATTAGTAACAGTAGTAGCCACTGCATAGCAAGATGAAACAAAATGCTTTATTTGGTGAAAAAATGGCATTTCCAAAATATTGGAATTATTTCTCTTCAAGAAAAAAAGTTCGATTAGATACGATCTTCTGCAGAAATAAACATTTTTGGTTTCTAATGGACAAATGTGGGTTATACCAGATTTGTCCTTTTTTTTCTTTCTATGTAAATAAAAAGCACAGCTATGTTCTTAGGCAAAACTAGTCTCCATTGTTTTGAGATGGTAAATATTTTTTTTTACTATGATCTCACTTTTTTTTTTTTTGTGAAACATAAATGAGTTACAATTTGTTCATGCTCTGACGATATCAAGAGTCGCAGAAAATTAAATTTATAAATAAAATAACATTTATGAAAACATTAAAAAACAGTAAAATTTTAAAGCATGTTTTGCAAGTTTGATTTACCAGAAAATTTACGTTTTTTAAATAGCAGTTCATCTTTCTAATGACACAATGTAAATATGTTTATAATTTATAAATATAAAAATGCTACATAGATTTAGCTTGAAAAATTTTAACATAAATTATATGCAAGTATAAATTTTATGCAAGTTTCAATAATTTAAAACACACTGTAAAATCTGCTTTTAATACATAATAATTTAAAATACACAGAAAACTGCTTTTAAAAGAACAATACTATATGATTTTTAAAATTAAAA
Source organism: Argiope bruennichi (assembly GCF_947563725.1). Classification (NCBI taxonomy): domain Eukaryota; kingdom Metazoa; phylum Arthropoda; class Arachnida; order Araneae; family Araneidae; genus Argiope; species Argiope bruennichi. Next base: position 2,750,705 of record NC_079163.1, on the reverse strand, counting down.
AAATTTCAAACAATAAATTTCAAAAATGACACTCATTATTCAACTAATCATGAATTTCAAAGATTGAATAAAAAAAGAATCAGTTAAAAAATGAGATACTCTTTGTAACGTTATTAAATAGCTGCATTTCCTTGACATTATTTTAAAGAACATCATTTTGAAGAAAATATTTCATTGTCGATTATATATATATATATATATATATATATATATATATATATATATATATATATATATATATATATATATATATATATATATATATATATATATATATATATATATATATATATTATTTCGCTCTCTTTTTATGTTTGCAATATTCTGGACAATAATTTTGAAACATTTGGTCCTGAAAAACTTGTTAAATCAGACAGTGCACACATCAGTATTGGAGGCAAGTTAAAGAATATATTGGAAATGTGGCTTGAACATAGGTGTGAATAGAAATAGATATCAGAAATATAGAGAAAATCATTACTTGATGTAGAATTGTAGTTAAAATTTATCTGACATCGGAAAATTTGCACTTGATGAAAATCGAAACACTGAAGAAACCTGAAGTGTTTGGTAGATGCAGGCAGAAGATACATTAGAACATATCCGAATGCATCGTTTTGCAATTTTTCATAGTAAAGAAGGAATTGACATTAACATTATATTTTCAGTTATATACATAGCTTAATTTATAGGTTATACAGTTTCTTATACGACAATAAAGATTTAATCTTACCTTTTGAAAAACGGTGAAATTTTACTGTCTGAGTTATTAACTGTAATAAAATTGTCAGTTACTTGTAAAATTCAACTTGTAAAAGTGAGAGAAGATGAAAATATACCTTCAAAAACGAATAACAATTATTTGTTTCAAAAAGGAATAACGCCGTTATTCAATTGTAAAAATACTGGAAAAATAAGAAACTTTCAGTATAACTTAGAAGAGTTCCCACACATATAGAAAAAATTTGGCGTCGGAAATTCTAATTGAAATAGGACACATATGGTACGAAGGATGTTTAACACTCTGACGACGTAATTCTTTAAAATTATTATTTAGATGCAATGTTTATAAAGAAGTTTCAAATTTTTTTTCAAAAAATGTGAACTGATACTATTTGTCACACGATAATAATATAATGGAATAAAACTCTGTAATCGTAAAAAATAAACACTATAAACTGCGGGAAAACACAGGATGCAACAGAAAATGGACTGATTGCCAACCTCACAAATTGCGGGATATGCAGCTGGAAGATTAAAGTGCATTCGGTAATTTTCAAGATACTTCTAACAATTCTTTTTTAAAAAATTCTTTCCTATTGGAAGTACATTTATTAATAAGACAATTTTACAATTCATGAAGAGTATTTATTTTTAGCAGGAATAAGACATTTAATTAATATTTATGGATATTTTTGTGATTGTAATGTTTATTAAAAAATACAGCTATGTTAGTTTCTGAATTTTATTGGATGCCTTTGTGAGACTTGCATTAAGAGGAATTTTGTTCTGCAAATATCCGTCATATTAAAATAAGAATCTGATACAAGAATAAGTAATAATTTTTTGAATGAGAAAAGTTTAATAAGTTATTTTAATTCCGATAACCTTGAAAGATTATTCATTTATTGACTATAGTAGCTATATTTCTTTACGAAAGAACAGCCGAATTATATATTTATAAATTTAAATATTAGTCATTATTTTTCACGAATACAGTGTTTCCCTGTCTGGGTTATTCGATTGGTATCATGCAACATAAATTGGTATATGTCTGCATGGAATCATTGGTATATGTCTGTGATTAATTTAAAGAGATTAAATTAACTGTACTTAACCACTCTAAATATGAAAGGGCTTGATCCACTAAGGCATTTTAATATTAAGTTTTAAAATGATAAAAAATACGAATAGCTGAATTACATTGTGAATTTCAAATTACTTACCTGGATGTATAACTTTTTTTTTAACTTGAAAGAACTAATATGTCTCTTATTTCACAACAATTTAATTTTAAACTCATCTTGTGTGGATTTTTTTTTATTTAGCGGTATTTTGACTCAAAATTTATTTGCTTTTCATTGAAAGTATAAAAAGAACTATTAAAGTAATGCGATGAAATAAGTGAAAGAAGGAAAAAACAGAGGAACCGAAGTCATTTAGTCATAATCAAGAAAACCGACAGCGGATGGTTTATATTAAAGAACACTGGCAAAAGGACTAATGATGTTTTTCGCCTTAGAAACAGAAAAATAATCGAATATTGGGACAATTGAATATTTAATATTTTTTGGACAATAAATGAGTGCATTTGAGAGTATATAAATTATCTAAAACGAGTGATCTTAGCTATTGATTTGATGGCCAAGGTCTTACAATATTGTTACAAATAAAGAAGTGTTAACTCAATTCTAAAAATTAATCTTATACTTAATCAATCCCATTTCATTGATTAATGAACAGTGGTTAGGTTGTTTACTTTCTAATTTATTATAATCATTAATCTTCTTATTTTAAAATTTTATTTAGCCTTATATTAAATAGTTTTAAAGATAATTTAATTAATTTATACTGAATACAAATAATAAATTATACTTTAGACATCGCAATTAAAAGCATTTAGCGTTGCATATCTAAAATTTTGAGCTATATATATTCGAATAACCAATTTCTAGTTATTATATTTGAAAAGGACAGCGCAAAGTATTAACTGTTTCTTTAAGTTAATTTATTTCTTTGCATTTAGTGAGATGTAAAGAAATAAACTATAAAGATATTAAACAATAGCGTTTATAAAGATTTAAAAACTTAAATAATTAGAAATTAAGCGTAATCCCCATGGCTTATATTTTTTCTTTCTATTTTAAAATTGATCAACAATATTTAATTTTTAGACAATTTGAAAAGAATAATCTATATTCAAGGTTTCATAATGTTTCAACTATTTTCTTTCAATAAAAATTGAATACACATCACAATGATTAACCACGGTTAAAAAATAAACTTTCTGATAAAGAATAGTTTAATGAAGCGTTTTCTCTCAAGTAATACAAAGTTTGATGAATTATGAGTATTTCAAAATTACTGAGAGATTTTCAATCAACTAAATACCAAAAGAATGATATTTAAATACTAGTGTCTTTTGATTGTATCAAACATGCTGAGTTGATGTGCAGTAATAGTTAAGAAACATATTTCTGATTCATATCTATTTTACAAATTAATTATTTTTTATAGATACCAAATTGTACTTATATTTTATGACGGAATAAATTTATTGGACATTATTGTGCATACTGAGCTAGTCTAGTAAGTCAGATATGCATAAATTTCCCAAAGAGCAGGTTAAATATTTCAAAAAATGCTATTAAAATCATCTAATTTCACCAAAATGAAAAAGTAGTCCAATAACGAATTCACAGGGATTTCGAAAAATATTCAAGCAGTGTTCCTAACTCTGCTTAAGTTTACTGAACTGTAAGCAAAATTTGTAACAATAAAAGAATGTAATCGTTGTTTAGTGATAAAGCTGAATTCACAATATCTCAAAAGTTAAGTAAAAATTTAAGTTCAGCAATAAAAATATCATATAAAACCTGAGTATTTTTTTTTTCATTTTTTTATATAGTCCATATAGTTGATGTGTGCTATCTAGATTTTGGATCAAACAAATTCATAAGAAACTTCGCAGTATGTTTCATCACTTCACAACAGGATATTTCCTATTTTCATCCATAATTTGAATTTAAAATGCAACTGAATAAGTTCGCTTAAATATTTTATTTTCTTATAGGTTCTGAATCTATTCAAAAGATGTTTTAATTCGGTTTAAAAATTTTATAACTGAATGACATCATTTCTAAATTTTTGCGTCGTTATTGCACCCTTATGAGATGAACGAAATTATTGCTACATTTCTAAAAGTACCTCATAATCTGCTTTTATTGGGGATAGATTCATTATGTATTATATTGCCGTTTAAAGTTGCTAGAAGGAGTGTACAAATGAAAAGATACGAAACGTCGTAACAACGTAACCGTTAACATATTTGCCTATGCCGCTATGAGAGAACGTAGCGAGATATCTAGAGATGCATTTGGAGTCTCCTGCTTAGATCGGGGCATATGCGGGCGCCCGCAAGCGCAGGAGAGAGCAGAAGCTCTTATAAAGAGAGCCGTCCAATTGACGTGGCAGTGCATGTGAAGACAGGATGGCGTTCACATTGCGAAATTCGACAGTAGAGGAGCATTCATCGCCGGATGGTCACCGTATACGGTGAAGACTGTGTGTCAGACAAGTCAGTGAGAAAACGGAGTGCCCGTTTTCGTGCAGACCGAGAGAGTTTGGTTGTTGATCCGAGACCAAGCCAGACAAACACAGTCATCACGGCCGATTTCATCGACAAGGTGGATGACCTAGTGAGAAGGGATCGGAGTGTCACATTGCGAATGTTGGCAGTGAAGGTGGATGTCAGCGTTGGAACAGTATGGACAATTGTTTAAGATAAGTTGCGTTAACGGAAGGTGTGCGCGCAGTGGTTTCCAAAGCAGCTGACCGACCAGCACAAGCAACTGCGTATGGGGCTACACTTCAACATTTGTTTCGGTATCATGAAGGCCCTGCATTCCTGGAGCGGATCGTCACAGGTGATAAGAGCTGGTGCCATCATTACGAACCAGAGACAAAGCCGGGCAGCATGCAGTGGAAACATACGTTATCACCTCCCCGTAAAAAGTCCAAAGCCGTGGCGTCAGCAGGCAAGGTGTTGCTCACCGTTTTTTTCGAAGCCCAAGGTCCGCTACTTGTTTAATTTCTAGGGCACGGAAGAACCATTAACACCGATGTACTGTGAGACACTCCGAAGACTACGCAGATCCATGAAGAACAAAAAACAGGGGCAACTCACAGAGGGTGTGGTCCTGGCCCATGATAACGCACGTCCAAACGTCTCTAGGGTCACACACGCGGAACTGGCCAAGTTCAAGTGGGAGCAGCTCGGCCATCCGCCCTACAGTATGGACATGTCACCCTGCGATATTCATGTATTTGGTCCCCAGAAAAAACATCTGAAAGGGATGCGGTTCAACTCAGACAGCGAACTCAAGGAAGTTGTGAAGGACTGGGTTTTGTCACGGCTACAGGAATTCTGGGAACAAGGAATACTGCTCGTTAATCAATGGGATCGTTGTGCTCAAGCTGATGGTGTATACTTTAAATAAAGTCTTCATTTATAACCCACAGTGTCGTTTCGTTCCTTTGCATTTGAACACCTGCACCTTGTACATTATTATTTCAAAATCTGCGATAAGACGGAATGAAGCTCTAAATGGATCCTAGTGTCCCGTTTCTGTTCTACTTTATCATTTTCATATAATTTTATAAATAAATCAATATTTTAATGATAGTTTGTGACTTTGCTTTGATAGTATCCAAAACTTCTTTAACCATGGGCTCAAAATCTTTATCAGTTCAATGCACAGAAATAAAAATTAAATACTATACATATCTGCATATAAAATTCTTAAAGCAATTATAGGCATTTGGCAATATAATCTCACGTTCATATTGCTTACATGCTTGCCTTGGCAAAAATCGGTGCAAAGGCAATTTTCCTCTTCTTCTATAGATGAGCAATACGAAAAAATGAGTTTAAATTGAGTAGTTTTGATTACAAATTTGAATTGTCGAAAAGGAGAATATGAAAGTATTGATGAATCATTTCTAAAATCATCCAGGCGGAATAAGCAAAGTAGAGGTTGAAAGCATTTTTGTGTACTTGGAGAAGTACACAAAAGGAAGGCGATGATAATAATTGTGGGGCCGTGACACAATTCTGTTCTTTTTGTGTGGAAAGTTTCTGGGAACAAAGAATCAAATTCAAGAGGAAACTAAGTGAAATGTTGCAACGATAAAAAAGGTTTTAGAAAATCTGTTGAATCTGATGTCAACTTCGAATGGCTTACTAAAAATCAAATATATAAGGTAAACTTCATGGAAATCCATCGTGCCTCTTAAAGAAATTTTAAGTGACTGATTTTAGGTTAATGTAAATAACCTAATGCTTTCTAACATTTACATATATATCTCTTTTCTACCAGAAAATTTTATTTTTGAAATTAAGGATCCAATGTTTAGGAATGAAAATGTTTATAAAAATTCATGTTAGCAATTCATGCTGTTTAAAATCATTTAAAATTATTTTGAGTAATGAATGTATTTAAAATTTCTTATAAACAGCAGAAATACATAACTTTAATGTCCAGCGAACGGAGTGAACTACCATCACACAGTGATTGCAAAAAGAATCTCAGCATAACTTTAGGGGGTTGGTGAGCAGAGCAAGCAGGGGTTTAACTCCTTAGTTATATACATTAGGCAAGTATTGGTTACATTATTTTATACAAATAACTAGTTGGTGAAAATATGTATATTTTTTCTTTTTGGCCTTCTATGGACTTATTGCGCCTGAACATATAATGTAATATTATGGATCTAAATATTAAAAAATTATTTCGTTTGAATATTTGATTATTCTTTTAAAGTATATTAGCTGGAGCAGATTATTTAGTCATTAAAATGTTTCAAGTATGCTCTAATATAGACTATCTGTTACAAATTTCAAATCAATTTATTAAATGGCATTTTTAATATCAGTCAATATTTTAACGGAAAGATGAATCTGTCTATAATTTTACAAGGCCGCATCCAATCATTGTTCGAAATATTTTTGCTTGAAATCTCCCTCAAAGTATTCTCAGGAATATGTTCTGAAATTTTCTTCTACGTTATGAGCTTTACTTAACAAATGTGAACTCCATAATATTCTTCGCTACACGCTTATCAATGCAGAAACATCTATGAATTTTTAAATCTTTATAATTAAAACCAATCTTGTGTGGAATATATTTCAATACTGTATTATGAAAAATGTCCATTGAATGAAATGTTGATTGTTCTGATTGTAGTATTGATGGTACGAGTAGCAATAAATTTCGTGATAATCATGTAGAACTGGGTTGCGTCATCATTTCATAGAGTTTACAGGTATACTCCCATTACCTGAATTTGGAAATTGGGACTCTGTATGATACTCTAAGCTCTCTACTTTTAAGCTTAGAGCAGACTTTCAGTTAAATAACACTCAATTTGAAACATCCTGGTGAATATTTTATAAAGAAATTCGAGATAGGAATTCGGACTCGCTCATATTTATCAAAAATTATTACAAGAGCTGATATCATTTAGAAATGGATGTGTACTGACGATATTTATAGAAATGGAATCAAATCAGCTTACAATAGTGAAGGATTATTAGTAGACTGGAAACCTTAAGGAAATAATAACAGAAGAGCTCAAGTTGCGCTTGCTGTTTGGAAACATATTTAGTCATTGTTTTAGGGAAAATTCATTGCATATGTTAACTGCTTTCTAAGTATAAACTTAACTCAAGAAATATATTGAAATGACTCAGTTTATTATATGATTAGTTATAGAACTAGCTATTTAGTTTTATAATCCCGTTTCTTATGCTGAATGATTATTGTATTTTTTAAAAAAATTTTATTAGCATTATTCAATTTATCTGGCACAGGCCTATAATTATGCAGATGAATGAATACATTAAATAATCAAAGGAAAACTTCTATCGTAGCAAAAGTTAAACTAATAATAAATATAATAGCTCTGTAGTAGTCAATGAAGGTATAATAAAAATCACTATATCAATCGCAGTAAGATTAATTTAAATTTGCCACAATCAACAGCCAATTAGTTTAAGAATTCAGAGAATTCTGCTGATCTCTATCACCTCCTGAATGAGAATTGAAACGCTGGACGAAAAAAAAAAAAGAGAGATTGCCGAAGTTAGGTATAGACTTTTTATGAAGGAATATAAGATGATATGATATGTCAAAGAAAGAAAATGCCATTTTGAAAAAGTATAGAAGAACTTTATGATTGCTAGATCGCCATGAAAAAAACACACGATATATTATCAAATGAAAACTTGAAATGGAATGTAATAGCTCGCCGTCATATAAAATTCGAATCTTTACATAGATTGATTAGATGTATTCAGAGATGCATCTCGGCACAAGACAGGGCAAAGCGGTTGACATTAGTAAAAAGCCTCTTTCGAAGGGAATCCATTCAAGGAGGAAGAAAGAAACAGGAGTGCAATGATAGGTAAGTGGCTTAAGTTAATGAATTTTCTACAGAAAACAAAAACGGAGCTGTCAATATCAATGTCTAGGGATATTTTCTCTAAAACCAGTGGGAATATTTCAATTATTGATAGTAAAATGATTAGATGTACGTTCATCGATATACTATCGCAAAAGATGAAGCTACTTCAACGGCCATTATAAAGCACGGTTCTTAATCCTGATAAAAGTTTGTTGACTATTTTTAATTAGAAATTGCCTTTCACTGAGCGAGAAATTAAAATTCCTAATTTTAGGATGATGAAAATGGAGAGGCACAATATAAACTAGGATGTAATGAAGAAACAGATTTATAGCATAAATCAAAGAAGGAAGCAACGATATATTTAAAAAAAGCAATTTCTAAGCTAAAGCAATTTCAAGCACATATTAAACATTAATATTTTGTTTTAAAAATAGTTTTGTATCTTTTTTCGTAGTAAGCACGTGATAGAATAATTTTAAACAAAGCATCATTTAGTTTTGCATGAGAACGTTTCTATATTGAAGCATTCTGCATGAAGGTTGAGTTGTTTGAAAATGTTTCGCGTGAATAAAATTAAATTACTCTAATAGATAATAATACATTCGTGTATTGTAGGATTTTCGTTGCCGTTTAAATTTTTGAATAAAAATGTACGAAATTAGTTTGAGTTATGATTCTTGTTTGTCAAAAACAATAGACAATTTGAAGGAATTTTGAAAATATTAAGTTCATGTTTTTACCTTGCCAAGTAGATGGAGCGAGCTTTCCTTCTATTAAAAGAACTGCATACATTTCGTTCACAATACAGTATTTAAAATGTAATTAACTAAATGTTTCTAAAACTAATTATATTTCTTTCTATTTGTCGAACATTATGCTTTGTTATATGTGGTGGTTTTTTCATTAAGTTAACCCCCATTGTGAAAACCAGATGTAGTTTTTAAAATATGTCAGGAACAAAATTTATTTAAAGGGTAATAAAACACATTTAGTGTGTTTTCGTGACATTAGTGGGTTTTACATTATATAGGAAGGGTGCGGTTATTTAACAAAGCAAAAAATATCTCTGAATGAGACCAAAATTATAATAAAACTTTTTTAATTATAAAGAAAATTATCAGTTTTTCAGGAGTCATTTTCTTTTTAAATTAAATCAAGAAGAAAGAAGTCAAAAAATTATAATAGATTGTTTAATGAATTCCAAACATACTTACTATCAAAAAAATCTTTCCTGTTCCTATGGAAACTATTTTGTAATTATTTTACGCATTATATAAAATTATTTGATTTTCTCCTAAATTTTTCAAAGGTTTTGAATATAGCAATGTCTTCAAATTATAACATAAGCTTCAAGATATTTCATTACTTTTCAAAATTCAATATATAATGTAAATCAATAAAATCTATGATTAAGTTCTTCATGCAAATACGAGAACTTCCCATTACTTTGTATTCTGTAAACGAATCATACCAAAACATTCAAATATATATGCACTTCATAATTCAAAATTTGCCATAATAATTGCATATTTCTAAATTTGTTTATAAATTGTTTAAAATTGCCTGAATAAATATGTTGAAAATGTTATCTATACTTATATATTAAGTTCAATGTGTGTGTGTGTGTGTTGGCGCTCTACAGAAAAGACCAATTTACCTACAGCTACCAAATTTGGTACATGTATACCTGAAAGGTCGGGAATGTGCACCTGGGGTCCCTTTTTTTGAATTTTTAATTAGAATTTTAATTATTAATTAAAAACGAACTTTCCCGCCAAAAAAATTTTACATTTTCCCCAACGCCAAATGAGTAAGGCTTCAGTTTTTTTCCCAACAGTAATGAGGCTAGGGCTAACATTTTTCGGCAGATTATTTCAAACGATTCTGTTTATTTTTTTAATGTTTTATGCATTTAAAATTAAACATTGTTAATTAATCGATCTTTCAGATTCATTCTGAAGTGCTTTTGTATTAAAATAACACCGAATAAAGGAAATAAAAAATGTCTAATCTGCATAGCGTTACCCCAACTGGCATAGAAAAATCCACGCATTTGAGTTACCGTAACTGGCGTTGAAAATTAACGCATGCGCATTGTGTTCTGATTGTTGACAATATTATCAACAGATGATTCTTGATTTAAATTGTTTTTAGGTTCATTGCATGCTTTTGTAATTAAATTGTATTTATGTTAGTTATATATTTTTTGTATATGCTTATAGTTTTAAGTACATCGTTTTTTAAATAGTTTTTTTAAACCTGTTTTAGACCGATTATTTTAAACAATTCATTTTATTTTCTTAGTGTTTGATGCATTTAAACATAACATTGTTAATTAATCGATCGGTTCATGATGAATCTGAGAAAATTTTGTTGACAAATTCCTGAGAAATTAAGAAAGATATTCTTTAGTGCCCATAAAGTTTAAACGCTCAGTGACTCTGGTATCAGTAATCATATTATAAAAAAAATGCTTTGTTTCAATAAAAAATATTAATATATTAATTGCAGATTAATTCTTTCCACTTCAATTTAAAGCCTAAATTCTACGAGAGCTAATAGAAAATTAGAGAGATACATATTACGTTATGACTGAAAGCCTTTATAATATTATGAGTGAATTATATGACTATCAAAATTTGAAGTTTTAAAATATTTTGATGAAGAATCTATTAAGGTAGGAATTGCGTAAAATATTTAATTATTAAAATTTAAACGAACATTAAGATTGACGAACCGACTGGTCGCCAAAGGCGGCTAGTATATTATAAGTGAATGCATTGTTGCATGCTCGCATTTCTGAGTTAATTTTGTTCTACATTAATTTAGCTATTCAATGAATTCTGCTGCTTATTATATTTAAAAATATTTTCCATGATGATTGTAAACTATGTCCTAATCTTTGAAAAACAAAACTGAAAATATCCTAAGCTTTATTATCCATTATAGATTGAGCATTAAGGGAAATCTGAGTCACAGCATGCTCAGATTACTTCAGAGCACTGCTATCAATGTAATTTTTTTCTCCTGTGGTCCCAATATGTCAGCCATTGATAACATGCCATGTTATTGATGTTGTAACATACGATAAAAAAAATTCCGTGCTCTTCGTTCCCTGTTGTTCCTGTCCATTAACATTATTTTAACAACTTTTTAAAAAATAAAAAAAACCTTATAAAATAAACTTTATATGGAAAATTATTAATTTTTTAATATGTGTTTAACTTTTAAATATTTTTTGTGAATTTGTAACGGGTAATTGCGCCTTCAAATTCCTTTAAGTTATATAGAAATTAGTTTTTTTTTCCTCTGTATAATACTTTAGAAAATATTGTATTATTCTTCTTTTTAATTCTCCTAACTGAAGAAATACTTTTTTCGCTAATAAAATTCATATCAAAATACGCAGAGTCCGTTTATTTCTTTCTGTTCAGTTGCTCTCAAGAGGAGAGTAACCGATTTTTTTCCCGTTTTGAATTTTGAAGACAAAAGCGGTATCCGTCTTGATTTCTTCGCCTTTGACTTCCCCTCCTTTTCTGGCATATTTAACACTGATGCAAACTTTATAATCAATGATCTAGCAGGTGATAGGAAAGAACTAATTTGTGCAAACAAATGAACTCTTTATTATGAAAACGATTATAGTAGAAAATATTTTATATTTCTTTTGCAGCCGTACCAAAGACATAATATTTTCAAATTATTATCATGGCATGCAATTACTTATAAGCATTTCACTTCACAAACATAAACAAATACTTATTTTATATTATAAAAAGACACCATCAAACATTCTGAAAACGAACAGTTTCCCATCAAAAGAATAATTTTACTTTTCTTTTTTTTAAAGAAAACTACTTTGCATGAAAGTTAATCCATAACATAAATAATTGGACGGAAATTTCCTTCTTAAGAAATTAAGAGTTCGCTGTTAAATTTATATTTTGACTTTTATTTATATTTGAGTATATATTGAGATTTTCTTTGTTAAACTTTTCTTCTGTTTTCCAAGTTCTGAAACTATCTTGAAAATATTTCTCGTTTCACTACCTAACAAATGAGTTGTTCACTTTTGAAAAGCATTAAAATATGAATACGTTTAGAAATTAAATTTAAACTAATAATAATTTATGATTAGAAAGATATAGGTAACATTTTGAGGATTTATATGAATACAATGAATTCTGTGATTGATATTGACATCTGATAATAGAGAAACAATACTTGATTTTAAGTCTCGTTCGATATATTTTACAAATCTAGTTTTTCCATTTACTTATTCCAGGAAATTTATTCCTAATAATCTATTAATTATATGTTATTTTTCTTCTCTGTTATACAAAAATAATTTTGTCATTCCACAAAAAAATAAAAAGGAAATATTTTATTTAAATATATGGAAACATATTCTTATAATTGCTTTCTATAAATCAACTTTCATATTTCATTCTATCCTTAGTAATATTTGCGAATTGAAAGCATTTTTAATACACACTTGCTTTTCTAAAACATAATAAAAATAAATTTTTAAAAAGCATAAACAAGATCGCTTATAAAAAAAATTGGAATAATATTATTATAAAGCTAAGTACTCTTCGGGGATATCAGATTATTTGAATTTATAATTATAAAAATAGCATATTATGAATTCTATCAATTAATTAAAATAGAGTGAAAAAGTTAAAGGATTAAACAACATGTTAACAAGAGGCATATGTTGCTTATAATTATCGATGAATAGATTTTCCGAAGCTTTCAACACTTCTTTTACATATTAAAAGATGGTAGTAAAAAGATGAAACAAATTTCGATTTGAAAGTTTTGATATAAATAATTTAATGCTTTAAGACTACCTGTCAATTGCCTGATAAATGTTCCTCAAGACCTAATTACTCAACTCAGCACTTCATGGAAATTGATCTTCGTTACAAAAAGGTTTCTAAGAAATACTAACCAGATTTTTTAATAAATTAAAAAGTCATCGAAATTTTGATTAATTGATTTCATTGACAAAATTTGTACGATTTTAAAATCCAAAAAATCAGCTTTTCAGAAACACAAGTTTAGTTTTCAAGTTTTTTTTTCTTTAAAATAAATCCATAAATTGTTTAAAGTTAATTTCAACATAATTTGCTATAATATTTTATTTATAATAAAATTGAAGTCTATTAAACAGCTTCATTAAATCGAACTCTCGTATCATTGTTAATGTTAAGATTATTTTTGAAAAAACTACTGTAGTTTGACATCAGTTTCAAAGCAAATTTTGCTTTTATTAACTTTATAATATTTTTAGATTGGATTTTTTCTGCAAGCTGTATGATGAAAAATCACTACGGTACAGAATGCAATGATTCTTATTCTCAAGCTTATGAAAAACCAAGCAGAAGAATCAAACCAAAAACATAATGATATTTCGCATTAGAATTTGGCTATCTAGTGGCATCGATCAAAGTATATCTGACAGTAAACAAATAAGCATTTGTTAAGATATTGTTTTTGCACTCATATAATATATTTTGTATTGTCAAAATTAGACATAATATGGCGATAAACACTGAAACAGATAAGTCATTAAATTTATGATTTTAGTTTTATCTCATATATATATATATATATATATATATATATATCACATTACATTCCAGAAACAATGAATGTAAAGGCATTAATCTAAATAAAGGTCAAGTTAAGATATGAAGTAGTATAATACTAATAAAAACAGATGATATTTTGATAGTTGTTCATGATATAATGTACACTATACAAGTAAAAGGGGACAATTTATGCAATATTTATCATTATAGGAGTTAAAAATATTGCTAATCAACTATAAATCATAATTATATTAATTATTTCCATTTTTAAAGCATTTCAATTAAAATGTTTACGAACATTTTCCTAATTGTATTCAGCATACGATTAATAGCACACAAAAATAAATGTTAAACATTTGAATAAAATGGAAATAAATCATATTTAGTTTCAGGCAAAATATTTTCAATGGATGCTTTATTATTTCTAGGCTGGATTCTTCTTCTAATTAGAATTTGGTTTTGGTTTAGTTTTCTGGCGCAAGCGTCATCCATTGTTATACTGCGTCAGTTTCTAATTAGTTAAAAACAAGTCTAAAATTATTAGTGCAAACATTTTAAGTGTAAAATATAAAAATACAGTTTGAAAGTTGCTTTGTTTACACAAGCATATACTAGCTATAATTTACAGTGGTATCAGTTTCGGTTCAGGTTCTAATTTATCTTAATTCCTCTGAGAAATCTGATAGTCACAAGTCTCAAAACATTTAAAATGGAATATTCGATTTATACGTCTGACATTTATTACCATTCATAATTAGAGAACAAAAAAAAATAACCATTGCGATTTCTTTTATTCTTCAGCTACGGTGTTTTCATCCTCTTATCCATAGTATATTTTAAATTAGTTCTTTAGGAAAAGCAGTCACGTAAGGAACAGTTATTAAAATATACTATCCGAAAAGCCATTAATTTGCACTAAGTATTACTTTCAAATTTCATCAAAAAATTACAAAAAATGATATAAAATGGTTTGATTGATTTGGTGCATTTATATCTTTGAAAATAGTTTCTCATTATTATATCGCAGAATATTATGTAAACAATATTTGTAATATTGGAGTCTCTTTAGTTGGATATTGATATTAATTTAATATGAAAGAAAGTTTAAAAATTTGATTCAAAAATTAAATCCGCTTATAAAAATATTTACCTTTTTTATTTCTATCTTTTCCGGTTTTTTTTTTTTTTTTTTTTTTTGGTCTTTCTTTTGAGAAGTAACAGATTTTCGAAATACAAAATTGAGATTAGAGGTTTTAGTTAAAAACTAAAATTTGAGTACGTAAAAATATCTGTGTTTGAGGGTGGTCACACAATGATTGAAATGGAGAAAACATTTCACTGTTGAATGAATTTGTTCCGTGGATGGAGGATAGTGGAAAAATTCTCTCTCTTCTCTTTCAAATACCTATCATGCGTACAAGGAGTTTTCTTAAAGAAACCTTTGCCAGAAAATGATACATTTTAAAGAAGCAATGCTCAGAGTAATTAGCCACAAGGACTTTTAAATAATTGCTTTTATTGAAAATATTGGTGAACTAAAATTTCACAGAAAACTACTTTAAGGTGCTCTATATAAAATGTTAAAAAAATGATAAAATAGTTTGCAAATTTTGCTAATTTTTCGTGACTGATTTTGCAAAGAAGTCATCTGAAACAGAAATTCTGCATTCGTAACTGTCCAAAATATATCTGTCGTGATTTTCTAGTGGCAAATTTTTAATAATATAATATTTGACTTATTGTGAAAAATCGGTATTAATAAATTTGATCACTTTGTTTTCACCAGTGAAGAAGTTTGCATTTTTTGTTATTATTAGTTTTCTCTCTCACTTTTTATTAAAGCAGAGAATGAAAAACTCACTCAGATTACTCAGACTATTACTTTGAAAGAGTAAATGTGTACAGTTACTCTGCACTTAAAAGTAAATTTAAATGTTTAAAAGAACCAAGAAACAAAAACTATAACAAATAAAAGAATATAAGTTTTGTAATTAAAAGTAAGAAAGAATTATACTTGTGTCATGTACTATATTAGCAGTCTAATTATCAGTTTTTCACAAAATAAAGATACATTGTGGACGGTTTCATTTGCTTCTAATCCACATTTTTTTTTCAAGAAATTTCTTGTATCATACAAATAAAAAATATTTCAAACCAAAAATGTGTTATCTAAACCCATGCTAATTTTTGTTTTGCAAAATTTTGCGTATTTTTTGGAATATGCATAAAAAATATAGTTAAAAAGTCCAAATGCAGATTTTTAAATTTTCATTTTATTCAAAATAGTGAAACATTTATTTTCTGAAGAATTATAACATTCTGATGTAAGTCATCTTGTTTCTCCGCTATCTTGGAGACCAGTGCCAGAAAATCTGTCTTCTTTTTCTTGAGCGTAGGATGGTAAACATTTCTTCTCTAATAGTAGCTTATCTGAGAAGTGTTCTTTTGTAGAATTAATGTTCGTAAAGCCAGAAAATAAGATAGCATTAGTAGATAAATCTAATGTTTTCCGTGGAGGGCAAAATATTATCAAGATAATGATACAACTCTCAATTTAGAAATAATTACTCTGTATTTTGATTGTCGAAGAAATGGAAAAGTAAATAAAAAATTGTAAGTGATCAAGATAGCTAACAAGAAAGACACATGTCTTTCATTAAAGAACAAGATTCAACCTACTTTAAGCCCATAACTCAAGAAAGTGGGTTCTGCGATATAAATTTCAATACTAAAATTTTTGAAACAAAATTTCATTGAAGAAAAAAAGTATTAAAAATTTTGGTTTGATAGCCTCGCAACCAATACTGGGGTTTCTAATGACTCAAATCATTGTCCGAAAATGATTTAACCCCCACCCCCCAGTGCAAGTAATTGTTTTTTATTGATTAAATTTCCTCGATGGTTCAACATCTGTGCCTACATCCTATATTGGTACAATAGAAAAATATTTATATTGTTAAGATATAACGGTTTTTGAGTACAATAAGATAGATAATACCATAACAATAAAGAATTGAGCTAAGCATAGACTAAAATTTCCTATGAGATATATGCCATGAAGTGTTAAAAAAATGCCCCGCAGAATTGCCAGGCAGAATCGTTGGAAACATCTCCCATATCAGACAGCTGACGACGGCAAATGCATTTTTTTTTTTTATACGCTGCACCACTTGAATCAGCACCGCAATTGGAAAAACTAGAGAAATGTTTCCCGAAAGTTTATTCTCCTTTGTGGCTTACTATAACATGTCATCTAAGGATTATGCATCACATTATTTTTTTAAGACAGAACATTGGTTATACTCTTAGACGACAAACTTAAGTTCAATCGATTCAACAGAGAAAACCTTTTATTATAAACTCAAAATATTTCTTTTTGTACATCTTCTTTGACTCATGAAAAGCAATTAATTTCTAGCATGCAAAACGCAAAAATGAATTAAACTATAGGTTGAGTTAGAATTATATTCTCTAATTAAAATTTCTTTGCAGTATTTGCACATTAAACAGAAATTATTAGCCGTGCAGTTCACAATGGTAACAATGTGAACTGCACGGACTACAATGATAACAATGGCCACGGACAACAATGGATTTCTCTTTTCAATTTCTAATATCTTTAAAAAGTGGATTTTTAACAGATATGCCTCTCTCTCTAAAATATCTTCTATCATTGTCTGACTTGCTTCTAATCTCCCCTAAGATTCTTTTCTTCCATCTCCAAAATTTTCTTGGTGGCCAGTGATATATTCTTAACATTTTAGAAATAAAAGCACTCAATTTAGACAGAACAGACATCAAAATCATTTTACGATTCAACTTTTCTCGTAATCTAAATTTAGTTCCTTTTTATATTAATTTTCACAAAATGTCAGATTCAGTATTTTTTAAGATTCTAGTTATAACGTGTCCTTGTTAATAAATTCTTTACAATTATTGTTATCAGAATAACATTTCGCCTTATTAATCTTATTCAAGGTTCACTATTATGGTTATAATTACATAATCGTTTTTTTCAAAATCTCGGAGTAATTAAATGTAATCGAAATGTTTGCATGATCCTCTAAAAGAAAAACTCGTTTTTGTCTTGTGCAATTCTGGGTATCTCCAAACCTTCGAATGAGATATTAATAAACTTAACAATGCAAAAATTTTAACGTAAATTGTAACTACCTCCATTCAGCGACCCGTTATCTTCGTTGTTAAACTTATTAAAAAAATAAACTAAATTAAATATAAAACTTATCAAAAATAAACTTAATTAATTATTAATGTTATAAAAATAAACTTAATTGATTATAAAATAATAAACTTAACATTAAGTATAAAATTATATTAAATATAAAATAATAAAAATAATTAAATATAAATCCTTTGAAAAAATTTTGAAATTTTTTTCATAAAATTTATTATTTAGAGAGCATTTAATTCTATAGATTTATTGATACATTTTAGTTTTGATGATGTTTTCCCAATTAGGAGATTATAGAAATTCTGAAATTCTTCAATTACGGCAACAGTAATGTTCTCTTCCTCCCTGACCTCTCTTGATATTTTCGAATGACCGGTCATACTGAAAAAGTCCTTAAAAACGGGAATATTTTTATAACACCAAACATTAATTCAGTATTCATATCTTTCACCATTCAGTTTACTATTAAGTCAATATGGAAATAGATTTAAATTAAATGTGAATTAATAGATTAATAATTCAATTTGAATTAAATATGAATTTGAAGATAATAAATTACGTAATTTGCGTTCAAACCAAAACACTAATATTTTAAAAGCTTACATTTTTCACAATTTTGCGAAATTAAAAAGAAAAATCCAATAGCAGGGATTTTTATGCTGGCGGAACATATCAACTTCTGAAGAATCTATACATCAACAATTTTCCGAAAAAATATTGCAGCATTGAGGTATAGATGAGAAAGAGACTCGTGGACATTTCAAAAACAATTTCTTTTTTGAGAGTATACCCTCAGAAACTAAATTCAGATTATTTCTTTTTATTCAAATTTCTAGCAAAATGTGTCCATTAGACAAATTTGCAATGATATACAAGTAATTTACTTGGACATTAGTACAGACTACTTACTAATTAATTTACTTACTTGTTTTTTCTATGGTTAGTCTTAATTCAATTTAATTCCTTTAGGTAACAGTTTATGGCAAAATAAAAATTGTAGGAATTTAATGAAAGTAAATTACCTAAATATTTAACCCTTCTGTTTAATTTATTTTTGACTATTTTATTTTCGTTGTAATGCAAAAAGAAAATTGACAAAAAAGCCTTAAAAAATACTGTTACAAAAGAAATAAAAACTGATCTTCTGTTATAAATATTGTTGATTTAAATAGAATATCTGATTTTGAGTATAATTGTATTTGAGTCTTTATTTCCATATGGACTTAATAGTAAACTGGATGATGAAAGATATGAATACTGAGTTAATGCTTGTAGTTATTCATATTTTTAAGGCATCGTTTGCTTAAAAGATGCATTTTCGTTTGAGGCTAGTTGCATTCCTTTTGTTTTCGTTCTTTCTGCAGTCTAAGGGAGATATTCGCTTTTCTTGATTGATTGTACATATTTTTTGTGTGTGTTTTCATAATATGTATTGATTCGTTTCCGTTTACACGCGACTACTAATTTTTCTGAGATCTGCAACTTCAAGGGATTTACGGATCACGCGGGACCTATATTTTAAACTGAGCCGGTCCGATTCCTTTGAAAAAAAATCCACGTTAGGAATCCCCGCCTAGAGTTCTCCCTTGACAAGTGTCCAGGAGGGATTCTTGATTGTCTGGTTTCTGTCCTTTTTCTTCGGACATTGATGTTTATGTTATCAAGTCCCACGTCGCTTTAATAGAGAAGACAATCTTTCTTTTTTCCAAATTATTTCGCTTTCTTCTTTCTTTCTTTACTTTTCATCTTTCTAGCCACGGAGCAACAGGTGCAATTTAAATCCCGAGTTCAGAAAACCCGACAATAAAATATTAACGGATGATATTGTGAGAAACTTTTTTAAGAACGTGATATATTTATTAATATGATAGGAGATATTCGATAATTATTAATGATATGGGAGCCTTCAAAATAAAAAGAAAAGTTCTCCAGTCATTCTTGAATTTACAGAAATTTAAAGTAAACATAATTAATGTGATTGTGGTTGTTGCAGAATCATCCAATGCATTAGTTAAGAAAATAAATACACGTTCATAGTTTTATTTAATAGAAGCAATTTTTCTTCTTCAAATTATAGACAGAATTATGAATTTTTAATGCTTTAAATACAAATAACGATGCGTTTTTAATGTATTTCTGCTTTTTCCTTGCTTAGAATATTAATATTGCTACGAATTTTTCATAATATTTTTGTCCCAGTTAGTTTCTTGGTAAGGAAGAAACAAGCTTGGCGATCATCTGACCAATTGGTGACTGAATGTCACAAATTCTTGCGATATCTCTGTTAAGATTAGAGATCAGTTTCTAGATAATTCTAGAATATTCGATGCCCTTTCATGAGAATTGTGATGCCCAGACGAGTGGCTTGAGAGAGGAAGAAATCAAGTGACTTGGAATATTTATCTCTAGCGAGTTCTCTCTAGGTTGTGACGGTTATTTATTAATGATTAACTGCTTCCGTATTGTTGAATTTTACAAGTACTATTTTAAGTAAGCTTCATTTATGGTTTTTTTAACTGCTTTTCCTGATTTCTCGCGGCATAAAACATCGGTATTAGTTATTAAGCATGTTGATATTTTCACCTTAGACTCACTTGAAGTAATTTGTATAACAATATGCTATCTTAGGTATCAGTGATGAAATGAAAATGCCAATTGTCAGCAATAATTGAAATATGTTAAATTAATTTAATGTATTAATGTGAGGACTCATTAATTTCCTAAATAAATTTCTTTATAAGAATGCTATATTGTCACTATTAATTATTGTATAGTAACAATCACGAAATAATTATTTTAAACAATTCATAAAAATTTGTTATAAATGATTCAATATAAGCCTTGTTTTTAAAATAATATATAAGAAACCTTACTAATTTACTCTTCATTATTTCTAATCAGTTTAAATACTGAAAATTTTATATACTAATTTTTACTTAAAACTAATTTATATATTGTTTTAAAACTGATCTTCATGTTTCATTGCATTTAAGCTATTATTTCTCTTAAATATGAAAAGATATACTCATTATAGAAAATTATCTTTAAAATTTCTGTATAAAAATAATTTAGCTAATCTCAACAAATTATTTTTCTGAGAAAAGGCTCATTTTTTCCTGAATTCATTGTGAAAATGAACAATAATAAAAATCAACCGTCTGATAAAAAAAATCGCATTGATATTTGGATACTTCATTTTATAAGAAGAAATGTTAAAATATTAATAGTATAACATTATTTATCCATAAGAATATTGTAAACTTTAGTAAATCTACGAAATAATAAGGATAATTACTTGCTGAGTTTTGCCATTTTGTACATGATACAATCTTTTCCTTCTATACTTATTTAATTATCATTTCTTAATATCCGGCCATATATAGTTCGGAAATAGTAATTTATTCAGGAATAAACGATGGCTTATTTTACTGAATGGTTATTACATTACTTCAAGTGAACAAGAAAAGATAAGTGGCGTTACTTTCTAGACACAATAGAAAATCGACTTGGAAAAAAAGAGTAAATGTTTCTGTAATAAATTGTTAAACAGAGAAGAAATAGTAAATTCACTGCAATACAAAGGGATTGAGAAGTGGAACTTCTTTTTCGTTCAACAGAGAGAAGGGGAGCAGGAATTGATTTTTATTACTGAGATAAATCGCAGAAGTTACACTGTACTTTTGTTTTTTTCTTAATGTAAATCGTATTGCACAATGAATAATATCTCAGCAATAAAATTTGAATAAAATACCGAAACCCATTCCAAAATGATACTCAATACAATCAATTTATTCTCTTACAAAAATGAAGCTAAAAACAGAGCAATACAAAAGTTTTTATAACACCTTAAAATGGTATGATAAATTTTTTCAAACAGTTCCTTTTTTTCTGAAATTTCCAGAGACAATCCTTTCAAACCTGGTGTCCGGTATTCATGGCATCAACTTTGGACAGCTTCTATCTATTTAATAATTGAGGAAATTTCATGCTATTTTTTAGTTGATTTTCTACTTTCATATTATTAATAACTTTTAGAGAATTTTTTGTTTTGTAGATTAATTGATTTGCTTTTTTAGAATCATGTACTATGTTCTCAAAACCAAGGTCGAATTTTTAAGTTAATATTAGCATTTAATCATTTATTTTCACTTCAAATGCTTCTATTATGGTTTATTATTGTTTCGTGAACATTATATATTGAATTTTGTGTGTATTTCATCTTTTTTAATAAAAATGTTTAAATCAAAATGCATATTTGCTATGCCGTGCATTCCAACTCAGTGCATGTTTCAAACTGCTGTAATGCCTCAAAGTTAAAACCTGAATTTACTTTTTTTTTAATTTCATTCAAACTGTTTTAACGTAATATTCTAAATTCTCTACATTTAAAATGTCATTATGATGTTGATATAAATATTTTAAAAAATTTAGGAGTATCTCCATATCTTAGATTTTTCATATCCTTATGATCAAGTTTTGATTAAACAAACTCTTGAAAATAAAATATTTCTGATTCCAGTAACGAGATAAGACTCATTACATATCTGAAATGCAAAGTGTGCTTGCACCTCGAAAGAAGACGAAAATTATTTCAAAATTTTCATGCAAAATTATAATATGCTCCTAACATAGTCTCTTCACAGTGATTATTTGATTATTTTTCCTGGCGTATAAATATATTTTTCACATTGTAGGATTGTTCCTATCTAACTTTCCAAATTTATAGAATAGCTATTTACATTATCCAGTAGTTTGACGAAAAAATTCTGAATTTTCTGAATTTTACATATTTTATGTTTTCAAATTAAAAAATAAATTGAATTAAAAAATTTCTATTTTGCATTTTGTAAAAAATAACCAATATTAGTAAGGTAAGAGAGACGATAAAAATTTATATTTTTCAATCTTATATGCTGCATTATAATATAAAGTGCAAATAAGTTTTCAGTTTTAAAACATTCTAATGTCAATTTTCTAAAAAAAATATTTTTAAGAAAATAATATCAGGAAAATTCATAATGTTAAGTATTAATATATTAAATTAAGCTTAAAATCAACATGTTGAAAGATAAAATTTTGTTAAATGCAAAATATGGGACAAAATGTGAAATTTTTACTCCTCGTAATCTAACGCAATTTACAACTGTGTCGGAATGTCCGGTATACTGGACATGTTGTAACTTTTTTTAATTTTTCATCCACAGACTTGACATTTTAAAATAAGATCTACCCAGTAGTTCAGCATATCAAATATTTTTTTTAATATTTTATAATTCCTATTGAAGGGGATAATAAAGATGAAGATATTCTTTCTTTCAAATGTCTTTAAAGGTATCAACTTCAAGTAAACAGATCAATTTAATTTTTATATCTCCTTGATTTTCTACATTTTATGAATTTGAATTCATAACTTTTGCGAACTCTTTATTAAAATCATGAAAGAAATACAAGGGTAGATTTGAAACCTTGTTAAATGTAACGTAGCAAGAAAAGAATCACATGAAAATCAGAAATATATTGAAGAAATATAATAATATAAAATGCAAGGTTAAAAAAATGAATACAGTTCCGCATGTAAAGTTTCCATTTCTGATATTCAAATGTATATCACAAAAAGAACTAAAATATTGTCGAAATTAAATTTTATTAAAAAGCTATTTTTGCAAGCTAAAGTTACAGAAGTTGTAACAATTTCATAAATTATGAAAAATTTATTTTCTAAAAAAGAATTTTTTGTTCCATGAAAAAAAAAAAAGCTTTCATTGAACATTTTAAAATTCTGTTATGGTGAGGTGGATTTTCTTAGAGGAAGAAAACTATTTGCTTGGAGTGTACGAATTTATTAATTGGAAAACTTTTACCCTAATCTTTACTTATTTCATTTCGGCTTCATTAGAAATATTATTATTCCGAAATACTAAGATAAGAAAACCTATACGATAAGAAAACGCAACCTTCTTTCTTAAGTAACATTTTTGTCAGAATGTAAGTAATTCTTCTAATTAGTATGTATTTAAACTTTTCTTATGACTTTTATACAAAGTCGTTTGAAAGAAATGAAATTCTATGTCGCGCAAAACCATCATATATTTTAATTTTAACAGTTTAAAGTACTTCATTTATTCAGTGATTTCAGTTCTATCTAAAGTTTAATCATTGAGATCTTCAGTTACTTAGACAGCGCAAAAGCATTTTGTAGCACTTCTGCATTGTTTTCTAATAATAATGCTAAACAGAACATAGATTTTTTTTTAATTTGTAGATTTGCCGTGATAGTAATATTAGGATTTTAAAGTAATAATTTATTAAATCAGTTTTCTTTTTTAAAAGTATTAAGTTGTAAAAATAAGCTCTTTTTCGGTTTATGGTAATATCATTAAAATGCTTTAGTAGCTAAATAATATATTGCAAACTAATGTCTTCTCTTTCTCATAGTTTTTTTTTTTCGGATTTGTAAAAATGTGAACTCTAACTTGATTATGAAAAATCATAAGCCTGCAAATATGATTTACGGCACTTTTATGTTAATCATAATTTATTTGGATTGATCTAAGTGACCAGCGGGAATGAGTGAACTACGAGTCGAGTGAGAATAATGCCTCCAATTACTAGAGAGACATGGGGCGTTGGTAGCAGAAATCCGGAATCACTAATCTAAAGAACAGGTTGGTATTTTTATAAATACACACAAAGGCAAAAACGAGAACTGATGCAATATTTCAGGAAAGATTTTATTCCTTAATAGCATCTTTTAATGTTACTATTGCAGCATATAATATGTTTAAAAAAGATGCATATGAATGATATTTCTTATCTGAAATATAGAAGTAGCGATTGAAAACTACAGTCAAACTTGTTTTTGTGCTGTAGATAAGGACCGCATAAAAGAAATTGTACAAAAAATATTCCGAAACTTCTTAAATAGCTATAGCAAATAATTTTTACAACATATTAATAAAAAAAATGTATGCCATGAAAGGGGACGCATAAAAAGAAGTTTCACTTAAAACATCTGTCGAATATTTACGAATTAATGAGAAAGTGCTTTTTAAATAAAATAAATAATTAAATCTCACATGGAAACTTTTTTAAATATAATTTCACGCTTTAAACATAGAGAAATTTTCAAAATGCACATAATTCATAAATACTCATCGTAATCCAAAACGTGCGTCTTCTTGTAATAAATTGGTTCAAAATCATTTTAATCATTTGAAGATATCAGAGTTGATTTATTTTTGGAAAAGACTATTATTTTTATTTTGGAATGTTGGAATTAGATAAAGCTGTGCATACCTACCACTTGTATACCATGCACATTATATTATTGTACATATGTACAGTGATAGAAAATATTACAGCGGTGTTATAATGCCAACACCGCTGGAATTCATATACTGCATAAAGAAGAGCACGAAATAAATTGCATAAAAATAAAACTTCATGCAAAATAAAATCTCATTTTTTTGCAACATGCTTCTCATTAACACATACTTTTCTTTCTGTCTTTCTATTTATAACAGTGAAATTCTTTTTTCAAACTACCACTAATAGCCTACTCAGCAGTTTCTGGAATAAATATTATGCCATGAGAATAACAAGAACAATAACAATAATGTATGTCTATTTCAAAGAACCAAAAACAGAATTATATATATTCTATATACGTCCAATAAATAGAATGCGCAATTATACGTTGTATTTCTATTACAAAGAACCAAAAACAAAATCACGAATATATATATATATATATATATATATATATATATATATATATATATATATATATATATATATATATATATATATATATATATATATATATATATATATATATATATATATATATATATATCCAATAAATAGAATGCGCAGTTATTCATGCATATTAGAAAAACAAGAAATCTTAAAAGAAATCAGATAGTCCAGGTTCTATCATAATGACAATAAAATAAAGTATTCCATAAATTTCTAATGGAAAAAAGTTCCTTTTGGATATGACATATTCTCCCGTTGAAATAAACGAGCTTTTGCTATTGTTTAGTGATGAAATATTTAAGTGTATGTATAAATTGACAAACTCCCGAAGTTTGTCAATTTATATCAGAGCTCTGCATAATTATTCTTATTAGCTTTCAGAATGCTGTTGTTGAAAATCTGACAACGAACACTTATATTTCTGCTGTATTTAAAAATCTACATCTTCCAGTGGTATTAATGCATTATTAAGTCGGTTCATTAACAAATTTAAAACTCTGTCGGAATCTAGCTCTTCAAACTGTTTTTAAGAAGGAATCTTCACAATCCTTGTGATGTGTTGTTTCTAAAATTATGCCATGGAAATCAAGCACAATGAATAAAGGTTTCTTTCATATGCATTTGTGCCTGAAGCTGTAGCAAGTGCTCACAAATACTTTCATTTTGTGTGCACTTCCTTTTTTTTTTATTACATATCTGTTATATTACATTATTTTAGAGCTCTATTTTTTATATTTTATTAAAATATTTTATAGCAAACGATCGAAAATTTCCTCAGTTATTGAATTTGTTGATTTTAATTCTTATTTTTTTAATATCTGCAATAAAATATGTGTGGCTGTCAAATAAAGTTCTAACTGTTTGAAAACCTCAACGGGATTTCAGACAAATATTAAGAAATAATGCATTTTACGTATTGTTTTCTTATCACCACGCAGGAAATTCAATTGAATAAAATTCTTTATTACTTGATTGATGCAGATATCCTGGTTATTATTTTATATATATATATTTTTAAGTTTCAAAATTCATTACCTGGATGCAATATTTACAAGGCATTTCCAATTTTTACAAATATTTGGAGAAATGCGATCCTATCCTTTAAACCGTTGTTATCGATCAAGAGAATGTTTTACATAAGTTACTTTGTGTTTCCAATTTTCCTCTCAAAAATCCATATCTTAATTTTTATCATTGATTTTTATAATATCTTTTTTGCTTCTTCTTTTATTTTCTAATTTTTTAGAAGGATATGGAAAATCAAACCTGTTAGAAAATTTTCAAAATGCTTGAAATATCAATTAAAATTTATTTTGTCGTTAAAAACCAAAATATTTTGTGCATGAAAACAAAATCATAAGATTATTCACAGAAGATTTAAACTGGTAAATTACTTGACTAACATATTTGACTTTTACAAATTTACACTGAATCTATTTTTGATTTTTGAAGTTTTTTAAAACAATTAAACTAAATAAAGCACTTGTAGCCACATCCTCTTTCAAAAGTTTCAAGAACAGTATAAAAAATAACCTTTAGATCAGGTATGAATGCGTTCGTACTACCAAAGAATAAAGCATGACATACAAAATCTACAAATAGTTAAAGAAGAAAAATAACTTATTCACACAATGTATTTTATTATAATAAAAACACTAAATTCAAAGGAGTTGTCTAATTTAAAGAATATTTCATCATATTATTTGCTTAATTAAGAAATTCTGATTTAAGATATTTTCTTGGGTAAGAAAATGTTTAAATGTCATTTAATTATTCTGAGAATATAAGCCTTGAAATTATATATGGAAGGATAACATTACAATTTTGCAAATCACATTTTATTTGTTTTCTAGAAAATAACATAACGCTAGTAATGTAAAAAATTCAGGTGCAAGAATGGTATAATATATTTCATTTAGAGATGTCACCTGCCTTTGAATTCACTATAGGAGCTTGAGTCGAATCGGCTGGATTCAGTAATTACAATATTAATCCTGACGAAAATTACTTGAACCCTTGTACATTGACAATGTTGATGACTTACACCGCAAAATAATTTGTTGTAAAGGTGATTGGAAAACTCCCCAAAGCATTTTCCTCCTATTAAAATTAAACAATTATTATTGCAAATTAAAATGCAATAAACATTCAATCATTTTCTTCTCCCTCTGAATCCACAATTATCCGAGGACCAAAATTACCTGGTAGTAGCTCCTCTTCAAGAGTTATTGAAACATAAAGGATAAAGTAGTATTTCACTGATGAAAAGTATTCCAAAAGGTCTATCTTAACCCCCTTTGCGTCTGCAATATATCTTCCTTATGAATACTGTACATTTTGATGAAAATTTGCTGAAGATAGCTGTGTAGTAGCTTTTGTTGGTCGTACATTAAACGCTAGAAAAGGGAATATTAACATTCAGTGTGATCTTCTGTTTCTAATGAATTTCCCACTGCCTCAGGTTTCCACTCTTTAATGGCCATCTAATGTATATTCAATGCTTTTTTTTCGAATCCATTGTTTTTCTTAGAAATCATGGCAGGAAGGATAAGTATGTCAATCAATTTAGAAAAGTTTACAAACAAAATGGCTAAACATGACTCATACCACTTTGCTGATAAATAAAATAATCCCCTCCTTTATAACTAGAACATCTATTGTTGGCAGCCATCTTTATTTAGATCCGATTCGAGTATTTTTGAAATATTTTATTTATTGTAAAAGTAGCTGAACTACTGTAGCATTAAATCTACCACATGAATACAAAAATGCTATCTCATTGTAACTGAGTAAAGTTAAAGCAAATATAATATTAAAACTCCTTTGTTATTTGCATAAATCATCTCATGTCCATTGAATCTACCCCTTTTAAATAATTCATTTCATATTTACGTAATACTTAATAATTATTTAAAAACTATATTTTCATTTTTCTAAGCAATATTTACATTTCTTTCCAGCATCGGACGTAACACTTTAAGATAATCACTCCTTCTGTAATTCATGAAAGACTTTTTGGTTGCTAGTGAATCAATAACTGCCCTTGTTAACGGTTATCACCCACCCTATCTGCGTATCATCTAATAAAAATACTTGAAATACCGTATAAAGTTATTTTTAAGCGTATAAAGTATTTTTTGAAAAGAATTGGTAAATTGGTATGAAATAGCATAATAAAAATGATTAAATGAAAGATTTATAAGCGTTTTCTTTCATCCTAACCTGGCACACTTTAGATTAAAAAAAATATTCTACTCGACATCTAAAGTAGCTAATAACTGTTTGTAAGAAGCATCCAATTGATACTCATGTTTTTTGGTTGGTTCTCATTGAAATACATTTCAGCGTAACCTTTGAATGCATTAAAAGATCGTCGAACTTTACCTATGATTTAACTAAGGCCCTTAAGTTGTCAGTTTTACTGCTGGGTCTGAAATACTTTGTTACTTATAATATTTTGAAGCAATTATCCATTAATAAGATGATTTCAATTATTCTCCCATATAATTTCAGGTCGCATTACATTATCCTAAGCACTTTATTTCAAAATAACATATTAAACTATAAAATGTAAATTCAAATTGCTAAACGTAGAAAAACAAATAAATTCAACAGAATTCCGTTTCTTTTCGAATCATGGTTCAAAGTTGAAAAAATATATGTGAATATTATTTGTCATTAAGTCTTAAACATATTTTTCATTTTCCCAGTTAAATTTTATTCAAAATTGGAATTTTATTTTCTTTAGAATACATATTTTCTAAGCATTTAATGTAAAACTCGTGCTTGGAAGATTAGAATATTTCAAATAGTTGAAACTCATTTGCTTGTTAAAAAAAAAAAAAAAAAAAAAAAAAAAAAAAAAAAAATTAAAACATTTAATTACCATAAACTTCAGAGCATCAAAAGCGCGTTAGAAAGGCATTATCACAATTACAATTACATTCTACCTCTTCTTCATTCAGCAAGTACAGACAATGCACAAAAATGTATTCATTCA
This sequence comes from Argiope bruennichi, assembly GCF_947563725.1. Lineage (NCBI taxonomy): Eukaryota > Metazoa > Arthropoda > Arachnida > Araneae > Araneidae > Argiope > Argiope bruennichi. The sequence goes on along the minus strand of NC_079163.1, from coordinate 2,720,971 downwards.
AAATACTTCGCAATTCTGAAGGAAGAGATTAAAACTGCGCCTTAGCTATCTGCTGAGGTGATACGTGATCGTGCAAGTAGATAGAGAAATCAAGCAAGTTCGAAATGTCTTGCTTTTCTTTCCCCAAATGAAAAACAGATAACATTTATCTTTAGTAGGTGGAAGCTTCCCTAGTTCCAAATTCAAACTGCGCTATTGGCTAAAGCCTCATGCTAAAATCAAAATTTTTCTAAACGACTCATTGCAGGTAGTTTTTATTCTCGGATGTTAGGAGATGAAAAATATTGCATTTTTTTTTTTATGTATAATGGGGATAGGACGTAGTTTGAGAAATATCTTTGAATGGTTGCTCAAATCGTGGGTGGAATGTAGTATTGAGATACAATTGGTATATAGCAGAATAAAAGTAGTGCTAGTTCATATGAGCCAATAGTTAATACTAGTTTATACTGATTTATAGGTCTGTTTATTTTAAAAGCTACCCAAAAGTGAAGATAAGTTAGTTAAATTTTATAATTATGAAAAAATACAGACGAATGCTCGTTTGTGAGAAAAAACGTCATTAATAGAATAGACAGTCATCTGCTCAGGATTGAAACAAAAAAGCATATACGAATAAGCGATATGTTTAAAATTAGAACTGCATCGTTTTGTGGTCTAATTTTTTAATATTTCTAAAATAATTCCAGTGCTCTATAAAAGTAAATACTGGTTGACAAATGAATCTGCAATCTTCATGCAGCTGATTAGAAAGGTGCGCATAGATTAAGATATAATGCATTTAGCCTTAGACAGAAAGTGTTTAAATATTTAATCTATCATACCTATTTTTTATGGATTAAGAAGATTTGGTTTGTCGTATTATAACATTCATTAATAAAAATCATTTCCGATTTACATTGTTTAAATAAAAGAATTAGCTTGTTAATGAACCCGAATACCTGCTTTTTGCCAATATTTGATTTTTCGTTCCAATAACCTTCAAATAAATCAACCATTTGATTAACATTGTTACAAATATAAATATTTAATATTGATTTAAAAATATCTTTACATTATGATCCATCAGATATAATTTTAAATTAAACAGAAAAAACTGTTTGCATTTATGTGTTGGAAATCAAACAGAAAAGCTGCTTGAAGATATTCATTTTCTAGCACAATCTGTGATAAAGAAATGAAAAAAAACCCCATCTTTTATAGAAATGGAATTCGCTTGCTAGTTCCAAATATTTCCAAATGAACGAAAAAGTAAACATCCACACGGACCTTCAAAATACTTGAAGTAGACAATTCATTATTTTAAACAATGTCCCAATCCTATACAACAGAAATGAATTTTATTGTAAAGTCGGATAATTGTGTAAAAACCCGCGTCTTGGAAGGAAAAAAATCATATTGATAGCAACGGGAATGGTCTCCCCGGCACACACTTTGAAGTCAATGGACTTGCTCATTTTTCAATTCATGTTATTGGTGAACAATAGTATAGTCCAAATGTCACATAGAATTGTGTGACATTTGGGGATTTTTGTTAATGAATCGATAGGATGCGGTTAATACATTAGAATCCGAAAACCGAAGATGCATTTGGGGCGCTTTTTTTGCCGATCGGCTAAAGCCAAAATCTCACCCATAACTATTTATTGCAGTCACAAAATGACATACCAAATTTCATATGTGAAATCATTACATTCCCGAATGATAGCGTGAAATGATAGACCAACAGGGGGTAAACTCTTTGATAGATAAGATTGAAAATGTAAATAATCAATAAACTGTGAATCGAATTCCATTGACCTATTTTGTTACGTTTTTGAATGACCACATTTATAAGTATGAAAAAGCACATACCGACAGATGGTCAACCCCTTGTCGAATGGAGTTCAAAATCTGATACTTACCTACATTTTAGATGTGCACAAGATTGAATCCATCTCTCTGCATTTTAGAGGTATCGTATGAAATGATTTTGGTCAATAGATAAATAGTTAAATAGAGAGATAAATTTCCTCTGAACGGATTTGTGTTCAAATTTCAGATCATATCATATGCAAAATTCCATCTAGCTCAAAGGGGTTTGAATGATAATGTTCTCAAACAGTCAAGCAGAGTGCTTTTGGAAATGTGAAAGAGAAAATAAATGAGGAGTGATAAAAGATAATTTCTTTAAAATGCGTATATTTCTTATCAATGAGAAATATTGATTGTTAGCAAATGATCCTAAAAAGTGTGAATGACTGTATAGTTTCTGATAAGAAATGCTACTTTCTCTGATTTTCACAATTATGAAAACGAGTATAATGAACCCTTTTGTCATCAGTATTTTTTTCGTAAAGAAAGATTCTTAAATGAAAGAATAACATAAGTGGAGTATGAAGTTATGATTGTGAGGGGTATCGAGAAAGTTTTGTTTTCAATTTCGTTCATGTAATCGTTTCGATCCGGCAAAATATCTAAATATTTGAAGAATCGTTTTGTTTCGTGTTATTTCTAGTTAAAGTATTATAAACATCAAAGAATAGAACCTGAGGTTTGAAAGAATGCGACTTCCTTGAGTTCGAAACCTGTTTTTGGTATTATGTCTGTGAATTAGACGGATGCAATTTTGTATAGGGACCAATTGATAGTTTTCGATCAAATTTTTGGACGAAATCTCACAATTTTATAATAGGAAACTTTAGAAATTGAAGCTTTATAAAAAAAATGATAGTAACTTAAAACTCCTTTTTCTGTTGGTGACCTTCATTCCTAACTCTATTCAGGAATATATTGGAGCATGTTCTCATATGTAGGGAATATATTTGGTGGCATATCTTTTAAGTGGTCGAATATAAGACACTTAAAGGATTCTCTTGTTATTTTCTGGGACACTGAAACATCCGTTTCACCAGAGAAATGAATAGAATCGACAATAAACGCTATTGTGAAAGACTAAAACAAACACGATGCCCAACAGAGAGTGCTACTCATTTACTAATGACGATAAGCTTAGTAAAATACTCATTTACTAATGACGATAAGCTTAGTAAAATACTCATTTACTAATGACGATAAGCTTAGTAAAATACTCATTTACTAATGACGATAAGCTTAGTAAAAAATTAATACAAGATGAAACTGCCAGAATATTTCTAACGTCTGTTTTAGTTGTTACATATTAGCTAAAAGGCGAGGGAAAGGGTGAGAATCCTAAAGAAGAGGGAAAAAGATTTGCCCATTTATTTTAATCCGTATATGGAGTTCAGATGGCACCGAGCTGTTCATTAGCTCTGGTTATCACGTTGTTTTTTGCCCTTGAATACAATCATCTCCTGGGTACCTTCAAGTGGTCCTTTTAGCAGTATGTTGGCAAAAGTCGAAGTATGAAGACGTTCGTATAACCGAGTTATTCTTTTTCAATGTTTTTGTTGTTATTTGTGGAGTCATTGACTTCATGTCTCAAAAACTTTAATTGAAAAAATATATATAGCGCACCATTGCAATTCGCTGCCTTTGTCGAAATTAACATATTGTTGTTTAAAAGGAAGTGAATAATACCCGAACAGTGTCTTCCAGGAAAATCCAGGCCATGTGATCCAGATATTGATAAAACTGTAATGCAATGGTTTAAAGAATGTGGGAAGATGATTCTGATTTCGCAATGCAGAAGCGATTATAAGGGATCATGAAGAAAAAAATGACCCAGAAAGTGAAGAAAATATGGACTAGATTTAGAAGAGGGAGACGTCAGGAATAATATGGAAAATTGTTTCTATGGGAAAAGAAAAAATACATTCAAGTGTTCCAAAAAGCCGTTAGTGATTTCACATTCCCGAACGTGTCAGCACAATATTATTTTGAAGTTGCCCAGAATCCGTTTTAATTTTCAATGAACGGATATCTGACTGAAAATGAAGTCTGGACCTTCATTTTCTAGACCGACATGTTGCTTATGATTGTAAAACATACAAATAAATTTACTGCAATTAGGCGAAAATATAGAAATAAAGAGAAGTCAGATATGTGTGATTTGGATAAAGTGGAATTATGCCGCTTTATGGGTCTACTATTTTATATTGCTGCATTTAAATTTAAATAATGCAAATGGAATAAAGATATATTCTTAATTTTTTTAAATAATGTATTCTTTATTGTTGTTTGCTAAATTATAATACTTATTAACATTATTGTAATTCCTTTATATCTAAACGAAATAAATACTCATTAAAAGATTGTTTAGGTCTTTCTTATAGCTTTGCTCAAATATTTAATATTATAACATTTAATATTTCTAATTTATATTTTTAATACTTTTGGTAATTACATGATTTCTAGAATGTATTGTGTTTACAAAATAAATTACAATGCTGTTTACAAAAGACAAAAAATTAAAAAAAAACAATTTAATTCCCTGTATCTGGTTGCAAGTGGAAATTAATGTATCTAGTTACGGGTTAATATTTATTTTGATTCTCCATGATATATTTATGTAATAATTAAAACCTACACATGCAAAGACTTCAGTGAATGTGCAGTGGAAAATCTAATTTAAGCGTTAAACTCATCATACTTTATAAAAGATGCAATGTAAAAGAGCCACATGATACAAACATTTTTCATCATAATAGACTGAATAGATTGAATATATAGTTATTCAAAAAGAAAATTAAAATATATATTTCTTATGATCGGCAGGAGATAGAGACCCATCACTGAATAGAGGAAAGTTTTATTTTATGTACTCAGTATTAGTTCCATTAACTATGTAACAGGCGTCCAAGCTAAAATTCATTCTTTGCCACGAGTGAAGAAATAAGTAATTAATTAAGAGTACTATTGTAATAATTCGATCTTGCAGGTCTTGGAAAGTACCGGGCCTAGGTTTTCAACAACAACATGCATTTAATTGCGAAATTCTAAGTTATCTTCTTCCCCTTTCAGATGATTTATGGTTACGCTCGAAAGAAATCATTTTCATCTGAAAACATCCAGCATATGTGACCATCTTTTATGAATTTTTTGCACCACTGTAGATCTGTTTGTGACAAGGCAGATCTCTCTTGAACACTCACACAAACGCATGCTGTATCCGACAATGCATTCTCTCTTTGCAGTCTTCCACATGAAAAAAAAAAGAAAGAAAGAAAGAAAAACACCTTTTTCTGAGATACCACCATTTTCTCGTAAACAAGCAATAACGCTACTTTTACCGAGAGTATCTGAATGCAAATGATTAAAAAGTTGCTCTTTCCTCTATTTACTGATGGAACCTATGTATTTCTATTGTCATTCATTAGAAATAAATTTCATAAATCTGATTCACCTTTTTAAATAGTTTCTATTTAAAAAAACGATATTGTGCTCATTTAAACAATACTTTAATTTTGAAGCCATTCTTAATACTTCTTTATCAAAAATAATGAAAAAAATCTCTCAAAATTTACAAGACGGACATTTCGACCAAAAGCAATTAAATTTTGAAGGTTGGAGATGTGCACTTTGGTGAGTTTTTTTTTTTTTTATTATTATTATTTATTTTTTTTTTTTTCTTATTCTTCCTCTTCGTAATTTTGGCATTTTTTCCAACAATAAATTTCGAAATTATTGATATATAATTATAATTTTCGCTTCAATTCAAATTTCAAAAATTAATGAAATTTTAATTAATTTCTTTAAAAATTAGATAATTTTTAATGAAATTAATCCAATTATCGTAAAATTTTCTCATAAATGTTTGCAATTTTTAAAGGTATTTTTTGATATAATTTTTAACAAAATATTTTATTTTTGCATTGAAATCCAAACCCTTTTCATTGTTTCCATCAAATATTAAATTATTTGATTTTTTTCATTCGTTGAAGGCTAAAGAAGAATTTTGCATATCAACTGCGAAATAATAAAGTGCAGTTCCTGTACCATAAAATATATCTTGCAAATCGAGGATGCATTACCCGAATATATTGTTTCCAATGACACTATGATGTATTGGGAATCGATTCCATTAAATATGCTCATTGGAACGATAAGTAAAATTGTAAGACTATTGTGATATCACTGTTTTAATGTTTACCATAATTCAATGTTAATTGTTTATTGAATCATAAATATCAAGTTATGCAGAAGAGATTTATTCGAAATTAAGCAAAATCATTGGTGTGAACCTACACATAAAAATTCGACTTTAAGAAGCTATCTGGTTTCTGATTTCGGTTTATAATAAATAAAACATCAAAATAATCATCGAATCCTAAATAAGAAAATATTATGGAATCAAAATTGAAGATGAATAGTGAAAAGATCCGCTTTGAAAAGATAATTCTTAATGTGAAACTTTGTCCAGCGTATCGATTTCAAGATCAGCAAAAAGATCTTTGCAGAGATGTCTAGATTTATTTAACTGATTTTCAGAAAATGTCATGTACTGATTTTAAAGGTGAGAACGAGTTTTCTATATCAGTTATACAATTTGAGATTTAGAGAAAAACTCATGAAATGTTTAACATTTTAAAGGGTTGTTTTAAAGAGTTGTTGCCAGAAGATTAATTATCTAAAAAGAAACATTTTAAAAAAGTAAAATATTAACATCTGTTCTTATGTTAGAAATTGCTTGATGATTAAAAGAAAAATATGTTACTAAAATGTTAAAATTAAGTATCATGAACATGAATGGGCAATTTGTGAAAACTGAGAGATTGTCAATTTTCTGCTTTGCCAGAAGAATTGCTTCTTATGTATAAGGGATAACTGAGACAAACAATGTGACTAGATATGAAAAGATAAGAGTATGGTCGATGGAGCAAGAAATAACATTTGAAATTCTGGGAAATAAGTATCATCTTGCGCCTGCTGGATTTAAATAAATGTTCAAGAAAACTCTTGGGCAAAATATCTCTTAATTTGCATACAGATAAAAAAATGCCTAGTACAAATACAGAAAAACTTGGACGCGAAAACATATTATGGTTTCAAAATCAGACAACATATGAAGATCTTTCTAACTTAAATTTCATAAATAAGGTAAGGAGAAAAGCATAGATCTTTATTGGCCTTGTCTTCAAGAGCTAAATGAACAGCCATAAGGCCTGAAACTATGTTGTATGCCATATAGCCTAAGAGGACTTGTTTATAATGTGAGTGTAATGGTTTATTAGCATAGCGGTTTAAATTTCTTCACTGACAACCAGGACGATATTAGTGAAGAAAACTGTGAACATTTCAACTAAACATAAAGAGAAAAGAAGGCATATGTCAGGCAAATGGGATATTCAAACGTTTACAGATTGCTAATGAAATATGCAAAGTATCTGTGTAAGAATGTAATATATAAGAAACTTTTGAGGAGAAACAAAATAATTTTTTCTGTTATTTTTATTTGACTTTTCTTATTTCAATTCCTTAATTAATTTAGATTCACAGGATTTTGCTACATATCTTCATTTAATGGAAGCGTTTTTAAAAGTCCAATTCGGAAAATTCTCCAGATTTTGACTATGTTTCTTAAACCTAATTTACTATGCGAACGTTAATAAGACTAATATCATATCTAACAATCAATGGGCGATGCGCTAAAATTAAAGTCAGAGTTGCTTTCAGTAAATGAAATGCTCATAAAATCAGTTTAAAACTTTCCGGCATTTAAATATATGTTCGCCTATGAAATGGTAGGTGCACTAGAGATTCTTTTCAGTTTTAAAAACCATTTGATACATCAAATGACGCTAACTGCCGTAATTAAAAAATAAGAAAAAAATCATTTAATTTAATAAATATTTTCAATTATATGATGGATAAGTATACAAAAATAACAGTTTATTATATAATTCTGATGAAAAAATTGTTGAACTATTGAAAGAGATACATTCAAAATGTTAAATGAGAATAATAGCTAACCAATGTCAAAGGACGTGTTTCTTGTGGTGCAATTGCATTCCATTCATGATCAAGATATCCGATTGCAAAAAAAAAAAAAAAAAAAAAAAAAGGCCTAATTTCATTCTTAGAAATATTCATGGTAGAAGAAATAAAACAAAGCTTTAATTTCAAATATATAAGATTTAAATAGAAAACAGAAAGCTTCAAATTTATAAATTAATTTGTCTCCATATTTTGAAATGAAATATTTCTAGACATAAACCAGGGGTGTTCAACTAAACAGGTACGAAATTACACTGTGGGTATAAATGAAGGTTTTATTCAAAGTATACACCATAGGCCTGAGCACAACAATCCCACTGATTAACGAGCCGAAGGATTCCTTGTTCCTAGAATTTCTGTGGCCGTGACGAGACCCAGTCTTTCACATCGTCCATGAGTTAGCCGTCCGAGTTGAAGCGCTTCCCTTTCATATGTTTTTCAGGGGATCAAACACATGAAAATCGCAAGCCGATATGTCCGGGCTGTAGGACGGATGGTCAAGCGGCTCCCATTTGAACTCGGCCAGTTCCGCGTGTGTGACCCTAGAGACTTGTGGACACGCGTTATCATGAAGGAGAACCAGGACCCTCCGTGAGTAGCCCCGTTCTTTTGTACTTGATTTTCCTGCGTACTCTTGATTGATTGATTGAATTTTAATGGTGCAAAAGCCAGACATGGCTATGCTGCGCCCAATGCGTACTCTTAGGAATGTCTCATAGTACACATCAGAGTTAATGATTCTGAAAAAACATCTGAAACGGAAGCGCTTCAAATCGGACGGCGAACTCAAGGTTGCTGTGAAGGACTGGGACTCGTCACCACCACAGGACTTCTGGGAACAAGGAATCATTCGGTTTGTTAATCAATGGGATCATTGTGCTCAGGCCTATGGTGTATATTTTGAATAAAGTCTTCTTTTATACCCACAGTATCTTTTCGTACTTTTTCATTTGAACACACCTTGTAGTGTTCTGAGTATTCTTTTGAGTTTATTCAAATGCTCAGAAATAATGGTAAACTCTGTATTAGGATTTTAACGCACGGGTTTTAGAATTTTAGTTACTTACACATCAATTATAATAAACGCTTCTATAATAGTGATTAATTTACAAGCGATGAAATTGAAAATATAGAATTTCTTCCATTTTTCAGTTTTGAATGAACGAGGAGATGAAAACACAGCCTTTTGCATCATTGAGAAATACAAATCCATCCAAACATTTGACAATAATAGCTAAATTCGTTCTATATTGTAGGATCTAGGAGTTTCAAGAACGATAATTATCTTTCAACTAGATTCTCAAGATGTTCGTTTTTATAAAATTGAGATAGGGTGCAACAAAAAGATTGATTTCTATTGGCATAGCCTTCTTAGCAGTTTAATGTTAATTTTAAAATGGCATAAACATACCGTCCACAGATGTCACCTGTGTGAAATTCAAAGCAACGGAAGAATATTTTTGATATTCAGGATTGGAAATATTACAATCAGAGATATAATAAAAATATAACACAAACATCAACAATAAAATCTTCTTTTAGTATTCCCGAGAAGGTTATAATTTTTTTCTTAAATTGTTTTCCCTAGTCGCACTATCAAGAGTCACTGATTAAAAAATTTTCAAAATACAATTCCATTTTTGGAGAATTCAGATTTCATTTCAAGAAACATTTTTTTTTTAATTTTCTGAATAGAATTTAAAATAATTTTGATGACAAGAATATACCAGTTTGAAACAACCAGTTTATGAAAATATATATTGAACATTTACTGATGAACTAAATAAGAAAGCAACTATCTGAAAAATTATAATTTTTCAAGTAAACGGTATAAAGTATGACAATTATGTATGTAATCAAGCATGCCTAAACTAAAAATTCTCTTTGATATAATTGTACTCGTATTTGTTTTTAGGTGGTCATTTTTCTTTCATTTTATTCAGTCCTAAATTGTTAGAACATTTCCACACTGAATTATAAAATTATCCTATTTTCGCACTTCATTTCTCATAAATCAGAATATCAGAAAATAAAATTAAATACAAGAATTTATTATTATTATGAAAATAACCGATGTCGCATATAAATTGAATATAGCAGTGAGATGTGTATGATAATGCAATTTTTTTTTATTAAATATGCAGATTATGATTCTTAAAATCCAAGATTTGTGTGAAAAATGAGTTTGATTTTACAAAATATATACTGATACAAAATTGTATTCTAAAAATTTGAAAAAATATTTAGATCCAAATTGAATAAGTTTATTACTTTCTAATGTTTAGAAAAGAACCATTTCAAAATTTCCATCTCTTTCCATTACTCACTAAAACTTCATTTTACAAAGGAATTTGTAGAAAAAATATCAATTCAATAATAATTAATTTTTAAATCTATAGAGTTTAATAGCACACATATAGCAGTATATGTAGGTTTAAATTAAAACAGTAGATTATTATCACAGTAAGCAAATGTTTTATTTTAATTATCAAATTAACACCTTTTTAATTCCGGAAATTTATATACATAAAACTAGAAAATGCTAAAATTAACTTCGTTTCCAAGTAACTAAAATCTAAATAAATTTTAGTCTAATAAGATTAATTATGAAATTAATAATGCATGTAGCGGATAATACCAAGTTGTCATACGTTTAAAGAAAAATAATTTGCAATCCTTGCAAATTTGTTCCTTTCATGAAATTAGAGTAAAAGAGGTCTTGCAGTGCGAGATTATTCAATTAATATACCCTTTGAAATCAAGATCTTTTCTCGGTGTAAACTGCTTTATCCATACATCTCCCTTCAAGTGAATAAAATGATTCAGCATCATGAAAATCAAAATCCCCTATTACTAGCGAATATCTAAGAGAGTGTCAATTACAATAACGCTCTAAGTCGAGGGCTAGTATCCCCTCAGTAATCGAGTGGGAACATCCCTTCAGTTATCCCCCGTAATTTAGCCAAGGATATCTTCAAATGAGCCTCATAATGTCCCATATTCTTCATCCAACGACCAACGTTGGTTCATCGATTCATTCTCACCCGCCCGAGTGATCGGGCGATTTTTTATCGCGACGGAGTATCACATCTTTTCTTTTCTGAGAGAGGGAGCAATGATGATCTTCAAGACGGGTATTTTCCGATAACTGACGAGATGAGAGTCAGGTACTTGTGTGCTCCTCCAGGAGAAGATGACTTTCATGTTACATTCCATCCTCCAAGTCCTGGGTCTTGAATCCTCTAGGATCTCCCCAAATAAACTCCCACTGCAAAAGTTTGCATTCCGTTTCGAAACTACTGATTATTTCGCTTATAAACATTTTGCTTCTTTTTTGGGCATTCATTTTCGCTTTATGTTTGGGGCATGATATGGATGTAAAAAGGTCCCCTCTACTACACCGAGCTAAAATTGGAATAACTGCTCCCAGTTTGTATCTTTATACAAAGGTGTTAAGTAATAAATTATGCATTATTTTAATCGATAACACAGATAGCTCATCGAATTATAACAACAGAAAAAAACCATATTCATAAGCTCCTCAGTTTTACCTCATTTTACCTTTTGTAATTTTTTAAATATCACTGTCGTTTTTAACATTGAAATCAGATCTTCTATACTAGAATTCTTCACTATACACAAAAAAATGTATTTCTTATAAATATCTAGGGTGTTTAATGCGTTAACAATTATTGTATATAATGTTAAACACCTTCATTGACATGAGGAACTTATAGTCACAAAAATTCTTTTAAAAAATAGCAACCAGCCAAATACGAGCCAAATAAAAATATATAAATGATTTATTATTGAAAACCCATTTTTATATGATAATTAATCATCAAAACAATGAAAGGGTCAAACGCATAGAAATTTCAAACTCCGATCGATGTCATTCCCTAGCTATGTTTACAATATTAACTTCATAATTTTCAACCACAATCAGATGAATGAACTGGTTCAAGTAAGGGTTTATTAGGAGATAATTGATCCTATCAAAATAGCACCAAATCACATTTCGTTCACCTGAACCTTTTATTACCACTGTCCATATTTTTGAACTATTCAGCTCATAATGAGTCGAAAGTTAATAATGCATAATATAAAAAATCCTTACAAATTCATTGAAACGTAATAAGTGTAGACAAGGCCCGAGGGAAGAGAAAGATAAAATTGCTATTCGCTCTTCAAACTATGACTTGTCTTGATTTGATCGAAGTCTCCAAGAATCATGAAAGGATTTCCCCTCTTTAATAAATTATACACTGTATTTTTAACTTGTGGCCCGTTTTAAGGTTCAGTCATTCAGATTTAAATACGTAATGCAAGAGAAAAATTATGTGCTGTTAATCTAATTTATTGTTATGATCATTTATTTAAAAATTATCGAAGATGTTTTGGTAAAATATCAATATAATACTCTTCTCAGCTTGGTGAGGTATTTTTTATATTCTAAGGGAATAACTTAAGCAATAATTATGCAAAAAATTAGGCTCTTGTTTCATTACTTTGCTATTCATAAATAAATAAACAATTAATATTTCTATTCTCTTTGTTTAAATAATAAACCTACTCTTTGGGATTAAAAAAACATTTAAAATAGAATATGTTGCTAATATTGTTAATTTTTTTCAGATTTAATCATACTAAATGAAGGTACCTTTATTATTAATATTCTTGTTCTTTATATTTAAATTAATTTGTAATAAAGATTTATTTTAAAACACTTGAATACGTTTTAAAGATTTCTTCTCAGCTATCCAATACAGTCTGAAGTAGCAAATAAATTTTAGATTATGATTTCGAAGTCCTAGTTTGCCTCGCATCATTCTCTCATCAAACTATCTGGTCCCTGTCTGTAAATACCATAAAGAACTCGCTCTAAACTAAAAAAAGAATAGAGAAGGAGCCTCTGTGACGCAATTGTATTCTCTTTCTGAATATACATATTACTAAAACCATCAACTTAGCATTCGCACGTGAACATTTTTTGACATAGAAAATTTATTCTAACAAGTTTAAAGATGGTGTGGAAGAAAATAATCAAATTTCCGTTACTTGATATTAAAGCACACAAACGCCATCTTTTTTACAAAGTATAAAATCAGTTATTGAAAGAAAAATATAATACATATATATCAATGATTACAATCAGATATAGTTACATATTTAAGTATCAACATTATGGAGTCAAGAACCTTATTGAAATTCAAAATGAATTTAGCAGCGAAAATCCCTTTTATCTTTGGCATTATTTTAAGAAAATATTGTATTGTATTGTACTCGTATCTATTTTCCTTTATTGTTTTTCTTATTTTAATAACACTGTATTCCGAACGAAAATCATGCTTCAAGATAGCATTAATGGAATTCCACATTAGAATTTTTTATCATCATGTCATCTTTGGCGCAGGAGAGTCATTTTTGGTTTTTGCACCATTAAACTCACTCTCGTCATTTACCATTGGGTAAATATTGTTATTTTTTTAAATTTTATAACTACTCATATTAAACTGTAAGCGAAAAATTCGATTATAAGTTTTGTTGTTGTGTATACGGAGTTACAAATCTTTTACGTTATATAAGTTTTCATTTCAGAAAAATAAATGTATAATAAAATAAATTATGTAATAATGCTGTGTCTAAACTGATAAGAAAGGTAAAAGAACATTTAGAAGTAGTTTCATATTTTGATCGTTAGAAATTCAAACAAATATGTTAAAAATATATCTGCTTAATAATCTATTAAAACAAAATTGGGCAGAAATAGCCATACAATCAACGACGTAGAATTGAAAATATCTTACAGAATGAACTGAAAATGATCTAAACTGTTCATGTCTATTTGGTTTGACACATGTCTCAACTGTTTATAAAAAAAAGATTGTATCGACAAATTTATAGACATTTCTTGAATTTGTTAGTGAGGATGATACGTTTTTTCTTTCAAAAGGATTTTCTCTTATTTATACAGTTCCCATGTAGATTTTTAAAATTGTATTAATACATCGTTCAGATCATTTTTAAGTGGGCTAAAAATTTGCACAGTATACTGTAATTTCTTTACGATACGTTAAAAATAAATTCCTACAAATTCATCAAACCGATTTCGCAGTTAAAATCAGATGGAACGACAGCTAAATAACGTGTGTGATAACTTCTTCTCTTCCTACAGACTTATAAGTATAACCCAGAACTTCCTGATCAATGTTACATAATTCAAGCTTTTATTTGCAGATGCTATGAACTAAATTTTTTTAAAAATGACTTCATTTTTATGAGTACGATGCAACATGATCATTTTGTAACAGACCAGAAGAAAGGTTGGAAATGTTATTAGTTTACGAACAGTAGAGGAGCTTTTGAATGTATATTTATAAAAGGAAAACACATATTGTTAATTAAACTTTATGAATATATTTCATAATATCCCGAATAGTTCTATTTCAAAATCGATTCCATGGATACCAGTGACTATCAAAGAGAATGAAAACAAATTTGTGAATAACAGCCTGTTATTAGAAGGAATAATGCAAGTCTTTATTACTTCATATATTTAACTAAGACATCACCTCTCCAGAAATGAAGAAGAGTCGCTTAAAATAGTCAGAAGATTAATGAGATTTCAAAGGCAAATTACAGGGTTAAAGACAAAATGTTTAGACATTAACTTTTATTGTTGATTAAACAATGAGCAAAAAAAAGTGTACATCGAAATCTGCAATGATAATAAAGCAAATATATTACTTAAAAACTGTGAAAATATATGTACAATCACGTATATTTTCACATAATGTAACGTGAAAATTCTGTTATTCTGAAAGCAGGGAAATAGAGAATCCTGTAAGTAGTATTTATTATTCGGGTCTCTCCCATTGTGCCTAGCATATTACATGCGCGTAGTAAAAGAAGAGACGTTTAAAAAAAGGGCAAAATAAAAAAAAAAGCTTAAAAATGCATTCTGTACATATTTGCCAAAATTTCCTCAATTAAAATGATATACATAATTTCCTGCTCTAAATACAAAAAGCCTACAGAGACTCATGAATTCGGCTTTTTCAAGAACCATAGAATTCTGGTGATGGAAACGATCCATTAATCGACATTTTGGCAGGAAAGGAGATCTCAAAAGGCTTTCTAGAAGATTCGATTTTCCAATCTCGAGTTTTTTTCATGTTTAATCGGAATATTCTGAAGTGTGCTTATGCTTATTACAAAGTAAAAGATATGGCTACCATTTTGCCTTGTAAATGAACAGACAATGATTGGGGCTTTCAACTCATTGGAAATACAATCTCTTTTCCCCATCGCAAAAGTCCAGAACTCAAAAATTTGGTTGGCGAAATATGGAAATAATCTATTTTCTTCTCGAATTATCAAGCCTTGAGTCCAAACGTCAATTACCGTTTAAGCCAAAACTATTTGAATGAATTTTGAGCAGTCGAAAACTATGTATTTTACATATCCGCTTCAATAGCAATTATTAACTTATTAACCAGTGTCGATACTAGTTTCTCATCTATTAGCATCTTGTTTGCATGGATTTGCCAAGCAGAATATAAACTGTTCAATGCACGGAACTCCTCATTTCGAATTAGTAGGCTTTCGGGCATTGCTCTGTACTTTGAGGATTGGAGGACAATTTCCGTTCCAACTTTAGAACTGCATTTTCGGCGAAAGTGTCGGTAACTATGTTTATTTAGCTGTCTGTTTTAGAATTCCGTCTGATTGAGCATTCATTTTGAACGCCTCTTTACCCATTCGATACATCTATTTATCTAAATAATGAAATATTTTTCCACACCATGATGGGAATAAATAAAAAAAGTAATGTTATTATCTTAACCCAAAGATCTAACATTACTGCTGAAGTGTAAAAAATGTGATAAATGATTACTCTGCAACTTGTCTTCATTAATATATAAATATTTTGCTCAACTTAAGGATTTTCACACTCAAATATAATCTAATAAGCAAATAATAATAATATGTGCTTTGTTATAAAACAAAACAAACTAGGAACATTCATTGTTGCTTAAATGAGAAGATATCAGATGTGAATATATTCAAAATTCCGCTATAATGTCAAAAAAACTCAGATAGATGATTCTGAAATGAAGATGAATTCAGAAGTTTTGCAAGTATTATATATTCCTTTTTGTACTTTATAAAGTAACGATAGTAAGAAAAAAACCGTACGGAAATAATAATATGAAATACAAAATTCTTAATAGTATTATCTAATCACAAACTGTATACATAGTAATTGATCTAACAAGGTGAGGGCACGGGTTAGAAAATTGAGTTCAGAATGAGATTTAATATAATGATAGTATACCTTTAGTATGTTCATTGATTAAAATATTAAAGAATAATAGCCTGCCGATTTCGAGAAAATGGCCCTGACACTTATCAGCATAGCTTATGTATTGATAATGTTTCATGTCACTGAGTGTCTGGACAGCGCAGTCAGTAAGCCGTTGCCTTAGTATTCTCGAGACCTGAATACTATTCTGGATTAGTGTTATTGAATTTTTTATTTCCTTATACATTTTTTTCAAATTAATTTAACAATTTACAAATGGTTTTAATTAAGATGTTTTCGTTTTTATACGAAAGTAAATGTTTATTCTCCTAATTCTTGTAATATACATTAATTTTTAGAAGAATAATAATTATAAATTTATATGATTTTTAAAAAAATATTTACAATTACATAAACTAAATTGAAAGTTTAAAGACGATTTAAATTAATATGTTACTCATGTTTTGTATGCAAAAATAGATGCATTTTTCTTAATACTTGAATTAAAATTTAATTTATAAAAGAAAAACTATAATAATACGCAAAATGATAATAATACTACAGATATATAATATTGCCGCATTGAAGAAAAACAGTCGAATATCCATGGCCGAATGGTCAAGGCACTGGTCTCATTATCAAGAGACCCTAGATTCGAATCTCGCTAGAGACAATGCGATTCATAGTATATGTAAATATTTAATTCCTTGATTTTATGTTTTCCTTTATTTCATGTTCCAAAAGATACTGGACATTTCTTTAGTTTACCAGATGAGTGTTCTGGACTTTTCTTACTGTCTCTAGAAAAGTATTCTGGAACTTTCCCTTCTTGTATAAAAGCAGAAGATTTGTCAATCACTGTGTTCAAAATTCAGTTAATAAATTGATTCGGCTCTACTTCTTGTGTGTCATTGAGTTCTATACTAAAGTATCTACGTGATATTCTTTGGTGGAGGCGGCGGGAACGATTCCAGTCAGCGTAGAAGCAATCGCCTTAAAGGCCTTGAACCAGAATTTGGACCTTATAATCCACCAACCAGACAGACAAGAAAAATGCCTACGGAACTGGAAACTAAACCGGTCATCCTGACACCAGCACAGCCACAATACAGAAATCCATCTGTATTTAAAGGAGACGTGGAACAGGACACAAACAAATGGCTTAAAGAATACGACAGAGTGTCAAGATTCAACAGATGGGATGACATGACTTGTCTCGCAAATATGTTCTTCTTCCTGGACGGCACAACGAAACAATGGTATGAAAATAATGAAGATAAATTGACTTCATGGGAGGTTTTCAAATCAATGTTAATAGAGGCATTTGGAGAAACACAGCACTATGTAAAGAAGGCAGAATATGAGCTAAAGAATAGAGCACAAAAATCTGGCGAAAGCACGCAGTCGTACATACAAAGCGTGTTGGGGTTATGCCATAAAGTCAAACCAGATACGTCAGAAGAAGAGAAAGTATCTCATCTGATGAAAGGAGTCGCCGAAGATGTTTACTAGGCACTACTGACGAAAGAAATAACCATTACAGAGGACTTTTTTAAATGGTGTAGAAAGATCGAAGAGATGCAGCAAAAGAGGATTCGGGGTAGGAAATTCGAAAGGCTCCCAAATGTCGTACCAATGGCTGCAATTGACCAACAACTGGATCTGGTATCACTAGTACGTCAAATAGTGCGTGAGGAGGTCCAGCGCCTCATGTCCCCAGTAGTCGATCCCGAACTCCAACACAAAGGCATTGAAGCCATTGTTCAAGAGGAAGTGGAAAATGCTTTGACTCCTTTGTCACAGACAATACCAGAGTGGACAAAGGTCAAGCCAAGACGCCAACCTTCCTCTGCCGCCGTTGTCAGACGACCTACGCCTATAGCACAGCAACCACAGAGGAAGACAGATATCTGGCGCACCTCTGATAGAAGACCCGTCTGTTTCCATTGTGGCCACCCTGGGCATGTCTTTCGATACTGCCGAGATCGCAAAGCTATTTTTGACGCAAATAGGGCTAATAGGAGAGATTTCTGCCTTCCGTCGTCGAATGAGGGACGCTATGCCGATGAATACAGCCGACCAGCAACCCGAGGTTTGTCGCTCAGCCCATCATGAGGACGATCGCCGACAAGCCGCCAAAGATCTCCGTAGCCATATAAAAGATCCAGTCAATCTCCTAGCCGCAGAAATGAGGAAAACTAAGCGGTACGACCTTCCTTGGGGGTGAGGCCGCTAGTGACAAAAATCCTCCGTTTGCCGCAAAGATATCCGGAAACAATATTGAAGTAATCGTCGACAATGAGCCAATATCTGCCCTTGTGAACTCTGGAGCCTTATTTTCTGTTAACTCGGAGAAGTATCGTCGCCTACTGAAGAAAGTTATGTTTCCAACAACTAATAATGTTCTTTTAAAAGTCGCCGATGGAAATTGCGTGAGACCAGTGGGAAAATGTACGTTTCATCTCGAAATCAATGGCCGACTTTAAGCTTTTGAGTTTATTGTTTTGCCGCAATACAATCACGATATCATCCTTGGTTGGGACTCTTTGGGCTCTTCTCAAGCTATTATAGATCGTGGCCGTTCGGAGCTCTTGTTTCAAGACGTCATTCGAAAATTCCAGACTCCAGCCTTTTATTCAGGTTGGAAGACTATAAAGTACCTGTTCGCTCTTTAAGAAAGATTACTGTCTTTGGCCGTAAGAACCATCGAGCTATCGACGTAATAGTAGAGGGAAATAGGATGCTCCTTTTAAGGAAGTTGCCATTCCGTCTACTATAGTTACGCTCCTTACTGGTAAAGCCGAACTATGGGTTGCCAATGGACAAGGAGAACCTTAGATCATCCCTAAAAGCATGTGCTTCGGGTATGCCGAACAATTACACGAAGACTACGTAAATACCATAAACGAAGGATCACTTAATTCACGACCACTTCAAAGACAAAATTGGGTGTTATCGACTATACCACGATGATAGCTCCAGATTTGAGGATCGACCAAAAAGAAAGAATGTTTCATCTACTCCAGAAGTTTCCAGAAATTTTCGATCAAGGAAGGACGTTCAAGAAAGGAAGTCAACTCATTGTTAAACACCGAATAAATACAGGCGACCACTTACCTATCAGACAGAGAGCTTACAGAGTGTCCCCATCTGAACTCCGCATTATCAGTGAGGATGTAACCAAAATGTTAGAAAGAGATATCATTCAACCATCAGAAAGTCCATGGTCTTCCCCAGTCATCTTGGTCAGGAATAAAGATGGACGCTGGCGTTTTTGTGTTGATTATCACCGACTCTACAAAATTACCAATAGAGACTTGTATCCATTGCCGCGTATTGACGACACCTTGGATTGCCTAAAGGGGGCAAAATATTTTTCGTCTATGGATCTCTACTCCGGTTACTGGCAAATAGAAGTTGATGAAGCCGATCGTGAGAAAACAGCTTTTATAACACCTGAGGGATTATACGAATTTAAAGTGATGCCATTTGGCTTATGCAATGCTCCTGCAACTTTTGAAAGGATGATGGATAATCTTCTGCGACATTTAAAATGGACAATGTGCCTTTGTAATTAGATGACATTATATTGTTCTCAGAAACATTCGATGAACATATTCAGAGGTTGAATACCGTCCTTCAGTGTATACAGAAGGCAGGCCTTATCCTTAATCCAAAAAAATGTCGCTTTGGAGCACAAGAGATAAAGATCTTGGGACAACTAATATCCAGTGATGGCGTACGACCGGACCCAGAAAAAATAAAGGCAGTGAGTGACCTTCCCGCGCCTAGGAATATCCATGACATCAGAAGCTTTCTGGGACTTTGCTCTTACTATCGCCAATTTATAAAGGACTTTTGCCATAAAGCCGAACCTCTACAGTTGTTACTGAAGGGGGATACAAAATTCTGTTGGGAACCTGAACAAGTGGAGGCTTTTAGTACCTTGAAGGAAGATCTTACCTCCGATCCTGTCTTAGGCCTTTATGACGAAACTGCACCAACGGAACTTCACACTGACGCGAGTAGATACGGAATCGGCGCAGTATTAGTCCAAATCCAAGATGGGAAGGAAAAAGTAATAGCTTATGCCTCGTGCACTCTGACGAAGGCTGAGAGAAATTATTCCACAACTGAAAGAGAATGCCCTGCGGCCATATGGGTTATAACTAAGTTTCGGCCATATCTCTCTGGAAAGGCTTTCAAAGGTCACTGATCATCATTCCCTGTGTTGACTGACAGGACTGAAGGATCCCTTTGGAAGACTCACTAGATGGGCGCTGCGACTGAAAATATACGACGTATCAGTGGTGTACAAAAGTGGAAAGAAACACAAAGATGCTGATAGTCTGTCCAGAAACCCATTAAAAGTTGATGCTTCATGGTCTGGGGATTACATAGGTGCCACTTTATTCACTAATCTCTCAGAAGAACAGAGGAAAGATCCAGTATTGGCAAAAATAATAAGAGACCAACAAAATACCGAAACAAGTAGGCTGGGAAACTTTGAATTAATCGAAGGATTCCTCTACAAGAAAAATTTTGATCCATCCGGAAGGAAATTTCTACCAGTGATCCCGAAGCATTTACGGCTCAGTGTTCTGGAATCTCACCATGACTACCCTACCGCCGGACATTTAGGATTCACCAGGACGTATGATAGAATAAGAAAGCGATTTCATTGGCTAGGCTTGAATAGAAATGTTCGAAGATATGTGATGCACTGCCGAGAATGTCAAAGGAGAAAATCTATTCCTCAGAAGCCACCAGGTCATCTCGTGCCTATTCCACCAGCTCCGCTCCTTTCCATCGCATCGAAATCGACCTGCTAGGACGATTTCCAAAATCTGACGACGGCAACAAATGGATTGTAGTATACACCGATTATTTGACACGGTATGCAGTCACCAGAACTTTACCGACGGCGGAAGCTACACAAATCGATAAATTCCTACTAGAGGACATAATCCTGAAGCATGGATCTCCGCGAGTTATCATTACAGACCGTGGCCAAGTTTTCCAGTCCAAGTTGGTGTCCGATATTAATCGACTGTGCAATATCACTCATCGAATGACAACAGTCTATCATCCTCAAACAAATGGCCTCAGAGTGATTCATCAAAATGCTAGAAGATATGCTTTCTATGTATGTTGATGTCGAACAGAAGAACTGGGACCAGATATTGCCGTTCGTCACATTCGTCTACAGCACTGCCAAGCAAGAAACGACAGGTTTTACGCCTTTCTACCAACTACATGGGCGAGAAGCTGAAACGCCGTTGGGTATGATGTTTCCTTTCTGCCCCAACGAGTTCAGCCAAGAAGACGAATACGTTAGCCATCTGATCAATAAGGCAGAAGAATCAAGGCAATTGGCTCGTGAACGAACTCCCAAGGCTCAGCAGAAAGATCGCCGGCATTATGACTCCAAACATCGGATGGTGGCATACGAACCAGGGGATTTGGTGTGGATTTTTATTCCAGTGCGTAAAAAAGGGCTTTCCGAGAAACTCCTCAAGGGATACTTCGGCCCTTATCAAGTTTTGAGGAGGTTGTCCGACGTCACTTATGAAGCAGCAAATTTCAATCCTAATTATAGAAGGCGGAAACCGAAGTAAGTTGTCCACGTTTTACGCATGAAGCCATACCATGACCCAGAAGAACAACACGACCAACATTCTTAAAAAATTATGGAGGCTCCGGAAAGAGAAATTTCTCAAGAGACTACTCCACGTGAAGACACG
Source organism: Argiope bruennichi (assembly GCF_947563725.1). Lineage (NCBI taxonomy): Eukaryota > Metazoa > Arthropoda > Arachnida > Araneae > Araneidae > Argiope > Argiope bruennichi. Next base: position 2,699,026 of record NC_079163.1, on the reverse strand, counting down.
ACAACTTATAGTGGCCCTGTGACTCGATCAAGAACTAGAGCCCCACAATGAAATATCATAACATCGAGACGATGTTCTTCTAAGGAGGGAGCAATACCGCATTGAAGAAAAACAGTCGATTCTGCATGGCCGAATGGTCATGGCACTGGTCTCATAATCAAGAGACCGTAGGTTCGAATCCCGTTAGAGACTATGCGGCTCATAGTATATGTAAATATTTAATTCCCTGATTTTATGTTTTCCTTTATTTCATGTTCCAGAAGATACTGGACATTTCTTTAGTTCACCAGACAAGTGTTCTGGACTTTTCTTAGTGTCTCCAGAAAAGTATTCTGGAACTTTCCCTGCTAGTATAAAAGCAAAAGATTTGTCAGTCACTGTGTTCAGAGTTCAGTTAATAAATTGATTTAGCTCTACTTCTTGTGTGTGTCATTGAGTTCTGTATTAAAGTATCTACGTGACAATATATAAATAATGCATTTCTCAAAAAAGTTATAAAATTTATTTAAATTAAATTAACAACTTAATAATGTCTCCTATTTGTATCTTATTAATTTTTATATAAAAATTATGTTGATTCATATGGTAATTGAATGATAACTATAATTTTTATGTTGACAAATAATTTAAATGATTATTATCATCTTAAATTCATTAAATGTTTTAAATTATGGGATTTTAATAATTGCAAACCGTATTTATATCAAAAACTGCAGAGAACAGTAGATAATCTATTAAATATATCAGCAAACGTTCTCAATAACAATAATCTAAAAGTAAAAGTAGAAGTCAGGTGTTAAGTTATGAAATATGTAGATAGATGGTCCACAATATGCTTCATACTCTCTACAATTTTCCGAAGAAAGACAAATATATTTGAAGGTAAATGAGTATTGTTTTCCAATCGATCCCTTTAATGATTCTCTTGTGGATAATCTTTATTTATCAATTGTGCAAGATGTCAATGTATTTTGTTTCCAATGTTTTTATGATAAATACCATTATGTTTCTTGTATGCATTCCAAAAATAATAATTTATTTTTTATGATGTTAGTAATTATAATTAATATTTATCATAATTTAAGCTATATTTGTTTTTATTTTTCCTGCATAAAAATAAAATTATAATTCAATGGCTGAATGAACATTTATTTTTTCACTATACAGGAGTTACATATTAATTTAAATTATCTGTAAGTTGTTAATTTTATTTAAATAATTTTATTAATTTTTGTATGAAAACGTATATGTGTCTAATTATTTTTCTTCTAAAAATTAAATTATAATTCACGTATAAAGAGAAAAAAACATTTATTTTCCTTACAAAAATATATAACATTATATAAAATAGCATATTAATTGAAACCATCTTTAAATTGTTAATTTAATTTAAGTAATTTTGAATATCGTTCAATAAACACCAGCAAATTTGTAGTTACTTTCTTTCTAAAAATTAAATTATAATTCAAGAATTTTGAGTAAAACATTTATTTTTGCGCTAGAAATCCAAATCTATTAGATAAATTATTTGTAAATTGATAAATTAATTTGAAATAATTTTGAAATTAAAAAATAAAAATACACATACTAACCCAGAAAGGCCTAGCCAGCATCTAATCTGAGTGCGCCGCTCGGAAACTTCGTCGAGGATACAATCTTAGTCTATAAGCTATACTAAAATGTGGGCCATTTCAGATTGGCTATTGTGCTTTAATGTTTTTATAAATGACTATCCTAAAGGCATACTACCATTATACTAAATATCATCTGGAACTTAATTTGCCAACCCGTGACCCCACCTTGTAAAACAATGGAAATGGATTACACTTATTTTTCATCTACTCATTCCAAGAAAAATATCTAATCCCATGTTAAAAAAATTTTAATGAAATAATTTATATTTGCTGTAAAATTTCTGATTCTTAATTATATAAGTATGCATTTAATATTACAAGACTGATGCATGAATGATATGATAGAAAACATCCAATCTGTATAAATTATGAGATGTAGACATCTTTCCAGTTTTGACATTGTTTCGACATCCGCGAATCTGTATTCAAGAGCTGAAATCATTCAAATCCGCCAGGTGTTTCAAAAAATACATTGCTTCCTGCAGGGACTGAAAATTTCTTTTTTTCGAAAAACTGGGAAACAAAGTAAGCTTCTATTGGAAATACATTTACTAAGTGCTTTTTGAAAGTTTTAAGTATGTTCGCATTTCTTGCAAGATGCATAGATAAATGCTCCCAAAAATATCCAAAGATGAAAAAAATAATAATAATTTAATGTATGCATGTGAAAAGTTTATATTCATTGATAAAAAAAAATATTTGTTTTCCTAATTTTATGCCAAATGTTCGTTTCATTTCAATTCCCATTTTCAACCAACTGCAACTTAATTAGCATCAAATTTCATCCATCTCTTTCTGTTCATTCATTCAAATATCTTAAAAAATGAGCTTAGTTATTTGTTCTAAATGTAATTCATTTCTGCCAGTAATTAAATTCAGCTTTACAAAAGCTTCCTTATCACTCATTTTTGAATAATAATATTATCAATATGTGCATTGTAAAAAACAGATCTTGAGAGGAAGGATTTTTATGGAATATCCAAGAATTTATGGAGAACTGAGGTGAAGGCTTCTCCATTTTTTACACGTTTCATGCATTTAGAAGTCATTCCCTGTATTGAATCATAAAGCTTTAATGTGGGATATCAATGCAATAAAATTCAGTTTGAAAAAAAATATGCGAAAGTGATTTATTTAGCATTCAATTATTTTGAAAGATTAAATTGAGATCAATAGCAATACGCTTTTTATTTTTAAGAAGTACTTTAAGATATTATCTTGTTTTATGCGTTAAATTTTAATGATGAAATGTGATGGAAAAACGAGCGATAAATGAATGAGATAAAATGTAGTACACTCATTTCCATATATTTGCAATAAGCAACCGTATTCCTCATTTCAATACATAATGATACACAAATTTCCATATCATTTAACATAAAAACAGAGTCAAAAAATCCTTTTAAAATAAACCATTGCATTAACAGGATTTCTTTGAAGGGTTAACCAGAACATTTCAAAGAAAATGGAATATCGTTAACTCTTTGCAAATTTCTTGATCCTGATACAAAAACATTTCAATGACCATTGACTATATTTTAAATTAGCATTGCATTTCATAAATAAAATGTATCGTTTTTTTTTGTTGTTGTTTTTTTTCAAATGTCGATAGATATGCAGAAGCTGTTTCACGACGGAAAATAAAACAGAAAAATGTATTTATCTTTTCAAATACAAAACGAAAGAAAAAAGAATGAAGAGCTGTTAATCTGCTCTTATAAAACACACAACAAAATATAAGACCGAGAACGCATAGTTTAAACATAGATGTTTTGGAAAGCAATCAAAGAGTAAAAGAGTCTCGGTGAAAGCGAAAAAGATCATTTTTCCACAAACTCTTCGAAAAGTTTTTTTTTCCCTTCAAGCAAGCAGTGTCACTTTTACTTACTGTTTTCACTCCATTTCCTAAAATTGCTGAAAAAAATATCCACTTGGTTGAATCACTTTGAAGTACAAAATAAAGAGAGAACGATGGCATACACCGAGGAATTTTTAAAAGTTTGAAATCGCTCTGTTAAGCCTTTTGCACATCTAAAAGGTTTATCGATTTTTTTCCATCTCTTGCTGTTATTTTTTACCTCAATCTTCGCTTTTAACCCTCTACGACAGCTCTTGGGAAAATTGATGCTAAAAAGAAATATAAGTTTGGTGTTTATATTTTATTTCCGTGATCATACATTATTTCCGATAGTGAGTATCTTAAAATCAGTATCAATTACTGAAAAAAAATAGTCGTCGGTTTATTTGTGGCGCAAATTAAGATAACATTAAAACTAAAAACTAGCAATGTCGAAAATATGCAAAAATCCTTATCTTTATTTAAATATCTGGGACTTTAATTGCAATCATGGCTAAAAGATCATGGATATTAAAAACCTTTTAATAAAATTAGTACCTTAAGCCTTAGTTTAGATTCTCCAAAAAGAAACACTCTATTTAATATTAGTGATAGTCACTGAGGATTTCAATGGGACTTTTGTGTTGATATAAATGTTATAAATTATTTCTTATTAAAGAAACTATTATTTAAATTAATATATATTTCCAAGTTTATATTAAAGTTGAATCATCTAAATATCTATTAATTTGAATTTTTTTTTTCTATAAAGTATTTATCGAAATAACTGGCTTTCAGTAATATCATTATTTATGAGGAGCAGACTTTATTTAAATAAAAATCAGTTGGTGTTTGTTACGAAGAGGGAACACATGATAATGCATGCAAAAAGAATGACAAATATTTGGATTCGAAGGATGTCTATCAATGAAATTCCTTATAATGAGAGTCCTTCTCAAACACCGCTTTGATTTTCTGCTGTCTAATTTATTTTGATCCTAGCAAAGTTTACAAATATCATAACTTATTTGCACCAAGTTATTTTTTTTCTCAAATATTCAACATTAAATAAGTCAATGGAGCTTTAAATCGAAATAAAACTTCAATTTGTGATCATCTAACTACATAACTAATGCAATCTGATGTGAAGTTGTATCGTTGGTAAGTTGGAAGTTTCTTGAAAATACTTTTGCATATTCATTAAAAGTATTATCACAGAAAGGGAGAGCAAGTAAATAACTGTTTTGATTAATATTAAAACGAACGATTCACGCGCCCTTTGGAATCACGACTGTATGGTTTTTAGTTATACGCTGCCGGGCAATAAAATCCAAATCCGGTAAAGGACAAAATAATCCCACATATTTTTTGTAATGAAATCTAAAAATGAATAACACTTCACGAGAAAAGTTTAAAATAAACAATCATATATTTCCCAACTCCACTGAAAATGCCTTTAATGGTGTTTCGAACTAAATGATTAACATGCCACAAGCATATTTGTAGCGAATGTCAGTGTTCAAGAGACAAATCGTAACAGTCCACAATTCATCTTTAGAACGCCTGGCTGATGATTTCTATTGCCTATGATCGTCTTCCGAACTTGCCAATGTTTTCTTTCACTAGTAACGCCAGGCTTATTGGACTTATTATAATCTGAAAATAGTCTATGCCAATAACTGTGCCCTTATCCGGCATCTTGATCTTTTTCTGAAACTCAGACATTCTTCGTAATTCTATAATCCTTTTTGGCTTCCAAAACCGACTCTTATCCACCCTTCCAAAAGTTTAGAGCTTTTTAGGGAGGGCAGGAATATAAAGTACATCTTCAAAGAATCGTATCACAAATATTCAAAAATCCCAAGCGTTAATCATTTACATTGGAATGATAGAATTCTACAATTAGAAGTTATAAAAGATGTAGGTAAATTTGTTAAATTAGATGAACAAAATTAAAAAACACCAAAAAAACAAAGCACATACAAAAAAAATCAAATAATACTCTTAATATCATTTTAATCATGAAACTTCGCATATAATTGAATAAAACTATCTTTAGCACATCTTATTCCCTCTTGCATAAAATTACAAATTAAAATGCCGCCTTAAAATCTATTTTTATTTCAATGCATCAGCACTGATATATTTCCTGAAATATAACAAATTCCAAAGTGTAATTCTTCGACTTATGTGCCATTATGTAACAGAAGGTAAAAGATTCCGTTATTCCTTGTGGCATTATATCAAAACAATATTAACTAATGTGTATATTATTAAAATCTGTAATAGAAATATTTTCAAATACTTTATACTTCCATATTCAATAGTTATAACTTAATTCTAACCAGTATATTACATATTTCTTGGTTGCAACCATGCGACGACTAACAAATTTTTCATCTGAGGCAATTATGTACAACTAAAAATATAAACAAGAATAAAATAATAAACTCAGCAACAACAAAACAAAACATTCGAAAAACTGAAAATCTTAAAATATGCAATAATAATCCATCATTCACATTGAAAATTGTCTTTTTTTAATATTAAAAATCTTATAAAGGAAACTTTACCAAATGGACACCAGCGAATAATTCGAAAAAAATCATTTGGGAAAGGACATAAACTAAAAATGGCTAAACTCGAAGTGTTTAAAACAACAAATAAGCAATCAATAGCCAGTCCATCCCAAATGCTGCCACACACAAGTGATAACTGTTTAATGGTTTACTTGAATGAAAATCTTAATTAAATTAGGAACAGAAATATTGCCCCGTAAGTGGCACACTTGTGATTATCTAAAATACTAAATATAAACAAACGGGATGGGAAAAGTCTGTTCTTAACACGATAATGAATAAATGTCTATTGTAAACTAAGTTTCACCTCAGAAACAAATCTTCTTTTTATACTTGAGTCAGGCAAAAAGTCGTTCCAATAAAAAATAATATTTTTTTACTGTCATATTTGAAATAGGAATTGCACTTTCTCCCTTAACACAGCGGATTAACACATTAGCTGGAATCATCTCATGTTGGAGAGCTTACGACGATCTTTAAATTCAAATATTATTTAGATTTTAAATTTTGACTTTTTAATTTATTGATTGAAGAAAGTCTGTCCATAAAAACTTCAAATGTGACTAAGACCCAACCCACGGCAAAATGAAATTGACTAGGAAAATGCATATATTTATTTAAAATATAAATAAGGCAATAAAACAGCGTTTTTAAAAATATTCATGAAGCTTTCAACTTTGTATCCTAATGGTTAACTTCCATTGAACTTTCTGCTATTATTAGTCCAATTTTTTAGCATTGTCTTTCAATTTGGTCAATTACAGGCGTGATATTCAGTAACCTTTCAGCCTGATGCATGTAAAAGCCTGTAATCAGAGCACCAGGTAGATGACAGGATATCATTTGTAATTTGTCAGAATAATGCTTTTTCAGTGTTGAAATCTTATTTTTCGCTAATGCATACTTCTTTGCATTTCATATAAAATTAGAAAAATTTGAATTTAATTTTAAGCTATCAAACATGTCATTTTGTGTTGTTTGCTTTTAAATTATACAAAAATGTATAAGTGTCAGTTTCTCTCTTTACATATATCTTTATTTATAGCAAATGATATTTTATGATGATACTACTGTAGTCTACGGACAACACGGTCAGCTTTAAAATGGAAAATAAATATTTATATAGCAAGATTAGAAAAAGCTTTTCAAAACAATCATAATTATTTTCGAATATATGATATTATAGAAAACAATTGACATGTTAGAAACCACTATAATTGGAATTTTATAAATCTACATAATACAAAAAAAATGTGCATTCAGGTTTGATAGTTCATGCATATTTAGTTGCCGATTTAAGGAATAAATGACTTACAATTGGTGATCAATCAAGATAAAGGGCATTGAATAATAAAAAATGCTTTATAAATACTGAGTTTATTAAATGAATGTATTTTATTTTGCAATAATGCATATTAAAATATGGTAGCAAGGTATATTTTTTAAAGTACTCTAATTTGTTTTAGAATAATAAATGATAAATTGAACTTTGAAATTTGGAATAAAGAAGCAAAAATCTAATAAAAGCTTCATGTCACAGAGCATCTGTACATTGATTGATCATTTCTTAAAATACTTTAACATTGCATACCATTACATAAGTCTATTTAGCCCACGTGCTTATGTCACTAAGGAAATGATTGCTTTAACTATTAAAAAGTATTCATTAGCAATGTTGAAATTTGTTTAAAACAAGAAAATGTAGTTAATTTAACATTGAGATAGATGGGAAAAAGCAGTTATAGAAGTAAATAAGAAAATGCAAATCTACAAGTTTCCTTCTCATTTAGAAATCTGTAAACGGTTATTAAAACCCGTCTCATGCTACTGAAGTTGAAAAATTATGAATAATTACCACTTTAATAAATCTTCCAATGCAAGATTTGATTATTAGTAAAGTTAGTTGTCTTGATTAATGAAAAAGCCTTATAAAATAAGAAAAAAAAGGAAAGAAAGAAAGAATTTAATGAAATGAAAAAAATATGGGTGTTAAATATATTGCTATTTTCATATTATTCATTCGATAACTATGAGCTTTCACACAAGTAACATTACGATTGTGAATTATTAAACAACGGAGTTCATTTATCTGTGCTCTAAGAAAGGAAAAAAATCAAAAACATCTAAGAAAAAATTGAAAGGAAGAGAAAAAAATATATACTAAAGTAAATTAGTGGTGAAAGAGATACATGAATGGGCGGTGCATTTAGACTTGATGACCATTGTCCATTCTGAGAGGATCTATTAGTGTTCAAGCATAAAAACAACCACAAAAACTAAATGCTCTTGGACATTAGATGCGATAGGCATTATCGTTTCGTCCTCTTCTTTCATGTAATTTAGAAAAATGAGTTTCTCTTCTTTGTTGCTGAGTTCTTTTATAGCATATTTGCTCTATTTAATGGACATAAAATGCTTTAAAGTTAATTTATTATTAAATTTATCAGACTCAGCAGTAGAGAGTGCTCATTTTTTTTATCTGAGTTTAAACCAGTCTCTAATTAGTTGTAACCCTTCGAATATAAGAATTATGTAAAATATGAAATTATGCTAATGCCAAAATAGAACCATTAAGGTAAATGTGCTCCTTTTTTCATTTTGTGGATATAGAGACATTCTGTTTCTGATGATTAAAATAGCTTGATTCTATCAATGAACTAATTGTTTTGTACATCGTTTGTTAATAATTCTGATAGCAATATTTATAATAAATCTATCCGTTATTTGAATATTTTTATACTTTGAAGCTGTGTCCTTTTGACATGTTATTTTTTAATTCGATTTGAATAGATTTTTGAAAGATATCATTTATATGGAGTTCCTCGTTTAGTTCAAATCTGAGTTGACTTAGCAAGATTCAATGATATGCTAAAGATTTTCAAATAAATATCTGACATAGGCTTAGTTGGAATATTAAGTATGTTTAGAGACATTTACAAATGTGTATCACGGGAAAAGTAAATTTTCTTTCTTAAGTTAAACATATCATGTTGCATTTTAAGTAAAGGCAATGATTATGTTGTCAAGAAATTATTGATATAAAGTTATATCGCTACCAGTGATGAATTCAGAACAATGTTGAAATATTTAACACTCTTTGAATTCACATTCCTGTAGTCTTTGGGCAAAAATGCTCTAAAATCAAGGCAATTTCCAAAAAAACAAAAAAACACACTTAATAGTAAAACCATACTTCCCTGACATGATCTTATGTAAGTTATCGAAAAAAAAACAGATATAGACAAACTTCATTTTAAGATATTTTATAAAATGTAGTAGAAATTATTCCGGAAATATTTTCAAATTCATATAAGAACATTTACACAAGACAATAGCTTTTTAACATGTTATAAAGTTTAGATATTTTTATTCAAAAATGTTGGATTGATCGAAAAAAAACCCCTCTCACTCCCCCCCCCCCCCGAAAAAAAAAACTTGAAGGACAATTATAAATCTTTCAGAATATTTTATTTTATGTTTTTCTATCAGATCAAAAGAAAGAAAACGTTATTAAGCAAAGCCTCGGTGTACAAAAACGAGCTTTTGTCTTTCAATCGGAAACTGTGATCATATCATAAGAAAAATGTTCCTGCATGAATGCTTTTATCCCTCTCACTTGCAGAGAAAAGCGTGAAACTCCGCATATCTGTTGACAAGCATAAATTCAATCTTATTAATTACTCATTAATGCTCAATGATTGACAAATGTGTGCGAAAATATTTAATCATTTATGCGCATGAATTTAGGAATGCTTTCTTCTCATTAGACTTATAAAAAAGGAAATAGAAATAGCCAAACATAAAACTGTGTAAGAGCAACTGAAATTAAATGATTTATTGATAAAAATGAAAAGTTTTCCTTTTTTAAAAAGCTTTCTTTCTTCTTTATTATAAGTCAAGAACATTTATTCAGGGATCTTGTTAAAATAACAACTTTAAGATTATTCCTATTAACATGTAATCTTGTTATAAATGAAGGCTCTAATAATACTTTTTAAAATATTCTTTTTATGATTTTGAATAAAATGTATGTTTGAGCAGTGTTATATGTCACATTATTTATCTTAAATGGTTTCAAAACTTTTTTAAAATCCTTTAACATCTATTATTCCAGATTATTTGGAAGATGTTTATGACATAATTATTTGGACTTTTTCCCCCTCGGATTGAAAGAACATAAGATATGTTTGATTGTGACGTAATCATTGCTCAATAAAAACGATAAATCTACTAGAAAATAAATCCGACTGAGAGTATAAATGGAACTGAAGCTTTCATGCTATCAAATATAATGAAGTTAAATCCTTTATGGTTATTTGCTGAAATAAAATCCATTTTCACTTGCAAGATGGCCATTTTCTTTACTGAATGACAATGTGGCTGTGAACACAAAAATGCCCAAGTCATAAAATTTAAACGGTGGTCATAAATGCAACAGTTTTATTTTATTTAATGGGTTATGTAATACCTTGACTTGAAATAAAGTCTATTTTTTGTTATTAGTGGCTGCCCTTCCGCGTGAAAAGATATATTGGCTGGAACATTTCCGATTGCTTTCTGATGCTTTTAAAGCTAAGCGAGAAATTCCTACTAAAGTTTTTTAAAGAAGCTTAATTTCCCGTAACACCAACACTTTAGAAGACCATTGCAAAAATATGACTAATTACAAACCGGTAGTCGTTAGCTATTTGTATTTCTCGTGAACTGAGCACTCATTAGCAAGATAAATCAGTAATAAAAATTCTACATATGGACTCGAAAAATAAATATTAAGTATCTTTTTAAATATTTCAATGAGAAATAAGTTTAATTACTCCTACGAGCTAACTTTAGTGTAGATTATTATATAAATATCTATTGTAGTAACATGTATTTTTATTGGATTCAAAGGCAATCTTTCAATTACTCATCACCTTTACGTCACTTGCTCGAACTATTTAATTAAAACAGCATTATTAATCAACCAGAATACAAAAGATGAGTTAAATAATAAAAGCAAATTTCCGTTTTTGGAATAAATTATGCTTTGAAAAATTCCAAACTCTTAGTGACAAAGCGCAAGAATTTTTTAAAGTGTCTTTTTTCATCAAATTTTTAACTTGATCATTGGAATTGCAGGTTTATATACCTTGATAAAAAAATATCACTGGAATATCAAAATAACTATAAAGAAAAAGAGCAGAAATAAAAACTTATTTATTATTACGAACAAAAATCCAAAAAAAAAATGAGTAAAGCTGATTAATGCGATAGCATCAGTGGAAAACATTAAAGCCGAATTTGATCCAAATATTTTTTTTTTCTGTTTTCCAGATTAAAAAGGTTTAATTTTCTTCACGGTTTATATTAAACTGCCCAGCGATAAAATAAATCCCTGAACTTTTATTACATTCAATTAATATTTCAATTAGACGCTAAATTCCAATTGCGTTGTTTCATTAAATATGGAAGACAATTCTATGAAAATATTTGGAGTTCTGAACCGATGAATAATGAAATATAAAAATTAAATTTCTATACACCCAAAGTAAAATTTCTCGCGGAATAAATTTCTTTTGTAGCACTCATCTATTAGTACACAAAATTTCTTGCTTTCATTCGCCAAATTTGTTGGAACATTAAATAGCAAATTTATTGACTTGGACGATTTTTTTCACAGCTCTTGGTGGCTTAACAAATCTTTCTTTGTACATTTCAGGAAGTAACGCATACTACAATATATTATTGAAAGGGCTGCATCCAAAAATAATAGTGAATATAATCGAATTTTATCCAATTTTTAAAAAAACGATCAAATATTGCATTATTGAAAGTATTTACAAGACTTTTAAAATTAACAGCATGAGTTCCTCTACAAAATCGCATTCTTCAAACAAAGTTTGCACACATGAGAACCAGTTCATCATTTGTGATATCAAGACAGGCTTCTTGATTTCGTCAGGAAAGGTCTGCTATTTGTACAGGATTCGAGCTATAAACAGAAGAACATATACGGCCTCATAATTAAAGATAAGATATATCAACTCTGTTGATCGAGAAGGAAATTCAATATATCCTTGTAAACTAATCCACATGACAAGAAATACCACTTTCAAGCATCGACTTACAGCTGATGTGTGATGAAAAGTATAACTGCGACCACACACGTGGAAGCACTATCATATACAATTCATCCATTAGTTCAGACACAAAGCTATTGAAAACTAATGAACATATCTATCATCCTTCAGCGAATAAAATACCACCACTCAATTAGTTTCGAAAAGTACTTCAAACAATTTCTAATATTGCGGAACCTATCATATCTAACAATGGAATTTTATCATTCCACAAATGATCAATATATAAATTTTATATTCTTCTTAGAGAATTATTTTATTCTCTAAGAAGGATATGTTTCAATCGGTTCTATTTCAAAATGTTTCATAAATAAATCATTACATAACAAACATATCAATTTTCCAGATTCCATGAGAGGAAGGGAACAAATTTATTTCCTTTCTTACCACCAATAATGAATATTTTTGATATCTTCTAAGAACATTAATGTGCATGCCCAACCCTATTGGGGTAATAAATTTAGAAATATTCATTATTCAGTTTGAAAATTGAGATAGGTAATGTTACTTGTTAAGAGGCAAATGGCTTTCAATTCCTGGCATCCTCTCTGATGGGTTTGGTAAAGATAATGTCAATTAAGTATATTTATTGTCACAATAATTGATATAAATATATTTTTTTTATAAAAGTTTATTTTAGAAGAAAAGTCGAATTTCTTCTGGTCAGATTCCTGGATGAAAGAAAGATTTATTCATCTATTTGAAAGAAAAAGCGAAAGCATTTGATTTTTAACGCATTTGTTGTTATCACGGGATCAGTTTTTCTAATCACTGTTTCAAATTAAATATACATGAATTGAAAATATTTTGGAAACGATTATTTTAAAATCTAAATAGTAATCTTCTCTGAAAGTTCTTCATAATTCTGAACTTAATGACTGTATCTAAATTTCTTATTAAATGTAATAAACTTAAATGCTACCAGTCAGCTATTTTACTTTAACGATTAATAATTGTTCCTATTACACTGTGTTTCTGGTGATGGTCGGCAAGAGGAGATATTGATGCCATAAAGGATCTTGTAATTCTTTGTTTGTTTTCAAGACCCTTTCATAATTTCCTGGATTGCATAAGTTATATTCTGCAAGAATGATTTTCTATGCGGGTAGAGATGACTACTTCATGGTTGACTAGTTTCCATTTAATCAAGCATTCCAATGTTCAAAAGTAATTAGAAGATCTTCGATTAAGTGAGAAGTGAATGACAGTAAGGTTAATGCCTGTTCCAGCATTGTCAAACTCACTCGTCTTCTCCACTGTCTATGATATAATTTTAGAAGCCTAGAACTATGGCCTAGTTGAATCAATTTGAATTGAAATTCTTTCCTTACATTAAAGGAATTATAACCTTACATTATATGTACCGTTCAAGCTAACAATATATGTGAAACTCATAAAAACGTGATATTATTTTATTTCAAGCAACTTTGCTTGCTTGTATATTTTTAAGCTCGAAATAAAAATTCATAAGATCATTTTTTATGAAATAAAGAATATTTGAAAGATTTTTTTTTTCTGTAGTAAGTTGCAATAAATGTTATTTCATTAATTTTGTTTAAGCAAAACGATGAAGGAACTTTGCAGTTGCAGCTTTTCGAACCATTCTTAAAAATTCCTTCTTTATAGATTTCCTTACGGAAAATAATTTAAACAGATGTTACATATAATACTTATAAATTGATTCTCTGGTTCTGTTACAAAATCGCACCTGTGGTAGAAGATTTAAAAAATACAACTACTCTTCTCCTTTCTTTAAATTGGAAAAATTCTATTGAATCAATATAGAATTATTGCGTTTATTAATAAACTGCATGTATTTATATCTTAACATTGACGACTTTGAAAAGCAGTTGTGAAACGTCTGACTTTTCGTTCGTTTCAGTATCTTTAAAGAAGAATTTAGTGTAAATATCGGTTAAAGGATATTCCAGTGTATCTTGACTCGGTGCTAACAGTGATATCATTAACAGTTTCTTCCTATTTTGCGTGACTGCATCAGCAAACGAAATGCAGCTTAAGTAAACGGAATTCGGACAAGTACCCATTAAATCGGAAATCTTCTTCTCCTAAATGCACTGGGTGTGTCTGGAGGTAACCAGTAGTATTATAGGGAAAGGAGCTGGGATTGTTGGAAGTAAAATAATACAGAAAAAAGTTATGAAGAATATTAATATTTCATTTTACTAATAAATTCACTTTTCTCTTGAGTAATAAATTTACCTTATTTCTAAGCATGAACTACAATCAGCATCATGAAATTTATATTATAATTTTCAAATGAACTCAGAAGCTATTTATGCTCTTATATTTTGAAATAAATATGTTTAGAACACTTTTGAGAAAAAATGTTTATGCTTTTTTAGAGAGGAGATTAAAGCATCTATTTTAATAAAAAACTCTTTAAAGGTAAATTCAAATTTTCTATATAATTTCAAGTGTCATAATAACAATAGGAAATCTAAGAGAAATTATGGTTATAATGTGGTAAGCATACAAATTATTCAAGTGAGGGAATAAATATGTAAGGTATAAATCAAACTTCCAGAAAATACTACTTTATCTAAGTAGTAGCACTCATTTTTAAAAATGTTCGTACATCACAGACTCCCGATAAAAATTTTATGACATTAAATGGAAAAGTTATTATTATTTTTTTTTATTGAACCAGCATTTGCATAAAATTTTAAACTGGAATATAAATTTGCATTTTTTTCTGTCAGTAGACTAAGTTAGCAGATGGTTTAGCATCATTAGAACATAAAAATAAGAAGCAATTCGTAAAATAAGATAAAACTTGTGTAGTATGGTTTCTATTTTTTATCATGACACACATAAAATAAATCTATATTTAAATTCCTTATCATAAAAATAACACATGTAATAGAAATCAGCAGTAATTAATAGAAATTTTCTTGAAGTTTAAGATGAATGTGATTCATTTAGTTGAAAAAAAATTTAAATTGGTTTAAAGTTGAAATGTGTAATTTTAATTCTTTTGCATTTAAAAAAACTACTGTAATTTCTGAAATATGCTCCTAAATTTATACCAATTTTAAAATAGTTTAAACTCTCCAAAATTCAATTCATTACAATGGTCATTTTAAGATGCTCACCACTAATTTTGGACACTTAAAATTGTCATAAAAAAGCATTTTTCTCAACGCTAAAATAATTAAGAAAATTATCTAGTACGGGAAATTATATGGCTGTAAAATTTTAAAGTAAGTCACAATACTGCTAAGCAGATATACTCAGTCACTTCGTAGGTACATCCAAGCAGATCTATTTACAAAATGTCTTTCTAAAATAGAAAACTGTTAGTTACTGTATTATAAAACTACCAATGGCATTAAAATTACCTCCAACTGAAATTCAAATGCACTAGCAGAAAGTTGCAAATTCTCTTGATGCAAATCTTCTGATGCTTGATTCTTTTTAAATCCATGCGTCAACCTCAAACTTTGAAAAGGTTTGAAAATGAGATAAAGAAATTTGAAATTCAAAAGTGTACAGACATTGCCATTCTTAATTATTTTTCTTCTATAATTTTATTTATCAAAGAAAAGGATTTTAAACAAAAGAGTATTTCGGTCAAAAATGTAATGAAATGATATCTTCATTTTGCCTTTGGAGACATTTTTTTATTCTTATTAGTAGTTGTACTGTTCAGAATGCTTACAAAACTTAGGGGATATTTCAAAATGAATTTGACACAATAATACTAAAAAAAGTATTTAATTTTTAAAAAATTAAACAAAAAATGACATTGATTTACAAAATGTAGCAAAGTGCTTCAGATTGTCGCTTCTATTTAATAAATAATATTTTTTATTCCTTTCCTAATTTTTGAGAGCAGTGTATTTAATCTATCTGGTCTATCTGCATTAAATATGAATCTCAGTTTGAATATGCTCAAAATTTCTACTAAGTCAATTTATAAGTGTTTTAATTAACAGAGACAGTACTAATTTATTAATTATTTCCTTATTTCTTTCATGCAATTTTTTAAAAAAAATTTAGAATGGGAAGTAAATGTAATTATAATTGCCTTTGTCAGATATTCATGCCTCTACTTTAGTAGTTGTATACCTAAAGCTGCGTTCTAACGACCAGAGAATCTTCAGATGGGTCACGCGTTCCCCCGTTTTCCCTCTCTTGCGGTTTTCTGGGAATCTTTGATGCCTCTCCATAAACTGAACAGGCACAAAAGGACCTAGGAAAACCACAACAGGGGTCGAAGGGGGAACGCGTGCCTCGTCTGCAGGTGGTCAGGCCGCAGGAATGCCACTTAATGCTCTCTAAATAATAATATTAATTAATCCAAATTTCATTTTTTTATGATTATTGATGGATGCAGCTTTTAGAAATGGCAAAAATTGAATCAAGATTCATAAAGTTTTGAAGAATCAAGAATCTGATTTTTCCCATTTACATTTTGTCAAAAATTTACGAATTCAAAAAAGTCTGCATTCTTAACTCTACATTCCAAAAGAAAGTAAATGTAATCTAATTCCACAGAAGTGGAATGTTCAATGGTTTAAGGTGTCAAAAACATTCATCCATTTGTTACTAAGTGTTTGACTACTTTCTAAAGCATTCATCTGGGATTTATTGAATTTCTAAACAAAGAATGAGTTCATTCGAGAATTTATTCCCGAAATTAAATTCAATATTTAAAATGTATAGCAAATGTGCAACTATTTTGTGTTAGTTTAACGAATTCGAATAATTTGCCTTTCTCAAGGTTATCATGATGGGTAAGTTATTTATTTTATATCTCAGCTCAAATATTTATTGTCGTAAGAACGAATTTTTATCATCGCAAAAAGATTCACCTCTCTAAATCGTCAAAAATAATATATGGATACGCTTCCACATTTCAATGTAATAGCATGGTTGCCAATCTATTTTTAAAACGATATTTATTTTCTTTTATCGTCAATGGAATTGGAAGAGCTTAATAATTAGCACGGAACCATTCAGTACCCCTTTGTCTCCTTTTCAAAAGCATTATCGAAATTACTCATTGAACTCAAATGGTTGGTTCTTCCTTCTTTCTTCCTTTCTTTCTTTCCTTTTTTATTTATTTTTTATTTTTTTTGGTTTCAGTTTATTTTACTCGGATCATTTTTTATGTAGATACCTGCCGTCAAACAATGGCTTCTTTTTGTTAAGTTAATCGATTGGATTTTTTTATTCCCTTGTTTTTATTACATATAACCTAGAAGCTATGAGCAAACGAAAGCTACTACATAGTGCGTACATGTCTATAAAAGTTGTGAAATGAAGAAAGTGCTGATATTTCAAATCAAAATTATAATCAACGTAAACAATTTAATTATAAAAACGTAATAATCTTGTACAGTAAGATTTCAGAAGAAATTTATAGAAACTTTGAAATGTATTTCTCATAAGCATCTGATTTGTTGTTAATGTTTTTATTTTTGGAAATTTTTGTTTTGTTTTAAATAAATATATATATATATATATATATATATATATATATATATATATATATCCTAGAAAACAAACTAAAACAATGAACTGTTTGCTAAGTAAAATTTCTTGTGTAGAAACTAACCAAAAACTGTGAAGAATGCTAATTTTGCAACACAAAATGATATTTTATTTGCATAGAAACAAAGATGGATTTCATGAGTTTAAGAACTTACAATTTGAGTGGGAAATTTTGTTTAGCAATTTTAAATGTTTTTTTTTAATCTATAGGAGCTGTTTTTGAAAAAAAACGTAAATGAAAGTATGAATCTTTGCTTTACTTTTTACTATGACTTGAAGGGTTTTAGCTTTCTGGAAATATCATTGAACATCGGAGCCCATTTTAGGCTCTTGTGCTTTGAATTTAACAAATTAGCGTATGTCCTTAGCTATCATAAACATTTCATTTAATTTAGAAGAATTTATTATTGTAAATCTGTCTTTGTAATGTAATTTATATTCTTGGAATAATTCTTATATAATGGAATTAAACAATGATTATGAATTATTTAAAATTAATTTTCTTTAAAAAATTTTTGCCTTAACATTCATTAATTTCTTCTTACTTATCACAAACAGTTAAGCTTCCATACAAGGGCAATAAAGAATGTATGCATGAATACATTTTATATGTTCGCCCTCTGAAAATAGGCTTTTTCAAACTTCTATTAATAATATTGAAAAAATAAATACATTTTTTCAATTCAACGAGACTTCATTCATTCTAAGACTTAAAAAGTTAGAAAGGGAACACTTGTCCTTATATAGGGAGATCTGTGCTGTTCCATACTTTTCTACAATTTTCTTGGTTGACATAAGGTATATAAGTTATCAAATAGTTAATAATAATAGTTAATCATAAGTTATCAATAAGTTATCTGTTTTATAAGGTATCAAAAATTAGTGGACAGAAAAAAATTGATATTTTTAATTGTATAGTTATTAATTTTTTATAGGAATTCGATTATATCTAGCTAATGAATGTGAACAACCGCTGTTATGTCACGCTAAATTTCGATTTCCTAGCTAAACTGAACATTGACTGAAGAATTGGTATCATTAACCAACGTTATTTTCGTGTAAAAAATAACTTCATCAGATCTCTTCCAAAAGGATTGATTTTTTGGGTGACTGTTAATCATAACTGAAAAGTTTTCTGCGAATGACTTTCAAATAGCGTGTTTTTAGTGTCACCTTAATATATGTCTTCCAGAAGTGGAGTTTTCCCCAAGTTGCGTGTTTCAATAAATGGGAGAGTTCTTATTTTGCTTGACTTCAAATGATTGTAGAGAAAATCTAAAGATGTTTCTGACTTGTTGCTGCTTCGGATAAAATCGATTTCCATCCTGAAAATGTTTTTTTTTTCAAATGGATTGCATTTCATATTGGGAAAACTACAGAAATTGAATTACATTTTACATTCATGAGAAGTACCATTCTTTAGATCAAGTTCTCAATTCTTATATCACAGTTAATGCCTTAAATGAGAGAATTAGATACATTATCAAAATAGTATTTGAAATTTAGTTTTCTAGGTGATTAATTATTACTTTTAATAGATAGATTATACTAAATAATATAAAAACCAAAGAAATGGGAGTAAATACTTCTCTATTTTCGAACTATTATTTTTCATAAAGTTGCCATAAATCGAAATATATCTGACATTGATATTTTATTTTTATTGCACAGTATAATAATCTGTTTACTAAATTGATAAAATTATTCTGACAACAAAATTTCAGTGGAAATACTTTTTAATTGTTTAACATTTTTACACTGTATTTGCAATACTTGCTTAACCGCCGTCATTTTTTATTATATATTATATATAATCGTACGTTAGATGTACTTTTATATGATAGGTAGTTATTTAACAACATGGAAAAAATGCAGTTTTAAATTAGTAGAGTTGCTGCAAAGAAATGTCCCAACCTTGGTCATTTCCTTCTAATTTTTAAAAATTTTATGTCTTGTGAATTTGATAAAATTTAGCGTTTCAATATTATTACATAAAATCTTGATACATACGATCATTGAATAATATCACGAATGAAACGAGAAGTTGATTTTCGTTAGAACATGGAGCTAGCTATAAACTTTTATTCACAAAAAATAAGTTATATATTAATAACTTAAAACGCATTTAGTGCAGAAGAAATAGTTGGAAGCCTTGAAAAAGAAAGAAAATTCGAATCCAGATATAATAAAGCAGAAATATACCTTTATAAAAAGGAGAGGTTTTCAAATAAGTATGTAGTTCTTCGAACTTCGGTAAAAAACTAAACTAATATACAGGTAAGTAAAGAAATTAAGGATAATTCAGAGTCATGCCTAAATCGAACTCTAAAATGCATATATCATCCGTAAAATGACAACACACATCTTCCAAATCATATGAAAATTGCAGGAAGCCACCAGATGATACCGATAGCAAGTCGAAATGACGAGAGTGTAAGAGAGTTATGTATAAGGCATACAGGCAACAGAAGTAAAATTGTTCGCACGTGCTTTATAAGCCTTTCAGTGCAATAACTGCATAGTTATGACACAAAGGGAGCATTTGGATGATTTTTTACGTGGTACAATTATCTGCCGTCTGGAGGTGGACATACCTAGCTGGAAGTACCCGAGGAACTTGGAATCGCTCAGAGTGTCAACTCCAGGCTTTCGCAACGATTATAAGATAATATAATATGGGTAGACGTTACAGCACAGGTCGCCCCCGAGTTACAACGCCGAATGAAGACCGGTATTTGGCAGTTACTGCCAAAAGAAACAGACGGAGCAAAGCATCAGACCTGTCTCGTCAGCTCTCTTCAGCCACTGGTGAGACAGTTTCAAGGCAGACCGTGTACAGAAGCTTAAGGCAGATTGATCTATATGCTCGTAGGCCTATCATATGTGTTCCACTTACTGTAACTCATTGTCGCCTGCGGTTATTCTGGATTATAGATCATGCATTTTGAACACCTCAGCAGTGGACTTGTGTGATGTTTTCCGACGAGTTAGGGTTTAGCTTGCAGCCTAATATCCCGCCGGACTTTCATATAGAGAGCGCCAAGAACCCTTTTCTATCCTGAGAACATCATTGAACGACACCGTTACGGTGATACAGGATTGCTCGTTTTGGGAGGAATTATTCTGGGTTCCAGAACTGACCTGCATGTTCATAGTGGAACCATGACAGACCAAATCTATCGGGATGTCATTCTGGAACAACATGTACGTTTCTTTCGGGGTACCATGGGCGCAGAATTCGTGTTTATGGATGACAAAGACCGTCCTCACCGTGCAAACATCGTAAACGAATGCCTGCGATCGGAGGATATCACCCGTATGGACTGGCGAGCATTCTCACCGGACTTGAATCCAGTAGAGCATGTGTGGGACATGCTTGGCAAACAAGTTGCACCTTGTCAACCACCTCCTACATGTATACCGGAACTTCGGACAACATTGCTTGATGAGTGCTGTAATATTCCCCAAGAGCAGATCGATAATTTGAGACTCAGTAAGCCTATGCGCTGTACGGACTGTATTGCATCGTCTGGGAGACATACTGTTACGAATCTGTGATGCTGCTTCCCAGCATAGTTGGTTCCATAGGAGGTCCCAGAGCTTGGCGACAAACTTGGCGACGACTTTGACACCAAAATAGATTATACCCGAAACATCGAGAATTTCCCCTATCCGTCCAGTAGGAACCGAGATACGCCTCGAACGTTCCTGATTAGTTGAGAGGTTTCTAGACCCACCTGCTGAGACCTATAAAAGGAGGCAGCCGCAGCTGCCAGAGGTCTGTGGTAGTCGGAATCGACGGTGAAGAAGGAGTCTTCCAGACATTAGCAGAGCAGCGACGGAGTCAAGCTAGTGTTGAACTAAGCTATGCGCTACTGTCTGCAGTAGAGTCTTGTTGTGTGCTGCTGTTTGCACGTCTCGCAGTTGAAGATAATTTATTTTTCTGTGCTGTTATAGTTGTCGTCCTTGTGCTGTCCTGTGTGTCTTCGTGTAAATAAACGTCGTTGTTCTTTTTCTACTGCCGCCTGCTGATTGAGCGTTCTCCACACCATATAACTTCCACTATCCAAACGAACCCTGGAAATTTCGTAACAATACTATTTATTAACCATAATACTAACCATGTATATTAGTTTTTGTAAATAGTTTTTTTTTTTTTTTTTTTTGTAATTTTTGCCAGGGAGCAAAGAATCGCAATTTTAATTAATGATATCAAGCATATAGCATATTTTTTCCTCTTTGCCTTTTGTTTAATAAATAGGCTTTACAGATAAGTAACATTTGTTTTGCTTCCGACTCTTTCTTTTCCTGAACTTGTATTATCCTTAATTTATGGACATGAGTGTATATTATAGAATCAAAATGAAACCGGATATTTGTATTAGCCTCTGCAACCAATTAAGAATGCAGTTAAAATTTTGAACATATGTTTCTTCTGCATTAAAAACTACTTTACAATCTGACCACACAAAAATACTTTCTTTTTTTCTTGGAAATTCGACTAAGACTTTTGAATTTTGCTCAGCAATTCTGAAAGAATGTTTTGCAAACTTATTTACGATAAATTGAACTAATCTCTTTTTTAGATGTTATTATAATGTACTGTCAGTGGCAAAGTGCAGGACGATGTGCTCAACAGTTTCTCTCACAATATTTAACTTATTTTCTGACAATTATTTATTTTATTATTATTTATTAAACTGTTATTATTTTTTAAACTATTTTTGATAAAATTCCCAACCTCTGTTTAATATATTTAATAGAAAGTGGAATAAACGAAAGCTTACTAAAAAGTCATTACTTACAGCTCTTGCGCTCGTTGCAAAGCATTTATGCCCAAGTTTTAAGAGAAAATTAATATGATTAGTTGATCGCATACTAGGTGACGGCACTGCAAGGTGACAGTTAAAACTGAACATTTTTGGAGAAGACATGAAATCTACCGTTTTAACACATCTGCACAAATTTTAATTTTTATCCCCTACAAAGCAAATAACAATAGAGTTTTTGTGAGGTGACAAATTAGAAATTTCAAGAAAGTAATTGAGAGGAATGGGTCTTACGTCTTAGAAATCCTGTTCTATAAACTGAAATATTTGAAAAGGAAAAATTAGTACTCTGTTGCTTTTGCACTCCAGTTTGCTGTTTGGGAATGATATAATAAATTTCCACTCATGATGTTGTTACACGTTAAAATTAGTGGGCAAAAGGGTGTTGAAAAAAATCTATACAATACAGTTTTGACCTGTTTTTTATTTGAACATTGTTATTCAAATGAAAAACTAGCAGCAAAATTAATTTTTAAATACATGTTCTTTTTTTTCAAAGGAAGGGATTTGTGGGGAATTAAAGCAATGCTAGATATGTAGCATTTTGTTCTAATTTTTTTAAAAAAACTAAATTTTAGCGAAGAAATGCAATTTGTAGTTTTAACTTACATAGAAACCCATTTTATTAAGTTTCATGGCATCGTAAAATCAGTACCTTCGGTGACTTCCCAAAAAGATTGTAATCATTGTTACAAATGCATCTTTTTACTAACATATAAATATTCATCAATGGATGATTTTAAGTTATATGCATAAATAACAATTTAAACTAACAAACTGAAATGTTTGAAATATATAAAAAAAAAACCTCGAGCAAAACAACTGTCAAAGATTGGAAAAACTACATTATAACATTATGCCATGATGAATTAATGAAATGAATGAATTAATTAATAAACGAATTAATATAATAACATGTTTCCAAATTTTAAAATAATCATCAAATACCCCATGGTGGTGATGATGGGAAGAATTTGGCGATAACGTTTTCTATCCGCCATCGCATCATTGTCGGTATTATTAAAAAAAGAAGAGCATTAACATAGCTTCATGTATCTACGTACAGTAATTAAATATTACTTCATTTTAAAATCCAAACCTTATTTTCCCGCGAAATTTTATGGTAAAGCCATATAAAATAAAATAAAATGATTAAAAAATGATGTCGTAAAAATGTATTTTAAAATTTAATTTTATTTTAGATGTAAAATAAGATCAATAAATTTTGCAAAATTTAAAAAATTAATAAATTTATGTATTTGAAAATATTAACTTTTTCCATTATACCCCACTTATCTTGTTTAGTTTCTTTGTTTCTGTAGTTTTGGTTATTTAACTGGAAATGAATAGAAAATAATCAGTCAACATTTATGGCTATTAATATTTGGCGAGGATACAAAAGATGCACCCTCTCTTTTCCATAACGAAAAAACAATTATCTTTACACAGCTTATGATCATGAAATTTCCACTAGCATTTTTTACCTTTTTGGAGTAATGCTGTATCGACACACGTTAACACACGGAGTTTTGTTAATTAAGTCTTCTTATGCCTATCAGGAGATCGCCAAATCTTGACCTGCTGTGGATCTCAATTAATTATGCAGATCCCACGAATTGCTGATGTAGAATACTAAAAAAGCTTTTCTTCCCTTATTTCTTTGCAGAGGCCAGTATTCAAGGAAAATTATTTCACAGAAAATTGGAAGATACTAACATTGGAAGGTCAACAAAATTATTTAGGAGGTCAATTTTATTTCTGAGAGCTGCTTACTATTAGCGTATGCTATGATTACGAATAGAATAAGAAATCTGGATTATGAAAAATATAGTTGACAATATAATAAAGGATACTCATCGGATATTGCAGATGTAACTGTACTCCTCATCTGAACAAGAACAAGATAGTGGAAACATCTAAACACTATCTTTAACATTTTTCGAAAAAAAAACATTAAATTGAAATTATATAAATATGTTTTTCCTCAAAATGAAAATAATTTCTTAATTTATGAGACTAAGCAAGATAAATTACTATTTACAATTTATTTATACCAGAAAATCCTAAACTTAAATATCCTTTAATCAGTTGTTGAAAAAAAATGTTAAATTTAATGTTTGTTGGACTGATAAATATCGAAATGCTTTTGAAAAACTGAAAGAAATAATAGTAACAAAATTTGTCTTAAAATTATACAGCTCTGAAATAACATGTTGTTTTCCATAATACATCACACAAAAGAATGATGGCTCTATATTCAAACAACCTCATGACTATAAAACTTTAAGCCTATCATTTCATAATTTTAAGAGATAATAAAAAAATTATTCAATGGCAGAATTAGAATGATACTTTAGAGTAATTTTATTACTATCTTCCTGTCCTAAAACATATTCTCACTGATCATGCGTCTCTTGTGTGGCTGAAAAATGGTAAAATGTAATCTATAAATTTTAAAAGGGTAGGTTATTCTTCTGTTTTCTTAAGTGAAGTATGTTTGATTATGAAATTAAATACAAAAAGGCTTTACAAACTTTGAAGTAGGTATGTTATTCAGATATCCGGTTTCACAACATTTTCAAAATTCATTTCATTTACTTGATATTAATGAAATCAAAAGTCTACAAAAGTATGATTATTTATGTGGACCAAAATACGAAGAGCTGGAAGATGTCGTCTAATTAAAAAGAAAATTTTGTTTAAGATATGTGTTCCATTTTCTTTAGATTTAAATTGATAAATAAAATTCATGAACAATTTGTTCTAAAAAGGATTAATTTAATTATTCCTCAATACTATTGGCCTAATATCACTTCTGATATTTCTGATTTTTTTTAAACATTGACCAATAAGAAAAGAAGACAAAAAAATTGAGTCATTACAAGGAGCGCCACAAGTAAATTTTCTGAATGTATCACTGTTGGTGCCATTGGAGATCGTATAATAACTATAACTCAACAGAAAATGATCATGCAAGAAGGTCATCAGGCAATGAAGGTTCTGAAATTTATATCAATATTCTAAAAAAAATTCGTGTCTTTGTAAAATTATTAAAAACTAGAAATGCTGCGTTTGCTTCTTCTATGTACAAAACATCTTAACAAATAATAATGTAAAACATTTTTTAACTTCATCTCATCAATATTAAACAAATTCTAAACTTTAGTTATTAGACTTAAATGTAAAGTAAATTTTTAGTTAACTAAATCCCATTGATAAAACTATAAGAACAAGTTGTCAGTGAATGTAATTGTGAATGTGAATCAAGTCATGAACAAGGACCAATAAAGTGTTCAAAAATTTGAAATTTGTTTTAAGTTTCTCCATCTTCACAGAATAGCAGGGCCCTTACTATCATAGTAAGGGCCCTGCTGTCATATAACATTTATGGAGAAACAATTTAAATAATTTCAACTTATCCCTGTTCCAAAATCCATTATTTTCAAATCACTCAAAATCAGGAGTCATTTTAACTTCTGAGTTGCAGGGGCTTTTATTTTTTCCCGGTGACTCTAACATGTGATGGAACCGGAGATGCTTTCACTGCAAATTTTCATTCTAAATTTATATAAGTTCATAATGCTTTCTCATTACACTTTTTTCAAATTTTCTTTCTCTCTTCGATTGCTCGTCTTGATCTTTATGGTTCTCATAAAGGAAACATAATAGGAAATTTAATAACGAATAAAAACTGAACACTGTCACGGCAAGAAAAATAAAATATATTGTTTAAGATGTTCACACATGTTTCTCCTTAAATATAAAAATTAAATGGTGTAACAATTTAAAATGTTTTCTTGAAGATATTCAACAATAATCATTTCGAGAAAAGCAGAATGCATGAATTTAAAACTCAGAGAGATAAAAGGTAATATACCATTTATTTATTTTAATTAATTAATCTAATTATTCACATTAAAACTGAGAAAGGCTAGAGCAATCGTATAATACGATCGAAGAATTAAATCATGCATCGGAGGTGAAAACGGGCCAATTTATATAAAATTCTTTTAGTTTTATATTTCCATCCCAAATGATTTCTAAATTTATGATTGCATGAGTTTAGTAAAGAATTATATTGTAACAGAATCAATTCATGGTATCCCCAAAAAAAGGTTTTGCATAGTGTTTGCTCCCACATTTCGTTTAAGACGAGAAAAAAAATAATAATAATAAACTTCCGGAATGCGTTTGAGAAAAGTTGGCAAAAATTTGGCTGCAAAAAACTACTATTCTTCGAATCTAAACACTTTTATTTAAAAGAAAAATAAACTATGTTAACTTAAAAAGCGAAATCTGATCACCAGCATTTTCTTCAAATGTAGCAACATTCAGCGATATGAGTCGCATTCTACTACCCATGTTTATGAATCCATTAAAGTTCCTTTCCCTTCATACTCATTATCAAGCCAGAAATGTATCGCCCTATTACTAGGCCGTCGAGCACAATTTATAATAACCTATTAGAATGGCAATAATATCCTAATTTGTGGTATAATGTCACTGCAGTCAACAACACGTTTGCGCTGGGCCTCAGCGCTTGTCAGCGCCAAGTTTAATAAGATAATTAGAGTAAATAATGTCTCCAACATTATGAAGTGTGAAACTGGTCGTTTTAAACACACTGTAACACCCTCCAACTATTCTTCTTTCTCGCCCTCCAATCAGAAACCCATGCCTGTTTGGACGTGACTCGACGCATCGTTAGCAGCCAAGTGCTTTCCGGAAGGCACATCGCTCACGTGACTCGCGTGTTCGATTGCAGGAAGAAAAGTTAGCGGTAAAATGAAAGCAAATTAGTTCTTCAGAAAACCTGTCATTCTCCCTATAGCGTGCAAATAAAGTAAAATTCGCTTTAGCTGCAAAAAACGAGGAATGAAAGAAGAAAAAGAAAAAAGGATTTCTATTCCATTCTCATTCCTCCATTCAATAGCGGAGATGCTTGATTAAGAAAAACTTCAATTTGAAATGGTGTTAAGTTGTCTCTGTTCCTTGGAGTGGGAGTACTTAAAAGGCCATCAGGAACCGCTTTCCTTCTCTTAGTATATTAGGGATAGAAAATAAATTACTCCAGTCTATGTTTGAAAAGAGGTTTGTAGGAACAAAAATGCTTTCATATGGTTATACTAATTCACCTAGAATATCTATTTGTCAAGGATTTTCATCAAATATGATTTTTTTCACATTTATTGTATTAAAAAAAAGGAAAAAAAAATACTTCAAATATTTTGATTAACTGTCGAATAAGTTAATTAATAGTTCAGAAGATTAATCTAAGATCAACTTTGCCGTTTGAATAAAAATGTAAGAGACATATTATCAATTGCAAAAATACAAATTAAAACTCTCATGGTTATATCCTTATATAATTATATCAATCAATGGCATCCTTTTTAAATTCGGTCAGATTTCGATTCACTAGAGCACGAATAGTAACTTTTTGTGCTTTAAATTAATAATGCGTGTAAAACCATGATCACTTGCCAGAAGAAAAAAAATAGGCATTGAAAAAGAGTCTGTGATGAGAAACGAAGCCAGACTCCTAAATAAAAAACTTACCAATATTTGAATGAATTTTATTTAAATCTGGTAATAAGGTCTTATAGTAAACTGTAAAATGTCATAAACACCGAAAAAAATCGAAATAAAAGCAGTTTGAAGGATTACCATCGCTGTGTTGCGGTAATTTTTTAAGACAGGAAAAAATTACTTAAAAAAAGCACATAGATGGCGCTGAAATGAGCTGCTTCTGTGAAAGAGTGCAGATGAAATGTTTTTATGAATAGGCTTTCCTAATCCTTAAACAGAAAAAATACATTCACCTCCAATGCTAGCATCCCAACCTGCTTCGGATCGCTTCGGAACATGTACAGCGTAGAAGTTACCGATTCAAACCCTAGATTACAACAAATACGCAAGCGCGTTAAAATTCCCGAATTTGAAAGAAGTATATTTGAAAATAGAGAAAGAGAAATTGGGAATGAGACTCAGTAGCAGGCATGAAAAAGGAATCTGGAAACTCCCCATATGCATTATACTTAAGAATATCAGATATAAGCAAGAATTAAAGGATGTGCTTTTGGTCCTTGGCCAGTGCCCATATGAAGTACACCAAGCCACGAAAATAAAATGACGACTGACTGTAATGCTGATGAAAAAGAAAATAACGAACCAACTGACGATGAAAGGTATTAACTCGTTCCACCAGGAAAATTTGCAAAAATTCGGAAGATGGGAGAAGCAACTGAAGTATCTGAAACTAACGCGAAGAAAAATGCACAGAGAAGCTTATGCAAAAACAATCCTATAATCCAACTAAAGAGTAAGTATAAAAATTTGGCAAATCAAGAAAATACCAGTAAAACAGCCCCTGTAATAAATTTCAAAACAACTGAAGACAATAATATGCTTCTGGAAATTATAAGAAGTTGCTCCAACACCGAAAAATACTTTATTTAAAGGCAATGCAGTAGCCCTCGTGGTGGATGTCACGAAGAACACCTATTGCTGTAATAAATGATTTGGAGGCATTCTGTTCGTTATCTGAGCATCTTTGACTTGCGTACGTCAGCGCCGCCTATCAGTTGCTTTTCTCCTATCTTAAAAATTCTCATGACCTAGTGATGCTAGGCTTGCAAAACATTTTTATTTCGATTATTTTTGCTGTTTTTATAAATTTAAAAACAAAAATATACAGACTTTTTACCCACTCTGTAAATCATGCCTTTGCAAAACTGAATATATTTTATCTGAGATCAAATTTTAAAGGTTTTAGGCTGTTACTCAACTTTTTAAATGAAAAAATCTCAAAATTGAATTTTTGAATAAAAGTTAACAAGGAATTCGTAATTCTGCATTTTTTCAGTTATTTTTATAAAATTCTTACGATTGAACCAATAAACATAATAGTACGAAAAAAGGTTTTAAATTTCTCCCTAAATATTCTAGAATTTTTTTTTCAAAAGGACTGTATAATGTAGTCAGATTTTGCTTATAGATAGCGTGCTGTTGCGTTTTAAGCAAAGTAGAATTAAAAAAAAATATTTTATCGAAATTTTGTACACATTTAAAACTTGACCATAATAAAAAATATCATTATCAAAATAAAAAAAAAAAACTGTTAGCATAGTTAGGAGATGTTGTTCATGAATCGCAAAATTACAATATATCTCATTGTGATGGCATCCAGTGGAACAGGTTATTCTTTCTAAATAACATGGATTTTCATCCATCGATAATTTTCTTTCTTGTTTGTCATTCTACAAATGAGAAAAATCTTTTTATAAAACCAAATTCAAATAAAAATTGGAAAGAAGGGAGAAAAAAGCAAATATTGGCGATGCGACTTGAAACGAGGCTGTCGAAATCGGTCGTTTGTTTAGTGATATGAAAGTTGTAAACCCACCTCCCATAAAACTGCAGTGTTTCTTCTTAAGCATCTTCATCTGATCCTATTCGATATCGTCAGTAACATAAATTGCTTTTCTTCAACACACCTGCGATCATTTTTGTTCTATTTCGAAAGTATGAAGTTTTCTGATTTGTATAAGACGCACGCTACTTGTGACGAATGCTTATTTTTTCTAATCTAATAAACATTCTCGAATCTTTTCGTAGTTTGCAATACCGATTATCTTTCAACGTAATACTGGCATTAAAGCATCGCATTTCTAATAGAACGTATCAAAAGAATTCCTGGTGGTAGATTTTATAATCATAATTTGAATTTTGTTGCCATTAAAATGGACCATTTTAAAAACCGTTATTATTCACACTTTGAAGAGAGAATGAATTGATTAACCATATACTGCATGATTTTTTTTCAACAGCAGATAAGTAAATGGAGGAAAATTTGAAGTTTTTTTGGAAGAAGAAAATATTTTAAAATATTTATTTCTATACAGTGTTCTATTATTCAGATATCACTCATCATAAAAGTGTGCAATGACTTCAAAATAGTAAGAAATAAACATAAAAATATTGCAAACTAAACCAATCGGGAAATATTGTTTTCACTACACATAGAATGCTATGAAGCAGTAGCTCATATAGAACCTGAATCATTAAAAAACAATCAAAGACAGTTATCATTTCAAGTTGCATGAAGTTTACAATATCATGCTTCGGAAATTTCATTTGAATCAAAATGCTATTCCGAAGCAACTGCTCTGAAAATGGTTACCCTCTAAAATGCTTCAACCAAGTCCAGTTGTCCCAAAATCCCAGAGTCCGTGAAAATTTGGAAATTTAGATGAAACTTAGAGAAAAAACAAAAAAACAAAAAACAGGATTTTTGTCTGTTAATACAGGAAGAAAACTCATTTCTACAGAGATCAAAAAGTTGGAATTCAAGAAGGGGAGGACAGAGCTTCAAACTTTCAATTTAGCATCAGCACCCGTAGCAAATTCTCCTGGGAAATTTGTCGGATTTTTAACATATACTGTATTATGTCGAAAACCCGCTGTATCTCTACTCTTTGCTTTCCTTATTATAAGCCCACTGGGGGTTGTTTTAGTAATTTTTTAATTAGCTTAATGCTTTCTTCGTCCCTTTTTAAAGTCATCCATAAAGTTTCACCGTCTTCTGATGGGAACTGTAAGCAACTGCGAATTTGTACTTACATTTCTCACATATTTAACTCAGCTCAGTTTAATTTTATAATTTTAGCTTAATTAGTTTGTTTAATTTTTAAACTTTTCTGAGACTTGATTATCAATTAATAATATGAAAATGTAAGTAAATATATGTACTTTTTATACAAGTGATAAAACATTATTTTGACTTAAATTATTCTGAAATTCCATCTGATCAAAATAGTATAAAATTGTTGAAATATTCTTTTCCTGTCCATATTTCTTACTCATAAAAATTTGAAAGTTTTATTATTTTACGGTATCTACAGCTGTCAATTGATGCTTAAAGACTGATGCTAACTGATGCGTTAGGAATTATCTAAAAGTTTCGCTTAAAAGCAGGGATTAATCAAAACAAAACTAGTGCTTCACTATTTAGGGATTCCAAAATTTAGTGATCGTTCTTGATGCATCTTGGCTCCTACATGAACTTGGCGAAATATTGACTTTTCTAAACAAGGCATATTTCTTCTGGGATTAAAATCGTCAGAAGTAATATCCAGAGGATGGATTTGTGCGCCGTAATCATAATAGGGTTTTATACGTAGCTAGGATTTCATTTAGCCCTTTAGATTTTACGGCATAATTCCTGTAATTTAATTAGGTCCGATGTATCTTTTAAGCAACTTTTTTGACAGACTTACTTAATTACACGTGTGAAAATCCGCACGTAGTCTTAGGCTATAGTATGTTATTTGATATTTGGAATAACGTCTTCAGTTTTCTTCTTCCGAGATTCATCAATTGTATAGATTATTCAGATTTCAGTATTAATTTAGCAAGGTTATCACTTTCAAGTTCTTCAAGACAAATAAGGATCATGGCTCTGAGCCTAGTTTTAGTTTCGTACTCATGAATCCGATAAAATATTGTGAATACTGAAATTGTAAGGAAATGGCTTTCCTACTGTATGTGCATATCCCCATACGTATGTGCATATCAAAATGTATAAAGTATCGACGAATAATTTGATGCAAAACCAGTTAATTTAAATATTTTTCCTGTGATGTCAAAGTTTTAGCAAATTCCATGTATCCGAGTGCAAGTGCAGTACGTGAAAAAATATTCGGATACTGCTCATTATTCTAAAACGAATTATAGCACAGTGAAAATGTAAATGCCTGTTGCCATAGAAAGATGTTAACTGATGAAATACGTTTACATGCACAAGGTCGTCTTCATATTTAGATTTACGCAAACTTAACTTTTTTCATGTAACTATACCAAAATTCGAATACATGTCCGAGTTCTTCAGATTAAAATAACTCGCATATATAAAGCCTTTTGTAATACGGAGTAAACGGCACATAAGTTTTGAGTAATTGATTTTTTCATTTCTTAAGAGGAAATTTTCATTTCTTCAAGTATTTTCAATATATTTCAAAATATAAAAAATCTTAGATAATAATTCTTAATTTACATTACAATATTTAATAAGAAAGGCAGAAGTAATATATTTTTAAATATATTAAAATATTTTATTTTTTTAATAATTTTTTAAATTTATGAGTTCAAAATATCTGCATTGAAACTGGAAAAAATTTAATACCAAAAAAATGAGCATCATTGTGTCAAATGTTTCCGTCGAATAGCTTTTTAAAATATACTGCAATAACTAAAAGATTTCAGAACAACGTGAGTTACGCTTTCTTGAGGGAGCAGCTCAATTTTACAAAATGAATCTTCGGTCGGTCCAAAAATAGAATCGAAAACAAAACATATCTTTTAACGCTGTGTTAGGTTAAAAAATATATTCTTTACTCTTTGAAATAAATGTAAAAGCAGGAAAGAAAAAAAAATATGTAAAAATTTCTATTCAACTTATATTTTAAGCACTTGGGATTTAAGCCACTTATATTTCAAGCGTTTGGGATTTAAACCACTTATATTTCAAGTTTTGCTTGGGACAAATAGTAGGCGATTACATTTAGTAAAAATAGCTTGGCATATATATATATTTAATGAGAAAAACGAAGAAGCAAAAGCTCTGTACAAAATACGATTTTATATAGTGCTATTTAAGTGAATGGATAAAGTATTATTGAATAAGATATAAAAGCAGTTCCTCGTCTGTGGATAATTCAGTGTCACTAGATTTTTATAAAATATCTTCTTTTGAAAAAATGAAACGATTGTCCAAAAATATTTCGTTAAATTGATTGTTCTTAATACTCTTCCTGGTAAAAAGAGATTAATTATATTATTCTTAGTCTTAAAAATTACTTTATTATTCTTAAAAATATTAATTTATTATTCTTAAAAATATTAATTTATTATTCTTAAAAATATTAATTTATTATTTTTAAAAATAATTTTAACCATTGTTTAGTTGAAACTTGAACATTCATATCAATAGAATTATGCTGTTTATATTTCAGTTATAAAAGAAAAGAATATTTAAGCATCTGCATGTAAGTCTTCATCTGCTCCGAAAGTTCTTTTTTTTAAAAAAAACTTGTTTTATGATATTAATTGCAGATCTTATCCAAAATGTTTTATTATTTTAAAAGATATACCTCGAAAATACAATTTAATATTCATTATTTATTTGGAATTTAACATACAAATGCAGTGCATGCATTTGAAATTCTTATTGAATCATCATCATTTCATCCTTGTAAACTGTGATCTTTAAATAAAACATTAATTTCTATTAGAACAAATTTACCGTACTAATGGCTCAAATGAGAAATTTAATGATGGTAAGGATTAATAGAATGCTATATTTGCTACATCTGCATATACTAATATGGCCTCTAAATTATTTTTCCTGTATATCTCCTGTTATTTTGAATTGGTTTCTTTCAAATTTTATGCAGGGGATTTCTCATTATTCAGAATCATTTAAAAGAAGAAAAGTTGGGGGTTGAATTTGAAAATTTTGAAGATTATGAAATTATAAATATGTGGGTGACTACTTGGGATAATGCAATACACATATTTTCCGATATGAATGTTATATTTTCTTTGATTATAGATTACGAGTAATAAGTGTCCGGATACTTTTTAAAGGACCTTGAATTTAATGGAGTATGTCTTTCTGGAAAAACATCAGAATGAGGGGCAATTGAATCCTTCTGGCCGGAACTGTTTGCAAAAGATTACACCAGTTCCTTCAAGACGTATTATAACCTTTAAAACTCCGTAGATATTTTACGAAAATAGATCCTTCCTTAAGGGACTTTTTCAACTGAGGAGGTAATTCCTTAGGGAAGTCGAGCATGTTCTGTTTCACCCTATTGTGTTTTGTCAAGGTATCCGTTTCACCACTGAATGACGCAAAGAGATACCGATCATTCTCATGTTAGAGAAGTGCTTAGATTTAGCAGTATATGACATAAATGGGCTTTTATTAAAAATTCGTCCCGTGCAGGCTACGAAATAATTATTGTATTTTACAAGTGGTACCTAGATGAACGAGCTTCGTGCGGCAGTTTCATTTATTTATTTAATTATTTTTTTTTGTAAAATCCTATCCTATGGCTCGTTTAAATTTATAAGCAGAATTTAATTGAATAGCAAATACGGGACATAAATTTTACTCGACTTTGTATTTCGAAGTACATGAATATTGGCAATAGTTTATGAAAAAAATACTTGTTCCTCTTTTTTGGGACACCTTATACATATAGTCTGTATGTATATGTGCGTATATAGAAATGATTCCAATCATAGACGTAACTGGAAATACGTTGGGTAGAGTCATATGCTTTCAAATGGCCGTTTTTATATGAAATAAAGAATTATGTTTTATTTTGTTAGAATCAATAAATATATTGATGAAAGTATTACGTAAACTAATATTTTACAGAATTCTTGATATCCTAACACAACCATTAAAGAAAGTTCAGTTGTTTCATAACTGAAAATGATCGAGTAGTAAGTGTTTAAATAAGGGTCGGATATAAAATTGCAGCATTTAAAGAAGTAAAAATACTTCCTTCGACTGAAACTCGACTATCAAATAAATTCTTCTAGTACACTATGCATCATAGATGGTGCAGCAGATTATTTACACACCCATGAAAATACATTGATTGAATCTGCAGTTTGCGTCATTTTTTTCGCATCGTTTATTTTTTAAGTTATCTCAAACGAAGGTTTCTAATTTATATAAATTTGGCAATAACGGGATATCTCACGAGAACCTTCGCATCCAGTAACGTTATTTAAAAATGTGCTGGTGAGAAAAGGACGTAACTGAAAAGAGTTGTGAAGATGAGTCCTATCATGTTTAAACTACATCCTCAACAAATCACATAACGAAACAGACTCCTCCAAATAATCAAATAATAGTCGAAGTAAAATAACGGTATATGGTTAGCAGACGATAAAATATCACCGAGAAGTAATTGTCTGATTGAATTTGCTTTTCCCTTCGGGTTTATTAAATTCGAAACATTTTGATCTACATATAAAAAAGAAGGTCTTGAGATGTTTGATAGTAATTTTGTATTGTTCCTTTTCTTCGTTCTTTCCTTTTCTTCTTTATGAATTCCGTTGATATTGAATTTTTAGTGAAAAGAAACAGTTCAAGTAAATTCCTTACAAAGACGACATTTAAAAGCAGTTTGTCCTGACTTTCTAGAGAAATGTGAAAAAATCCCGATGATGTCCGCATACTTTTAATCGTATATATAGAGATATAAGTAAAATTCAATGAGAAAAGTGAAGATAAAGTATGAAACAAGGCAATGAACGCACTAATTGCTTATCAGAGAATGAAATCGAAATGAGTGTGAAAACTAATTAAAACATTTTTTGAAAACAGTATTGAACAATTAAGTGAAAAGACATTATCTTCAGAACTAATGCTAAAATAGACTATTGTTGAATTATGGGAAAATATGAATATATATATATATATATATATATAATATATATATACCATAAAAAAAAGAAAGAACAGTACGGCAAATATACCTCTTTTTCCGTGTCGAGAAAAAAATTGGACCATGTATGAACTTAAGAGATACGACGCTTGTTAAAGTCTATATGAAGGCTAAAAAAATTTTGATGTGTGTGATGAAGATAAAAATAATATATATATATATATATATATATATATATATATATATATATATATATATATATATATATATATATATTATATATATATATAACTGAAAAGGTATAAAATGAAAAAATAAATAAACAGAGCTTTTTAAATAAAAGATGTCTGGAAAAAAATTCTGAAGTAAAATTATTATTAAATAGATACGTTAAATTCTGATCAAAAGATGTATTTTCTAGCTTCAAAAATAGATCTTGTTACTTGGATGAAGCTTCTACAATTCGAAGCTTCCGCTTGGATGAATTGCGCCACCTACTAGTATTATTAGGTCATCCATTGTACAACCTTTCGCAAAAAGTATTCTGAAATGGCGAAATGGGATATTAATTTCTAAGTTTCCAAGGTGGCACTTACTGTCTTTCGAGCATCTTGAATATGCACGTGGTCAGCGCAGTAGTATCCGAATTCAGAGGACTTAAGGAATCTTTACTAGGTTTCGGTATCAGTTTCAGTACTCATGGCATGTATCCAATTAATAGGAACACATACCCTTTCTATATTCTTTTAAAAATGTACAGTATTTCAACTTGAGAGTATTCCGACAAAAGTGAGATAATGAAATAATTGGGGATCCGGCAAAGTTTCCTTTGTTACTAACAAGAAAATATGTAATTTTTTAATTGCTAGACTGGGATTGTATACATTTTGAATACATCCTATGCAGCTTGTTGATTGTTGCTTTTTTCCGAAAACATCGGGATCCAGCTAGGTTTCCAAAACTAAGGAAATGTTTTATTAGATTTGGAAGTGACAGTTACATTATCAGCAACGATATTTAGTTCCATTTTCGGCACTGCAAATGAATCGTTCCCAATCAGTTTGGTCAGAAATATAATGCCCTGGAAGTTGAGGAATACAATAGATGCATTTAATTGAGCTTGGAAAATCCGGAAGTGATTTTCTTACAAGTTATTCCCCACCAGGTATGTGAAAAATTTAGACATATATGCTAGACAGAGAGCAAAATCTAGACAGTGAGAAGTCTTACTTCCTTGGTGGAATTGCATGTGTTCACTATTGTTTAAGAGACAAAGAAAGTAACGAATTATAAATTCCCCAATGTGTCATCCTCAAGAATTCACACCTCTACTACCTCAAACTAGACTGTGACAAATAAAATAACATAGTGTTATCATGAAAGGAGCCAGAAGTTCAGCCACTAACCTATCTAGTCGATGTTTACAAATTTTAACACTAAGCGAAAAGAGTTACAAACTTGTTATAATAATATGGTTGGCAAGCGCTTGCAAATGTGTATGTGAAGTGAAATCATTGAAGAGGGAAGATAGAAACGAAAAGAGGAGTAGGGCGTCAACTCCTGAAAATCGACCAAAATAAACTTTTCTTTGAACTCAACTATAATACTCAACAAGGAGAAATATACTTTAGTTTTGGACAATTATAACAGCGTCACTTGCTGAGACTTATACGCTGGTAGTCACCAACAGGGATAGTGACTACTCTTAGAGCCAAGCCTTAACACTTAGCACCAAACCATACCACACCTCCGTTTCTAGAGCTCATAAATGTCCCTTTCTGGTTTGGCACAGACGTACGTGGACTTTAAGCAATTGGAAAGAAGTATACACATCACAAAATACATATAACATAAAAATTGGTAAAAAAAATATATGGACTACAATAAAACTGGATGAATGAACACGATAGTGTACAGAATGAGGAAAAAAATAAAATAAGAAAAACTTATAAAAAATTAGGTATTAGAAGAAGCTGAAGGAGATGAATAAAATGCGTTTAGTATTAAAATATTGGAGGGAAAATTGATAGGGTTATTCTAATTGGAATAATTCTCCATGATTAATTTGGAATTTGATCATGTTTATGATTTTTTTGGAAGATAAATTATTAAGGATTCTTCACAAGTTCAGGAGAAGGGTTGCAATTTTACTGTTTTAACGATTTTATAAACAGAACGGCCAGTGTTCCCACTGACCCAAAGGTTTTGCCATTTTCTTATAAATATTTCCTGGAGATACTGTTTAAGTTGACACCGGGGTTTTGGATCTTCATTTGAAGCCCCTTCGATGCAATGGTGGTTGCTTTTGCGAGAATACCTTTTTCATTACCCTGAAAACCAGAATGGCCTTAGATGTTTGAGTTTTGGAGGAGTAGGGACAGGATGTCTAGAACAAATTCATAAGACGTAAAGGGATCTTGTATAGTTAGCAAATTCGATATACTATATGTCACAGAATTTAACTGTTTCATTTACTTCACTAGCTCGTATAATATCGTTTTTCAGTCCAAACAATTCGGCCTGAAACACTGTATGAAATTCCCTCACTTTTTCTTTCCATTCAAGGACTTTAATGCCATTTTTGAATGTGTAATATGAAAATCCCGTTCCCAGTTTTGGACCCATCTGTGTAGAAAGTTAGATTCTTATCCTCTTCAAAGAGCTTTATTGTTGAGACTTATGTTCCTATTTCAAACAATGAAGGATGGATAGTAATATTAGTGACTCCACTTTTTCTTTAGCAGACTGTCAGTCCGATTAATATTCTGGAGAACACAGTGCAACTCTCATCTAAAGGGTTGCCATGCACTTCTATAAGCAAACGAAAAGTCAACGGATTCTCATAACAGATTTTTTACTTGTAGTCGAGGGCAGGAAGAAACAAGAGATAAGGATAAACTGAAATAGTTCGAAGAGCCCTGGATTCCTCTGAATAGAGCTCCTGAGAGTATTTATGTATAACGAATCGAAAAATATAAATTACAGGGAATTTTTGAGTGGTTGGACTCTGTGGAAGCATAATTTGAAATCGAAAGAATTTTAAATACATTTCTAAGGTCATAAAATAAAATAAGAAATAGATAATAAGTGTTAATGAAGATTTTCAAAATTTTTATTGGCAAAAAAATAAATTAAGACAAGAATGTGATTCTTATGAGGAATCCATTCTGTCAATAAATTTGAACTAAATCTTTTCAGAAGTGCTCGATCGCATGTGAAACAAGCATTTTAATGATCATTCGAAAACTAATTTCTTAGGTGTATGTACAAAACATGATACGTTTCTAACTCTAGTTGGACCAAAACAGCAAAAGATCATTCAAGCCGTTTGATTTATGGAATGTCATTAGAATTCATGTACGCCTGCGCATGACCCAATCTACACTCATGGAAAGTTATCTTTCGTTATTTCTAAAATCTCTCAAGCCTATAAAAAATGAATGATTGCACCTAACTTTGACAACGACAGATTAAAATTTTTTCTAGGAAGAAATAAAGAATAGCTGCTTAAGTGTAAAAGAAATATTGTCAATATTTAAAATTGGAGGGGGATTTTCTCTCTTTCTCATACAAAAGGGTTAATTTATCTGAAAATAAGTTTCACATCCTCTTGTTCTAAAAGCCATTATGCTTTTTATAAGCTGAAAGGGAAGTGAAATTTAGCTATGAGTAACTAAACATAACGTTTTGATTTGTTTTATTAAATAGAATTGAATAGTTTATTTCGATATGTTTTTCCTGGAGATATTTCTAAAATTTACATTAAAAAATTGATGCAATTTGAAAGTAAGAATTTAGTATTATAATAGTAGTAAAAAATGAACAATAATAAAAGCAGTAGTCATATTAAAATAGTAATAAAAGTAGATGAATTGGTTTTCCGTTATTGAAACAATAAAGTTCTGGAGAAAATGCAGGGGAAAATGATGCACATGGAATGGGAATTTAAAGCTGCTATTGATTTCAACGATTCAGGTAAATGGAAAACACATTCCAAATCATTGTTAGGAATGATAATGGAACAGACAAGTGGAATAAAGCATTGTTTTTGCTATATGAAATCACGCATGGAATAATAAGTCTGTTCATGCTCTCATAATACAACTAAAACGTTTAGTTCCAAATTCATTTTGGGATCTTCGGCAGATCTCGAGGCAAAGAAAAAATGTATCCCATCCCAGCGTAGTGAAGGGAAAAGAGTAGTTAGATTTGAAATAACACTCAGATTATGTTGCTCACTTGGCTGTGGTGTCGCGTAAATCAGCTGTTTTGCATATCAAAATTATTTCCAGTTATAATAATATCTTCTGAAAATGTTTACAAAAATTTTTCAGGCGGTCATTTGTATGCTGTATAACATTTTACGCCATATCTTCCATTCATGTATTTCGGAAAAGACATACTTTCACATGCCCGGCAAACTACAGCAGCTGTTTTAACTTCTGCCTATTGACTGCTTCAACACTTTACATTAGAGCTACATTTAAATGATTATGTATGATAATTTGAAAATATTTCATTATACGCAACTAAAGAGTCATTTCATACACTTTAATTTCCTCTCAACTATTAAAATAAGCCTTCCTTGGCACATGTTTGGAATGGATGCAAATATTCTGTGTTTAAATTAATAATCATTGTTGTCATTTTTTTATAATGCTAATGATCCAAAAGATACCGAATTTAAAAACATACACTTCTTTTAATCTAATGAACATCTATCATGAACTACTCTAACTAAGCTGAATAGTACTTTAGCAATTATGTGGTGAACTGATTTAAATCCAAGAAATAAGAATTTCGTATTCTATTGTATCAATCTGCTTTATAAAAGAAAATCGGAATCAGCAACCAGCATGTATTAAAGTGCTCTAGTGTTTCACTGCAATCGTAGACAGAAGTTTAAAATCAAAACTGGGAACTCATTTAAAATACAAAATCTTCACATACAAAATATTCATTTCAGATCTTTTTACATTTCGTTTAAAAAAAATACTAATCGCCTTTAATGACCAGCCTGTTCGTTCGGGTTATTTATTTTTTGAAGCGAAATGATTTATATGGAGTGCACTTTTAAAAAAAACTTTCAAACGTATTTTTTGGTACGTCTGAAGACGTGAATTTAATTGAATCAGTCTGCTAAAACTTTCTGGGTTGCAAATCATAAAATGCATACATTATGAAATAAAAGCGGGGGTAAAAATTCTACTTCGGAAGCAATGTTAGATAAAACAGGATTTTTTAAATCTTAATTTTAATGGTAAAAACAGGCAATTGAATTTTTTGATGGATGAATTTGAATTTAATCATAACTTTAATTTTGATTGTAAACAAAGTAAATTAAAAAACATGAATGTATTAAAAATAAGGAAAACAATTGTACTTGAATAAAAGTGACATTATTAAAAAGTCCTGGCATTTATTGTAGAAGCAACTTCAAGTTGTGTCTGGAGTAGCCAGTAGTGTGGTAATGAGTCTGCAGTTGGATGCAGCTAAAGGGAGGACACAGTGGAGAATTTCAGCTGTTTGGAGAGACCGTAGATCGAAGCTCCGAAGATTCCCTCTCCTGATGAATTCTGTCTGGCCGCTTTGTGCGTTGTGGTCGATTACTACTTGTGGGTTACTGTTTGCTGTTGTGTGCTGTCCTGTGTTCGTCTCGGCTGTGTATTTGTGTCTTTGTATTAGCGTCTTCGTATAAAATAAACGTCGTTGTTGTTTTCAATTGAGGATAGCTGATTGTTTTCACACCATACACCCACTACAAGCGAACCGGTGATTTTACGGTAGTAGTGGTAGTACGGTAGCTACGTAACAATATATATATATATATATGTGTGTGTGTGTGTGTGTGTGTGTGTGTGTGTGTGTGTGTGTGTGTGTGTATTGTAGACATATAACAATAGAGAATATTGACTTAGGATGAGGATTTTAAGAAAAAGAAAAACACATTATCTGTTAAAAATATGAGACCTCATAAATACTGTTTAAAATTGAATTTGTTAGAAAATATCTATACTTGAATTTCAGTTAAATATTTTTTTCTAATTTGTCAGAATTAAATATTTGGGATAAATTTATTTTCAAACAAATGTATTTGTTTACGTTATGATATGATGTGTATGATTTACGTTATTTTAACCGTTTTAAAAACTGCCTAATTATAAAATGTAATTTTAATGAAAAGCATTCATTTAGAGATATTTTTAAAATAATAAAGAAGTAAATGTTACATGAAGAAGACATTCACCGTTGTACTGCATAGGCTCAAATTAAACTGCAATATTTGCAAA
The DNA here is from genome assembly GCF_947563725.1 of Argiope bruennichi. Lineage (NCBI taxonomy): Eukaryota > Metazoa > Arthropoda > Arachnida > Araneae > Araneidae > Argiope > Argiope bruennichi. Next base: position 2,656,755 of record NC_079163.1, on the reverse strand, counting down.
AATCTCTGCATTATCTCAGAAGATATAAGAAATACAAAATACAAAACATAGCCCAATATGTAGGAGACTGTGCTGTATGCGGATATTGTAAAAGTCCTAAACGAAACAATAAGGACTATTCACCAAACGATAGAAAGTCGGTATTTTCCATATACCTGGAAATATTTGAAATTCATTTTGACCGTTTTTTTTTTAAATGAACAAAAACTGCATTTTTCAAGATTTTTTTTTTTTTGGTAAATGATGGAATTTTTATATATTTAGTTATTGAATTTAACATTTCCATCCTATTTCCTCCTTCCTTGGTATGACATCAGATGCTATCGTGCCAGAAAAATGTGCATTTATATGGTTTCGCTACTGCTTAGATGTATGTTCCAATGCACTAAAGGGTCTAAAACCTTTATTTTGTGACGCTACGGCTAATTAAAACGATGGAATCATATACAAATCAATAATATCAATTGCAATGTTTTTTTCAATTACATGAAATGTTTTTGCCAAGTGAGATACCACATGTTCTCAGACGTGTTCCTTAATGTATCTACTCTCAGTTTTTTCTAAAATATTGAGAACCATTAAACAAATACCGCACCAAGTACAATACAAATTTTAAGGCATATAATATATAGATTGGCTAAATACATTCCTTGGAATAGTTGCTCGCCTCTATTATTTTATGATCTGCTTCACAATCATATGTCTAATACTATAGTGAATTGATCCAATCGAAGACTTTTGAATCTTTTTGGCTCATGATCATACTGTAGAAATCTTATGAATTCTTTGGATGCATTGTTTCATAATCAGAGACCAAGTCTGTGACACTTGTAAAATTTCCCTTTCCATTAGATATCATTTATAAAAATCTTTGTGATATCAAGTGTGAAAATATATTCCGAATGGGTGACCAATTATGAAATGAAATTTATCAAAAATAAATAAATACCAGTCATTCCAATATAGCAGATACTTTCGAGCATGAAAACATGGTGTAAATGACCAGTATGTGTGTTCATACTAACGATTTCCTCCTTCTTCCCTATTCATTTAGACACATCAAATTATATTCAAATGTCAATGAAATGAAAGAAAAGAAATTAAAAGTAGAATAGAGGCTTGTTCAGTTGTCAAAACGATCGCAGTTAGTCGTTCATAGCATCGATAATAACGAAAAAAAACATATATTTGTGTTCCACATATTCTCTAAGAATAATTAGGAAAAGTCATGAACAAACAAGAAATCGGAAAATAAGCAAGGAAAACAATAATGTCTGTAATTCACTTGCGGTCAAAATGACCATTCCCCTAATGTTCATTTTTAGAAAGCAAAAGGAAAGAGTATTCATAATAAAAAAAATCCTTTTTTAATCCCTACTGCAGCATAATTTGATCTCATAAGCATCATTTTAGAGTCCAGGACGCACGAACCTGCCGCAGGTAAAGTAATAGAAAATTCATACATGGGAAAAACCGTGTGGCATTCTTATGAAAAAGATTATGCAAAGGCGCAGGATTAGAAAACAAAAAAAAAATGTAATTAAATATAAAAAGAGAGAGATCTTCAGTTAATTAAATTCTAATGCTGTTCACACTTCACAGTAAATAGAGAAGGCCTTGTTTCGATTATAATTTAGATTATTTTAAAAGAAAAAAGAGAAATATTTTTAAAAATGCATATTCCTGCACGAATCTTTACGGAAAAGAAAAATCAATAAGGCTTCAAGAAAATTTACCAAAAAAAAAGTATAAAACAATTATATCTTAACTATGTAGTTCCTGATGTGAAAAATATGTAAGAAAAAACACTTAAAGTGTTTCTATTAAAACCATTTCTAATTTCCCGAAATCTTTTAAAGACCGCATAATCAATGTAAATAAAGCAGAGACGAGAAGTTTTTGCAATGTAAGAAGGTTCCGTTAATGAACTTGCTCGGAATGTTGCGTCGACAAGCCTTAAAATAAAATTAGGAAAACCAAGAAAAGATAAAAACTTCACAAAATTCTCAAATGAAAAAAAAAATAATGTTTTTTTCTAACATAGTCCCTGCTGTTGCATCACGTGAAATCACTGTTATGTGGAATTAAATTTAATTCGCCCTTACCTAACTCTCTTTAGCTCTAAAGATTGGGGGAGGGATGAAAGCATTGAGTTGAAACATCTGTTAATGCCCCCCCCCCCTTTTTTTTCTTCTCTTATTTGCGTGCAGGTGAAGAACTAAAGGTATTTCCCATTCATGTCTTCAGAAACTGCAATACTACTTCCTGGTTTTATTTACAAAAATTTCGTCGAGTAGATTTTTTAAAAAAGAAAACTAATTTTTTTTGTGTCTTTCTAAATCATGCATAGCATATCTTTTTTCAGTTCCACCTATCATCGGTATAAATTAGTCAAATTCTTTTGAAATTTTGATTAATTTGCAGTATCGGTTTCTCCTAATAATTTCCAGATGCCCAAAAAGAACGGAAAGGAAAGGATTTAAACATGGCATTTTTTTTTTTGTATGTTTCGTGACTAACGGCTTTATTAATGTGCTTCGTAATTGGAACTTTCGGTTTCATTTAGATAAAAATGATTTTCTCACAAATAAATTGGCGCTAAGAGTGGAATGTAAACTTTCAGAGAATTTATTTAAATAAGAAGCGTAAAGGGATGTAATTGTCATTTTTTGTCAAATTATAGGATTATTCTGTTTCTTTTTTCCTCAAAGGGATTTTTAAAGTATAAATGCATTTTAACATTGTTTAATGGTGTAAGTGATATTATTTTAAAATATTTTATAACCAAACCAAAGTTGATTAATATTCAATACAGAAATAATTTCATAGCAGGTCTTTGGGAAGAATTTGTTTTAATTCATAAATCAATATTCTAAATCACTTTCCTATTAAAAAATTTTCTTACAGATGAATATTTTGTATTCATCAGTAAGATTTAAATAAACACAAAAATCATTTTTATCATACTTATTTTTTTTAAAGATTTTATGTAGAAAGAAATGTTTTTTTATAAAATGTAACTAACTTTTAATGGATCAAAACGCCCAAAAGTTATTTTTGAAATGAATTGTTTATAAAGTTATTCGTATTATTTAATATATTCTTCTCCTCGTATTAATACTCACAACAATGCCTTCTTTCTTAATTATCAGCATTTCAGATATTAATTCTATTTGTTTTGCATTATGTATTTTATTGTATTTGTGTTATTTTATGGGCGTAGAAACATTACGACATATTAACATCCTACTTTTATCGGTTGTCACAAATATTCTAGAATATGAATTTTCAACTTTGTAAATGTTGCTTTGTTTCCCTTTTAAAGTGAAAACTAATATTTTCTTACTCATTCCATATCCATTTTCTGGTAATATTTTAATATTGTTTCTAAACTATTATTTCTACATCACTCTTACTATAGCTTTTCGCTTAGAAAATAGAACAAACGTTTTCCCAAGGAGTAATGTCCACAATCGGCAATAGCTTCGTAGTGTGGGAAACGTTTAAATAATTGTTCCTGCAATTGTTCACTGCGAAAGTATTTCTTGATAAAAAAATTTCCCTTTCAAGATTTACCTTTAAATTAAAAAAAAATATATTATAACTAAAAAAACTATAGTAAACAGAAATTCTTTTTTCCTACTGTTTTATCCTTTTGCAGATAGCTAAATGCTGTTCTGCATATATTGTCTATGCTGCATCTCTGGCGTAATTGCAAGAGAAATGGCCAATTTCAAAATATTTACTCATAACAGAGAAATTTAAAACTTTACGCATTTAATGCGTATGCAAGCCTAGTCGCAGACAAATTTCACAAATAACGTATTTCTTATGGAGACATATGAACATCACCGAGGAAAAGGAATATTTCAAAATAAAAAATAAAAAAAAAATAACTAAACTTGCTGGTAAATATTAAAAAAAATGTTGTGGTTTGCAGAATTTTCTATTATTTTATTGTAAATTTAACAAACATTTATGAAAACATAATATTATATCAAAAATTGAAAAGAATGCATATACCTGCTTTAAAATTCATAACCCAAAAACATGCTCCGTGTTTATGCCTCACTTTGTTGGGGAAAAAAGTCTTTACTCACGATTGTTGATTTCAATGCCTTTAATTTAATTTTTTTTTATAATTAAGTCACTTAAATTAATTAATGAATTTTTTTTATTTTATTTGAAAGAAATTTTTTTTTCCAAGTTCAAACCAAATTTCTATACTTAGATTTAAATTCAAGCGAGCCTATAAATGTGCAGTTATCATTTTTTGAGGAATCCAGAAGGTTTAGGAAAATAAAGAAAGTGGATCTTGCAAGTTAAATGGTTCATTATATATGCAATAAGCAATTAACTCAGATGATTTGTTTTATCATTTACTATTTACAAATTAAACTTTTAATTACTTACATGAGGTAACCATATGTATTAAATAACCATTACAACAGAAAGCATCTTCCTGGACAAATCGTTTGTCATTTAATATGATGCCATGGACAATAGCATCATATTAAATGGCAAGCTTTCAGAAAACTGAGAGCTTGAACATTTCCATTAAGAAAATAAACTATAAAGATAAATATGAATACCATATATATATATATATATATATATATATATATATATATATATAATAGGAATACCATATACCATTTACTTTGGAAAAATATTAATGCTCTTTATTATTTGTACTGTCGCATAAAATCGATAATTTCCTTATCTGCTGGTCAGTCTAACAATGACACTTGTATTCATTGAATGTGCGTGAATTCATCTTCCTCAAGATATGTGCATATCTTTTTGTTGTCAGTTTCCTTAGTTCTAAAGGAGATGATTTCACATATTTACAATCCTCCAGCAGTGTGATAAAGATGTGAAGTGATATTATAGGCGTGAGACTCTCCTTTTCCAACAATACCACAGAATTCGGAACGACCAAACCACGTTGACGAGAACTAGATTACCATAAATCACTGCAGGTAATTTCGACCCTTAATCGCAGGAGGAAAGTCCAGAAGCATCGAATGGATTCTCTTCGTAAATTTTGCAACTAAGGAAAGGCGGCTTTCTAGATTTAGGGGAGTCATAAGCGTTCTTGTATGTGCCTTTCATGAGATTTCTACTAAATCGTCCAATAAATAGTTTCCTGCTGTTCACCTAATATTTATACTTCTCACGAATTTAATTTTATTGGGATTTAGGAATGTTTATGAATGTTCAAAGCTGCACTTTCATAAATTCCACTTTCTTCGCATCACTGAGAAATTATTTGGCCAATAAAGTACTTCTTTGGCTTATTTAATAATTTCAATAAAAAATGAATTTCAGATAGATTTCACAAAATTCCTTTCACTCTAAGTATAAATAGGATAGATTTTTGTGTTAAGAACATGGAAATCGTCCTTAATCTTTCAGATAATTGATCTTTAATATTTCAGAAGACATTTTGGCAAAGCTATATTTCAACATGTATAAAATAATTCTTTTACATAAAGGGTTTAAATGTTTTTTTCAAATATCATTATAATTCTCCTTTTTTTTTTTTTTTTTTGCTTTTGTTTCTAAACTTGCTTTAGTTTTTATATTTATGGAATCAAATTCACATGATTAGAAAGAGTCATGCTAATGCTTTTAGTTCAAGTAAATAAGATTATTTTCCTTAAAAAAATTATTGGGTTTATCAAAATCATATATTCAATTGAGGTAATCAAATCTTCCAAACTATGTTTGCGTTGGAGTTAAATTGAGCGTGAATCATGAATATCTCGTAGACAAATGGCTGCCAAAATTGACTATATATGTATGTGTGTGTGTGTGTGTGTTTGTGAGATTCAAAAACTTTCAGGTTTGAAAATTGCCTCTAAAAACTTGCCTTAAAAATATGAAAAATTTATAATAATTCATATTTATAAAGTGATCAAAATATCAAATAAAAGTATGTCTAATTAAAAAATTATAATAATAAATTTTATTTTATTTAATAGGTGGACCTGATATTCTAACAATATCAGGTCCACCTTAAAATTATTAAAGCCCACACATAAACAGAGGTCCAAATAAAGTGGAATAAGTATATTTTTCTCTAAAAAGTACATCTAGACTTATATTTCCAAACATAAAATATCAAGGAAGAAATTCTATGGAAAGGCTTTGGTCTCTATAAAGGTTGCTGAAAAATGATTTAAAAAATTTATACACCCACATAGTACGAAAATATGAATGCGCAAAATGTTCCTCTTACATTCATCTATGCACCATTGAATTTTGCAATGCTATCTACAGGATTTGCAGATATCTCTTTATTTCTGAATTTAGAAGGGCTTACTACCAATTTAGATGGGAAAATTATAATATGCAAATATTTATAAATTATTGTATTATCGGAGTATTATGCTTTGAAAGAAATTTCCTACACACGCATGATGTTCACTTTGATTGGACTCCTATTTCAGCACCTAATTTGAAAATAGAAGTAGAGAAGAATGGCAACAGTTAAGAAAATAAACAGTTGTTCCACTTTTGGGAGACTCTTCTAATTTCTGAAATTTCATTATCACTCAGCCTTTCTTACTGTAAAACTTCATAAAACAATTAAACGCTTACGAAAATTTTCTTATTAATCACTGAAATTAAAAATTAAAGGAGAATTAAACGCGATAATCGAAGATATTCTAAATGAAAAATTTGCAGGAGAATTGGAATATAGATTTGTTTTTCGAGTTAATAAAAACTTATGCCCTCTCCAATTTGGTACCGTGTAAGCAAAGAGTAAAAGAAGGATTAAAGAATAAAAAATTTAAGAAATGTAATATGTCATTTAATTTTTTTTCATAAAAATACTTTAATTGCATTAAATGGAAAAATGCTTGAATTTTAATAGCGGACATTAAAGCTTTCTCCTCTTTTTATTCTAATTTTTGGTTAGATTTAAAATATGGTTCTTGTTAGACAAAAAGAGAGTTGGAGGGGGGGGGGAATAAATGAATGATTAAAATATACAGAAGAAAAAGAATTATCAGATTTTGGCGGAGTTACTTTTAAATAAAAGAAATTAAATCGACAAGTTTAGTATTACAGCGTATTTGCATCAAACGGTTCCTCATCGAGTATATTCAAAATATTAGAAAAACGTAGAAGAAATTCTAATTTTTTTGCCGAAGCTATTTTCAAACACTATTGATGAAAGAGAAAAGTGATGGTATATTTAAAGTTTCGAAGTTCAACATTTTGTATTTTATTAGGATTTTTTCCTGATACAATTATGCACATTTTAAAAGCAAAACAGAGTCTGCTTGATTAAATTTATTCGTGAAACTTATTTTTTTTAAATTTTAAAATCTCAGAATATATTTCTTGGAATAGACATAAAAGTTTATGTGTAATATTTTTTCAGCATATTTAATATTATAAAAGTATAGAGTATAATAAAAGTTTATGTGTAATATTTTCTCATCAATATTCTTAAATACTGATGAGAAAATAATTTAAGCCTTTTTCAGCAAAAAGGAACTTTATTAAAAGAGAGAAAAGATAAAATTTAATAAAATTGAATGAGAATAACTTTCAGGATGAATACTTATGATTTTAAGGTGATTACAATAGAGGATCAATTTGCTGTTCGACAAAAAAAAATGTCTTCTTTTAGAATCCTTGAACTTCTACATAAGTTTATTTAAATATCCAAGTTATTTATTCACATTTTTCAGAGAATTGTTTATTATATTGTTATAATATCAGAGATTTTGACAGAAATGTTTCGTCTACTTCATTTTTATTTACAACAAACAGTGAAATGAACGCAAAAAGTTATAAAAGTATTTGAAATCAATTGATTTTATGTAAAATAATTAAAAGTTGCATTGACTTTTAAAATTAAGAATTATTTATAATTTCAGCATGAAAATAAGATATTTAAATTTTAATTATTAGGATAGTTATAAACATTTTATTTGCTTGGTAATATCAAAAGATTCCAGAAATTTATTAATTTTCGAAGTAAATTTTGATGCAAAAATTGTTATGTGCAATCATTATAAAATGCTTTGCTTTTGAAGTAAGACAATAATTATATTTTTAGAACTTATGTTTTTATCATTATCGTGAGCACTTTCCAGTGCTGATTCCAAAAACCTCGTAGTATATTAAATGTAATAAGAATTTAAATATTATTTTTGTTAAAACATATAACATTATTTTATCTAAATAAAATTTCCTTTCGCAAAATAGAAAAAAAATTAATTAAAAGCGAAGCTAAAAGAAAAATTTATTCTGTGCTGATTTGCTGAATGGATATTTTATTGTTTTCACTTAAATAATTGTCTTTGCAATAAATTTGGAGCTTAGAATGTTTCCTTTACTTTTTTAGATATATTATTATGATATTTTCTACTTATCCTCGAATAATTTCGAAAAATTAAATTATTTAATTATTTTCAACTTGCAACATTTAATTATTTTCACTCTTCTTCAAGGGATCTATTTTTAAGAGAATACAATTTTATATAAGAGGTGGAGTTTTGCTCTTCCATAAATCATGCATTATGCTTCCTTCCAGCGAAGATTGACCAATCTAAACCCAGATGCACTGCAATCAATTCCAACCTCAGAATAAGATTTAATTTCGTACGTTATTATTACTCCCCATAATAAATGTTTAAATGCTTAAAACTAGTGTAGTTGACTAAATCAAGCTTTGAATATTAAACTGCCTTACACATATTAAACTTTGATACCTTTTGAACTAACTCTTTTACACGAAATCCTCAAACATGAAGAGTTTAGCCTGTTATTAAACTTCCTTCAAATTATGACCAACCTCTTTTAAACATTTTCTCGGAATTGACAAGTGAATAGGCTCTCGAAACCCAAGTATTAAAATTATTAATTCCTCGAGTTTTAAATTGCCGTCTTCTCAAATCTCATGGAAATATTTAAAATTTTCCGTGCAACTATTATAGTACAACATAAAACTTTAAATATTTCCTTGAGATTTGAGAAAACGGCTATTCTATTACAATTCTACTGTAATAAATTTACTTCAGTTATTCTGAAAAAGAATTCAATTGGATTTGGTTGTACAGAACATTAGCTATGGCAGTTTATTGTAAAGTAATTAAAAATTGCTTTGCTTTTTAAAAATAAGAAATGTTTATAATTTTTGCATTAAAATAACATATTTAAGTTTTAATTATTAGAATAATTATAAGCAAAAATTTGTAACAGTATTATGCAATTTGTACAGTGATAATTTTGATATACGAACGTGTAAATGGTCAGTGGAAGAAATCATGTATTTAATTAAACAGAAATATTTCAGAAAATCGGACTAATGATCAGAGAAATTGAAAGAATATAAATCGATTATTAGAGCTATGATAATTTCTTGGTTAATAAAATCGGTTTCTACTAAAGGACAGTTTTTTTAATTACTAACAGTTTTCATTATTCATAGAAGATGAAGTCACAAGCGGTGAAACTGAATTGGAAATACAATGAAAAAAATTATTGAGAAGAAGAAACGAAGTTGAATAAATTAAACCGAAGTTAATTGAAATTAATTAATACATTTTTATGTTAAATAATAAACGCTGGAGAACTTGCTATTAGTGAGATGCGCAGAGAGTATAACCCTAATTTTATAACTGTTGCTACTCAGAATGTGAATTATTTTGTAGAAAATTTGCATATATTTTTCGATACATGTTTCCTTCACGGAAATCATGAATAATGTATATTATAGTAATATATCCATAACTTTTATAGTAATATATCCATAACTTTTTTAATAAATCCAATTCCTAAAAATGGCTGGAAGTAAAATAAGTTTAACTGGATCATGATATTCTTCCGAATATCTAGAGATTGAAATGAAGCCGCATTGTGTTCGATCTAGCGGTAGGCTAGTAGCTGTTCCGTATTTGGGACGTGGCTCTCGATTTTGCTCCACCACAAATCCTCGCTGAACGTGGAACTAAAGTTCCTTCAATCCGCCAGAGTTGAAAGTCTGACCATTCGTGAAGTATGAAAGTTTCAATTCCCACAAGCAGTGTATAGATGCAAGTGTTGATGAATTTTCAGATTCCAAAGGTTACTCTTAACATGTATGAATTTATCAAGCTAATTTAGATGAAAACAGTTTTCATGGGGTATTTTAAGATTTTTATAATTAAAAAAATTCGCTTCCTTCATCTTTATTAAATTTTTTAAAGTCAAAAATGCGCCGGGCAAAATATTAACTTCGATTCATACAGTAAACATTTTAAACAGTTTTTAGAATTTCCCTCTCTCATTTTAAGTCATAGTTTCCCATATCGTTTTTTCTTTTATGAAACCTAAATGCATCAGTTAATCAACAATTAGAGAAGTTTGAAGTGAAAGAAAATTTTCATGGGTAAGAAAGCAGAGCACTTTATAAATTTAATTATTAAGTTTCATATTTTGAAAGAGCTTGTCTTTAAAAACCGGATTTCTTTCATATAAACTTCAGCTATTCTTGACATTAATCAATGTAATACAAAATCAATCCAACACAAATCGCAATTACTCAATCCTATCTGATACGAGCAGAACATTCTTTTTATTGAGCTAAAGATTTCCCATTATTTCCTTCCTTCTTGTAGACTCTACCTGTCAAATAATCTACCAGCTTCATTGTAGGTAAATACTTTTCCAATACCTTTTCTATTGAAGATTTTATTCGATATCTCTTCCAAGATGAGGTTTCTTTTCTTCTTTTTTATTTCTACATCTCCCAAAGAAGGCACTATTGTTTTCGCTGATCAAAAATAAATTATCTGAATACATATAGTCCAAGTGTCCTTAAAATGCAAATAAGCCCAGACATTTTTATATAAAGTGATGAATTTATGAAAAATGCTCCAGAATTTCCGCTAAAACAGTATTTAAGCGGAAAGTTAAAGAACATTAGGAATAAAAAGAAATATTAAAAAATTGAAAATAGGTCTGATAAATTTTTGCTCGGTATTCCTTTTTTAAGACTTTGATCTGTAAAGACAAAAATGATTCATTCTAGTTTTAGGCTTTCTCATTTAACAATTTAATCAGATGATTCATTTGCTAATCGAGGTATTTTAAATAACCTCAATTATTTTTATATATCAGTCAAAATCATCTGTAAAACTCGATTTTATTTACTTCCCCAAGGAGCTATTTAGAAGGAAAATTAGTGTCTTCGAAAACTTATTAGTTATTACAAATTTAGCGTAACTAATAAATTTGGAATACTAATTACTTAGATTGCAATTAGTATTCTAAATGCAATCACTTTTTTGCATTTGAGATTGTAATTATTTGTTTACTTCCTTTTGTAATCCTGGCTGTATTATAATGCAAATATGTAATTAAATTCAGGCCCTTACTTTATTTATTGGAATCACTGATTATTCATTTCAATAAGTAACTATTATGATAATTGATATAAATATGTTTATTAATAAAATTTCATGACTGGTTCATTTCTACATTAATTAATAAGACAATAATTTTCTTTTATTAGAGAATAAATGACAGATCAAGTTTAATATTTACCAAAATCATTTCTTCAAACTCAGAATGTGAACTACAGATTTATAATTCATATATTTTGAATGCTAAGCTTAATTTTAAAGGCTTTAATTTCATTAAATTTTAATGCTTAATTTAACATTTTCTTCAGATTAAAGAAATTCTTCCAGGTGTACAGATAGTTAATTTCAGTTATAAGCTTGCCTTTCTTCTCACTAATATGAAATAAATTTAACACTTGAATATTATTCAGGATTTAATAAACATTTTATACTCGAAAGCGATTGAAACATCAATAGATAACTTAATCACACATTCACAGAATTATCAAAATGAAGATTCTGTTTTAAAAGTAAACTTTAAATGTGAATGAAACGAAGAAATACATGAAGGGACAACTTTACTGACAACTTTAATAAGTTAGAATCAATAAAAGATTTAATGAATATCTGACATTTCTTTTTCCCTCTTCGGTTAATAAAAAGAGCAAGCGCACAAAAAAACAAGCACTAGAGCATAATTATATAAAAATACTTATTCCTTAAAATTTGAGTATAATATGGTACACTAATTCTCCGAGCTTTACTTTTCACTCGTTTGTAATATTTCTCCGAGTGAGCTATTTACTCTTGGAAACAACTATCATCAAGCTTTCTCAACTATAATGTTTATAAGTCTTATTTATAGTTGTTGCTTTTATAAATGCATTTCAAAAGATTTTCGCAAACTATAAGTATAATTAAAGATCGTAATTTGTAAGCATCGTATGTTTTTAATAAGATGAATGACTTCCTACGTAATCTTTAGAGCTAAACCCGCAGTTAAAGAAAACTAGAAGAAAATAGTGGCTAATCAATAGTGAAATCATTATTTTCCAATTTTACAAAAATATATTTAAAAAAAAACTCCCTTATTAAAGCAGTTGTTTCTTATTTCCAGGATTCTTTTTTAGCGTGTTTGGTAAAAGACTTAAGTTAATTGATTACTCCTGTAATCAGCATTAAAACGTTTTCTTATGGTGTTATAACATTTGAATGTTCCTGATCTCTTTTTTTAAAAATACAAAAATAAAGAAAGTTTTTAAATTCTACGATTTTTTGAAAATATAATTAGACGCTCTACTGAAGATTACGATTTTCTTATGCACATCCTTAAGGAAAATATTACATCGATCTTTCTGAAAATTGAATCTGAAGAATACCAGCTGGTTTATATTGTAATTAAACTTTTTAATAAAGCTGTCCTCAATAACAGAAATGAGTTTTACTATTCAGTCAGTCATAATAAGGTATTAGTTTCATTGTTTATTTTAGTGTTCTTGATATCTCTGAAATTGAATACAAACCTTTTTGCACTTTCTTTCGCAAAACAATTTAGAAATTACATCTTTGCTGTCTTTCAACTATTTACAAACAAAATGCAGTTTGATGCAGGCAAGCTTCGTCATTATTTAAGAATTTCTGCCCATGAATCTTTCCCTCTTTTTTCCTTCTTTCGAAGATTTGCTAATTAAATTATTTCAACTTTAAGTAGCCACAGCTCATTGAAATCAATATTAATTTATGCAAAAGACGTTTGATTTAGGTTTTTTTTCTCCAAATTATTATAAAGTTTACATATCTGGTAGAATTCTAACTTCCATATTCAACTGTTTTCGTTTCATTTAAAGGATTTTTCAATTCAATATCCTACAAATATATAGGTGAATAAATACTGCTTATATATATTTCTTTTCCAAGATGAAGATCAGAATAAAGATAATATGAAAATTACATTTAGAACGTGCCATATTGAAGGATAGTTCCTGCTGATTTTGATCTTAGTTGAAGTTTCTTATATTTAGGATGTCATGTTACAAATTTTCAAGCAAAATGCGAAAACTGTAAAAACAAAAACTTTTAAGAATAAATGTTTCAGTAGTGATCTGATAATTATACAAACTACATTTGTAAGGCGTTCTGTATTTCTTACACTCTGTTGACAGACCACTGGTCTCTATATATAAAAATAGATTTGGAACAACGTGTAATTTTGTTTTAATGGAAATAACTGATTTATTATAAATGAGCAAAATTTTAGCAGACTTTGTGATAGAAAAAAATTTATCATGATTATCCTTCAGAAGGTTTTTTAATCAAGAAATTCTGTATTTCAGAGAAATTCAAGACAATATGAATGGAAAAATCATTCGCAACTAGTTGCAAACAACTGATCCACTTGCTGTTATATTTGATTAGAAATCTGAAAATATCGTGATATATAAGAAGACTGCATTTACTCTAATTCTGCAACATGTCGTATGCCAACCATTCACTTAATATGCTCTTAGCTGTGCCGTTCACATTCTTTTCATTTTCTTTGCCACTTCGTACTCTTCCTTCCTCTCTATCCTATTTCTCCATGCATTTTATTTTTAGTTTTTGGTCTTTGAATAATCATTCAAGAGAAAAACGAAACACAAAGAAAAGTCCTCCAGCTCGTACTGTCCTCCTCCACGGTGATCTTTTTTTCTGCTACTTCAGGACACAATATCAATTTGCATACATCACATGCGAAGTTGCACTACAGGGAGAAGCAATTTAAAGAGAACAAGACTCCTCCGTTTGAATAAACGTTCTGATAGATATTTTGCTTTCGGTGATTATTTTTGATCCTTCTCTATCAGGCTCCTTTTGCCCATACACACCATTTTCCCCCTAAACTCACACATATAGATATATATTTCTTGTAGATAGGAAATACAGTGAGATTTTAAATTACATTACGACTTCACCATCGCTTTGTACCCTACAAGATGATAGTTTCCAAATTAGATTACATCAGACAAAAGTTACTCCAGTGTATATGAAATGGAAGAATTTTTTTTCGTGTCTTGATTGTAAAGTATTCGTTAATGATATTTTTTCTTTTAGTTACAAACATTGAGCCTTATTCGAAGGCGATAGGTATTCTATTTCAAAAAAATATGTTTATTTACCAATAAATGTATCTTTCAGATACTTGATATATTAAGAATAAATGTCTCTTCCATATACTGATATAAAAAAAGGAATAATTTCCAGAAATGAAGGTATAAATTTTGTTTAAAGTTGTCTATAAAAAGTGCAACAAATACATGTCATATAAAATTAAAAATAGATATGACTGTAAGAATTATCTGCTTTCCTTTTCATAAATAAAGAATATTTATGAAATTGCGAATCACATAGAAACTGTGCATTGGAATAAAAAGGCTTCTCTGAGGACTGTCGCACTCATTAAAAGGAACAACATGCTTCTGTCTGAGATTGAAATGAGCCAACAACTGGTGGTGGAAGGACTTTAGTATAAATCATAGGCGTTTAAGTATAGATCATTCCCAAGTTACAAGTACCCTATTATTTTCTATATACCTTTTATTTGATAAGCATGCTTTATATTTACACCAATTTTATTGTGCTTTGTGTTCTTTCATTTTTAGAACTGCCATTATCCTTAATGTTGGGATGTGAACGCATTTACTTTCAAACAGAAATAAAATATTATGATTGAGTGTGATGTAAATGTAAGCTGTAGAAGTAATAAATTCTATGAACTGCGCAAATTTATAGTTATAAAATTTTTATACGATTTTAAAGCTTGATGATATATATAATTAAAAATACAAACATTATGAAATATCAAATAAAATTTACTTCTGAAACGAACTAAATATTAGTTCTGAATCAAATAAAAAAAAGATGCAATTCTATTTAGAGAGCGCTAATGTTGCTACTACTAAAACGAAGATGAACTTAACCAAATTAGTAAGAATATTAAGTTAATATAAGGAAAAAGAATCCAAATAGAATCGAAAAGAAATGATGAACCCGGCCTGAAGACTTTCTCACGGGTCACCCACAGGCAGGGATTCAAACAAGGAATTTTTCTGTGAGGGTTCTGACTTTCGTTCAACAATATTGACCCTTGTGACCCGAAAGTCCCCTGATATCGGAGCCTTAGAGATAAACCAGTCTTCACAGAAATAAAACAATAAATTATAACTTCCAATTTAAACGAAAATTGCAATAACATAATATAAACTATAAAAGAACACTCACAGCCAAAAATCATTAAAACAAAAAGGAAAGACATACCAGTACCAGGTAAAACTTCTACAAAAAAGGCATCACGACAAGCTATATTGATGCTTCCCGCGTCCCTAGCTGCACCTGTGTAAAGCGCTTCGTCATTCTAAGTAATAAATAATTGGAGGGCTTCAGCGCCATCCATTGAGTTAGTTAACATGTACCAGAAAGTCTATTTTTAGTTGTGCAAAAAGATTAGAAAGAAGACAAACCATCTCTTATTGAAACTTCTATATTGCAAAATTTCGGGGCTTTTAATGAGATTATTTGCTGTTTCAATATAAGAAATTTTGTAATTACAAACCCTTTTAATCCTGTTAAATTGTGAAAAAATTATTTTTTTTTTTAAAATTTAGAGTTTAGATTAGAATGGTAATTTTAAGCTTAATTATTTTAAAGCTGAATTCATCCCTTTTATCGTAGATACCAACTAATGTTTTACCATTAGAAATTTCAATTTTTAAATCCAGATAGGTAGGCTTTAAGTTGATTTTCATTGCTTTCAGTTATAACTAAATCTTTTGGATAACAATTAGTAACAATATTTGTATTATCTAAGTTTAAAACAAGCAAGTCATCAATATATCTCCAACCGCTTATTAAATTGTGTTTAATTATTTTTCATCATAGTAATGTAGGAAAATATTGGCTAAAGAACTTGAGAAAGCTGTTGCCATTGGAATTCCCTTTACTTGTTTATAAAAAAATTATTACATTAAAAACGTAATTTTCGGTAATATTAAATTTACATAATTCTTGCCAGTTATTTTTTGTAATAATATTTTCGTTTAAATATTCGTCATATATAAAAGTACAGTCATCTATTTTTTTTTCATGAGGTAGATAGGTGTAAAAATTTTCAAAATCATAAGTATCAAGTTTATTAAAGTTGTTATTTTTTAGAAAATCCAAAAGCAACTTCCAAGTATATAAAGATATATTTTCCCGTATAGAAATTATAGCTGCCAGTGCTACAAGTCACGAATGTAAATTTCAATGGGTTTTTTTATGAAATTTTACTGTTTGGAACAAATAAGGATAGTTTAAAGAGTAATTCTTAATTTTAGTTTTTGTCGCTAAAGCTAGCATTCTTTTATCTAATTACTTTTTCCCGGTATTCTTTAAAATGTAAGTTGAATTAGAGTTATATACTTTAATTAATATTGCTCTATAATAATATTTACAAATTAAACAGAAATTATTTGCTGATTTATCTATTACTGTAATATTTTTTTTTAATTTCTTATTTCTTTTTCCAATGTTTTGTTAAAATAAATCCTCCTTCTTTAGATCTGCCAATATCTGCATTCATTTTTGTCTTAATTTTTTTTGTCTTAACTAAGGCCAATGGTATTTTCTAGATAATTTAGAAATAAAAATATCCAAATCTTATCCAATAGAAATTAGGATTTTTTTATTGTTTATTTTTCTCTCAATCTAAATTTTATTCTCCTTTCCATTTAATCTTTTAAAGAGCTGGAATCAATAATTTTTAAATTCCCTGTTATAATATGACTTTTATCAGCATCCATATAATCTATATAAATTTCTTTGGTACAGTTACAATCTATTTTGTTTATTTTATCTACCTTTTTGCTATAGTAATTATGCTTACAAATTCGTTTCCTTAAAGGTGAAATAATAATTGCTAACATAATGACTAAACTAATGCTATTGAAACAATTGCTTTATCCTTTAAATGAAAAAATAATTTACTATTATGCACAATTTTAGGTAATTTTAGATTTTCGAATTTAATATCCAAAAATCTTACCACACAGAATTCTTTATTTAAATTATTTTTATTTTTAAATAATAAATCATTTTCCCAATATTAAGTTTAAATTTAATTATATCAAGAAATATAAATTTAGTGAAAAAATTTTCAAACTTTATATCTTCAAATCTATTATTCAAAAACCATTTAATTTTATTTTTTCTTAGGCCAAAAAGATATTTCCCAATTTTGTGAATGTTTTCACTATTATGATCCAGATTATAGTAATTCTGAAAATCCTCAAATATAACATGATAATTGCTTCCTCTACCTTTACCTCTCTTAAATCTTTTACTATAGTTCTTCTTATCCAGAAAATATTTAAAAATGTTAAATTTGTTATAAATGACATTATGTTATAAATGACATTAAATTTGTTATAATTAGCATTATTTAAATTCCCGTAACCCCCCCTCCCCCATTTAACTTACTATTAAATCCATAAGGACACAAAATTTTTAAGTTACAAATATAAATATTTTCTAAGTCTAACCTTTTGTTTAAGTCAATAATATTATCTTCCAGTATGTAGATATTAATATTATTAAAATTATGGCATTGAAAATGTAATAGTTCATAGTCAGAAGTCTCACTTTTTATAAAGTTTTTAATAGCTGAACTATGGTTATTAATTCCTATATTAAGTTCAGTACTAGTTTGAACTATATAATCTCTCCTTTTTGTTTTAATGATTTTTGGTTGTGAGTTTTTTTTATAGTTTATATTATGTTATTGTAATTTTCGTTTAAATTGGAAGTTACAATTTATTGTTTTATTTCTGTGAAACCTGGTTTAAGGCCTCAGTTTCAGTTGATTTTTGGGTCACAAGTAGTCAATATTCTTTGACAAAAGTCAGACCCCTCACAGAAAAATTTAAAAAAATTTTTTTTTATTATCTTTGCTTATATTAACTTTATATCTTAGTAATTTGGTTATATATATATATATATATATATATATATATATATATATATATATATATATATATATATATATATATATATATATATATAGTTCGTCAACGGATTTTGAGACAACCACATTTCGACGACTCCATCTCATTAAGGGGTGAGACGTGGAACGATGAGTGCATTTCCGGTATTCCCTTTGACCTTGGATTTTCCCTACTACATACTAGTAAATGTAGACATCTCCTCCTTTCATCTTTCCTTTCACCCGTATTTTGAAGAATTAAACCCATCCTAACACATGCGCAAAATCGCGGAAGGTTTTACAATCCGTTGCTGAACTATATATATGTATATATGTAATGCTATTTTAAACTCTTAATTTCAATGTAATTAATTTCCAAGATTTTATCTTAATTTTTCCCATAGTAACTTCATTCTAAAATATTCTCTTTTTTTCTTGATCCAATTCCACTGTCTTTACTTAAATAGTTCAAGAGTAGCTTTGTAAAATTGCTGAATCGACTAAAAGCCTAACTTTCCCACACTCCGCGTGGCGGGACAAATTACCGCTGACGAGACGAATTCTTTTTTGAAACCTGCCTGTGTTTCCCTTACCTCTTCGACGCGTGTAACGAAAATCCCTATCGAAATCTCATTATATATTAGCACTATGAAGAAATATTTTCCCTATCAAATCTTAGGTTATATAAGACCAGGGATAAAATGTCCAAGAGCCTTTCCCTCATTCCTTTCTGTGTCGTTCTGTGTGCTCATCGCTTGTACATATGCTACCTGCTTCTTCAAAATGAAATAAAACGACGTCACGAAATCAAAAGTATCTTCACTGTCTTCAAACTGCATTCTGTTTCCCATAAAATAATGCTTATATATATATATATATATATATATATATATATATATATATATATATATATTACGAAATATTATAACAATTTTAGAATCAGAAAATAACTATGCTACTTTTATAAATGTTTAAAAAATTCTCAAATAATATTTTAATTGAAGTGCTAAAAATATTTTCCCTATGAACATTTTCGACTTCTATACAAAGTTGAATTCCTTTAACAATGATTGCGCTTATGCGATCAAGTTCATTTAACAACAAACATTTTGAATTTTTCCTCAAATATCTACAGAGCATGTGCTACCCAAGTCAATTCATTCTTTAGTTCGGACTTAATGCCAGTCGAAACTAACTGAATATATCGGTTACCATTCAGCACAGTATTTTCCAAAATGACGTAAATTCAAGTAAATCTTAAAATGCTTACTGCATATTTATAGAAAACTGCTACTGTAAAAGAACTCTTTGTACGAAAAATGGATTTTTACCCTTCCAAAAGTAAATGTTATGATTAATGTTTCTATGTCGATTGAAGCAGCGTTTCGTTTGTACAAATCGCATTTCTCCGGATAGAGAAGTTTGATTTTTACTAAGGTAGGTAGGTATTCTTGTGTTGTCATTCTATAAAATCTACTAACATATAATGTCTGATCTTCTCCAAAAGAATAAGGAGCTTGCTGTTTCCAACCACTAAACTATTTTGTAAATATACTTCGTAGAAGGATGCCGAGATTTCAGAAAAAGACACGATCTTTCGTCTACAATTGAGCTGACATTATAATGAATCTGACATTAAGATAGCATACAGTATAAATCATCATATACGAAAAATATCTTGTTACATAAATGTCATTCTTTTAGAAAAAACACAACTTCAAGAAAATGATTTTATTTTCTTGCTCGGTATTCCAGTATTTCTCTGAGATACTTTAAATTTTCAGTTTCTCTTCCCTTCTTTACAACGTCGATGTTGAAAATGTCAATCAATCAAAGTGAACAACATTATGCGTGATTAGCAAATTTCGCTAAAGTCATGTTGATTGGAAGATGTACTACTTGACAAATTTTTGCATATTATAGTTTTTCTGCATTGAATATATTTGCATTTCTAAACAAATGTTTTCATCAAAATTTGTAATTTGTCCCTTTAAATTTAAAAATAAGCGTAAGCATATATAAAAGTATGAAACTTTGTGTATCATAGAATGCTAGAGAATTTTACTATTCGATATTTTTACAACATAAGAATATATAAAAACTTATTTAAATGTTTATTCATTAATTTTTACTATCAACTTCCGCGGAAACAAAAGTGTTTCCTACCTAATTTCCCCATGCAATTGCCCACCATATTTAAAAAAATAAAACCTTATTCCATTTCTTTGGGACACCCTCTGTGTACATGAATTTTGGAGATTTCGCTAGCTTTTCAGCACAAAGAACTCTTGGTTTCATTTTTCTTTTTCATGCATACAGGCTTGATTTAATTCATCGCTTACATTTGTCGGTTTGCAAAAGCTGCAATGTTAAATCCAGTTAGATAACAAATCAGCTCAAAAATATCTGTCAGTTCAATGGATGTAATTCAACAAATGAACACCTCAATTATTTCTTTTACAACTCATGATATGATAATGTGGTCTGTTTTAGTATACAGTTTGGAAAAACATTTACTTATGTTCAGACGTTATGTGTGACTAAATATGGGGGAATATCTATATAGGACTTCAATATTGTAAGAAAATACATATTTTTTCTGAAATTATCTATGAGTAAGAAAAGTAAGAACTTTCTTCTATATTCCGTTTAACTCAAATTTACAGAAATTTTAGAGAAAAAAGGGCCGTTCAGCTGGGCTAGGGGTAGCGCGTTTTCCCCGTGTTATGGGAGCCTCACTTTCGAATTCCGATTCGGGCATGATTATTCCCTTCCTTGTGTTCTATCCGTGAGGTGTGTGAAAGAGACCCCCTGTAAAAAGGTGTTGTGCAAGCGAATGTATGAGTTATCTTCGTATGAGCTAGAAGTCAGACTTCTGCCCTCGGGTGCTCAGGGGTTTTGCCTTCAGAAGCTACTGCACGCTGACCGTCAGCAGGCTTGTAGAAGAGCCATGAGTAACAATAGAAAAAGAGGCAACTAACCGTAATTTTTACAATTTTCGCGAATTTAAATCTTAGAAAATTATTCATAAAAATGCATTACATCTTAAAAGTAAACCAACGACATGAGCTTAAATCCTTCTATAGTGATATAATTATACATCTAATTATTTTTACAGTTTGGAGCAATGATTTAATTTGACATCATATATCTTAATGCTTAGCAAGAATAAACATCTCATACTTTACCAGTCAAGTATTTCTGACGGAAAAATTAAAATATTTCATATCTTTAAATAGCAAAAAACATTTGGGATATCATTTCGCATACCTAAAATAGGAAAATTCTTCCCCATTTAATCCATAATCCATATTCTATGGTAAGATGAAGATTTGTAGCATCAAAATTAATCACAATAGTTTCCTACGGATTTAATTATAATATTATATTTGTCACTTGTCTATGCCATTTGAGAAATGTTTCAATTATCTGCAGTAAGAAATAATTTCTGTGTGATCTGTTTCTATTCCGACAGGAATGTTTTCAAAATTTGATACACTTTCTCGCTTTCGCTGCTACATTAAAAGAAACAGCTTTAATTTGTGATTTTTAAAGCATAGAATCCTTTTTTCACGATAAATTAAAAAGATATTTTTTAAGAATTCTAAAGATGTTGAACGAGAAATTATTTAACCATGTATTGTGATTTTTTGTGAAACTAAATCAGAGCAAGCAATCGTACTTTTTTCTGAAATTTGTTTAAATTTCTTCTTTGAGATTAACCTTTTATAAACTGAAATAACCCATAATAGGTCGCATATATTTAGGACTGCTTCTCTTGTAAATGCCAAACATTTTAATCCCGCAAAAATATATGGAAGAACCTGAATTAAGTCAACTTGATCACTTTTTTAAAAAATGTTAAGCAAAAAATTTTCTTTCGTATTGTGTCATATCAATCACTAATTTGTTCAGGGAATCCTCTTTTTTATGAAATAAATGTTGAAGTTAATAGCGTATTTACAAGCAAACAAACTATATTAAAATTTAAAGTGGAAAGTAAAACATACTTTCCAACTTAAGAATTTTGCCTCTGTGTTACATAACAGAATGAATGTTATGAAGATTTATTGAATATATTAATAACTGTTTCAGAAAAAAAATTCAGTATTAACTTAAAATATATAAGTACTGTATTTTCTAGCTATATTTCAACCCCATAAAGCTTTGTAGGTAGTGATTAAACATTAGGTAGTGTTTCGATGCAAAATAATTATGATGTAAAATACTTCTTCTGGAATAAACTTGCATTTATGTAAAATTAAAAATAATGGCGTTTTAGCATCCAATTACTCGTAACTAAATCACAATGAAGGCTATTTAGAATATTTCTTATTTATGTACGATTCCCTTTTTTAATCTGAATGTTTCACAATTTCCGTCAGAGGGTGCTTAAGCAAATATTCAAAATTTGCTTTAAAATTCAGAGCTAGTTAGTACATGAACTTATGTAAATCCCATAATAATAAAAATGATTATTTGACATTTCTGTCAACAGCTCTTGTATACTGATATTTTATTTCAAATCAATGTACGTATTCAATCATTTTTTCTATTATTTACTGAGAAAAACGATTCTTTTCACTTGTCTGGTAAATTTTTTATCAATTTCACAACACTTTAATGATAGAAAGAAAATTAATTTGGAAACCAAAATATTTATTTGACTTTCAATGAATGGAATGTAAGCATTCCCTTAATATTTTACTACAGCCTGAATTAAGAAGTTATTTTATGGAGGAAGAATGTTAGCGAAAATGAACGCATTTATTTTTAGTATGATGCAAAATAGCATGAATGTAATAACATCAAAATTATCCCTATTATCATGCATTTAATCTTATTTAGCCATAATTTTATTTAAAAAAATCAAATTTGTAAAAAAATTTTCAATTTTCAATTTAGGGCAAACTTGCTGGTTGAGTATTTTCATTTTGTTTTTATAAAAATTTCATTTAGATGACATATTGATTGCATAGTTTAGCTAACACTGAACGTGAATATTGTAGCATTTCTATTCAATGAACATATTGCGATTAATAGTGTTTTCCTTTTTCTTTGCCTAGTAATTCCTACTATGAGTTACAAATACAGAAAATCATGTTTATCTAAAGATGGTATGCAGCTTAACTTAGTTTCGTAGCTTAATTAACCAAATAAATTGTTTAGTTGCATAATTTAGTGAAGGATGTGAAATTATACATCCATTATGTCACGGGCAGTGCTTTCGTGTTATGTACCTTTTAGAGATTTCAATTTTGGAATGGAATTGGAATAAATCTGGCTATCAATTCTAATAATAAATCAATAAGAATTTTACTTTTATATACCTATTTTACATACATAGAAACAATTCATTTGATTTTTGATCACATGCAGAAACAATATAATTGACCTATAAATAAGTGTATTTTAAAGAATGTTATGTATTCAATGCACAAGGAGTCCTCTGTAATCATGGCCTATTAATTCATTTCTAAAATCATAGAAATACTTTTCTAATTCTACATGGAAAAATGCTTTTAACGACATAAACAATTATTATATATGTTGATTAATCAATGAATGTCCTACTGAATAAATTACAAAATCTAATAATTGTGCAATCCTTCGGCATTGTTAATCTTATTAGTAACATGCTATTGGCACGATAATCTTTTAAACAAATTTTCTCTTCAGCGATCAAAAGAGACCGCTTTGAATAGTATAATTTTAAATGTTTTTGAACCATTTCAGCGGCTGTCGAATCCTCTGGTTCTGTTTCACCGAAATAGGTTAATGCAATAAGCCTATTTCGTAGAATTGGATTAAATAGCAGTTGGAAGGGCCCAAAATAATGAAATTCAAAGCTTTATACTTCAGTAAATATTGTTTTCAGAAGAGAAGAATATTTCTGTTGAAAGAGTAAGGGTATTAAGATGACGTTTCGAAATAGAACTTGAAGACTATGTAGAATTCAGACTGCTGAATTTTTCAGCATTACAATAATTGTCTCAAACAACATACAATATTATTCTCTACATCGTTTAAAGCATTTAAATTCCAGCTGGAGTTATTTCAAATTGTAAAGAAATAAGAGGATATAATTGCCGTGGCAACCCTGTATCAATGTTGCACCATTCGCGTCATCCTGTATGAGTAATTTGATATTTATAGAAGTAGATGCTATAACATTCAGTATGTATAACTATTCAAATATAATAATATGAGCATTCAGGTAAAATGTGACTCAACAAAATTTGTGAATCAGAATTAATTTAAAAATAAAATCTATAATAAAAGGAATAAAAAAAATTTTTTTTTCTTAGCGATATTTCAGAATCCTCAAAATTGTTCTTCCCTCGATTCTGTTATCTACTTCTGTTTTATTCATTATTCTCAGATAACCATCCGGGGAGTAAATATACCAATTGAGGGATTAAATATTTCTAATAATTGAGGGATTAATAGGTTTCTGCCTGATAAATTGCATTTATCTGTGCAAAACAATTCTTTTTGTAAACATATTTCTATCTTAATTGGATACGGATCTACAATTTTGGTGTACATTCATTCTTTAATTTAGATTTGAGTTCCTTACACTAAAACCTAATTCAAAAAATGATTTTTTAAATAACGGCGATTTATCTAAATCGCAATGTGTCTCTTCTTTATGCTGAAAAAATTTAAAACCACGTATAAAAAAATTGCTGCCCTGAAGAATGTCAAATATGCAAGGTAAGAAAATATAATTTTTATTATTAAAATACATACATTTTTCCATAATTTAATAACCCTGGAGTTCAATGAAGACAGCTGGAAGATATTATACTGTATTTCTGAGACCCTTCTATAAATCATAAAAAGTGTACTTCCTATCATTTTTAATTGCAGAGTATCTTGACAAAACCAAATCCATTTCACTTTTTGAATATTTATTTTAATGTCTCTTTCATTAAATACAACACACGCCATTACATAAATTGATCAAAGAATACCTGCAAAAATATTGTTCTCCCACATTTATTTTTGGAAAATCATAGTGATATTTTTAGGATATAATATATAAGATAATTTGCCAAATAAATGAGGAAAAATAAGAACATCTTCCGATTTGAATTAAAAAATGATCAAAAATGGATTTCGCCAAAGAGTTTAATATCTACACATTAGAAACATTATATGTTAATAGTTTTATCGATAAATTCAGTAAGTTGAATGAAAAATTTGAAATCATTTAATACTAAACAAAGGATAACATGGCGAAAATTCAAATGTTTAACAATTCTCACATTGTTATTTACTCCATCCCTTAGGATGTTTCTCCCTGTAATTAATTAGGAAGGCTTGAAATATATTTCTTGAAACAATTTAGCGAATAACGAACTCGACATTCGAAGTAACAGCGTAATAAAAATGCCTCCAGCATTTGCGGTGGTTACAATTCGAAGCAATATTCATGGTGTTATATTAACAGCAGACCATAAAAGAAGCCATCTAATTTATGTGACGGTACATTGCCGATGTTTGCAGCACTTTGAAAAGCCTAATAGCTTGTTACTGCTGCTAAAGGTCCTATCGTTAGTTCCACTTCATGGTATAATCAAGGCATCGTTAAAATGAAGTAAGGTCGTTGAAAACTGAGTTTACCCCCAAGTCAGGGGAGAGGCATGGGACCATATTTGTCCCTTGAGATTTCTGTTACATTATTTCAATTCTAAGAAAAATATGCGATGTATCAGAAATAGAAGAGAACTGTTTGGTCACTGACATAAACGGTGGTTAAAACCAGATGATGTTTTCGCCTTCTTTCTTTTTAAATCATTATTATGGACTTGTAGCAATATGTTTTCTCTAATAAGATATGATGAAATTTTGTGTGTAAGTACATGCAATGGATAAAAAACGATAAATTCTTGTAAAATGAATTTGATTGGAAAATATCAGTTTTCCGCATTAATAATTGTTTGGCTTAGAATTATGTGTTCTTTATAAAGATGAAAAAAATTAAAGATTTTCCTCAAATTCATCATATTCAATTTATTTCAATCTTCTTAATAATAATACTTATTCGTTATTCCGAAGAACTTATTTATCTGTCTTACTATAAAGTAATCCATCCTTAATAAGGTATATTTGATTCAACTGAAAGTTAATTCAATTATAGTACTCTTTACAAGGAATTCTCTTATATCATTTAATAATTACCTGCTTGCAAGAGATGAAAGATCACAACTGTTACCTAAAATTAATAATTGCAATAACCAATACTAATTCCACTTTATATGAAAAACATAGAGTAATTCAATGAAAAGTCTTTTGAGTGTAACAAAATAATTTGAAATGAATGCCAAATACAGGATGTGACACTATCAAACTTAAATAACCAAATGAGATAATATATCATTCATTTTTTTTAATTAAAAATATAATACAATTTTTCATTCCAGGCTAATTAAAAATTCGAAGCCTTTTAATGATATACGATTCTTCCGCAGTCATATATTATATATCTAATAATTATTCCGTAGCCATGCAGAATTTTTTTTCTCCTTTCTATTGATGTTGAAAGTCGAGTAAAAGAGAAGTCAAAATGCTTTAATACAAAAATAATAATAAAAGAATAAAGTACTCTCATTATGAAGCCTCATTTAATGGAACTGATGTATTATCGAAACAAAATTTTAGTAAAATGGTAGGCGTGATGAGACTGTTTGAAGAAATGTTTCAAAAAATCTTTAAATGATTCTTCCTTCGAATGAAAAGTAATTATGTCTGCAGCGCTTTTATTATTCATAATTTGTGAAACGAATATATTTTTGAATTGAGTTATTATTTTTAAGGAATAGTATTAGAAACGAAGTAAAAATATGCTGAAGGAATTTTTAATTCCAACGACACTACAATTTTTGGAGTGTGGGAGGACTAAAAAATAATAAATGACGTTCTGATTATAGAAATGAATGAAATGAAGACTGAAATTTATAAACATGGGTAAAACCGAAAAGAAAGGAATATTTCTTTGTGGTATACAGAAAATATTTTTTTTTTTCAAATTTACTTGAGAAGTTCAAATTTGTTTCTTTTTACATTTTTTATTGTTTTATATCAGTACTTGAATGACTTTGTAAACGATTTCAATATTTTGCATAATATCTGTAACATATTTTCCATTTTTTAAAACTTTATTTTAAAGTTAAAATTTTCTTAGATTTTTATAGCAAAAAATAAAAATCTGCTTAAAATAAATTTCCTTGTAACAAATCTGTAATGACATTTATGCTTGTCATTTGAGTCTTATAGGGTTGAAAAGAAAAACTAATAGAAATGAGTGAAGGATGTCAGGCCAATGAACGCTCGACATTGACAACAATTTCGGCGACCCTTTTGGGACTTGAAGACAAAAATGAAGGTTCTGGAAAATGCAAGAATTTTGATTGTATCTATTTTCCGATTGAAATCTGTAGTTTATACTGGCTAATTTAATATGACGTCATGTCCTGTTATAAAACTATAGAAATCCAAATCACTCAAGTGAGTTAAACTCACTCTGGAGTTGTTTTAGCAAAGCGAGAAGGTAAGCTATGAATGCTGAGCGCTATTACTGTTAATTAATTAACGACTTGCTCTCTGTTTGTGTTATTAGTTTTAACAGTCACTGTTTTTTATGTACCTCGTAGTAGTAATTTTGTTACCTTCACTTCATGTGTTCAGAATAAAGCGCCTTTTACGATTAACCAACTTTTTGAACTACATTCAACATACAGTCATCTGATGATTTTGGAAAAAATATTCTGATAATACTCACTACACACTTAAACAATATTACAAATTCCAAAGGAAAAGGAGATAACAGCTTTATAGCAACTTATAATATGGATATTTTCTGCGATTTCTTGTTTAAATCAGTACACATAAAAAAATTTGTACATTTAATGTTATACACTTATTAAAAGCCTTTTCGATTTAGAAATAACTATCGCTAATAAACGATGTGTAAGCTTCAAAAAATATTAGTAATATGCAGGGTGTCCCTTCTAATCGTGGCCCAACAATTGATTTCTAAACTTTTAGTGATAAACATATAGCCTTCAGTTGGAAAAATGACTTAAAATACAGGGACAGTTATATATTATGTTATTTCAGTCAATAAATCTATTTCTCTAAAAGTTCTAATTTTTATGCGGTCCTCTAGTCTTATCAATCATATTTCATTAAATATCCTTGACACTGCAAGATTTTAAACAAAAGAAAATCATTCTTCTTTTATTAAAACTGATCGATTGTGAAACGGTAAAAATCACATTTTCTGAAGAATTTTAAACTAAATTCGCGGCTTTGAGAGAAATCTTAAGGGATCTTTTGCAAACTGAAATTATGCATTGTTGTGTTTTCAAATTTGGATTTTTTGGAATACTTTACATGTGGAGATGTGACTAATGCTTTAAAAATATTTTCAATATGTAATTATTTATTGATCTACCTTTATTTCTGTTTTATTTTTGATAATTTTTTGTCGTTTTATTTAAAAAACAACTTCTAATTCGAAGAATTTGTATTTCATAGACCATTCAATGCTTTTTGCATTTAATTTAGCAAATAATTTATACTTTGTGTTTGAGATTGTAATGCTCTTGATGTCAGCAAGAAAATTCAATTACTCATAATGAAGAAAAAAAATTAAAAAGAGAAGAATGGAAAGTATTTTTGTTTCCAAGTGCAAACAATAATTATGTCTGACACACCTGCAGTCAATGGACAAATGAAAGTTGAAATCCTTCTTTGACGATTCAAAATTTCATCTTCGGGTAAGTGCCCGTTTATAAGGAAAATTTATTTTTCATTTGGGCGATCATTGTTGAACTAAAAAGGTGTCTGCGGATTTACAGTTTCTTTATAGGGCTTTACTAATTCACAAAAATTAATTAGAAATGAAATGGTCTTGAATGTAAGGAACTTTTAGATATTAATGGGAAAAGAGACTTTTGTTTCAAGTCTTTCAAATCTTTGGTTATAAGAGTTTTGCATTTTAAATATCACATTATTTTTTAATAAAAATTATTTAGCTCTTCCTACATGTTTTTCAACAGACATGCTATATTATATTTCTATTATTTATGTAAGATCAGTTTATTTATTTTATATTTTCCTATAGAAAACTTAAACAATAAAAAATTCAATGACATTTAATCTCATTCAAACGTTTTATTTTTTCGTATTGCTTTTTATTATAAAATTGTATACCATTTAGGTTATGGTGGTCGTATACAATTATAGCTGGGTCATATTTGGTCATAAAGCAATGTGAGGGATATCATAGATTTCAAAGTATTAACATTTTTTTATTATATGTGAGTAATTGAACGAAGGGATCGCATAATTAGAATGCACAATATTTCAGCAATATACTTTTTGATTCAAACAACATAGTCTATAATTCTGCCAATCATTTAAAGAGTTTTTCCAGCTGGAATTGTTTGTCTATTTTTTTAACGGTTTAAGAACTAGATACTAGGACAAGATAAAAATCACAAATATTAAAAGCACATTCTTTTTTGAAATAAATTCTGGCACTAAGAAAATTAAAACAACAATTTTTTTCCTGTAATGCCTAAAATATAGAAATATTTTTAAGTTGTAAAAAAGTATTATATAAAAACGTAGAAGGAGTGAATATAATTTTAAACAGATATATCAGTTTTTACAAAAGATAAATTCACGAACTTCAGAAACATGCATTGTTAACATAATTATTAATCAAAATTTGTTGCAAAAATAGTTAAAAAGGAAGGATTTTTAATTTAATTCTCATATAAATGCAGTAAACCGTTCTTTTCTCTTTTACGGCATTATACCACTTAAATAATAACATATAGGAATTCATAATTAGGAATGTAGAATTCAACAAGATATTTTTTTAATTTAATATTTGTTATTAATAGTTGTTGTTGCTTTGAAAATATTTTATATTAGATTGAATGCCCTCTTCAAAATTTCAGAATATCAATATAATTAAAAATCATGTAAACTCAAATTTTTTACTATAACTTTTTGTTAAAAATTGCATGAAGACCGAATGCAGCTTTTTCTAATATTTTAACTGAATTTCAATCAGTCGGCTAGAATTAGCCTAGAAGATTTTTTAAAAGATTATTTAAATATCATGCTAGCAAAATTTTAAATTATTAAGACACTAATAAAAGTAAAATATTGTTTCGGGGGAAAATGATTTTTCCCAGATATTAATTTCTATTTCGGAATGAGAAGCAAACTTATGAAACATTTCAGCGTAAATCTGTTTCATGGTCACAAATAAAAAATAAAACACCGACAAGAATGGTAATTAAATGGGAAGCGTATTCTTACAAAATAATTTCATTTTTCTATTCTTCTGATAATTATTTTTTTAGACATAAACATGGATGAAGCGTTCAGCCAAGAAATGATTTTTTAACCTGGAACTGATAAAACAGATTAATTACAATCAACAAAAGAAAAAATGTGTAATAAAACCTTCATTATAGCTTAAAGGAATTCAAAGAAAACTGTCTTCCTTAAGGTAATTTTCGAATCTTTATCCAAATATTTTTCCTACAATGGAAACTTTTTGTAAATAGCGCATAATCAATAAAATGCTTCTGTTTTATAAAGGAGAAGTGAATTAATATATAGTAGTACCAAAAAATGACACCTTCATGATATTGTCCTTCATTTCGAAAGCATACATCTTGGAGTTACACGAATAGAGAATACATAGTCTTTACGATGGGCAATATCACTGCTTTGAAGTTTTTCCTTGTTAGAACTTCGTTTCGTTTTTGAAGA
Organism: Argiope bruennichi; assembly: GCF_947563725.1. Taxonomy (NCBI): domain Eukaryota; kingdom Metazoa; phylum Arthropoda; class Arachnida; order Araneae; family Araneidae; genus Argiope; species Argiope bruennichi. The sequence goes on along the minus strand of NC_079163.1, from coordinate 2,625,609 downwards.
AATGATTTGAAAAAAAAGATTCAAATGTAGAAAAATCAGTTGATTTGGATTAGAATGCAAAATAAAGTGATACAGAAATAAAGGAAAGTCTGCAGTTAGTTTAAAAAACTGGGGGGGGAGATTATTAAGAGTCAGATCACAATAGATATAATGTGAAAAGTTGAAATTTAGTCTTGCTTACTTTCTTTTATTAAATTTACAGATTAATTATTTGCAATGTAATGTTTCGGAGTTTCTTCGATTGTTTATTGAAGACTTTATATGGAATAACTTAAAATGTGAAAAATAACGTATGAATGGGATGACTCGGAGCAAATTGCTTATAATTCATACCTTAGATTTTCTAGAACCACTGTCTTTAAATTTCGGAGAAAAACTGCTAATATAAGAAATTTTAATTAAAGTACAGTAACAATCGTGACTAATTAATTCTGAAATTCCTTCCGTTCGATTTCTAGAATATCGGGAACATCAGACCAGATTGTGGCTATTTTCTCACGCTCTTTCGTCAACCATAATGAAGATTCACAATAACAAAACGAAAAGTTTCTTCTCTTCTCAATCTGCATGGAAAGAATACATTCAATTTAGCTCTTATTTTACATTCAGAGCTAATCATTATGTTTTTAAGTATGGGCAATTAAACAATTCCTATTTTTTTTAAAAAATACACAACAATTTCAAAGTTCATTTTATGCAAATTTTTATTCATCAAGAAAATTCACTGCCTTTCATTGAATATCAATATATAAAGTAAAGAGAAATTCATTCAATACATATTAAGATTAAATCTTGCAAATTCAGAGGATTCTGTGATCTCTGAAGATTTATACGTTCAGAATGTTTTAAATGGATGCTTCATTTTTTCCACTAATGAAATAACAACAATTGAATGAAAGGAACTCCGCAAAGGTTTTGAATGATTCTTAGCTCATATATCATTGTCTGCATCAGTTGATAACTATAACTTCGAAATATACTTTTCATAGTGCCCAATTATTCAATCCTGCTTAAAATAATCATAAATTTCAAGGGGAAAAAATGAAGTACCAATTCTTCTTTCCTAAAATAAGAGGAAAATTATTTATATAAAAAATAAACGAATAAAGCGAATTCAAATGGCTTATTTTAAAACCTTAATATTAATCCTTTAAGGAAAAAAGTTGCGAGAAAATATTTATACAAAACTATTTTACCTATGTGTAATACTATCAGTCTACATACAACAAATTGCCATACTTCTCTTTGATAAGGAACAAGTGGATTCGCACAGCTGCAATTCTCTAAAATTTAGAATATTCAGAAACTTAATTAGCCAACTTCAAAAATCCCTTACAAGAAAGTCCCATTAAAAAATATCTCCTTTATATTCCCAAGTGATCCATGAAGCAGACTGCGATATTCAATCCGGCCCAATTGATCTTCTAGTTAATGAATACGTGTTTGACGTAATTCTGGCCTTTTGCCCAGATCCCAAATAGAGCAAGTGAACTTCGAGAAGAATTTTGAAATCATACTCTAATATGTGGATATCTTTTTTAATTACTTTTAATCATTTGCGAGAAATGGTTGATAGAATTCAGTCATCGTTAGCATTCCTTATACAGAGAGTAAATCATATTTTCATGTTAAATTAAAATATCTGGAGTAATATATATTTTTCATTGGATTATTCTCATTAATTGGTTCAATTACATATTAAGATGCATTCTCTGTGATTTTCAACAGAAAGAAGGAATGATTTGATACGACAATTACTTTTGCCTAGATTTTTGTGACAGTTTGTAGGTTAGATTAAGTGAAATCAATAAAGAAGACATGTTTGTATTTGTCGCGCAACATATATTATAAGAGGTTAACATATGTTTATTCCTTTGTTTAAAGTGGGCAGTCGAATAAGTTATATAACCTGAAATCATTTTTTTAAAAATATAAGTTGCTGATGAATGTGAGTTCGAAAGGAATTAAATTAGTTTATTAAAAACAGTAATCGGTGTCTTTTTTTTTCGTTTTAAATAAGATAAATATTCAGCAAATAAATATTTTGAATGAAATCAACACTATTTAATAATATCATGAAACTATTTTGTTTACCATACAAATAGTTCCATTTCAAAAACTGATACAAAGTATTTTTTTAATTTGGCAATTCATTGATGTGACTATTTATAATGTGGTTAAATTAATCCGTGTCAACATTTTACTTACACATTTATATTTATAACTTTATAGAAAACAAATCCAGTACAACTGAATCTAACTAAATAGGGAATTCTTTATCAAGATAAACTATTTATTAGTTAGATTTTATTCTTTCCAAAAGGAACTCGTTCTCATTTAATAACAAAGAATGGACAGCACGGATATTTAAATTCGAAAATATGTTACTTATAATAGAACAATGCTGACTCAGTTCAGAGCAGTAATAGTACTTTAACTTAATTTGTTTGCCTTCTTCTTTCAAACATTTTTTTTTAAGTTTCTTATATATATCTTATTAAAAAATCCTAAATTCAGTGAAGTAAGTAATGATTTTCTATTTGCAATTCGTAAAGCTTTGATGCAGGTCTTCGGATAATAACCATTTCTTCTAAATATAATAATTCAGGTACATTCGCATTGTATTTGGATTAAATGTATTAATTCTGCTATAATTTGAATGATCATGACATGCTTCGTGACTATCATGATCAACTTCAATTCCGTAAGCCGGCAATTTGTACTAGCTGCCCGTTAAAGCGACAGAGAACTTACGAAGATAGAACAGTGTCAAATTGCGAGAACGAGTTACCGAAACCAACATAACAGAGCGTGAATTACACTATAGTTTCCGTATAGATGTTTCGCATTAAATGAATTCATTACTATCATTCTACACAGCTTTCAGTCCCCGATTCCAAACCATTTGTCTCATTAGCACCTCATATTATATGGCTTCAATCTAAACTGTGTGATTTGCTGTAAATTCTAAGGAGAGGATAAAGTAAACTGTTGCATTATTCATTGTTTGAATCTCCTAATTTCAAGTAGTTATGAATTCTCTGAGATGCTCATACTTCAAATCATAAAGCATGTGCAATATTTTGAGCTAAGAATATTCACAATAGTTATGATCTTATCATATATTTTTCATGCACAATTATACATTTCGATTTCAAGAAATAACGCGCGTTTTTAAGTTTATGGTTTAGAAAATCAAACTTTTCTAATGAATGTTTTTTTTAATTCTAAATTTGCCATTGCCATAATTATAATAAAAATAGCATAAATTAAATAAATGAAATTCAAAATTAGAATGAAAAATAAATAATTTTCCTTCCTTTAATAATCCTTTCCCAAATAATCAAAAAGATAATACCTGAATGTCAAAACCAGAGGAAGAGAATGTCAAGACAAAGAAATTAACCAGAGGGAGAGATTTGCCGTAAATTTTCTTGCATACTCTCCAATAAAGATCTTTTCCCACTCCCCACGCAAAAAGTTGAGAACCTTAGGTAAGGCAGCAAAAATTTGCATGACATGGGCGAATATTAGGTCCGAAATATAGGCATGAATTTAACATTTTTACTGAATCAATCGTGCGAATATATGTTTTGAAGGCTTCTTTCTAATAGATTTTAACCCAAATTTGGCATGGAATACAAGATCATATACTGAATTTCATTGATTGAAATCATTGCGTTTATGAGATATTGCATTTATATATAAACGAAAACACAAACAGACCGACAGTCAACGTTTTGAATTTTTTTTTATGTACGTTTTAACCAAATTTGATTTCTATTCGTTTTAAAGTTATCGAACTCATCTCTTTCTGAACAGCCAAAGGGACTTTTAAAAGGGTCTCGTTTCAATTTTGATCAAATTCCGTTATTCAAATTATATAGAAATAGTGATAATGTCAAAAATGTTTTTTTAATCTTGGGGAGGTCCGAAATTGAAGATTTATCAAAATCTCGAATTGGAATATTTTGACGATTACAATCGATAAAAAAATAAATAAATTATTACTGTATACTGGCCATCATTAATATCAAAATAAATATCAATGTATCCAAAAATTTGAAATAACCATTGATTTTTGCATGAATATTTCAACGTTACACAAAAATGAAGACGGGAAAGGGTATAAGAATATTAAAATTACTTTGGTGTAATCAGTGCCAAGAGACTTCCGTAATCATAATGTATGTATAGTCAATGAGTAATCATTAACACTCACTTTCTGCTGTTTAAAAGAAGTGAAATATCGAGTCACTAAATTGATAAACTTATAAACGAGCTAAGAAATTCAATCAAACTCCTATAATTTTTAAGAGGACTTTGAAAGAAGTACTGTTGATATTGCATTGCAACAACATGAGTATGTGATGGAGTTCGACAGAAAAAAATATTCGATTTAAAAGATGCGAATTTCTTCTTACCTTTCAATTTTCTTCTTTTAAATAAAATCATTTTTCAAACAAGCATGCTTAAAAGACAATATATTTAAGGAAACATAACACTGATGAAAGATATAGGAATTGAGACAACCACAGCAGCTATAATATAGAAAGACAAATACTTAAAAGTTGCTACAAAACAGAAATATGTGCAACTACTTCTATAAATTATAAAACAGCATGGAAAGATAGTGACAAATTGTCCGATGTTTCTGGACATTCTTCAAAAGGATTGGAATAGCTTGATTATGATAGTTGTACCGATCTCTCCAATCTTCCTTTGATTCGCTACTATAGACGCTTGTGACTTGAATGATGCACCATGTGAAGACACTGTAGTGTTAAATGAAAACATACGGATGATCCCTGCTGAATTTGTTTACTGGGCAATTGTCCCATATATATTGTAGCAAACATGAAATTTTGCTTTCCGGCACGAATAATGTCATTATTGCAAAGACTGATTTACAGTCATCTATCTAACCCCGGGGGGGGCACCTCGAAATGAGGATGACATGCTTCCGGCATGGTGGTTGGATCTCGCTACCCTGGAGGGTACACTAATAGGTGGGGGATCTGACTCCTCCCATCGATGACGGGACGTACTTCCTTCGGGGAGGGGGGTTGTACCGTGGCCAGTGACGGCCCTAAGGACTCAACCACAGTTCCCGCCAATGTTGCTGTTGCGGCGGTACGGTCATTCAGTTTTTATGGTTTAAATCCGTGTGCTTTCGTGGCGGGTCGGAGAGTTAGATGGTTGACTTACAGTCATCTATATTGGATGCTACCGGATCCCAGTGGTCCCAGAGCTTGGCGATAAACTTGGCAACCATATGGTGACTTTGGCAACAAAACGGATAATGCTCGAAACTTCGAGAATTTTGTCGATCCGTCCATTAGGAACCGAGATACGCCTGATTGGTCTAGAAGATTCCAGCCCCGCCTCCCTGAACTATATAAGGCCGGTACTCTCAAGATGTGGTGAGTGGTCGGAGTCGCCGACAAATAACGTGCCTTCCAGAGAATAGCGAAGCTACGGCGAATTACCAGAGTTGTGTGGAACGAGTACTGAGTTGCTGTGTGCCGAATCCTGCTATCTACTGTGAAGGCAGCGTCGTGTTGTGTAGTAGCCAGTTGTGTAGTAGTTGTTGTTTTCTACTGATGCCTGTTGATTGTGTTCTCACACCATACACCCACTATCACAAGAACCCGATGGTGAGGAGAAATCTGTAACAATATATATATATATATATATATATATATATATATATATATATATATATATATATATATATATATATACCGGGTGTCCCATAAATTTGTAAATACTTTAAAAATTCATAAAAATTGGAGGAATGAGTATATTTTAATGCGGTTTGCAAAACTGTTATTCTCATGAAAAGGGATTTTTTTTTCATACAAAAAAAGAGAAATAGTTCAAAAATTTGTCGATAGAGGGCGCTAAACACAAGCAAAACATGCAATTGTACGGGAAAAATACTTTTATTTGCATGCAAGCAATTGTTTACATGCGTATCACACCAGTACTACAGTACTTGTTCTATGTGTGGGCCATCACCACAAATAACAGTTTGGAAGCAGGAGACAACACTGGTAACTGCATCATATTGCATATCCGGATGAATGCATGAGATTTCATGGCGAATGGCTTCCTTTAGCTGCACTAACGAAGTTGGCCTATGGAGGTACACCTGAGACTTAAGGTAACGCCATAGCCAAAAATCAAGGGGTGTTAAATCTGGTGAGCGTGGGGACAATTCATGTGTAAAGTAACGGCTGATTATCCGTTCTTCAGTAAAAATTCTTCTCAAAAATGCATTCACTTCGGTGTCGATGTGAGGAGGTGCCCCGTCTTGCATGAATGTCACTGTGTCAAGGACATCGTGTTCCAATAAGGACGGTATCACTTCCTTCTGTAACATTTCCAAGTAACTTGTTCCATTAACTGAACATGTCTTCCATCCTGCTTTTTTACAGGGCTTTTCAAAGAAAAAAGGGCCTACATTAATGGATGCATTGAAACCACACCAAACAGTAACCCGTGGTGAATGCAGAGGCTTCTCAGTGAAAGCATGTGGATACTCATGTGCCCATATTCTACAGTTATGGGTATTAACTGCTCCATGCAAAGCAAAATGAGCCTCATCTGTCCACAATATTTTCAGCAGCCATCGCGGATCATCTTCAATTTTGACCAAAGCCCAATTTGAGAATTCCAATCTCTTAGCTGTATCATTTGGTAAGAGCTGATGTAGCGATTGCAATTTGTATGGGTACAATTGCAATACACCATGAAGGATACGGTACGCCGAAGTCTTTGGTATACCAGTTATTCATGCCACTTCTCGTGCGCTACTGACTACACTTGTAGACTGTTCCCTTAGCGTGTCCATTTGCGAAGAGACAGCGGGGGTACGGACTGTTGTTAAACGAGGTGAACCAATGCGTGGCCGATGACACAAACTTCCAGTTTCTTCGAAACGGTGTACTAGGGAAACAAGTCCAGCAGGAGTTATCGGACCTGAACCTTTCTTCAATCTTTTCTGGGTCTTAAACTTTCGTAAGGCTTCAGCCGCCGATTTGTTGCTACATAAAACAACTTTACCAATAGTGCTTTATCCACCAGTGTCAACATCTTAATACAAACCTTATTCAAACCTTTACAAATGATGTGTCAATCGCTCACTCTGCCTTTCATAAGACTTTAATTTGCATATTTCCACTGATTTGCTTGTGTGCAGCGCCCTCTATTGACAAATTTTTGAATTATTATTTTTTTCTGTATCAAAAAAAAAATCCCCCTTCATGAGAATAATAGTTTCGCAAACCGCATTCAAATATACCCAGTCCAATTTTTATGAATTTTTAAAGTATTTACAAATTTATGGGACACCCGGTATATATATATATATATATATATATATATATATATATATATATATATATATATATATGCGCGTTTGTGTACCTATGTTTATATATTACTGTGAAGTCTTAAAGCGCTGTCTAAAAACATTTTTATTTTCTCACCACATTGGTTTTCTAGTTTTATTTTTTAATACACGATTATGAAATATGCTGGGTTTTGAATCATGTGAACTTCACGTGAAAAAATTACATGAATTTCTAACATTAAGTCTATAAAATTTTCAGTTTGGTTTTTTTAAGTTCTACAGATGAAAAATTTCTTATTAGGAAATTACTGCCATTGCAGAGAAAATTCAGCAATTGCTATGTAATGTCTTGGTTAAAAGACCAGAAAACACAGCAATCCAGAATTTTTTCAAGCAAGTTTAATAAATTTTCTCGTATTGATATCATTCGAAATGTAGAGTGTTCGAAGAAGTGTCGTCACGAACCCTCCTTCCTCTGCGACTCGCATTTCAATCACGAAATAATAGTATACATAATTATCAATAACTTTTTTTTTATTTTAACAGTTAGACTAAAATCGTTTTTAGATTCTCATAACCTTATTGTAATTGAATATCTTGGAACAAATGTCTCTTACGTAAATGCTTTAATTAAGTAAAAATTTAGTATGTTACTCAAATAAAATCATTTCATCATTTTTAAAGCAAATTAAATGCATATTATAAATCACTGTTCAAACGGTTTATTGAAACACATGCACATTTGATCAATTTTGGATTTAATAAAGCAATGAAAAATAACTTTTCTGGAAATTTACTACTTTAATTCGAATGCGTTAGTATTTAAAATGAAATGATATGTTCTGATCAAAAATATTTTTCTGGTAATATTTACAGTTTATTAATGTTACACATTTTGTAATTCCAAAATGTAAACAAAATTCTTACAAATGCGAACTTATCTCAAAATTATTCTATTGACTTTTTATAAAACTGTTTATGACGGAAATTTCAAAATCTATTTGATTGAAGTCTTCAATCAATGAACTGGATGAGCTTCCAGATTGTAATTTTTATCATTTGAATGAAAAGCAATTTTTATCTTTTTATCAAAGAATGGCTCAGTAAGAGCTTCAAAATAAAGCAAATGAGAAGCTTCAAAATGTTAAAATCATCCACAAGTGTTCAAATAGAAAAAGGATGGGAAATACGTTTAGAATTGCATTTTACGCATCTATAAAAATATGAAACTCATCTACTCTACTGATCAAAATGTTGCATTTTCTAGTCTAAAAAGCAAGCGTTAAAAAAAAAAAAAAAAAAAAAAAAAAAAAAAAAAAAAAAAAATACGCAATGTACAAACTTAACTTTATAATAAGAATAAAGTATGCGAAAATGTTAACCTAGCGGTTAGATACGACTGTTGAAGTGGATAAGTAAGCCAAACCACCATGTTTTGGTAACTTTATATATTTCTGTCCATCATGCATCACCATTTTCGAAAATCAATAAACTTCAAGAATTAATTTCTAACCGGAAGAAAAGGATTCGAAGAAAAGCAAATTATTGATACAACGCCATTATGCATGTTTAAAAAAGAATATTTAAACTGCAAGTAATAATAAATAAAACATTAATAATATAATGCTGAAATTCATTGTACATAATAAAGTGGAAATCAAAGCATTCGATCTTATTAAAATGGGAATTCCAATCTTTATTTCAATTATCCTAATTTAATTTTGAATTTATAATTTTCCGGTTTACGATATTTATTCGAAATTTAATTAAACTACTGTTTTTCTATCTAAAGTAAGCACACATCCATCAATTTAATTTACTTCTAATTCGAATACAAAGCTGGAATGTAATTGACTTACAACTTCTAATGCAAATTGATTTAGGTAAGTACACAAATTCATTTTTAAAACGAGAATTCAAATTGATTTTTGGGAGAAATGAATTCAATCACACCTCTACATCCTATTAAACGCTGGGGAGCATATTACGTCAGCTACATTTACTTAAACGAATCTTTTTACTCCTCCGCTTAAAGTTCTTATTTTAATGACTCTACACGAAAAATAAAAATATTTGAAAGATTTGAAAAACGGCAGAAAAAGTCTTGCCCTTAGGCTTTTCAGGATCAATTCACAAGAACTAGTTTTAATTAGTACTTTTAGAAGTCAATTTTTTTGTTCTATTTTGGAGCTGTAGCTTCAATGACCATTCGTGACGTATTTCTTCCGTTTTAGTATGTATTTTTTCCACCATCCCGATATAAGCACGTTATTTCATTTAAATTTATTTTTTACATTTTAATATTTACTTTTCGAAATTTTAAAATCTATGTTTTTATTTCTTCAATCAATAAATGCATTTAAAATATATTTTAAAAACTCATTATATACCGATCAAATTTTTATTTGATATCTTAATTCTTACTGATTTTTCTTATTTAAAGTTAGCTAAAAATTCAACTTTTATATAAAAATATTTTGATAAATTCCTATTTGTATCATACCAATTTATAAAATGCATCTCAATTTTCAAAAATTCACGTTAGCAAAACAATGAGTCGCTTGTACAGGTGGTTATCAAAATAATGGAAACACTTGTGAATAAAAGTGACATTTTTGAATGCGCTTCATAAGCATTAAAATATAATAATAGCCACCAGTTTTTATTATAAATAGCAATGCATATATTCTGGAAGTTTGAAGTTTGTGCTAGCTTTATTGAAGTTTTTTTCAAAACCGTAAAATGTCGAACCTCTCAGATTTTCAAACAGGCCACATTCTAGGAGCCCGTCTAGCTGGATCAAGTGTGACCGAAACATCCCGACTTTTAGAAATCTCTAGAGGTACGGTTTCTAAAGTCATGACAGCATACACACAGCGCGGCAAGACAAGTCCGGCAAAACAAAATAGGAGGCGGAAAGAGAAGATCAGTGAAAGAGATCGACGAGTGTTGAAGCGGATTGTAATGTCTAAAAAGCGAACAACTGCAGAACTCAGTGCACATCTGGATTCTCCAGTGTCAGTGATTACAGTTAGAAAGTGCCTTCATAAACAAAATATTTATGGCCAAGCAGCAATTCCCAAGCCACTTGTCACAGATGTTAATGGTAAATGTCGTCTACAGTGGTGTCATACTCACAAAACCTGGTTGATTGATAAGTGGAAGAAAGTAATATGATCTGACGAATCGTGTTTCCCACTTTTCCCTATAAAAGGACAGGTGCACGTTTGGAGGACACCTGCACAAGTGAATGACCCTGACTGTCTCCTTCCAACTGTCAAATATGGAGGTGGATCTGTCATGATATGGGCAGCCATGTCGTGGTTTCTGCTATACCAATCGTAAAGGAAAGATCACTGGGGAGATATATAGAGAAATTTTAGCTTACCAGGTCCATCCTACAACGAAAACTTTGTTTACTGCAAGAGATGGAATTTTCCAGGATGATAATGCACCTATTCATGCAACGAGATTTGTCCAATCATGATTTGATGAACACGAGGATGAAGTTAAACATCTGCCTAGGCCCGCACAGTCATCCGACCTCAATATAATTGAACCTTTATGGTATATTTTGGAGCCTTCAAGTGGAATAGATATCCTCCATCGGCATATCTCCTAGAACTTTAACAATATCTCCAGGAAGAATGGTACAATATTCCTCTAAACATTATTTAACACTTTTATGAATCGATTTCTAGGCGAATCCAAGCTGTATTACATGCCAAAGGCGGACCTACTCCATACTAATAAAGGATTCTTTATAATTTTAAGGCGTTTCCATTATTTTTATAACCACCTGTAAATCTCTTCTTGTTTTCCTGGTATCCAACATCAAGTGGCATACACTTAGTGACAAAGGAAAAAGTGAACATTCATGTGCATCTATAATTATGTTTTTGATAGAGATTTTATTTCTTTGTAACCATTAATGAAATTATACTGTATTAGATTTTTTTAATTGTATTTTTATCTACTATGTTATGGTAACAATTGCAATAAGCAAATGACTCAGGAGTTTTTTTTTAGTTCATAATATCGTTCTGTTATTGTTACTCTAGATAATTTTTCTATCCTATTACAAAGTAGTAAACCGTAGTAGACGATTTCATATCACTATCATTTTTATAGGACTGTAAGTTCTGCAAATTCTTATTTATGTTTTATTCGCTGTTAGTATTCTGTGGCATGGCCATCAAATCATTCATTTATCAGAAGTGTTACAGATACGGGGTATGAAACGGCATTCTGTTTTCTTTATGAAAAAATATCACGAAGCCATAACGTAAGTTCTACATAAACTTAAGTCATTTCTCAATAATGCAATGTACTTGAAGCTAGTGTTGATATTGGAATAAAAAGGACATGGATACAATTTAAGTTCTATGTTCGATTTGATTGCTTTTTGACTTCGATTTAACTTCTTAAAGCTTAAAATACCCTTAATGTCACTAAGATGAAATTATGGATTATATTCCTATGTATATTAAATATATGGCTTTTTCAAAAAGTCAATGAACATTTTGAGGGATGAAAAATATTATTCTAGATTTCGTCACTGTTTGTCTTGAATGAGCTTTTAATTGAATATCTCATTTTGAAACCTTATCATTAGGCATATGTCTCCATAGAAAATTCAAAGAAATGATTCTCATTGATATCATGTAAAAGCATGTATTATCGTTACTCTTTGTTATATTGTATACTCATGGCCATAAATTAAGGAAAATTCAAAGTCACGCAGAAATCGAAATCTAAAATACATATATCACCTGTAGAATGACTACACATGCCTTCAAAAATCATATGCAAATTGCAGGAAGCCACCAGATAACACCGATAGTACGTCACAATGACGAGAGTAGTGTACTCTCTTATTGTGACGTACGTCACAATAAGAGAGTGATGTATAAAAATACAGGCAAAGAAGTAAAATTGTTCGCAAGGGCTTTATAAGACTTACAGTGCAATTACCGCATAGTTATAAAAGACGCATTTGGATGATTTTTTACATGGTAGATTTATCGGCCATCTGGAATGTGGGCTTACCCAGCTGGAAGTACCCGAGGAAATTGGAATCGCCCAGAGTATCATTTCCAGGCTTTGGCAACGATTGCAAGATGATGGTAATGTGAGTAAACGTTACAGCACAGGTCGCTCCCGAGTTACAACGCCGAATAAGTACCGGTATTCGGTAGTTACTGCCAAAAGAAACAGACGGAACACAGCATCAGACTTGTATCGTCAGCTCTCTTCTGCACTGGTACGACAGTTTCAAGGGAAACCATGTACAGACGCTTAGGGCAGATTGGTCTATATGCTCGTAAGCCTGTCAGATGTGTTCCACTTACTGCAACTCACTGTCGTCTGCGGGTAGCCTGGAGTAGAAAGCATACATTGTGGGCACCACAACAGTTGGCCTGTGTGATTTTTTCCGACGAGTCCAGGTTTAGCTTAAAGTCTGATTCTCGCCGGACTTTCATATGGAGAGCGCCAGGTATCCGTTACCACCAAGAGAACATTGAACGATACCGTTACGGTAATGCAGGATTGCTCTTTTGGGGAGTAATTATTCTGGATTCCAGAACTGACATACATGTTCAAAGTGGAACCATGACAGGCCAATTCTATCGGGACGTCATTCTGGAACAACATGTACTTTTGTTTCGAGGCGCCATGTGTGCAAAATTCGTGTTATTGGATGATAACGCCCGTCCTCACTGTGGAAACTTCATAAACAAATGTCTTCGATCGGAGGATACCACCCGTATGAAAGGCCAGCATTCTCACCGGACTTGACTCCAGTAGAACATGTGTGGGATATGCTTGGTCGACGAGTTGCAGCCCGTCAACCACCTCCTACATGTCTATCGGAACTTCGGTGAGCATTGCTTGATGAGTGGTATAATATTCCCCAAGATTAGATCGATAATTTGATACTCAGTATGTCTAGGCGTTGAACGGACTGTATTGCATCGTCTGGGAGACATATACTATGTATTAACTATCATACCAACCATGTAATATTGGGTTTTGTAAATTGGGTTTTTGTAATTTACTCCAGGGTGCAAAAAATCGCAATTTTTATTAATGATATCAAACATATAGCATCTTTTTTGCTCTTTACCTTTTGTATAATAAATAGGCTTTACAGATAAGTCACATTTGTTTTGCTTCTGAATCTTTCTTTTCCTGAACTTGCATTATCCTTAACCCTTAACTGGGGACGTGTGGTTTGTGAGACCGCTAGCGATGGATTTTCTGTCACCCCTATTCTATTGTTAGCTCAATTGAATGGATTTATCCCGTAGCTTCCTGTTGTGTGACATTCAATACACGTGCACTTTTTCAACTGATTTCAGCAGATGCTTTTTAAAGTAATTCAGTTATTTCGTTGAGCGCGGTCTCCAAGACTGCATCTCCCTGTTAGTGTCCCAGTGATAAACAAGGCTTAGCAGATGGCACTAAAACTAGGGAGCCGTAAAATCATCCAGTTTACTTATCCTATTATGAAGCAGTGCTCCAGACACTTTTATATGAAGCAAAAAGTGATTTTAGTGGTAAGGATAATTGTACAGAAGAGTTTTTCGATGACAGTTCGCATCCAACTGATTTTGATATGTATGTTCAAACATAATTAATTTTTCTAATGATAATGTATTTTGAAATTTTTTAAATATATTAATATACCAAGAGATATATATACTGAATTTATAGGTTGATTTTTATACTAGTTCTTAACCTGTATGTTTAAAATGCCATAGAAAACCGTGCTATGAAAGTCACACAAGTCGTAAAAAATTTTACCCATTGCCATTTTTTTAATTTTTCATATAATTGTTGAATTTTACATTATATTGTCTTCTATATACCTTCATATACTGTAAAAATAAATATGATTTAAAAAGTAAACAGCAATATGCTTTTTCAAGAATATTATTTATTGTAACATGTAATTTGAGAAGAAAATGTATATTCCAACGAATTTACTTTTTCAATGAGAGTATATTTTGAAAATTTTCTAAAACATATTTATATATCAAGAAAAATATCTTCAAAATATATCGGCAGTTTTTCATACTAATACATTCATCAGAAAATTTAATTTGAGTGTAAATGAAATGCTGTCTCGTAGACCGCACCTCCCCAGTTAAGTCCTAAAATTTCACCTCCCCAGTTAAGGGATAATTTATGGACATGAGTGTAAATAATTAAAAAGAATACATTATCTTTGTTAAATGAACAGAAAAATCACATTTTAGTATGGATAAGAATGAAATAAATGCGTTGTCTTCAACTTAATAATCGGCTATCATTAAGATGATATTAGATACTGAATTTCAAAAAAAAATAAAAAAAAATTTATCCGAAGATTAAGAAAAATTTACTAAATCAAGATTTTTGTGATTAATGTGATATGCGTTTTGATTAAATGAAAGTGAATTTTTACAAAACTGAATATCCGTTATCTATCCCTTCAATTGTTTCAAGGATATATTATTACCAAATGGTTGTTTTAATTTTATTTCATCGTCGATGCTCGGTTTTGTGTCTTCATAAAACATTCAAGAAGTTAGAAAATTTAACAAATGATTTTCTGTCTGAGAAATTGAATTGGTACTGTTGCATACCCTCAGAGTAATCTAAAATGCTTCTGATCCATCTAAAGCAAACGGGTATACAAAAAGAAAAATGAAAATCCCTTTAACGATGAATAAAGGCAAAAGTAATAAAAAATAAGTCGAATCTATCATATTCCTAAGATAATTATTTTCAATAAATTTGTATTGCATCAAGAGTATTTTTATCAATTATTCTTTTCACTAACTTCAGAATTTGTTGGAAATGGGATATTATTAGTCATATCAATATCTCTTAGTCTTAATTACTTGTTACGACCAGCGTTATTGTTTTCTCACCACATTGGTTTTCTAGCTTTATTTTTTAACTAGCCGCCTTTGGCGACCAGCCGGTTCGCCAATCTTAATGTTCGTTCAAATTTTAATAATTAAATAGCTTGAACCGGAGTTTAACCCCCTTCTTTGCCAAGTTGCGATAACGTGCCAAAGCTGGCAATCTTTATTATGCACTATGATTGAACATCTGCTCCTTTGCTTTTGAACATTTCGCAAGGCCGTTGTTGGCGATTTTTAAAAATTTGGCCAAGCAGGGGGTTAAACTCCGGTCGTACCATTAAATATTTTACACAATTCCAACTTTAATAGATTCTTCAGCAAAATATTTTAAAACTTCAAATTTTGATAGTCATATAATTCACTCATAATATTATAAAGGCTTTCAATCATAACGTGATATGTATGTCTCTAATTTTCTGTTACCCCTCGTAAAATTTATGCTTTAAATTAAAGTGTAAATGATTAATCTGCAATTAATATAATATTTTTTACTGAAACAAAGCATTTTTTTAGTAATATGATTACTGATAACAGAGTCACTGAGCGTTTAAACTTTATGGGCACTAAAGAATATCTTTCTTAATTTATGTAATATCTCAAGAATTTGTCAACAAAATTTTCTCAGATTCATCATGAAAAGATCTATGAATTAACAATGTTTCATTTTAAATGCATCAAACACTAAGAAAATAAAATGAATCGTTTAAAATAATCGGTCGAAAACAGGTTTAAAAAAACTACTTAAAAAAACGATGTACTTAAAACTATAAGCATATACAAAAAATATATAACTAACATAAATACAATTTACTTACAAAAGCATGCAACTAACCTAAAAATAATTTAAATCATTCGTTGAGAATGGTTGTCATGGCAACAATCCGAAAACAATGCGCAAGCGTGAATTTTCTTCGCCACTTACGGTAACGCAAATGCGTGAATTTTTCTACGCCAGTTGGGGTAAAGCTATGCAGATTAGACAATTTTAATTTCCTTTATTCTGTTTTATTTTAATTCAAAAGTACTTCAGAATGAATCTGAAACATGGATTAATTAACAATGTTTAATTTTAAATGCATAAAACATTAAGAAAATAAACAGAATCGTTTGAAATAATCCGCCGAAAAATGTTAACCCTAGCCTCATTACTGTTGGGAGAAAAAAAAACTAAAGCCTTACTCATTTGGCGGTGGGAAAAATGGAAGATTTTTTTTTGGCGGGAAAGTTAGTTTTTAATTGATAATTAAAATTCTAATTAAAATTTGAAAAAAGTACCTCTAAGGTATACATGTACCAAATTTGATAGCTGTATGTCAAATGACCTGGCCTGTAGAGCGGCAACACACACACACACACACATTGTGCTTTATTATAAGTATAGATATACAATCATGACATATGCTGGGTTTTGAATCACGTGAACTTCGCGTGAAACATTACATGAATTTCTAACATTAAGTCTATAAAACTCTCTGTTTGGGTTTTTTAAGTTGGTTTTAAAATTTTGATTTATTTTCAGAAAACGGATAATATACAATTAGATGACGTATATGCTCTTGTTCTTGCTATATCATAATGTATTTTATGTTGGGTTTTTTGAAAATCTTCTGTTTCATGCTGAAATTTCTTGGTATAAATGGATGGGAGCTTTTGAAATTAAAATAGTTCAAATGAATCCTTTCATTAGCGATTATTGAAGAAAACAATTATGAATGATCAAATCATATTACGGTTGTAATAAAATAAGGAATAAATAACATCCCGATGTAATACATGATCTAATTTTTCAAAAATGAATCAATGATCTAAGAAAGAATAGCTGCTTACAATTTCGCGTTAGGAATTGCTTAATGTTATTTTTATTACCAATTCATTGTTTCAAATCTCACTATCAGCATAAAATATTTATCTATTTATACTTCTATTGATATTGATATTAATTTCTTAAAGATTTAGTGACGCCTCTGTCTATCATAATACCCGTGAATAAAACAGTCATAGAAATTTGTATGATTCCGAAAAATTATCATTTGAATTAAAACTCTATATGAAACTATAAAGAGAACTATAAAGAGAATCAAAAATTCAAATTTTTTACAATTATTAGCCTTTTATTTATTTTAAAAATTATTCAAATGTAAATACACATATATCTATAATACAGGGAGTAAATTTTATATAAGCACACAATTCCTCTGTTTATTGATCAAATAACAAAGATGAAAATTTAGTGTCAAATCATGAGTATTGTTACAATATACAAAAATTATATATGACGATATACCTTATATAATATATGGTATATATGAAGGTTTTCATGAAAAAAAAAAGATTTTTTTTTTTTTCTATTTCAACTAAAAGTTTCAGGTATATTTTTCTGAATATATTTCTCAAAAAATAAGAACTGTATCTAGATGTTTATATCTTTTCTAGTTATTTACATCCATGTCTTCTGCATCGTTTGAGGGTGAAAAAGCCAAGAAATGGAGAAACTAATGTGCCTTCCTATTACATTTGTTAAAAAATTTTGAAAGCTGTTGGTACAAGTTCAAAGGTTAGCGAATATTCATATAATTCAATTTTTATTCTTTCTTCCTTCACATTAATATCACAGTAATCGACATTTTGTCTCCTCCATGAAGTGCTGCTATCTTTCTTTTTCAATAAAATAGTAAGGGGAAAGATAATCACTTAATACGCATGTTTCGTCTTTCCTGAAACTTTTATTTTAATTTTATAGTCCAATCTTTGTAATCAGCATTTAATGGCGACAGTCCACACTTTCATAGGGAGGGGACTTTCAAAACGGATTTTTTATATCATGATGTTAAAATAAGAAAATGATAATTGGGTAAAATAAGTCAATGATAATCCAAAAAATGTGCTCGTTATTTTAAAAGAAATACAGATTTCTTTTATGTCAATTGTAGGGTAGATGAAATTGACAAAGGATCCATTCAATCAGAGAAGTACCCCAATCGGTAGCACAACACTTAATCTCCCCCGCTCTACTATCTATCTCGTTTATCTTTCCTATAGATAGCAGGCTTGAGAAATGTTTTCTGAAATATAAGTTTACTATTAAATGTAAAAATAAGCTAAATGCCGTATTGAGTTCTTATTATTCTATTCATTCCAACTCTTCAATTTAAGTTTTATGCATAAAAGCGTTACAAATATAATTATTATCCTTTCCAATAGTTAATCTTAACTTCAGAAAGTTACTGAGGTACATTAAGTGAATAAACTAAAGAAGATTACGTTGTCAGAAAGCCGAATAATCGAGAATCAGAATTCATTTAAAATACACAGAATAAACTTTCAGAATTCACAAATGTCCTTACAGATCAACCATAAATCCCCATGAATCGGTTTATATACAGTGTATAAACCAATACATTGTTTAATGTATACAATATCATTTAGATTTCTTGTTTTAAGAAATATTCGATAGCCATGAAAAAATATTAGATTAGAAGGAAGATAAAAAGACTACGAGACTGACTACTGTAGCGATCGTTCTAATTCTCTCGGAGAAAGCACGTCAAAGTGCGAAGTATATTTCATCTGCATTAATCATGAATGGCCTTGAGCGCAGCATGACTCAGTATTCCCGCCTCGGAGACAGCGAGGAGGAATACATGCAGAGTAGCTCTCAGGAACATGGTGCGCGATGTTGTCAATTGTGGAACAAAGATATATTTTTGATATAAAATGGAGAGTAATTGCTTCCAAACCCTTACATGGAGTCATATCATGACAAATAGCATTATGTATTAATAAATCCTCAGTGGGATTTATGGATTAATAAAACCTCAGTGGTGACGACGGATTTTAATTTAAATCTATTTCGTCGAAAATTTCATTTTCCTTGTCAGCATGGCTACAGCTGGAACAGCAGTGGTAGTAATTCCGCCATTCATAAAGCCAGATCCTGCACTTTGATTTCATATGCTCGACTCCACTTTCAAATTACCATCTCCGACCGCCATTACTGAAAGCAAGACGAAATACAATTACGTCGTGGCTCACTTACCTCCCGAAATTGCCACTATTGTGCGGGATGTAATAATTCAACCGGATTCCACGGATCCATATTCGGATCTCAAAACGAAAGTCATCGAACCTTGTTCCGAATCAAAGACGCAAGAAATTCGACGACTTTTGGCTGGTGAAAGCTTAGGTGATCGGAAGCCCAGCGAGTTGCTTCGTATCATGAAAAGGCGAGCCGAAAGCCATAACATCGATGATTCCTTGCTGTTTGAACTGTTCAATCAAGCAATGCCAGTACTTGTGCAAACTATTTTGGTCTCCATTTCACCGATTACTTCGTACAAAGCAGCAGATGTAGCTAATAGAATTCTGGACATCAATTCCACCTCAATCAGCACCATTTCTTCCGGAAGTGAATGCAACTCTTCACCTGTGAAGGAGCGTAAATCGGACATGGATTTGCTTCGAAACGAAATCAAGAAATTGCGCAAGGAAGTGGCTAATCTCCGTCGTTCTCGCAGTCGATTTCGGTCTCCTAGCAGTACTCGTCATGTTCGCTTAAAATCCTAAGACAATAGATACTGCTGGTATCACTTTCGATTCCAGGAGAAAGCTAAAATGTGCATTTCACTTTGCTCTTTTAAGGGAAACCCTGTTCAGGAAGAGTAGCGGCGGTGGACTCTTCCTATGTATATATTCCTCGCCGACTCTTTCTACGTGAACTCAATACAGGTATTAATTTTTTAATTGATTCCAGCAGTGACGACTGCTTAAGTGTTTGCTTCAATAAGAGAAAGACGAATGCCTGTTATGAAAACCTTTCGTGCCGCAAATGGCACTACAATAAATGTTTATGGCAGAAAATCTATAACTTTAAATCTGGTTTACGTAGAAATTTCACATATTCCTTTTATATTTGTAATGTTTCATGTGCTATCATTGGTGTCGATTTTTTGTACCATTTTAACTTATCACCTGATTTAAGAAATAAACGTTTAATTGATAATGTTACTAATTAAAAAATGAAAGCTAAACTAGATCCATGGTTCAATTTTTTCTGTAAAATTTGTATGTGTAAATAATGTTTATGGTAATTATTAATGAAATATCCTGCAATTACTAAACTGCCAGACCCTAATCATTTTGTTAAGCATAATACTGTACATTATATCAATAACAAGGGTCCTCCTGTCTCAGCTAAACCTCGGAGCTTAGCTCTAGACAGGCTAAAAATAGCCAAATCTGAATTTCAGCGCATGATCCATCTGGGTCATATGAGACCTTCTAAAAGTGCATATTCTTCTCCCTTGCACATGGTGCCTAAAAAAGGGTTTGTTTAATACCGATCGGTTGGTGACTATCGTGCACTTAATGCACAAACCATCAAAGACAAATACCCCAATCCTTTTATTACTGATTTTCAATCTGAATTGCATGGTAAACAAATGTTCAGTCACATCGATCTCATTAAAACATACCATCAAATTCCTATCAACCCTAATGATGTGCATAAAACTGCAATATGTACTCCATTTGGCCTTTTTGATAACTTGCGAATGCAGTTTGGTCTTTGTAATACCTCACCAACCTTCCAGCGCTTTATTGACTAGGTCACGGGGGTCTTACCATTTGTTTACGCTTTTGTTGATAACCTACTGGTTCCTTCTGTAAATATAAATGATCACTTACAACATTTAGATATCTTATTTAAAAAATTAAATAAATATGGTTTGTGTATAAATGTTGAAAAATGTTAATTTGGACAATCTACAATTGAATTTCTGGGATTTAAATTATCAGGGGTAGGAATTGAACCTTTATTTGATCTTGTAAAATGTATCATAGAATTTCCCCAGCCCACAACCTTGACTCAATTGCGCCGTTATTTAGAACTTTTCAATTTTTATCGTCGCTGCATTCCTAAATCTGCTGATATTCTAGAACACATTGTAAAATTCCTCGAAGGGCACAAAAAAAAGCAGCCTCGTTCCTAAGCTCTCAATTCGACTGAGCAATTATAATGGAACGACGCAGCAACAATTTTCTTCAATGCTTCTAAAGAAGCAATTGCTAAAGCAACGCTTTTGAGGCATCCCATACCTGGTACTCAATTAAGCTTGCGGGTAGATACTTCGAACACAGCTATTGGCGGTGCCTTAATGCAACTATCGAATAATCAGTGAGAATCAATAGCAATTTATTCTTCAAAATTAAGTAAATCTCAAAAGAATTGGTCTACTTATGACCGTGAACTATTTGCTATTTAATCCTCTGTCAAACAAATTCCGACATATGCTTGAAAGTAAAACTTTTGTCATTTACACTGAGCAAAAGCCCTTAATATATAACTTCAATCAAAGTACTGCAAAATTTAGTCCTCGCCAATTACGCCATTTGGATTTCATATCCCAATTTTCTACTGATATTAGATACACAAAAGGTTCTGAAAATACTGTTGCAGATGCACTATCTCGAATTGAGACAGATGAAATATCCCCTAATGTAAGTGATTTTAAGGAATTCGCTTTTCCTCAATCAACTAACGAGAAACTACAACTTTTAAAATCCAATAATTCCTCCTTAAAAATTGAGAAACAGTATTTCCCTTTTGAGGACATTCATCTGTATTGTGATATATATCAACACCGACCTTTCTTTTCCTAAACACATGCGGCAACTAATTTTTAAAGCACTCCATTTTTTCTCTCACGCAGGAATTGCAGCCTCAATCGAATTAAACGCTAAGCGATTTGTATGGCCTGGCATGCGCAAATATATAAAATCTATAGTTTGCAGCTGTGTTAAATGCCAACGAGCTAAAGTGAAGTGCATACAAAATCTCCCATTGGCACATTTGCCCTACCAGATGACCACTTTTCACACATACATATAGATTTTATAGGTCCTCTCTCTTCTTCCGAAGGCAAACAATTCTTTATGACCATCATTGATAGATTCACTAGATGGCCTGAAGTAATTCCAACGCCTGATTTGACAGCGGAAACAACGTGCCTTGTGAATGGTTGGATTTCCAGATTTGAATGTCCAATCACAGTTACAACTGACCAAGGTACAAATTTCCAATCGAATCTGTTCAAAGAACTCACTCGCATGTTGGGTTGCAGCAGAATTCGCAGCGCTTCTTATCATCCTCAGGCGAATGGGATAATTGAAAGACTTCATAGGCATCTTAAAATTGCTATTAAGGCACATAATAACAGGAAATGGACCGAAATATTTACAATAATACTATTAGGTTTGCACTCAGCTCTTAAGGAAGATATTAAAGCTACCTCTGAACAACTTGTTTATGGCATTACCTTACGATTACCCTCTGATCTTGTGACGAGCGATTCTATCAGTCAATTCATTAACCCCATTTATGTGACTAATTTAATAAATACAATGCGGTTTTTGAATCCTATCACCACTGCCCTTCATGGCACCTCAAAAAGTTTATGTCAATCCATCATTGAAAAATTGTTCACATATTTTCTTAATATCAGATAAGGCTAATCCTCCGCTGACACTACCTTATACTGGACCCCACTTCGTTATTTAGTAGAAACGATAAAAAATTGATTATTGAGTTAAATGGAAAGCATTAGTACAGTATCAATTGATCGAGTAAAACCTGCTTATCTACTCGCAGACGATACTATATATGTAGTGTAAGACTTAATTTCAAACATATATATAAAGTTGAATGTATTTCAAGCCTATTAAATATCCAATATATGATATAAATTTCTTGTAGTTTTGAAAGTAAAAAATTATGTAAATGTTGAAGTGATAAAGCAACACATGAAAGTATAGGACCTTCCCCCCTCTCCATACTTCCATCTTCGCTTAGTCAGATAGATAATCTTCGTCCAAAACTGAATACCAAACAAATAAATAAATGGTCTACCACATTCATTGTTTTCATGTGTATTAATTAATAATAATTTATTCTTCATAAAATTTTACACCCGAATCGCGTTTTCGAAAAGTATTGATGTTTCTTTTATTGCAGAGTAATCTCTAAAAAAAGGTGAAATCATATTCGGTAAACCAAACGTACTTCTCACAAGGCAGCAAGAATAAGAACCGAAATTCATAAACAGTTAAATCTCATAACGCACACACATGCAAACAAATGAAAGAAAAAAGGCGAACTTTGGGACTGCAAAAGAGAGGTTCAGTTAGCCGTGCTCTAAGCCGAATTTGGCTTTTCTGCAGCTCCAGCACCTCTAAATTCTAAGAAAGACAGAGGGTTACTTTTAGTTTTCAGTTTGTAAAACTGGTGAGTTCGCAGTTGTCTTGCATGAGTTGCATGATGAATCGTCATGGCTTGTGTTTCTTTTGCTTATTGATTCATTTGTTGTCTGATTTTTTGTGTCTCTACCTGATTTTTGCGCTTTCCCATTATCGTTGATCATAAAACTCTCATACTGAAAAAGTAAGCAAAAAGCATCGAACTCTCAGAGTGGAAAACAAATGGAATTCGATAGATGAATGAAGAAAAGCACTTACACGTGAAACAATACTAAAAGAACATAAAACATGAACCCGCTTCTTACTGTTATCTTATAACGATAGTTAATTCTAGGCGTAACTGTGTTCAGAAAAATTTAAACTAAGACTTTCGAAAGTTTCATTGCTCGTTCTCTACACCAGTAAGATGCCAGAAAGTTTGGAATTACAACTCATTACTACAAAACTAAATTATTGAATTAATTTTCATGAGTGTTTCGAAGTCTGAAGTATTCCCCCCTTCAGATATGTTATAATATTTAAGCATATCTATCATTATAAAGGTCCATTTCCAAACTTTCCAGACAAAACTGAGATAAAAATTATAAATTACTCGGAATTAAATGATAGAATTGTTACTCAGAATTGTTATGATAGTTAATATGTGATATATGAAATATGCGATATTTTTGTTAAAAAGAAGTACTGTAAGGTAGACTACAGAAATTAAAATGTATTCTGAGTAGTTTCTCATCATTTCCAACATATTTGTTCCAAGTCAATTCATTACTGAAATCAGAAGCCCGGGCCATGTGTTCCCAATTACTGTAAAGTTTGTTGGTTAATTAAGAAACACCAAAACTGTTATATAAGAGAAGATCATTAATTATTTTTTTTATGTTGAGAATGAAGACATTTTTTAATGAATTCTGTGAAACATGATCATATTTTCACAAAAAATATAGATTCTTTTTCCATCTCACTCTACCATTTTAAGTTGAAAAATATGACATTTGCAAAATTCACACTCAAATGCGCCAACTGAAGCTGTGACATATGTCATTCCTCTATGTTTAAACTGAATTCTAAATTCTTTAAAAAGCATTTCAGAAATTTCGTGCAAAACTTTGAAAAAGTTAAAATTGTTGAATAAGGTTTATTGATTATAGTGACGGTCATTACTTTTATAGACTATGTTTTTATTATAGTAAAGTAAATGAAAATTAATAAAATAAATAAAATGTTTTTTTTTCAGAATAGTGATTATTGATCAGAAGAGAATGCGAAGCAGAAATAAAGACGATAATTGGCAGAAAATTAATAGTTACAATGCACTAAAATTTTTATTAAAATTATTATGAACAAAAAAGTGATAATTACAATCATAAAGCAGTATTTGGCATTTTTATTAAAACGTGCTGAAATATATTTTGAAGAATGATGATTTTACTGATATTAAAAGAGCATTCTTCGCGAGTATGGATTATTCCTAATAAGCATAAATCAAACTTTGATTATGATACTGAATAATTCTTAAGGTCATAAAAAATTTATATTTTGAACTAAACATATTAATATCATCGCTTTTATGTTTCAAATATATTTCGGCTCTAAAGAAATCATGAAGAACTTTGCTTTTTTTTTTTTGTTTTCTAAAATATTTAAATTATAGTAAAATATTACATAACTAAAGTATTATTAAATAATGTAAAATTTCTATACATCATGGAAGTTCAGAAAAATTTTAGGTCACTTTCTCTTCTTAATATATAGCCTTTCTTTCCTTCTGTTAGATAACATCTATCTATCTCTCTATCTATAGATAGATAGATAAACACTAATGTACGTGGCACAGAAATCGCTCTCATTACTTATTATCGAATGGCAGCAGTCAAATGTAAGCACATCTCTAGCCGAATGTTTCAGACTGCTCAAGCCTCAAAAATTAAGGGAGTTGCAAATTGTGATTACAAATGATCTGGAGATATCTCCAACAATTTTCATTTGGTCAGAGGAAAGAAGATGTAATAAAAATCAAGAAATAGGCTTCAAACAGTAAGATTAATCGAGTGCTGAACTGTCGCGAAATGGCTGTTCACTATGATTTACCTATCGATATAGATTACCATATCTTCTAAAAGTATTTTTTCACAAAAAATGTTTAAATATTCCACAAATGCCTTCTTAACTATGTCCATTTAATTTCCATACACATTTTCTTTATTTTAATGTTTTTTAAAATTTCATTTGATATACAATCTACTGCGATTTTTTTCATGTTATGTTATCATCCAACAAAATGATGAACAGTACATCAGATCTGGTGACAATGCATAATAAAGTAGCTTCATAAACAAGAATTATCGCATAGATAAAATTTTAGATGAGTTGCATTATATAACAAAATATTGATTACGATCAATACAAGATATATAGCACTAAACTGAAATCATAAAGTTCATTTATATATTAAGAAACTAATTGTTAAGTTCATTTAAATACAAAGAAACGAATTTTCTGAGTTAAAAATAGTTATTACTTTTAAAGTTTCATGGAAAAATATTTAAGAAGAGAAAATAAATTCATACTAAATGTTAAAATTTCACTTATATATTAATTCTGAAATGTATAAAGAGTGCTTAACTAAAAACTTCATATTATATTGTTCAGAAACTTTTAGTGTATCACCTGTAAAATGACTCTATATTGATTGCTTTGAACCACACTTGAACTAAAAAGACAAATGTTTTCACTGCAATATCATTTTAGAATTCGACTGAATACAAATCATTAATTTCATGATTTTAAACTTCACTCATCTCTTCTTCGATTAAAGTATGCCAGAAAATCCTTAACAAAAGTTCATGACATTTTTTCTAGGTTAAATTTACGTTGCCTGCAGGTAACCCCACATCGAAAAATAATTTTCTTCCTTGAGGAATTCCTATGGTGCAACTTTTAAATTTTTTTAAAATTTTTATAAAATCCTATACGGTTCATAACCTTTATAAACAAACTTTTAAAGAACACAGGCAACAATACAACGACCTCTTTACAATATATATAGATGGTTCAATATCAGCGGATCACATTTCGTTACCTGATTTTCTTCACACAAAACTTTCTCTTTTGACCTTCATTTTTCATGCACAGTTTTACCAATAGCCACGGTTTTACTTGCTTTGGAAGAAATTTTAAATAGCCTGGAAAAAAGCTCATCATTTGTACGAATTCATTAAGTGTTTTAAAATCTGTAGAATCATTTGACATTCATTCTCATAGCCATCTTTTGGTTTCAACTGCATTAGACCTTTTAAATAAATTCGTATCTAGAGGTTTTAATATTTTACTCTGTTGAATACCATCTCATGTTAGGATTGCGTACAAGTCCACTTGACCTACTCAATACTATTGCTCCTTTGACTTGAAAGAGTATGCAAAATTCATTCTTCATTCCAAATAGCAAAATCAGCGGGACATCCAAAGAAAAACAAGCTACGTTCTATTAAACCTCATCTGCAACCATGATCTTCTGAAACGAACAATAAAGCGGATACGTTTTTAATTAGACTATGAGTTGGTCACACTAGATACATATACTAACATCTCCTATTCGGAGAAATTGCACCAATGGACTACCAGTGCAACTGCATTATATCAATTCACCATATTTTGCCTCAATGTCCGTATTTTACCCAACGATTACATTTTTTAAAACTAATTATGTTTGTTTACTTATTTTAAATGAGAAAATTCTTAATTATCAACGCTTTTTTTAATCCATTTTTTTCATCCATACATTTAAACAGTGCTTTTTTTAAACTGAATTTTCGTTGATGCTAATTTTACACTTTAGTTAGAGGGAGTTTCACTAAATTTGATGGAGCATTGGCAAACCTATGACTTTTGCACCAAATAACTTCACGAAAAACAAACCATTTTATGTAATATATTAAGTAAATGTTAGTAACGGTTCAATTCCCAATTGTCATCAAAATTTGTCCACAAAAGCGTCGTAGCTCTTACATTAAGAATCCCATTTCACATAACATTTCTTTAAAATAATAGTTGAACGCAGTGAGACGAAATGAAGCTGTCAAATTTCTCTACAAGGCAAATAAAGCGTGAATATCATTTTTCCTGCTTCTATTCATTCGCTGTCACTTTACTTGTCCAAAAGTCGTTCCTCTACAACTCAGAGAAACGACTGCAGCATGTACAAGTCGCTTGATACTTTGAAGGTTCATTATGAAAGGTTGTAAATGTTTCTAGAAAAGAATATTTATGTGACTTACAATCAGACGTGGACTCATTTTTGCGAAAGAAATGCAACTTATCGGGATGAATTGGATTCAAAGAAATTTCCAATATATGAGGAGAGCATTACGAAAAAAAAATGCCAGATGCATTTATTAATATTTTGAACAAATTTCTGAAAGACACTTTTTGTGTACTTTTTTTTTCTGCAAGAAAAATATTTCTACTTGTTTACTAAACAAAAATAAATGTGAGCTACTTTTTAATTATTTGCGAATAAATTTCATTTAATAATCAGATGATATATGAATAAAGTTTATCAGTTTTTTTTAATTATTAGTTTATCTTGCTCAAACTCAATATTGTAATATGAAATACCACTTATTTTAACTGTATCTCATTTTTATTGTATAAAAGTTCTAAGAAATCCAATACTACTAAATTTCATTGTGAGTTTCAATTTGTCGAATAGTATATAAAATAAGAATTTGTGAAAACGTTAAGTTATTTGTAAAAAGTTAAAACTAAAGAAAATTAATTAATGTTAGATAAGTCGTACTTTTGCATTTTTTGTGCCCAATTTTAGCTCGCCCATCTCATAGCATTAAAAATAAATCCGAAAAATTGAAAAACCCAAGTTAGTCAAACCTAAGTCTTAGTTTTACATTAATCAATGAAGGTTTTCTTTGAGTTTATATGTTTTCATTTAATTCCAGAAATCCAATACGATGTTATTTGCTTTTTAGAGGCAAGACTACGATAATAAAAACCTAACAGAAACATTAATTAATAACATGTTTTAGTGGAATATTGTGTATTATTTCTGATTCTTCATAATTGAATTTTACTACGTTCATGCTTATTTAGAATATATTTTTTCACCTGTGAAGCTAAATTAATGTCATTTGATGGTTCTATTTTTAAAAATAATATTTAGTAGCAAAGCATTTCTAAATGTATTTCAATAACAATTAATAAAAAATTATCATTATATTAAAAATTGTTTTTAACCATTTAAAAATTAACGATGTCATACTCTTTTAGTTTTTTATTTATATAGTAATTATAATAAAATAGAATTCAATTTTTCCATTCTTCATAAAGCATATGCCTTTTCCATTGAAATACATGGTCCAGTAATATTAATGTGACCACCTGTCAAAATGCAGAATAACCACATTTCGCAGAGCGGGCAGCTGCGAGACGTGCAGGAAGAGAGTCATTTAAGTTCCTGAAGGTCTTCACTGGGATGTTGAGCCATAACAACTCTAGTGCCATGACCGACTGTGGATGACGATCCATGCGGTTGATGCGGATGACGTTACATGATGCGAACAAGCCGATCAAGGTGGTCCAACACATTCCCGATTCGGTACAAGTCCGAGAAATTTGCTGGCCAAGAGAGTACGTTAACCTCATCTGATGCTCTTCGAACCACGCACGTACACTGCGAGCTTTATGACATGTCGCATTGTTCAGCTGGAAGATGCCGTCATCCTGAGGAAAAACAATTCGCTTTTAGGAATTATCATGGTCCGCAAGGACAGATACATACTTTTTTTATCCATCGTGCCTTCCACAATGATGAGTGCACCTGGAAAATACCAATTAAGCAATCCCCAAACCATAATGCTTCCTCCTCCAGCTTGGACCCTTCCGGCAATTGTTGCAGGATGTTTGCTTTCAGACGTTTCAAGCTATAAATGCCGACGCCCATCTGCCAGATGGAGCATAAAGCGTGATTGATCGGATAAAGCCATCTATCTCCACTCAGTGGAAGTCCAGTTGCAGTACTGGACTTGTGGCAGTACTGGTTGGATTAATTCTCATTAATCCAGTTGCTGTACTGCAAATTCCAGCTTTCGTCAGCAATGAACAGCAGTCAGCATAAGTGCATTAACTAAGCATTTGCTGCAGAGGCCCATCCGCAGCAACGTTCGCTGAACCGACGTTGTGGAGACACTGTTAGTAGCCCCTTGGTTCATCTTGGCGGCCAATTGCTCAAAGGTTGCACGTTTATTCGCCCGAAATCATCTCCGCAACCGTCGTTCACCTCTGCCATCTATGACCCGTGGTGCATCACATTTGCCACATCGATGATTTTGGATAGTGCCATTTTGCCATGTACGGTATACTTTTACCACGGCGGCCCACGAACAGTTTACAAAATTAGCCGTTTAGGAAAATACTTCCACCCTTCGCCCGAAAGCCATTGATCATGTCCTTTTGGGCGTGGGATAAATTATTATGTTTCTTCATGATTGCAAGAATGGAAATGTTTTCCGAATGCTTGCAACACACTTTACAGATCCATCAAATTTTCTGAAAACACGTGCCTTCTACGATTGGTTATTCAACATTGAGTTAGTTAATAAATTGGTTATTCAAAAGTAGTCGGAGGCTACATTAATATCACTGGACTGTGTATTTAATAATTGAGTATTAGCTTAGTTATTAAACTGAAAGCTGTGGTCAGTTTTTTCTTCATTCGATAAAATTTAAGATTATCTCTGATTCATTTAATTTAAGCTTTACTTTTTTAAGCTTTTACCATAAGGATAGTGCAGTATGGCCAGGAATGTCCCTTGTGCCAAAAAACCCAAATTAACCAACCATCATTTCATTTAAATTTATTAAATTCTCATTAATTTACTTTTCAACGATCGCGTGCTATTTTTATAGTTAGAATAATTAATCTATCCCTTAAAGTCTTGCTCATGAAAAAAATTAATAACTGAAAATTAATACATTTAGTTTTTTAGTTTTAGTTTCATTCTTTCTGCAGTCAAATACAAATGGGTAGAAGAATTAAATTTTATAAATATTTTCTTCTGTACCTCTATATATTTATTAATATGTACGTTTCTGAGTAATATTTGTTTTTCAAAATATATCCTGCGTGAATTTTAGGATTCTTTTATGCAATGATAGTCATTCATGTTCTCCTTTCTATTGAAATAATTTTATGCAAATACATATAAAGAGTTTACATAAGCTTTTTCAATATAAAGGAGTGACTGAATTGATTCATAAAGTATCCAGTCCAAACTATCAAGATAAGATTTATCGAATTTGAATAGAAAGTATCACTTTCTAAGTATTGAGAATCTTTATTATGTTATAATGGCTTCTAAGTTTAAAGAAAAGCCTATTTATTTTATATTTATGACTCACACAAAAGAAACATTAATTCAAACTTTATTCCAGTGTGTTCTGTGAAACATTCCATTGACTTTAATTGTAACTATGTATAGGTGCTTCCCTAAAAACTCCTAGGAACTTATTTTCATACTCAGTTTGCTCTTCTCATTTCAATTGTTGATGCGATGGTTAACAGTTATAACTTTGCTTGGGAGATTTTGAGAAATATCTTAATAAAAACCCCTATTTTAACAGTCATTTAGTTTTATTTTTATCATCCTAACAAATTCTATTAGTTCTCTGGTATGCCAGTTGCCCAATCTTTTCTGACATGCAGTACACGTCTTCGAGTCTATCTTAACACCGTGGTACACATGGCTTTATTTATTTTGGGTGAATTTTTTCTCCTTTCAACACCATAGACTTCTCTCTTGAGGTTTGTTCGAGATACGTGAGAGAACTGTGAATGGAAAGCCTAGCAATCAATTCAGTTAGTTTCACATTGCACTTTTTTGTTGCACTCATCTCGCGTGATGTAAGTGACTAGTGGAAATTAGTGTTTGATACAAGGAATGAGGCATCGGATGCTTAAGTCACTGGTCTCTCA
This sequence comes from Argiope bruennichi, assembly GCF_947563725.1. Lineage (NCBI taxonomy): Eukaryota > Metazoa > Arthropoda > Arachnida > Araneae > Araneidae > Argiope > Argiope bruennichi. The sequence continues at coordinate 2,594,102 of NC_079163.1, read as the reverse complement.
CCTATGTACACTCCCTCCGCGTAGAAGCAGTGTCTATTTACTTTGTTACATTATATTTCACTATTCATTAATATTTTATTTTAAATATTCACTATTTCATTAATATTTTATTTTAAATATGATTTTTAAATTACTTTTACAGTTGAAATGCAAAGTTTCTTCTCATAATTCCGCTTGTCTTAAATTTCCAAATTTTACAACAGAAGAAAAAAAGAAAAACTGAATTTTTCTCACCCCATAATGAAAATAACGGATATGTTTTTCTGGTTGTTCTATTATGTATGCTCATATTATGAAAATATTCATTATTAGATAGAAAAATTCAAGTTTCCGGCCTCTATTAAATTTCGAAAACTGAGATGAGTAGTAGTATTTGTTAAGTGGGGATTTATATATAAAAATAGGATTATGCATAGAATTCAGATTTGTATGGTGTTTTTGAGATTTAAAAATTATTAAAGAATGATTTCAGAATTTATATTCGGAAACGAGAAGCTAATAAACATTGAGGTAATATCTCAAAAGTCGATATTATTAATATGATCTCATAGCAGGTCGTCTTAAGAGTAATAAATAATTTAATGCTTTTAAGTCCGAGTAGAATACTATGGAGATTATTACACTTCAAAAATATTGTTTCGTCTTTTATTCAAAGAAAGAATATTTACAAATTGTTGAAAATGCTACTGATTAGGTTTTACATATAACGCATTGTCTCTAAAGATTGTTGTTAAGAAAGGTCTTCCTGGTGAATATGCGTTAACAGGAAAACAATCCAGTACTACCTGGATTATTTTTCTGGTAGTACTGGAAACCTTGTTGCAAAATCATAAGAAAAAGACCCTTTGAACAACGTAATAATGAATTGATTATGATGGATTTGCTTTTTGCCGAAATTAGAAAAGTCTAATTATTTATGAACATGAAATATCCCGTTTCAAAATGAAAGTGTTTTTCTCTTAAAACTTCAAATATAAAAGTTTTTTCTAGATATATATAGTTTAAACAACAAAGGAATGGATATGTATTTAAAATCATAATAATATTCAAATATCAAACAGTTTCAAATTCAAAAACATTAATATAATTTTCACTTTTGATTATTTATCTCCAGAAGTAATGGCCAGATTTTTTAAAATGAAATTATCCATGTATACAGTTTAATATAATATAAAAAAAAGAAACACTATATAATAGTTGTGATTCATATACATGATCATGTGTAAATGTCATTAACCAGAAAGGTTCAAAACTGATGTTACAAAAGGGAATTAAAAGAAGAGAAAAAAGAAATATTATTCCCTTCTATATTTACACAGATTTTTCAACATAAATTCATACTATTAATTAGGTAACTTATGAGTCCCTCTTGTAGTCACCCCCAGTCCTTCAGTAGCAATACTTCAAGATCTTGGATGATTCTGAGAGGACAAAGCAAAATGAGATCGGTCTGCTACAACCATTGAGGGTGTGCTATATGAAGTTAAAATCTAAAGATCTGGATGACCAGTTAATGTGCCAGATCCCTCAATATCTAAAACTGCTTCTATTATATGAGGCTTATTTAATATCTAAATTCGTTAAAGTATGGTTATATTTGAAGATAAACGACCGAAAATTTTAAAAAAAATGTAATCTTCAGCATCAACACATTCTACATGATTGGGGTTTTCTAACTTATACTAACATTTGATAGCAAATAATTCCGGCATAATGATTATTTCAGGAGTCATTCATTTCTATATAGTAATACAGCATTTAATTTGCTGATTTCCTTTCATGAAAATGAATTTCTGCTCTCTAAAATATAAATATTGATAAATGATGAGACAAACATTCAGATTATGCAGGAACCTGTAGAGTCAACAAGTTAAATGGAGTTTTATTCAGAATATATGTTCACAATATATTTCAGGCTTAGTATTTTTGCTTTATTTTCTCAGATACTAGTGAGGAAATGAAGATTGTGGAAATGAAGAATGCACACTGGTTTTTCAGTTGGTTTCTAATGGAAGGATTGGCGATATGAAAAAGAAATTGAAACGACGTATCTCAGGTTTGGTCTATTTTTCAAATATTAATAAGAGCAAAATTTAGAATAATTGAAAGAAATAATTATTTCTCAAATAAAGGTTTACTTGCAGAAATAATACCTACGGATAAAACATTATTTGCTGGTATTCTACCGATCAACAAATAAACATTATTTTCAGATTCTCTAAGTACCTACGGATAATACTTTATTTGCAGGTCTAATGTGTTATTTGTAAGTTTCTTTATATTTTGTATGCATTTTTATGAATTTTCAAAACTTATATTTGTATTTGAGATTATTTACAAGAATATTAAAATAAAGACTTTTGTTATTTTGCAAGAATTTTTGGGCTTCAGTCGAGACAGGTGATTGTTTTGTTTCAATTCAATTTGTTTTTGAGTGCTGATTTCCTATTTATTCGATTTAACCCGTTTCCGCCCAGCGTCATATTTATAGGACAGTTCATTTTCACCATTATAAATAAAGCTATTCTACGTTTCGTCTATTATTTTTCTGCTCCCTGAAGAGTAAGGGTTTCACCCTACTTACTTAAACCGATTTGGACCGGATGGAAGCATTTTTCAGCCAGCTGCAGACACGTAAACTTCGCCATTTTCATGATTTTTTCTTGCTGAATTTCATTGTAATCGTACGAAAAGGTTTTAAAGGAAAATTTAAATATTTTTTCAGAATTTATATTTCAGATATTCTATTATCAGATATCTTATAACGTTTTAAAATTATTTTTACTTTTATTAGTTTTAATTACAAATTTAAACTACTGTCCTAAAAATAGGACGCTGGGCGGATTCGTTAAATTTTCTGATATGTAGTTTATTTCATAGGTGCTCAAATGTCGCGGAATTTTTTTTTAAACTGCCGAGGACGTTGTAGAATATCTATTTTCGCAGGAATTAGAGTCCAAAATGATTGCTTTACCACCTGAAGTAGATGAATTAACAGATGAAAAAGGTTTTGATGACACTGAAACTCGGGTATAAGATATGGGCATTATGTGGGAATTATGGCTACTGCTATAATTTTGATTTGTATTGCGGCAAGGAAGTTGTCGGTGCTGCTTCTACCGTGGTTCTTTCAAAAGAGTCCTTGGGAATCGAGTTGTAAAAAAAATACTTCAGCCAGTTACTTATCCCAAGAGTCATATAGTTTATTTTGATAATTTTTTTTAATTCCTAAAATTTGCTAGTTGACCTAAGAAAGAGTGAATTTCGAGCAAAAGGAACGATAAAAAGTGACAGAATACAGCATTGTCCCCTTGAAATTGATTCTACTTTCAAAAAGACTAGCCGTGGTATACATGATTTCTACTTTGATGTAAAAAATAAAATTACTGCGGTAAAATGGAAGGATAACAAATGCGTTACACTTGCGACAAATTTTGACATAATTGAGTCACTAACATCTGTTTCAAGGCGTGTAAAAGAAAAAGCTGAAAAAAATAAAATCGAACAGCCATGTCTCGTAAATAATTATAACAAAAACATGGGTGGTGTTGATTCTCATGATTGGCTTTTAGAGAAACATACCATAAAGATCCGTGGAAGAAAATGATATTGGCCAATTTTTACCCGAATTGTAGACATGGCTGTTGTAAATACCTGCTTTATTTACAACATGGCAAATGCAGAGAAAAAGAGTATCAAAGAAATAAGGAGACATATTGCACTAGCCTATCTAAAAAAAGGCAACACAGGACAAAAACAAATCGGTATACCAAGTTATACAATTTCATCTCGAGTGAAGGAAATAAACATTGTTAGACGCGATGGAGTTGGCCATATAATTGGTAAAAGAGAAAAACAAAGACGATGTCAAATGCAAAATTGTTTGGGAAAACTTCTTACATTTTAAATGAAATGTAATGTAACTCTATGTACCAAATGTTTCCCAAATTACCATAAATAGTGTGAATATGTTTAAACTTAATAAAAATGTCGAATTTATTTCTGTTTCATTTTATTTTGCATTAAATATTAAAGTTCAATTGTTTGGGAACAGAAACGTAATCAAGTAACTGAAAACAAAGGAGAAGTACCAGGAGTTCAAAAACTTCCATATTCGCCCAGCGTCCTATTTATAGGACAGTAATGATCTCGGATCCTAAATTAATGGTGTGGAGTTTAATTGCATATTATATTTAATTTAAGTGTTTAGAACATAATTTTAAAAGTTTTTAACAAAATTTCAATTTCAAATTAAGTTGGGCGTTAACGGGTTAATTTGCTGGTGACAGTATATTTATTAAATTGTACAGTAATAAAATTGAATTTTGTAATAGGTTATAGATAAAAATAAAATTTCCCATCCTGAACAGCTCCAAGTTTAAAGGTATATAAAAAAAATTTAAAAGTACTTTGCAATCGATGAAATTCAAAGGATATTGTTACGAATTTGTAATGTGGTTTCTCAGTACAATTGGTTCCATTTTTAGAAAAATAGTTTTACTGATGGCTCTTATGGATGCTGAACGGAATCTCGGAACTGTAATCCTCGGCCTTGAAGACGAATTTGGCGAATTTAGCGACAAAATAGAAGTACCAGAATCTCCAGGAGTTTTGGTGATAGGATCATTAGGACGAGAATTGTATGTACCATGGTTCGGGAATTATTAAAAGCCAGAAGACAGGTGAAGCAGTTGAGTGGCGATCAAGCAGTTAGCTAGCTGTGTGCCAAATCTTGTAGTCAACTATTCAGTCGTGTTCTGAATAGCCAGGCGTATAGACAAGTCTATAGTAAGTCGGCAGTCAAGTTCGGCTAAAGCGAATAGACAATGGATAAAAGCTGATATTTGAGAGACTTGAACCGAACGCTTAGAACTGTTACGGTTGTTTACAATTGTAACTCCTCAGTATAGTTTTTCTCTATGCCAACGAAATCCAGACTTCTGTTCCGATTTTAGAAGCGAACTTCTAGCAATAAGACCATTTTACACGAAAATAATTATAAGAACCTTGGAATATTGAGTATTGAATATTGAGCCGCAACTCAATGGAACACCTTAACAATTGGACCTATGTTGGAGATAAAGCAAGTTTGTCTATTCTTCAGAAGTTGAAGCTGATTTCACTCCAACATGATATTCATTTCCAGTGGATCTCATCTCATGTGGATCTACTTCGTAACGAAATAGCAGACAGGCTTGCAAAGAAAGGAAGCAGCTTAGCGACTTCATCTTCTACTGAGCTCACATACTTAGAACTGTTCTCTCAGGCGAAATTCCTAAATAAGAAGAATTGGATGGTTCCCCCTACTCATGATTGGTATAGAGCCAATAAGCCGGGCCAGTCCTTAATTCTTCCTTGTGATAGAAAAACCAACACTTGTCTGTCGCGCCTTGTCAGTTGCCACCTTAAATGTCTTTTCTTTTCTCAGGGTTAAAATTTTACCCTCTTTGCTCGAAATGCTGCCAACATCAGGCCTCTGCTGAACATATTCTAGACTGTTTAGGACTTCTTTGGGGAGAAATTTATTCTTCTCCCTTCCTCGTTTTTGTCTTTCTTCTTGTCAACGGATTTTTGGATTTGGTCTGACTAAGTCAAGCCATGGAGATTAGCAACAACAACATCAACAACCGATTAGTAGTTACTCACGAGCTGCTGTTTATTGTAAGTGATGTTCTTATGTACGCTTCGACTATGTTTTTGCTGTCTGTGTGTCAGTGCCTTTCTGTTGAATAAACGTCTTTATTTGTTACTCTTTAACTATTATTTATTTTTTATACGTTTTTATTTGTTGAATTGCTTTACCATACACCCACTATGTTAAACCCGGTGATTATCGGCGATTTTGCGGAATTTTTAGTAATAAAATAATTTAAATCTGCTCACAATATAATAGGCAGAATACAAATTTTATTTGTAAAAATGCAGAATTAACTGAGTTATAAGTTTTGACAAACGACATCATGAAAAGAAATTAACTTAATAACCCTATACGAGGTGGTCTGATGTGGCAAGATTGTGCAATATCCGGTTTCATGTCTATGGATCATTGGTTCAATTTTAGTAAGCAAATTGGACACCTACTTTTTCTACTTGTTGCTGCATGCTTGATATATTTAAGAATTTAAATTTTGTAAGAAAAATTGAAAGTCATAATTACATAATTAAATATTTTATTTGAATTCAATCGTGAGGGATACTCAAAATTACTCTCTTCAAATTTCCATCCCCACCCCGAATGCTTGCTTACAACGTCATTGGAGACCAATTTTCATCGTGGAATTAACTAAATATTTGGCCGAATGTAACTAACCAAGTCCATGAGTCAACATTCTCCTTACTAACTACTGATACTTCTTAACTAACGCCGCCAAGCAATTGCGTGCAATCTAAATTTTAAAATATTTATTTCGAGGTCTTTTTAATAACTTTTGTACAGAAAGATCGAAATGAACAAAATTTACAATGCTTTAAATGTAATAAATGACGATTTATACAAAAGTATGCTGCCTAAAACGCACATTATCTAAAAATAAACAGCTTCTAAAAAACACAGTTTTTAATATGGTATTAGAAACAAATATTTAAGTATTTGAGGAAGCAATAGAAGTAGTTTGAATCTAAATTCAGCAATGACAAATATTATAAACAATCATTATTTTAAATATTTTTTGAGTTATTAAAATTAGAGAAATAATTCAAGAGATATCTATCATTTATTCTAAAATTGAAAAGAACGTTGGCATTGTCCATGTTATGACAAATTGCAGTTGGTCAGATTTAAATAATTAAGTCGAGGAATCACTACTGATATAACATAGCTGAGGGAGTCAAGCAAATAGTGCAATGCACCTGCAAAAAAGACCTGGCAAGAATATGTTATCTGTGGGTACCATACTTGCAAAAGATGTTTCATTTCTATGCACTGTAACTGAAACAACATTATCTATAATTGGAACTGCTAAATACATTAGTTTCAAGGAAAAAGTATTCAAAACATGCATTAATTAAAAAAATAAATGAGGATACATTTTTCTCACTCAGTCTTTTTAACTATTTTTAAACTTTTCTACATTCGCAGAATAATTTAATATCATTGAAAAGTAAACTACTTTCAATTTAAATATTCTTTTTTAATGTTAGGTCATTAAAATATTCAGTAACCTTCTCGTAGCTTTTATCTTTAACCAGGTAGCTAGATTTGTTTCCTCATAGTATTTACTACAAAACAACAAAAAAACGACATTAGAATTAATTTAACAAAACTGAAAAAGAGTTAATAAGGTTTTTCTTACTTCAATTTTAATTTAGCACTGTAGGAAATAAACTGAAAAAAAAACATTACTGATATCTTTGATTTCTCCTTATTTTCTCTTTGAATAAAATCATTACAAATCCCGAACAAAACTGTTGAATTTAAACTTTTAATGTGACTGGATAAAATTCTTTTCTTCTTTATAAAATATTTCTTTTTCTTGTATTGAATAGAAATTCACTCATTCGTTAAAGATAAAAATTAATTAGTAAATTATATTCCAATTTAATTTTTGCAACGTTATATTGGCAGTGTTTACAAATTGTGATTGTGATTGATTACTGGTAAGAAATAAATTAGAACTACAAAAATTCTTTCTGTTATTTTTTCTTCTAGCTTTGTTCATGCATATGTGGCATAAAGTTTAGAACCAGAATGGTTTTATTTATGCAAAAACTATTTTTTCTGCAAAACATTTCAATAAATGGACAGAAATATGCTGTTTTTGGCGTTTTCAAAGATCTTATAGTGCACTATTTCTGTGTAACTTTCTTGCATGATTAATTAAGTACTTTTAATGACCGTTCATTATTATTTCAGTTCTAGGAAAATGGAATAATTATTATGGAAATTGGAATTATTTTTATAGAAATTAAAATTATTTTTGCTGAAAAAATTCTAAAAGTGTAATCAATAGAATTAGGCAGCTTCAGACACATAGTAGCATTAAACTAATGGTTTTAAAATAAGTTTAAGATTAAAGATTTAAACAATTCTAATAAATATTGTCTAAAGAACTTATCAAAGCATTGATGTATGAAGATAAATTCTCGTCCTTTCAATGGGAGAAGAACTGATCCTGATTCCAACTAAAATTATCAATTTTAACAGACAATTTGTCTGCTAATGGAAGTTAAACCTGCCCAGTAGGCATAGCGTCCTTAAGCGTCTGCGAAATTTCAAAAAGAAATGTAGAAACAAGTTTCCTTTTGGTTATTTGACCAAAATTATGAGCTTAGTGGTCAGCATCCCTGAAGTAGCACAAAAATTGGGCTTTAACAAATCAAATCAGTAAAACGCTTGTCATAGACTTCAGGAATAAACAGCATGTTTTGTGAATTTGGTAAAGGCGGTATTTCATATTTTTCAGCGATTAACACAAAGCTAGTTAAGTTTTCTTTGAAACAACTTTATAATATCACTTTGAATGATATTTTTTTAAAAATAGTAATGATTCTTTTACGTCGTCATTTTTTAAAAAAGGGGCAAAAGAAAAAAAAATCTGTTACATAAAAAAAGCACCAGAATTTTGAAAATGTTTCGAAATTATATAAAGTTAAAATCATTCAACATATAAACAGTTTTTAAAGCTGTTTTCATTTTCCCCCCCAAAAATTCATTTCTACTGAAGTTATGCCAATATTTTTAAGACTACGTAGTTTTTATAATTATGCGAATTTTTAATTGATTTCACTATTGTCAAACTCAAATTTTACTAAAATTTTTATTTTTACTCTTTTTTATGCCGTGAAATTCATTTCTGCTAGTTTCTTTTGAATTTCTGTTGTTAAATTTCCTCTCTGTCTTAAAGTCGATAAAAATGGTTAATTTATGGTTCGATAGTTGAATAAATATTTGGGTCAAAACACATTTGTGTAATGTTAAGTGAGAAAACTATTTCACAAGAAATGAAAATAAAAGCTCTTAAGGAGTCTCTTGTTCGTGTGCGCTAAAAAAAGAAAAACAATGTTTTATCAAACAGTCAAAACAAAACTGTGATGTTGCTTTAAATATTTTACGCAAAATGGGTTTTATGACATTTATGTTATATTTTCATTTTCAATCAAAATTCAAGAATCTTTTTAATTATTGTGTCATAGTTTCTTCAAAAGATTTTTCTCAATTCCTCATGCTTTTAAGGTCTTGTTATATTCCTGGCACTGTTCTTATATATATATATATATATATATATATATATATATATATATATATATATATATATATATATATATATATATATATATATATATATATATATATATATATATATATATATATATATATATATATATATATATATATGTATATATTATTGATTCCGAAGCTGTTCATTTAAAAGAATCCGCATTGAAATTTGTTTATGCCCATTCACGATGGCATAGTTTCTGAAATGTGCAATAGTAATAAAAAGTAATTGGATAGAAGAATTAATTTTGAAAGGGCAGTTGTTCATGGAATCCAGTTAGTTCAGTAAAGGGTAATTACTGCAAAAAGTTCAAAATGGTGCCATCGAAAGCTTTTATTTTATATGCAGGAATTAGGGTTGAATATACGCAAATTCCTACAAAATATCAACTCGAAATCCCAGAAACGAATCATGAAAGAAAATGATAAGGCTTCAGCTTAGTACTGCCTCATTGAATTTACATCTCCTTATGAGAACAGATGAACTATGATGGTTCCTCAGAGACATACTGTAGAAATTTCCATACTATATTTCAAATGAGACTTTTTAAAAGTCATACATGTATTTGAAAGTCACCATGACTCTTTTTTCATAAAGCTTGATTTCCGAATTTCAATTACAATAAAGCTAAAATGGCATTGTCTATTTCATCTTCTGACATTAATATAAAATTGTTTGGCAATAATTTAATAGATCAGTAAACTCTATTTATTGACTGAAAACTTTCTCTATGAATAAAGTAATTTCATGTTCTCTTGGATGTATTTTATAAGAACGAATAATCTTTAGTCTCATGTTCTGAAATTGAAATCTAGGTATGAACTCGTATTCACTGAAAGTATTCGGCCAAAGTAAATTGTTTTTTCGTAAAGCAAATTTCAAATTGTTTTGTGTTTTTAGACCTTATAGTTTGTGCTTAAAATGTTCGAGGTTGATTACAATAGATCACTTAAATCTTATCTAAAATACGTTTCTGAAATGTAGTTGGGAAGCTTTGCGTTTTGCATAAATATTTTCCTTTTTAATAGGCTACTGTAAGATTTAACTCTAATCAATAAAAATAATCACAGCTAGATTGTAATTTAATTACCATTAGCAGCAATCTATGTACTGAGCATTTTATTAAATTCTTCTATTGTGAAAATTATTGAATCCAATATTATTTTCTTTTTGCAATTTTTTATGAATATCATATATAATTTAATTCATAAAAGTAAGAAAATAAACAAAACAGAATTGACGGAATTTCATAACTGATAAGAAGGGAATTCATATTTTTAAAGGAAAATAAATGCGTTTTTAATGCTAGAAATAAAATAATAATTTTACTTTGTATTAAGAATGCTTTCAAAATGTTCAAATAATATCCCATATCAGGTATCCAATATTCGAACGAAAGCCAAGATTATTTTCATACTTCGATTTTGTATAAAGTTTCATAAGGCAATGATATTTTCATTCAAGAAACTAACTATAATTAATTGAAAGATAGTAAATGTTAATGTTTAGTAATATAAATTTGTGAATGAGTAAATGAATCACATACTTTTTGATTCAGTTTTTCTTAGAATTATTTTTGTCTATCGTCCCATTAAATATTTTTAAACAAAATTGTTCTTTCAAGTCATACTAGTTTATGCAAACAGTAAATATAACTTACGTTTCTTTTAAGTGCAAGGCAGTTTATCTTTAAAAAGTTAGTGTGCGAATGTTCTGCTAAACGGCATGCTTTGATGTATTTAGAAGCGGTTCATATTTAAGAAATGTTTTATTTCTTTAATTCCGTTTCTTTGGCCAAATGCAATATAAGGAAATAGAGAAAATTCTCCAAAACGTTTGTTTTGGAATCAAATTTCTCTCATGATCCCGATTCACTGATTTGGATATCGTGATAAGCTGATGTCGCAATAACAATGCTACTACGCCTTTTGTTAAAAGGTATCAGGATTATTTTTTCCTCACCGTGTAGAATACGGCTGTTTTCTTATTTCTGCTTCTACTACTTTAAAATATATAATCTTTAATAAGTTCCAAAAAGGACCAAACACCTTCAAAATATCATCGCTTAAATATCGATTTAAATTATTTTGAAATAATTATTAAATATAATTTAATTTATCTAATTTTTGCTTTTTGAATAGGGAACTTATCTAATCAACTAATAAACCCTTTTCCTTTCGTTTAGAGTACAAGGTAGCCAGAAAATAATTTTCTCTATTTTGAGGCCAATGAACAGAATGAAACGACTTTGGAAAGCAAACAGATCCCACTAAAACATTTAGTAACCAAGATCACCAGTAGGAGAGATTTTTGCCACGTCAGAGTCCACGTTGAACATGAATGTTGAACGAAAACGTTCTGTACATTTTCCTTTGTGTTCGCCTCCCTGTATCTTCCCCATTCTGCATATCCAAAGGGGTTTAATACCTTGCATTATTTAGAGTTGCCAGCTCTTCAAATAGGGAACATTATTTTATAGCCGCCTTTATTTAATATGGTGTTGAAGAATATTTAAAAGATTGTTAGATTTGAGTAAGTCCATAGAATAAATAAATGAATGAATTGAATGCATTCCTTTGGCAGTCATTTAAAATGTAATCAGTGCAAAAAATTAAAATGATCTACGCTATTACCCGTCGTTAGTTTAAACTTTTTAAATAATTTTGAATGAGAAACATTTATTTGTATTTAATAGAATATTAGAGCATTTATTTCCAGCGATAAATGTTTAAATGTATTTATAGCCAATGTCTATAAATAATTGCATTTTTTTTAAAAAAATTATAGTACTTTGCAATTTCCAGATTTACCACTTGTTTTAATGATAATTATAATCTGCACAAAGAAAACTTAACGGCATTTTACTTACTAAAGTGGTGGGGATACTGATAATTTTTTAAAAAATGTATTTGCGTAAAAATAATCTAATTTTTCTTGAAAAGGGAAAAATAGGAGTTGACGAAACCAGTTAAATATTCTTTAACAGCTCATGAAGTATGTCCACCGTTCTATTATTTCTCACTTGAGAAATATTTGATAACGTTATTTTAAAGACAGTTCTGAGAAAATGAACCGAACAAACAGGTGCATATTTCCCATGTTTTCCTTTCAAAGCTACAAACCTCTATTTACACTATTTTATTACTTTATTTTAAATTCTCCTCTTAGTGGATCTCAGGCAATAGTACTTTTTTTTCTCAAGATTTTGAGGTGTCAACATTGCAAAATAAAATAACAAGAATGAAATGTAATTCTGTTAAGGATAAAGTTGTAATCGGCTCTTTCGCATTCTTAGAATGGATATTTCTTTGTAAACATATATTTGAAAATGGATGCCAGCTCTTCGTCATATTGATTTTATTTTCTGCTTAAGAAAGAAATATTTAAGAAGAAAGGTTAATGTTGTTGTTTTTACTAGAAAATATAGTATATGATATAATATTTAAATGGATGCATTTTGAGAAATACAAATATACTTTCAACTCACTATTTCTACAAACATACGCAAAATTTTATTTGCATTAAGGAGATTAACGCACAAATGATTCTTTTATTTTACAGTAACTACTTCGAGACACAGTGAAAAAATAATACTTTAATTAATTTGACTCACTGTTATTATTAAATGTTACGATTACACATAATAATATATAGAAGAATCAAGAATATGAAAAATGTGAACATCGTGGCCTGATATTTTAAATTTAATATGAATATATGCACCTCAAAAGATTAAAAATCGGAAAAATATTTCCCCAGATTTCTAATTTTTTGTAATTGTAATTGAAAAAACTAGAGATTCAGAAAAAAAAAATGAAATATTATAGATTTCAATGAAATGGGAGAAATAAAAGAGCTTGTACTAAAAAGTAATTTTGGATAAAGCAATAATATTTTATTTACAAAAAAGGCGTATAATTTCAGTTTAGCCTGCGGTGTAGTTGTGCATGCATTCAAGTTAGAAGTCCAGCACGCATAAATATGGTGACCCTTTAAACAGACCCAATTAAAAAAAATAATATTGAAATTTTTGTACTCAATATTATTTAAATAAGTAAGGCTTCAGTACTTTTGTATCGTTTTAGTTAGTAAGATTTCAAATAAAGATTTGTGGTATATTGAGAGAAATTATCACCCTTTTTGGTTTAAAACATTGAGCTGTCAAAAGAACCGCCTCTTTTATATCTAGAAGAAAAATCAAAGAATTGAAGAAGAATCAGAACTTATCGTAATTTTTCACTTCAAGAATAAAATCATTCGTTTGCAATTCTAAATTGCTCTGACGTCATTTAATTTGCCATCAGTTTTATCTACTAGACAAATATTTTTATTTCTAGAACAAAGATAAAAACAAATGAGCTATACGTATAGTATAAGTTTTCAGCTAATTTGTAGCAGCTATTCAAATAACCAGAAATATTTCTTCTAAACCTGCAAGGAAATCGGGAAGAATAACCTAAAAAACAGAGGATGTATTAAGGAGTTTCTTATAAGTTCCAATGAGCAGTGCAAAACATTAAAAACCTAACAATTAAGCAATTCTTCTTAAGAATAAATCCCATCTCAATTAGTCATTAAAGTCCTTTGTTTTAACTTAGAATTTATAATTTTTATTTTTCCAACCGTTAATTGCTTTCACAAATAATTTCGTTACTAGACTTAGTTTAAATTTTCTAAGATTATTAATGATGATATTAACTCTGTAGTAAAATCAGTATTAAATAAAATTATGAAAATATGCTTTTATTTATTTGAACGGTTTTCTTAAAACCGTAGCATAATTTTTATAATTGTATAAAGGTACATACATTTAATATAAATAAATGCAGAAATATGTAGAGAAAAATACAAGAAACTAAGTATGGAGCTGACAAGCGTAATGAAATTACTTCGCTGATTCTTGTAAGTGTCTCAGTGAGACCTTCAAGCATCGTTCGTCTTCAGGATTGGCTAAGCTAGCTTTTATTTTAGAACTAGGTAGATGTGAATTTAGCTGAAACTAGTTGCATATAATTTCCTTAATAACTTCTCCGCGCCACCCCCACAAAAAAAGAAAAGTCCTCAAGTAAACTGAAATATTGAAATAATTGCATTAGCTTTCACAAAAAAAATCACTGATAATTTATGATAATTGAGATAGTTGGAAAAAAAGATCGATTTTACAAGCATCTGCGAATGAATTAATAACGACAAATTTAGGGAAAAAATTAGTTTCTTTATACTTTAATTGAAATGTTTCTTTAAAGTCTTATTCTCGTTCAGTGATTAAAACTTACTCATGATTAACCAAAAAATAACATACTTTTTACTTTTCTCACCAGATGAATATAACAAATTTCTGAAAATTAAAAGTAACTAAATTTGTATGAGAAGAAGCGTATTAACAGCCTTCGTTAAGCATTACTAATTTAGTACGAGGATTAAGTCATTAAAAATGTGTTAGCTTTTGATTTGGAAAATAATTTTTATTTTATTCCATACCTATAAGAAAATTCAGATATATAAATAACTTTTGTGTATATCTTACCTTTCCAGATAACATATCTTTTTTTTCCAATCACAATTCTTCTTTATTCAAATTTTAAAATCATGGGCATGAAAGATATTTAAAACTTTTCTCACTTAGATAGTCTATTTTCACATTAAACAAAGATATTTTCATGTTTTTTCAATATTCTTTATGCTCATAAGGAAGAAATAAAAACAGATGGCAATAAGAATAAAAAAGAAAACTTTTTTTGTCCAAATTTAACGTTGCTAAATTCAAAACCAAATATATATTGTAATATTGCTCATAAGCTTCTTCAGAATTCTCTAAAGTCATTTCATTAATTAATATCGAGTTTATCTTATTGAAGAACATTGACGGAATATTTCTTTGAATTCCTAACAATAAGCATCATTTTTTTTGTCAAATCATGCCAATCTAAGCTATAAGTATATCATATTTCAGTCGAAGCCATGAAAAATGTTACTTTGTAAATAAACGTATTTTTAAACCAAATGTTTTATCGATTTCTTAATGAGAAATCACTGCGTAGAAATTGTTAAGGAAAGTAGATAAAAACATGTTTTTTAGCTGTCTTACCTGGAAATAATTGGTTTACCTTTATTACTTAATCATTGCCCATTACGCAAATGTTTAGCTCCCAAATCGCTTTCCAACTTTTAATTTCATGATAAGAAATCAAATAAAGTAAACAACCAGAGAGGAAAAAAAGGGACCAAAGAATTATCAAAAGTGAAATCATTAAAACTATTTGTGTATGCGAGCAATTTTAATGATGCACTTTTTTGCACCAATTACTTGATTAACAACCGATTATTTCTGAACCGAATATTCTTTAATACGCGAAAACTCAAAAAATAAATATTATTTTTCTCGTGGAGGAATACCTGCAAAATCATAATTCTTTTACCTAAGAGCTTTGTTATGAATTGATGTATAAAAAAACAGAACTTTTATTTTGAAAGGAACGAAAAACCTTTGTCCAGTAGATGGTTTTATGTAGTATAATGTTAAAAGATTTTCGAAATATATAGCCTAGAATATGTTATTTCTTTTTATTGAAACACGTTACTGTTGAGCCTGTTTTTCTCATTGGATTAATTTGCTCGTTGAAATTCGTTGAGATTGCTCATAAAATCCTACAGAATATAACAACATTTGTTTATGTGTTCATCTGTTATTTAAAAGTTAAAGCGTAATTCTCAAAAATATAAAAATGATTAAATATGTGTCATCTAATGCAAAGCATTAACTCACCATTTATACATTTGTGCAAATGCTTATTAGGAAAATAATTCATACGGTTAGTATGCTTTCTAGATTGAATACAATATCATGATTGATCTTCTCATACTTAAAATTGCAAATAGAAACCGAAATTTTGTTCAATGAAAAGATTTAAAAAGAGTATTCCTGCTATCTTTGAAGATATTTCTTACTCCTAATAGTGAGTTCGTTCCATAATAGATCTGTTTAGTGCTTTCTGCATCTTCTTTCCCTTTATTTCATCATTTCAATCTTTCATAAAAAATACTGTGCATAAAGCAACGCAGTTCTTCTTCATGGCTAACATATGCAGGTGTTTAAATTGAACTTCCAGTTTATGCATTACTGTGTGAGAATACTTCAGAAAGGGTAGGAGCAAGAATATTTCATAGCAACAAAATCAAAATGTTGAAAAGTTACAATATATGATTGCATCGTGAATGACATATTTTCGTTAAAAAAATTGTCCATTAATCTTTAAACGCTAAAATTTATTTTTAAATGATTGCCCTTCAAACATCCTTTAGATACTTTATGTTTTTAAAATTGACTTAAAGTCTCTATAAAAGTAAAAAAAAAAAAAAAAAAAAATGCCGCTATAATCAATAACAGGATTCAGATTCTATGATAAATACATTAGTAATACAGAATGATTCCTTCAAATAGTCGATATTTATTTAATGATCAACAATTGAATTTGAGTATTTATATATTTAAATATATATATATATATATATTTAAAATTCTAATGAAATGTTCAGATAGTACAAATAATTTGATTTGCAGAGATAAAAATTTTCTTATCTCTTACCCTTTGTGGAGTGTTTTTCAAGTTTTGGTATCTGTGCAAATAATGGTACATTGCATGCTTTTTGATACAAAATATTTGAACGGACTTAAACTGACGTTTATTTGAAAATTTTGTTTTATTATTCCAACACATATATTTTTCCGTGTTCAGGTGGCTGACATAATGGACATATGCTAATTACAGATTTGAATAATAAAACGAGTACACGTTTTCTAAAATTTGCCCTAGTAAATTTTAGTGTCATACAATGTTTAATATCCAAAAGTTTCATTTACAAATATTAGCGAATAGTATCAATTGAAATTTTTTTAAATATTTGCACTCCACTTAGAATGCATTGACTTTTAATCAGGAGTCCTTTTAAAATGGCAGATATATTTTGATTCTCATCAGTGTGGTTCAAAATTAGGAAAAAATTAATTTAGTATAATTAATTGTTCTAGAATGGACTGTATTTAATAGAGCTTATGAAAGAAAAAATGACATAAAAAATTATCAAATTCGCGTCTTTCGATATTGAGTTTTGCATGCCTTTTAAACAAGAAAATTTCCTGATCTATTTACGTTACGTAAACCTACAATACTGGTATTTGCTAATTCATTATCACTTAAATAAATGCTGATAATTCTCTTGCACAATCAAAATGTAAATTTCATTTAAAGTGTTGCGATAGGCGTTGATGAATGAAAAAAAATTAAATTGACATTTGCATATTTCTAATAATTAATAAATGCTTAAATAATCTATGAAATTACTTTAATTCCTTTTAAAATTTAAAATCAGAAGGAAAGTAAACTATTTTCAATAAATATAATAAGTTATTGTATAATAACTTGCATTCTTCATTTATTTTCTCTCAAGGTATATAAGTAGGTTCATAAAGTAGGTATTATTAAATTTGTGAGGTAATAAATAGCAGAAGTAATTTTAAATTGAATGTTATATTTACATATTTGAGGAATAATGCAATTTTGTGACTTAGTGTGAATATGTAAGGTTTACTTCAACTTTCTTAGGTACACTGTTTTTATTTCAATGCATTTTTATTTCTTTAAATTATTCTCGTATATATAACGTAATATAAGTTTCAAAAAGTACATTAATTTGAATATAGAGAATTAGAATGATATATGAATTTT
This sequence comes from Argiope bruennichi, assembly GCF_947563725.1. Taxonomy (NCBI): domain Eukaryota; kingdom Metazoa; phylum Arthropoda; class Arachnida; order Araneae; family Araneidae; genus Argiope; species Argiope bruennichi. Next base: position 2,576,158 of record NC_079163.1, on the reverse strand, counting down.
TTTCGGTTATCCATTATTCCAGTGTGATTCCAATAAATAAGAATATAAACATAAAAAATATATACATAATTTGCTCCTATTAAGGATTTTAAGAAACTTTTTGTGCCACAAAATTCCATGAATATTCTAGGTATTTTAAAAGGCACGCTTTTGAAAAGAATTCATTCATAATTCAGGTCAGGCTATTTAATAGTTTATGTTTCATTTTCTTCTAGATATAGTTTAATAAATCTATAATCTGGAATTTTATTGCTTATAAAGAAATAAAATTCATTACAAATTTTAACCAAGCATTAAATTTAAAAAAATGAAACTTCTCTAATACAGTTAAAAGACCTCCAAAACTTCAATTAAAACCCCAATTCCATATCAGAAAAGGATTTTTAAAGATTGAAATCGTTATTAAGCCTCATTCCTGTTATAGATAATCTATGCAGACTTTCTATTCAAAAAGATTGAAAGAAATGACGGCAGCTGTTTATTTTGGGTTTAGATAATACGTTATAAATTATATAAATGTCCCCTTCTTTTCGTTTGTAATTCAGTTCAAATTCTGAGTGATATAGTTTTCAAACTGCAAGATAAAATTTTGTCAGTTTTCTTCATGAAATCCATTCGAAGGACTTTTGAAAATACGCTCTGATTCACTTGAGATAAATGTTAGGCCAAATATATTCTGCGGATATATGACTGAATATTAAAAGCAAATAGGATGAAATAGAATGTAAAAGAGACGAATGGAAGTCCTTTAAAAACGAATGAGAGACGTATTGTCAAGAAGTTTGCAAAAGCGTACAGTGTTATTCCTTCACTTAATATCGGTAAAGTTTGAAATAAGTATGAAAAGGACAAAAAAAAAACAACACTAACCTGAATTGAATCAAATAATAAAATTAAACAAAATAATCAAATTAGATTCATAATCTTCATAGGATACAGAGTTTCAATTATAGTGTCAGGTTGAATGCTTGTTTTACAAACAATTGAAGAATCGTTATATAAAAATAGAAAGGACTTACCAATGGAATGAGACATAAAAATCAAGATGACATTGAATAACCAAATCTTTGCCATCCTTGCAATAATGGGTACAGAGCAAAAACTACTGGTGAAGTTCAGTCAAGCTATATTTTTAATACGCAAATTCTTCAACAAAAGGATATTTGTTTATGCTCTTTCTCTGTTCTTATGTACGCCACACACTCCTAGCATGTTCTCTGAAAATTCTCAGGTACGAAAGTAAAAAATGTCAAAGAGAATTTTCATTGTCCGCAACTTCGACTCTTCATCTTAGCGAAAGCTCGATCCGAAGTCCCGCCGAAACATGAGGGAGTACTCGGGTAGAAAGAGCGACAGAGTTCTTTTCAGTCTCGCGCTTTCGAATGAGTCGAGGTGTTCCACGGAGGTCTCCTTTACTTCTCGGGCTTATTGATTTCAGCGCCCCCATCGGTAGCTTGCGTGGGCTTTCTCTTCCAAAAAGTTATCGCTCTTTCCGACTTCAGAGTGCGCACACTTTGTACGCCTGCGTACATAATATTACTACGCTCCCAAAATAGACGGATGGTATTTTGCCTAAAACACAGTCATTGAGCAAAAGTAAGAGTACGAAAGAGCAGACATTTAATCATAGAATGTAGTTCAATCAAAACCTATTCTACGAATTGTATGGAATATTATGTCCTAATGTTTCATGTTTGACATGCTTAAGTAAAATAACAATAATCGTTTGAAATCTCATGTTAATTGTTTTGTTGTTTCATTATTACATCTGACAGATAAATTTGGAATCCTCTAGATTTATGTGTTATTCAGTTGTTCAATAGTTTTCATTTAGTAGTTCTGCATATCCTACACTGGAATATTACTGCATCAATCAACTATTATTATGACCTACTGGTATAAAAGGGTTTTTCAATTTCACGTTTTCATTTCGAGTCACATAAAAACTATTTTTAAATGGACTTTGACCAAATGATTATACCAGTTTTCAAAATTAAAATGAAGCCTTTGAAAATTAAATTGAGGCCAAATGGGAAATTGAATTGATTTCAAATTTTCACTTTACGCCTGTAATATTATCACTAAAATATCAAAGCAATATCCTACAAACATTAAAATTCAAACGAAAACTTTTTGGCATTTTTGAAAATGAAAATAATTTGCTTTCTTTTATTAGTATCCTTAAGATAATAATTAATTATAAAAGACAATTATTTTATTTGCGCCAGCATGTTAGAAAATCATCCCAATTGCTGAAATAATGACGGAATGAAAGCAAGAAAATCAGTAGGGTCAATAAGGGTAACTAAGAACGAATTTTTCAGAAGCTGTCGTTTCCTTGAATTTAAAATATTCTTGAGAGGGGAAAAAGTCAATAATTTACTTGAATGCATTGTCATTTTCTGGCGGATTCAGTAAACAATGGCTTTTCCCTGATTAATTTATTAATTAATCATTTTTAATTACAGCAACGTTAATAATTACCTCAATATGTTCCCAATTTCAGCAGAAAATAAGAATAATTGGGAATATGTATTTTGACTTCTTCATGTATTCTGACTTAGTAACAAACTGATATGAAGAGAATATATTTGTAATGAAAGACATTACTGCTTATCGACTCAGAATTTACTGCCCGTACTCAAATAACTCAAAGTACTATTTAACATGAATAAAATATTAGTGACAAATTTAATTTATTTATTTCAACTATTTTTTGAAGAATGTTGAAGTAAATAAATGAAAAGTGTAACTAATAAAAGTATAAATAAATAATATATAACATCATAATTAAAATCTTGTTAAAATAGGCATTAAAATTTAACATAAATTTTCATCAAAAACTATAATGACATCATCATAGTTTGAAAAGCGATTGCTAATTCGAGATTAATATTCCTTCGAATTTAATAGAATATTTATTAAAATGGGGTTTTTTTCATCCTTTTGGGATATTCCTATTTTTTAAAATTTATGGAAAAGAATGTCTTAAAGTCTGGAAAACTTCTGCTGTAAAATTCATAAGGCAAATTACAAAGATGATTTTCAAGAAACTTTCCATCAAAATCTCTAATTCACGCTTTTCAAGTGACTCTATTTATATGAATGAATAAATTAAAAGAAAGAATTGACTGAATTTCTATATTAAGAGAGTATTCAAATGAAAATATATTTGCTGCGAATATATGAATGACCTGAAATTCATATCTATAAAATTCCTAAGTTAACGTTTTATTAAATCATGGTCAATTCATATTTAATTAGAAAGAAATATTTATGATTATACATATTGCAAAAATATTAAATATAAAAAATAGATTTAGACCATTATAATCAAATTTATTAATTATTATTAAGGTATTCAACCCAAAAATCGAATATTAGGATATTAAAATAACAGATATTTTTCTGTTACTCACATTAATTCTCTTCATATTCCAGACGATATTTAACTTTTTTACCCTGTAAAATATTTGCAACTTAAGAGAAGAAAGTTACGTTTTTCTTAATATTTTCTAATATATATACATATTATTGTTACCATCTAAAAGTGAATAAAAATAAAATTTTATATATTAAATGTTTTTAATACCGTTTAAAATGTAAAAATTTTTGCTAGCTATTTGTTTTATATACTATAATTTCAGAAAATTCAATGCGAAGTCTCAAAGAGCATAGGAAGGCCATATTAATCCAAAATAATCAGGCGTAGAAAATTTCCCAATTATGGAATTTGGAAAATATTTGAATTCATAGTTTTCGCTCTAAATGCAACTATTTAAAATAATTTATACTCATTTTATTTTTAAAAAAATTATTTTTAAAAATACTTACCTGCTGGAAACTTAAATATTTTGAATTCCTCATCATCATATAATAAAATTTAGCAACGAAATAATTTTTAAAACTCAATTATCAAACATTTACCTATATTTGCTCCATTATTTGATATAACCCTGTATTTTATTTTTTTACCCTGAAAAAAAATAAATTATTATTTTCTTTCTAGTATTTCTGTAATGTCGGTAAATGGTTTGTTACATATGCTACAGTGTGATGAGGGTTTTCTAAAAATATTTTTAGAAACCCAGCAGATAATTTATATCAAATCATATCTACAGACGTGATGACAGCTATATGACTTGAAACTGTCGGCGAAAAAAATCTGTGCTTCTATTTGAACTTAAATGTGCGCCAACTATTTTTTGAATTGTTTATCAAATATGTTTTCGTTAGGTACAAAATTAATTTTAAATCTAAAGATGTTATTAACAACGGGTAATTCTTTTTCTAAAGCAGGTTTTTTGCAATTACCGTGATAAGACTTGCAGGTACCAAATATCTCATAAAATGTTGGACAAGAAAATAAGGAAATTTCAGAGATATGACGTGAAATTGAGGATATGACATATTTTTGTTTTAGTAAATCTCCTTTACTCACATTTAAAAACTATAAATGAACTTCATCTTGAAGATAAGGTAGGACTAAACCATATCTTACTTCTGGGAAATGTACAAAGTAGATATCCTTGCACTAGCTAGTGAGAGAAGGTTGAATGTGCGAGACACAATAAAATTCAAAGACAGACTTCTTGTATTTGGGTACCAGTAATAGTTTATTGTTACTTGCCAGTTCAATTACAATTTTCGATCTATCAATGGCTATCTGGTGATGGCCTACCGACTCTGAGTTATCCCTTTTGTGAGTAAATTCATTTTTATTTTTATGTCAGTCATCTTGTTTCAAAATACAAAAGTTTAACAAGCCCGAACTGGAAGAATCTAGAAAATCACTTGTAAATATCAATGCAAAATTTTGACATGAAAAATGATATATGATTTGGAGTCCATGCATTTTGTATTATAATATATTTTTACTTCAAAGTCATCATCTTTCTACCTCTGAACAAGCCGAAGCAATTTGCAAGCTTTTTCCTGTCGCCCTGCTGCAGAAGTTTTGCAAATTGTTAAGATGTACGAGAAAAATAATAATAATAAAATGGACTAATATCTTCTGTTTAAGCAAAGACCTCAGTAGTCATAGAAAGTAATGAAAATAGACTATATTTTAGTAAGTTTTAAAATTTTAAAATTTCTTTTCGTATGATTATTATTTTGTTAATTATTAATGACTCCTTTTTTAAGAGTAATAAAATCCATTTGAAGCTTTTGGGCCTACAAAAGCAAAAAAAAAAAAATGATTGCATCAATTTTCAATTTGCTATATTATCTTATCTATCAAGCTAGTTCGATTTATATAGCAGAAGACGGTTCGAATCCAAATGCATATGATATTTGGAAGTCTGATTAATCGGAGAATGAAATTATTAAAGATTTAAATTCTTACACTGACCAATTAATTCTGAGTTTTCTCTTAGGATAAAAAAATATGTTCTCAATACTTCAGTTACCAAAAACTCCTGTAATATGAGTTGAAGTATCGTTTGTCAGGTAAAGTTTTAAATATCAGGTAGCTAACAATGACAAATAATGAATTCTGATTGCACTGAAATAATAAAAAAGTATTTTGAAGACGTCCATGGTCCATTTGTTAAATATTAAAACTGGGAATACTTTACAGAGTCAAAGGCACATGTTTAAAGCCATTGAAGCAGGACGTTATCTAATTTCCAAAGCAAGAAAATCAATCTCAAAACCTACAAGATTTTTCAGACCACAATCATTTTGAGTATGCTGATTAAGAATATTGATAGTAATTTTTTTTTCTTCAAGAAGATGGTTTCTGTGCCTTAGTTTAATAAGTGATTTTCTCTAAATGGAAGGATGATTCATTCATTTATATCCCGATATTATTTCTTCACTGATAGATCACGCTAACCAAACAATAAAAATTTATTTGGGAGGGGCGAAGGTGGGGGGTAAGGCTTATCACATTTCGGAAACATCGCAGAAAGTTTCCGAAGAGAGTGTTAAATTTGATCAAGTTGCTTGTTACAACGGAAATTTTCTCTAAATCAGACTTTTAAGTATCATATAAAAATATTTTTAGAACTGAAGACTTTTTGAAAGGACTATTATTTTTTATCACATACTGTATTCTTTCTTCCGTTGCAATGATGTCTATGTTTTTTCAATGTGCAATCATATCCTTCTCATGCATTGATGATTTTCTAACAAATGATATCCTACATTTGTAATTTAGTTTAGCAATGTGCTACAATAAGCCAAAAACATGAATTTGGTTTATTTTATGAACTAAATAACCTTTTGCTATGCATATGCATCAGACTATCGTATTTCATTAATTATTTAATACCTGAAGATTAGGAATTAAAAACTGCATAATTAAGACATTTCTTTTTCTTTTTTTTTTTTTTTTTTTGCTTATTTTGGATGGAATGTGAAAATGGAAGTTATAAACAGACATTGATTTTTAAAAAAGTATTATTCTTAAAAAGATGATCACTTAATAGTAAAGACATAATAAATATATTGAGAAAAATTTAAACAATTAATACAAATCAATCAATTTCCCCGTTTTTAAGAATTAAATACCATTCGGGAACAGATGATACCAATTTTTTTAAATATTTTCACTCGTTATGTTTTTTACCAATTCGTAACTTTTCCATATTTCAGGAAGAAGTGTTATGCCTTTTACCACTCCAATCTGCTGATTAAATTTGCAAATTTGCGTATTTTCTACAAAGATCATCTATCAATTTTTTAGTTTAACATTCTGCTGTTTGAAAGAAATGCTTTCTGTAATGAACGAAATAATTTGTTTGATTTCAGCATTGGTTATCTGATTTCATTAATTCAGTTTTTCCTCTTAATAATCCTTGATACTGTTGCGAGATTATATTAAAATGTACATACTACAGAAAGATTAATATTCTACGTTTTCTATTCCAAATTATAAATAGAAGTTTAAATGTGAGACTATATCATGTTACACTTTCCACCATTGTGAAATGTTACTCCTTTGACCAAGTCAGAGTCATAATACTTCTTATATAATGAAAACTAGGGATAATTGACAAAAGAGGATTTTCCCCAAATTAAGATATAATTGGTAATTTGTGTGTACTTCCTATATCGACCTCTATTCATATTATGTATCTCAAGGCATTTCCATTCCAGTATGAAAAACTATTGAAATGGTGGGTAGGAAAATATATATCGTGAGTTTTTCCCTGCTCATATCTCTACAGATTGAAAGAATAATGAAGGAAAATATTTATGAGTTTTAAGTATATTTCAATCTATAATTTGATGCACGTTATTGTGCAACTTTTTAGAAGTAATTTTATCTTTCTTTTAAAAAAATTCATTTAGAGTTAATTTATTCCTTTAGAGATACTTGATTTCAAACAGAAAAATAATCTTCACCAAACAAGAAATTATATAAGTAGATATTTTCAATATTTGGTACTGCTCTTTCGGCAATGAGTTTGTTTTCTCAGTGCTGCGTTGGTCAATCAAAAAACGTTGAACCGTCATGGTTTGTCACCAAAAATTGCAGTCAAATAGTAGCTAAGAGCCTATTGCTAACTTTCTGAAGAATATGGATTTTGAAGAAGAGGACATTTTTTTAAAACTATAAAGTTAAGTAAAGATTTTCCTCTTTCATAAAATAGTAGAATGATGAATGTATAGGGTGGGTCGTAAACTCGTACGAACTTCAAAAATTCATAATAAAAAAAATAATGTTAAGTTAAATTTCAGTTTCAGCGAATATTACCAGAAAGAGATTGGATATTTTCTCCATGTATAAAATAAATGAATCCGAAAGTTACCGAAAGAGAGCGCTCGCACGTCATATTCATGCTAGGTATAAAACGCCTGGCTGGAAACGGATTTATTTCCTGCTTACTTTCTTCTCTGTAAAATTATTACATTGAAATGGATAATGTGTTTAGGAGACTAATTTATTAAAGATAAGTTTAACTCTTTTATTACCTGAATACAAACTTAAAGTAGGATTGAATCTATTAATATTACACATATCTGTTATATTTACTGCTTTTAAAAGAAAACTCTCTAATGTTAATTTTTTGCTTTTTAATGATAAAAATAATGTTACAAGCTCTACATAATGTTATAACAGCAGAAATACGTTTCGACATGTTCTCTTTGAACTGCAAATTATGGTTGTGATTTCTTTTTCCAGTATTATTTCAACAATTCTCCCAATGATATAACGTTGAGTAAGAACAAACTTAATGAAATAGTGATAAATAACCACAATCTTAAGCTTTGTCAAATTTTCTATTTTGTTATTTGAAAGACGTGGTTATTATTTTAATTTGTCATGTATTTATTTAAATGTATGCCAAAATTCTCACATATTCGATTATTAATTTATGCATAATTTTGGCATTAAATATGCTGCCTGTTAAATTTTTTCATAAATGAATATTATATTAAGCATTTTCTTCATGACAATGTCTATATCTTCAATGTAGAAATTGTGAGTTGTTTTGTTATAACTTTTGATGTAATTAAATCAGATGAGATTGACTTAATTGGTTGCTGGTAAAAAAAAACAAAAAAAATTGCTTTTTTTTTTTTTTTTTTTTTTTTTTTTTTTTTTTTTTTTAAGATTTCATGTAAATACTCAGCTCTGGTTTACCCAGAAAATTATTATGAAGAAAATAAAGCATAATTTTATGAGTTTTTAGGAAGGAGATAAATGGCTACATGCAATTTCAAGGAGCATGTTGTTTTACTTGCTATTATTAAAGGTCACTTAAATTAGACGCATGAAATTATATTTCAATTAAACTATTTAGTTTATGTTAAATATATGCCATAATATTTACACCAATAAGCATTAAACCTATCAGAGTGGTCAAATGACCCTTTTTGAGGATTTAATCAAAAATTTTAAATTTCAGATTGTCATTTCTCTTGAACTTACTGCACAATTTTTTCCATAATGCATATTTACTTTATTTTTCGATATTTGTTTTTCTTCTGCTTTCGTTTTTCTTGATAAACATAAGTACTCTAACGATATCTACCATGAGCGGTCTTTTGACCGCTGGAAAATATATGAAATTTTATAAACTTATCTGCACTGAAATCTAGTTTGCTGCTAATGTTAAGTTTTCTAAGAAAATGCCATCCGATTGTGCTTTAAGAGCACGACATAAGCTGATATACAGTTTGCTTTATGCCGGGTACAGAGAGTCGGCTGATGATTACACACGAGGTCAAATAACGATCATTTTAATTCTATTACTGGATTTAATAAGCGGCATTACAAATATTTACGACCTGATCAGTTCTATTTGTAATAATAATAAGCCAGAAACTTGGGTAATGAATAAAAATAGTTAGTAGTGATTTTTTTTTAAAAAATTTACTATCAGAATGTGCAAAAACAAATTCAAAAATTTATCTCCAAAATATTAATGTAAACTAAATTTCTGGAAGAAATAAATAATAGAATCGAGCTATGCTCTGAAATAGAAGAAGAAAAATTTGGGGGAAAAAGGATTGTATATACGTTCTATTGGATTCTGGCTCTGAGCTGTTCTATCCAGATAGTGAGGAAGAGAACATAATGAATAAGTGCAGCGACGAAAAAGAACTTTCTAATTCTGAAGACGAATGTGAAGGGAATATTAAAACTTAAATTGACGGAACTGTTTGGCAAAAAATTCAAGGAAGTTCTAAACCTGGAAGATCCCCACTTCAAACTATTTTCAAATAAATACCATGGTCGATGAAAATACAGAAAGCAATATTATGAAAGGAAAATTAAGAAGTTCATTTTCGTTGATACTTGACCATTGCATTAGGAATCATATAAAAATAGGTAACGATATTTATATAAATTATTGAAATAAAATATAATTTTTCAATTTGTATATGCTTAAAATCCAAAAAAATAAATGTTTCTAATTATTACATGACAATTATTCTGTGTTTTATTGCTCATGGTGTATTCTGTATTATTTATAATCAACTGGAAAAGAATATTTGGTTTTTTTGAGAAGCCGTCATTTGACCTCTATCGGTACAATGTCGGTAAGTTTATTGTTAATTTAATGATAAAAGTTACAATGCAGCTTGAAGAAACAGGCTTCAAAGTCATTAGAAAGGCAATCGTTAATAATTCAATTCATCGAGCAGCAGCAAGTAATTTTACTAATCCTCCTACACTATAAGTAAAACATGACGCCTCAGCAGAAAACTCGTTCCCCTTATTTGATGTGATAGATTTTGCATAGATTTGAAATATGTGAGAAATATTTGGCTCAGTAATTATAAAAGAGGTTATTATTTTTATTATCCTGATTTTGCTTCTTTGAAAAAGTATGTATTCGCTCTTTAAAGCTGTGAGAAAGCTTTATGACTCGAAATGCTTAAGTTTTACAGAAATTTCTATATAGATAAGCACGCAAATCTTTATGGACAATTCACTTTTCAAAGAAAAAGCATCAAGTTAAAAGTTATGTAGCAGTGATGTTCTGTATGGGGATGTTGAGCTTGGAGAAAAAAAATATCTTGAATGCTATGAGCAAACTGCTGAATCCATAAATGCAAGTTGTATTTGGTGAAATATTGTCAATTTCAAGATCCGCAGTGAAGGAAAGTTTAAGCGCAATCGTATGTGCGAACCTGTAAAGAGTTGGTAACAAAAGAATAATTTTTGAAACTGTTAGTTTTTTGGAAAATAAAATTATTTTTTAAAAATTTTTTGCCCTCAACTGTTTTGTATAATCTTAACTTTTAACTCGTTCATGAACAAATAAATGTAATTGTCAATTAAACATTTTCTATCTTATTAATTTTAACTCTCTCGTATTTATCAGCTAAATATGTTGTTTATTTACACCATTTTAGTTCATATAATTGTTATTTTTTAAAGAAATATCTAATACAAAATTGAAAGTAAATTAAAATTCAACTTTTTGATAACACTCATATAACACAACAAATACAGAAAGAGTGAATAAATTATTTTATTTCATTAGAGACACGTTTTTTCCCCATGTTTGTAGCATATTTTATTTTCCTGTGTGTTTTGATGACATTTAAATACCAATTTGCTTCCCCTTTAATATAATAAAGCATTTAGATCTAAAAGCTTCAATTTCAAGGAAAGATTAAATTAAATATCAATTCTATTATACTTAAACAAGTATGGAATATTTATTAAATTATTAAATTTATGCGACTATTTAATAATTCAGAGAAATTGTACTAAGTTAAAATTACCAATAAAATAGGATGTTTAAATACTAAAAATCTTCAGATCACCCTTTACGATAAACTCCCTTCACCTAGATGTAATGACCCATTTGAACAGATAGAAAACCTTGTCTTCTAGTGGGTCGCAACTTGATGTTGAGACAAGCTCCGTCTAGTTCATTTGGCTCAGAAGTTTGAGAAGTTGAGCTAGTTCGGTTATTATTCTAAGATTTCTTAAAGACTCAAAAAAATTATATTATAATATTTGAAAAAACTATAAAATTTGAGGAATGAATATTCAAATTTCGTGTGAATTTGAATTAAAACTTTATTTGGATAGAACAAACTGAGAATATTCCTTTTGATGAAATCACCAACAGGCTTAATAAAAATAAATGTATTCTGAATCAACACGGCGATATCTATCCTAAAATAGCTCTCATATTTCTTCAAAATGGTATTTTAATTAAACAACAATAACGGCATTTTTGTCCTTTGAAGCAGTGGAAGATTTGTAGCTGTGCAGGTGCTCAGTCTGTTTTGCACCATACAATTTGCCTTTCGGCATCACTTAAATTGTGTCTTTAATTTTAAATAATTTAACTGATAGTTATTGAAAACCCGTAAGAATTTTTACTTTATGTATGTAGGTCATTACAAAGAAGTTCATAATGTTTAATTAATTTTAATTATCAAACAAACTTAAAAATGGATGTGTTCAGTAATTTTTCGTATACTTCATGCCCTCATTTGATCAACTGCTGCTCAAATTCAAAAGCAAAAAAAAAAAAAAAATATGTATGAAACTGTGAGGTTAAATAAATGCACATATAGAAATATTACTTTCATATTTATTTACAAAAAATTAATAATGGAATATTTAATTTATTTGACATCATTATGTATTATTTATTTTGTTTTTATTGAAATTTTAAGCTCGTCTTAATAATGGCTAATTAGCTAATAATGGCTGCTTCAGACGAACGTTAAAACCGTCCATATATTGTCTCTGAAAAGGACGGAAGAGCTGTATTTCTGATACATTGTTCCTTTCATCAAACCCGTGGTGAAAAATAAAAATGCGTTTTTGATTACGTGCAGCAATAGAAATTAGTGCTGTTTTTTTGACAGCTCTAATTTCTACAAGCCGATTGTCAATGCCTTCTCCCTGAAACTTCTTAAAGGAAAGCTGTTAGATTGTTAATGAATGTGGAATGAATTTCATATGCAAATGAAAAAAATTAGTAATTATATCTAGATACTGAAAAAAAGTTGGAGAAAAGCAGAACTGCAGAGTTTCACTACGATCTTCTCTTGTTTCAAGGCATGCCCATAGGTGCACATATCGTTCGAAATAATATTTATTAAATGATTTTCTTCATCTTCGCTTCAAGGAAACAATAAGGTGCAATTTTCTTTCAAAGTCTCAAAGTATTTTTTTTTGTATTTTCTTTTTTTAACATTACGGCCGAGAACTTATAAGGCCTTTTAATAATAATAACAGACCATTCAAAAGTATAAGATGTTCTTTGATCTTCTATCTACTTTAAAATGCAAAGACGTTTTTTCAATCTCTGGGCGATGAATCAAGAAATCACTATGAATGTATTATAAAACATTCGTGAAGAAATATTTAAAAATTCAAAGTAATATTAGCATTATATATATATATAAACAATTGCTTTTTTGATATGATGTAGAACTTTAGGCAATATGTCTTATTATCTACAAAAAGAAGTTTGTCTTTGTCATACCATTTAACTACTTTCTCTTACCTGATAATAATTTTTTGAAAGAATTATCTTAATTTTTTTTGTTACTTCACCAGTAGTTCCATGAAAATTCAACCAACTAAGATTTGAAATTTATTTCATTGTATTTCCAAAGCACCGAGACAATAACATGTAACCACAAGCATTATATTAAAAAAATTAAGAGAATTTCATGAAGTCAGATACTATTATTATTAGTTTAAAACTTGATAACTCTTAAAGTGAAAATTCAGTATTTATTTATTCCCAAAAAAAAAATTAAGAAATTTAAAACCAAGTTTTCTACTATAATAAATATACTTGAAAGTGATTATTGCCGATAAAATAATTTTGTTCTGAATGGCATGAATGTAAACTGAATAAACACTGTCATAAGCAACAACGCTTTAGTTTATGCTCCGTTTGAATAAGCGTTGAAAAGGTTAGATGGACATATCAAGAATTTGAATTGTAAATATAGGATATTTTTATAAATAAACCTTATATCTGATGCAACGTTTAGCTCGACTGGAAGAATGAGTTGTTTCTATTATGTAACCATTTCCATAATATAACAAATCGATACGACGCGATGCATAAAGTTCATAGCCACAAATCGGTGCTCTCAGAAAAAAGAATTCTTAATAAAATCATGCCAAAATTAACATAATATATTAATATAGTTTCTAGAGAACGTATTTGCATTTTAACATACATATTTTTTTAAATAGTGAGTTTTATATAATGGAGACCCATGTTAGTTGTGACATGATTTTCAAGAATTTTTTTTTAACCACTTAACAGTTTTGCCCGAGTGCCATATGTGCATCGATGTATCGAATTTTGATAGTTGTAAGCAAAAAATAAACCATTCATAACGATTTAAATTCAATATTAAAATTACTTCGAATACAGAGATAAGTCAAATATTCAATGGATTTCCATTTGAATCAAAATAAGAAAATATTCCCAAAATAGAAGGAGTTAGGTAGAAAATAAAATAAAACATTTAAGGGGTTAAAGAAAATGTTCCTAGGTTTTTAAAATTTACTCTAATTATTGAAGATCCATGAAATATTTTTAAAAGCGATTATATAATGATAACTCAACAGTTTTATACTCACATGTACATCGTAACAACTTTTTTCTTAATGATTCATATGTTACAATGCATGGGGTCATTTGTCACTAACAATATGGCGACATTTCAAACAAACTCAATATCTATGTCTTTTTTTTATTTTATAATTTTTTAAAACAGTAAATCTATGAACTTTATTCATAATGCTCTTAATTTTGTAAGCTATTCTGATGAGCTATCTTCATAATTATTGTCTCAATTGCTATTTTTATAAATATGGAATTTGTGAAACTTAGCGCTGTGCTTGTGAGTCCATGATAAATTTTGGACATTGAATCAGTCAATATTTAAAAAGGATTTACAAAGCTTAATGCAACATGAGTCTTCGTGCAAAGATATGTGTTACGGAATGCTTTCCCTTCATTTATTTTTTCGAGATCAGGCTGTTTTTCTTACGGTATACGGTAGCTAACATTCCATACATTGCCGCCTTGTGGCGTTTGTCTGGAATGCATTTTTACAAGTGAATTTATTCAGATGCCCACATTCGTATCATCAACTTCTGGAAATGTTCATATATTATGTTGGCTGCCATAAATTTCACCTCTCTCCTATCGAAATAGAGGAGTCTGATGAATTATTCTAATCTAATTAATGATTTGTTTGTGATGCAAAAGAATTTCCTTCCGCTTTGTAAGAATTCCCTCTGTTTCTACATCAGTTCTTCGTGGATCTTGTATAACGTTTCGTCCCTTTGTAAATCTATTGGATGTGGGCGGTCAGTCATATCCAATGGCAAGAAGTCTTTATTACCAAAAATGCTCTGATTAAATGGCCAGATTCCAGTTTTGAGAAAACTTATCATAACGTTCTTTGACATTATAGCATTTTACAGAGCCTATTTCACTAGAGAAAAAATGTCATATGTAGCCATAAACTTTCAAGAGATGTTTTCTATGCAAGATCAATGGTACTAATGATGATTTTTGGAATGGCCCAAACACAGACCAGTCTGATAATTACAACTTATGTCATGTTTGGAGTGGTGAAGAAAAAGAAATAAATCCTCATTTTTCGACAAAGCTCAGTGTTGATATATCCAGATGATACTGATTATTGTGCAGAAGAAGTGGGACGCGCCTCTCTTTCGTGTCTTATGAAGCTTTAAATATCCTGCCCTAACATCTATTCAAATTTACTCTCTGTACTTGCAATCCTTTTAGGTGCGTGTGAAAGAAGTAATGTTTAAAATTTTTCCTTGGGGAAAAAGAGGAATTGAATCGACATGAGCATTAATGAACAGAAACTATTCTTAACAAAGTGCATCTCTTTGCTTTTGTAATAGCTTTAACATGTTTAGTAGTTTTTCCGGAAATATTTTTCTTTTCTTCTAACAAGGGGAGGACAAGAGCTGGAAAACTGAATTCTGGATGATAGTTTGTATGATGGTAATATGCCGTTAGGATATTCATCCAATAAATTTTAAAGCTCCAACTACTTCCAAGAATATAACCCTCAGACTTTCAGCATAGTTTATATAAAGTGGTGGCCAAAATTGTGGACACTTTTGAAAATCGTTATGTTTTTTAAATTTGTACGCATATAGAAAATGTTACATTTCACAAAATACCAACTCTTACATATCATTTTAAAGAGAATTCAATGCTGATTTCAATACAAAAAGCATAATTCAAATATTTGCAAGATAAAAAAAGTTATTCTTACTTTAATCTGAATAACAAAGAAAGTGGTGAAATGGATTGTAATTTCTTACTTTCCTGACAAATCACTGTTATTGTTCCGAGAACCAATCAAATATTAATAACTGCTAGCAGAAGCTGACATCATGTTTAAAGTTGGAACAAGTCACTATTGTACTTTTTTTCTATAGAAGGAAGACTGTTTTTTATGTAATCAAATTGCAAGTTGGAAATTTTGTTAAAATTTTTTAATATCTAGTTTGAATTTTTGTAAATATTTCTAATATTTAGTTAAGAAGCAATGACATCAAATAAAAGAATATATTGGAACTAAGATTATTGTTACAAGAAAGTGGTCTTTCCTGTGCTGAAATTGCACGACAGGTGGGTGGATCAGTGACTACATCTGGAATCCGAAAGTGTTGTTTACGATATCAGGAGACAAATTCAAATAAAAACAAAGCAGGAAATGGCTGAAAAAGGTACACCGCATCTGCTGATGATAAAAGAATAAAATAACTATGTCTCCAAGATAGAAGAATGCCATCAGCGGCCATCAGAAGTCAATTGAAGGATGCTGGCATTTATGTCAGTTCAAGAACAATCAGGAGAAGATTAATAGGTGTTGGACTAAGAGGTAGAATTCAACGAAAAAATCCTTATCCCAATTTACAGCAGCGTATAAAAAGATTACAGTGGGCAAAGGAACGCTTTAATTGGACCGATGATCAGTGATCTCAAGTTATACGGAGTGATGAAACAAAGATATTTTTATTCGGTTGTGATGGCGAAAATATGTAGGACATAGAATAGGCGAAGAGTTACACCCTGACTGCATTCAGGCAATTATGAAGAACTCAGTTAGTGTTATGACTTCGTCATGCATGTCAGCAGACGGCATTGGTCTCCTTCATGTTATCTATGGGACATTAAATGTAAGAAAATACATTGACACTATTCTAGAGCCAAAACTTAACTTTCCGTCAATGATCTCTTTCCCAACAACACATCATTTATTCTTCAGCAGATTCAACTCCTTGCCACACAGCAAAAATATCGAAAGCGTGGTTTTGTACATAGCGCATTGAATTATTATTATGGCCAAACAACCGTTCTGATCTCAAATTATCGCACCGTTTGAAAACTCTTGTACATATGAAGCGTTCATCAAATAAAAGAGAATTAATTGAGTCTATAATTATTTCCTGGCATCATGCAATAACGAAGGAAGAGCTTAATCCTCTTGTCAGCTCAATAAAACACAAGTGTCAAGCTGTAATAAAAAATAAAGGCGACTCTACAAAGTAGTCAACATCTAATGTATCTCGATCATCAGTCATCAACATCTAATGTATCTCGATAATTATTGCTGCTCAACTTTTTTTGTATTGTTGTTTTTTGTATCAAAATCAGCATTAAATTCTCTTTAAAATGATATAAACGAGTTTGCATTTTGTGAAACGTTACATTTTATATAAGCCTACAAAGTTAGTAAACTTAAAAATTTTCAAGTCTCCACAATTTTGGCCACCACTGTACTTATAATTTGCAACCATCGATGGAAGTCCTGACAGCTCAATTGGAAAAGCACACGCTCCGCGTCGGTGAGACCAGCACACGATCCTGGGCATTTTTTTTTCTTTCTCATTTCCTTCCAAAGATATTTGACAGTTTACAAATATTTTCAGTCAATATTCTTTTAATTTTTAATGTATATAAAGTGTTCAATCTCTTAACTCTTGAATTATAATTAATTTTTAAAAAAAAATAATTTTAAATTTAGATGTGTTTTGTAATAGAAAAAATATTTAAATTGAATTTACAACTTGCAGATCTTTCAATTTAAGATATTACTACTTTTAATATAATTTATTTTAATTTAATATGATTTTTTTTAATTTTATATGTACAGATAAATGTTTATTCTCCTAATTTCTGAATTATAACTTAATTTTTAAAAGAAAAATAATTATTAGAATGCGTTATTTTTAAAAATGTTCAGAATTATTTAAATTATCAATTTATCTATAATTTCAATAAATATGTGATTCATTTTTGTATATACAAATCAATGTATTTCTCTTAATACTCGAATTATAATTTAATTCTTTAAAAATAATTATAAATATAGATGCATTTTTTGAAAAAAAAAACTTTTACTCTATATTTCTAGAAATGTATGACATAATAGAACCAAAATGGTATTTATCGCAAAATCATTGGAAACAAAATATATTTTAACATTATGTACAATTGATAATTAATGCTCACGAGAGCAACATTAAATACATATATGGGAAAACAGATTTCGTTTACATTAAATATATTTGTATTTCATCAGAAAGTTGGGAAATGCATGGAGGCATTCTGCATTATGTTATTAAAAATTTTAAAACATCTGTCTTTGCATTAAATAACTTAAAACCTGCTTTCTGTTATTTTTTTTTCTATTTAATATTGGGAAAACGCCTGCTGCCATTTTTAATGAATTATCAGCTGCTCTCGATAATTTTTATTATAAATACGGTTTCGTTAAGTTAGAAAAAACTATTTAACCTTATTGATTTTTTTTTAAATTAAAACATTTCATATTTTATGATTAAAGTAATTATTTAAATTATTTATTATCTTTACAGTTATATTTATATTTTAAAGTTTGAAAATTTAATTATAATTATAATTACAGTACCATGTGAATGGACATAATTTTGCATAAAAAATTAATAGTACATCAAATTGAAAATCAATGATGCATTAAATTAAAATACTTATTTACAAAATAAATAATATATCAAATTAAAATATATAGTATTAAAATTAGTAGTATATTAAATTGAAATGCCTTTAAGTTATTAATTCAATTTAAATACTAAATCTGTTAAAAACACATCTAAATTTAAAATTATTCTTCTTTTGAAAAATAAATTATAATTCAAGCGTTAAGAGAATTAACACTTTATATATATTAAAAATTAAAAGTATATTTATTAAAATTGTTTGTAAATCGTGAAATATTTTTGGAAGGAAGGGAAAAGAAAAAAAAATGTCCTGGATAAAATCCTTGTCTCGCGGAAACGGAGCAGATGGTCTCCCGATTGCGCCATCAAGACTTCCAGCGCCGGGTGCAAATTACAAGTGTAAAAGCTAAGCTGAAATTTTGAGGGTCATTTTCTTGGCAGTGGCTGTCTATTGTGCTTTAAAATTTTACTGAATGAATATCCTAAAGGTATACTATAATCATACAAATTCCCATTCCAAACTCAATTTTCCAGATCGTGCCCTCCCCTTGTAAGCCATTTTCAACCCAGTATGTTTAAAGATGTAAATAACTTCACATTGGAATTTGAATCTACCAAACACATTGGAAGGATTCTAAAGACTTGCCTTTATTGTCTATAAATAAACAGTATATAAAGACTTGTGTATTAAAGTTCTTAGTCCTTCTCAAGCAGGTAGTTTAAACAATCAGTGAGAAGATTGAGGTGTGACCCTTCAGAAGGATTGACCGTCAATTAGAAGAACTTTCACATTCACTCCAGGCTACATATATATCTTTAAATTTTAAATGATAATTTTAATTAATTGATGATAAGCCAGTGTTTATACCTCCTTAATAGAAAGTTTATAATATAATTTTGAAATACTACATATGTATTGTTGAAGCTTCATATGTTGCTTATCCATAAAAGCTCGAGAGGGGTTTTTTATAGACAACGTTAGGAACAGTTGATCGGAAATAAAAATAATTCATTAAAGTAATTTAGTTACAGCCTCCCCAAGAAAGGTTTTTAAAAATTAATCAAATTTATCAATATCGTTTATTTATTTAATTAAATTTCATGACAGTAACTGAATTTGAAAATGATATTGATTAGAATTAAATTTACCATTACTACTAATATTTATTTCTCTCTGCAATGTCATGAAATTTCATAGTCGCAGCCTTCCGCAAATGAGAAACTAGTCTTCATTTCTTCAACTAACTCCGCAATTATTTCTAATAAAATAAAATGTATTAAAAACTTGAAATGTAAAAGAAAAATGGCAAATAACTGCATAATTCATGTTTTCACTAGTACTCTTTTTGTTACCAACTGCAAGGAATCCGAATCTCTTTGCGGAAGCCACACAAATGAGAGCTACCAATTAGAGGGAGAAAAGTCAATTTCAAGTGACGGTAAATTTAAAATTCGAATATAACCTTATAACGTGTAACAGTTAGCGACGATCTATCTATTTAACCTGCAAATTATTAAAAAGTGCTTGATTTTTTCGTTGTAATTTGATAAAATATATTACTAAGCAGCAACTGTGTGATGTTTTTAAATATGATAATAAGATTTAATATAATTACAAAAAAGGAAAAAAAAACCAATCTTTAATAAGCAAACTGAAATTTGAAAAATCATGTTTAAGGAAAATGGGAAAAAACCCCGAGTCGTTCTGTCATAGGGACTCCTGTTGATCGGATTTGCAAAAGTTAATTTATTCTCCTTCATATTCACACCTATATACATTTTACCTTATTGATTTTTTTAGAAAATCCTATATTTCGTGAGACAAAAAAGTGGAAAAATCGAATTTTTAAAGCAGAAATTGTCCCGGTATTTGTAAAGACAATTTTATACTAAAATGATTATCTTTTCAACATGACAACATAGCTATCTGTAATAAAATGTTCTCCTGCTTGGGTTTATTTTCATTCTAACACTTACTTGGCAAGTGTATTCGGCCAAACATCGTGTTGATTCTTTCATTTCTTACAATCCAGTAATTTGTTAAATAAAAACTTATCCAAAAAAATTCTTGGTTTGCTGAAGACTATTTTGCATAATTTTCGAACAAGATTACTAACTGAAAATCAGTACCCATATGTTTCGGAATTAGTTACAAATTTTGAGCATTTATTTTTATGAGCCTAATTTTAATATACTGTTATAGTCAAAGATCAATAATAATTCTTCTAATATCCAACTACAGCCGGAAATTTATGAAAATTCTCCGTATCTTTTATTTCAGGTTATCACCTCTTTTAGTTTCTAAGAAGAAAACAAACAAGAAACAAGTATATTTTCATATTTTTTCAATTATTTCTCTTAATTATAAATATATGTCTGCTAACAAGAAAAACTGTAGTATATTACAAAATCCTTATCAATGGAGCGTGATTAATGTAAATCTAAAATCTACTTACATCTACTGTTTTAGTGAGATTTCCTTATATTTCTTTCAAGTTTTAGAAGGAGAAATTTGAAATGCACTACAAATTTTAGTTTTAAACATTCGAGATGAAATATTTATTACTAGTGTAATATGAAAATGCTCTTCATGAATGTATTTGCTTGCCTAATAATTTAGAGACTATGCATATCATCAATATTTTTTCAAGTGTTAGTCCTTTTTTCATGGTTAAATGTTTCATTTATTGTTTCTTTGCTTGTGTGTTCTAAGAGAAGCAGTTTCTCTTAGAACATTGACCACTTGTTTTTCTTGGAATATTTCTTTACATTCATTTTCCTGATTCGTTATCGCTTCACAAATTATTTTAAATATCTATTTTTTTATGGAGCCATGACGTCATAAGAATAAATTATTTTCTTAAATAGCAGTAATCCAAACCTTAACACCTAAATAAAATACCGGAATTAAATCACTTTTTATGCAAGTAAAAACGCCACTTTTTAATAAAAAATAGTCTATACAATGCCCAGATAAATGCAATTTCTTAATGTACATAAATAAATTAAATAATGAATTTAATAATTATATTATAATGTATAGTATAATTGACTGCTTATTAAGAAATCCATTAAAATATTATCACATTTTTCAACTATAAAACCGTTAATTACGAAAGACAAGAAATGATCCAATACATACTTACACGAAATATAATATAAAAACAAAGAAATAGTTGGAAAAAATTCATGGATGCCATAGCCAGAAAAGTAAAATTTCTAAATGTACTTAAATATGGTAAATTATTAACAGAGTGTAGAAGGAATCACTTTATGAAAACATATATTAAACTTTCAATTAAATATTGTAGAAACAAAAAGCGTCACAATATGAAAATATAAACCATTTATTTCAAATTATTACACCACAAAAATCGGTAATTACAAAAGACAATTAATGAGTTGAAGATTGAAACAAATACTTATTTATACTTATTTTTAAAATAAGTCATAATAGGATTTAAATAAAATATACAACAGGACAACAATGTTGGCGCATGCAGAGGAATAAAGACAAAGGGAATTTCAGATGAATTAGAGCAATTGCGTTGTGTGAAATCGTTTAAAAAAACTTTTCAAATTCATTTCAACTTTCTCAGTTGACAAGTTAGCTAAATATTAACAACATAGCTTTAAATGACATATTTGTTTAGTTTGCAATCAATTATTTTTAAATTCATGTCGATATAATTAAAATGTACGTTACTGTAAAATAAGATTATTAAAAAACTAAATAATCATTCGAGGCTTAAAATATAATACTTAACATAACTCAACCATATATATATATATATATATATAAGAAATATTATAAGAATTTGAATTTCATGAGACAGAGATCCAAAAATCAAAAGTTAATTATAAATAATTCGTTATGCAGTACCAATATGAACAAAGAATATTGATTTCACTCAAAAACTAAAAAACATTCACTAATTAGGGTATTAATTTTGTATATACATTCGTTTTAATTTAATATTTCGTAATAATATTCAATTTCTTACCTTAATTTTCAGGATGATTTCTTACAAAAGTTTACTCGATGAAAATGGGGTTAAAAAATTAAACTAAAATGTTTATAAAAATTGGAAATTTTTAAACATTTTTTTCTCTAATTAAAAGAAAGCGGAAGTACAAGCGTCTTTTTTTAACACATTATAAATATTTTCATCTCTTAACAAAATATACAAAAACTCTTTATATAATAATGGATATAGCACAGTGTTATTATTTTGTTTTTTTTCCATGATGTCACTGGGATTTCCTCTTTCTTCCTTCCTTTTGCTATCCAAACTATATGCATGATTTTTCTACCTTAGCTTTTAACAGCGGAAGAAAATCAAGTCGATGATGAAAGGAAGAAATCCTTTTGAATATCATTACAGAAATTAAAATTATTATTGAAAGTTTTACAAAAAAATTATTTTTGAAACCTTTTCTACATTTAGAAAATAAATGCTTGTGCAACATTTTTATTTAATAATATTTTGAAACCATACCAAATTATGCTTCATCTTTAATAGAATTGATAAAAGATGAGGAATGATTTGGTCTCTTTTTGAAGCTCTGGACCCAACTCCGTTCATGTCCAAGAGACGCAGACCCATGTGGTCATTTATTATACGTATAAATTAAATGTGAATGGCTGATTGTAGCAAGAAAAATTAAAGGCGCATTTTAACTTTTCTCTTATAAATTTCCGTCACCGTCAATTTCAAGAATAATCGAATTTGTTTTTATTCATTTGACATTTATTTTCTTACAGGTAGTCTGAAATTGATATATTTTAACATTCCCTTAATAAAAATTCACTCTACGCAATGAATGAGAAATTTTGTAAATACATGGCAAAATATTTTTTGTAATTACAAATCCTATTTCTCTGTCATGTTAGAAATCATTGAAACTCAAAACTGGTATAAAAATTTCTTATTTATCTTCCAAAAGTAAGAACTTCATTCAACTTTGAAATTGAAAGAAAGTATATTTTGTTCATGACTATTCTGAAGAGTTATATATGTGTTAACCCCATTTTCAGAAGCGATATGTTCACACAAGTCTATCATGTTTAGAAACAAAAATAATTCCAAAGAAAAATGATCGAAAAACATTAAATTTCATTACAAAGTTTGTAATTATTATTTTAGGAAATTTCATTTCAAACAGCGAAAAGCACGTGCATGCACAAAATATCTGAAATTCTCCACTTCGAAACTAGAATTCGTTATATTTAATTTGAAATTAAAAATTTTATTTTTCATTATTGATCAATTAAAGCAACGATATCATTAGTTTTTATGATTTTGTCGTTATAAACTTTGTGCTTCATCGGGGTACAGCAATTAAATACATGGTCTTGCATGTGATATTCTAAAGCTAATATTGACCCTTAATTATTTCTCTCGCCTAAGCATTGCCCAATCTCTGACGCCATATCTCAGCTTGACAAAATCATTATTGATTAATTTGCACCCCATTCTCGCATTGTTAATCTTGTAATACCACGGATCCGCATGACGTCATAAACCGAATGGCACAATAGCGCTAACACTGAGAGCATCATCATTCATTCCAGTGCAAACTAATTGGCATTCTATTGGGTTGTTTGGTTACCTTTTCACTCAAACAGAAATTCAAAACGATTTGAAGAAATCTCTTTTTTCGATTTGAAGAAATCTCTTTTTTCTGACACGATGTTTTCGAATGTTTTAAAATGTCACTTTATTTATAATGAAAGTGCATTATATTGAGCACTATTTTGCAATTTAGTATTAGTCAAATATTTGAGATTTATAGTGCTACTGAAAAATATCACTTGCCAGATAGAAAAATTCAGTAGAAATTCTTAAATGATGGATATATCTCAAGCCCATTTTAATATGCACACCATTAAGTACATCGAAATTATGCTCACATATTAGAGCAAAGCACAATAATGCCATTAGAAATTTTTAGACTTCACAGAAAACTATAATTTATCTCATAAGAATTAGTTTTAGTTTTAATAAGTAGAATTTTCTCTTATAAATGAATCAGTCTTGACGCTAACTACTTCAGTCTAGAAGAAATGTACTTAAAAGTAAAATAATCACCATCTTTAAAAATCCAACCAATTTATAGTTGAAGTGAGAATATTTAAATTGAGCTTGTTAGCATAAATCTGGATATTGCTATTATTGAAAGGGAAGTTGCATTCAAAATTGAAGCTAGTAATTATATGGATTTCGGAATTTATATGAATTTATTGTCCGGCGTGTATTTTTCAGACAAATGCAAGTGGGAAAAATAGAAAAAAATGGTCTATGAATCAATTCATACACATGGAACATATGCATCACTTTTGAAAACTTTTTGACATTTGATCCTTGTGATGTTATGTTAGAGAACAGCGCGGTGTAGTTGTTCTCGAAATTATTATGTCACTACGTTGCATATGTGTGAAGAAGACAACAGTTCATTTGAGACAGATGACTGATCCATACAAAGATTATTTTCATTCGCAACACTTTGCAAATGATAATAATTTTCCCATAAACTGTAAGCATTAAAAAATGATAAATTAAAGATATATAGCATTTCATGATTCTTTTCATTATTCATTAGGCTGCAAGGAGCTTCCAATGGTGAAATAATTCTATTAATTTTGAGGTATGGCTCCAAAAACTCACTGTTCATGAGGAAATGTTGAATGGCATTGATCAAGAAAGTCAAACATAAGTAAGTCAAATAAAAATTATATGCCTTAATTTTTTTTAAATTTCTAATTATGCATAACTATTAATTGGGAAGTAAGAAAGAGTGTAAGAGAGAAGAGCTACAGAGCTTGAGGAGAAGAGACATTAAATTTAACTCTGTCCTTTTCTATTTTTTAATTCTATGTTTTCGAAAGATCCCTGAGTTTCTATAAAAACGGGAAGCGTTTTATTCGGCTGGCATAATTTAAACTTTCTTTATTTGGCTTTTACTACAATTTGAATTTCACATACTTGACATAGATGATAATCTCTGAGGAAATTTCACACAAAACCTTCTGTTACAAGAGCATTTCAACACAGCGTGTGTGATGTATCATCGTTTTGTCTTCTTTCATAATATATTGAAAAAAAAATTGAATAGGCAATATTTTTTCAAAAATCTTTAGTACGATCACAACTTTGAAACTTAATTAGATTTTCGCTAATCTTCATAAAATCTTTTCATCGCATTACTACATTTCTAAAAACTTAAAAATCATCCTGAATTCTCAAACTTTTCGTATTCAGTGTGAAAAAATCTAATTATAATCTACTGAGTTTGTATAAAGTATTCTTAAAGATATAATAAATAGATTTTTCATCCAAACAACATTAATGACATTAAAATACGCAATTTTTAGAAAGTATAAAATTGTTCCTAGATTGGGAAGTACAGATTAAACTGTTTTCTTTGCTCCAAAAATTGTTTGTTGGAAATCCATTTGCTTAAGGACTTTGAATAATGTCACAATATCCTGATTTGTCAGATTCTATAGTTTGTCGAACAATTGATCTTCCGTGAAGGGATGAGGTTCAAAGTCAAGTGGAAAATTACTTTGATTAAAAGCTAATATTTGATTTTGCAACAAATTTCAAATGGAAAATCTATTTGCCGTAAGATAAGCCAAAGAAAATTAACAGACTGTTATAGCACATGGAAACGAAAAAGTCACTTATTCACAAACATATATTTTCCACTATACTAGAACTGTTAACATAAACTGTATGAAATTACAAGCATCCATCTAATTCATACGTATGGAATCCTTTTGTTAAAATTACTTTAACCGTAAGATATGTAAGTTGAAAAGAAATTTGACGACAAAGTAGCATTTAGAATAGTTTAGAGTGGCGTCAAATGCCTTTTCTCAAACTGTGGAGGATTCTATTTGGAGCCATATAGTTGCAGTATCTTCCTATGTATTGAATAATCTGTTGTTACTCTTATAAAGTAATTTCTGTCAAAAATTAAGAAATAGCATTTAGGCTAAATGAAATCATATATTTCTCATCCATAAGCATCTAGATAATTTTACTAAAATTAAAAGAATTATGCAAGTCCAATGTATTGGCTTTATTTAATGAATGATTAAATTATCAGCATACTTTCATGTGATAGATGTTGAGCTTGTTGAATGTTACAGAAGAAATATTTAGGAATTATTATTATGAGCAGAAAATTTAAAGGTAATTACAGAGACTACAATCGGAATAAGCTAAATTTTAATCTTTCGATTTCAATTTGCCTCCAGCTCAGTTTGTTTCTCTTAGTGCTATTGGTCTTTACCGATAGCTGAAGATAAAATATAGATATGAATGAAATAATTAAGTGGTCCTCTCAGAGCAATGTCTTCCTTTATAGAACAGTATGAGATGTTAATCCTATTTCTTACCATTATGTTAATATCTACATTTTAAAAGAAAGAGAAATCAGAAGTACATTATGATGATATTTGATATATAACAAAAAATATTCAGAAAATGAATTTAAAAAAATTTCAAGAGCTCAATCATTTCCTTCATACAAACGCTTATGCATTCAGAAATGTTGTCAAATAGTTCTTTGTTGAATTAATAGCATATTTGATCAGATTTATTCAACTTTCATATATATTTCAGCTTGATTTTCTGGATTTAACAACATATTTAGAAACCTTTTTTTCAGAATCGTTTGTAGGTAATAAAATCAGCTAATCTAGCTTAATACATTCCTTGCACTTTTAATACGGTTTCTTCCTTTCATTTTATTAACACAATCAAAAGAAGACTGAAGTCACTATACGATTCAGATTTAAGTTAAACATGTGTAGTTTTTTATTCGTATCACGCTTTACTCCAACTTATTATTTTTTTCATTAATCTATTACTGATCAGCTAGCTTTATTTCACTTTCACAAGTGGATTTCATTTGAAGAGAAAATATTGCATCAAATTTCTACCAAGTAATCCCTTATCTGACTTTTGTAGGCAAGGGAGCTAATACTATGTACTTACTTTACTCAGTCTTCACAGTTACTTGAAGTTTTTAAACATCATTTTTGACAAAATGACCTAGGGAAAAGTGATGCCCTAATCGTAGATTAATAATAATTTCGGCATATATTAACGGAAGTGTAAAAAATGCTGACATAAAAGTTGTTTGAAACAGAAATGTTGCAAAATAATTAAGATAATATTTATTATAGAAGGTCATTTACATAAAAGCCAACAACTTAAGGAATATCTCCATGTCATAATAAACTTCTCTAAGGAGAAAAAGGCGTTATTCGTAAACTATTTAATTAACACTTATCTTGGAGTTAGTATATTTTCTGTAAAAGAACTTACTTTTTTGCTCTTTTTAAAGATCTTTTTCGAATTCCAAATTCTACGAGAATCAACATCAAACGTGACTTCTTAAATGAAGTCGTAAGACTAAAAAAAAAAAAAAAAAAAAAAAAACACTGATTTTATGAGCACTACAGATATTAAGGAAATTTAAACTTGAGCATTCATTTGTTTACATATTTTTGAAAGTGATAATAAGAGATATACAATT
This sequence comes from Argiope bruennichi, assembly GCF_947563725.1. Classification (NCBI taxonomy): domain Eukaryota; kingdom Metazoa; phylum Arthropoda; class Arachnida; order Araneae; family Araneidae; genus Argiope; species Argiope bruennichi. The sequence continues at coordinate 2,548,170 of NC_079163.1, read as the reverse complement.
TAAAAATACTATGTTTGAGAATTTTCATATTTTAAGAATGCCTAAAATAAGTGGTAGTTGAATTAAAGGACGTCAATGTATTTCCCCCCCATGTTTACCGTATTTTCATTAAATTATAAGTTTTGAACATAAAGGATAAACAATCATACCCTCTAATTCAAACAAGTCAATCAAATTCCCAATATTTTCATTTAAATAAGAGTGTAATTTACTCCATGTTGAAAATGTCCTATATGGCACTTTGAAATGAAAGTGGATCTTGACCTTTTTAACGTATTTTTCCTTGAAAGAATACATTAGAATCATTTTATTCTTAAGGATGACGAAAGGTTTGCTATTCACTCTAAGAATTTTTTAATGATAGCAGCATATTCATATAATATTCATCCTCTTTCATGGAGCAAGCAATTTTTATCAAATATTCCGGCCAAATCTTTCCACTAAAGGAAATTTAAATATTTCGATTTGATTAATGGATTTAGTAAGAAGACTTTTTTAAAGCAAACATAACATTTTATATATAATTCAATTTATAAAAAATATGTTTTCTTTTCAAAAATTATAAAATATAGTTGTTTTTTAACAGCAAATCGAATGTATGTTGTGCTGTGGTAAACTTCAAAGTCATAACCACTAATCGGTACGCTCAGAAAAAAATTATTCTGAATAAAATTTTTTCAAAACTAGCTTAATACGTGTATATATATTCAATAGCTGAATGGAACTTATTTTGAGTTAATTAGACTAAAAAAGGAAATTCTAAAAAACATATTCGAATTTATGTAACGTGAAAAAGATACGATACTTTTCACTATAAATAGTTTCAAATATATTACTGTCTAGAAATAGATAAAAATATATTTCACAAATGCATAATATTTATAATAATAGTAACTATAATAGTAAAAAAGTTGAAACAAATACCATGTTAAAAATTTTCTATATGTGTACCGAAATTTGGAAGGAAAAAAACATATAGAAAGAAGGTAAAATTATATATATTTTCATATCTAATTTTTAAAAGTTAATTTATGAGTTTTAGTCTTTTTAAATTCATTTCCATTACACATTTCTATAATAAATAGAGCACTTATTCTCTTGAAGTGATTTATGATGCGCATAAAAGATTTTCTTGGTGATTTACAAAGTTACTGTTAGAAGTATTCTTGGGATTAGGCAGTATTCATCACACAAGTTGTCTGGCTGAAAAATTTGGCTTACGTACAAAAAAATACTTAGTTCAAAAAATTTTCACATGAGTTTTGAATACAACTTTTAATTACATCCTTCCACCAATGAAATAAATTTTAGTATTTGAAAGTGAAACTCAAATTTCTTTTAATTCAATTAGAATGATCTAAATGAAATCGTGTGAACAATTCCGTAAAAATAAATAAGGAAAACTTTCAAAGAGTTAAGGACGATTGAGTTGAAAACTCTCCTTTTAAGTAACACAATTTTTTTTTTTTTAATCTGGGTCAAATGTGACGGGAAATCATGTTTTGTAACGGGTTTTGCATGAGTAACTGATATCGAAATCTTTTAATACAATTATTACATTTTAACTAGTTTTTCTCACTTAAACTAGAATGGATTTTTTCGTATTTTCTATAGGTAGGAAAATAAATAATTTCTCTTATTGTTTATCTGTAGTAATAATTTAAATTTCTTTGGTTTCTCTCATAAAATTTACGATTATTTTTTACTTTCACATTTTTCTGTAAGTAAGAAACGATAACCTGTGGGATTTGTCAAAAAGCCATTTTTTTATTGTACAATACAGTGGTATTTTACTATTTTGCGATTACAAGCTAACAATTGCTTTTAATTATAGTTACTTACAATTATATTGCTACTTGGATTGTCTTTTTCGTGTATATAGTTTTGATATTTGATAAATAAAGACTTCATTCTTATACTTGAAAATAGTATATTGTATATGGTTAAGTTTTTTTTAAACATTGTTAAATATGAACCTTGATGGTTAAAACTTGCTTGCTTTGTGGAAAAGTGTGCAAATATTATTATCTAATTTTCAAAGAAAAGGAAGAAATGTCGATTCCGTTTGTTTGCAGAATCTATCATCCAACACTTTATTTAAATATCTGATAAAGTGACTCTTTAGGTAGATTTTTTTTAAAAATTCTAATTTTATTCATCTTTCCAAAAGAATTTTAAAATTTTGAAAAAAAATATGATTAAAATAAACATTTGAGATATAATTAGATGAAAAATAATTACAATGAATAACATTCATATTTTAGATGATTTCGTTATAAATAAACTGTAATATCCGTGTACTACTCCCATGTTGTTGGGCATGTGCAACGATAAGAAGCAAATTCAGAAACAGTAAAGAAGAAAAAGAAGATTTATTAGTCTTAGAATACTAGAAATACATTATGGATATTTGGTAAAATCCAGCTGATAAACTACAATCATATAATAACTGTACAAACTCTCATAAAAGTATCCGAACACTTCTCCTTGCTATGAAATTCAAAATTAAGGATAATATATTGTTCCTAAAGGAAGTATGTTTTATTTAAAAGTAGGTAAACTGCATTCGCATAAATATCAATCAACACATTTGTGATTACACAATCTTCACATTTTTCAGATATAACTCATAATTTTTACCTGCTGCTGTGCTCGGATCAAAAAGCTATTTCATTTTGTAAGAAAATTAAAAATAACATGATTATTACGTTGGTGATTCATCAATGATATCACTTTGATATTTTGTGAAATGTATTCGGTTTTTTTTTGTTTGTTTGCTTTGTTTTGATTGCAACATAAGCCTATTTCTTTATAAACAATCAGCTGAATCTGTTTGTATCGTTATGATAAAAAGCATAGATTTTGAAAAAAGCACAATTTTCTCTTTTTATAATATGAAGACACATATATTTATTAATCGAGAATATATTTATTATTAGTATGTATTAAAACATAGACATATGTATATTTATTATAGTAGAAAAGTATGGGTATATGTATAACATTTATTTTATGGTTACATTTTATTGTGGAATTGTGTAATGCTGACAAATATCTAGATATAAATGTATAGAATCAGAAGATAGTTATATCCGGTTCCATATGATGAAGTGCTGCTTTTATTCTATTGTTACAACAGATGTCGTGACCTCAAATACAGAAGAAAAGCATATATCTATGTTTTATGCTATTTGGTGATATGCAGAAAGAAATTGTCAGTTACTGAATTCAGGGCCTTTATAGGTTTACTTTTGCTTGCTGACTTATTCAAAATCTGCAATAAATGTACCAAAAGTTTGTGAGATGGAAAGAAAAGCACGATGAACAAAGATTCTTTTGCATAAGAGTTTTGAGTTTTGATGAACAGGAAACACGTTTGTGCAGGAGAGAAAAGGATAAATTGACAGATTTTCGTGTTTAACGGAATATTGTCAAAATGTTTTAGCCCCCGTGCATATGTGACTTTGATGAAAAGTAAAATTCATTCATAGGAAACTATTTATTCCCACAATACGCACCTAAAAAAATCAGAAAAGTAGGGCTTAAAACTTTTGGTTTTTTTTGTGGCAATGAAACAAGTAACGTGATGAATATTCAACCAGATTTGGCTAAGAAAAAAACCAAGTAAGAAAGATTAGGTTCTTAGGGTTGTTCTTGGCTTATTTTATGATTTCAAGGGACATAATATAAAATATGACTATTTTTTCTCCTAATATACACTTGGACATTTTTACTGGAAATGATTATAATCCTGATTAGAAACAATGAGAAGAACCGAACCTTCCATTCTTCCTGAATTGCTCCAAACTAAAACTAAAACTTTTATTCATATCCTTTTTTTATGTTCACAAATAATGCTATGCTTCTGCCAAGCATAGCCTAAAGAAATAAAAATATTATTGAAAACCCTTACAAAAACGTTGACACCTCAAAATATTAAAAAAACCCTAAAGCAATCTCGATTATAATTCTACAAAAGGTTTTGTAGATGCATTTATTAAAACTATTTCATGTTATACTTACAGAAGAAAAGTAACTGGCATCCAATAGTTGTATTTTCAAATATTTTTGATATTTAAGCATGTATGCGTACATACTATTCCTGACTGATACAAATCTTATCTGTAATCCAGCGTGGCTGAAGCAGCTGCAACTAAATTAGTGAGAAGTGTTAATATTTAGAAAGAAAAGAGAAATAGTCTTCTTTCTCTTTTCTTAAGAGAAATAATTTTGAATGTATTTCAATTACTATTTTTTAATATTGAAAATATCTGATAAATGTGGCAAAATTTCTCTAATATAATTTTAGCTTAGATTTCTTTGGTGCAAAAAAAAATAATAATAATAATAATAAAAAAAATGAACTTTTTGGTATTCTTTTTTTTTTTCTTTTTTTTTTTTGCACATTCTTGAATTAAATGTGAATAAATATGATTAAAATATATTATGTCTTCTGTCGAATACTGTGTATTCGAAATGAACACAGCAGTTGGGTTAAATGATTTTATGATTAAATAATTTTAATGATTTTCCATTAAAATTAACTAGATGGAAAAGAAAACCGATTTTAGGCTGTTTCTTTAGTAAATGAAGACATAACAAATAGGTAACTCAATTAACGCTTTCCTTTTTTTGGGTTTTCATTTAAGTACTTAATACAGTAATTTTGATCCAAGAAAAATTAATGATAAATTAAAAGAGAAAGATTAATATATTTGAAACAATGTTCAGCGTATTTGCTTTTGTTTATTTAATCACAAAAGTAAACAAATAATATTTTGGAAACATATTGCTTAAAATAATAAAAACTTCTAGAGAAATTCAGTAATTAAAATTGAATATTTCAAGCTATTTTTTTTTTTGAAAAAACAGAGAAATAAAAGGCAGATGGTGGTTTTTTAAAATTTTCCTTGATAATTCAAATAAAATCAGCGTAATGCTGTTGATTCACATGCTCAAGTTTTCACCAAACGATAGCTTAAATTATATTAAAATTTCCTTTTTATTCTATCTCATCTTACTGGCATTTACTCAATTTTGCTCATTCTCATTGCAAACGTACTTATTACAATTAATTTGTTGAAATATTTTAATGCTTTTGTTTCATTTTTAAGAAGTATACTTTTTCCAAAATCTAGTTGCACTTCATTCTTCAATTGTCTTTATATTTTATACATAATTACTTTTATATAATTATGTTTTTTCATTCATACTTTTAATATTAAACAGATTCGTAGTTAGCACTTTTTACAAAATTTTGTTTCTGTGGTCTTTAAAAAAATTTTTTTTTAAAGATCAGACAAAACATTTCTATAATAATTATTGGCTTTTATTTATCTTTTATTTAAAACGAAATTTCACTTAACATGTATAAGGAATAGAATCTGGTATACTCGTATATCCATTATCCTTTTCACTTTTGCATTTATTTCGAGAAGAAACAAATGGTATTTTAATCTAAAAGAAAGTTGAAAGATGTGTTTTAATTTCTGTTTGGTTTTAACGGTTTTTTTTTTTTTTTTTAAATTCATGATAGTGAATCTTTTTGCAAAGTTAATATTCCCCACCCCTTTCGTCAAAGAAAATAGAAATCATGCTGCGAAGAAAGCTGGTTCATACATATCCTAAAACCTACCTGAAGAAAACGGTTAAAATACGAGACAGTGACGTTTCAAAACATGCTCTTTTGTTTGAAATTACGAATTTAGAAACAAATGAAAAGTTTAAAATATGCTTTCGTATCTTTAAAAAATTTCAATAATTGTCTTGTGTATTAACTATTTGAATGTAAAATAAAAATTGTCATCGACGGTTCTTAACGTCTCGAGATATATTAAAAAGACGAGAACTATAATTTAACATAAAGAACTTCAAAATTCAGTTTTTCATAACTCATTCACAATTTAAACAAATTTTTTAAATTATATTTGCATTCGAGCCATTTTAATTCGGAAGAAGAATTAGAAATTTGGAGTTGCATTTTGAAGAAAATTGAGTTTGTTTGAATCTAAATACGAAACAACCCTTCCCATGAAAAATATTTTATTCAACTTACAGAGAATGTATTTCTATGTCGGCTGACATTAAAAGTTTCATTGTGTGATAATTAATTTCGGATTGACAAGCAGCACTCCGATAATCTTTTGATAAACTATTCATCATATTTTTTTAAATGCAAAATTTCGAAATGGCTGAATAAAACTGAAAGTAGAATTTATAGTATTATATATTTAGAAATATATATGCAGGGTGTTTCATAAATGATGGGAGTAAATTTAAGCGGTGATAGTACACATCAAGACGAGTAATAGTAAATAGGAAACCAAGTGTCCCAAACGTCTTCCGAAGGAGATATGCGCCATCAAAGTTTAGGGCCCTAAATTTCAAATGATGATAAAAAACGGAAAAATGGATCGATTCATTTGCGGTTTTCGCTAAAATCATTCTTTAAATTAGTATTTTCTTTAAAAAAAATTTTTAAAGACAAAGTTTAAAAAATGCCGATAGAGGGCGCTCTAGACTTTGGAGTACCGAACAACTACTTTTTACCAGTATTTTTTTTTTATTTTGTTAAATGTTTACTAAAGCTTAGACTTTAACTTAAATTTTGAGCGCAAAATTGAAACCATCGGGAGCGGTTAAGTCACGCAAATTTAACCGTGTTCAGAGGGTTAAATTTTAAACGCTTGTATCTAATGAGCAAAATAATAAATGATGAAGCAAACTTTAATAGGTGATAGTGAAACACCAAAACAAACAACATTCATCAAAGAAATCATAGTCGTAATTTTAACCCGAAGGTGATAGAGGGCGCTGAAAGAGATTTCGTTTTAAGAGACAAAAAAGAAAACAAAAAACATTTACGTTATAAAAAAAAGTTTGATTATAAATTATTACAATAGCTGTTCGAAACACTGAACATTAGAGGCGATGCATGCGGTACAACGGCGAAGAAGGGATTCACGAACCCTCTGAAACACGCCAGGAGTATCGCGCACCTCCCCTGCAGCGGCCGAAAGTCTGGCGACGAGTTCTTCTGCAGATTCGATAGGAGTCTTATACATAAGACTCTTCAGGTGCCCCCACAAAAAGAAATCCAGGCATGAAAGATCTGGCGATCGCTCTGGCCAAGGGACAGGACCACCTCGCCCAATCCATTGATTTGGAAAGGTTGCGTTTAGAGAATTTCGCAACTCTGGCGCATAATGAGCTGGTGCTCCATCCTGCTGGAACCACATTACTCGCCGGATACGAGGGGGAACATCTATCATCATTTCTGGCAGCAACTGTTGCAGAAAGGTAAGATATTTTTTTTTCCATCCAGACGTCCTGGCAGAAGATAAGGTCCAAGTAGATGGTCATTAGATACAAGCGTTTAAAATTCAACCCCCTGAACACGGTTAAATTTGCGTGACTTAACCGCTCCCGATGGTTTCAATTTTGCGCTCAAAATTTAAGTTAAAGTCTAAGCTTTAGTAAACATTTAACAAAATAAAAAAAAAAATACTGGTAAAAAGTAGTTGTTCGGTACTCCAAAGTCTAGAGCGCCCTCTATCGGCATTTTTTAAACTTTGTCTTTAAAAAATATTTTTTAAGAAAATACTAATTTAAAGAATGATTTTAGCGAAAATCGCAAATGAATCGATCCATTTTTCCGTTTTTTATCATCATTTGAAATTTAGGACCCTAAACTTTGATGGCGCCTATGTCCTTCGGAAGACGTTTGGGACACTTGGTTTCCTATTTACTATTACTCGTCTTGATGTGTACTATCACCCCTTAAATTTACTCCCATCATTTATGAAACACCCTGTATATATATATATATATTGAAATATTCAGTTCAATAACAGCAACGCTTAGTTGAACAGATATATAGCATTTTTAAGATTAAAAAATTATGCAAAATAGGCACAACAAAAAATTTGAAGAATCTATGACAAAAGAGATGAATGACGCATTCAATGATAACACAGTTGTTAGGTTTACTTATTTCAAAAATAAAAATAATGAAAGCCGCCCTGAATCTGCCCTACTATAACCACAATTTTTTCTTAAAATTAGAAATATTTTTTAAAAAATGTAGCATAATTCTAAGAAACAAATATTTTCAAGACTACTCTTGTAAGACAGTGAATTTAAATTTCTTTAAACAAAGAAGAGATTCAGTACTTCTTAACTCAGAAAAAAAGTGTACCTTTCTTTGTCTTTATGCAGCTTTTATGCTAGATTCGGTTTTTATTTTCGCAGTCACACAGGAAAAAGTTCATTTCTTTTGATCGTTTGTTGCAAGGAGATGCAAAGGAATTGATTGTGTCCATTTTAGTATCGATTTCAGGACAAAACCCTTCAGGAAATAAATAAAAGGAATGGTTTTAAGGGGTTATTTTTGTGTCATGGAGTCTGTTAAGAATGGGTTCAAAATGGCTCAAGGTTCAGGAATTTTTTATGTGAATCAGTTTACCGAAATTCTTAACATAGAGAAAAGTCATAAAACACATGTCTTCAAATAAAGGGAAACAATTATTAGTTCCTGTTTAGGAATTATTAAAATTTTTACCGCAGTAAACGATTGTCTTTTAATTTGATTATAAAAAAACAGCATCATTCTAATTTTTGAGTGAGGAAATAAGAAACAATAATAGCTGATTAAACTAAAAATGTTTCACACAAAACTAGCAATTCGCAGGAACCCAATGATTATTTGAAAAAGGAAATCATAATTTTTTCACATCTCCTGTGGGAATTATTTTTATTAATTTTCGTTAATTAAAAATTCTATATCACTCATTTTTTTTGTATCCAATTTTATCGGATTCTTCATTTAAAGTTACAAGCAGTCCATTTAAGCAAACTCTAATAAATTATAGAATCTTATCGAGGATTGAAATTTAAGGTGATTCATTAAATTGATACTTAATAAATTTGCTAATGTTAGAATTACAATCTTAAAATATATTTCCATTATAAAGCTAAAAAAATACGCAGTCCGCAAAATTCATCAGTTTGTCCAGAATTAAGATGAATTTATGTAAAATGGATTATAATTGCCATGCCGAATTCAAAAGCAATTTTGGTTATTTGTATCACATAATATTTTTTTAAAAATTATGAACTAAAAGTTTCAAATTTCAAATTTTTTTTTTAAATATTAGTGTATACAATTTACAAAAAAAATCATTATTTGTATGAAAGATATTTATAGAAAATGCTTCAAAATCAAATTATTCATAATAAAAGAAGATATATATCTAAAAAATTTAAAAATTAATTGTACAAACAAGATGAACTTTTTTTTCTGCCCTTAAAGAATGTTATTTGGATTTTGAAAGTGATTCTTTGTAATCCTGTTATCAGTGATTCATATTCCTTGAGATGGTTTTTTCTATACATTTGATATTGAGATGAAATCTCTCACTTCACTCAGCATTCCAAGATTTTCAGAAGTCTTTATACGCTCAAATTACTATATATTTCTTGAAAAATGTATGACATTTTTTCATTATCGGGTTCGAATCAATGTAACTTTTTAAAATTTATATGTGACATCGTTGAATTTAACTTATTCTTTTTTTAACGAACGATTTAATTTATTGACCAAATTTTGATCCTTCAATTACTGACCAATATTTGGGTCGACGAATAATGCTTCTTTGATCTTGCGTCACGATAAATGTGGAAAAACATGAATTAAATACAAAAAGCAATTTTCATTACTACCAGAGCGTTAATGAAATGTTTCATCAAGTCTTATTTTATGTGCAAGAGTAGTAGGAATATTTTATTAATACATTCAGTTTTGTTGAATCCCATTCCTTGATCCTGGATTGATTTTTTTTTCATTCTTTTCTTAACGAAAATTGCTAATATGTCAGATCTATTCTCCCATTCACATAGAAGGCAGGTACTTTTTAACGTCACCTTGTTGGTTTAATAACATGGATAACGTTTTGAAATAATTCTCATAATTTTTTCCATTTAAGTTCTTGCTATTTTATTTCAGTGAAGAAAATCGTGGTTTTCTTATGATTGTTTTAAATTCGCTAAATAATCTAAAGGTACTGTAAATCGGAATTTACTATTATACAGTAAAACACCTTCTAAGCTTTTTTAACTAAAATCATTGAATAATCTTCAGTAAGATGAATTAAGGTCAGATATGAGCGATAAATTTAGTAATATCCATATAGCACGAAATTATTCTTCATCAGAAAAACATACTTTGCTTTTGTCCCGATTTTCGAACCAATAAAATGTTTTTCTTGTAACAAATAAAATTAGTCCTAAAAGCCTATAACGTGCGGAATTTCTTTTGAACCATTCAATTTTATACAAAAGCATTTCATTAACCTTGTGTAAAATGCTGTACTTCAATATTTGTTTCTTGAGTTTGTATGAGTAAAATGAGTATTTTTGTTAAAAAAATTTTTTAAACAATATTCTCTTTTGAATTAATTTGTATAATGTACGTTATTCAGTAATATTCTACTTTAATTTTATGAAAATGATCCTTTGATTTGTGAAAAATCTGCTACTGATAGTAATCTCGGAATGACAAAGCTCTAGAATCGTATTGGCTTATGCTACCAATATATTTGAAAGCAATAATGTCAATTAGATTTTATTTTAAGAATAAAGAATATTTTCCTCGATATTATTTTTTATGATCTTTGCTATAAAATTGCGAGATCTTATCATAATAATTTCAATGATTTAAGAATATTCTGTTTTATATTATATAGTTTTAAACCTCGAAAGCTTAAAAAATACCAAGGACTTCTAAGTTTCCTTTCTTCCAATCGTGTATTCTTTTCAAATTTTTGTTATATGAGGTTCAAGTACTTGTCATATATTTTTTCAGATTTTTTGATGTCTTCTGGTTTCCAATTTTTAAAAACATTGCAGTTTAAAAATTAAGAATAAATTCAGTAATAAAAATGTCTAATTAATGCTTTACATAATTTTGTTATAGCCAAATATAGTTTGCTTATAAGTAGAACTTTTTACTTAATTTGACATCTCATGAAGTCATTTTACAAGTTTGTTTCTTTATATATATATAAAACTTTTAAGATAAATTTGAAATAGATATACTTTTTGTCAGTATTTTGAATTTGTATACTCACATGCACGATTTTGCGATGCGCGATTAGTATGTATTAGAGTGAAGTGTAACTTAGATATAATAACAGATGGAATTTAAATTACAATATAATTTCTAAAATATATAAAAAACAGCAATTAGAAGGAAAATTTTCAAGGTCGAATGTAAATGCCCTTATATAATAAAATTGAATGTTCCAGAACATTATCTTGGAAGAGTTGAGATTATTCTTGATATTCACACCAAAACAAAGAAATGAAAATTATTTTTCCGTACTGTTGTCATCAAAGTTTTAACCCAGGAGCTTTCATTATGAATCGAGTGCTTTGCCTTAATACTATTAATAGTGCAAGACAGTTTGGTAATGTGTACGTTAAAACCAGTGTAATAAAGCTGTTATTAATAATAATAACATGTCAATGCGGTAAATCCACTAATCAATTAAGCCAGTTCTTATTACTCATTACCGATTAATTACAATAACCGTAACATACATACGTATATAGACCATAGCAATAATACAATGGTTTAAAACTGGAACAGAAATGTTGCTTTAAATCAATGAGCATTTTAATAAATTTATGAATACTTAACATTTTCGGGAGTGAACTCTTTATATCATATATTTTTTCGATAACATCTTCAGTTATTGATAACATCATCGCTTATCTTCAATTTTCATTTTGTGGAAGTATATCCGAATACGGCTGATATGCTATTTTATTTGTAGAATGTTTTAAATTGTTTAGAATGAAGTCTGTTACTGAAATTGTTTATGACCATCTGCCTAATTAAATTATCAACATCTGTATTAAAACAGAGAACTTATTTCTCCCTTGAACATGAAGAAGTTTCTTGATAATGTAAAATATGGGTCATTGCATTTGTTATTTCAAAAAAAAAAAATCCCTTGATCACAGTATATTTGCCAAATATGATTAAAATTGTGTTGTAAGGATTAAAATATTTATTATATTGTAAGAACACACGTAATGGTCAAGTAAACGCTTACAACAGAAATAGTTTTACACTATACGAATGATTTATTTGAAGCGTGATAATGAATGCATATAATGAAAGCATATAAGCAAAATTATTAGTATCGTTAAAAATATTTATTATCAACAATTAAACAATCGCTGCTTTCGATTCATACAATACTATTTTAACCAAAGATTAGCCCATTTTGAAACATTTATTTATTTATTCTTTATTTTAGTTCATATGCTGAAGTAATTTGGATTCCAATATCTCGTTTATTACTCCATGACAACATAATAAAAGAATTTTCATGCAGAATGTTCAGTTTTACAAATGAGAAACATGAATGTTGTTTTTGATCTGTAAATGATTAAAATATTACATATTTTCTATCTCATTTGAGAATAAATATTGTTTATATGGAATAATATGAACGCTTATAATGGAACATCAGAAAAAGAGCTTGAAATTATTAAAATACGGACTCAAATAACATTATGCATTAAGCAATTTTCTTCAGAATAAACTGAATTGCATAGAATTAAGTTTCTCTTATACGTAGAAAATATATATGGATAGAAATAAAGCATTCACTTCCCCCTTTAGAGAATATACCGTAGATAATCTCAGAATATGCACCAATTGTTCTAATTTTTTTTTCTTTTAGAAAAATATTCTCTTTCAACATTTGCACATTCTGTTTTTCATCGAAACCTATATTTGTCTAAAAAATAGTGTTTCCGTTTCTTTTAAACTTCAATTGTTGTGAAGCAACCTGTGCATCACCTTTGAAAATAATAACTGGTATCTTTGTCCAAATAATTAAAAAATAAATATTTCTTCCGTCTATATTAAACAGGCCCTTTTTTTTCCTTCAGTATGCTTAATATTTCGCTCCTAAAATCTGTAGATAGAATTTACTGAAATATCAATAAGATTTCTGTTTTAATGAGATGTTTTTAAATGAGAATTAAATGTCTCCTTTATAATAACTGTATTACATACGTGCTTTTTCAAGCAAAGACTTTTGCTGCTTTTCGAAGAATAACGGAATGTAATAGAACAAAAGGGTATCTAAGATGAAAGCAGAAAAATTTCTTCTACTCACTTTATACGATACGCTCAACATATTCTCTAGGTGAAACTTATTAATGAGTATAATATCTTTAAAGCTAGAATTTATGGGTACATTTTTTTTCATGAAATTAATTAATACTGAAAGCTGCAATCACTTTAGGGATAAATGATAAAAAGTCGGGTACATGAAGAATGTCGGTAGAGATTGTATTTGCAGGCAACTGAATCCTCATACATATTATTTGCAAAACATGATTTTATATATGTTAAAGAAACATATTAATTTTAAATTTTAGAATAATGCATGAAAACATAAAAATGCACTATAAGTTACTCTGAATGGTTTACTGAAGTAATTTTCATGTACAACATTCAAATTTAGGAAATCAATTTTAAAAGATTAAGTAATTAAAAAGGAATATTGGTTATAAATCATTGCATCCAAGAATTCAAGTAAATACTGTATCATTATTGGAAAAGAATTCTAAACACAAAAGACAAACTAATTTTATCAATATACCATTTAAATATAAAATATATATTCTTGTCTCATGAGCATATGTTAAAGATTTAGCAATATTATATAGATTAGAGAGAATATTGTTCAACTACACATTAGTGTAATATACAGCCTGAGTAAAAACTTTAAGGCCAGTAAAAATTTTTGAGGAAATGTAAAATGAAATAAAAGGGATTCAAATAATATTAATTATTAAAGTTCATTGATAAGAAATAAATGCCATAAACATAATTTGTAAATACATAATTATGAGAAACATGTGGTTATTTAAAAAGTTAATATTTCTGCCTGAGTAAAAACGTTAAGGCCACCAGTCATTTTTTAAAAATAAATATAACATAATCGTGTAATTACCATTACAACTACTAGCTTGTGACAACGCTGCAATTTTCATATTTGTCATACATTTCTTCGAAGTATTGGTGATCTTTGTGAAGATTGCGAAGGGTAAGAAGTTAACTGATCGTGAAAGAGGACAGATCGAAGCTTTGTCTTCAACAGGAATGAGTAGTCGTGCTATTGCGATAAAGATAGGAAGATCAAAGACTGTAGTCAACATTTTTTTTTTTTAAATTGGAAGAAAATTATGGTAAAAAGAATACTGGCGGAAGACCTAAAGCTTTGTCCTCGCGTGATGAAAGAAGAGTTTGCCAACTTGCATCTACTGGAAAGTACTCAACCAGGAAACTGATTCCGACGACAGGTTTAAAAGTTTGACAAAAAACGATTTATAACACAATTAGCAGGTCTGGAAGGTTCACTTATACAGCAAAATGACTAAGCCTCAGTTACTGCAGAGGCACAAAATAGAGCGTTTGAACTTTGGCCAGAAATTCATGACCTGGGACAACCAATGGATAGAAATTATTTTTTCTGACGAAAAAAAATAGAATTTGGATGGACCAGATGGTTGGAATTTCTACTGGCATGATATAAGAAATGAAAAAGAAATATTATCCAAGCGCCAATTAGGTGGAGGGTCTATCATGACTTGGGGCTGTTTTGCTTACAATGATGTGGGCTCAATTGCATTCGTTTCAGGTATAATGAATTCACAAGGATACCAAAATGTCCTAACAAATCATCTTTTGCCAAATGCTGAATGTCTTGCTGGAGAAAATTGGAAACATGAGCAAGACAATGCATCTATCCATTCGAGTAGCAGCACAAAAAATTGGTTCCAAGTCAACAATGTTGAAACTGTGAAATGGCCAGCTAGATCATCTGACCTCAACCCAATCGAGAACATTTGGGGTGACTTAGCAAGAAGAGTTTAGGCAAATGGGAGACATTTTACATCAACAACATAGCTGAAATCTACTATCGAAGATGAAT
The DNA here is from genome assembly GCF_947563725.1 of Argiope bruennichi. Classification (NCBI taxonomy): domain Eukaryota; kingdom Metazoa; phylum Arthropoda; class Arachnida; order Araneae; family Araneidae; genus Argiope; species Argiope bruennichi. The sequence goes on along the minus strand of NC_079163.1, from coordinate 2,533,153 downwards.
GGTATAAAACCGACCCCACCCTTTGTCAAAAATTCGTTTCATCCATGAAAACAAGAATATTTGAAGTAATTCGAAGAAATGGCTCCTACACAACCTTCTAAGAATGTGTAATTTTTTTCTTATATGTTATTTTCTATGTTGGCCTTAAAGTTTTTACTCAGGCTCAAATATTCATCTGTGTGTTCTGTAATATTTTCTAATAATAAAATATTTGCAACTTAATTTTTCTACTTTTTTACTTTTATTTAAGCTCAATAATTATCAATCAAATGGTATTTAATTCCTCAGTTTATATGTTTCCATTTTCTCAAAAATTTTTACTGGCCTTAAAGTTTTTACTCAGGCTGTACGTTTTATTATCAAAAAATGAGCAGTTGCTATCTGATTAAGAGCTGTCGACAAGTGATACTAACCTTTTGAATTACGATTTTAATTTACCTTCTAATTAAATAACTCATCCTATTTGAGAGATTAATCGTTATTTCAATGCTTATAATAAAACAATGGACACTTGAGATATTGAAGCATTTGGAGGCGATGCTTTGTTTTAAATTGCCTAATACTTTCCTTAAATGCAGATTTAAGTACAAAAATTCAACAATTTAACGCACGTGTTAGATATGTCATGGTAAATGAAAGGGTTAATAAGTTCGTTTTTTTTCCCCAAAACACTGGCTTTAACGTACACATCCGTTAAGGATCGACAATTTCTATTATTTAGGAACTGGAAATAACTTGAACACTTTTTAAGACAGCTGGTGCTTCCAAGTACGTTGCACATATCTTGGTCGTAGGGTCGTTTTTACCTAAAACTTATCCTACTGTAAAATATAATTATCTGCTTATGAAGAAGTCTCCTGTAGTAAATGTAGAATTCACGAGCCTATGACTGAAAGATGCTAAGTTACAGCTTAGACTCCTGCTACTTGCCTTTGTTTGCGAAACACATTTCCTATACAATTTAGTTCACAAATTGGACTGAAAATGTAAACTTTCTCTATTTTATTTACTGTAATATTGTTAAATTTGAGCCAGAAATGTTGAAACAATCATTTTCTAGGAGACATAGTTAATATCCCTTAAATCTCAGTATTGTGATAAATACAGGATATTCAGAATGCACTGACTTTTTAAAATTAAATTAAAACAAACTACGCCAGTTATCTAACTTAGTCTTGAAGGGTTATACTAAGTGAGGTCAAATATTTTCTATAACCCACTTTTTGTTAGTACTAAATACTGCGTTACTGCGTTATACGTAAGCGTTACCTCCGATTTAAGAAGTTAGCCATTCGAAACTTTGAAATCGCATCACGATAATTGTTCAAAGCATTGTATGAATTCTTTAATAAATTCAACAGATTAGGAACAAAAATAGTCCCTCCTTGAAATTTTCCTTCAATGGACTTCATTTTTTGTGAATCAGTATCGCCATAATTATACACGGAGTTGAAAACTATTCCCATCTACCATTATAGAAATCTCAATTTCTGCTTTGGCACTTTTTTTTAATTTATTGGTGTGCATGCATCGATTAAATAGTATTCACGTTCATTCAATATCTTCTCAAGCCAAATTGAAGCTTGTAGCTAACATTTTCTAGTAGCATTTTTTTTTATTGTTTGGTATCCAGTATTGCATTTTTTTTCTATTACCGGATCTTATTTTTTTCTCCATCTGATTTGAGTTATTAGTTATGGTTTAAGTGTTTCATGAACATTAAAGATAGCAAAGACCCTACTATAAAGACGCAAAACTTCTATTATCATTATATATTTACATATAACGTGTTCTGCAAAAAATATTATATGCATATATGTTCCACTGTTAATTTAAATTTATTCGTTATTACAATTTCCGTTAGTTATTACGTGGCAGTAAGAACTCAGAAATTGTTAACAGGATATCAAACAGTCTTGGTGAGTATATCTTCTATATAATAGCTTAAATTAATATTCTAACGGTTAAGTAATGAATTCTTAATATAAAATAACGACGTAGTTACTTTAATTACGTAATAAATATGCGTGTGATGCTATTATTATACTAAGCAAAAATATTTTTTAAATGGAATTTTTTCCGAATTTTCCTATTTGGAAAATACAAAAGCAGCAGTAACTCTCTACCCCAACAGAATAGCTTATCAACTCAAAAGTCTGTTGTCAAATTCAAAACTGGTTCATAGCTATTCATTGTAACCAGAAATCAACAAGTATTGTTACAAATTAAAATACTCACCGTGAAAGCATTTACTTCTACATTCCTCACTGGAATCCCAACTCGGCAATCCATAGCAGCGACTCCCTCTCAAATTCACCCTTTCTATTAAAGGCCGCGGACTGGAGTTGTATTAAAAGCAATCATGCCGGTACCATCCTTGACATTTCAGATTAGACCAAAGGGCGGATTGTGAAATTCATGCGCGCTGCTTGTAACTTTGCGTGTTTTATACCTCCCTCATAGCAAACTATAAATCCGCGGCGTACGTTTGGGGCCTTCCCTAGAAACAGTTAGGAAAATTAACCTGAACAGACGATATAATCGAAGTTCGGCTGAGTCGAATTCATTACTGTGTCTCGAATAACATTCGGAATTAGAAATGAGATGAAAAGGGATAGGTGACATCACAAACCTATCTGTGCTCACAGAGATTAAATACAAAGATGTAAACTTTCAACTTAATCACGAACCACATAATCAAACAAAACATATTAGGACATCCTTACTAATAAATATTCATCTTTCCTTGCTGATAGATTGATAGACTATTAATATTTGATAAACTTTCGAAAGACTCCCCATCATTTTGTTTTTTTCATTAGCTAAATATACGTTTTTGGGAAAATGCTTTTATTTGTCATCCTCATTGAAAACTCCTCGTTTTATTACTTAAAATTTACTTCACGAAAACATTTTGTTACTAATTAGATAAATCAATTCGTTATAGCTTTAAAATGAAATTGTGAATAGGTTCATGAATTTTTGGAGCCTAAGAAATAAGGAAAAGATTGGAGTAATCATATTTAAATATTCTCCTTGTATTATTTTTAAATTCTACATTTAATCTTGTAAAAAACATTGAATTGAATCAAATTTAGATACACAATTTAGATTTGAATAAGCAACTGAACAAAGATGTGGTAATATCCTATGGTTAGAACCCATATTCAATTAAAAACTTTCAAGATTTCATTATTGGCGTAAAAATGCAATACGTAAAATGGCATAAAAAGATACTGCATTTTCTAAACTGCATTTTGTTCTTCGATTTTATTCAAAAGGGAAATTTGGCAAAAAATGAAAATTAATATTTTATATCATTATTTATAAACTAATCACTCTGAAGACAATAAGATTTTTAAAGAGCTAATTAAATACAAGCTTCTTGTATTTAATTATCATTAACATTTGAGGAAATTCCTAAAAAATAATAATAATCCAACATCTAATTCGGTAAGCAAAAAGTAAGATTTTTTATCAGTATAAAAAAGAAAAAAGGATGAAGATAAGGTATTAAAAAATTAACAGTAATATTTTGTCACTTATTATAATGACGCAAAAAGGATGTCAATGAATTCTGCCTGTAGCGGAAGCATGCCAGTTTTTAATGGATATAAATGGCTTCTCCTTAACAATATGATGATATAATACTTTAGTGAAAGATACAACATAAAAGATATTCATTGAAAATGAAATATATTTGAATTGAAAAGAAGCATTACATCGCTATCTATTATACAGATTCAAAAGTCAAATAAAACATTATGTCTGGACTAGGGATTGAAATACCGGTATACAGAATACTGGTATTTTGAGCCATTTGTACAATTTTGTAATACCGGTATTCACAAGTTTAAATACCGTTTTTTCGGTATTTACAAGAAATTTTTAAAATTCTCTCCACTATATGTTCAAGGATCGCGAATATAGCAAAATAGTATACGTTTTTGTTTTTATGTATCCCAAACGGGCGAAATTAATTAGCTAATTAATGGCTTAATGAATTGCTAAAATATAAATTAGCGAAACATGGATTATCTCTGAACGAAGATATTGTGTCCATAACGACTGATGGAGTTACAGTTATGAAAAAAGTCGGAAGTTGATTGGTGCAAATCAGTAATTGTGCTATGCTCATGGAATTCAGTTAGGAATAATAGATGTATTATACCAAAAAAAAAAGAAAGAAAGAACAGAAGAATCCAAATACTGTGGATATAGAAACTTCGGATTCCATACTTTGAAGAGATTAAGAGTGAGAGTGATATTGATAATGAAGATAATGACAATCTAATTGATGAAGAAGATATTGCTCATGAGGATGAAATATTAACCCATCAAGAATTGCTTCCTATAATTTTTAAAGTTCGAAAAATTGTTGAGATATTTAAAAATTCCCCTATAAAAAAATGACAGATTACTAAAATATACACTAACTGAAAATAAAACAAAATATATGTTAATATTAGAACGATTTTTGAAACTGAGAAATTTAATCCAACCACTAAGCGACTTAAACCTGCAAATTAATTTTTCAGATAGTGAATTATACTTAATATCCAGAACTGCATCAGCTCTACTTCCAATAAAACTAACTATTGAGGCATTATGTCGGAGAGATTCTAATTTATTAACAGCAAATGCAACAATAAATTTCATGTTGCAGTCACTGAAGGAACAGCACACATCACTATCTGAAGAATTATATATTACATTGAAAAATCGCACAGAAGAAAGACATACCGAAATAGAAAATATGTCACGGTATTTACATAATTATAATGATTTTAAAAATGAAAATGAAAAAGAAAAGGAAATAACCAATTCAAATCTGATTAAACTTATAGTAAATTTTCTTAAATTGTTTTACCCACAAACCTATCCACACTCAGAAGAATTCGGTTCAGTTATCGAAGATTATGATGACACTAATGTCTATAGGGAAAAGGAATTGTCTCTTGAACAAAAATTAGAATTAGCGATAAATAAAAAAAATTCTACGAACCAAAATACAATACAGAAATCAGCTATATCCAAACCCATCCGACGAGAAATCGATTTATTTGAAGATGAGGGATTTAGAGGGAAATACTTGGAAAAAAATATATCTCACATTGTTAACAGTACCACCAACTAGCGTAGATGCCGAAAGAGCGTTTTAGGCAGCCGGTTATTTTTGCACAAAATTACGTTCCAGGCTTAATGACAGTACAATTGATGCATTATGTTTTTTTAAGATCACATTTCAAAAATGTGTAATAGTACCACAGATTGAATAGTGATATTTACACTTTTTTGTGATTTAAACAAATAAGATGTTCCTTTAATTTTTTTGTAATTCTTTATATAGTGTTATAATTTATAAATTACAAATTTTTTTGTGATATTTACACTCTCTAATTTAACTGACAAATAAAACAAAGAAACACGTGTGTTTCCTTTCTTTTTCTAAAATTTCGAATACCGGTATTAAGATCTAAAAAATACCGAATACCGGTATTGAAATTTTGTTCCGATATTGCAATCCCTAGTCTGGACATTTTCTATGTATATAATCCTATCATAACATGTTAACGTATATGATAGATTTCCAGCTAGACTAATTTATTTTGTGTTTGGGTTTAAATCATAGTTTTCAGGTCTTTTTTTTGCACTTAGACCTTTTGCATTATAGAAGTCACTTATTCTTCAGAGTTAATGCAAATGAACATAATGAATAAGAACATATTTTACTATTGAACATATTCTCATATCATTTATTTTAATTTCAATACCCATGCCTTTTGAATTTACCTGCCTGATTAGTCAATCTTAAAAAATTTCTATTTCTGTTTCAGCAACTAGTATTTTTATAGCAAAAACAGGAGATAAAAATTACACAAAAAAATTCCGCAACTAAGCAAATCATTGAACTTCGAAATACCAGGTGTGTTTACGCTAAAATGGCAAAAGTGAGGAGACAGCAGAATGCAAATATACAGATAGCAGTGGTATCGCGTACAAAATTTATAAATGTGCAATGCATTGGCTGGGCTTTTATTTGTATTCAAGTGATTCATGTTAAGAGGTTCCTGATGTGATTATGGCCGCACTACGGGAATTAACAGACTTTTAACGCTGGATGATAGTTGGAGACAGACGCAAGAGGCATTCAATTGCGAAAATTGTCAGGGAATTCAATATTCTGAGATCCACAGTATCAAGAGTGTGTCGATACCTCATAATAGAATATCTCGTAATAGCATTTTAGACATAACCTCTCACGATGGACAATGCAGTTGCCTATCACCAACACTTAATGACCGAGAACAACTAAGTGTGTTTAGAATCATCAGCATTAACCAGCAAGTAACACTGCGTGAAATAACTTCAGGAATTCATTTGAGACTTACGAAGGACGTGACTGTTAGAACAGGGCGGCGAAATTTGATTTTAAAGGGATATGTGGTAGAAGATTGATTCAAGTGCCTTTAATAACAGCAACTGCCTCCTGGCCTCATGACATTATTGGACCCTACACGACTGGGTAACCGTGTCTTGGCCAGATGAGTCACGATTTCAATTGGTGAGAGTAGGGCTCGATTATGGTGCAGACCCAAGTTATCAAAAAGGCACTGAGAAAGCTCATAGTGCTTCCATGATGGGTTGGACTGTTTTTACATGGAACGGACTGGGTTCTCTGCTCCAAAAGAACCGATTATTGACTGGAAATGTTTATGTTCAGCTACTTGGAGGCCCTTTACAGCAATACTCGGACTTCATGTACCCAAACAGCGATGGAATTTTTATGGATGACAATGCGCCACCTGTCTACAATTATTCCCAATTGGTTGAGGAACATTCTGGGTGATTCCAGTGAATCATTCGGCCACATTGATTGCCGTACGTGAATACCATTGAACGTTTATGGACATAACCGAGAAGGCAGTTCGTGCACAAAATCTTTCACCGGCAACACTTTCGCAATTATGGACGTCTATAGAAGCAGCATGGCTTAATATTTCTATAGGGACCTCTAAAGACTTATTAAATTCTCGCCATGTTGAGTTGCTGCCCTTCGTCAGGAAAAAGGAGGTCCGACACCTTATTAGCAAGTATCCTATGCCTTTTGTTACAACGGTGTACATAAATCAGAAAACAAAGCATAATTTTTATAAAACTATGAGCGTGAAATAACAACTTAATATTTAATCAGTTTGCCAGAAATTTAAAGATAAACTTCCGTCTACCTTACCTTTTTAAAATTTATTTTAAATACCCTTATCAGATTTAGAAGAATGGCAGCTTTTTACTGGTAACTGCAGAAGAAACACACGGAAACCGACATTCAGAAATGTTAATTATGAAAGCATGATTTGTCAAGCATGATTTCATGATGACATTTCATGAAAATCCATTAACAAATGTTATATAAATTCATTTCTTTTTGATTTTTACTCTTAATAAATGCATTTTATATTTTCATTGAACATCAAGTACTTAGGATTATCAAGAGATTTGAACAGTCATGGCAAATGAAGACCTACTTTCGAAAATAGCAAAGAGTTATGAAGAATTTTTAATTGTTTATGTACTTACTCTTCATACATCATTTGATTTCACTTAAAAATATTTCATAGAAATCGGATTATCTCATCAGTGCAAGCTGTTAAATTTTTGAATATTATATTTTAAATATTTCTTCAGACTTTTAAATCTGTGCTGATTTGAAGTTGCTATTAACTTTCCATTCTTTAATCGATCTTTTATTTCAATATCTTGACTCTCTTTGAGATAGACTAATGGTATTGACAGCTTCATTTTTGAAAAATAATTATTGAAATCTAGATTTTGAAAATAAATCGTTGTATTCGATAAAATTAAAAATGCAATATTGGAAATTGGTGAGCATTTTTGATACTACAAATATTCTGATGTATTCTGAGGATGATTAGGTGTGTTCAAAAAGGGGCGTTACACCGGTAAAAGCTCATAAATAAAAAAAAATTTAATAGCTATCAAAAGACTAGCTATTCAATTTTTTTTCATAATCTTGTGTAATAGAAGCTAAAAACAGCCAAAGAAAAAAAAAGGAGCAGGCCTAAAAAGCAAAAGTGCAGAGGTAGGTCTAAATGGCCCAAGCAGAAGAGCCTACATAATATTCCAACAGCATCAATGAAACATAATTTGTAAATAATAAAATTTACCGAAGATAGGAAATTTAATTTTAGAAAACTAAAAATCAAAAAGAAAAATATAAATATGCAAATGAAAAAATAAGTAGATAAATGAAAAAATAAATAAACAGAAAAATAAATATATACAACGGCTCAGTCTAAGGTAGAGTCCATGAACAGAAACAAAAGGCCAGATAGAGTTCTTTTTGCATTTTTTTTCTTGTACTCACTAGATACTGTCCACTTTCAACAGTGTTTGACAAACTAGGATAAATTATTGTTCAATTTGGAAAATTCTGTTTTCATTATGATATAGGAAATTCAAAATATTTTGAGCTTCTAAAGTCAATTTATTGTTTAATAGAATTTGGGAAATATTTAATTGAGGTTTAATAAATTTTCTCAAATGATGAAGAATAGGGCAATGGAAAATATAGTGTGGAATGTCATCCTAAACATTACCACATCCACAACTACAATTTCTCAAACAAAATCTTTTAAGATAATGCGGACAAAGTCCATGGTTTGTAGTTAATTGCACTAAATATTGTCAATACATCTATTTCTTTTTACCTGAGAAAAAATACTGAAAGTAAAGTGGCTGTTTTCCTTATTTTCCCATCTTAATTGCCATTCATCGATGAGAATTTTACGAAGCCGAGTTTTGATTTTTTTTTCATATTCTCCAAGGTGATACTCTATTGCAGGTTTAAGCAACTTTGGCAGCCAGATTAGCTAGTTCATTACCTTTGATGTCAATGTGGGCTTTAACTCAATGTAATAAGATATTACCATCTACCAGACTTAATATCTTCTACTGAATTATTGGTGGGCTGGAATTTTTGAAGAGCCTTTAATACACTAAGACTGTCCGTGAATGGATGATAATCTAAATACGATTTAGTATGATTTTTCCTATTTAAAGCTTTCTATATTGTAAAAAGAGCTACTTGAAAATTTAACAGTGATTTCCAAGCCTATACTGAAACTCAATTTTATCTTCGCCCACAAAAACACAAAAAACCGCACCAACATGTTCATTCCTTTTCGAACCATGTGTATAGATGGAATGCGGAGCTGTCACCGCAGAAACATCCCACTGTATCTTTTCAATCTTACTTGGGTGAACCCTTCTACTTTCATAACTAACAACTACAAGTTAAGAAGTTAAAACAACAAGTCGCTGCTACACGTAGACCTGACGATGATCTTTTCATGATCTGACGATTTTAGAAAAAAAGCCTTTGATAATGTTTCATAATTTGGTGTTAGAGTGAAAAGCTTAAAGAATAGGACGTCCGCTATTTAAAAAGAAAAAGAAAATCCCGAATTTCTCAGAATTCGCTTTTTTAAAATCCATGGTTTATCAAATACTAGATAATTTCAAGTGCTCCTCAAATAAGGGAATTTGCTTGCAATGTTAAGTTGATTAAAATCCCATCCAGATTTCATTTCGGGGAAATGAGTTCTGGTATGACAAGGAGTTAAGAAAATTGAATGCAGTATGCTGTTTTCATGATCTGATGAAAACTCAAAATCAATCTTTAGTGGCCCTAGAATACAGGAAAAAAGAACATACAAAAAAAAATCAAGTACAATAATCTGTAATACAGTTCCTTACATGTAAAATTTTCAGAGGTACTTGAAATTTGCCAAGGAAAATATATTCTACTGGCAAAATAAAATTTTCAGTTTCGTTTGTTCACCTAAGTATAAATTATCATGATTGCTATTATTCTTGGTGAAATAAATAAATATCTAAAATAAAATTATAATTTTAGAATGGAAATTAGAGTATTAGTATCAAATTTTTTGAATTAAAAAGCATTTTTGGAAAAATATTTCTCCCGATAAAAAATATTTACATTTAGAAATTTAATTATAATTTCGCGTCCTTTTATTCCTCAAACAAAATCAACAGTCATTCTTTGAAAAGTAAGAATTATAGTGAACAACAGGAAGAAATACTCATCAACTGCATAATACCTGCGAAACTTTGAAACATTTGAATTTTATAAAGAAGTTTTTACTGAAATTTGATGTATATTTAAAGATGATAGAAGAAAATGCCTAGTTCGAAAACTAAATTTGGGGCTTAAAAATAAAATTTTGAAATAAAAAATAATTTTAGTTAGAATTTCAAAATATAAATGTTGAAAAATTTAAAACTGCTTTTAATTTTTCAGCCTTTTAACCATATTACTATTCACAATAATAACCTCTCTCCCCTCCCCCTTTGATATTCTTACCGAGTTAGTTAAGCCCATATGGCAAAAGACTGGAGATAACAGATGTCTATGTTTTTACTAGATAGGCTTTAAGCATTCACCAAACAAGTAATTATAATAACGAATTAAAATATAATGCATTAGAGAGGACTGAAAATCTATTTCTGAAAAAAGAAGCGATTGGATAAATAAACTCTTGTTTTCTTAAGTTTTCATTAAAATTTCAATCGAGGAAAACAAATGAAAACGCAATCATTCCTTCTTCGCTTTCTACTGATACTGATATTTCTGCTTTATACCGATATTCTCATTCTCCCCTCTCAATTTCACAGATAAGGGATCAAAATAATCGATGAAAATAGCAATCCATAAAAGTTTTCACTCGTTTATTTCTTTTTCTTTCTTTTTTTGTCGCCATGTCAATTATTCTGCCAAATGTAGGACAGACAGAATGGTCGAAGATATCAATCATCTGATCTGTCCTTAACCGGATCACCAAATTTGGACAAAATTCCCTTGTTCAATTATTAAGCGATAATTATATTATAACCTTAAAACCGTGTTTAAATTATCAGAGCCCTTGATATTTAGTTCTCTAAGCCTTCCTTCCGAAAGGGTGAAGATTTTTTGCCGACGAAACTCTTCATTTCTCGTCAATGAGGCAATTGCTCCCCCCCCCCCTCCGCTACCGTTTCGTCGCCTCTCTCTTTGCAACAGAACAACATTAAATTAGACAATATTTGCTGGGTTTTGTATTGATAGTGAACTCAGTTTCGCTGTAAGTTTTACAATAGAACATTTTTTTTTTAATAAGGGTAATAAAGAAAAAACATTGAAAAGCATTTCTTGAAGTAGCATTCACAGTCAATTTAATGCCTCCAGACTGCTTAAATTAAACAAGTCCACTTCATGTTTCTTGTTTTCTTAAACTACTGGCAAAGGTAGTAACTTAATCTTTTACCATTCATAAAGTGTTCACAAAACATATTTACATACAAATTACATGAAGAAATCTTATTATAAATACAACGATACAAAAGTAGCAAATTTTATTCTTCATAAAAAGTATAAATTAAGTAAGAGTTTCGAAATGGATCTGGGAAATGCAAAGTCAATGCCAAAAATATTTTTTAAAATTAGTAAACATAAAATTATGACTTTTTTTACATTCCAATTACTACATATTTATCAACAGCCATGAGAAAGTTTTCAAACCATGATTTCTTAAGTTTCATATAATCATTAATGAGTTCTTTTACTTAGTTCACATCAAAGGTGAAAGTATAATATTTTTTACTGTGATAATTATTTTTCTGTTTTTTTATAGGTTGCTTAATAGAATTTCGTTAGAATAGAGTTATTTTCTTTCGTTTGTATTCGTTTCTTTTTGTATTTTTACTCAAATCTTTATTATTTTTCTTAAGAACTTTTTAAATTTTAATCGCAAAAAAAAAAAAAAAAAAAAAAAAAAAAATTAATGTATTTACACCTTTGAATTCTTAAAAAATAATTACAGTTTAGCAAATTAATTTATCTTCATGTGTTTGAAATTTTCATGCTAATAATAATAATTGCCACTAGCTTATAGAAAGCATCTAAAATCGAGACTACATACTAAATTACATATTTCTAATGTAAAATGCTTAAATTTTTTTAATGAAAATAGCTATTTTATGTGTAAAATGATATTGTAGTAAAAAATTTACCTGGTACGTGCATAATGAGAAGTTTAACAGGCTGCATAACGAATAACGATGCTTTATTTATGGCATTTGCGGAAATCATCAACGCACAAGGAAGCAGAAGATTGTTAAATAGAAAACAGCTCAGTGCAACCAATCAGAGAGCTCGATTTGCTATCAACATTTCAAGAAGAGAATTCACAGATTGATTCGTTTCGTTTTTCGACTTATACAAGTTTTCTGAAAAGGCATAAGGCCTGCAAAAAAAATTGCTGTATCTCTAGTCCTAACAAAGATAACGCCGTAATACTTAAATTTTGTAAAACTTTCAATTTTGTCGCCAAATTCATCTCCAAGTCACCAACTTTGAAGTTCTTTGACCCGGTATCCATTAAACATATTCGAATATCTCTTCTTTAGATTAAGCCTAATTGCGCATGGAAACAATATTACAGACCTGTAACACTGTTCACTTCTTCAAAGAGAGTCTTGGAAGAAACGATAGATAATTTCATTGCATAGAGAAACGACTTTTAGCCCAGTATTAAGCTAGCTGATTAAGATTAATACATTTTAGTTCGGATTGGCTACCTTTGAATCATGTAGATAATATCAATCAGTTTCGTCAAGATAATATGAAACCCTTCCCAGCTCTGTTACAGCTTCGGTCTCAAATCTCCCCATCGTTAAGGCTTATGTACATCCAGACTTTATCACCCTCATTATAAAGGTGGTCGGTTGTTCCGATTTAAGTATGGTTTAATTTTTATCAGTACATCTTTTCTCAATATCACTGACCATATCTTTTTTAATTTCACCCAGCAACTTGGACACTGCCTTCTTTTTTTCTTTCGCAACCTCTCCTTTCACATCTTGAACATCCTCTTCCATTTTTTCAATGCATCTGTTAGCATTATTTTTAAATCCACCAATCTTACTTTGAAAGTGAGCTATTATTCCTTCTTTTACAGCTTGAATACGACTCTTCCTTTTTAATTGTCCACGTTCCGTTCGATTCTTAATTTTCCCTTGGGTCCAGACACATCTTTCTTGCATTTTTTCTTTTCCAAATTACATCTCCGATTGCACAGATTTAAAAAAAAGCAATCAGCTCGTCGTTCGCAAACATATTTCCTTGTGATTTCAAGGAATTTCACAACTTCATTTCTTTCACGAATGTTACAGAGAATTCATATGATGGGTATGTTATTCCTCTGAGTAAACTAACCCAAATTTTAGCAAAGTTGACAGTGAAATTTTATGTCGAGGAAGCATAAAGTTGAAAGCAGTTTCCTTAAAATAACTTTTTATTGATAATAAAGTATAAAGTCAATGCGTTCATTACTGGAGCAATCAAAATAATACGATAAATGTTCAAATTAACATTACCAGACCTTGATCAACAGATTCGAACCATTCATCCCTTCTGTCTAAGATTTAAACGAACTGAAAGAAACTAACTTAAAATGGTGAAGCAACAAACTAGTTGCACACAACTCATTTCTGTTCCTCCTCAACCAAAAAGCTTAAACCACTTCCAAATTCCGTCTAAAAAATACTTACACGAGGCGAGTTTAAATAGTAGATAATTTGCATTGCAGTTGCTGCCAACCACAAATCACTAAACTTGCAAAAAAAGATCGGATTCAAATCGGTTTGTTTACTGGAGATCACGGCACGGAATTGGAAAAACACAAGGACACCATGAAAATTCAGATCCGAAATAAATTTCTGTATGGATCTTTTCCAAATTTCCAACAATCGCTCCCCCCCCCCCTCTTTTTCCAACTTCCGTACCATTGTCTGTTACAAACCAGTAATGTAATTTCATTTTATAATAACATGTTATGCAATTTAACACAAAGAAAACACTTTATTCACAATATCTTTATTGCAAGGGACAAACAGATACTCATTAACCAAAAGAAAAGAAGCCCCATTCTCTTAAATAGAAAATAATTTTCTAAAAAATTCCATTAATTTTTCTTTTCTCATGGATTTAGTAAAAATATCTGCCAAATTATTTTTGGTATTAACATATTTAATTTTAAAAACCTTGTCGTGTATTAAATTCCTTAAAAAATAGTAACGAACCTCGATATGTTTCATTCTATAATTTTCTACTGGTGAATTGGAAAAACTTATAGCAGCTTGATTGTCACAAAACATCATATTTTCACTTAATTCCAAATTCAAACTTTTATTGTTAATTACATTCTGTAGCTAAATGAATTCCTTTGCTGCTTATGTTAAACTAACATACTTCGCTTTCATAGTAGACAGACTAACGGATTTTTTGCTTGAGAATTCCCCTGGAAATGGGAATTTCGTCAATAAAAGTTATGAACCCTCCATCGACACTCGATCATCCCTATTTGTAGCAAAATCCGAGTCTGAGAAACATCTTAATTTTAATGATTTAATTTTTGGAAGTTCCAATTTATATTCTTGAGTGTATTTTAAATAACCTAATAATCTCAATAAGTATTTCTAATGTTTCATTCCCGGGTTTGATTGGAATTGGGATAGTGCATTTACTGCAGACATAATATCGGGTCTCGAGCGTATAGTAAGAAATGACAAAGATCCGATTAAATTTCTTTAAGGAAATGCTAAAATTTCTTCGCTGGTTTTGGGTGACAGGATATCTATATTTTTCATAAATTTTACATAATCTTTGAATGTAAGATCTTTGATGTATAAATAGGCTATTACCTTGTTCTTTAAATTTTGTTCCTAATAATTTCTTTATTTTACCCAGAATCTTTAAATCAATATTTTTCTGCAATTATTTTAACGCAAAATTTGCGTTTTTAATTTATTTACCAAATATTATCATGTCTTCTACATAGAATTATTTTCAAACATATATGCACAATTAACCCACTCTAATCTCTTAAATTTCAATTCAATTAATTTATTTTCTAATTCCAAAAACCATTGGCGCCCACTCTGGTGGAGTCTATATATTGCCCTACGTAACTTACACACTTTCTTATTATCAGTTTCATATCCAGTTGGTTGCTTCATAAAGATAACATTATCTAAATTAGCATATAAATAGGCATTAGCGATATCTTCTTGAACATGCACCCATTTCCACAAACATATACATATAGTAAAAAATAGTCTTACAATAGCAAAATTAACAACTGGACGAAACACCTCGTCAAATGACTCGCCTTTTAATTGTGTGTTAACTTGTACAAACGTATTTTCATGACGTTTTATAATATAAACCCAAGGGTTTGCTAAAATGTTTGCATTGTCCAGAGGATCAACCAAATCCCTAACTTTACGTTCCACCTTTACTCTTATTTCCCTATCCATTGCATCACACCATTTCTATGCTTACCTGGATCTAATTGTCTGTTTATAACAGTTAGGAATACATGCTTCAACCACATTAGCTTCTAGTTACCCTTCAGTCAAATCTGAAAATTCCTGGAATTCGGTATCTTCCCTTCTAAAATCAAACTCGGATCATACTCAATGTTATTCTTCTTAAAGTATCTTTCTATTTCGTTAAAAGATCTTAAACGGATTGATTCCACCTCGATACCATAATATACGTTAGATCCAGTTACTTTCCTACCTATGCTTGGAATCCACTTAACTTCTGAACATGGGATTCAGCTACGGTTATCGGAAGAGAAATCTGGTTTTTCACGTGGTGTTGAGGGCCCTTCTGTACTTATCTTTGAAACTAAACGACTCTCTAACGAATTTCTTACAGTACCAAAATCGTCTTCTTCATAATCATAATCAAAAATGTTTGAATTAAGTTTGGAGTAACTATTAGTTTTCGGTTTAAAAACAATTACTTTCTTATTTTCTTCGAATCTTTCATTAATAGTCTCGACTAATTTATTTTCTTCTATTAACCATATCCTATAACCCTTATTATGTTGTGCATATCCCATCATAATTCCTAGTTTTGCTCTCATATCGAATTTCTTTCTAATTTGTTTTGGCACATCAGCATATGCCAAACAGCCAAAAGGTTTTAGATGCAATATCGATGGTTTTCTATCTGAATATTTTTCGAAAGAGATTTTAACTTTAACCATATTTCGGGGTTTAAGGCTATTCAAAATTAGTAATAGGATGTCAATATTTGGCATAAACATTAAAACTTTTTGGAAGTTCGTATTTAATAACATAAATTTAAACAAATTTTTTAAAAGCTTCAAATTGGCTACACCAAAAACTATTACTCTCATCCGAGCAAAACTTATACCAAATTAAACTGCATAGTTTTCTCCAGGGAATGAACTACAATTGTATGGCTATAATAATAAATAAAAATTTTAGAACCAATCGAAGAATTTATCATTAATTTTTTAGTAAATTTATGACGTTATTGTTCAAACAATAGGCTTTAAATTAAAAAAATACATATATTCTCTCAATCTAAATTCTTTTAGTTCATTCCCTAGAATATAGTATAAAGACCAAATCCACCATATTTCATAGTAATATGATAATTATATTTTGAGTTATTTGATTTGAAGTGAGCAAAAAATAAGAAAAAATCAATTTTGAGAAAAATGCATTTAAGGTATACACAAACATGTTTTAATAATAAATGTGTGTTCATACTTAAAATTCACCACATTTATAGATTACACCTTCTTCCTCTTCAGCATTTAATAATTTCCCTTTTTTAATCATTTTATTCTTTTTCTGGCAATTTTTGTGTTTGGCAATGAATGCCGCTTAGATTCGCATATTCTGTTTTTGTCGAGCTCAGAAATGCTCTAACTGCATTTGCACTATTATACACTCCAATAACCTTAAGAACATTCAGTAATCCTATAAAACCTTCGTTAAAATGTATTACAGATGTAAATGCCCTCAATTTTAGGGTTCGGAGCTCAACAAAGACATCTTTAGGTACAAATTTCCTCAAAATACCGTTAAAGCTCTCATTGGCATTTTTTATTTTGCAGTACAAAAAATGTTCCGTATTTAAAACTAAATTTCTGTTTATACAAATTTTTAACATGTTTTTTGGCCCTTTAAAATGGCACTTCCAGTTATTTAAATGTCCATTTCCGGTTTACCGATCATTACCAAAATATTAATATCTTGACTTCTAATTAACGTAGAGATAAAAGTAAACCTGATTTGGATAGCTCAAAGACTGGTCTATCCAATAAACGAACTTTTAAAACATGTCATTTTAGGCGAATCTCGACATTTTCAACATGTTAGGATACCTTAAGGAATGCTTTGATGCCGTATAAATTGTATCTCTCCGCGACCTCATTCACTTCTGGCTTATATTAATTTTTTATGTCGTGCTTTATACCCAATTCTGCCAAGAAAGTATCCATATCTTTATTACAAAATTCTAATCCACCATCAGTTTTGACTACTATTAATTTTCTACTTAGAAAACGCTCTGCTCGTTTCTCAAATCTTATAAACGTATGAAATGCGTCAGACTTTTTCCTAATGGGAAATACCATCACCTTTCTTGAGTAATCGTCAATTATACTCAAGAAATATTTATTACCGTCTTGGCTTTCAGTTGGCATTGGACTACAGAGGTCCATTTTCCAACAATTCCAGTGGACGTTTTGATCTGACGGCCCCCGTCTTTTTAAATGAAACTCTCTTGGACTTTGCTAATTTACATGGAATACAATGAGACTTATCATTATCAGTTAAATGTGGCAGGCCTCTTACACTATCATTTTTCCAGTTTTTGCCAAGCAATCGTTATTAATATAGCAAAAGCGTTGATGCCATATTTCAATTGATCCGCTTTTTGTTTTGTCGGTTACATTACTAACATAATTCATTATTTTATACTTTGGTATAATATAGTGATCAGGCTTTAAAAACTACAAATTATCGTGACGTGTCGTCGAAAACAACTTTATCCAGTCTTTATTAAAAACATTAATTTTACCATAGGTACCCACAAAATGCGCACCTTTACTTTCTAATCTGGAACTGGATAACAAATTTCACCTCAACTTGGGATTAAATAAAACATCAGACAAAGTTATTTCATGAAAACAATCTTTATATTTTACTAAAAATTTAATTTTACCGATCAGACCTACTAGACAATTCTTATCCTCCGCTGCTAACGACATTTCCATGTTAGTTATTAGTCTAAAACCTAAAAATAAACCCTTGTCATTACAAAAATGACTCGTGGCAGCTGCATCCATTACCCAAACACATTTATCAGAGTCTTCCTCAAATAAGTTGCAACTTGTTACGAGTTGCTTATTTAGTTCTATAAGACTACATTTAGCTTCACAAAATCTTAAATTTATATTAAATTCTGTGTTATAATTTTCATTTACAGGCAATCCAAAAAATATTTTTGACGAGAATTCTTCTCTTTACAGTTTACTTTAAGATGCCCATACTAATTACATAAATAACAAGAACCTATCATCTTGATAGACTGTTTTACATATTTAGTAGTTTTACATTTAATTACTTTACCGTCCTTTTTCTGTTATTCTGCTTTACCACCTGGATCTCCAGGAGTTGAAGTCGTACAATTAGGAACTGTCCTCGACTTCTTCCTCGATGTGGAACTGCTTAAGTAGACAGCCTCCACTTTCTCCAAATCTTGTCTCATAAGTTGAAGACGATTAGTCTCTAGTATAATCTCTGCTTCAATTTTTACGGCTGTGAAGTCCTCCTCTTTCCATCTGTAAATTTGTTGCACTGTGGACTGGAATTCTTGAGGAAGCCACGTTATCAATTGAAACAGTATATACAGGTCGTCCAATTTATGACTTGCCTCTTGCAGAATGCTTACCGCCGTCTTTACACGATATAAGAAGATTCCGATATCGTCCCCTTCTTGGTATCTTGTTACGAAGAATTCATCCAAAAGCTGGATAACCCTGACTCTTGTCACTGGTTCGAAGTGATCCTTTAATATTTGCCATGTTACTGTACCATCAGTAGTTTCTGCTATCATATTCTTCAGATTATAACTAATGTTAGTGTAAATCAACGTATAGCATCGATCCTTACGTAGCTGCAAGTCGTACATTTCCTTGCAGGTTGCCCCTTCATCAAGTTCCTCTGGCTTGATCTGTATGATAAATTGCCAGCATCCAAAATGCATTAAGATGACCTGCATGTCACGCTTCCACGCGTTCCAGTTATTTTTGGTCAACACTGGAATCTGATTGTTCATCTGCATATATACTACTGGATTTAGTATATATGCAATAGAAGTTCTTAAAAGATAGTTCTAGATTGGAACCATATTTAAGTGAACAATGTTCATGGTCTGGTATAACTGCTTAACCTGCCTCGACACAGAGCGTAGGCTAGGCCCATAACCATTCTGGTATTCCTTTGAGTATACTCACCCAAATTTTAGCAAAGTTGACAGTGAAATTTTATGTCTAGGAGGCATAAAGTTGAAAGCAGTTTCCTTAAAATAACTTTTATTGACTATAAAGTATAGAGTCAAAGTGCTCATTACTGGAGCAATCAAAATAATACGATAAATGTTAAAATCACAGTTCAAATTAACAGGGTAAATGGTGAAAATTCCAACAATATCAGTAGCGAACAACGATGTTTTATTCCACATTAAAACTTTGGTAGAAAACACATTAAAAGAATAAATTAATACAGAAATTCCAGAATCGACAAACGTAGATAAACAGTCGATCTGAGAATAGGGGAAAAAAAAACCCTGAAAGCTCTATCTGCTTTCAACACACCGAAAAAAGAATTCACTAGAGTGATTCGCTTTATTTTTCTGAATTCATATAGATTTCTGTACAGAGTATAAATCTTTTTAGAAAGATCGACGGATCTTAAATCCTAATAGAACTATCTCCATAACTCTTGTATTTTCTCGAATCTTTTTTTCTTGACGAATAGTTCGTCACCAAATTGTAACCACGATTTGGGGTTACAGATATGACATTCATTCAGAATGTATTAAAATATCTATGAATGTTGTTTTTTTTTTGCCTTATTATGGAAATAACTAAGCAGGGAAACAAGTCTAATATTTCGTAAAATATTGTATGCTTCAATTTCTTTATGAACCAATAATTAATATAGTGTCTTCAGAAATATATATCTATTACAAGAAATATGAGTTGTTATAAATGACTGTTTAAGCAAGAGAAACTGGCGCAAATAGTTTTTAAATAAAGAAAATGCCTTTCTGACATTCCTATTAACATAAGTCAAGTACTTTTCATTCTTCAATAAAACTTCCAATAGCTATGATTTTTTGTTATTAACTACGAATAATTTATAAATGGAAGACTAATACAACTAATTCCTTAAGGCAAAGTAATTTATTCAACGTGAAAAGTATCAGTAAAACTTATACAAGTTGAAATACGTAACTGTTACGAGGATGGAAATCTATGAATTATCTATTTGCTGTTGTTGTTTCTTATGGTACTTGTCATAGACAAGCCCGCTGACTAAGTCAGAGATATTAAGCCGAGAGTGAGTCTCTTATTTCAGTAGCACTATCTAGGGGCAAGAGTACGACTTAGCTACTCAAGCGCCACAACCCTTTCTACGGAGCGGTCTTCATTCACATATCATAATTTAGACCTGAATCAGAGAACGATCACCTCTGAACCATTACCCCCAGTGGTATTGTCTCGACATGGAGGACTTTGCGACCACGAGAGATTTATATGTGCACCAGCCACCACAAACACGGGGAATCTTTGAAGACACAACCCAAAGGATGCGAATCCAACGCCCTACCAACCAGCTTATCCCGGTCCTTATGAGTTTACTAATGAGAGGAACTTTAAAATGTTATGAAATATTTAAGTTCGTCCTTTTTTCTCAAAGATTACTCAAATTTGTGGAATTCGTTATATATGTGAAGCCGTTTGGAAGATAATGTGCTTGTTTTGATTCTAAGTGATATTTATGATTTTTGAATTCCTGAATGATTCGTTCGAAATACGAAATTAGAAAGAGCTATTCGCCATTTTTGAGGTACTCCTTTGTGTTATTTAACGTGTTTTTTTAATTGTTTGATATTATTCTAAATAAATTTAGTAAGGATAATCAAAATTATATTTAGTAATATTAATTGTATATAATTAATTATAAAATGTTTAATTAATTATAAAATATTAATTATAAAAGATATGAGATAGCTTTATATAAGAATGTTGTATATGACCTTCTGAAGAAATATTCGATACCGAAGAATTATTTATTAACAAGAAAGAACAAAAATTCTTATACAGTACATTTATTATTATGTTTCAAATAAGTTCGTAAACTGCGGCAAAATAATTTTATTTCAAGTTAATCTAATTAACATATGGAAATAGTTTCGGGATTCATTGAATCTTCTCTTAGAGGTGATATTTTTAATTGTATTAGCAATAATCTTGAATATGTTTATAAATTGCTCTTACGATGTCCTGGAATCTAAAATTCTAATTTATAGTTACTGCAGGTCATTCTTTCATCTTAGCGATTGAAATGAACTAAAATAATTCTAAGTATTCTCTTTTTTATTTAATGATTGATTTCATCGTGAAGAAAGTATATGATTTATCACTAATTCTTTTATTATTAATAAATTGAATTCGGTCTTTTTTTTTTACCTCTAAAAACAAAAATACTTTTTTACATTGAATAAAACATCTAATACAAAAAATGCTTGGTTAATATGCAATAAAAAGGCCTAATAATAGGAAAAATTATAATTTCCGAGAAATCACGTTATATGATGTATAGTCGCTAAAAAAATAATAGGGAATCTCTGCAATTTTGTCGTCTATTACTGCATCTTCACAAAATTAATGTTGGTGGATATTAATCAAAATGTTAGGTTTGTTTAAATAAAAAAGCAAATTAATTAATTTAATTAACGTAATTAATAGTATCTTGGAATTTTCCTATTATAGAAATAAAGATTTTTTAATACGGCGTACCATTATATACATGTGTAACAAAATTTGTTCCAGTAGTTCTTGAGTTATACTTAATCCGTTTGTTTAAAACTCTGCCTGAAAAGGCTCATATTTTAAGTAACCCTCAGATTCCTGAAAGCAGAAAAATGCATTTCTTTTATTTTATTTCACTGTGATTCTAAAAAATGAATCAAACTCGATTCAAGATGATCTTCAGCATAAATATTCATTTTCAAATTCCACTAATATATAATATTTTAGGAGAAATTTAAGCATTTCATTACCTTTCAAAATATATTCGAATCTGTATCTGTGGTTGATCCAGCCTTTCATTCTATGTGGTAATTGGTTCACTACAATTTAACTTAGATTCAACTATTTAATTTCTTTGAGTTACACTATCTTAATTTATATATTTCAGGAAAAATATAAAATCGTGTTTAAAACACAGATAAGATAGTAATTCCATCCAAAAGAATACCTTAAATAAATAAAAGGCAGCATTCATTTCCATTCCTTGATAAAAGAAAAACATACTTTTCAATAAGAAAAAGAGAAATTTGTAACCATATTTGATTTTCATTTATTAATAGTTCCATTCTTATAAATTTTATTTAAAAATCGATAAATATGTATTCTTTTCACATCAGTCAATCATCGTTAAATCTTGAAAAGAAAGAAAAAAATGCAAACCAGCAACATAAGTATTCTGATAAAAAAATTCTTCTTATTTTTAATAATATATTTATTTTTAATGAGATAGGAACTATCACTTCATATAAAAGTCATCTTATCAGGAAATTATTCAATGGCGATTTTATAAGAAGAGATAACTCGCGAATCTTACCGAGTATATCGATAGAAGCAATTAAAAATAATGTACAGTTCTTCAACAAGTAGGCATATCAAGGCGTTTCCAATCGACAATTGGAATTTGGCAGTTTTTCCAAAAAATTTAAAACATTATTAGAGGCATGCAAGCACATTTTAGTATTATATTATCCCAGCTTTGCTCTCATGCAAAAATTTTATTATGTTACAATTCACATTTCTATCACAGCCATGTTTAAAAATTTGTAAAAAAATATTATTTTTAAAATTTAAAAATTTACTTCATCCATTTGTGCAGCAAAATTATGTTCCTCTAATGAATCAAAAATATTCGAAAAATATATTATCATTTCCGAGATATTGCCAAAATACTTATAATTCATTTAACATTGAACGCGTCTCGCCAAAGTTTTATAATTCTTGAAATTTTGACCAGGGGCTAACAATTTTTTATTGCCTACTTTTATGTCGAACAACCAATTAAGCAAAAGTAAATGAAAGGCATGATGGGAAAATTTCCGAATTATAATTAATTAACTACGTTAATTATCCCAGTTAATCAATGTACATCTAAACAAACCTGTCCTCTTGAGCCATTTCCATCGAAACCAGTTTCATGAAGAAGTGATAATAAACAGCAGTTACAGAGGTGTCCCATTATTTTTGTTGACGACTGTATGTTAAATGTTTCCTTCAAGTTTTCTCGCAAGAGGAAGTGGCACTTAGATGTTAGAGCTTAAATACGTTATATAATGATTTTGACGTCATATGAAATGACTCATGTCTGTGAATGATATACAAGTTTTTAAAGATCAAGCTATGTTTCATCGGTAAATGGAACTGAAAACAAGTATTTTTATCACTATTTTCACATTAAAGCTATAGATACCATGATGATTCATCCGTACAAGAGGCATGATATTTCAATGTGCCTTAGTATGCAAATAATAAAGAATAGTTATACAGAAAGAATTTTAAGCTGAAATCATCTAAAGCAAAAAGGTTTCTTCAACACAATATAGGTTCATTTCACTTTTGCAAATTAAAATTCTAAATAAATTTAATATCATCTAGACTAATTGATTAGATTTATTTTAATTTGATTCCATAGATCATATGTTTGCCTTTTAAATCTTTACTTGATTTTTTTTTAAATATGCAGCGAATAAATGTTTTTAAAATTTGTGATGCAAATCTTATAACATTAAAGGAGAAATTCTTGTGTATATATATATATATATATATATATATATATATATATATATATATATATATATATATATATATATATATATATATATATATATATATATATATATATATATATATATCAGATTTTACATTTACATAAGATTTCGATTTTTAAGTTTATTTATATAGGTATCTTTCCTGACAAAACGTGATTTTAAGATACAAAAAAAAAATTATAACTAACTATTAGGATAAGTATATTCAATTACCGCTTAGAAGCGTGTACAGTGCAGTATAGCGGCCAGAATATGAGTGACACGTGTTGGTTCAAGTCGCGCTTTTTGCTTTATTTCTTTTCACCTTTGCATTTATATTTTATATTTTTGCTTTTTAAGTTTATCTTTACAGGTGTCTTTCCTGAAAAAAGACGATTTTACCAACACACAGAAAAAGCATTTTTTTATAATTAACTATTACAGCCTTTTTCTGTATGCTCTCATACTGACATTGTCATAAAACGTCATCTCGGACCCGATTTTACCATGGTAAAATCAGTGAAAATTCAAAAATATATATAATAATAAACTGTAAAATGAATACTACAATATAGCAGATAGTTTCAAATAACATGTTAAACTAAGTACCTTCATTATTCTTTTATTTAAATAACCAGTTCGCATGTAGGTAAGACTGAAAAATATTCATGTGTAATCAATATGTGATTCGTATCTAAATATTTTCTGCAAAAAAAAAAAAAAAAAATAAACGTGATTTTACAAACAAAAAAAATATAACTGACTATTAGAACCTTTTCCTATCTGCTGTCATGCTAACAATGTCATATAGCGCCATCTCGTAAATTTTTGTGGTACTTACATTGCTGTCATAAGATGATAACCTATTGGTACCTCAACATTTTGTGAGATGGCACTGTATGACATTATCCAAATATGAATACGTTCGGTTGATGCAATAGCAACAATGCAATTAATGTGTTGAAGAATTCGAATAATATATTAAACTAAGTTCACACATGATATTTTTTTATTTAAATGACCAACTCATTTGTAGGTAAGATTAAAATATATTCGTATGTGATCAGTATGTGATTTTTACCTTTATTTCCGAAAAAAAATATGATTTTACAATCCCCCCCCTTGAAAAAAACCCTGCTGAGCAAAGCTTGGTTTCTCAATCATTAAACTACATTCTACTTAAAAATAATTCCTACTATTCGCCACATAAGAAGAATTTATTCAATTAAGCTCAACTGAATCTAATTATTAAGTCTCTGCCCGTTTTAAAGATAGACTGAATTATTTAATTCAACAAAATTAAAAGATATTGATGAAAATTGTCTTTAAAAAAAGCATTAACTAAGAGTAAAAAATAAAAACTATATATTTTTTTATCTACACAATATTTTAGGGAAAGTCAGAAAATCTCTTTTCAGATTAGGAAAAAAAATGTTTTATATATATATATATATTAAATCTGTTGAAAGTAATAAGCTGATAACAATAACTGCGACACAAATTTTTAATTATTTCATTTTATGTGAAATCTCTTGAATAACAGATAAATCTGTTTTAGTTATCCAACAAACCAGTAAGTATCCTTTGTCTATAAGCAGTGATTTGTCATCTTAAATAACTTTATGCCGTGATCATCGATCAGTGTGGCAGCTTTTTCGTCAAGATATGATGTCACCCTTCGGGGGTTACAATATTTGATTTGGGGGAAAAAAAGCACATTTTCTTCGACTATGAAGAACAGCTTGCTTTTTTTTCTACTGATGTTTCCTGTGGAGGAAGCTAAGTGATAGACTCCAACCCCAGAATTCCGCAGCCCATTCCTGAGAGCATTAACGAGCATAAAATTGTAATTCATTTCTTTATTTCTAGCATTATGTATATAAATGGCTCTTCGTTCACAATATATATATATATATGTGTGTGTGTGTGTGTAATTATAAATCCTTATTTAATATAAATCCTAATTAATTTTCTAATTTTTGTCTTAAATGAGTCCACGTTACTTAATTATAAATTTTTTCCTTATTTACAGATTTAAATCCCACATTTTTATTAAATTCATTCTAATACGCATTCTAAATTACTGCGTTTGGAACTTCTCATGCCCCGAGCGAAAGGATAGATAGACTGAAGATATTGTTAAATATTAAGCACTGTTAATAAATCTTATAACCTGAAAATTTAATAAATTTCTAGTTTTTGACTATAGATTTCACGTTTTCATTAAGCCAAAAGTCATAATTTACCCACCTTAAAACTCTTCTCGGATATTTAGATTTTTTACAATATATTAACTTTAAACTAGTTTTAAATTATCATATTTATTAATATCTCTCTCGTCATAGCACTGTAAACTGTAAAGACTTTTGCTGACTGATGAAACTCAATTTCTCTCCGACGGGGGGAAAAGTGTCGAACTCCTTCCCTCCCCCTTATCGCCTTCTCTAAAAATGCATCCTTTGTCAAGTCGCTAGGAAGGGTAAAATAGCAATACGATTGGGAACCGGTTTTTTTTTTTCTCTTTTTTTTTCTTTTTTTTTTTTTTCTTTTTTTCTTCTTTTTTTGTGGGGGAAGGGGGTAGCCATGAAATCTTTCCTATTATATTTTAACAAGCATGAAAGAGAAACCTAAACTCATATATGTTTTGAGAACCATTTTTGTGTATGACTCTGTCCCCTATTGCCACCATTACCATGCACACGAAGTTTATCTAGCATCATCCAGCAATTGATCGTATACATCGTAGTAAAGTTAAGCTTGAGAAAGTAAGAAGATTCTTCAGTAGAGCTGTGTCTATTAACTATTTATTGAAAAAAATCGATATTTTTAAAGAATCGATTTTTCGATGTCATGATCATGAATAGTGTTTCAGGATAAATCGCGATATAATAAATCGATATTCACAATTAGTTTGCCTTATCGATCTTGTTTTCTTTACCAATGAGTGTTTATTTTTATTTCATTCTTCTTCACCTCTTTTTTTTGAATATTTTTAGAAATACTTTCATATTCTAATATATAAAAATATTTTTTTAAGCATGTTATTTTGGAATATTTTTTTTTCTGTTTACTAACTGAATAATACCTTTATGTAAAAATAACTCCATTTATTAGAATGTTGTTGACTGTTACAAACTTTATTGAAGGGTTTTTTACGCAATTATTTTCTAATTATTTTTATTCAAAAGAACACGAATATTTTTATTACATAAAATGAAAATTCCATTCATTTAGAGTCGTTCTGATCAGTCAAGATGTTAAGAGATGCTATTTATAACTTATAATAGCTATAAATAAATAATGATATTACGGTATATCGAAAAATATCAATATGTGTTGAATATTGATTTGCTAAAATTCAAAAACCTGCATAACAATATGAAATAACCAATTTTAAATTCCAAATCTGAAATGTTGTCGAATAAATTTACAAAAATAATTTTATTCGCATTGAATTAATACTTTACTTTTTAAACATATAGTTTTCGTTGGCATTTCATTGGTCCAAAAAGGGTGCAAAACCCAAGAAAAAAGAATCTGCCTTTGGAAAAATGTATGGAAAATATTTCATATTTTTCTGCATTTAATGAAAGACTTAAATATTTACAGCAATTTAAAATTTATAATTTTATTGATATGAGTTCAAATTTTAATTGATAATTGCATTTGTATTTATAGCAATTTACTAGTTTTCGGCTTACAAACTAATTTTAAAAACAATTTATAAACAATTTTATATATATATATATATATATATATATATATATATATATATATATATATATATATATATATATATATGAACATAAAGTTGTGTTTTATTCATGACAGTTTATACATACACCATGCTCACCCATGATTATTTGTTCTAGTTAAACGCGAAACTTAAAACGAGAAAAATAAACCTTCATTTTAGACGCACGTTCACACTGAATTACTTGGAAATTCATTTCAATTTTTTAATTTTTACTATTGATGTATGCATAAATTCATATTTACCAGCTACTGGAAAAAGATTTTTAAAGTTACAAAAACTTTCTTTATGGACATTGATTAACGAGCAGTACTTGAAACAAATAAAATGCATTGGCTTTCAAATTAAATTTTTCTTCAGTCATTCGTTGAGTAAAATGTGAAGAAAAATGTTAAATAATTTTGCAAACCCGGCACATAACTAATTTCATTCAGAGGTCATTGATTTTTAGTAGTTTCAACATATAAACACGAATAAATGTATTAAAAAAATTCATAATATATGGGTATTTAAATGAAATTCATTTATACAATTTCCATTATTGGATATCGCATTAAAGCTAATCTTTAAAATTGTATTTGTTATGTAAGCTCGTTTTCAAAACGTTTTGTAAAATTATCTCATACATAATTTTTATATTCAATCTATCCATTTATATTTCTTCTACGGAGGAGTATCTTTACAATTTCCACAAACGTTTCTTTTAGGGAAGGCCATCATCAAAATGTACATCTTGTCCTTAAACATCCCCTCTACGCACATGAATAAAAAATACACCATTTCAGGACCTCCTTCTCTTCATATCGTGGTAATAGGTATTGAGACAGCACATTTCTGTACAAGTCTTAAACGTCCAATAAATCATTCGTAGCTCAAGGAAGAAAGAGGCAAGGGAGGGATTAGTTAAATTTTCTACAAATATATTAGCTGTTAGCAAGAATAATTAGCGAGAAAATTTATTGGTATTTTAAATAAATTTTGATACTTAAACATAAGGAAAAAGCTTCTATCTGTTTGCATGTGTGCGTATGTGCTGGAGCTCAACAAATCAGACTGTTTGACTTATATCTACCAAATTTGGCAAATGTATACTTTGGAGAAATGTGTTTTTCGGAGTGATATTTTTAATTTTAATTAATCAAAAATTAAGCGAAATATTGACGTTTTTTCGCAAAAGGCATCTAAAATTTTACAGTAGAAAAATAGTTTTTACAACATTATAAGATTAAAAATGTATGTATCCTTTTAATGATACCAAATTGTTTACCATATAATTTTTCTTTCCAAATTTAATAATTTTTTAAATATTTTAAATGTATTTTGCAACAATATTTTTCGTTATTGAAAAGAAACTCAAAATCGTTAGCAATAGTGCTACTAATATTTCATTTTCGCTTTTTTTTCTATCATTGTTACAGATTATGAATTTTGGGTATATGTTTCTATGTTGAGTAGATTTCAATATTAGGTATGCTTGTTATACATTTTTTTAAATATATTTTTTTGTGTTTATAAACAAAGTTTAACTTCAGAATGAAACAATATTGGAAAATGTGTTGAGAAAACAATTAAAATTCTCAACAGTCATTGACAAAATTCTCAACAGTCTCGCCACAGGCGAGAGAATTTAAATATGTGGCTAAATATATCAAGAAGATCTCTGAATAATTCATTCACAGTGAAAGTATACCAAATATAGCTCTAAAATGAAAATCAATAAACTATAAAGGAATTCTACAATAGTTAAATTCTATTATAAAACATATACATGAATTTAACTATTACAGCCATAGACGATTGTTTTAAGATAACTGGGTCATTTAGATGTACATTTCAGGTAATTATATTATTAAGGTAATTAATTTGATATCAGAATTTAACAGCTGATAAATTTCTTATTATTTGAAACTCAATAAATCCAATAATTAGAATTCTCATTAATCAAATAAATAACTCATATACACGTAAAACAATTATCACTTTACAAAGCTAATCAAGTTATGAAAATACATCAAATCACATACTTAAAATCCTAATCACGCTTATATTACAACTTTATCTTTTCATATATAAATATAAACCGACACTCTTGACTCTAAAACATATATGTTATCTAAGATATATACACATATTTTTTAGCAGAAAAAAGATACGTCTTTTAAAGACTGATGAAACTATAAAATTAATGAATTTTTGTCCTTACTTTTAAGATAATTTAATGTTAGGGATAATATTTTGGTGTGTTAATGTTTTTGCATTGCATTGAATTGCACATTTCTTCCTCTCAAATATATTTGAGTTAAATTTAGTATTTCCACGTACAATGGTCCATCTTATAAAACGGACCATCAAAATCGATGTAGTTTCTATGAAAAATTGCGAAAACAGAATTGGTTAAGCCATTTTTTTTATTCAAATATGTTTATTTCTAATATATCTACGGTTGCTAGCTATAAGTTTTTAAAGATCTTAAATGTTTATTTTAGTTAAACTATTATACATTCATATGCAAATTAAAATTATTTCTCAAATGCATATTTATGCAAATTAAATGTTTGGTATACTATATGTTTCATGAGCAATTAACATTAAATAAAAGATTACTCTATATTAAGGGCAATGCATTAAATACTAAATAGTCTTGACTTTTAATTGCTGCTATGTGTTCTATAAATTGAGTTTATTTTGAGTTACTTCATTTTGTATCCTCATATGAAAAATGTGAAGAGGATAGGCATTTTTTACGCAAAGGATATTTAATATTAATAAATTATTAATTTCATAAATGAATGCTGAACAATGGTAAGAATATTTTTATAGTATTGTTATATATAATATTTTGAACATTTTTTGTGGGAGTTAAATTGGAAAGGAATTTTAAAATATAAATGTGATGTAAAAAATAATTTAACTTTTTTTTTATAAATAGTAGCATTAAAATATTAATGTTTTTTTAAAATATTCCTTCAAGTTTAATACAAAATCAACAAAAGTTTAGCCTATGTTGAGAAAATATTACAGTTATTATAAAAAGTATTATAAAATATTTTTTTTATTTAAAAATGTACTAATCGAAAATTTTAGATAGAAAATGTACTAATAAAAAATAATTTAATTTAAAATTATTCGTTTCAAGTTAATAACACGATTACTAATATGTATAACGAAAATATCCTGAAGATTTAATCAAGGTATCATGTAATATGATTGAAAGAAAATACATCACTCGCATATTTATAAGTAAAGAAAATATTTAAAAAAATCTTCTTTAATGTTACTGTAACAGTTTTACCTGGAATGCAATAGTATAAATATGACATTATTTCTTTTAATAATGTCTTCTTTTAATGCTCTCAATCAATTGTCTTCTTGAAATTTCCCAATTCGAGTTCTTTGGAATGATTGTGTAGGAAACTAGACTTTTTCCATATCTGCAACATACACAAAGAAAAAGAATTGCTAAAGAACATCCGAATCAACGGGCACATCGAAAGGTGTCCAGAAAGCAGTTTCTAATAAATATCACTCAATTCCCAAGAGTTTGGAATCAACAATACGGGAGCTTTTGTGTCAACAGACAAGAGATTATTTAAATCAAACTAAAAAAAAGGGACGAATTATTAAATAGTGAAAGTTGGTATTGCTGAACTCTCGAAATTTTTTATCGGTATTTTAAAAGTTATTTAATATCATACTTTCATTTAATTATAGAGGCCATACAATCGAAATCATTCAAATCAAAATCCAGAATTGTATAAAATAAATTTGGAAATTTATTCTAGTAATATTACTAATTACCGTTTACCAAGTATTTATTAAGCTATTTTATAACTAAAAAAATTAGTTATAAAATTTTGATTTTTAATTTTAAAAAAGGTCTCCTTTTTTATAATATTATTTAGAGTGTGTTAAATAAAGTTGCCTTTTATTACCATTTTGCTTAATGTTACTTAAATTTTAACTGTGGACTTTTTTATACGTGAAATATTGAAATCGACTTTTTAGAATGGGACTTGTAATTGCAATTTGTCAAAATTTACTGATTAAAACTCCTGAATAAAATAAAATTAAATCAGTGAAAAACATTGGGTGTAAAACATTTGGAGGCATAAAGGGGCTTAGAGAGTTGCATTGCCTCAGGGACCGTGGAAGGTTTAATTTAGTCTTGAATTATTTTGAAATTGGAAGTAATCCCATTGTTTCAAACATTAAAAGCGAGTGACGAAATGAGGTCTCTTGTTTTGTAAGCCTTGTTGGAAAAATAATAGTTTATGAGTATAAACTTACAGTAAAACTGTAGATGTATATTGCTGAAGAGTGCATTATCAGAGTGCATCACGAGTTTTAACGACTTTTTTACATATAAGAACAATCCTTAAGAAAATTTAAATTCCTGAAGAATATATACTACATATATAACTGCATAAATCTATTTTATTATTCTGTTTTATTTTTCAGCAATAGATTTCCGTTATCGTTTAATAGCGCACTTAGAATTAAATTAAATTTGAATTCAGCTAACATCTCTTAGAGATTTTCGCAGAAGCAAATGATCACTTAGCGAAATATTAATATATTTCTGTATCAGTAGGCTCTCTTTTTATGCCCTCGGTACTTGAAATATTTCATATGCAAAATGAAAAGTGATACAACGAACAAATAATTTATTCTTCTTACAGTACATATTATAAAAATGCAACAGCAGTGAAATTAAATTTAGATGATAATCAGAAAGGTTTAAGGTTTTGTATTAGTGCTTCTACTCTGGAAACCGATTTTTTGAAGCTGGTATGAAACACCATCTCATGGAAATGCAACATCCGTAACAAGTCATGGCATTTCAAGATTATTTCCTTCTGCAGATATCTCCTTCTTATAAATCATTCGAATATCACTAACCTCATTTAATTGGAGTTCAATCCTAAGACACAACTTTTTTTCAAGTGTCCATTTTTAAATAACACATTGTGTTCGAAATTATTGAACTAAACAAGTGAATCAAGAATAAATAAGGCAAAAACTGATAAAACCAAAACACGTTCGATTAATAAAAAATGTTATATTTATGTCAAGTGATAAAATTACAATTCAAAATATTAAAAAAAATTATCATTATTTCGAAGTAGATTCAGTATTTATGTGGGAAGAAATATCGTTCAATCTTTATTTTAATATACAGTTTTGAATCAATTCATTGAAAAGCAATTCATCGAAGGGGAAAGTATTCAGAAAACATTAAAACGTATTAAATTTTATTAAAAAACATATCATTAAGTATTCAAAATTGTATTAAGCATTCTGTTAAATTTGCCAAATCTGACAATTTTTGATAACGTTTAAAATGTTGTTACCTCTTCTAGAACTGATTATTATCAGTAACACATCAGGCTTGTAAGCAAGACCATTGATTGATAATTTTATGACAGGTACAGAAACGTCATACAACCGTGGAAATGAGCTAACTCCCCTTTCTAATTGGAGCTTTCAAGAGGAGCGGGAGCTTTCTCATACGTCCTCAGGAAGTTTTTTGCTATGTGAGTACACACACACACGCACACACACATATGTATATATAATATATATATATATATATATATATATATATATATATATATATATATATATATATATATATATATATATATATATATACAAAAGTATTAGAATAAAGTTAATAGGAAAAACAAAAAATCAAAATATTAAATCAAAGATGTATATATATATATATATATATATATATATATATATATATATATATATATATATATACATCCCGCATAGCACACATTGCTCCAAAGAACTCCACAGATGAGTGCATCACGGGATGCTCTACCTCTCCTTTGGAAGTCAAAAGGGAATGAAGTACGCTAAAAGCGCTGTAGCAGGAGTGCAGAATGCCCATTAATAAATATGTTTAATCACAGCCTGAAGATTTCCTTCGCGAGAGGACATCTCTC
Source organism: Argiope bruennichi (assembly GCF_947563725.1). Taxonomy (NCBI): domain Eukaryota; kingdom Metazoa; phylum Arthropoda; class Arachnida; order Araneae; family Araneidae; genus Argiope; species Argiope bruennichi. The sequence goes on along the minus strand of NC_079163.1, from coordinate 2,499,411 downwards.
AGAAAGCCGCGTCTGGTGATTTTAGGGACTAAGATGCTGGACAATAGATTCAGTGGCATTTTGAGGGATCATTTTATCAAGATCGTATGATGATTTAACCAAAATTCTCATAAGAAATTATTGTGTTTTTTTTTTCTAAAGAAAATGAATATCTCCTTAGCTGATTTTAGTTACTTCAGTTTTGTTCAGTTCGGTTTTAAAAGTGATATTAACCAAAACTTAATTTCTTTATCTACAGACGAGTTTCATACTTAAAGAATATTTTCTTGGTAAGTATAACCGTTTATATATAGAATTATCTTATTTTCAGATAAAAAAAAGTCTCCTCTTGAAATAATTTTTTTCAATAAGAAGATTAATTTCTGGTGATGTAGTTGTGAATGTTTATCAGCATAAAAAATACGTTCATTGGACCTAAGGTAAGTAATGTATTGAAATAGTTATTTACAATTTCAAAATATATTGGGAAATGAAAACAAATAATATAATACATTTCTTATAAGAAAAAAAAACTAATGAAAAGGCACGTGAGAAGAAATAAGTGTGAGGGTTATATAATATGTGGTGCATTTTTAGCAGTTTTTTGTTTTTTTTAGGATTGAAATTAATTTATTAAAGAAATGCAACTATTATATAAATGTATACGTAGGCTTTTAAGTTTTATGGAAAAATATACCTTTTTTATATGTATTCAAAAATATAATCCTCTTATTAACTATACAATTTTTTTTTGACGAACCTTTTATTTTTTTTTAAAAAAAAAAGGTAATAATTTATAAATTTGAAAAACATGACATTATATTAATATTAATTATAATATTCTAAATTTTTAAATGCTATGAAAGCACTTAATAATTGTGCTTCGTTCCTTCGAAAATTTGAGAAAATTTTTTAATAAGGATTTACCTATTCCTTTAAATAAAAAGAAATAATCTCCGTTTTATTTATTTCTTATTTATATTTATCATTTAAAAACCATCAATAATAAATCTTTACAAGGTGGTATAAGAACTAATGATGCTTTGACAGTTGTAATTTCTTTGACAAAATTGCTGGTTTTGAAAAAACTAATGGTTTTTACAAATTTTTGTAAAATCAGTTTAAAGATTAAGATATAGTTTTTTTCACTAATATTCATTTGTATATTACTGCAGAAATCCACATATCTGAAACTAAACTGCTTCGATTCATGTTCAAATGAAAGAATAGATTTTTATAAATTAAATTTGTAAATAATTTTAGATGAAATGTAATGTTCAAATAAAAATACGGAAACCCATTATTTTCACTCCGATTTGCCTATTCATTTGAATCCGATCCTTATGAGTTCCGTCCGATTTATCTACACATATAGTACTCATTTATTTTTGTGCCATTTTCAGAGATTAAGTTAAAAATAATCGTCCTGAGCCTCTAGCTGATTCTTTCTTTAAAGTGGAGAAGTAAAATAGAGTCAAATTAAAAATTCTCACATAGTTAAAAAATAGTTAATATTTCAGGTAGCATTATTACTTTAAATGAAAGGAATCCAATTTAATATTCTGAAACTAAGACTGTTATCTCAAATAAGGCAACATTTTTTGGGAAAAAATTGATTCCTATGAATAGCTTCTAAAAGACAAGTAAAATGTTAAGAAACAAAATCCAATTAAATACACAATTTCATAATTATCCGAAATTATTAAGAAAAATAAAAGGAAATATTAATCTCCGATTCATTAAATCGAACTCTGAAAATACACAATATGAAACTCTTTGAAGACATTTATTTTTTTCAAGAATCAAAAGAGAAACGTGTCCCAGTTTAAAATGTGTCATTTACCACAGAAAAACGGTTTATTAGGACTGTTGATAGCAGGAACAATTCATATTCAATATTTAATCATATGATTTTTTTCGGTTGTAATGATCGATTACGCATATTAGTCAATTTTATAAATATATTTCAAATGCATTTGTATTTAAATTTCACTGTTAAAGGATTTGATAAAGACGGCTCAATTACTTTTGTGGAAACATTATGCCTTTGAAGGAGAATTAAATAAAACGAAGTTCTATAATAATTTTTTGTACAGTTACATATTTCAGTAAAGTGAACTAATGTTCTTGAATTTTTCGTTCTTTTTTGTAGCAAGTATAGAAATACTATAATTTCGCAAAGTATAAAAATACTATAATTTCGCAAAGTATAAAAATACTATATTCATAATTACCGATTTTCAGTAACATGTTTTGAAACTTGCACCATCTCCACGTTAAGTTCCGGAGGGAAATTATCATCTAGGAATGTGCACTCCTTTCACTGAAATAAATTGAAAAGCCAGGCTGTAAAACAGAACCCTTCAAGCATTTTTTTGCTTAACATGGTGCCATCTTTAATGGCCATCAACTAAGCGGTGTTCTCTTATGCATGCCAATTCATTATGAGTCTCATGTACAGAGAAAAAAAAAAGACCGGTGTCGACGTATGCGTACCCAGATCGAGGAACGAAGGTTTGATTTACACGACGAAAACACTCAATCAGAAATGAACTCTTGTTCCCCAAAAAGAGAATTGTGACAGAATAAGACCTGTCGGAAAACCCGCGGTCAATCTATACAAAAAATACCTATTCTTTGAAGAAGCCTAGCTCCATTCCGATTATTTCTTTAGCTCGAACATCAAAGTGGATTTTTTTAAACAAAATATTTGTATGCTGCCTTCAATATTCAAGCTATTTATAACACTCTTATAACGGCGTTCTGTTCATTGCACTATGATTTCCCCGAATTTTTTCTCCCTTAAATATGAACTTTAATGTGAAAATGAAGTGATTAAATTGCAATTACAATTAATATAAATTTCATTTTGCTTAAAATAAATAAGCTTTTAAAAAATATGAATACAAGAAATAGACACCCTCAGTACTGAAGCCTTATGTAGGGTATAGAATATTTTTTTATAATTGATACTATATTTCAAAGGATTATTTCATAAAAATTTCTCTCATTTACCATAAAATTGTCAGTTTTAATTATAAAGGGATTTAAATGATATAGATAATATTTTGTTAAGTTATGAAATCTAAATTTTATACGCTCCTTCGATCCTGCGGATCATATTCAATAAATCATTCTTGTTATACTAATTTTTTTGATTTAAAAAATAAATAAATCTTCGGCTACCAAATTTGACCGAATTCTGAATCTCAGAATACCATTATTTTCGAACAATCAACAATTTCATTAATTATGCCTATTCAACATTGGATAAATTCCGGTCTCTAAAAGGTGTCCAGGTCGTATTTTCCTGAAGGCGATCAGTGGAATGAATTAAAATCACATGTTTTTATAAAATAGTAATAATTAGAGTTTCATAACGTAAATCAGTTTTAGTCGCAAAAGAATGCTTTTGATTAGTGTCTCAAAAACATTTTGTTAAATAAAACTCATAGAGCAGAGAACCTATTTAAAGATGTAAAATTCTGTAAGTGTAAGTGATCAGAATATTTATTGATTCAAATTGCATAAAATATAAAAATTCACTTCATTTACACCTTTTCATTATTAGATATGTATGTCTATTACTAATGTTTCAGAAATTAGATGTGATCCCTGATTAAAGTGGATATTCTATACGTATTGCCATATTCAAAAAATAAATAATAAATAAAAATTCTACGAAATAAATAATGGTATTCCAATATTTCAAGAAGAATTAAATGCACTGGTACTAAAATTTAATGGCTTGGAAGAAATAATCAAAAAATAAAAGAATGAAAACTTTTATTAGCAGCATTATGTAAAATATCAGAAAATTCCAGTACCTGCATGTGCTTTAATGCTTTATTTATTTATTTTTTGGAAATGGCATTATGCATATATGTTATTGTTCTTATTTTTTCCTTTAAACAAATCATTTCCCGATTTCGCCTATATACTCAATGTGGGTACACCAACCGGAGAAAAAATTAGTAGTAAAATATATCTGTACTCATATGTTAATACAGGTAAAAAAATCATTATTTCATTACTATGTTCAAAGGCCTGTCTTTTGAAATTTTATTCTGATAATAAATATGCGTGATAGTCTATATTAAGATTTCTAAGACAGCTTCCAAGCCACTATTGTAGCAGTACGAGTAATCAATACTAGACGATATCAAATGAAGCTAACAAATCATTAATGCGAAAAATATAATGACTTTACATGCCTTTTGATTTTATGATACGGACACTGCTAAGTCAACTAGTATAACACACACGCACAAGCAAATATTTCCTTTTATAAGTAAAGAAAATATCGATGTAGAAAATGCTCTTAAAAACATGAGAATATTTTAATATTAGTTAATAAAATAGGGATTTGATTTTTTATTTCTTACTTTTCTTTAAATGAATTTAATTTCTCTAAATTTTTTGATAAATACAATATTACTTTTCTATTGATAATCGAATTTATTATTATTTATTGCAAGATATATGAATAAAAAATTAGATAAACATATATATATACGAAATCTTATAATCTAAAAATCAAAGAAACAAAATATTTACAAAAATGCAAAATTAGCCTGAATTTCTAAATAATGTAAGAAAAAAAAATTCTAAATAATATATGAAAAAAAGATGTCATAAATTTTATAAAATATTCAAAGAGAAAAAAGTTGTACTCACATTCTTATTGTGCTTTTTTTTCTTCTTTTTCTTCTATTATGTCATGTCTACTATTGCAGACAGAGTTCGGATTTCTATTGTCTAGTAGGATTTCAATCAACAAGTTCCAGCAATAAATGGTCAAAATAAAATAATTTTTAATTTTTACTCCCTTTTTTGTTGCCAAACATTGGGTCACGAATGACTATCAGTTTCCTGCCTTTTTTTTTTTTTTTTTTCGTCCACGTTATGAAAGTTCGCCATTATAACAATATTTCGAATTGTGACGATATATACAAAAGCTTTTAATTTCAAAATCATATCAACAAAATATTTACAAAAAAAGCAAAGAAGCATCATTTCTTAATAATATGCAAAGAAAGTATATAAGTTATATAAAATATCTAGGAAGAAAATATCTACAGGCAAATTCTTATTGCGTTCCTTCTTTCTTTCTGTCTCTCTCTCTTTCGGGTTTCGACACTTGTAGAAGATTTAGATTTTCCATCATCTTACATAGCGGGATGAACAAGCTCTGGCAATAAGCAGTTAAAATAAACGAATTTCAAATTTTTTCTCCAAATTTTTTTGTTTTCAAAATATTTATGTCACGAATTATTTTTCAGTTTTCTGACCCTTTGACATCCGTATTATGAAATTTTGCAAATATGACGCCATTTCAAATTGTGGAACAACTAATTTAGAAAAAAATTTTTTCACCTCAGATTTTAATTGATAAAAAAGTATTTATTCTACATTTTTTAGTACAATAGATTTTTTTTAAAAATACTGTTGATATCAATTATTCCTTTCTATATAGCTTTTCATTAAGTGGATTTTCAAAATTTTATGTCGAATTTAAAATAAAATTTAAAAAAAATTATTTTTGCATTTCCAATTATTTCAGATTTGCTCCTTATATAATGAGTTGTCATTCTGTTTTACACCTCATTTTATCAGACTTTATAATGTATGTATTGTTTAGTTAAGATTTTTTCTCTAACCTTAGTTGCGTTTTATTTCAACTCGAAAAGCCGCTGTAATCCTTCTCCGATAATATTTCCGAGTTCAAATTTAAAGGCCAGTTTTGGATAGATGGTTTAATAACTTAAGCTAAGTAATTGTTTTTCCCAGGAAAAAACACATTTCGTCTGAGCTTTTTTAATTACAAATTTTAGGAAGAATTTAATTACAAATTTTAGGAAGAATTTAATTACAAGTTTTAGGAAGAATTTAATTTCCAATTTTTATAAACTTTTTTGAATATCATTAAATATGAGAGCTATTAATAAATCTTTTATGGTAATATTTAATAAATTCATACTTCCTACTCTTTGACTTAATATTTTAGTTGTCATTTTTAAAAGGCTATCTTTATACACACAGCTTTTATGAATATTTATAACTTAACAATTTTAAAATCCCTGATTTCCCTTTGGAACATTATCCAAATTTTAAAGCCAAAATGTACTTCTGTTTGGCTTCCAGAGCGCAATACAATTTGTCTCCTATATAAGTACAAATATCATCCATTTAGCGATTGATTTAACTGCTCTAATTTAGCACATGTACACTCCGCCGCTCACATGATTCCATGCTTTTTAGTTTTCGGCAAAGAAATCAACACTCTAATCAAAGGAAGCCATTTACAGTGCCGCGCATCCGTGAGAATCATGCTTTCCACACTCATGTAGCAACCCACCCCACTCCTGCTATGGGTAGTCAATAGTTCATTGTAAAATAAATAGAAAGCTAAATTTTCCCTAGAATAAAATCACAAATTCTTGTTTGTTATCAGATACTCTTTAATAGATGTCTACAAATTTTCACCTCAAAGATTCATTAAGCACTTGCTTTACCAACAAACCTATAATTTGGGCATAAAACAGCAATATTATCGGCCTATTCATGTATAATATAGAAGCTTTACTTGCCCTAATCATTCTAATGGCAGGTGATTGAAATACCTGATAAAAGCAAAAATTCAATTTTTCATAAAATATGACCCTATCTTAGTCGAAAGATCCATAACAGTCCCGAAAAAATGTCACCATTTATTCACATCATCATTTTTTCTGCCAGGTGTTGAACGAAATATAAGCCTAATGAACGACATTTCATCAGATGTCTGATTGAATGTTCTCTTTAGCATGCTCATTGTCTTCATAGACGACCGATGCGAAATGAGTGAGCAAAATGCAAAATATTATTCAGTTGCCAGCTTTAATCATTTATTTATTCAAATGAAATCATTCTATCTATTTAAAACGTTTCTCAAATATTTAGATTTTTTTACTATATATTAACTTTAAATGAGATTTTAACTGATCCTATTTGTTAATATTCATCTTGCTACACCGCTGTTCCGAAACTGTAAATACTTTTGCCGCCCGATGAAACTCTTATATGGGGAATGAAATTCTTATAATGGGGAATATAGGAGTTGCCCTCCTATATTCCCCATTGACTATCGCCACCTCTCAAAGCGCGTTGTTTGTGTAATCGCTAGGAAGTTTAAGATAACAATGCCACTTGGAAGGAGGTTTCTTTTTTTTCCTTTCTTTTTTGTATTTTTTGGCATGCGCACATGCTTCAGAACATGCAACTCATCGTTTTTGTGAATGTCTCTTTGCCCCCATATCGAGCATTCATGAGATGAAAAACATTGTACAAATATCGCCCGTTTCATACGTACGAGCGATATCGGGGCACGATATTTTTGTCATTGTGAGATTCAGCAGGAGTTCTTTTAGCAACATTCCCATGTCCAGAAAGAAAAGAAATTTCATGGATTCAATGCAATGGCTGATAACAAGAGCCAATACGATCCGCTTTAATAGTGACAACGAGTTTTTTTTCTATAGTTTTGCGGGAGTGCATTACATAATCATTACCAAGAAAATGAAATACAATCTAAATTTATTAAAATTGAAAAACATGCATAACAATATGAAATAACAAGGTCGAACTTCTGAATCAGAAATGCTGTCGAATAAATCTGCAAAAAGAATTTATTTTAGAATGAATTCATACTTTTGAAATATAGAGTTTGCATTGGTATTTTATTGATCTTGTAAAAATATAAGGAACACGTGGAAACAATCAGCTATTTCAAAAATGTATGGAAAATATTACATTTTTCTTCATTTAATTTAAAACAGTATGAATAACTTTATGAAATACACATTTTTTACAGCCATTAAAAATATAATTTTATTGACATTCATCTAAATTTTGATTGAAAATTGCACTTCTATTAAAGACATAGTAATATCTTCACAAATTTTCTTCTACCAAATTCATCTTAAAAGCGATTCTTAAATGGTTCATTATATTATTGGAAAAGCAAATGAAAGCTGTAAATATAGTGAATATATCGACTTATGTTAAACACTGAATATATATATATATATATATATATATATATATATATATATATATATATATATATTAATGGCATCTTTATTATTTTCAAAATGAGTTATAGATTTAATATCCCATTTGATTGGTTATCAAAACTTCTGACAGTTCTAGTCATTTTAAACAAATTTAAATATACAAAATGTATGTCAATAGTTTTTGATATATCCGAAACTTCCATTGTTTGCAAATCCGCAAAACTATATTTGTTGCAAAAGTTCATTTCAAAATATTCCGCAAAAAAGATCGTTTTAATAATTTTTATGAGCAACGTATCCATTTATGTATCTTCTAAGGATCTTTAAAATTTCCACAAATATATCTTTTAGGGAAGGTCCTCTTTAAAATATACATTCAAGTTTCTTCTAAGGAGTCTTGTTCTGTGACATTCCCGATATGCATGTGGTTAGGAAATATTACGAATCAGATTTTCAGGCCCTCATTATTTGTATATCGCAGTAATGAGAAAAAAAAATCCCATTTCTCCTAGGAGATTTTCAAAGGGAGAGGAGGCTTTCTTGCCCGTTCACAGGAAGTTTTGTGCTATGTGGGTATATATACAGGGAGTTGCCGAATTCGACCGACCAATTCAGAGGGATGATATTAAGCATCAGAAGGATAAAGAATCACCATACAACATGGAGTCCCAAAGGACGTTTAACTGGTGAAAATCTCAAAAATATAGAGTCGGAGAACTTCTGGAAACTCTAAAAAATTATAAAAAAAATAACAAATAGTGTTTCAACTACGGATTTTTTTAAAAGTGAAAGGACATTCTTAAAAGTTTTTTTTTCATGCTGGTAACATGCAGATTTGATGATCTAAGAGGACGTAAATTACTGAAGAAAAAGTAGTTTAGAACTCAGATTTGCAAAAATAAGAAAACTTGAAGCAAAATAAAAGCTGGAAAATATAAGGAATTTTATATTCTATAATTTGATATAAGTGTGTAGCGTGAGAACTGGGGAGTTACAAAGATATTCAAGAAAAACTAAAATGAGAACCAGAAAACATCACTGCAACATCAGAACCAATGTTCGCAGAGATCATTATCAAATTCGAAAGACAAATTCAGAGCAAGGATAATAGGCATTAAATGGATAAAAAAATAGCAGAAAACTTGGGTTGCAGGTAACGTTTATTCAGTGAAAATCACATAAACAGGCGTCGAAAGCACAATGAGTTCGACGAAGAGAATAGCCCTATGAATGCTAGGATTAGGAACAAGGTAATCGAGATGAAGCTTTCTTGTATGTAAATTTTTCATGCATTCGAAAAAAATATAAGCAGCGAGGAAGTATTCATTAATGAGCATTGTATAATTGATGGTCGTTATACTTCATTCGCAAACAACAAGTCAGATTTCACGAATGTAACTAAATGTGCTGGTGTTCCATCATGCATTAACCAAATTGTCGATGTTTCCTGCAGTAAATCCGGAGGAACGTGCTGGAAGAAAACAAGGTACTATTTACCGCTGAGGCGTTCGAGCAGAAGATGCAGTCCAAATAGAAGATTCTGCCCAGATGTTCATATCAAACTTGTGTTGTAAGTTCGACGAGATAGTGATGTGAGGATTTACGAATGACCAAATATTCGCATTGTGCGTGTTTAAGACACCTTATCTCGTAAAGCAGGCTTCATCTGAGAATAAAACTCTAGCAGAAAAGTGTGCATCTTCCTGTGTTGCATCAAACAACCAGTGTGTGAACTCCACCCGATTTGTGATTTTCATTGAAAAACGTTACCTGCGACCTTATATTTTCTGGCAATTTTTCATCTACTTAATGCCATTTATCATTGCTCTGAATTTGTCTTCCGAATTTGAGAACGCTTTCTTTGAACTTCGGTACTGATGTTGCAGCGATGTTTTCTGGTTCCCATTTTAGTTTTTCTTGAATATCTTTAAAATCCCCAGTTCTCACATTACACATATCAAATTTTAGAATATAAAATTCCTTATATTTTCCAGCTTTTATTTTTCTTCAAGTTTTCATATTTTTGTAAATCTGGGTTCTAAACTACTTTTTCTTCAGTAATTTACGACCTCCTAGATCATCAAATCTGCATGTTACCAGCATGAATAAAAAAACCTTTTAAGAATGTGCTTTCAATTTAAAAAATTCGTAGTTGAAACCCTATTTCTTATTTTTTTTTTCCAACAGTTCTCCGGCTCTCTATATTTTTGCGATTTTTTCCAATTAAACGTCGTTTGGGATCCCACGTTGTATGGTGATTCTTTATCCTCTTGATGCTTATTTTCACTCCTCTAAATTTATCGGTCGAATTCGACAACACCCTGTATAATTTGAAATGAATGAATATGTCCATGAAATTTGAATCTGTGTCTATATCAAACTGCAGATTTTTAAAGATTATCCCAGAATTTTGTTAGTAGTGATTGCAAATTCCATTTCAATTGGGAATTGTAATCTTTTGAATTGAAATCCCATATTTGTTGGAATTCTTAGGAATGTTGAGAATGATGATATCTTCACCATTGAAAGATCCTGTCAAGATTCTTGCTTCTATGACGTTGCTTATTAATTTTTACAATGCAAGCCGCGACCGTCGCAAAATTTTCGATGATTAGTATTTCGCAACAGGTTAATTGGCACTCCGAATTTCAATTGCAATATAAAGATGGCATCTCTGGAAGATCGAGTGAATTCAAAAAATTGTTTTGGATAAATAATCGCTTCATCTGCTTCCATAATATTGCTGACGGATTTGTATGTGACTCCCTCAATTTGAGTATTTGAATAATATTGTTAAACTCATAAATATATTGGTGCGTGGCCGCAAGAATAAATCGTTCACTCAGCTAATCGTGATTCTTGTAATTGGATTGAATATAGGGAAATACTTTTTCAACCATTTTTTTCTTTTGATGTCATTAAAATGCAGAAGTTATGAGGCGATGAAATTCCTTCTGAGGTCAGATCAACCGGTAACATTCAGTTCCCAGTTTCTGGCAAATGGTACGGAATATCTCAACTAATCAATCGTTTCTTTATATTTAATTGCGACGTCTTTACGAATCGTCTCAAAGTAAGATATTTCAGGCAAACATTTATTTCATTCGCTGGTGTCAATCAAGGAATTACAGGCATTATTAGACTGAAATCTCCTGCAAGCAATATTAATGCGTTCCCAAATGGTCTGATGTTTCTATGCGAATCTTGTAATGATCGAGACAGAGCCTCGAGCGAAATTTTATGCGCCATTGTTTATTATCCCAAACAATGAGTTTGAATTTCTGTAATAATTTTTCATGCCGGATGCTTTGGAAATGTAGCAAGTGGAAGTTTAAACGAATTGCCTGTTCCAGGCAAATTTTAAAGCGGAATTAGTAGTTCTTCCAACTGGTAGTCCTTCCGAAATTCTGGTAGTAAAGTTGTAGATATTTCGAAGGCAAGAGATAAGGTCTTGTCATTTTCGGATGGAATTGCTCCAGAATCAATCTAATTAGGATGTTTTACCAGTTTCCCCTAGCGCATCTAAGAATATTTTTCCGGTCCCGTTAGTGACAATTTGCATTATTTGTTCGTAGATATATTTATAGCTAAAGCGTTTACTTAGAAATATTTGATTTCACATAAGGCAAAATATAACCGGAATCGTAATTTTATTTACGATGCCTTTTTGCATCCATTGCAGTAGAGGCAAAACGACTCGGTAATAGCATTCCCATTTGATTCAGAAATTTTCCCGAGATTTCTAAGCACTTCAACCATTGCCATCGCTTCGTTGTAGATTTATGCTGTGAAATTCATGTTAATACTTGCATATTCGAAGAAAAATATCTTTAGTCATGTGCTATTTATATTTTTCCCATAACTCCGTAGGAGGTGAGGGAGAGCAAGCGTTCACTTTGATTGCAAATAATGCACGAATTAGATTTGGACATGATATATTGAGCATGTCATTGTTGTATATATCTCAATATCGGTCGTTTTACAATAAATTAAGAGCTAGGTAAGCACTCCGGAAAGTGGCCTTGTAACGAAGTTGACAATTGTCACTTACTACAAATATGTTGGACCGGACACATTTATTAACAGCATGCGAAGAAAAAAGCATTCATCTTGAACGGAATATCCGTTGTACAATATGTTTATCATAGTTTCTACTAATATGCTAGATTGTCCACCGACTTGCTTTCCTCGTTTGTGCCGAAGACCAATATGAAACAACCCAACGATTATCTGCTTCAATCGAATTGTTTCGCATTTCTAGGGCCGCGGTGGCCTGGTGGTAAGGTCTCGGCTTGCGAGCCGTAGGGTTTCAGGTTCGAGACCCGATTCCACCGAAAACTGTCGTGTTAGGGGGTCTGTTGCACGTTAAATCCGTCATGCCAAACGTCCTCCCGCTGGTGTGGTGTGGCGTGGAGAGGGGGGTGCCAGCTCAGGTGTCGTTCTCGTCATCTGACCGCGGTTCAAAATTACGAGGTCCGTCGCAAAATAGCCCTAGTGTTGCTTCAAACGGGACGTTAATATAACTTAACTTAACGTTTCGCATTTCTACGCTTTCTAATTTACTGCCAGCTTCTTATGATTTTCTGTGTAAAGAATGTTCATGATTTCCTGTAACTGTGTTGAAAACAAACAGTCGAGAGACGCTTGGAGCATTTCTTGCCTATCAAGCATGGTGAAATTGCTTTCAGTGTACCGCAAGGTACATATATCATATTTTTTGTCTCGATGCAAATCCTTATCGATGCCGGCATCGGGCATTTCAACACATATTAAATTGTTAATTTCTTTTGAAATGATTTTGTTATAGAGCCAGATATGTATATTTGCGTGTAGCAATTCTTTCTTTTGATATTCTGTTGAGTGCATGAAATGAAAGCGATGATAAAATACACAACTCAATTAAAATGAAATGTCGCGAGAATTAATTAAATCAAAATGAAATTAAGTCGAAAATTTTGAAAATTCAATTGAACTACCGAATCAGAAACATTGAAATGGAATCGTAAAATAATTAGTATAAAGTGTGTTACGTTTACCAAAAATAGATGGTGTTGTTTTAAGGGGCCCCATCTGCTGAATCAAATCAAATAAAAAAAAGCATGTTAACTTGTTACTTAAAAGCATGTTAACATGTTTCACTTGTCTCATGCGTGGTATCTAAGTAATGAGAATATAATTTCCTACCTGTATTCGAATACAACGTTTTTTTAACGTAAAATTTCAAAGCAATCGGTGAAGAAACGTAAGAGATTACCTACTTTAAAAAACGCGCATTTACATTTATATATATATGTGTATGTGTGTGTGTGTGTGAATGTATGTATATATGAATGGTGAAGCCTCTTCGAACAGCCACCCCGTATAGCGGTCAACTCTCTTAACGGCAGATTTCCGTGGCACAGTTTTCGGTCCATAGACCTAATATTAAATTAACACCTAGGAACGGCCACCTAACCTCCTCTGAACTGCTGCTTGCGTGGATTCTCCCATCTGATTTTTCAAGAAAATGTAATCACTTCCTGTTTCTAACTATGAGCCAAAAGGTTCAATGCCTGGTTAAGAAAGGCAGATTGGGCTTCTTTATTCCTATTGGCTATCAATGGATTCCAATAATTTTTGAACAAAAACGTCATTCACGTTTCTTTCATCAGTTGGTCATTCATCTGAGTTGCAACGATGTGAAAGTGCGTTTTTTTTAAGATCTCGAGCAACGCATTCAAGTTCTGCATCAATATGAGAACAATAAATCGCTGAGAAGTTGAATTATTTGACTGCGGAAAAATACAAATTAACAAAATCACGAAAGAAAGTGATTAGATTTTGAAAGGATACTCAGATTTCCAATTTTGTGGTGTCAAACGGAAGACACGAAAAATATGTCAACATAAATGAGGCTGTTTTGGAATGGTTTAAAGCAGTTCGTGCTAAGAAAATTCCTGCCAGTGGACCTATGACTCACCACAAATCAAAAGAACTTGTGGATGCTCTGGGAATTGAAAATTTATCTGCGAGAAATGGGTGACTATACTGATTTCGTACACTGAAAAACATCACTTTTCGATCACTGCATGGCGAAGTGGCCGATGTCGACCTTAGTTCATGCGAATATTGACAAGAGCGTTTTCGACTGCTTTTGGCAGAATATGACGAAAAGGACATATTCAACATGGACGAAGCGGCATTCTTTTTCCCAATAAAAGTATGATTCAAAAATCCCAAGAAGCTAAAGGTGGAAAAATTCTGAAGGAGTTGCTCATCTTTAATTTTTGTGTGAGCGTATCTGGAGAGAAAGAGAAGCCCCTGGTCATTTGGAGATGTCAAAAAACAGGGTTTTAAAAGGAAAAGATTTAAACCGTCTTGGTGTGTCGCGGTGCGTGACCAAAAAAAGCATGGATGAGATCATCCATTTTTGAAGAATGGCTGGTAAATTGAGACGAAAATATTAGGAATCAAGCCAGGAATGTTCTCCTTGTTTTAGACAGTGTGGCTCTTCTTACTCATGGAGCTCATCTCGCAAATGTTAAACAGTTATTAGCACCGCCAAATACAACATCAAAACTTCAGCCATTGGATCTTGGTGTTAGAAAATGTTTCAAGATGGAATGCAGAAAATGCGCTCTAGACATGTCATTGCAAGTATGGATTGATGCGAAAGTGCTAGTGAACATTCAAAGAAAATTTATGTCGGAAATGCTCTTAACTGAATATAAAATCCCCTGGAGAAAATAAATCAAGAATTGATCCCTAAAGGTTTCGTTAACTGTGGAATCAGAAGCAGAGAAATCAAGAGACGATTAAATTTATTCGATGAATCGATGGTGGAATTAACACTTAGCTCTCGAAACTTGTTTATGAGGGCACTGCGGATGATGCGAATCAGAAAACGAACTGAAGGGAAGAGAGGAGAGGAGTGAAACGGTGGGAGAGACGGTGCAAATAAAGGAGGATTGATGTTTGGAGCTCGATGATGTTCTTGTATAAAATTTCGTTATATTGTTCTTGTATGTTATATGTCGTCCTAAGTGAATCTCAATTAAATGTTGTTAAAGAATTAAATTTGGTGTCATACCAATTATTTTCGTTTACACTTTCTAATAAAAGGGGCAGTTCCTGCCTTACTTATTTTTCCAGATGAGGAATCGAAATTGAGAAAGCTCGGCAGCGCCGACATTGTTAGAATAAAGTACGATACCAAATTCTTCCAGCGCGAAGCAACAAATCGTGTCGCAACAGTGGAGTACTTTGATGCAAGTTCCGATTGGAAAGAATGTCTTTTGGTTGACGAGTGTATGGAAGATAAGCGTTTTTTGCATGTATTTAATCAACTCTAAAGTTAATTTAAGATTGATTTAAACTAAATAAACCGTATGTTGTGTGGTTAAACTTTTTTGCAAATGAATTTAAAGCGCCTTTTATTCACTGATTCTGTCTTTGGCGAGGAATTTTTCGATACGGTTGGTAATCGAAACCTAGCTAGACTTTCAATTCTAGAGACTTTGAGATAAACAGATGCAGTCTTTAGAAATTCCGACGCAACAACAGGCGAATTGGTTAGAAATTTACTTTTTAAATTGAAAGAAGAACTTAAGAAAACTGGTTGTTTTGAGAAGCGAAAAATTTTAAAACAGATTCAAATTATATCATTTTTTAATAAATTGTAAAAAGAAAAAACCTAATTAAATAATGTACTATTTTCTCTTTAAATAAGTCTCAAACTTAATTTTAAATTATTTATATAAACTTTTATTATTATTTGAAAATTATTATATGAAATTATTTATATGGATTATAAATTATTTATGTGGGCTTATTTATATTAAGTATTATAGAATTGTCTTGAAATTGTAAAGAAAACCCTTCAAAGCTGCCAAATTTTCTCGCAACAGAGGAGTGGCTGCTCAAACAGGTTTCACTGTATACAGGGTTCTTAATATTAAATTTCGACTATTCAGAAAGCTTTGGAGTCGGTTCTTTGGCACCAGCTTAAACAAAATTTCGCTTGTATGTAGAAGAAGTGATGCGCTCTGAAAATACACACACACACACACACACACACACACACACACACACACACACACACACACACACACACACACACACACACACACACATATATATATATATATATATATATATATATATATATATAAATATATATATATATATATATATATATAATTAGTTCTAATTTTCGTCTATAGGTGATGCTGTGGCAACATGTAAGACGTTTATTTCACAGTTGATAAATTAAATTTTGGAAAATTGATTCTATCAATTTCTTTCACCCCATATGAAACACACAAAATTATAACAAACGTTTGAAAAAGAACACTTTTTATTCAATTCTTCGATGAATTACGTAGAAATTGAAGTGATGTCACAACTTAAACACCCTGATACACACCTCAAATCAACTGTCAAAATAACAGGAAAGTAGATGCAGCTCTTTGAGAATTTCGAAAACAAAAAATGTTGGACGTGAACTAATGTCGGATTGTGGCTTTCATAAAATGATTAAAAAATTTCAGACAACAGGAAGACTCGATTCGAAGAAAACAAATGGACATTTTTAGATTTTAAGATATTGCTACTGCTGCCGTAGATTTAACAAACCATTCGCCATACGGTAATGCAAGAGTACTATATATTTCAAATGAAGTCGACATGATTTCCGCGATGAGGAAAGTGATTCTTCACATTTTGCACTATTACTATTACATGGTCCAGTCACATTAATGTGACCACCTGTCAGAACGCAGAATAATTACCTTTCGGTTCAGGATAAGAGTCAATCAGTCAGTTCGGTTCAGGATAAGACGTGCAGGATAAGAGTCAATTAGGTTCCTGAAGGTGTTTACTAGGATAATGAGCCATGCCAACCCCAGTGCCGTGGCCAGCTGCGTAGATTACGCGGGTGAGGTTCCATGGTGCGAACGACCCGATCGAAGTTATTCGCACCATTGATTCTGGATTTTATTCAAGTCTGGGGAATTTGCTGGCTAAGGAAGTATGGTAGACTTCTTCTGGTGCTCTTCGAACCACGTACGTACACTGAAAACTTCATGACACGTCGCATTGTTCTGCTGGTAGATGACATCATCTTGAGGAAAAACAATTTGCATATAGGAGTGAAATGATCTGCAAGGATAGATGCATACTTGTGTTGTTCCATCGTGCCTTCTACAATGATGTGCACCCAGAGAATATCATGAAAACAATCCTCAGACCATAATGCTTCCTCCACCAGCTTGGACCCTTCCGGCAATTGTTGCAGGGTGTTTGCTTTTAGACATTTCAAGTCGTATACTCCGACGTCCATCTTCAGAGTGGGCATAAAGCGTGATTCATCCGATAAAGCCATCTAGTAGCCACGTCGCTGATTTTGGATAATGTCATTCTGCCGTGCAAGGCATACTTTTACCACGGCGGCCCTCGAACAGTTTACAAAGTTAGCCATTTCGGAAATGCTTCTCCTCTTAGCCCGAAAACTAATGATCATGCCCATTTGGACGTCGGATCAATTATTCCGTTTCTGCATGACTGCAAGAACAGATATGTTTTCCGAATTCCTACAACACACCTCATATATCCACCAAATTTTCTGATAATACGCGCCTTCTGCGATTGGTTATTTAACGTTTTAACGTTAACATCAAAAGTAGGCGGTGATCACATTAATATGACTGGACAGTGTACTATAACAGCTAATACAGAGTGATACAAAAAGTCGGTTAACATTTACACTTCATTTTCTTATACGAATGTACGTGGAGGACTCTTGGTGCTGGAATATTCTGTGGAGTGATTTCTTTTGAGGAAACAACACCCACGCGACACATTACAGGTTCCCTCAAAGGGAGATGATACCTCAATATATTGTTAAGTTTCATGATTCCTAGTTTGCAACAGCGAGGCACTTTTCAAAATATCGTTTCTAGGCAATACAGTGCACCATCTTACATTTCTCGAACAGTATGGATTTTCTTTTGGATTATTTCTTACAACGAAATTTCACATTAGACTATATGATAAGTCGTTATTTTCAAACAATTTGGTCCCCATGATCGTCTGAAATAAAACTATAAGATTTTTGGCTGTGGAGAGTTTTGAAAGAGTCTATGTGTAAGGACAGATGTCATACAATCTCTGATCTGAAGCACAGCATGAGGCTTCACATCCAATCAATTCCATATTATGCAATAGAAAGCGCAGTTCTGAGAGTGGAATGTTTGCAAATAATGTGGGGTTCTTTGAAAATCTGTACTACTACTTTTCTTTATTTCATTGCTGCCGAGCGAAATGTTTTATTATTGTTGATGCAGATAACAACCCATGAAATCATACCCTTTATTGCCTTCCTTTTCTGCAGTGTTTGGAGCCATAGATCCAGCTCTAGAGCTTTCTGAATTAGCAAAATTCAATTTCACCAACTATGAAAAAGATTTTTATTTATTTAGTTTTTTCGAAAAAAATCTGAGAAAGCTCCTTATATATTTTCACAGCGACACCTAGTAACGAAAATGTAAACTTTTTATTTTTTATTTTCGCAGAACTTACCTTTTGTAATACATACTATTGAAATTTTGTTTCATTTGGATTATTTCTTTTCATATATATATATATGAAATGTGGCCATAAAATAACTTTCCCTGTTTGTCAGCATATGCAGCTAAAACGAATGAACGAAACGAAGCCACCTTTCATGTACAAATTGTTGTGGAAGGCATGCGAAGATGAATTCCGCAGGAAAAATATTAATACCAAAAGTTGCCCATAAGCGAAATACTGTGGCTGTGGGAGTACAATTATGAATGAATTCCTGAAACTCACGAAAAATAATCTTTTATTCATCAACATTAGGATCCCCTGGACGCCGTGCAATATTTTCAGTATACTGACCTTTCCTGTGCACAAAATATTGCTTACGGTGAAAGTTCTCAACTGCTATGTGAACTGTCAGTTTCGATGTCCATAACAGTTAATCTTATGTTCTGTTTCAAGACAAGCAGATTGGCTTAAGAGCAATTACAGCATTACTTTTTCTAGTGTATAATAGTTTTACCAGTAAGGCATGCTGAGGTACCAAAGGGCCCATATTAAGTACGTCAACAGTCAAGAACACACCAATAGTCAAAAACGAACTGCTAACAGATCATTTGCTCTTCCCTTTTTTACAAGGAAAGCAGGGCGCTGCTGTCCCGCACGCACTAGGAATTTTACATAATCCATCTCCATATGTAAATCTTCCGTACGTGGCAGCAGCTCCAATATTTCTCCTATCGGCAACTTTTAGTATTATTTTTTTTTTCTTCTGCGGAATTCATCTTACCTTACCTTACCTTCCATAGCCTGTATAAGAAATGTGGTGGTTTCATTTCGTTCATTCGTTTTAGTTGCAGATACCGCCAAACAGGCAAATTTACTTTATGACCATCTTGTATGTATACATATACATATACAGGGTATGGGCGAATTCGACCGACAAATTAAGAAAGGTGAAAGTAGACATCAAGAGGATAAAAAAACACCATACAGCTTAAGGTTCCAAACTACATTTAGTAAGTGAAATCGAAAAAAATATAGGATGCCTGCTATTTGTTGGAAACTGTAAAAAATTAATAAAAAACAATAATTGATGTTTGAACAATGAATTTTTTTAAACGCAAACACATTTTTAAAGTGTTTTTTCATGTAGATAACATGACGATTTGATGATCCAGAGGTACCAAATTCCTTAAAACTAAAAGATAATTTTGAACCCTTTCTTGCAAAAATATTAAATCTTGAAGAAAAATAAAAGCGTGAAAATGTAAAGAATTTTATACCTTTTAATTTGATGTTGGCATGTAGTGTGAAAATTCAGGAGTTTTTTAAGATATTCAAGAAAAAATAAAATAGGCACCAGAAAATATCGGGACAACTTCGCTACCCATGTTTGCAGAGAATGTTACCAAATTCGAAAGATAAATTCAAATAGGTGATAGTAGGCATTAAGGAGATGAAAAAGTATCATAAAACATAGGGACACAGGTGAAGATTATTTTGTGAAAATAGCAAAAACATATATGTAGAAGTGAATGAACCTGACGAAGAGAATGGTCCTATGAATGTGACGATTGGGAACAAGGTAATGGAGAGGAGGCCTTCTATCATATAAATTTTCTAGCCGTTCGAGGTAAATAAAGGCAGCGAGCAAGTATTCATTATTGAGCAACTGAAAAGTTCTGGTGTGCCATCATGCATTTACCGAATGCTCTGGCGTAGAATGGTCGGTATTCACAGCAGTAAATCTGAAGGAAAAAAGGTACCATGTGTTGCAATAAAAAAGGTACTTTGGGCCTCTGAGACATTGGGGCAGAAGATACAGTACCAATAGATGATCTCTGAGAATCCCTGCCCAGATGTTAATATTAAACATGTGTTGTACGTTCGATGAGATAGTGATGTGGGGTGGAGATTTTTGAATGACCAAATATGAGCATTGTGTATGTTGAAGACTCCTCTCGTAAAGCAGGTTTCATCTGAAAATAAAACTCTCGCAGAAAATTGTGAATCCTCCTGCGTGACATCACACAGCCAGCGTGCGAACACCTCTCGACGTGGGTAATCATCATCGAATAGGAGTTGGACTTACTTCAAGTGAAAATGGTGCATAATCTAGCCGTTTCGTGCCAAATGCCCAGTTCGGCTGCGATTGATCGCATGCTTGTTAATGGAGTATCGGCAAAGCTCTTCAAATCTGTGCTTTCTGTGTCAGGTGTGCTCACACTGTGTTCTTGCCTCTATTTGGTCTAGTTATTTTGAAGAATCCTGTTTTCCGCAGTCATCTATGAATGCTTGTAAAGGTGGTACGGTGCGCACAATGCCTCCTTGGACATTACAATTGATGTATTCTTTATGCTAAGTGTCCATTGCCATCCGTAATTTCAATGCATATCTATATATTCGTCATACGTGAAATCTAACATGCTGTTTGCGAATGAAGTTTAACGACCATCAGTTCTGCAATGCTTATTAATGAGTTCTTGAGCGCTGCTTTTATTTTCCTCTAGAGCATGAAAAATTTACATACAAGAAATCTTCTTCTCCACTACCTTGTTCCCAACCTCACATTCATAGAATCATTCTCTTCTTCAAGCTCATTCATTTGTCGATATATGTTTGTGATATTTTCACAGAATAAACTTCGCCTGTGATCCTATGTTTTTCATCTCCTTTATGCCTACTATCACCTATTTGAATTTATCTTTCGAATTTGGCAACATTCTCTATAAATATCGGTGCCGATGTTGCCGCAATATTTTCTGGTGACTATTTTATTTTTTCTTGAGTTTCTTAGAAAATCCTCAATTTTCACAATACATACTTACATTGAATTAAAGAGTATAAAGTTACTCACATTTTCATGCTTTTATTTTTCTTCAAGTTTTAATATTTTTTAAAGTTAAAGGGTTCCAAACTCTCTTTTCATTTTAAGGAATTTATGACCCCTGGATTATGAAATCGTCATGTTATCTACATGAAAAAACATAAAAATATGTTTTCTTTTAAAAATTATTCATTGTTGAAACATCATTTGTTACTTTTTTATTAATTTTTTACAGTTTCCAACAATTATTGCACACGCTACACTTTTGCGATATTCACCTACTAAATGCTGTTTGGGATCCTATGCTGTATGATTTTTTATTCTCCCTGTGCCTGCTATCATATCTCTGAATTTGTCGGGTGAATTCAGTAACACCCTATATATGTGTATATATATTGATGAAAAAAATTATCAATCTTCCCACAAGAAATTAAATTTTTAACAAAATATCTCAGTTTCACGTGTATACTATTAAAAGAAAATATTGATCAAGTTCACTACTCAATAATTGGCTTACTATCAGAATAAACAACACTTGTATCCATTGAAAAAAATTATCCACTTCTTTAAAAACTGTTTTGTGCCCATATTACTTATTTTTTAAATATTTCTGCTAAAGCCACAAAATAGAAAATCTTTCTACCGAAGAATATTCTGGATCAATAAATAAACAGATTACCCATTCTCTGCTTTATTCCAGCCTGCGTCTGAATTACCGATGAAACTTTAAAATTTATTATTATAGACTAAAAATAATCTTTAGTTTCATTGAGGTACTTTTTTTTTTTACTCGGATTTAAATGTCTGCCCTCTGATGCAAAATAGGATTAAATAAATTGGAAAAAACGATATGTCAGTGCGAGTGCTATTTATTATGCATGTATATCCAACTATTAAAGTTCAGAATTCAGTAATTATAAATTTTTGTTCAAATCAAACGATGCATCTTCGCCTTTAGATAGTGGAACTTTAATATTACATACAGTCATATTATATTTTCTTAAAAGAAAATTTATATATTCAACTTGAGATAAACTAAAATCATTTCTGCATTTTTACATTTCAATTGCAAGAAAAATTTTGTTATTAATACTTTACTTCTTTTCAGTTCAAAATGCTTTTTTTAATTTTTTTATTAGAATATTAGTTAATAAAGTATTGTTGCGGAATAATACTTTATCATCAATATAAATACACAGCCCAAGGAAGTAATTTTCATTTCTTATAACAAACACAAATTTCTAGAAGTTGTATCTCTCAGATCGATTCTCAGCAGTATAAATTTTGATTTAAAATTCTAGTTAATACAACACTGAGGAAGCCCATAAATACAATTTTTCAATCCCTGTATTGTACTTTCATCTGCAACTTTTAACTCGGAATCAAGTATACTTTTTCATCCAAATTAGCATGAAGATATTTTTATATCAAAAATTCTTATCGATAAATCTAGTTCGACAATTAAAATTATTAAACCATGAAACGTATCAGTATTAACGACAATAAATATGGTTCTAAATAATATTTGTTTTACACTTGATTAAATCCAGTCGCAATTAATCAAGCTTTAAATTTTGTAGCCATTGTGTTTTTTTTAATTGGCTAAATTCATTTCTTCTTAGCAATCTTGGCATCATCTGACTTAACAATGAATTGTCAAATTTGATGTTTACTTAAGGATTTTAGCTCGCCTTCCATCGCAGATTTCAATGAATTCAATTTGGGTTAAACCGAATTTCTGAAAAAAAAAAAAAATTGGGGATTTCAACTATATTCGTGTGTTTTGTTTCTTTTATTCATTCAGAAGATCTAAATGAATAATCTTCTGTGCAGTTTAGAAGATCTAATCTTTTAGTTTAAGTTTTGTTCAGTTTCTTCAGTATGTTTTTGGTTCAACATTTCTCAGTTTTCTTATGTTGAACACAGTGTACTACCAACTTTAAAACAAGTTTGATTTAATGGCCTAGTGTCAGAGGTTACAAAATTCATATTTCTATTGAAATGCACTGATTTATCTTTAGGTTTTTAAGTTACCATTCTCTTTATTAATTAAACTATCATTTTCTCACAAATCTTCAGGAGGTTTATTTAAATACTTACTCCGTTTAACAGTTTTATCGAACTTTAGAGCTTTCTTCGATGACGCGCATTTTCCCGATCTTATACAATGTCCACTTTTTTTCTTGCTTAATCCAACGTCATTTCCTCTTGCATCTGGAATTTTTTGTGCTAATTTTAGTAGCATGAAAATGCGCTAGGCTTCCAAAACTAATAAGATAATTAATATTAAGAGTTTTACCATTCCACATTTTGATGAGTAATTTAGTCTTCTCTTTATTTGTTATCAAGTTTCATACATGCGTGTTATAAGCTGCAGATTTAGCCCAAAAATTCAATAGTAAGCTAATTTCACATAGAACAAATCTTGCTCACTCAACTTACTTTTATTGCTCGCTGAGCTTAGCCTTTACTTTCAGCTTTAAAGGCTATAGCTTTTTTTTTTCATGGAAAATATCAAAACAGCTGAATATTCATTTATTTCTTTATTGAAAAATTCGAAACTGTTGTCCGTCCTTAAATGCTTATCCATTTTTCGGATATTTGCAATACTTCAGTAATACTTTTCAAGAAAAATCCCGATTAAATTCTTGAATTATCCTTAACAATAAATAGAAAGCATTCAGAATATTTCAATGATTTTATGTGTGTAGAATCTCGGCATAGATTAATTATGATATAGCATCATTACTTTCATTCGTAACATTACTTTCCACGTAGTTTTATCTAGATTGCCTGAATCTTCTTTAACCTTTTTAAAAATATATCCATTCGTCAAATATATTTACGAAACACAAACTTTTATGCCAAATCTCAAATTTATCATTAGGAATATCTGATAATTACATTTCATGTTTCTCTCAACCAAAGCTTTAAAATGTATTTCGAGGTGGTTATGTCTTAAAAAGTTTTCAAGATAACACAACTACCTTTATTAATTACTGACTTAGATTCGATTTTATACAGAGATGTAAAATCCTTTAGAAATTAAAATAGTTAATGAGACCAAGTAATGTGATAGATCGGATACATAAGTAAGTTAATACGTTCGGGATAAATTTTTAGAAAACCGCTCTAAAATAGTTATATATTTGAAATTTGCCATAAAAAAGATTGAAACAACCTATGAAACCAAAATATAACAGTTAAATGGCAATATATATTTTTTTTAATTTGGAAAAATGCCTTCTTTGGTAAAACAATGTGTAAAGTAAAAATCATATAGTTCCGAGGTTTATCAAACGATTTGCTTAAAATTGTGCAGGTAGCTTAAGAAAGAAATTAATTCCTGAATTTAAAAAAATATGCTGCATTTCTATCCGCTCAACCGATAAATAAAAGGCAATTTTCAATTTCTTTTCCAATTGTAAAGCAATTGAGAGCATTTCTAAATGAATATATTATTTATTATTTTGTACAGGAATTGTAGAACAAACTAGTAACAAAATTCAAACGGTTTTATAAAGAAAACTGTTTATGTAATAAGAATATTAAATTAAATATTCACAACAAACAGCTACTTTTCAACGTAATCACATACCTTAAATAAATGTTTAGCTTCTACTGTATTTATACCACATGATTAAAGTTTACAATCTTTATTTAGAAAAAAATACTTCTTCAGCAAATGAGACAAAGTCCGCAAGTTATAATTTGTCTTTTGGCGAGTACGGAACATTACATAAATTTAGAAGCTCAATTATTCCAAAAATTTAAATACATTCTAGTGGTGCCCCAACAATATGACTTCCGAAAGGACAAATTATACAGTAAATTAATCCGGTTAAAATAATAAAATCTCCAATCCCAGAAATAATTTTGTCCTCATCTTCCTTTACATCAAATCTACCTTCAGCAATATGAATGAGTCGGTTTCTAATCAATATTTTTGACATTTACGGGACCCCTCGGTTTTATAGGATTTTTTGAAGTATTATTAGAGTGAAAGGAAGATTTTCTTTGTTATTGAAAAATTAACTATGAGCAGGCTGTGCTACAGAGGCTATCGTCATGATTCAGTGATGGCCTCTACTATTTGATAATATATATATATATATATATATATATATATATATATATATATATATATATATATATATATATATATATATATATATATATATATATATATATATATTGTTGTGGAACTCCCTCCTCTATGTCCGTAAAGTCAACGCTGTGTATAGTGGGTGTATGGTGTAACACATTCAACAGACCTCAATAGCAAATGACGACGTTTATTTACACAAATACACGAATGCACAGATAACAAATACACAGCCGAGACGTACAAAAGCAATACACAGCAGCCCTCTCCAAACGCTTTCAATTATCTTTTGTCTCTTCTCTTTAGTTGTATCCAATTGCCTACTCACTACTACAAGACTACCTACTCCACACACGACTCGATGGCGCTTCTAAATGTTGAACAATTCCCCAAGATAAATAGTTAGAATAGTACTGGAAAATCCCATAAATATATACCAAATAACGTTAAAACATTGGTACTATTAGTCAACAACTATTTCTGCATCACTAGCTGGCTTATTAGTTGAAGCAGACTAACTACATAAAGACCTATTCTTTCTTCTTCTTGAGAAAAATTAATCCATTAAAGCTAGTGCTCTTATGAGAGAGCAGGAGAGAAAAAAAATGCAGGGAACTGAAATTAAATTCATGATAAAAATCGATTCTAACACGAATCTTGTTTTTCAGTTCTTGTTTTTATGATATATTAAATACTTTAAAAATTCTTATTCCAGTATAATGTCACAAATATTTTTTTAAATATTTGTATTGCTAAAATAGGCAATTTTCCTTTATATAAAGTCTGGGAAGCCAAGTGGACAAAGGTCCCACTATGATATGTAATTAATCTTATTAAACAAACTTCAAATTAAATTGAAACTTCCTTTAAAGGGGAATAAAATAGTTTTCTTTCATTGCAATATGAGAGACCAACAACAAAATATAGCCGAAATTTGAAGAGGGATTTCTCCAGGAAAAATAGGTTTTGCTTAAAATCAAAATTACAAACACCAATCGCATTTTGTATTCAAAGTCTAAGCGAATGTAAAAGCTTCAACACAAAATTGATATTTTCAGCACCGCATTGGAGTTAAAATTTTAATAAATATATGAAGCTGAATGTCATCCTATCCATCTGCAACAGTTCTCGAAGTCTTTCACATATCCCAAAAATATATTTTGGCAGCAATATATTTTGTTCAAATTCAAAAGTCCCGAGAGCTCCTTGAATATACAGGGTTAGCATAAAATAAGTTTACCTCTTCCGAAAGTTCTAGAATGTGTTTTATTAGAGCAAATGAAATAATGTTTGAACTACAGATAATTCAGATGATGCGATTGACATTTATTTTTAAAATTAGCACTAAAATTCACTAACAGATGGTGCTATAATACAAATGGTATTTATTTGCATGTATTGAAAATGTAATTTTGTGTTACAGCAGCTGCCTAATACATTATTCCTTGGATTAAAAGAATACAGATTTTGTACAAGCATTAATTACTTCTCTGTACATCATATCTACATTTAAAGAAAAAGCTCTGTTACAGTTTCACGCCGATAGATGGCGTATCTGTCGAGTACAAAGTTCCTGTTAACTCTTTTTTGTATCAGAACGTAGAGTGTGTAAGAACGATTCTGTGAGGAGACGAGGCATCCAACTGTGAGAGGTGTCCTAATCTGTAACAGTCTACATGAAGTGGCACAAAAAATGTGTCCGAAAATAAAATGGTGTTCACCAGAAAGAAATGAGTAATTATTTGAAGAGAATTACATTAAGTGGTCCGTCGACTACGCAGTATTGAACCATCGAGAGTTTTGGGAAGTCGGCAAGTGTTTCTGTTTTGCCGCGTGTGATATTGTTCTCAGTGAATTCTGAATCCTTAGAGTGATCTTCAATGGATATAAAGTGTAAATTCCTATGATTGGACTATCCGATGATTGGATTATTATGTCCGTTTTGGTTTCAGGGTAACTGTGAGCATACTTTTGTTTTCTAAATTTGTGTATTAGTTTCGTTTTTATGAGTTGCATATATTCAGAGTTCTCTTTTCAAAATGCTTTCAAAACTTAAAAAGAGTGAATTAATTGAAGTTGCCGAGGAACTAGAAATTGATATTCCTTTGGGTGCCAAAGTAGTTACTATTAAAGATTTAATTGAAAAGAGCGAGATCTATAAAGATAATTATGAATTCGTAAAAACTGTAGTTGAGTCAATAATTGATAGGAAAAAAGATTACGAGAGAAATGAAGCACAGAAACTAGAATTGGAAAAACTTAAACTCGCGCAATTAGAAAAATACGAGAAAAATGAAGCACAGAAAGTAGAATTGGAAAAACTTAAACTCGCGCAATTAGAAAAACAACTTGAGCTTGCGAATTTACAAAAAGATGTAACACAAAAGGTTAATGTAACAAATAGCGATTCTGATTCTAATTTTAGCTTAGAAAGTTTGATAAAAAGTGTCAAAACTTTAACTATTCCTGTTCCTACACGAGCAGAGTCGTATAATTTATTTTTCCAATCGCTTGAAAGAGCTTTCAAAACCAAAAATGTCCCAGAACAATTCAAATCAGAGATCCTATTAAATATTTTAGGCGAAAAAGTTACCAATTTAATGATATATTTAAATGAAGATGAATTGTGTATGTATGACAAATTAAAAGAATTAGTGTTAAAAGAATTTCAATCCACCCCACAAGAAGTGTTAAATAATTTCCGTAAAGCGAAAAAACGTCCAAACGAAAGCTATATCCAGTTTGCATCGCGACTTAGTGCAGCATTTGATTATTATTGTCAATTAAGAAAGGTAAATGATTTTAAGGGAGTTTGTGAACTCATGATTTCCGAAAAAATATTTGATTCATTAGATCGTGAACTACAAATTCATATTGGCGTGAAACAAGGAGAATCTTGGTATGTGCCATCAGATTTGGCCAGGCATTGCGATATTTATGTATCGTCAAAATTAAAAAACGATAGTAATGTGTTTTCACTACCGCAAATTGTAAACCATTCTCAAAAATATCGTAAAGAATACAGTCCACAAAAAGCATTTGTATCGGAAGTTAAAACTCCGAAATGTGTAATTTGTAAATCTAATGAAAATCATTCCCTGAATGTATGTCCTGTGTTCAAAAATATGCTTGTTAATGAGAGAATAGAAGTCGTTAAAAATAAGCAATTATGTTTTAATTGTTTAAATCACCATAAAATTGCTAACTGTTATTCAAAATCCAGTTGCTCCATTTGCAAAAAACGACATAACACTCTTTTGCACTTGGGAAATATTCAAAGCGAAACTGAAATTCGCTCGCAAAATGCTAACGCGGGATTAAATCCAAGGTCAAATGTATTCGTTCCGCGAATTGAAAATCCTAGTCATAATTCTTCACAACTGACGAATGAGTCACCTGCGAACAGTACGCATTCATTCACTGCTACCAACATAAATCTAAACAAAATGGTTTTATTAAGTACTGCAAATGTGATGATTCAAAATAATGTAGGAATGTTTATGAGTGCACGTGCGTTGCTGGATGTTGGTAGTATGAGTCATTTCATTTCAAAACGGTTAGCCGATAAACTGAATTTGAAAAAAGAAAGACGAAACATTTTGGTTTCTGGACTAAATCAATCATCATCTGTTATTAACTGGATCGTAAAAACAAAAATTTCGAACGTTAGCGGAAGCTTTGAAAAGGGAATTGAGTTATTGGTAGTGCCGCATATAACAGATTGTATCCCCTCGAAACAATTTGACATTGATACGCTAGAATTAGATAGTTTCAATTCAGCGGATGTGAGTTTCAATGAACCTGGAGATGTGGATATTTTATTAGGTGCCCAAATATTCTATGAACTTTTAAGATCGGGTCAAATTAGGTTTCCGGGAACAGACATTTTTTTTCAAAATACTGTGTTTGGGTTTGTTGCTACCGGAAGTGTTCCAATAGAAAACGAAACTACTGTTCATTGTGGGTTGGTAATAGAAGATTTGGATGCAAATTTAAGGAAATTTTGGGAAATTGAAGATGTTGAGGGGGATAAATTACAAATTGATGAGAGTTTAATATGTGAAGATCATTTCATGAAAACACATTTCAGAAATGACGATGGAAGCTATGTTGTTAAAATGCCGTTTAAAATAGACCCCCCCCCCATGTTTAGGCGAATCAAAACACATTGCTACTAAAAGATTTAATTCACTTTGGCAAAGTTTGAAGAGAGAACCAGAGTATAGGCAACTATACAGCGAATTTTTAACTGAGTATGAGAATTTGGGGCATATGCAGGCAACTTGCGAAACTCCAAGGTATATTATGCCTCATCATGGCGTTTTTAGGCCAGAAAGTAGTACTACAAAATTACGCGTTGTTTTTAACGCATCAGAGGCAACGTCATCTAGACAATCGCTTAATGATAATTTGTATTCAGGATCCGTTGTCCAAGATGATTTGTTCGCTATTTTGTTGAGGTTTCGAAAACATTCTATAGTTTTCACCGCTGATATAAAAAAGATGTATCGTCAAATTTGGATACATCCAGATCAGTGTGATTTACAATGTATTTTATGGAAGGATTTAGAGGAAGAGAATTTACGTGTATTTAAGTTGCTCACTGTTACCTACGGAACCAAATGCGCTCCTTACTTGGCGACCAGAGTACTAAAACAAATATGCTGTGATGAGCAGAACAACTATCCTTTAGCCGCTGCTGCTGGCAAAGATTTTTACGTCGACGATATACTCAGTGGTACCGAGGATTTATCTTCTGCCATTGAACTACAAAACCAGTTAATACAATTGTTAAAATCAGCTGGTATGGAGCTTCACAAATGGAGCTCAAATAATCCTGTTTTGTTACAAAATGTCCCAACGTCGGACCGAGAATACAATTTCGATAACCCCAACTCAGCAACTTTAAAAACTTTGGGATTACAATTCAATCCTGAAAAGGATACATTTAGTTTTAGTGTTCAAAAAATTGTGAGACCTGCAACAAAAAGAACAATGCTATCGGACATATCCAGATTGTTTGATCCTTTAGGCCTTTTAGGACCTTTGATAATCACAGCGAAGATGTTCTTGCAGAAGTTGTGGATTTTGAGAATTGATTGGGACGATGAAGTTCCCTTACACTTAAATAGAGAGTGGGAAAAATTTAGTTCTGAACTGAGTCAATTGAAAGATTTAACCATAGATCGTCATGTGTTATGTTCTGAAGTTCTGAAAGTAGACCTGATAGGCTTCATAGATGCTTCGAAAAATGCGTACGGTTGTGCCGTCTACGCCAGGTCTTTGTCAAGGTCTGGTGAGATAAAAGTGTCACTCTTATGCAGCAAATCTCGTGTGGCTCCCATCAAAGAAATTAGTATCCCACGTTTGAAGCTGTGTGCAGCGGATCTGCTTTCCAAGCTTACCGTTAAGGTTCTGTCATCCTTGCAACTAGACATTGATGGAGTACATTTGTACTCGGACTCCACTGTGGTGCTTGCTTGGATCAAAACTCCACCTACATCGTTGAAAACTTTTGTGGCTAATCGAGTCGCTAGGATTCAAGAGTATACTAAGAACTTCCAATGGCATTATGTAAATACTGCTGAGAATCCTGCGGACTTGATATCACGAGGAGTTTTCCCTTCAAAGATCCAACAGTTGGACATTTGGTGGAATGGACCGTCTTTTCTTTCATCTAGTAGCTGTCCAAACTTCAATGACGATCCTTGTGTCTCAGATGATGAATATCTTCTTGAGGTGAAAAGAACTGCAAAGAACTCTGAACTGAATAATGATCCTATGATTAATCTTTCCATTTGTAATATTCCTAGTTTTTTACAGTGCATATTAGATATAAGTAATAATTATAGTAAAATTGTTCGTATTTTAAGTTATGTTTTCAGGTTTGTCAAGAACCTAAAAGAAGCAGTGAAGACAACAGGTCCACTGAATGCTGAGGAATTGAACTATGCAGAGAATAGTAATTTTAATTTTAATAAAAAGCATCAAATAATTTTGCCAAAAAGCCATAGATTAACTTTAATTATAATAGAACATTTTCATAATAAATATTTACATGTTGGTGCTTCTTCCTTGCTATATCTTGTTAGAGAAAAATTTTGGCCTCTAAATGGACGTAATAGCTGCAGAAAAATCGTTCATCAATGTATCATTTGTTTCAAAGCCCAACCAATTGCACCTTCTCAAATCATGGGCAATTTGCCCAAGGAAAAAGTGTCTCCAGATTTTGCTTTTAATTGTGCTGGTGCCGATTTCTGTGGGCCGTTTTATATTAAGAATAAGGCTCAGCGTAAAGGTGCTTTACAAAAAATTTATATTTGTATTTTTGTATGTTTTTGTTTTAAAGCTGTTCATATAGAAATTGTTTCAGATTTGACTTCTGATTCCTTTATAGCGACTTTAAAACGATTCATGGCTAGAAGAGGTAAATGTGCGAAACTAATTTCAGATAATGCTAAGAATTTTGTAGGAGCTAATATAGAAATTAAAAAACTTCATGAAATGGTTAGAAAACCAGATGAAAAGCTGGCAGGCTATTTAGCTGCAGAAGGTATTGAGTGGAAATTTATTCCACCTAGATCCCCACACTTTGGCGGTCTTTGGGAGGCAGCTATAAAGTCATTTAAATACCATCTAAAAAGAGTTGTTAAGGGAATAAACTTAACTTATGAAGAGTTCTTAACGGTAATTGTGCAAATTGAGGGAATTTTGAATTCTCGACCACTTTGCCCCTTGTCAGCTAACGAGGACGATTTTGAGGTTCTTACTCCTGCACATTTTTTAATAAATAGGTCTTTAACCTCTTTAAATGAACCTGATTTGACAAATTTAAAAGAAAGTCATCTCAAGAAATGGCAAAAGGTAACTAGACTTGTACAATATATGTGGAAATTTTGGCATCGTAATTATTTAAGTTAGTTACAACAGAGATCTAAATGGATGTTTGACAAAAATAATGTAAAATTAGAAGATTTAGTGTTATTAATTGAAGATAATTTGCCTTGTTATAAATGGGCTATGGGTAGGATAATTAAAATTTATTATGGTGATGATAAGAAAATTCGTGTTGTTAAGATTAAAACGCAGTCTAGTATTTGTAAAAGAGCCATTTTTAAAATTTGTGTATTGCCTATGGAACATAACTAATTTGTAATATTTGATGTTGAAATTTGTAAGTTTTGATTATTATTTCTTAAAGATGTTGATTATTATGTATATTGTGTGTTTTTTACTAGCTTTGTGTAAAAGTTGTAATATTGTTTATGTTATTGAACATTGTAATCTCTTGAAATCTTGGGGTTTCAAGGTGGGGAGTATGTTACAGCTTCGCGCCGATAGATGGCGTATCTGTCGAGTACAAAGTTCCTGTTAACTCTTTTTTGTATCAGAACGTAGAGTGTGTAAGAACGATTCTGTGAGGAGACGAGGCATCCAACTGTGAGAGGTGTCCTAATCTGTAACAGTCTACATGAAGTGGCACAAAAAATGTGTCCGAAAATAAAATGGTGTTCACCAGAAAGAAATGAGTAATTATTTGAAGAGAATTACAAGCTCTACCTGTAAAATGTCTCTACCAGAACCAGCGGAACTCCAACGCAGTTATAAAAGAATTCCGTCGTATGAAGTAAATACGAAGAGATCCAATGTCTCTATATTGTCAACTCAAGATGATAAAATAATTTAAACAATCAGGTGACTTGGCATTGTTAAATGTAGAGGGCGAAAGCAAATTCTAACGTCGCAAATATGGTTACAGCTGTCTTTAAAGCCGTCAGTCTGTCACCGCATGTTATTGTGAGTGTATCAGTTATTTCTAATGTATTGAAAATGCCATATAACATTGTATTAAAACTCTCCCGGCATATTTTTTTCATTTTAATCCTACAAAATGAAGCCTGCGCACCTATTGTAAGACGGGGACTCAGAAGCTCATAAAACATTTGTATTTCAGTTCCTTGCCAGAATGGTGATCAATGTTACTTAATAATGAATAATTTTGTGGAATGATGAATCCCACTTCACCTCAATTGTCAAATTAATACTCACAGTTAACGAATTTGGGCAGCAGATAGTTTTCATGCAATCCCCAATGGTTGTATCATGAAAAGTAATACTACTGTGAGGTTTTGCAGTTACCTATATTATTAGATTGTAGATTTTTGAAAAGATAAATGCAAATGGGATTCAAACCTTTTCTGTCCCAGGATAACGGTATCGTGATGTGCTGAGGGATTTTGTAATCCCACTACTTAAACAGTGTGGATGCCTTCAGAACATCATTTTCATGCAGGATGGCACATCTCCTCTCATTGATCGTCTTGTAAATCAATTGCTTAGACAGCATTTCAC
Source organism: Argiope bruennichi (assembly GCF_947563725.1). NCBI lineage: Eukaryota > Metazoa > Arthropoda > Arachnida > Araneae > Araneidae > Argiope > Argiope bruennichi. The sequence continues at coordinate 2,465,552 of NC_079163.1, read as the reverse complement.
AGATGCTCAGACGATTAGTCGTCATTTTTTAATTACATTCGCAAAATATCACCCCCTGCAATTTTTGGTTGTGGGGTTTCCTGTAGGTCAATATCTACCGTCAGAGACCAGCAGATCTGCCAAATCTGTAGAAGCATTTGGCGCTATGCTCTTAATATTTCGGCAGATTGACTTCGATCTTTTTGGGGAAATACAGTTCCATGGTAAGAGCACATTGTTGAACATGAAGAGAAATATGCTATTTTTACATTTATAAAGCATATTAAAGATTTTTATGTGTTTTACAGCACCACACATTGACGGGTTTTTTTTATTTAATAAATGTCAATCGCATGATCTGAATTATCTGTAATTCGAATTTTATCTTATTTGGTGTAAAGGAATGCATTCTAAAGTCCTCCAAAGTGGAAAATTTATTTTGGGTTAATTCTGTGCTTAAGGCAGATTCGTGCCAGTGTTTTATCTTTAAAATACCATTACAATGCGAAATCTTTATCGTCAACCATAAAATATTTTCTATAAATATGGTAACGCCTGTTGTACATTTTACACTTGTTCTAACATGAGATATCTACGTAAATAGTAGCATTACATACAGGAACTTTGTGCAAATTCTCTTTTTGCCAATGGAAAATCCCTCTTTACCACTTTAGAAGACACAGAAATGGGAGATGAAAAGAAAACCAATCTCTAAGATAATCTGAAATGCTCCTGTCAGTGGTTTTTAGATTTTCATCCTTAAGTATCAATCCTGGCAATATCTTCCGGTTGGATTCGGAGGTATCTAACCGCTTCAGTATGGAATATATTTGTAGATGGAATGATTTATTTATTTTTCAGGCACTTATTTTTTAGATTTATTACAATGTGATTTGAATAAATGAGTGATATTTTTTGGTTTCCAATTCACATAGTTTTCTATAATATGTACTTTATTTTCAAAAATATATAATCCCTCGAACTTTCTAACTTTAAAAGAATTGTTTCATTTCAGTTTCATGGTGTATAATATAAAATTTTCCTATTCTCTGCAGTTCAAAAGGCGATGTTGATGAGAATCTATATTGGAGGAATGATAGATGTCTCTTACTCAGATTTATTTCAATATAAATAATTAGATTATAGGTTACGCTTTTTTTACACTTCCACACATTTTTAATAATTTTTCCAATTTTTTTGTGTGCTATTTTAAAATTTGAAATATGCATATTCTTAATTGCCTAAAGATTGCTTCTTTTAAATTGCGTAAGGTACTTTTTATGAAATTATTTTGTTTCTAAGATAGAAATTATTTTCTTTGGTGGGTTTTCAATTTATAATTTCCTTATACATTTTCGTATTTAAAATTATTAATCTAATTGCTTAATCTTTTTTCATATTTTAATTTGTAATTTTATAATTCGAATGGCCTAATATACTTAAATGTTGATAAAATAATCGTAATTACTAATAATATTTAGAAATATACACGTTTTATTTGAGTCTTGGTTATTTTTATATTAATTGTAATAAATAATGACGTAATTTTCTTTTATTTGTCTTTTCGTTTCCTAATTGTATTAAAATTGGGGGACCTCTTCAAAAGATTTTAATGCAATGCTTTTTTTCCATAAAGGGACTAACATTCCATCATTTTTTTATTTATATTTAACACATTTTGGAATTAATATTTTTACATTTCTTTTTGATTTTTGAAATTGTAAATTGTGTTAACGAATATTTAGTTGTAATTAACTAAACTACCAATTGAGTTAAAATTGTAACTGCATAATTCTACTTTTATTTAAATTAATTCTACCATTAATATTTTTTAATGAAAAGAGGGAAAAAATTGTATGTTATTCATATACTGAATTACTTTTTCAAGATATTAGACTCTACATTTTGAATCCGAGATTTATTCAAACTACTTAATTTTCCATTTGAATGTCGCATTGATATCTCATTTTTTCCGTTTGTGAAGAATGAAAGAAACTCACATTTTCAAAGTCAGCAGTAATGAAGGTAAAATTTTCAAAACCACTGAATTATTGTAGAAATGAAATGCAAAAGATAAATTGTAATATGTCATATATGGCCTAACAATTCATCATTACAACTTTGACATTGATATACTGTATCGAGAAGATTTTTTAATACAATTTTGTTTTCAATGAATTTAATTCGAAGGAAGTGCACAAATATTTTCTTTATATAAATAAAAACTCCGCCAGATGAATTGATTTTTTTTATTTGGAGAACTTTTAGAGACGTTATTCCTAATTGCATTATATAAATAATAAAATCACAATATATCGATTTCTTTTAGAAAACATGATTAAGTTCGATCAGTTTCCAATCTCAACTTTTATATTATCAATGCAAGAACTATAATTCTTTCCGTTAAGCTTTACTGTGGATATTCCATCTGATCCATCTTTGCTAAGAAGTGAATCAAAATGTAAACTCTTGTAATTATTATTGCTCTTAGATAGGGCTGCGCGATAATTGAGTTTTATCATTGCGACATCTAATTCAAGATAAATCGATATATCGAGATTTCATTATTTGTTTCTGGCAATAATAAATTATAATTAACACCTCATAACAAACTGTCTAATCAAAGCTTCTACAAATAAGAGGGAGTTTCTGTTACCTTCATAATTTTCCTTTATATGATAAAAAATTCAAATTTTTCCTTTCAATAAAAAATAAATAAATGATGATGTATTAGAATACTGCATGATGTAATAGAATACTGCAATAGCTTTTCATTTCAGCTATATCTGCATTTCTCAGCAAATCATAATATTTTATTTGTTCAATAATAAAGTATTTTTTTAAATATTACTTTCTTTAATGTAGTGTTAAAAATTCAGCACCTTCACACAAAAAAACATAAAAAATATTTACGCCTTTCCCGTGCTTAATTAGGAATTTTCATAAATCGAAAATTCTATATCTAATGTGTTATGAAAAATGAATTCGGTATGTGAGTAATACGACATGCTTTTATTAAAAAAGTACTAATGTCAAATTTGTAGATAAAATTATTATAATTGAAGAGTCTTGAACATGACTTATAATTTAAGAAAGAAAAAAGAAAAAAAAGTAGAAATTCCGAAATATGTATGAAAATTATGTATTATGGGTATGGGAAAATTATGTAGGGTAAGCTCAATTATGAAAGAATATTGCAATTCGTTAAAAATTATAAAAAAATGGTTTCAATTCGTAAGCAGTTAGATTACATGTAAATATCATTAATGTAAACACATCGAAAATGAATCCAAGATTCAAACAAAACCGTTAGATTTCTGAATATTAATTGAAGCTTTGGTTATTCTAATTTAGATATATTGTGAAAACAGTAATATAACTTTAAAAATTAGAATATTAAAAAGTGTTATACTAAAGGCAATTATATATTGAAAAACATCTACAAAAATTATCTTTATCATAAAAATAAAATAAAATATTTCAAAAAATATCTTAACTAATTTAATTGGGGGAAATTTTTCAGAAAATTCAAAAAACTTTTAAATTTTTAAATCGTGAAAGATTGTAAAATAAATACAAAAAAACTATTCAGTAATAATCTGAAATAAGTCGAAGAAAAAGTATTTATCATGCCACCAACATGTATTTACTTTAACACTGCCATTTTGAGAGAAGAACCCGTTGCATTGTCCTGCTACCGAAATGAAAGGTGAAATATGTCCAGGACTGATTCTCTATGCTCTTGAAAGTTCGATCAACACTGAATGCTTGATCAAATTCAATAAGCATCAAAATATATTGCTAAAACTAACTTTTATCATAAATATGAGGTAAAATAAATTGATAAACAGTATATTATAAAAAAGAAACGAAGCTATATTTTTAGACGGATAAAGCTCTGAGAAATTAAATACTTTTGAAAAATATTTAGAAGCATATGAAATAAAAAAGTAAAAAAAAGTAAATATCATAAACATCTCAAAACATGTTCCTCTCACTTTAGAATACGAAATAGATTTAGATCTATCAGTCCCTGAACGTATATGACCCTTCCCAAAAATCTCCCAAAGCTATTCCTCCGAATCGAATCGAAGGATATTAGCAGACCTTTTCTCGATGGTACGAATATTCGATCAGAATCAAAAGTTCGATTAATATCGCTAAATCAATAAGTATTGAAAATTTTAATATTCGATCATGCTCGCTCAGCGTCGAACATTTGATCATGATTGATAAGCATCTAAATTAGTTAGAGATCAAATGGCGGGAGAATTCATCCGCCAGTAAAAATAATCCCTATTATAAATGAAAATCAACATAATCTAATGAAACGTATATTATAAAATAGAAATGGAGCAATATTTTTAAAGGTAGAAAGCTTAAAGATGTATTTCCTTTAAAGTATAAAAACACATAAAAATCATGTGAATTAAAAAGTGAAAAAGAAAATTATAAACGTATATTTCACTAACATAAAATCTGAAACATATCAGAATAATAAAGGTATATCAATCCAAAATATATGTCCTTTCCCCAAAGGATTTCAATACCTTGTCTCCGAATCCAGTACGTAGATATTATAAGACTTATTCTCGATGACATGAATGTTCGATCAGTATCTAAGATTTGATAAGTATCGGATGCTCAGTAAGTACTGAATATTCGATAAGTATCGAAAGTTCGAACAGGATTGATGAGCATTATGTACAGATCAAATGACGATATGCAGCTAAATTTGATTTTCATCTTTACTTTTAATAAAGGTGAATGTGTATATGTGTTGGCGCTTTACATGCTAGACTGTTCGAACTGAAATAACTTTGCACATATAGTAACCAAACTTTGCACAAACAGGTATATACTTGAGGGTGGGAATGTGTAATCTAGGAGCGATTGTTTAGAAATTTTAATTAATTAAATATTAAGCGAAATTTTAGCGTTTCCCCTTAATGAATTCCGAAAATATTTCAGAATAAAAATTAATTTCAAATTCAGAAAATTATCTTTTTGATGCAATTACTTTGCTGCATAATTTTTTTCAGTTTTAAAAAAAAAAAATTAAACTTATTTTCTAACAATATATTTCACAAAAAATAAAAATGAAAGTAATTTGCACGAGCACGTTATGCTTGCAGGGGAGAAATTGATTTTTATCAACGTGTTGTCATGAAGCTGACAAAAGCTCAGATTAAAAGATTAAGTTAACCCACACAACAAACTGAATCTAGAAAAGTCTATTTTTTATCACGAGTTTGTAAGAAATAAAATAAATATGAAACACTGCATTTTCCCGTAAAATAAATCCAAGAAAAAAGTTTTTATATGATTTTAAAAATAGTTGTATTATTAATTCAAGCATTCGGTGTCATTTAAGGAAAACATAATATATAGACAATATCCACTGTAATTTCGGACCAACATCTAATTTCTAAACCACTAATAATAAATATATGCATCTAACAGAAAAAAAAGGAATATTGGTGAAGTAAAGAATATTATTTTATGCAGTGTGAGTTAATAAAGGTTTTGAGGAATTACGAATTTTATATTTTGATATAGACAATCGGTCCTAAGAGTAATATTTAGTAAAACATTCTGAACTATTAAAATCTGAAAAAAACTGAATTATTAAAATCTGAATATTACTATATTATAAAATCGGACGCTCTAAATCAATCCATTGGTAGTTTCAAAAAAGATACGCCAATCAGCTCCCGAAGTTTCCCCAAGACTAATTATCTAAAATTATGAAAGTATTTGTCCTAAAATAAAATATATTCAATACTCCATAACTCGATCCGATTTGATTGTAAGAAATAGAAACGTTCTTAATAATTTAAAAACCGGCGTGTCATGAATATTTCACTGAATATGACTTTCCAGAACGAAAGTATTGTGCAAAATTTAGACCATCATTTTTTAGAAGTTGATTGTTTTGTCCGAAATAAAATTAAATTTCATTAATTGCGCCATTTAAATTCATTTGAAAGAAAAATTTGCAGTTGATTTTTATGAATCAAAGAAAGATTTATTAAATATATTTTTATATAATAAATTATAAAAATATTTTAGTGCATAAAAGACTTCCACGCTGAGCATTTCCGTACTCACAGTTGTTCTAAACTTATCAGCAAAGATATTTTTGTATTTTATCCACTTCCGCTTAAATTTAAATTTCAACGGGAGCTGACAGAAAATTAGGGAGATACATATTCTAACGAACAGAAAGGCGTAAGGTTTCTATAATAGTATGAGTTGTATGACTATTAAAATTGACAAATTCAAAATATTTTGCTGAAAAAACTGTTGAGTTATTTGGAGAGCATAAATCCTCTGCTGGTTATAAATAACCAACATCCAAATTGAATACATTTGGATTATTGCAATATTTGGAGATCTATCAAGTTCAAACTATTATAAATTTTGGAAAATTTAAAAAGATGTAATATAAAAAAGAAAGGGAATTAAATGTAAATTAATAAAACAAATTTCAGAATGGATTTGGAAGATGAAATTTTTAAAATTTCGATCTGCATAGAAAATTTGACCAGAACTAAAGTTTATTCGTAGAGGCGAGTAAAATTTCAATTTTAATTTTTAAGATTTTTATTCTTTAATAATTTTTATCCTCTTTGGAGTTTCGTTGTAACTCGATTTCAAAAGATATATGAGGTAATGAAGTGTGATAAAGTCATGTGTTTGAGACTTGTTTATTATTAAATATTTGTAACAAAAATGGAGACTTTTGGATGCATTCATATATTTGGTATATATCGTATGAGTTTCTTCGCATGGGATCAAAGTTTCGGCACAAAAATGAAATGATTAGTATATAGCAGTATTTATTTTTTACAAGCATTTGGTAATTTCTGTCTTTAGTATGAATAGATATTCAACATCTACTTTACATTTTTTTTTTTGCAGTTCCATGAATGCGCATTTATTTGTTTTCAAATGTACATAAGAACATATAATATCTGTGATTACTTTTACATATATGTATAAATCATGAAATCGTCAAATATGTTTATATACCGTTTCTGAACTGAGCAAAGTAATTTTCATACAAAATTTCCATTTTAGTTGAATTTTTTTTCATTGATAACAATTTTAAATGAAAAATATTTAAATTATTCTTGTGTTTTAAGAAATCGTTTTCGCTTTGTAGGTTATTTTAATTGTGTTCGATCAATTTACGTGCCAGTTGTACAAGGAAAGGATTTTAATTAACAATTTTTGCTCTGTAGCAGCAAAACTTTTTTGACTGCTTTCATTGCAAACGGTGTTGAAATTAAAGTCATCCAACAGTATGGTTGAAAAAAAGTTGAAAGAAAAAGCGAAAGAAAAACGTGATTACAAAAAAATAAAAGATGTGCACTGTAATTAAGAGCAGACTCTTAAAAAATTTTCATTTCTCTTGCAATTTGTTTAATTAACTTCCTAACTCTCAAATGTGAATGACATGAGGAAAAAATATCAAGAGAAAACAGAGATTTGAAAAAAAAAAAACCGATAAAAACTGTAGACCCATTCCAACTTTAGCGCAACGTTTCTGACAACATCAGTCGTTTACTTCCGTACTGTTTTCCGGTGTCTTCATACTTCCGGTTCTTTTTACGATACACATGTAGTCACAATTGAAAACACGACTATATTGCCTCGGGATGCTTAATATATTTTTCTCTAGCAGCTTTACGAATATACTTAATGTTAACTCAAGATGCGACTCTATTTGATACGAAGTAGAAAAAAAAACCGTAAAAAAGAAAAAAAAATTCTCAGTGCAAGGGGGGGGAATGAAAAATGGATCCTCGTCATTCCTAATGCGTGAACTGAAAAATAGGTTTTAAAAAATGTTGTCTTAGAACAACAGGAAATTGGAAAGGTGATGAAAAAAAAAATCGAAGCGTTCAAATGCGAAGTAAACAAAAAATAGTATGGATTCTAAAGGGAAAAGAAAAAGAGATTGCGAATCTGAAGCGTTTGTATTAAAAAATCATCAGTCTAAAATCACCGATTTCTTTTAACCGTTTATTATAATGTTCATTTTCATTTTAAGTGAATTGTTGCTTTAGTTCTTGCATTTTTTTTAAAAAAAGGAAGTGAAAGAAAAACAGAAAGTGCAAAATGCAATCTGATTTCGTTTCACTTTAGCAATACTCATAAGAACGTATTTTTTCTTTCTAGTAAGTGGGAAATCTACCTGCACGTCCATTGTAAGGGGATACGATGTAATAGACATTTTCAAATGGAATCTTCTTCGATTCAATTGAAAATAAAATACAATTTAGTTGCTCTCGAAACTAATTACTTAACTGATACAGCAGAAATGAATATCCATATACGTAACAGTTTATATTGTAAAATAGAATCTTGTTTCGAATATAATAACTATGATAAGGATTTTAAATATCGTTATAATAATGTTTTAAGTATTCTCTCAGTGTTAAATATGTTCTGCAATACTTACACCGAATCTTACTTACGTTTTAAATATAGAAATTTAATTAAATTTGGAAATTTTATGGCAAAAATGTAAGCAAATATATTTGAATCCAGACATAATATTGTTTCAATTAAAGTTCGGTGTTGAATAAATTTTGTGCAATTGAATCTGATTTATTTTATGAAGTAAACTTGACATTTACATAAATGAGAAAAGTTATCGTAAAAGAATATACATTAAATCCTTATCTCCTTTAATGAATGCTTTTGCACGAATATCTAGATTTCTTTTGACATCATTTCCATCTCTATATATTTCCCTCTTTCAAATTTTCGGAAGCAAGCATTCGGAAAGAAAAATCGACGCTGTTTTTGAATATCTCTCCATTTTTTTTCATAAAGTATAAGGTTTATGCAAAAAATATTTGTATATATGTGTGTGTGTGTGTATATAATGATATTTTAAACTCTTAATTTAATCCAAATTTATTTCCAAAACTTTATCTTAATTTAGCCCATCGTAACTTCATTGTAAAATATTCTCTTATTTCGTGATCCAATTCCACTTTCAGTTTAATTCATTCCTTTGTAAAAATAATACGCCATCAGTACTACGTATAAAATGAGAGTGATCCCTTCGGTGCCCTTGAAAATGTGTCAAATGTCACCACGTGTATTGAATTGGCGCGTGGCCGGAAATCCTATGTTATACAAGACTAGTGATAATTTGTTTCGGCCCTTTTCGCTCTTCTTTACTTCTGCTTTTGTGCCGCGCTGCGTCTGCTTGTAAATAATTATGCTTTCCCGAAATGGATATTAAAATTAATTTAAAAATACAACGTCTCGTCTATGTCTTCAAACCTGCACTCTGCTTCAAACAAATGATATTACATTTTATTTCGACTAAAACCGATACTGATGGCGTATTATTTTTACAAAGGAATGAATTAAACCGAAAGTGGAATCGGATCACGAAATAAGAGAATATTTTAGAATGAAGTTACGATGGGCTAAATTAAGATAAATTTTTGGAAATTAATTTGGATTAAATTAAGAGTTTAAAATATCATTACATATTTTAAACTATATATATATATATATATATATGAGTTTTTTCGTATTCAAATTGCAATGCAATATCTCTCATAACATAAACAGATTTTTAGCTAATAAAAGACAACATGGAATTATTATTTAACAGAAATCCATAAGGAGCTTTACATAATTTTCAGCTGGTAATTTTCATCTGGTAATAGAGAATTACGATAGACTTATATTTTCTTTTTTTAATTAATTGGAATCTCATAAAATGAACCTTTTTTTTTATTTGTTATTAGGGTTATTTAAACTGGATTTGTAACTGTATTGTTTGTAATGATAACTGTGATTATAGCTATTCAAAGCTATTTTTCTCGACATACGAACATGAATATGTATTTTAATATTAATCATGCCAATAAACTGAAACATGCAGAAATGCTTATGAATCTTAATTTATTATGTTCTGAAGAGTATTTTGAAATAATACCCTCTGACAGCGTGTGAAGAAATTGTCGATATAATTTTATTGCTTTCGTCTCATCATAGATGCTTTCAGACACTTACGGCTTTGTAATTCTTAGTTGGAAATATGAAAGAAAAAGTTGAAGAAATTTAAACAATTAATGAACATTTATCTGTTCTTTCTATAAAAAAGTGAATCCGCACTTAAACTAATGATTGCAGTCCAGTTGCAGATTTGGAGGACTTGAAATCTTTTACCTATTTAGATTTAAGTTTCCTGAAAATAAGGAAAAATGCTCCGAGGTATTTGAGAGTTTTTGTTCACCAAGGGAAAATGTCATATACGAGCATTGTGAATTTTTTCCATCACGGGAGAAAAACAACTGAATGGTATTGAACTCAACTCAAGACTTGAATGTAAATTTATGAATTTACTGACCAAGAAAATGAAATTATTATGTAAATGCCATCAAACAAAGCAGTCATTCCAAGAATATCATTCTAGAGATATCGAAGACACAGACTTCGTGAGCCTCCAGTGCTTGAGAGTACTTGTGCAAAATGTATATTGAAAAGTCACTTTATCGATAGGTGCCCTAGACTTCAAAGTACATTCATGAGATGATGGATCAACTTTGTAATTTCAATATTACCTGAAAATGAACACAATAAACGGAGAACACCTGTTAATGAATTGAATACATATAAGAAGCCTAAATCTATGAGTATTGAAAGAGGAAGTAAAACACGGTATAAAAATGTAACATTGAACGTAATTGATAAGTATTATGATTATGATTTTAAACTTGATAAATATAAAAGTTAAGCCATAACTTAATGAAACTGTTCTATCTTCTGTATTTGGTAGTTTCAAACTGAAGGTGCACTTGCTATAAATTGCTAAGTAATAATAAAAATAAAAAAAATTCATAAATCCATTTATATAAAATTGAAATTCCGTTTGTCCGAACCTTAGACAATTCTATATCCCGTGTCGAATTCATATGAAATCTGGTACGCATGTCTCTTAGTATATAAAAAGATTTACTGAACTATTAAAAAGTTTCTACGGTCTTTTAAAGGCGAGGAGATGGGAGTTAGAAGATTTAACGTCTTTCCGACATGATTTCTGAACAAAAATTTCTTTCATTATAAAAAATATATTTTTACATCGTCTTAAAATTTAAAAAAAAATAGTTTTTTATTGACATAAATTTAATTTCTAAAACATCTATTGCTTTGTTTATAATTTTTGAAATTAATTTAAATACAATCTATAACAATATCCGTAAAAAATATTACGCTAATTTTTGTTTTATTACATTTATTACACGCGCTTCTTTGCCATCATTGAAATTCAGTTATTTTCTTCGACTATTTTTACTTTTGCTTTTGTTACACAGCCTTTTTAGTTACTTTCAATTGAATTTATTATGTATTAGCGTTTTATAAATTTTTTAAAAAGTTTTTTTTTATAGTTGCAATTATTTTAGATGTGCGATGTAATTTTATTTCATTATTTTAGTAATTTTAAAATCTTCATGGGTCCAATTAGTATATCTTCAATTTTTTTAATGATTTTTAACTTATCTGTATTAAAAACAATTCCTTTTAAAAATAAATAAATAAACGTATTTAAAGTATTTTCAAAATATCTATTTATATGAGCATTAGCATTCCCAACGTGCACATTGCATCTAACTCCGTTAAAATTATTTATTTACAGGGTACTTAAATTATGTAATTGTTGGAATTCTTCTCTAGTAGCAATTGATATAAAGGGAATGAAACATTTTTCAGGACGATCCTCTTTTATCGAATTCATTCCATCTTTTTGGCCTATCCATTAAAGCATTGAAGGCACCTCAGTTCCAGAAAAGAAATTACTATTGCTCATAGGCAATTTCTTCGTCCTTCACACCTTGAAAAATTTATCTTTCAAATCACCGAAAATAGTTAAAATAGAATAGTTAAAAAAATATTTTAGCAAAACCAAATCAATAGATCCTACTGATTTGGAATCTAGGATATTCAATATTTCTTCGAATCAAAAGTCGGGTTCTCTCACAAAAATGGTCTGTAAGTCAAACTCGTATTGTGAAGCGACTGCAGTTGAAGATATCACATGTTACCAGAAATTCTTGCTTCAAATTATGTAAAAAAATTCATCAAAACTGCAAGTATATCATGAAACTCTAAGGTATATCTTCTATTTTACCCTTTATTCTGTGCTTAAAAATGAAAAAAAAAAAGACGTAATAAAAATAAGCGTAATTACTCGGCTGTTTATTATCTTTATTTTATTATTATTATATTATTTATTATTATTTTATTATTTATTATTATTTTATTATTTATTATTATTTTATTATTTATTATTATTTATTATTATTTTATTATTTATAATTATTTTCCTATCCTATTAAATAAATTTGGATATTGAAAGTGTTCAATATTAAAAAAGAATATAGACTACTTTCTTCGAACTTTCGAAACTACTTTCCGAACCATTCGAAATATTTAACTAATAGAACAAACTTATGGAACTTATATAATCTTGATAATGTCGTCTGGCAAATGTTTTCTACAAGAAACAATTAATAAGTGGTAGCTGCTAATTTATTTTCGGTTATTGAAGATTTTTGACATACTATATTAATTTTAATTTCTTTGGCATTATAGATAGCCTTTTTCTTAATATTCCAATCGGTAATTAAAAAAAGCTATTAAATTTCTGATCCAAAAAGTCTTTAAGTTGCCTTCTTTTGATATTGTTAGTCTTTCAAGTTACAATTTAATCTCTTAAGAACGGTACTGTGAGCCTAAAAATGTCTTGTTTCTTCCATGGCCATTTATATGCTGTCAGATTCTAAAGGGAGGATTCAAAGAAATTTTTACATATGAGTTGAGCTTAAAAACTCTACGACTTAGAAGTGTATAATGTCTCGCCTTTTCTTGCGTACATATAGAGCTAGACGCAGGCGATGCCTGCGGATGCATATGCTAGCAGTAATAATAAAGCTAATAAAAAAATTAATACTGTTAATACAGAAATGTAAGTAGAATTAAAATGATTAATTACTGCTATAGATTAATTCCCTAATGAAATCTATTACATTTCTTTTAAAGATAACCAGTAATTTACCCACCCCAGCATGTTCACCCACCTTCAGCATTACCCACCTCAGCTCAGACTTAAAGGCTTAAATTAAGAGACTCAGTAGACATATTAGTGAAAGAAGAAATTATATTCTTTGCAAAAAAGCAACTGATCGGATCAGATCATTTTAATACCCTCTGCATTCGAGATATTTCTGAAAAGAAATTGAACACTTTTGAGGGATCTTAAAAATGTACAAATTTATTTTGAATGCACTTTTATTATAGGTTGTAATGAACCTCACATATTATAATTCGGTTTAGAGATTAACAAACATTAAATTTAATCTTGATAAATTTTAATATAGAGTACCAGGAAGGAAATTAATCGGTCAAATTGTCACAGAATCTCAATGCTAGCAGAAAACCAAACATGTAATTAGGAGGTAGTTAAGAATGATTAATTTTCTTTCAAAATTTATATCTAATTTATCTAAAATTACTACCCCATTAAGAGAAATCATCATGAAAAATTCTGTTGGGACTGACATAAAGAAACATAATTTAATAAATTATTGACTAAAACCGCAATTTTAAAAGATTGTTTTACTGCTATAAATGAAATAGTGATAGTGCGAAGTATGACCTCAGATCATATTTAATCCGAAAATGCCAACCCGTATCACGCGCTTTAACTAAAAACAAACAAAAAAAACTATGTACTGATAGAAAAAGATTTCTAGTCCCCTTTTTTTTTCATTTGAAAATATCATAATTCTACATACGGAAGTGAAGTGATTTTACAAAGCGACACAGATTCTTAAGAGCAATTATTAAGAAGTCCGTACATAAAGTATCTTCTAAAATGCAAAGAATGATTTTAAGGTTACTGAAGTATGATATCGGAAACGCAATTGCGACAAAATTTTACTGACGAAAAGATAATTAGCCTTGCATTTTCTTGCTGAAAGATTTAGCCTTGCATCACCGTGTTTGGTCATGAGATTATTTGAGAAGTATTGTTTTTTAAGGGCGTTTCTGCACATTAATAATAGCCCTTTTGAAAGATCACATAATTCTCAAGCTTAAAACTCAGTCTGGAATACCTAGTTACAATTATATATATAATGATATTTTAAACTCTGATTTCAACTCTAATTAATTTACAAAGTTTTATCTTAATTTAGACCATAGTAAGTTCATTCTTTTATTTCTTGATCCAATTCCACTTTCTCTACTTAATTAATTCAAGACAAGCTTTATAAAATTGCTGAATCGGCTAAACGCCGACACATTTTCACGCTCCGCGTGAAGGGCTAGAAAAATGTCCAAAAAACTCATTCTTTTTTAAAGATCAATGTGTTTCCCTTAGTTGTGATTGACATGCGTCAGAAATTCCTATAAGAATCTTAATAATATATTAGCACTGTAAAAAATATTTTCCCTATCCATATCCCATGTTATATAAGACGAGGTATAATTTATTTCTCTCTTCTCTTCCCCACTTCTGCTTTTGCACCGCGCTGTGGCGGACGTGCCTTGTCCGCACCTTTCTTGTAAATAATCATGCCTGCCTCTCGAGAAAGAATAAAACGAACTTAAAAATACAAAGTCTCTTCACTGCTTGTCACACCTGCATTCTGCTTCACATAAAATAATGCTTACATATTAAAGAGTCGACAAGGATAGTTTCCTGTGAAAAATTGTCAAATGAACTAAAAAAATTAAAATTAAACCACGGGTGAGACACTGTCGTTGCATTGCGTGTCCGCAGCTCGCCGTGCATCGAAGATGGTTCCGTACTGGTGCGGCCAGCCACGCTGTCTCCGATGGCGAAGCTTCTTCGGTTACGTCGTTCCATGCCAACCGATTCAATAACCCCTGCATTCCGTCATGTTACCGCATCGTCGATGTAACATATGACCTCATCCAACATTCCGGCTTTGTTGTTCCATAGATGTTCCCTTGTGTTTGTGCTCCATATCGTAATGTGCTTGCTCCTTATATGTTCAAGGAGTTGGAGCTCCTTGTCATCATAAAAAAATTTCTGGCTCCTTACCTGCTCTGAATAATCCCGATCTCGAGGTCATTTCCTTGTTATATTATCATCTCAATATAAAAATAGTTTTCCGTCACCTGCCGTAGTCTCCAGTGCGAGTTCAAGTGCTTAAAATTGCAGTTTTGTGATTAATTAAAAAAGTGATTCATCAAAAAGTGATTAGTGTTAAAAAATGCCTCCATCAACTGACTAAACGGATGAAAGCCAAGATTTATATTTTGAAGTTATGAATTAATTTTGACATGCTATTTAAATCAAGAAAAATGATTTCGCCAATAAATTAAATTTATCTTTAAATAAAAGAAAAAATAAATAATTAAAAGTCATTATACATTATATCAGAAAAAATTAGTTAAGACTTCAGAGGAAAATTTGTTACACCCCTGATTGTAATGAAACTATACTCTGGTATTTATTGTGTCCGATTGCTTTTTGTTTTGATAAGCATACAGACCTTCTAAATGACATAAATTACATACCATGATTCTTATATATTTAATAATTAATAACACATGATAATTAGAATAATGTAGTAAATGCCTCAGGGGAAATTGTTACACCTCTGACAGTCATGAAGCAGCCCTCTATTATCACTGTGTCCAAATACTTGTTTCCAAATACAATTATATTTTTTTAATTATTCAACTATTTCTGATATTACATTTTTTTTTATTTATTTCCTAAATATTATAAGATTATTTTGAATCTTGTGTTTGTTACATTCATTCACAAGTGTTTTGTTTGAACTCTTTAAATTTTGCATTTATTACTTTTAGTTCCAAGTTTTTCATTTGGTATTTTTGAATTTTGAAATTATTATTATCATTTCCAAAAGTTTTATATGAAACCATTCAATTTTACAAGTATTATTTTCATATCCAATTTTTTTACCTGAAGTTTTGAATCTTGTGTTTTTATTTACAGCTAAAATACTTTATTTAAAATCATAATTATATCGATATTTCATTTGGGTGAAATCGTAACAATATTGATATTATAGTTAATAATTTAATACTTTATTTCTAATTTAATAATTTTGTTGAGTCAGACTTTGTAGTATTTAAGAATAATATAGGCAAGCAGTCCGAAGGGCTAGAAAAATGTCCAATAACCACATTCAATCACAAATCAATTTAATGATTGTTTTGATGCGTCGATACAAATTACAAATGTATTCTGAAAATTTCATCAAGACCCACAGAATATCATTTAAATAATGCATATACTCTACTTGTATTTTGTTTCCAACACTTATGCAGGAAGCCGGATTTTTCGACTTCCATACATTTTCAGGTGAAAAATAATTAAAAATGCATGTTATTTGCTTGCTAGACTCGAAATTTAAAATGAAATCTTGATTCAAAACTGATATTCGCGAAAGAAATCGAAGGGACGAATATTAAGAATTCTTGCTTCTTTCGACGCTTTTCCGTTACAAGTGGAAAAAAGAACAAAAGTCTAATATCACTATTACGTTTTTTACCCAACCCAGCCTTTGACATATCGGCTTCAAATGCCTCTGACAGTGAACAGGAAGACGAAAAAGCGCGGGAAAAGATTTTTTGGAATTTCAAGACAACATTTTCTGAGGAATCGAGTATTACAAGTTATAAAGTTTTTTTCAACTATCTGAATTGAAATATTCTCTTCGAGCCATTTTTATTTATTCATGGCTCGGTTTAAATGAATGTTTACTATGAAATATTGCCAGAAAAAAAGGAAAATTGAATAATCTGCGCTTTTCTCCAAAAAGTGTTCAGTAATATTCCATAAAACTCAAGCTACCTCATTAAAAAATTAATTTATAAATTGATTTTTGCATTAATGGAATATATTAAATTGGAACTCTTGGGGTTTATTTTAAAATAGCTAATAGTATTTTAACTGAAGCTAATTAGAATCATTAACATACCGTAACATCTAATAAAATATGAACTAATTTATTTGATATTTAAAGCAAATAAATTAATAAGGCACACGCCTTTTAAAAACCCATATAAAAGATTGTAATATTCGATTCAACATTGTATAATGGTATTTTGGAAAAAGGAATGGTACAGCATTATAGTAAATAAATATATCAATATTGCCAAGGGAATGTCTGCCAAATTCTTTGGAAATGTTCTTTATAATTTACATTTTAAAATATTTTAAAACATCCGAATATTCCAAACAATATTATATCATTGGCATTTAATCATGTTATATTGAGTCAAAAATATGTACTTCAACAGAAATTTCATTAGCCTTTGAGTTATTTTATAGTAGGAGTATGGATTCAAGTATATTAAAATATATACTCAAATGACTTCTTTTAGGGGTGAGATAATAATTTTTTAAAGGTATCAGTATTATCACAGGTCTTTTGTAAATTTTCAACTATTTATATTATAATGCTTTCCAAATTCGTTTCAATTACCACAGATTTTCGAATTCTTATCAATTTAATATTCAGGAACTGTTCCTTGTTTCCGCATTTGATACTGGTTTAGTTTCTAAAATTATATTGCGCATCCTAAGAATATTTTCAGGAAAAATTTTAAAGTAACGCAAGCACCAACAGTCCTTCAGTCCAATGGCCATAAATTACAAAAAAAAAAAAAAAAAAAAAAAAAAGAGTACTTAAATTTCAGTTGAACCGCTCAAATCTTCGAAATAGTCAGATTTTTCCTTTAGAAGAATTCTATGCAAGTAATAAAATCATTTCTGAATCCTGAAAACCAATTGCAAACAGAAAAAAATTATTTTATTTCACACTATCAAAGCTAAGTAATTTTTCTTTATTCATTTAAATTCGCAATTTAATCTCATTAACTCAATAACATATCCTGAATTATCCTTACCATTTAATATCAGTTATGATCCTCAAACACGATTCTGGAATTCTACATTATAAAGCACCTATTAATAAAATTGTAATTATCTATATTAGTGTAAATATAATAAAATAGGCTATTCGGCTTATATTTATCATAAACTATAAAACGCATAAAATGATGTTTACATAGAGTCCAAATATGAACTTCAGCATAAATTCCTTATTCTTTAATGAAATTTGTTTCCTTTCCTTATGTACTGTTTGATTTTTTTTTTCTTTCTACAAAATGAAAGAGGATTTGTTTCAGGCGCACGACAATTTATTCTTGAAACTAAAATATAAATAGAATCATTAAAAATGCCTATGAGTATTTAACTTATAATAAGAGTTGAATTTTGTAAAATTTGCTTCTACATTAGTTAAATATACCAATTTTCAAAATTTAATTTAAAATATTTCATTTAAAAATTATAAATAACCCATTATAAAAGCTCATCAGTATTAATTGGCTCAGTATAATGTTAGCTATCTACTTACTTTAATTGAAAATCAGAATTATTCCTTAAGAAAAGAATCATCTCTAGAATTTTCTAAACTGAGTGGGCGATATTACTGTTTTGTTGTTGAAATTGCGAGAGAAAATTATTATGAGGAGTCGAAAATCATAATTTCAAGGGATTTAATTGCTTAAAATTAATTACAATAACCTTAAAACCCGCAGTGAAAGTCTTTTAAGCCAATTACTTCCAATAATTAAAAAATGATCCTTCCGTTAATTAATTACGTGGAAAATAATAATTTGTATATTTAATATCACTTTATAGAACCAAAAAAATTTATTTCAATTAAGCTTAATTGGGGAAGATATGTTATAGCTGAGGATACAGTATATAGCCTTAATATGTTTATATATGTATACTTGATCTTTCATGGTCAAATTAGATTGAAATACGCATCTGATGCTGAATGCTCATCTATCCAACTTAAGCTAAATAGAATTCATTCAAAATATTTTGATGAAGTTTCTTCTTTGTTCCATGTACTATAATCAATAATATGAATAGGTTTGTAGAAATCCGTTTTACAAATTCATGCGCTAAAACTAAATTTGATAGCTGAAGAGATTATCTGCCAAAATTTAGAATGTTTTTTTTTTTTATTTGTTTGCTTATTTTCCTTCATTGCTTTCTCTCGTAGAATTGTATTACTTTCTAAGCTTTTTCTTTATTTTTAAATCATCATTTAGATCCTGTGCATTCGGAATTAACGGAAGTAGTGAAATTGCACTTCGCTAATCGAGGGATAATCAGGCTGCTTCATTTGAAAGATGGGGTAGGTAAAGAAGTTGTTTCTTGATTGTAAATATTTGTAGCGGAAATATTGGTCGAAAAAGAAGCTTGAGTGTCGGCGCTGCCGAGCTTTTTTAATTTTTATTTCTCATCAGAAAAATTAATTAGGCAAAGACTGCCCTTTTAGTAAGTAAATGTAAACGAAAATAATTGGTATGACACCATATTTAAATTTTTTGAGAACATTTAATTGACGTAGGAGGAAACATAACATACAAGAACACTATAACAAAATTTAGTACGTGAATCTCATAGAGCTCCGAAAATCCATCTTTTTTCTTCTCTCAGCACCGTCTCTCTCGCCGTACTGCTTCTCCACACTCTTCCCTTCAGTTCGTTTTCTGGTTCTAATCATCCGCAGCGCCCTCACACGCCGCCCCTAAGAGAAAAACTGGTCTTCAAACGGCAAAAGTTTTTCTCTGATTCCTTTGGACAAAGTTAATAACATATAAGGAAAAATAACTAAACGAAATAAGAACATCTCATCCACATATTGAAATAACAATGAAAGCTCTGAATATATATATATGAAAAATAATTAAACGAAATATGAACATAGCATACATATATTAAATAAAAATGAATACATATATTGAAAATAATTAAACACAATAAGAATATAGCGTACATATGTTGAAATAAAAATTGAACAAAACATACATTAACACAATGGATATTGAGAACTAATTTTAACAAGAAAAAGAACTAATGTTTAGTTTGTAGACGAGATAAAGCATCAGCGTCTTTGTTTAAGATTCCAGGACGATGAGTAATTTTGTAACTCCATCGTTGCAAAGCCAATGCCCACCTAGTTAATTTAGGGCTTTTTGGAGTTTTTTCAATTAAGTATTTTAATGGATTATGATCAGTTACGATTTCTACCGTAGTTCCATGCAACCATTTATCAAATTTTTTAAATCCAAACAAAATGGCATAAGCTTCCTTTTCAATGGTTGACCAATTTTTTTGAGTTTTGTTAAATTTTTGGCTTACAAATGCGATGGGTTTATAATTTCCCTTTTCATCTTTTTGGGTTAGACAACAACCAACTGCATAGTCAGAAGCGTCTGAGTGTATTTCGAAAGGTTTACCAAAATCAGGGGCATTTAACGCTGTCGCCTCACATAAAGCTTTCTTCAATCTAAAAAACGATTCTTCTTCGCGTTTTCCCCAATTTACATCTCCTGATTTTTTCGCTTTGGTTAGTTCAGTTAGAGGGGTTGCAATTTCCGCATAATTAGGAATATATGATCGATAAAACCCCATTAGTCCTAACACAGATCTTATTTCCTTTTTCGTCTTTAGCCTTTCTAGTCGTTTTATTGCCATAATTTTTTCCTCATCTGGTGCATGCTTACCACCTCCTATCTTATGGCCTAAAAATTGTAGTTCTCGGGCCGCTAAAGTGCATTTTTTAAATTTTACAGAAAACCCTGTCTTTTCTAATTCCTGCAATACCTTTCTCAGATGAATTAAATGTTCGCTCCATGTTTTGGAGTACACTATTATATCATCAATGTAAGCTTGAGCATAACTAGAATGGTTTCGAACAACACTATTCATTATTTTTTGGAATGTACCCGATGCTCCCGACAGACCAAGAGGCATAACCTTCCAGTGATATACTCCGTTATGAGTAGAAAAAGCTGTTAAAATTTTGTTCTCATCATTCATTTTAATTTGGTAATATCCCTTGAGCAAATCTAGACAAGATAACCATTGAGCCATTCCCGCAGTAAAAACTAATTCTTGTGTATCTTTCATGGGGTAATTAGGAACTTTTGTTACAGCATTAAGGACTCTATAGTCAATACACATTCGAATGGATGCGTCCTTCTTTGCCACACATACTATAGTATATGTAATGTCTGCATTCGAAGGTTCAATCAAGTGTAAGTCCAACAGTTCTTTCACTTGTCTGTCCACCTCTGCTCTATAAGACATTGGAACACTGTAGGAATGCGGTTTCCGTCTAGTAATATTGGGCAAAAGTTCAATCACGTGCTCCCCGATTGCAACTGGTTGCACTGGTCTTTTGAATAAGGGTTCAAATTCTTTTAATAATTTCTCCAATTCTGCTTGCTGCGTAATTGATAAGTCAGGTGAGGCTACGGATTTTACTTCCTGCCAAAAGGAGTCTTCTTCCAATGGAGTATTTTCGATGTCACCAAATTCTTCTTCCCCTTCAAATATGACGTTCACACTTCCGGAGCTAGCAATAAATTCTCTCATTTTATTTTGATGCACATGCCTCAGACTACCATCAGGCATCTTCACTAAAAATGAATGTTCATTCTTTCGTGATTCGATGGTACATGGACCTTGCCATCTAGCTAAAAGCTTGTTTCTAGAATCAGGTAATAGAACAATTACCTTGTCTCCTGGATTAAAGACTTTCTTCGTAGATCTCAAATTGTAATAACGAGCCATTCTTTCTTGCTGTACTATTGAATCGTCTTCTAACTGCTTCTTAAGCTTTTCCATGTAAAAAGGTACTGGAGTAGTATTCAACTGCAAACCCTCTTCATCTGTCACCCAAGTTTCCTCAGAATAGATAAGGGTCCTTCTGGTTTTCGTCCATATAACAACTGAAAAGGTGCTACGCCGGTCGTGCTGTTGGGGACTTCTCGATAGGCCCACAAAATGAAGGGTATTTTTGTATGCCATGTACATGGCTCTTCCAAACTGACATGATGTAGCATGTGCTTTAACGTCTGATTAAATCTTTCTACCAGCCCATTCGACTCTGGATGCAATGTTGTCGAAAATCTTGGGCTGGATCCCATTCTTTTTTCAAACTCTTATGTCAAACTAGCATTGAAATTAGTCCCATTGTCTGAAGCTATTATATTAGGCACACCTGTGGGCATGAAGATGGTTAACAGTGCTTCACATGTAGCTTTGGCAGTTAAACTGGTCAGTGGTACTGCCTCAGCCCATCTTGTGTGTTGATCAACTAGACATAATATATATCTGTGACCTTTTGCACTCGGCGGATCTATAGGTCCAATGATGTCGATGTTTACCACTTGGAACGGCAATTCTGGTCTTGCCACAGGAGTAATTGGTACTCTGTCCTTTTGATTTATTCGCCTTGTCAACTGACACTCTTTGCACTGTTGACAAAAAGCTCTGACATCTTTGGATATTCCATGCCAGTAAAAAGAATACCTTATTCTTTCAGCAGTTTTTCTTGTGCCCATGTGACCTCCAAATACCGAACAGTGAGCTAAATTTAGAACTTCAAGTCTACGCTTCTTAGGCAAAACTAGCTGAGCAACGGACTCCCCTAAAACTTTTTCTTTGTGAAACAAAAATTTATTATGGAAATAATATCCTCCGCACTTTTCATTTGCACATTTTCTAGCATATTCCAAATCTGGACAACCCACTTGATCTTTAAGAAATTCGTCCGACCTTGATAGTTCTTTAGCATTCTTTTCTGAATTTTCCACAGAGAATACCCTTATTTCTTCACTTCCCAAGACTGGGTTGTCATCACTTGTTTCATCGACGATTTCTCTATCTTTAATTGTCTTCGGTTCCGAGTTCTTTTCGGAAATATCAACGAAATAATTTTATTGAACACCCTGCAACTTGTCCCTTATTTCTGGGGGCAACAGTACATCATCCACCAGAGTAGGAGCAACTGCACACAGCACTTCTTGGTGAATCATGTTCCCGTCTTTGCCAACGATGACACCCATTGGAATATTGACAAGAGAACATTTCTCTGCTGGACCAAAAATACATTTTATATAAATTGAAGCCTTTTCAACAGGAAAATCAGTCAATATATCTCTTCAGACTACAGTTATTTCAGTACCATAGAACAAGGAATTTATCTACTGCAGTGATAGTCTTAATTTATTTTCTAACAAAGGAATTGCCCCATTGTTGATTATAACGATTTCACAATATATCTAACAGTGGTGCAATTCACAAATTGTTCGTTATCCCTTAAAAATTCTGCTCTTTGGAATTATTTTTCAGTATCAGATATTAGTCATTCATAGCCTAAAGACTTTGAGTTTTGTTCATCTATCAATGAAGCCTGTTCTTCGATATTTTATAGAACCTAGCTGCTTTCTTTTTTTTCTGTTTTTTGGGTAATTACCTTTTTTTCTCCTTCCCTCAAAAAAGAATTTAATTATCAGACCCTGGCTGTCTTTAATGCATTTTTTACAATTCTTTGATCTTTCTCCTCTATTTTTTGTTTAATCAATTACTTAAAGATTTTACCATTATTTATAATACACAAGACCTGCAGAACAGCATTTGGTGTTTGCAGCAGCTCTATCGGATATTTGTTTTTATCATATATAGAAGCAGTAGACAGCAATTTCTATTTCAATGCTGTCTCCTTGTAAAGTTCAAGAGTATACTAAATTAGTTAAAGAGTTCTTCATCACTAGTGTGAGATTTTTTATTAATGTCGCTTGTCTTACAGGACTATCATCGCTATTACTAAAGCTGCCTTTCAATTTGGAAAAATAAGAGAGAAACATCATAGTCGAGCAAAATATTTCAAATTCTTGAAATTTTTAACATTTGTGATACCTCAAGACACTTTCTAATAATCCTCAAATTTTGTTTTTTGTATTATTAAATTTAAAAAAAAGCGAGAAAGTTTTCGTACCCTCCCAAATGCAAAATCGAAAAGTATAGCTAGGAAAGGAATAGGGATAAAAAATAATTCCATAAATAATAGTTTCTAACGATTAATGACTTGGAAACATACCTATATATATAGTAAACATAACAAGATGAATATAATTAGACAAAAACTTTTTTAAAAAATGAAAGGCTTGTAGAAATTAAAATACAGTGTTGAATTGTATTTACCTTCCCATGTCATACAAAAGCATGACTAAATGAACAATGTTTCTTATGGGCTTGCATGCATTTGTTGAGTTTGCATGAGTTTTTGAAAAATTGCACCAGGCAATTACTTAAAACCTTTACCATCAAACAGATGAATCATTAATGGTCTATGTGGCAAAAACATTTTTATTTGATAATAATAGTAGGGGGAGACCAGGATAACAAATTTCAAAGGCGAGAAACGTTAGAAGTGCTTTAAAAACAGAAATAAAAGGAAGACTATGAAATTGAGTTGAAACGTTTTTACGTCCCTGATTCGTAATTATTAATCGTCTATATTTAATCCTCATTTGGGAAAAAGCTTGTACTTTTGAGATTCGAAAATGTCAGCTACTAATAATTTATAAATGCTTTTAAAATACTTTTATCCACATCATCAGCAAAGAGGCAAGTATTAATACGTTATCATTTAGGAAAACTATAATTTTGACTTTGGTTTGGTTTGGTTAGATTAATGTCCCGTTTGAAGCAACACTAGGGCTATTTTGGGACGACCCTCATAATTTTGTTCCATGGTCAGATGACGAGAACGACACCTGAGCTGTCACCCCCTCTTCACATCAACGGGAGGACGTTTGGTCATGACGGATTTAACGAGCAACAGACACCCTTACACGACTGTTCTTCGGCGGAATCGGGTCATGAACCTGAAACCCTTCAGTTCCGAAGCCGAGACCTTACCACCAGGCCACCGCGGAATGGAATAAAGACGAGAGATAAAAACACTGCACTAGCTAAGATGTTACTACTCATTTTTTTTTTTTTTTTTGGATGTCGGATTGCTCCCCAGAGAAAAATGCTCCGATTATTATTTTTTTTTTATTGCTTTATATTCAAAATGTTGTACCTTCAAGATTTAAATCTAATGAGTCTGATTATGAGGCCATGTTTCTGTATCCAATAAGAAGCATGTTTAATACCAAGAAAAACACCTTCTGTGTAAAATTTGCCGTTAAATTCTTGCTTTAAAATATTCATGATTATTAGCCAAATGACACTATCGATAAAACATTATTTTGATACCAGTTGTCCAATAGATTTTGTACGGAAGGCTTTTTTTTTCCAGTAGTATTTAGAAGATTTATTGGGCTATAAGCTTGATAATTTTTTTTTTTTTTTTTTTTTTGGTTTTGGCTGGCCAACAATTTTTCTATTATGTCAGAAACTGATTCGCACTTAAACATTATGTTTCAAGCAAATAAATTACAGCATAGCGAGTCAGTTGTCTATTTGCAATACTGGGATTTTATCTGGTTCAAAATCTTTCCTTATATTGAAGCTTCTAACTGCTTGAACTAATTCTTTTGCATTAAAAATGTTATCCCGTTGTTGTGGAGTGGTGTGAAGAAGGAGTTGCCAGCTCAGGTGTCATCCTCGTCATCTGACCACGGTTCAAAATTACGAGGTCCGTCTCAAAACAGCCCTAGTGTTACTTTAAAACGGGACGTTAACCCTTTGTAGGGTCGTGGGAAGTATGCTTCCCACCAAATTTATCAATCTATGTATGAAATTATGTAGGTTGGCATAAGTTCTGACAATTTTTTTTAGTAAGAAAGAAACTTAGATGCTTCAGTTCTTTGTCTCAGACAAAATGATGTGTCTTGATTTGTTACTTAATTATTAATTAACCAAATTCATTAATTAATCAAATTAAATTTATCTAATAAGCTAAATGAATCACTTTTTTTATTCTAATTTCAAGCCTAAAAATATTTTACCATAACATGACTAGAAAAAAATGGCCCTTTAAAGGGTTAATATAACTAAATTAAACTAAACTAAACTTTGCATTGAAAAGGAGCGGAATCTTTTGATAAAGATGTATATTTATGTTATTTTTGACTTTTTTTTTTCTGATTTTCTAACATACTCAACCTTGACGAAGGTATTTTTCTTTAAAGCGACTGTAAGGTGCCGCTTTGTTTTGGCGCCCTTCTGACAGCCTGACAAGAAAGTTTGTCGCAAAGCAGGGAGAAGGGAGAAAGAAGGAGACTTGTGGGGAGGGGGGAGAGAGATGACTCGCGATAAATGCCGAAATAGTAATCGTGTGTAGTTTTGCATTTTCATAAATTCTGTTTATTGAGTTGCATTTAATATATATGTAAAATAAAAAAAATTGGGACTAAACTCTTTTTTTTTCCTTGTCTTCAATCATAGTTCGCTCACTTAAAAAATCATAAACAAAAGAACCCTCACTGATCATCCTGTGACCGGTGATCATAGAAATTTCGACTTAGGTGGGTTGAGGTTGGCATTTTCTATAATGAAGTTGTAATGGATAACTGTTTTTCATTGTCACGGTTTTGTTATCGTGTAGCGCATTTCTATAGAGCGAGAGAGACTTTTTCACACATATAGGGATTTCTGCCAAAACCAAAAGTCACTGTAAAGACGAATGACTCCTTTTTTTGCTTTGGTGAGAACGGGAATAAATTTATTATTCCAGTGAAATTGAATTATTAAATTGAGTTGATAATCTTTTAAGCTATATTTTAGGTAATGGTGAGTGGGGTTTAAAGCTGTAAAAGAATTTTGTTTTGTAAAGGAAACGGAAGTTGATTATTTAAATATGCATTGGTGGATTTTGTTACTTCTGTTTCTTTTCACTTGGTTAAAGCGTTTCCCTTTTGCATTCTTTTATAAGTTTAAAATGTAATTATCAATATACGTTCAGTATTACAAATAAAGTTTTATTTATTTGTAATTTTTGATGTAATATTGTTGAGAATGTAGTTATTTAGTATTTAAAGCTGTTGATGCCTCTTTTAATAATTTTTAAAAGGCAAATTATATATGCTTGTATTTTTAATATGTATTTTGAGTCGTATTATTTATATTAACTGTGATTATTGTTACATTTTTGTTAATATCCATATATCACGTGTAGTTTGCATTTCTGACTTGAATTTGTTCTTGATTAACGGAGCATTATAATTTTTTTAATTTAATAACAGGTAGTAAAACTCATAATTAAAAATTAGCAAAAGAGTTATTAGTTGCTATCTTCGCTGAACAATTTTGAATAAAACTTCAAATTTAACAGAAATCAGTTGACAGTATCAGTTTCAACAGAAATAAAAGAAAAATTATCAGTTGAAAAACTTCATCTTGAATTGGAATTATTATCTAAGAAAAATTTCAGCACAGTTTGGAATGGTAATCTAATTCCTCATGAAAAATCATTGGAGAAAATTGCCAAAATGATAAGGTTATGAATCGTTAAAGTACTCACCAAATCGGAAGGATGGAGTTATTTTCAAACTGAGGAAAATCTTATTAATAAAAGCGCTGGCGAGGAAATTATATCCAAACGTGAATTAGTGTATAAACTTATAATGTTTAGTGAATAAAGTTAATTTAATTGGTTAATCTAGATGAGAAAGAATTTAAAATTTAATCCTTAAAATAATTAATATTGAAGAAAATTCAATACTAATTATTCGAAATCCCAATGAAACCATCTCTCATTTCGCTTCATGAATTACATCGATGTTGTTATATTATTATAAAATAAGCCGAGCGAGAATTTGGTTCAGTAAGTCATTTTATATTTGCTGCCATGATTTTCCAAACACTGAATTCCGAAACGGCAACTCCTATTGGGATGTTGGAGGAGGAGTTTGGTTTAATCTAAAAGAATTAGGCAAACAGCGTGACGAACTTTATATCTCCACCTTAAAGTCAATAGGGAAAAATCGAAAGGCAAATAAATGAGAGAATATGGCGGTAGGACGTTAAACAAAAATTAGTTCCATAGAGTTTAGTCAAAAGAGATTCCTCTATTCATTGGTATTTTTGATCCAGCGCTAGAAGTCTTTGGTATTTTTCCTGTATATATTGCCATTGAAGTTAGAGATAATGTGGTAAGCCAAAAAAGTGTTAGGATCGACAGCAAACGTGTCGCTGGAAAAAAGAATTTTCTCTATTGGATTTTTTGAATACGTTGGGAGGATTTGGAATCTCATAAATTCGCTTGCTCTCAACTCCAGTAGTCGGGGTGGGAATTCAGAAGATATAGGTGAAACGGAGGCTAATTAATGAGGATATACTTGGAATTCTACAGTATTAGGTGTTGCTAAACAATGGCAGTGAGAAATACCAAAAATATATTATTCTGGATATGAATAAAATGCAAGCAATGGATAAAATCGAAACATTACGTGATCATTGAGTCAGTGAAAACAAGAATGGTGGCTGTAATGTTTCGATCGGAGCAAGAGCACTGTACCGATTCAGTGATTGATTGAATATATAATAATAAAGAGGATAAAACTAATTGTTATGAAGTTTATAATTACCTTTTTCATAAAGATAAAATATTTGTAGAGAGTATTGAGCTATTTGTAACTTTTAAGAGAGGCGGAATTTGAAATTGCAACTAGCTCTTACCTCTATTCTTAGCTGTCGCATAGGATCCAAAAAAGAGCCTTGAGCGGATTAAATATTCATTTTTCTGGGAAAATCTGAAAGGTTTGGAGTCATGCGATGCGTTCCATTTAACTTAGAAGGTAAAAACTAATAACAGGGTACTAGTTACACCAATATCGACGAGGCTTGAACTGCTATTCCAACTGGTCAATATGGATTTCGATGGTGGTCCAATTGGTCAATATGGATTCGAATAGATTTGAAGGAACATAAGTATAATTTATGTCTAACTGATCAAAACACTAGGTAAAGAGAGGTAAAGACTGGGAAGCACATCTTACAAGTGGGTATTACCTCGATGTTTACTTATTTGAAATTAAAACTTCAAAAGTTGCAGAATAGGCTTAACTTGCTTTGGAAGTACAGCAAAAGAAAACTGCATATTCGCATAATTTAAGAAAATCTAATAAAATCTTCGAAATAGGAGAAAAAGTACTTTCATAGATACCAAACTCATCTTTCAGACTTTCTTACGGATCATAGAATCCTGAAACTAATGAAGGAAAAAGGAACTCGCATTCAATTTTGTTACAACTGCTTGATGACCTGATGAAACAGATCTATTAAAATAAGTTAAGGTATCATATTGCTAGTGTAGTGTTTTTTATAAGGAAAATGGAATGTAAATATTATTTTTAATAAAGATAGAATTCGGTAATGTTGAAACTTTATTAACTGCTACAAAACTGTTAATATTTTTTTTGAAATTCTTGATAATCTTGATGCTAATCATTTGGAAAGTTCTAAACTGAAAGAAAGTGAAAATCTAATAATAAAGTCCAAGTGTCTTTTTACGAGGCTTGTGCTCCTAGCTGAGGTCGATACTCGCACAATATAGCTTTTATCCGTTGCGGCTTGGAAAAGGTCTCATAGTTAAATAGAGAAAGGAATATTGTAGAAAGGAAGTGGAAATTCTGCTCGAAAATGTGCATTTAAATATAGACAATATAGATAAAATAGTTCATTGACAGTTTTAAATGCTATGTTACAGGTGGACTTCCATAATATGAAGAATCTTTCATTTTTCCTTTTGTGTGCAAAGAAATTTTCAGTGGCTATATCTTTTGTTATGTTGAAAATGCTTATTGACGAATAGAGTTAGATGATAAAGCATTCCGCTACATCACTGAACCTTGTGATCAAAGGATTTTATGGAAGTGTTTTTCATTTACATTGTGGAGTTTGTTCCAACTTGTGATGGAGAGGATCAAAAGGATGGTAATATTAAAAAAAAATATTTAGAAGTCACCGAAAATTATGGAGCCAACTCTATGCAAAAGAATTTTATAAAAAGATCATATTGTTTGATTTCTTAAAACGACAATAAACTGAACACATACAAATATGATCTAATGGGATCAAATGTATCTTGTGATCCTCCATGTAAGACCCGCTCCTCCGCTCCGAACGACGAAGGTTGCAAGACCAGTCAGGAGGGGAAAGGTCACATGGTATCCGAGGGGTTGAAAACCAGGAGAGACGAACAGGAAGTGTACTAAACAGATAACGACGAGGGACGACGAGCGAAGGTGGCGTGGTTCGCCATGAACGAGATGCTTGATTCACTTTTATGTTTTACATTTTTAAACCGTTACTGTAAATATGTAAATAATATAATAACCTAGAATATGATGGGTTCCTGTATTTATTTCTATTCAATCAACATGATTGAACCGGGCGATTATTAAGATTGAACTGGATTTAAAATAATCACTCAGGCCTAGACGTTAAGTAGGCGCCAGCCGTTGTTGGAACAGCCACAAGAAATACACGTAGGATGTGTAAGGAAATCTTACTGGCGTAGTCGGAAGGATCCTACCAAGGAAATGTTGGAATATCTACTGGAGTGTTGCCTACAAAAGGTTAGAGGTGAGAGCTTATTTTTATTATTGTAAATGCTTTTCCCATTGAATTGAAAATATTTATCGTTTGTCTCAGAAACGTGCACATCAGCGTCATTTTTTTTTGTTGTGAACACATCAGTGTTAGTTTTCAGAGCACATCAGTGTTAATTCTCAGAACACATCAGTGTTAAATTCGTGAACACATCATTGTTAAATTTGTGAACTCATCAGAGTTAAATTTTTGAACACATCAGTGTTAGTTTGAGAGAACACATCAGTGTTAAATGTGAGAACACATCAGTGTTAGTTTGAGAGAACACGTCAGTGTTAAATGTGAGAACACATCAGTGTTAATTTTCTGAACACATCAACGTTAAATTTGTGAACGCCTCAGCGTTAATTTTTAAAACACGTCAGTGTTACATTTGTTCGAATATTTATCGCAACAGCGTCAAATATTGGTTAAGGAGCTTTTGTGGCAGTGCGTTTCGAGACAACGATAATATGATATTATAGAATTGAATTTTATAATTGGAAAGACCTTGCAGAAAGAAGCAGTGATCTTTGAATAAATTAAAAGTAGTTAAAAGATAGCACATCAAGTGTATCTGTAAACCTATTCTTACACCACGTGTATTTCTGATATATCTAGTATTATATTTGCTATTATAATCATTATTGGATTATTTTATATTTAAGCAACAAGCTTAAAAAGTACAGCAGGAAATTCTGTTGAATCAAATATTGTTCTGAATGTTGAATATTAAACCTGGATTATTTTTTTAATTCATTTTTATGTTATTGTGGTTTATTTAATAAGGTAAACGAATGTTAATTAGTTCTGTTTGTTTGATTGATGAGTTATGCTGTGATTTTGGTACATGAGTAATCTGCAGAAATACTCGTATGAATTCATATTTTCATTAAGTGCTAAAGTTAATTGAATGTTTTGTTAAATATTATTAATTTCATTATTAGTTAAATTTGATTATTTCACCATTCTTTTTTATAACCTAGTATTTTAGTTTGAGTCTGATAGTAGCCATATAAGTATTTAAGCTATACTTCTAAGGAAACGAAAAGGAGAATTCCTTTAATGAAGCTAGAATTGCTGTTTTGTTTTCTGCTTTAACAGATCCTTTACCTTTTAACTTAATATAAGCCAGTATTTTGATTTGTGTTATTTTATTTGTATACCATTCATTTTTATGCAGAATTCTTTATTTTGTTGAATTGGAATAATGGCATTCATAGCTAAAGCTAGGAAGTGTGATCTTCAGGAATTAGCTAGTGAGTTAGGTGAAGAGATTGATGGGAATCACACGATTGCTAATCTTAGAAAATTGATTTTAAATTCCAACGAATACGAGGAAGAATTTGTAAAGGGCGTTTAAGAAGGCATTGTGGAGAGGAGACAAGAAAAAGAAAATTTGGAAAGACAGGAAAAAGAGAGGCAATTTGAGTTAGAGAAAATTAAATTGCAAACTTCGATTGAAACTCAATCCCTAATGTCAGAGAATAATGAAATGAACAACAAACATAATTCTTCAGAGTTACAAAAGATACTTCAGAAGTTTGATTCCAAAAATGATGATATAAGTCTTTACTTAGTCATATTTGAGCGCCAAGCTAAACGATTAAAGATTGATAAGACAGATTGGGTCACCCAATTAATGCCACTTCTTCCGTCAGATGTTGTTCAGATAATAGCAAGGGAACCTGAAGAGGAATCAAACGTTTACGAGTATGTTAAGGAATTACTCTTACGACGATTTAAGTTGAGTGCAGAAACCTTTCGATTGCGGTTTGTACAACATCAAAAGAGAATGGAAAGTTCATGGAGGGATCTGGTCTTTGAGTTGAGGATCTTCTTGGAGGAGTGGTTGGATGGTGTTAACGTAAAGGATTTCGAATCATTGAAGGATCTTATGGTTGTAGATCAAATTAAAAGAAGAGTTGAAAAGGAAGTTCGGGAACATTTTGTCGACACATGGACAAAAATCTCGTCTTCATCTAAGCTAGCCGATCTCCTGGATGATTACGACGGCGTAAGGAGAAGCTCAAAAACTGGACATATTCCTAGTAATGATAGGAAACGAACAAATGGGAATTTTGAAAAGAAAAGTCCTATTGCCCATGACAAAAATGCAGTGAACATCGATTATAAGAGACCCAGTAGTCCTCGGAATTGGAAGCAAGAACGTTCCGATCGGCGTCAATGTTTTGAGTGCGGATCATCGCAGCATTTACGAGCCCAATGCCCAAAGCTAGCTGAGAAAAAGAATTTCTCAAGGATTAACCACGTGACAAGACGTTTGGTAGAAACGACAATTGAGAAAAGTGGATCGCAGAGATTTCCAGAGAATGTTACTGAAAATCAGACTGATGAAGGTAAGATTCTCACAACGCAGTTAAAGGCACCAGAAAAAGATATAACGCGAATCAGCCCCCTACAGAAAATACCAGTGAAAATTGAAGACAATGCATTTGAAGGTATCGTGGATACAGGTGCTGAAATCACCATCATCAGACAGGATATAATTGATTCTTGCTCTAAACAAGAGGAGGGCAGCATAAAAATTATATCAGCCTTTGGGGAAGAAGAACTTGCCCCATTAGTTACTATCAATGTAAAAATTAATGATGGGAAGCATGGCAATGTTCCTATTACTTGTGCAGCATCGAAGAAACTAGTAAGCGACATGCTGATCTCCTCGACTACATACGAAGCATTATGTAAGAAAATAGAGGTACATACATTACCTGTGATAAATAATGACGATTCGGAGCAACCTGTCCATGAAGAAACAAATCAAGAAGAAAATCCATTGGAAAATTGTTTCTCAAAGTTACAAAAAGGAGATGACTCTCTGAGGACGGAAGATGGTGCGACTAAAGAGATCCATGTAAATAAAAGTCGACCATACATAGCACGACTTGAGCGAGTCGGAGTGATATATGACCAAGACAATGAATTCGGAGAAATATTTCCTGCCCCAACCAATTGCAATCAGAAAGGCAAAATCAGTCGTGATATAAGAACGCAAATTTATAATCAAGGAGAGGAGTTATCGTTACAACAACAAGCTGAGCTGATTGATATCTTATCTAAGTACACAGACAGTTTCAGTAAGTTTCCAGGGAAAGCTAAGGTGCCAGGGCATAATATTAAGGTAACTAACGACTGTGTCCCTAAGCGATTAGCTCCATATCGTGTCCCAATTGTTTTGCAAGGGGAAGTCGAACGCCAAGTTCAAATACTTTTAGAAGCAGGACTCATTGAACATAGTGAGAGTGACTGGGCATATCCCGTAGTGTGCGTTGCTAAGAAAAACGGTAGTATCAGACTGTGCGTAGACTGCCGTCAGTTGAATAAATATACGATTGCAGACGCCTATCCAATGAAACTGGTTACTGAATTATTGTATGAAATTGGAAAAGCTAATTTTATATCCATATTAGATCTAACCAAAGGATATTGGCAACTTCCCATGAAGCCTGAAGCGAAGCATTATACAGCTTTTATCACTCATTCTGGGTTGTACCAGTGGAATGTGATGCCCTTCGGTATGAAAAATGCAGGAAGCACATTCCAAAGAAGCATGGACAAGATCCTCTCAAAGCATCGAGAGTATTGTCGTGCCTATATTGATGATGTCGCCATTTTCTCCAGAAGCTGGGAAGAACATAAAAAGCACATTATGGAAGTATTTCGTACGCTTCAAGAGTCCAACCTTACCATAAATCTAGAGAAGTGTGAGTTTGCCAAAAAGGAAGTGAAGTTTCTTGGCCACATCGTCGGATCAGGAAGGCACTCCCCAGATCCCGAGAAAATTGAAGTCATAAAGAAGTTATTGAGACCTACTAATAAGAAAGAAGTACGTAGTTTGCTAGGACTTGCAAATTATTACAGGGACTATATCCCAAACTTTTCTTCAGTAGTATTACCACTAACAAATCTCACCAAGAAAAATGTACCCAACAAAATTCCATGGGCCAAAGAACAAGAGCAAGCATTCCAAATCTTAAAAGAAGAATTAGTCAAGATGCCTTCATCATACACCCCACAACTGGATAAACCATTCCAGTTATACACGGATGCCTCAGCAACAGCCGTTGGAGCCTGTTTAGCTCAGATAGGTGATGATGGGAAGGAAAAACCCATTGCATTTTTCAGCAAGAAATTGACTGCAACTCAAACACGGTGGGCTACTATCGAGAGAGAAGCCTACGCCGTACTGGAGGCCTTGAAGAAATACGACACATGGATATTTGGTGCTCGTGTTCAAGTGATCTCCGACCACAACCCTTTGACGTATCTCACTCAACAAACGCCTCACAGCGCAAAACTTACACGATGGTCGTTAGCTTTACAGAGATACGATGTGACAATATCCTATCGAAAGGGGAGTAAACATTGCAATGCAGACTCCCTATCTAGATTGCCATTGCAGCAGTAAGAAAGAAAGGCTTTCAGGAAATGTACGAAAGCATTTGTGCATCTGTTTTGTTACTTTTATCACCAATTTTGTGCATATTTGATATTTTTTTATATTTTTGTTTGTCTTTATATTTTGAATTTGTGTATGCGTTATTTCTTTTCTTTGGGAATTGCATATCAGTTGCTCTCCCACCTCTTTCCTGCTCCTTTCCTAGTTGTAGCGACAAATACTGCTTGGAACTATGTTTCATTTCAGGATCAACCTTTTACCGTGAGAGATGATCAGTGATAAACAACCCGTCCAGTTCTCAAGACGCAGCATTGTCTCTAAAGGTGGGTTCAGACGAGGCTTATTATTGCCGGCAATAGAAGGTCACGCCTACTTCAGGAAAATCACGTGACTGCAACGGGACAATGGCAAATGGTTGTCCCGTCGGGACAACTATTAGCCATTGTCCCGACACGTTGTCTCAACTGTTCACACGGGGACAATAGAGGGACAACAGTAGATAGACAATGTTTGCGCGCAATAAAAAGCCTCGTGTGAACCCACCTTAAGGTGACAATGTGCTTCTCCAAGGGGGGGCGTGTAAGACCCGCTCCTCCGCTCCGAACGACGAAGGTTGCAAGACCAGTCAGGAGGGGAAAGGTCACATGGTATCCGAGGGGGTGAAAACCAGGAGAGACGAACAGGAAGTGTACTAAACAGATAACGACGAGGGACGACGAGCGAAGGTGGCGTGGTTCGCCATGAACGAGATGCTTGATTCACTTTTATGTTTTACATTTTTAAACCGTTACTGTAAATATGTAAATAATATAATAACCTAGAATATGATGGGTTCCTGTATTTATTTCTATTCAATCAACATGATTGAACCGGGCGATTATTAAGATTGAACTGGATTTAAAATAATCACTCAGGCCTAGACGTTAAGTAGGCGCCAGCCGTTGTTGGAACAGCCACAAGAAATACACGTAGGATGTGTAAGGAAATCTTACTCTCCAATAATATCGATTAAATAGATCCATCTCATAGTATAAATCCTTTAACTAGAAAATTATCAAAATTTCTTCTTCTTATTTTCAAAACTGCAAGAAACCATTCCTATTGACACTCTCATTTTTTCAGTGCTTTTTGTCCTATAATCAATTTATATATTCAGAAATTTAAATCATTCTTATGCCTAGCCCTTTTATGAGAAAGATCTTTTTCAAGTATTTAATTCATGAATACTGTTCATATTTACTAAATGAGGATAAAAAGAATATTTAATAATTTAATGGTTTGTCTAAAATGCACGATTAATAGCGTTTTGAGCAGCTGAAAATGAGAACGTCGTACTGAATGTCACAATATGTATATACAGGATTAGCAAGAAATGAGTTACAATTTTCAGAGGGCTCTAAAATGCCTTCTATTGGTCCAAATAAGATAAAATTTGAACTACAGATTATTCAGATGATGCGTTTTACATTTATTAAATAAAAAAAAATTGTACAAAAATTCAACAATACATGGCGCTGTAATACAAATGGCAATTATTTGCATATATTGAAAATGTGAAACATAATTTTCTTTACAGTACATGTCTATTACCATTTTTCTTTGGATAACAAGAATGAGAATTCTGCACGAACATTAGTTTCTTCTCTGCTCGTCATACCTACGTTGAAAGAAAAAGCGCTACTGGTGAAATTGTTCTACCAGAACCAACAAAACTCCTTTGCAGCTCTAAAGGTATTTCGTCGAATGAAGCAGATACGAAGAGGTCCAGTGTCTCCAGGGGCTCTACGAAAGATGATGCAGAAATTTGAAAAAACTCGGCAATTTGACATTCTTTCAGATAGAGGACGAAAAAAATCCTGTCTTCCCTTATCGAACATTTTACGACCTCGCTCGTTGAAGGCAGCAGTCAGTCGCCGTAAAATAGTGTGAGTTTGCCAGTTGTTTCCTGTGTTCTGGATATGCCATATTCAACTGTTCGAAAAATCGTACTGCAGATTTTGCTTTTTATCAATACAAAATCAAGTTTGTGCACCTGTTGCAGGACGGGGACTTAGAGGTCCGTAAAACTTTTGCATTTCCGTTTCTTGCTCGAATGGCAGTTGACACAACTTGGCCATGGAAAATTCTGTAGAGTTATGAGGCCCACTTTTGCCTCAATGGGCAAGTTAACACCCACAACTTTCGAATTTGGGCTGAGAAAAACTCTCACGTAATCCAGGAACAACCCTTGCATCCTGAAAAAGTGACAGTATGGTGTGGTTATAGCTACCTTTATCATTGGACCGTATTTCTTTGAAGATATAACTTCAAAGGCAATCCAAATCTGTTTCGTCACAGGTCAACGATACCATGATATGCTGCTGGATTTTGTAATCCCAATTCTTCTACAGCGTGGATACTTTCAAGACATCATTTTCATGCAGGATGGTGCACCACCTCATATTGATCGTCGTGTAAAACTATTGTTAATACAGCATTTGACAGAAGTACGAGTTATCAGCCGTCATTTCCCAATAGCATGGCCTCCTCGCTCTCCAGACAGCACCCCTTGCGACCTTTTATTTGTGGAGTTATTTGAAAGAAAATATCTAACGTCAAAAGCCATCACCTCTATCATATCTGAAGGCGCCATATTTTTAATATTCCGGAAGACTCACTCCGATTATCTATAAAAAAAATATGGTTCTCCGATTAGAGCATATTGTTAAAAATGATGGAGTACATATTGAGCAATTTTAATTTTACCTTATTTAACAATTATAATCCATATTAAATGGTTTTATGTGTATTACAACGCCACCTAACAGGAAATTTTTGTACTAAATTTTTAATTTAATAAACAGAACGCAGTTTAGAGCCCTCTGAAGTGGGTAACTTATTTCTTGCTAACCCTCTACATAATTAAATTTTAAATCAATAGATAATAGCGACAGACCAGTCTTACTTTCAACATATATTTTACAGTGGAATAATTTTAATGCTGTTTACTTAAATTGTAGCAAGTATGCCAATTGTGTTCACACAGATATACGAGCAATTACTTGGGAATGCGTGAACTTAGTGGTTGAGTCTCATCATCTGAGAATCTTGGTCTCTAGATCCTCGAATCCACAGAAACTATCCATGGGATGGTGCTCATTAACTGTGCAATCATTGGTAAGATGTCCACACAGTAATGGGATTTAGAAGTTTGAAAGCATAGAAATATTTCACTATTCAATTTTATAAAAGACACAGAATGCTAATGTGGCTTCGTTGCTGATTCTCATCTAGACAAGACAGGATTCTAAGCAGGATTTTATGTACGTGGATGTGGCGTACATTGCTATTTGTCGAAATACATGGGTTCACTTAATAGTGTGATGCGTAAGTGTGAAGATAGGATTCTGGCCCAATTGCAGTTTACCTAATCTGATTTAAGTTTAAAGCTATGGGATTTACATTAAAGCAACCATGGTGTGCACTCAAATTGCAACATTATTCATTAAATCAAGTTAATATCAATTTGAGCGCGTGATGAAGTGTCTAAATTCCATTATGCTGCGAAACACACTTGTAGGTTGGCTTGATACTGGCTAAACATTAAAGAACACTACAAAAAAAAATAATAGCGTTGAAAAACCTCAATAACTACTTTTTCAACTAAAAGCTTTATTTTTCTCTCAGATGCCTTTTCGATTGATTTAGGTTTCTTGCTTTCTGAACCGTGATTCGATATTTAAGCAATGAAAGATTGTATCAATCTATGATCTACTGGATTATTAGCTCAGCGAGGCCGTCCTTTATTTGTTTATGTGAATCCATATCTACTAGTGCTAAAATGTTACCTGGCACTAACATGTTTATCATTTAAAAGTATCATGAGAATTACCAAAATTATTTCAAGTTCTAGAACCATATAAAATTATGTGTAACCAAATTGATTAACTTGATTGTTTATTTAATTTTTAAGGTAAAATCTTATTTAATTAAAATCGTAATCAATTAAAGAAAAATCCATTTAATTTTTGTTCGATATTTGATTGATTATCATGAAAAATTATTTATAGAATTCTATGAGTAATGAAAATATATAAATATTCAGCTTGATTTTCGCTTTTGATGGGGCTTAAAAATGATTTGAAAATTCGTGATTCTTAGATGATGAAGCATGTATATTTCTGTACAAAAAACTGGGCATATTTCCTGTGGTCAATCATAACTATTACGCCGTTAAGATAAGTCAAAGAAAATTAAGGAGTGATTTTTTCGGTTAAGAAAGCATTGCGATAAATAGTTCAAATAAAAAAGTGTGTCAAATATTTAAATCTAAAATTTGACTTAGAACAATTAATAACAACAAAATAAAATCACTTATTTTTATATAGTATAAGTAAGATACTGAATACCTTAAAATTATGTAGTGTTTTTACTGTAGTGATATATAGAAATATGAATCATTATTTATTCAAAATGGCAGACAGTTCCTTTACTACGCTACCTTCATAAATATGTAATGGAACATGTACATGGTAATGATGAAATTTCATCAAAGCAGCTGAAGAAACATTTGTTACTTCATTTGCGGTTTTATGATGTGTCATTTTCATAGATAAATTCCTGACTAAACTGATATGAGCTTCAGTAAATGTGGACTATCCATAAACTCAAGTTAATTGAATTTGTACAGTTATCTGCGCAAATGGAGAAGGAGAGTTCAATATTAACATAGATCTCCGCTAGTTCCATTAATTGAGAGGTTCAACCAAAACATTAGCATATAACTTTGTAGATACTTCTATTAGATGCTAATTGTTGTTAAAAAAACCGTATTTATTCGCTTTAAAAGTTATATTAAAAATCTGCCTTCTTATAGAATAAATAAAATGTTATGTTTCCTTATTTCTGTGATTACTCAGCCAAAAGCCACAAATTGTGATCCGCCCTCTTAGTTTCAACCATTGAAATAGCCCGTTTTGTAACTCTGACCTTTATGTATCTTTGCAGCAAAGTAGTTGAGTCTGACTCATTCATTTTAAATTGTGTTAGGGCCCTAGGTGGATTATTTGAATAGAAAACATCAACGAAATTTATTTTAAATGACATATTAATACGTTTTCACAGAAAATAATTGCATTTATCAACTTTTTTAATCAAAGCATTATTTTCACTTCGTTAATTAAACTACTATTTGTTAGAAATACTTTAATTAGTTAGAGAATCAGTAACTTGGCACTTTGAAGAGATTGTTCTCAAATGACCAAAGAAATTGTTTGCTTAGTAGTAAGTCACTCGTTCGATCAAGTTTGCGTTACGGCACTTTAATTCAAATATACTATTAGCTGAATCTTGGAATCTGAAGCAATAAAAGTGATTATAATGTAATAAAGTAATTGGAAAGCTAATATTTTTTTTAACATTGGAATTTATTTTTTTTTTTTTCATTACCATCATTCCAGCTACAGTAAAAATAATTATCGGCGTGATTACATTTAAAATTGAGTCGTCGATTGTCAGTTACTTTAAAATTCATATTAATCCTATTTAATAAGAGTTTACACCAAATTCTTTCAAACCAGATTCTTTCAAACGTAAAAGACACGAATATGTAAGTATCAGAAACGTCAAAGAAAACCACAAAAATTTCCGTTTGAAAAATTTTACACTTTTCTTTAGCTTCGTTAGTTAGTCAATACTTCTTCCAGAACAAATATTACAACGCAAGTGAAATTTAGTTACAATTGGATAAAACGAAGAATCTTTGTCAATTTATAATACGATTCGTTTCAATATCCCGAGACTACGACTTTTCGATGATTCTACTTCGCTAAGGAGGGAGGATGAGAGTATTTCTGGAATTTTTTTTTTACCTTGATTTCTGCCCCATTAAATACTTTTTTTTAACTTGTATATTAGTATCATGTCATTTCTGATCATCCGCACTCATTGCTTATTTGGATAATTCCAATGGCAAAATAATCTTTCAGGAGTGGCGCGAAAAATATTCTATATAATACCAATAAATATGATCCAGATTATTTACCGTTGTTAATTTCAAAATGTTGTAAAAAATCCAATAACAAATAAAAAAAATGTGTTTTAACATAATAATTATTATTTTATAAAAAAGTGAATTGTCAAATTTTAAGAACAGAACCCTTTATTTCATTAGCCATAGATTAATTTTTAGACGCCTTACAGTATATAAAAATTGCTCTAAGATATTTTATTGTGAATTCGCATCTTTTTTAGACAATGTTATGAGTTATCAGTAGCTTTTAAACATCCTGAGTTCTCCTATAATTCGAGTTTACTTTTTTAAATGTTCCCTCTCCTTTCATCTCACCTCTATTTTGACTTTTGAAATTTCTGAAACATGCGCAAAAAGTGCGAGGAGTTTTCGAATCCAAAAATAAACAGCACTTATATATCTGTGCGTGCTCGCGCGCGCTTGTATACTTGTGCGTGTGTGTGTATGCGTGCTTACTTGTTTGAGTGAGTGTCCGAAAAATTCAGTTATTATCATTGTTAAAATTTAATTATTTTAGCTACTTAAATTAAAACTTAAAATACATCTTAACTTTATGTATTGCGAGGCCATCTGACTTTTCCCTCGCTTCTCAAGGCCTAATTTGGGCCGCGGTGGCTTGGTGGTTAGGACACGGTTTCGGAATCTGGGGGTTTGAAGTTCGAGATCCGATTCCAACGAAAAACCGTCGTGCAAGCGGGTCTGGTGCACGTTGTCCGTCCGGGCGAAACGTCCTCCCGTTGGTGCGGTGTGGCTTGGAGAGGGGGCGCCAGCTCAGGTATCGTCTTCATCATCCGGCAGAGATTCAAAATTACGAGGTCCGTTGCAAAATAGCCCTAGGATTGCTTTAAAACAGAACTTTAATATAACTAAACACAGGTTCTAATTTTTGTAGTTTTAACTTTCTAACGTTAAATTGTTATAACAATATCAATTGATTGTAACAATATCACGTGAAAATGATATGCCTAAAGGCTGGCTTAGGTTCTTTTTGGTGAAAGACCCTTCTCGAATATATAGAAACTCTATATACTTTCCCACTCTCTTTTCTGTCTTCTTTACTGCTGTTGTGAACATGTATGGTATGTACTGCTGAAGTTCCTGGTCATGAATTAACAAAAGAATAATACTCTATAATAATTATAGAGTAATAATCAGAAGTTAAAATAAAGCCTATGTTCGAATGTTTAAAAAGTAATTGTTTTTATAAACCAAATAAATTAAAGTTATGAAATAATTTTTTTTTGGGGGGGGGCGAAAATGATGTAGGATTTTTTTTTCCAAACTATTTAGATGACAAACAGCAAACGCAATATTGAAGACGCGCTCCTAATCCTTGATAGATAACTTATGCATAACTAATGTTTTGTGAATATGTGCGTTATGTCATTTCAATATATATGTGCATTTAAATCTCTATTCATAAAGCATTTCGGTTTCTCTAATATATCATATAATATATATCAAACAGAAAATTATTCACATAATCTTTCTTCTTATTTACTTTCCTCAAGAACGATTCCTCTTGCACACGCAACTTTAAAAGGAAATTCAAAATTGTAATATAAAAAATGCATCAGACGAAGTCATGGAAATAAGGAGAGTTAAATAAAATATCAAAGAAAATGAACCGACAGAATTGTTCAATATAAACCAAATGTAATACATCAGGAAACGAAGATATTAAATACATTCAAGAAAAAGGATATCTTCTAAAAATTAAAAATATTAATGCAGTTCTTATTACTCATCATATCGTGTAAGTTTAAAGACGATGAATGAAAGAAGTCAAAGCCGTGAGCTTTGAATACCGATCATTAGATTAAAATATGAAGGAAATCAAAAGAGGGAGACACTTGAGTGCCCTCTTGCTAAAGATGAGATAAGTAAGAAATGAATCTTTCCGTATACAGAGGCGAATCAAAGTGATAGCAGCTTTACTTTGAGGAAGAGCAGAGCACAACTTTCTTCTTCTTGTGAACGACCACCACGCCAGGATGGAATGTTGCTGTATCGACAGGATTAGCAGATCTCAACCAATGGAAGATTTAATGGAATGCAATTTATTATGTATCTCCCAGTTGTTTCTTACCAAGTAGAATAAACACTACAAACTGGACTTCTTAATAGTTTCCCCTAATCCTTTAGATTAGGCATTTGAGAAGAAATTCCGTTAGAAGTATTCTTTGCAAACTTTCATTTCACAATGCATTTTACCCTGAATTTTTACTAACTTCCCGAGATAGAAGTAGAGTGCGCAATAATAATCTGTTAATCTTACATTCTTTTGATAATTTCTATGAACAAAAATAAAATTTACGATCAGTATCTCATACACCTGGGCGTTTACCGAATGGAGTAAATAATTCTAACCCACGTTTAATTTTCTAAAATTAATTAAAGTAATTTCATTCCATAGAATAATAATTGTGTTTTTAATTGTTCATCGTAATCGTAAGTCATGGAAATAATAAAAAAATTAAATTTTTCATTATGCTTGACCTCGAAATTTTAAAGTAATGCTTCGTTGAAATTTTTAATATGAATGCGATTATTTAATAAAATTAATTGCATTGTGAAAGCATAAATGGAATTTTTTCTATCATCACTAATGTATAAAATCAATTTCATATTTCTGGAGCAATGAACATACTTGTGAATAAAGATCTTAACACCTTATGCAAGCCAGACTCATATTTATGTGGCATTTCCTCATGTGCCCGTGGATCAAAATTGTCCAAATATCTTCAAAATAGTTCATAATGTAATAAATCAGCAAGAGAATCTCAGTTAATCAATTTTGTATCTAAAAATATGTAGGAGGGGTTACTGATACGAAATGATTACGTCAAGAATTCTTAACAGGACCTGCATATAAAGCATGAAATATTGTATTCATTTTATAACAGTGGCACATAGAATTATTCACAGTCAAATTGGAGAGAAAAGAAACTTTTATTTACTAGATGCGAGCAGTTCAGATAACTGCATTGCTATTAGCTTGTTAGATACTATTTATATAAAATTTAAGAATTTAAAATTCAAATTAAGTCAATTTGCTTATATGATGAATTGACATTTACAAACATTTGAATCACAAATTTGAATACATCGGTAACGAAACTCAAATAACTAAAAGTTTTTCCTCAAGTTCGAACCATCGACCGGGCGATCCGCAACCAAAGACGCACGAGGCCACTGTGGCAAGCGTAGATCCCATCATAATATGAAAATAGAAGTCAATGAGCAAACAATGTTATTCTTAATTTTAAAAGAAAATGGAAAATTTATCACTAATTAATGCTAACTTTTCTGAAATTATTTTTTAGGAGGTTTATACCTTAATACAGATATCAGATGAATATTTTGCTGAAATTCATCAAAATTATTTGTGCTTAATCGTTATTTTGCTACAGAATGGCATAAAGTATGTCCTATATTTCATTTCTTTCATGAAAATTATACTTTTATCTTGGTTATTCTACAACCAAACCTTTCAAAACCATATGCATCTTTAAATATAATGTTTCATTTGTTATTAAATATAATATTTATATTAAAAAAGCTAACTAATAATTAATCTAGCTAAAATCTAGCTAATAGTTAATCATGGCTTATTTAACTTAACATAAATTTTCTTGGCAAATTTTCCCCAAAGCCAAGAACTCCAATTATTTCTGAAAAGACTTCATGCTAAATTTTTGAAGCAGAATTTCATAATCTTTTAATAAAGTTAACGGCGAAGGATGAATTAGGGAAAGTTTCATATTAGCGAAAGTTTGCAATTATTGCCTAAAATATTTTGCTTTCAAATTACTCTAAATCATCTTATCGTCTGAAGCATTTCTGCTTGTTAAGAAGGATCAAGAAAGAATATTTATGTTCATTGAAAGTCCGTAGTTAAGGTTATTATACTACAGAAAAATTTCTAGTTTCTGATGACAGCATTTTAACTCACCATTTACTTCGCTTCAATTTACATCTGAAAACTTTCCTACTTCTTAAAAATAATT
This sequence comes from Argiope bruennichi, assembly GCF_947563725.1. NCBI lineage: Eukaryota > Metazoa > Arthropoda > Arachnida > Araneae > Araneidae > Argiope > Argiope bruennichi. The sequence continues at coordinate 2,420,673 of NC_079163.1, read as the reverse complement.
TTAATAAAACTTAAATTTCGATGAAGGAATTCAGCTTCTAGATACATGGATTTTCAAAAAAGCTATCACTCGGACTTCCTATATAATAATGTATCTCGCAAATTTGTTTTACTTTTTCTCATTTAGCTGTAAAAGCCTGCGTCTATATTACTCATTCCCCCAGTCCAAAGAACACTATTTTGTTAATGGAGGAGTGAAGGTAACTTGCGAACGTTCTACCCCCTGCAGCTAAAGAAAGTAGTAGCTCGTTTCAGCTAACAAATCATCACATCAAAGATTATTTTTATTGCTAGTTTCTTTATTTGCTCCTTTTTTATATTCTGAGATACTTCACTACCCCAACTGTCACTTGCAAAGTGCTCCCAGCTATATACGTATTACGAGTCTGATGCAAAAATCTTATCATTGGAGATGGTCTTTGGAAGATATAGAATGTGAGGAGGCATGTCATCGTACCAAGAGGGATTTCTCAAATTTTTCTTTTATCCTTATAGGATGTACTTTTCGAGAAAATATTAATTTAGAGTAATATTTCTACAACTAATAATCACAGAAACATTACTATAAATTATTCGTAATAAGGCAATGATAATAGCCATTAAGGAATCCCGAATTTTAAAAACTAAATGGTGTAACATTTAAAAGCACCTGTTGTTTCAATTTGGAATCAGAGCTGATTCAGAGGCATATTGATAGAAATGCTTCCTCAAAGCTGTAAGAATATCATAAAATGTTTATAGTAGATATTCGCATGAAGATAATTTAATAGTCTTAGATTTTTACAAACACTTCTGATGGGGTACTAAGAGTAAAATATATTACTACCTAATCCTCTCTTCTTATGGAAAACGGAGAGCTGATTTTTAAATTCACCAATCTTTCTATACTCAATCATACCACAAGCTTACGCATATTGTAATGAAATCCTGATAGTAGTACTCAGAGTTTTCGTTTCTTTAATAAATTGAGAAAAATAAGAATTGTTTTAATAAAAGCTTTTATACTTTTAAATAAGCACAAAGCATTTCAATATTTATCATAATTTGTTATTTATGCATTTATTTATAAACATTTCCATGGTTATTAATAATTTACTCGTAAATTTGGGTATTTGCAAAAATATCAGATTTTTGCAAGTTCTGTAAAATATGCAAGATTATAAAGCTCTGTAAAATAAGTTTCCAATAAATTTCAAAATCGAAGTTAAGTTTTCTGCGTTAATATTTAGCTATAAATTAGAGCAAAAAGATATATATTACATTAAATTACTTTAATTCCTCACAACTGTTTCTCATTAAAAAAAAATTTCTAGTAATTAACTTTACAAGCATTTTTCTTTCTTAAGTAAATAATTGCTCAAAATAAAACCAGTGTAAGGATATTTTTAACAACCATTTGTCCACTAATTTGAACACGTATACTTTAAGTGTTACAGAAACCCAAATAAAAAAATTACATTGTAAGCTACTTCTTTTCCATTTTTTACATTCAAACTCAAAAGTAAAATTTTAAGCATATAATGAGAAATATAAGGTCATTCAAATGAGGATAAATTGAAATATTTACAAATTTTTACTCATTAGAAATTAATTATCACTAGTTAGCAAAGCAAGTGCTAGGTCTTTATGTCGCTTACGAAAATTTAAAAGTGGGTATTTTTACTTCAGATTTACCTTTTTTCTGCTTCTATACTATTACAAATTCAGTATTCCTATTACATTGAAATTCTCTGTTCTTACTAAATTAATCAGCCTGCTTTCTAAACATGATGGATGTTGGGAAATAAAAAATGCTAAAATTTAATCAAAGGGAATCAAGAAAATTCTTTTAAAGAACGGAAATGAAGGCAAAACCCATTCTAATAGGATATTCAAAAAATTATTTTGAGATTTCTTTCGCTCTTAATTTGAATGCAATTTAAATTCTGCATTGCACGATCTTAATTTTTCTATAAAATGTGCTTATGCGCATAAATCTGTGAAATGTACAAGATGATTGAATTATTACTTTGAATATAGTTTCATTGAAAACTAAGTAATTGAAATAATAATTGTTTAAGTTTTATCTCAAAAAGATTTTATTTTTATCAGTTAAAAGGACAATGGAGAAGAATTTTATTAACCCAATATTATTCAGAATTAATTAAAAAAAGCTGAAAAGTTTGTGCTGCTATTTGAATCACTACGCATTGTAGAGTTAAGTTCATACATGTAAATATTGCGCACCCAAAAAGCAGTTATAAATTACTTTTTTGATATAATTATCGCAACATTTCGTTGCAGATATTTTTAGTATGATGATTTCATTTAGTAAAACATCAAAATTGGAAATGCCTTAAATAAGTAATGAAATTTATGCCAAAATTATTAATTTATTCGAAATCAAATAATCTCCCAAACATTTGACCCAAACTCCGTTTATCAAAACATACTCTCCGTCTAACTGCGACAGACATTGTTTCTTCTGTGACTTCTTGCGATTTGGAAAGAACAAATTTCCTCTTCCTTTGGGAGAATTTGTACCAGTCAAGAAAAGCGAGTGAAAGTATTTGATATAATCTGAAATTACTTAGACACGAAAGAGAGGAAGTCTTTTCACATCAGTGTTACCTCAGTATGCGGAGAATCAACCAATCAAAATATGCTGTGCAATGAGTCATTAAGTTCTGGGTGCAGCTGTGGGAGAATTTGTAATGCGTGAGAAAGGATATATTGTCAAAAAATTCATATGCGATTCTCCATGTGTTTATATGTTTTAAGATTCGAAACATATCATCGACTCAGATCGTTTCATAGCGTCAGAAGTACTTTTGGAATGGTGAAAGAGTATTGTTTTTTGAAGGGTTGATACATCCAAAAGTTAAAAATCAATGTTTATTTTTTAATAGATAAAAATACAATTAACATATTAGAATAGCGATCATAGTTACTGAATCTTTCTCATCTTTTCAATTAAATATAGCTAAGTATAGAATATGATTATTTTACATAAGCATAAATTCTTTCGCTTGTGTTGCTAATTTCCAAAATGTAAAAGAAATTTTAATTTTTTATTTAAAAGTTCTGCCTCTTTTGCATCCTGTTGATAATATTAAGGTCGACTTCAAACTATTTAAGAATAAATGCATACTTTAACATACACCGATGCATTCATCGAAGAGGCTTTCAAAATAATTATTAAAAAAGCTTCCATTTTTTTTAATCATTTGCGACATTTTGACTGTAGTGCAATGACAATAGTTTTAGAAACGATTACTTGCCTACATAGAAATTAGCAACATTACCACCCCATGCTTTTTATAATCATGGTCACATGATTGCAAGATCCTTCTGAAAATCCTTGTAATGTTCTCACGGTGGCTCAGCTCAAGAACATTTATATAAATGTAAGAGTAACATGTTTCGGGTTCACTTTTTTACATTAATTAAATAAAAGCATCTTTGGATTTATATCACTGTTTGAGTCTACAAAGACGAAGGGTTAAGAAATGACTGAGACCAGTGAAAAGTTGTTGCTATCAACAAAATGATATTTAATTGAAGCTTTTGTTAGCGAGCAAAGTTTAAGAATTTTTTTCTCTTATTTGTTTGTAAATGCTTCTATTTGGTTTTTGTATTCAATGTATATATATATATATATATATATATATATATATAATTAGTAATAAAAACCAAGTTAATAGGGAAAAAAGAATTCAAATTAAACCAAATAAAATAAGAATCCAAATAATACCTGCATGAGGGTGACACTTGAGAAAGTCTTCATGCCGGATTCTTATTTTAGTTGGTTTAATTTTGATTCTATTTTTTCCAATTAACTTGGTTTTTATTACTAATTGTCTAGATTAATCTGTGTTTTATTAGTAGCTGCATTTGCGCTCTCTAAATACTATGGTGCTTTTTATGTTTTTTATACTCTTTTTTTTAGTTTTTAGTTTGATTCCGAAATAATTTTAATTTTAGATTGTTTCAATAATAGGTTTTCATTTCATAATGCTTATATTTTTGGTTACTATATATATATATATATATATATATATATATATATATATATATATATTGTTACAAGTATGTAAATATTGCTTGTATTTGTCTTGAAATATCTCAGACAGATCTGAAGTACTCGGATTTTGGCGAAGAATCGAGCAACTTACGTGTATTTTACGTTAAAGGTGGTATTTCAAGTGAGCTGGCCACTTGGCGACCTTTTGGCGAGATTCTTGGCAATTTGGCGATCATTTGGCAATATTTGGCGAGAAATTGATATTTCTGGAAGGTTTCATCACCGAAGTCTAGAACCATTATTAAGCCAGATAGCCTAGAAGCTTCCAGAACCTTGGCGAATTTCCGAGATCTTCACGCCAAGTCGGGTATAAATACAGCCGCCCAGTATAGTGTGAGTCACAGAGAAAGATATCCATAGATTAACCAAACCAAACTAATCATAGATAATAAATAAATTTGTGCTTGTAAAATGTTATCTATTGGACATTAGCTAATACTAAAATTTATTATGAGGTATAAAATTTCTTCATGAAGTAATTTTGTAAGTTAATAGTCAATAGAATCAGTAAAATCGAAAGAAGAGTTGCATTTTGGTGCATGGATTTTTTATGAAACATATTTGAAATATTCTGAGTTTAACATAGATCAAATTTGGTTATTTTGCTACAAATCTAAACCTCCCTAAAAATAAATTATGAAAATATTAGAAATTTGAAGTAACTTATTAATTTGTGCTTGTAAAATGTTTTCTATTGAAGAAACATATAATAGAAATTATATAATTTAGTATTTCACACAATTTTTAACCAATGCATTAAATTTTAGTGTTAAAATAGGAATTTCTGTTTAGTATTCATTATTCTTTAGAAATTATTTGTTTATTGCTCACATTAAGCAATATAAAAGTGTGCATAGTAAAGAAAATATTTTTTAATAAGAATTGTATATTTTTCTGTTTCGAAGTTTTAGGAAATAGCTTTTAAAAACAGATGATATAGGCAATATTAGATATTTAAAAGTAGATGTATTATATATATCAGTAAAATTATAATGATTAATTATACAATTGAAACTATGATTATGTTACCATTTCTTCCCATGCATTTAACAATGAAAAGAAATAGGAAATATCAATGAAGGAAATAAATCTTATAAGTCAATAGATGTGCAGGTGAGTAAATTTCAAATTATTTCATATAATTTTAACATTTGTTTATTTTTTTAAAGAGCAATAAAAAATGTCATTCTGTCAAAAGCAAATATTTTATGGAATTTTGAATTATCAAAATAAGTAACAAACACAATTATTCATAAGTAAAAAAGAAAAGTAAACTTTTCTAAATATTTCGAATTTTCAGTATTTTGACAAAATTTTGAAAGTACGATAGGTTTAAATATTATGACACTAGTTTCTAGAGTTCGAGAAAATTTAACAACCACTAAACTAATATTTCAGTTTGACACCAAAAAGTGTTCAGAAATAAATCGTCTAATGATTGGTATTTGGTCGCCCATTGCTAAAATACATGGGGAAATGATTGGTATTGGGTTGCCCATTGCTAAAATACTTGGGGAAATGTTTGGTATAACGTCACCCGGGATAATAACACGTCGCCAAATGATCGGCAAATTCGGCGAAAATAAGCCGGGACGATCATCGCGCGGCGAACAGCCGGAGGACATGATCAACGAAGGGTCGAGATCGCCTCCGATCTTGCCCCAACCTCGCTCGTTCTGTTGGGCGATGCTTGGCCAACGATCTTTTGCTGCTTGGAAAATGAATAGAAACAGCAGAATTCCTTTGGAAGATTGACAAACTATTTGACTGTTAATTCAAGATCATTGTATCATGAAAAGAAAGAATTATGTGCATTTACAAAGGACAGTTTCCGTATTTCATTCTGGAAAGAAATGATAGAGTGGATAGATAGCAATATGGCATTTTAGGAGGATTGTAGTAGCATGTAAAAATGGTTGGATCTTAACTTTAAATGCTTTCATTGGAATTTCGGAATATTTATTCACTAAAGTCAAATTTATCCTTACCAATAGATTTAATCAAGATGCTTTAGAGAATGCATTTTCTTCTGTTAGACGACATGGAGGTTTCTGAGACAATCCAGATGCTGATGAATTCAGACATACTATTCACAAAATAATAATTACTAATTTTTTTTTTTAAATAGTTAACAAATAAAAACTGTGCGGTTGATGAAGCTTCTACTTTTATCGATTTTACCTCTTTAAACTGCCGGCGTCCTAGCATAGGGGTAGCGCATCTTCCCCGTGATCTGGGCGTCCCGGGTTCGAGTCCCGGTTTGGGCATGGTTGTTCTTCCTGTTCTATCTGTGAGATGTGTGAATGCGCCCTCCTGTAAAAAGGGGTTGGGCAAGCGAATGAGTGATGCGTGAGTAGCAAAGTCGTACTCTTGGCCCTAGTTGGCGCTACGATAAAAACAAGAGGCGTCCCCCTTAGGCTTAAAATCGGCTGTGTTTGAACAGCAGGCTTGTCCGTGGCAAGTGATAAGAAAACAAACAAAAACAAACAAACCTCTTTAAACTAAAAAGAATTGTGTGAGTTTATAAATGAAAATTCTTAGGACTTGGATAAAGGAAAGAAACAATATGACATGAATAACTTTAACATAAGTACTTTAAATATAGTGGAAGAAAATGTTTTATCATGTGTATCAGGTTTTTTAGCAAAATAGTTTTTCTCTTTTCATGAATGTATTAAATGCAGAAAATTACTTCTAAATGATGAAAAAAATTTAGATAATCATGCAATTTTTTTTTACAACCTACTATTCTTGAAAAAAATTAAAAAGGGTTTTATATGTATAGTTTTTTAAATTTTATTTCTTGAAAATTAATCAGTAATAATTATGTTAGTTTGTTGTTTTCAGTTTTCCACTTTTTGAATTTATCATCTGAAACATGTTAAAAATGTGACTCAAGCCAATTGTATTTTTATATTGTAAAATTAGCATTGTTACTGCATAAGAAACTTTTTTGATAGATTTTAAATTTATAAAAAGAGTTAAAATTTATCACTCCTCAATTTTAATTGAAATTTCTTTTTTAAATGAGCTTATGCTATACTTATTAATATTTTTGAGCGATAATATTTTTTGCCATGTAATATGTGGATTGTTTTACATTATTTGGATTGTTTGTTATTTATTACACGATTATTCTGTAACACTAAATATATGTATTTAATTTTGTTAGAATTTGTAAAAAAATTCTGAAATTAATTTTCACTCTTAAAATGATTTAGGTAAAATTAAATTAGAGTAGCCAAACCTGATATATGACAGTGATTAAAGCTAGTATAAATACAGAGTAAAATTGATTAGAAGTGGTCGAAATTGGAATAAAATATTTTTAAATTCATAAATTGCAGTTTAAAATCTACTGATATATATTATAATTAATAGAAAGTGAAAATTAATTATCAATGATAGAACTTAATATAATATGCAATTCATCCACTGTAAAATTTCAAATTTGTTCTTTAAGAATCCAAAAGTAAGTATTTACCTTACATATGAACTGTAAAAAATCATTTCTGGTGGAATAAAATTTTATTTTTAATAATTTGATGGAATTACATAGTGAAAGGTAAATGTAATTTAATTAATCTGAAATATGGTAATAATGCATCTGAATTTCACTAGTACACAACAAGCAGAGATGAATTCTTTTGTTTTTATATAAGAAGGGAGAAAATAAATGAAAAAAAAATCATTTCAGATAACAATTTATTACGGGATATTATTCCAAGACTGAAATTTGGCTGAGAAAAGTCAATATAATAAATGCAATTGCTTTGTTGACATCCGTATCATGACGCCACGATGACGTCATTCCACCGCGTAATAGTTCCAAGTCGCAGGTAACAACAGAGTTGGCGTTACTGTCTATGTGAATGGCCATGTTAAAAAAGTTGCCATTAGTGTCTATGAGAGGGAGACTTCTGGATCTCCTTCTCTGTGGTGTGAGTAGTAATGAAAAGGTTCAGGTTTGAATGCGATTTCAGAGCATAGAAGCTGTTATCTGTCTAAGGTATTTGAGACTTCTGCGCTTGGAAGCTGTTGCTGTATATTAGCTGAATTGGAGCGACATAATTGTAACTCGTGTCAGTGAAATTTCCTGCAATTTCTAGAAATTTTAACGAATAAATGTCTTCTGATATTCAAGAGACTGTTTTATCGACGCTCAATCCACATGAAACCCGAAACACGAAATTCCTCGAACGAACACGAAACGAACTCGAAATTCCACACGAAACACGAAAATTCCTCGTGACCCGAAAATCCCCCGAAATTATGCTCAAGAGATATACCATTTTAACAGAAAGGAAATACAAAATAACAAATTAGAAAAAAACCACAAAGTAAAAATACAATAAAAACAATAACAATAAAAACAAAAACAGCATTAAAATTAAAATTAAAAACGAAAAGGCCAGAACATACCATCCAACAGTGAAAGAAACTTTAAACAATCGATTGTGATTTCCTGTTTTTGAAAGTTAACGGTAAATTATGTAAACAGAGGTAGGCACCCAGCGCCATCTATTGAGTGATCCAATATGCAAGTAAATTTCTATTTTTATTTAAGCCAAAAGATTAATCCCAAACCATACCTTGTTTAATTAAAAAATTGACATTACAGTAATTTCTAGGAAAATCATTTTTAATTAAATTTTTAAGGAGGATATTTGATGCTTCAATATAAGAATTTTTATTATTGCAAACCCTTTTGATCCTATTAACTTGTGAGAAAATTAGATTTATGAAAATTTTAGAGTTTAGATTGGAATGGTAGTTACATAGTTTTGTTATTTTAAAGTTGAAATCATCCCTTTTATCGTATATACCAACTATTGTTTTATCATTAGAAATTTCGATTTTTAAATCCAGAAAGGTAGCCTCAAGTTGATTTATATTTGTATCTTTTAGAATTAAATCTTTTGGATAGCAATTAGTAATAATATTAGTATTGTCGAAGTTAATCAAAAGTAGGTCATCAATATATCTCCACCCGTTTATTAAATTATATTTAATTATTTTTTTCTCATAGTAATACAGGAAAATATTAGCTAAAGCACTTGAGAAAGCTGTCCCCATTGGAATGCCCTTGACTTGTTTATAAAAATTAATACCATTAAACACGTAATTTTCAGTAATATTAAAATTACATAACTCAAGCCAGTTATTTTTAGGAATGATATTTTCATTTAAATATTCGTCATATATAAAAGTGCAGACCTTTATTAATTTTTCATGAGGTAGATTAGTGTATAAATTTTCGAAATCAAAAGTATTAAGTTTATTAATGTTGTTATCTTTAAGAAAATCCAATACTTCTTTGTTACTAGAAATAATAAAGTTGTCTTCATTTTTTATTTTGTCCAGGATAATTTTTAAGTATTTAAAGAAATGTTTACCCGTATAGTAATTATAACTACCAGTGCTACAGGTTACGAATCTGAATTTTAATGGATTTTTATGAAATTTAACTGTTGGGAATAAATAAGGATAGTTAAGAGAGCAAGTCTTAGTTTTGGTTTTTTTTGCAATAGCTAGCATTCTTTTATCTAATTCCTTTTTCCCGGTGTTCTTTAACATATAAGTTGCATTAGAGTTATATTCATTAATTAAAAGTTCTTTATAATAATATTTACAAATTAAACAGAAATTATTTGCTGATTTATCTATTACTGTAATAACAAATTTTTCTTTTAAATTTTTTATTTCATTTTTTAATGTTTTACTAAAATAAATCCCACGTTCTTTAGATCTGTCAAAATCAGTATTCAATTTTATTTTAATTTCCTTTAAAATTCTCACTTTCCATTCCCCGAAACCTTCCGCAGGCCAGTGGTATTTTCTAGATAATTTGGCAATAAAAACATCCAAATCATTACCAATAGAAATCAAAATTTTGTTATGGTTTATTTTTTCTCTTAATCTAAATTTTGTTCCTCTTCCCATCAAATCTCTTAAAGAGTTGGATTCAATAATTTTTAAATTACCTGTAATAATATGACCTTTATCAATATCTATAAAATCTTTATATTTTTCCTTGTTACAGTAACAATCTGTTTTATTTATTTTATCTAAATTTTTGCTAAATATTATATATATATATATATATATATATATATATATATATATATATATATATATATGATAGGATTCAGTTCTACCAGATGGCAACACGACCATTGATTGGGACATCATAATGCTTAATTTATTTCTTGATTCTCGACAGATAAAGAATATAAAATATAATGATAGAATGTTGACGATACTGGTGCGTGATAATTTGAATTGATATTGTAAAAGGAAATCAGTCTTCTTAATATTTTTTTTTATTTTAATTGTTTCTGCTCCTCTTAAATGTTCTATGTATGTCCCTTGACCTTTAATCAGAATATTTAAAAAAATAAACAGGCAGGAGTATCGCATCCAACCCCCCATAGAGTCTATGGCCAGTCGAATTTTGACCATCCCATAAATACTCTTTGGCAGAAAGTATAAAATTTAATGAATAACAGAAATTCTAATTTGATATTCATAAGAATCTCTCATGATTCTAGAAAACCAAATACAAACAATGGTATTGTACTCTCAATTATGTGGAAGTGATAACCAAACCAATTGTGGAATCTTCTACGGCGGCCATCTCTTTTAATTATGATATTATTTCAAAGAAAACTTATAACTTATGATCATATTTCATAGATGCTTAATTTAGATTTTTGATGTGGCATAGACTTTTAAGTTTATGAAAATATAATAAAATCAAAAAGTTATCTATAAAATTATTTAATGACATTTTATATTTGAAATTAAAGAAACTTATTGCTATTTATCATTTATTTCACGTTACTTTAATGTTGAAAAGAATTTTTCTGTTTTCTTGTACGAATATATTGATATTTGAATACCAGTGAAAATTATTAATTCGAGGAAATGTTTTGAAAACTTTTGAATAATTTGATATCAGTAAAAAATTTGCAATTTGAAGGAAACACTGAAATAATATTGCTACTTATTATATCATTTATGCTTATTTCAATTCAATAGCTATGTTTTCTTAATGAATATCACTTGAAGAAAATTTGGAAGCTAATTATAAATAAATACATTAAAGAAAAGTTTATTTTTGAATTTTGATTTATCATTTCAATTTTTGAGTATCTTAGAATTCTAGTTGATAATATAATTTTTGAATATCTGTGTGATTAAAATATACAATAATGGAAACTCTTAACAAAGTCTCTCAAAACTAATAGTATGTGTAGCATAAATCTTCAGATCGTTTCATTTTTATCAGGGATTTCTGAATGAAAAAATTGTTCTGGAATGCGAACATTTCCAGGATTTCAATTTAGAGGAAACAAAACAAAACCCCACTCAATGAATTTTCTCTAAGATTGAATTGAGATTTATAACATACTCCGTTTAGATTTTTTCACCGATATGTAAAAACATTGCAATAATATTTTTTATAAATTTATTACCGATTGCATTGTTGAAAATGATTAGATCCGATTTCAGCCATGATGATGCTTTTGAAACATTACGAAAATAAGATTTTTCTATAAATTAAAATACTGATGCTATCAAACACAAAGAAATGCATTTCTGATTCTAATAATCGTTAATTAAATGAGATTTCTAAGGAGTTATCTCTATCCTTTGATACTTCTGAGAGCAATTCAGGAACTGATAAGAATTCATTTTATGCTTTTATCTTAAAGACATTGATTTAATAAAATATTTTCTGTCTCGAAATAATTAAACTATTGAAACATTCATGTCTGAAACTGAGACTATTTTTGATTCAGGCTTAATAAAAATCCTAATCCATAATTTTATTTTCGTGAAGAATGACATGATAGTTAACACGGGTCCGCGTAAAGTTTCATAGTATTGATTCGTGGATTGAATTAGGATTGAATGAAATCAAGTTAATTTGTATCAAATGTGATTAAATGATTAGGATCAAATGAAACGTCATTTGTAGACGGAGTTCCTTAAAAAATTAACGATTTACAATTTCATAATATAATGTAATCTAGGCATTTAAGATTTTACAGAAATATTTTGTAGGCAATGAGAGATTTAGCTCATGAAGGTTCTCTTGATGGTTCCTCCTTATTTGATTGTTAATGATAATACTTCGGATTCGTATAGTAATTCTTTTTGATTGCAATATTTTTAAATTTAAGGAATTGTTGAAATTTTTTGAAAAACCTTAAGATCTCAAGATATTTTTAATCAAACAGTGAGAAAATTTCATTCCTCATGATACAAAATACAAGGTATCCTGAAATAGACTGACGATTTAAAAAAATACATAACGTGAAAGCGGTTAAGGTTCGAAAATCAATTCTTGTAGCAAATTCATGTGACATGACATAAATTTTTCTTCCCACAGTTTTTGATTTTAGTTAAAAAAAATGTCGATATATGGCGCTGCAAGTTCTTTTTATCGTTCTTCCTGCATGTATCATCAACCTCAGAAGCGATTACTTTTTAGTTTTAAAGTGAGTATTGTGTGATTGGACAAGCAGTAGAGAGATAAACAGCAGATTTTGTTGAAAAATTTTGAAAAAGACGCATTCGTTGGAGGAAAGAACGTTTCTTCTATCGGAATTCTACCGATTGGGGGAGAATGTTACTGCAACAAGAAGTTTTCAATGTGAATTCCAAGTCGCTAATGGTCAGCAGCCGAATATAATAAAGTAACAGTACAAGAAATTCACATGAACATTTATTATTGCGGATGAGGAAGTCGGAATTGTTGAACGACACCGTTCAGGCTATTATAGAAGCAAATGTACAGGTCGCTGAGGAAACAATTGAGGGCTCTCTCAGAATATCAATTGGAAACACTGTAGACGCATGCCAAGTGTGCAAAACGGCGACGCATAACATATTGCTCCAGTGCTTGGCCTTGTTCCCGTACAAAATCCAAACACAGCAACCGTTCAATCTCGTATCCATAGAGAAAAGAAACATGTTTGAGAATGAATTGCTAGACATGATTGACGGTGACCATACTGATGTGAAAATATAGTTTTCTGATGAAGCACATTTCCATCTCGATGGATGCATCAAAAACCAAAATTGGAGAACTTGGGGGACTGAGAATCCCCAGATTTGTGTTTTAAAATCATTCTATTCTCAAAAAGTGACTGTATGGGAAACTTTTTCCAATAAAGGTGTAATTGGATGCTTTTTCTCTAAATGATACAAAGGTTTCAAAACGACGCAATCAAATTTTAAATGATTTTGTGAACACTGAAAATGTTTTGTCAAGATGGCCCGAGGACTATCCATATTGCTCAGATTTTCCGTTTTTCTGAGAAATATATTGATAACCATGTAATTGTTTCAAATTACCCATGCTCACCAGAAAGAGAATACGTTGCGCTATCAGTAGCACATGTGCAACCATTCCATTGACCACTTTCCAGAAAATGTCATCCAATTTCGTTATCGGATTACGATGTGTGATTGCGGCTGATGGTAGACATTTCGAACATATTGTACTGTGATTTTCATTTATTAAAGGATTTCGAAAAATTGTGATGTGTTTTTCTATTATTTCTTTAATTACATGTTTATTGTCTGCATCGCCATCTATCGTCAACTCTTTGAACTAAAACCAAAAACTGCAGAAGAAAAAAGTTATGTCCTATCACATGAATTTACTGCAATAATTGTTTTTTTTTTAAACCTTAACCATTTTTCTATTATGCCTTTTTGAAAATTCTCGGTTTATTTCAGGACACCCTGTATGAACGCAAACGTGTCATAACCCATCAACCAATTTTCTTCTCCAATTCAACCAATTTCTAAATGACAACATTCCAGTGAACCAACATTCTCATCAACTTCCTTTTGCTAAATGGAAAAAATATGCTGAAGTCAAATTTGATTAAATGATTTAATTTGTAAATCCAGTTGTTCTTATTATCCGGTGCAGATAGTTTTGTTTAAAAAGAAAAGTAGAGATTATAAACATTCTGCCGGTTAATTGATTATCCAAAATTAACAGAGATTAGGCTCGTTCTATCATTAATAGAAATTTTAGATAAATTCGATAAATCCAAAATTTTCACTTCTCCCGACTTTAAAAATGGATTCTTTCATATACCGATGAATCCAAGTAGTGCGAAATATATTTCTTTTGACATCTACAAAGGATAGCTGAGATCCATTATGACCATGAAAAACTCTAATGATTTTCTTCTATTGTTTTGGGAAGTTTTCTGATGGTAAAGCAGGATCTTCTCATCTTTTCACAAAATAAAATTGAAGGATTTCAGAGATTCTCCAGATAGCTGCAGATTATGACCTCCAATTAAAATTAGAAGAATACTAGTTTTACAAAAAAAAACAGAATTTTTCAGATATACAACTGAAAATGGAGCAAAAAAACTTTCACCTTCAATAGAAGCTTCTTAAAAATTCCCACGACTTAAAATCCCAGAACAAGTTCAAAGCTTTCTTGTTTCAGCGGATTGTTTCTGAAATTTTTCCCAAATTAGGCGTTCTAAGATAAACCATTAAATTATTCAAATTTGATGTTAAATAAATTGCAGCTTTCAAAGCTCTTAAAAACTAGTTTTTGTGTTTTTCAGCAGAGTTTTCCATTAAAAATTCCTTAGATTTCGGAACTGTCCTATTCCAACAATCAGATGGAGTACAATTTTATCGAATCGAATATTTCAGTCGTAAAATTACAGTTCAGAAAGAGAAATATAGCATTTAGGAATTAGAAGCTCCATCCATTATTGAGACGCTAAAATTTAAAACTATTTATTACACACAACTCTAAAATCATGAATGATAATAAACGCTTTCCAACAGACGAAGCACAAAAGCAACCTACCAGCTAATATTGCTCAATGGGCATTGATATTAGATGATTTTGATTGTGAAGTTTATCTCAGTCCTGGTAGACAAGTCCAAAACAATGCTGCTTTTAGTCGTTAGTCCATTCTTGTTATTTCCGCAAACGATGTTACTCAGAAAGTCAAAAATACGTAAGATCAGGATGAGTTCTCATCTAAAATTAAAGCCGTGATTAAATTAACACAATTGGAGGAATTTTTTCTTAAAAATGGTATCTTACATAAATTAGACAAGAATATAGAATTTCTGGTAGTCCTACAAATGATGCAGAAGGAAATAATTTTCAACGCACATTCACAAAATCATTTTTCTACGTAAAAAACTGAATCAGTTGTATCTCGTAGCTTTTGCAACCCCCTATTAGAAAGAATTAGTTCAAGAATTTATTATTTATTTATTTAATACTCTAGAAAGCATGATAAACGAGAAAATTATTTCAACTATTTCTCAAAGTTGATCAGTCTCTTGACTGTGAATATTGCAATTTTTTAGGACATATAAAATTAAAGGAAAAGTCTTGCAAAGATTTTTTTACAGTTACTGATGCCTTTTTCAAATTATTTTGGACTTATCCCGTGAAATCTACTTCTTCTGAAAATACTTTGGACAAATCAACAAACTACATTTGACAACCCTTCCAAATTAATCACAGACAAAGGTATTTCTTTTACATTTGCAAAATTTAAATATTACTGCCAAGAAAAATCAACTGAACACTTAAACTAATTATTGTTGAACCAAATGGAATGGACAAGTTGAATGCATTCACGGAGCATTTACTCCTGTTTTGACTAAATTAAATATTAACGAACCCGATAAATGGTTCAAGTATGTCTCACAATTCTAACATATCTTGAATACCATTTTCAGTATTATATTCATAAACCATTTGACCTCTTAATTAACTTCAAGAATGATGTCCTGCAGATCAAATACCTTCTCGTAGAACATAACCAAAACATTATCGATCACAACTTTACTCAAGGAAGTTAAACAAATTATTCTACGTTTACAGGAAACAAAATATTATAATACAGTACACGTCGAAATTCATCTTTAAATGCAAAATAGATTATAAAATTACTGTACAGTAAACCATTTCGAAACTGATTGAAGCTCCGAACAAAGTTTTTAGAACCATCCAAAATAATCAAGATCAACAGTAATGATTGAAAGTTAAGACATCATGGAGATCCGACAATAATATCAATCGGCTTCTGAGAATAAAATGAAGTGGAGCCCAGTTTAATCACTTCCCACTAAATATATATTCCTAATTTTTTTTCTTTCTCATTTTTCTACTTTTTTAATCTATTCAGACTTATTGCCTACTTTGTCATCGACTCCACCCCAGCCGTGGACGTCTCTTATGCAAGACGGCCGTGTAGGATATGATTTCAGTTCCACAGTTGGCAACATGCCTAATGATAGTAGCATCAGAACTCTTTTTTTCCCGTATTTCTCGCCTGAGGAAAATCGGATATGATCAGCAAATTTTGGTGATAGAAATGCCTGAGGATTTTTTTTTTTTTTTTTTTTTTTTTGATTTTGTGAAAGGCAGTCAACTTTCTTAATCCTTTTTCTTGTTTATTTTAATTGTTTGTGCTCATACTAAATGACCAATCTAGCTCTTTTAACTGTAAATTAAAAGATTAAATATTTCGTTTTTTATCGACCTGTAGTATCACACTCTAATTCTACATATATTCTGTCGCTGTTACAAAGACGGGTGAGTGATGAGAACTGATAAGCGCACTTTCGAAGGCGAAATGATTGACGCCTCTAAATTACCGCAAAAGCAAGACGGATTATTTACATGAAATCTGTGTTAATAAGAAGGAAAATCATCATGCCCAAATACAAACAAGTGGCAAGTATTACTATGTGTTAAGAGATTAAAATTAAAACTGGAAACATATCCTCCGATTTTAACACTTTTGTCTGAGTCATTCCAGTATTGTTGTCATTCATTCAAAACTTTTTCAATTGTATTTTTAAGTTTGAATAAGGGGCTGGAATAACAATTAATTCTTCCTCGGTTGACGCAGATTTGGCATATTAAACGGCCAACTCGTTATCCCGGATACCGGCATGTGCTTTGTTCCAGGACAAGTCTATCAGACTTTCCGTCTTGGGCATGTTTAATTTAATATCATAAATAAATTTCGAATTGCACTTATTTTTTCCTTAAAATTGCAATTGATGAAAGGTTATTTGTAAAAATGTTAATTTTGACAGTTTTCCAATGCTCAGCCAACGTCAAAATCACCACTAACTCAGCCTGGAAAGACTGAATTATATCCCAAGCAGCAAAAGATCGTTGGCCAAGCATCGCCCCACGGAACGAGCGAGATTGGGGCGAGATCGCCTCCGATCTCGCCCCGACATTGATCATGTCCCCCGGAGGTTCACCGCGCGATGGTCGCCCCGACTTGTTTTCGACGAATTTTCTGATCACTTGGCGACGTGTTATTATGACGGGCGACGTTATACCAAACATTTCGAGACCTGTTTGATCAATGGGCGACCCAATACCAATAATTTCCCCATGTGTTTTGACAATCAGCGACCAAATACCAATCATTTCGCCAAGTGTTTTACCAATCGGCGACCCAATACCATTTTCCCTGTGTATTTTTGCAATGGGCGACCCAATAAAAATCACTTCCCCATGTATTTTAGCAATGGGCGATCCAATACCAATCATTAGGGGATTTATTTCTGAACACTTGCCGGTGTCAAACTGAAATATTAGTTTAGTGCTTATTCAATTTTCTGAAACTCTAGAAACTAGTGTCATAATATTTAAAACTATCATACTTTCAAAATTTTGTCAAGACTGAAAATACGAGATATTTTGAATAGTTTACTTTTCTTTTTTACCTATTAATAATAGTGTTTATTACTTATTTTGATAAATTTAAAATTCCATAAAATCCTTGCTTTTGATAAAAATTCATGGAAAATGTCATTCTAACAATTCTTCCAACTTTTTTTTAACTATTATTATAGCATAGATTTTACCACAACCTTACCCTATAAAATGTTTAAATGACATTTTTTTACTGCTCTTTAAAAAAATAAACAAATGTTAAAATTATCTGAAATAATTTTAAATTTGATCACCTGCACATCTATCTACATATAAGATTTATTTCCTTCATTGATATTTCCTATTTATTTTCATTGTTTAATGCATGGGAAGAAATGTTAACATAATCATAGTTTAAATTATATAATTAATCAGTATGATTTTAACTGATATTAGAAATTTAAAAGTGGATGTATTATATATATTACCTGTATCATCTGTTTTAAAAAAGCTATTTCATAAAAATTCAAAACAGAAAAATATATAATTCTTATTAAAATATTTTCTTTACTATACACACTTTTATATTGCTTAATGTGAGTAATAAACAAATAATTTCTAAAGAATAATGAATAAAACACAAATTCCTATTTTAACACCCTAAAATTTAATGCATTGGTTAAAAATAGTTTAAAACACTAAATTATATAATTCCTATTATATGTTTCTTCAATAGAAAACATTTTACAAGCACAAATTAATAAGTGACTTCAAATTTCTAATATTTTCATAATTTATGTTTAGTGAGGTTTAGATTTGTAACAAAATAACCAAATTTGATCTATGTTAAACTCCGTATATTTCACAAATATGTTTCATAAAAATTCCATGCACAAAAATGTAACGCTTCTTTCAATTTTACTGATTCTATTTACTATTAACTTTACAAAATTACTTCATGAAGAAATTTTATACCTCATTATAAATTTTAGTGTTAGCTAATATCCAATAGATAACATTTTACAAACACAAATTAATAATTTACTTCAAATTTCTAATATTTTTTTATTATCTCTGATTAATTTGGTTTTATGACACAAGAACTAAATTTGATCTTTGATTAACACTGAATATTTCTCAAAAATTCCGTACACAAAAATGCAGCACTTCTTTCAATTCTACAAAATTCCTTATATTTACTATTAACATGCAAAGTTACTTCAAAGTTGTAGAGATTTTACACATTATAAATGTTACTATCAGCACAAATTAATAATTTACTTCAAATTTCTAATATTTTCTTGATCTATATTTAGTTGTTTGGTTTTGTAGCACAAAAACCAAATTTAATTAATGATTAACTCTGAATATTTCACGAAAATTCCATAAACAAACATGGAACACTTCTTCCATTATAGGAAATTTTATTTACTATAAATTTACAGAGTTACTTCATATTGCATTAATTTTATACCTCATTATAAGTGTTAGTGCTAGCTAATATTCAATAAACAACAATTTACAAGCACAAACTTACTTCTTATTTAATAACTTACTTCAAATTTCTAATATTTTCTTAATTTATGTTTAGTGAGGTTTAGATTTGTGGCAAAATAACCAAATTTGATCTATGATTAACTCTGAATATTTGAAAAATATTTTTCACAAAAATCTTATTGATTATTAACTTGCAAAGTTACTTTATGGTGTAGAAATTTTATACCTCATTACAAATGTTATTATTACCTAATGTCCAGTTGATAACATTTTACAAGTACAAATTAACAATTTACTTCAAATTTCTAATTTTTTTTAATCTATGATTAGTTTGGTTTTGTTTCATGGCACAAGAACCAAATTTGATCTATGATTAACTCTGTATATTTCACAATAACTCCATACCTAAAAATGTAAACACTACCTTCAATTATACGAAATTTCTTTAGACAAATAATTTTTTTAAATTATTATATTCCCCTCTTTATTTTTAGGAGAAAAGAAAAACAACTATGCAAAACAATTTATTTACAAAGACCTTCATTCAATAATATTTTAGAAATACAAAGTAAAATATCAATTTACTTGAAATTTTTTACTGAATTTTCTGTAATGACTTATACACCCAAGAAAAATCCGGAAACTATGACTTATAATTTACAAGAATAAATAATATTGCCACAAAGTCATTTATAAAAAATTTATTTAAACTTTA
The DNA here is from genome assembly GCF_947563725.1 of Argiope bruennichi. Classification (NCBI taxonomy): domain Eukaryota; kingdom Metazoa; phylum Arthropoda; class Arachnida; order Araneae; family Araneidae; genus Argiope; species Argiope bruennichi. The sequence continues at coordinate 2,400,703 of NC_079163.1, read as the reverse complement.
TTTATTATGTAATACTTGAAGAGTTTGAAATTTCTAAAAATCCACAAACATTTATATATATATATATATATATATATATATATATATATATATATATATATATATATATATATATATATAACTGAATCTTCAGCTACATATAAAGAATTATACATTTATTTATACATTTCACTTTTCCTTTTTGATTACATTTGATTGAGATTTCATTTCATTTAGAAGTACAAATAAAACATTTGTTGACAATTGGAGATGAGTAACAAACAAGCAAAAGTCTTATAGAACTTCATAAGCATATTTTTGTTCTGATATTGGACTGTGTAAGCAAACTTTATATTAATGATTAGGATAATAAAGAAAAACTCAAACTAATGGGAGTAAAATTTATGTTACTGTTTTATGAAATGTGAAATAACTAGAAACTATTCATATAAGAGTACTCAAAAGTACCTGCTTAATCTCGAGTTTTAAAGATTTTTTTTTTTTTTTGAAGTTTACAATAAATACATTCTGCTAAACTTTTTTTTAGCCTCATGTGAAAATAAAAATAATTACACAAATGTTATTTCAATACCAAAATGTCATTTAATTTTTTTTAAACTTCTTTCATAGAAAAATTGTAAATGAAAAGGAAAATTAATTAAGCTAAATAGAATTAAAATCACTTGAATTGTCAGTCTGAAAAAATAATGAGGTTGCCATTAAAAAAAATTTATTCAAATTATATAGAGAAAAATAATAGTTGTACAAAAGAAAATTTATGCCTTTCTAACTAAGGCAAATAAGTTTTCAGATAAAAAAAAATTCAGAAATTAAAATTTACCTACTTGTGGCAATGCGATAGGCTTGAATGACATTTTACTACATTTTTCACGAAAAGACATTTCATATTTTGGCACTTTGTTTACACATATATTTGATAAATCCTTGGTTGCTTTCACTGCTCTGAGTAATTGCAACTGACAGGAGAGAAATTTCGTGATTTGGAATGTATTGAATTGTAAACAAGTTCTTAGGATATAAAGAGAAATGTGATCTCACACATAATTGTTTTAAATTTCCTTCTGATGTTCCAAGTCAGTCACATTAATTATAACTTCCAATATTTTGCACCTTTTTGAAGTCAGGAATAGGAACTTGCACAGTAGTTTCCAAACAAATTGTGAGAAATTTTTTTTGCTTATATTTACAGATTAATTTTAAAATTTATTTTGCCTTTAATTGCTGTTTCATTTTGGAAACAAAAGGTGCACAAAATTTTCATTTCATCTAATGAGAGATAAATGATATAAACTAATGGGTGTAAAATTTATATTAATTTATATTATAAACTATTCATACTCAAGAGTATTCAAATATAACTACATAATTGCAAGTTTTAAAGATTTTTTTTGAAATTTACAATAAATATATTCTGCTTATCTATTTTTTTTTTTTTTTTGCCTTATGTCAAAATAAAAATAATAACACAAATGTTATTGCAAAACCAAAACAAAAGAACGCAAATTAATATTTTTTTTAACTTTTTTCATTAGAAATTGTTGTTAACAAAAGGAAAGAAATTGTAAATGAAATGGAAAAATATCTACAATAATTTAAGAACACACACACAAAAAAAAGATAACAAGAAATAAAATCACTTGAAAAGAATACGAACAAGAAAAGAAATGGTGATGATCGCTTGACCAAACGCTAATAATATCACGTGCAACTCCATGTTTCAGGTAATCCAACGAGTTCGAACGGCTTCTACAAAAATAATCTTTTTTATTCACTATTTAGAATAAATAATATATTATTTACAAATCTATAATAATAAATACTTTACACTTACCAAGTTTCTTGAAATGATAGCATGCGTTGCTGGTTGAATTTCAAAATCTAATACACGCCAGGTGATTCATGGGAGATTTCTAAGATATATTCGCATTGTGCCGCGTAGGAAAATCGACTTTCCAGACATCGAGGCGACTATGGGCCGATTTCTTTGAAACGGTCATTTTCACAAAGTCGCTGTAGAAGTTCACGCCGATGAAAAAACGATCTTCATTGGCGACAGAAAAAAATATGGTCAGATTCCGATGTCGCGCCAATGCAACGGCGACATTGGCAAAATACCGGCGAGCTATATCAGACGGATGCGACGGTTGGCCAATCGTTTGGCGACTACTCTTGCTGCTTGGGTTGCTCTCAATATTATTAGCTACAACATGTAAATTCAAAGCAGCTGCAAAAGAGTGACTAAGTATCTGCAAAAATAAAACAAATGTAGAAAACAATTCCGACAACTTGTTTGCTTTTATTTAAAATACATTAATACATAATACATTTTTATGAATAAGACAAGAATTAAATAAAAGTTTAATTTCCTATTGAATGTGAATCAAAGAAGCAGAAGTTAATCTAAAAGGTTACTTTGAATTTACTATCCATTAAGCATATCCTTTAAGTATATAAATCTTCACTCTTCGAAAATAGAACTGAATATAAAGTGAAAATTTTGATCAGGCATTTTGGAGATCTTTACAGAATATAATAAGTGTGGTAGGTTAGTCCATAAATGCTTAAGTAGATGATATATAAAGTTTTAGAATAGGTATGCTGGAATTAATAGTAAGAGAAAAGTATTATATTATGAATATCTCTACCTGAGCTGCCAGTTTTACATTCATTTTCTTTATTCCACACACTTCAATTTGTTTTTTGTAAGCTTCCTACAGGCAGAAAATTTCTTAATTAAAAAAAGAGAGAGAGAGAGAGAGAGAGAGAAGAAACACAATTATTATACAAGTAAATGCCCACAATATAACCTATTTTATGGATTTATAAAGAGTTTATAAAATTGCCACTATTTATCCATTATAAAATTACCATTTTTGATTTATTTTTATTTATTATTGGTATTTTTATTTATCATTTATTACTATTATTGGTTATAAAATTACCATTATTTATTTAAAAACATGCAAGCACAGAGAAAAATATTAAACATTCAAATTCAGAGCTCTATTACACTAGAAAAATTACAGTAAATGATAGGAGACATTCTACCATCACATCATATTTAAAGCATTAAATCCATTAAATTATATTTTAAAAAAATATAAGATTCAATGAAATATAACTAAAAATATTATTTTAAATGATTAAATTTATGAAATATGAGAGTAATTCAACAACACAAATGGAATTTTCACATGTTCTCTAAATAAGGTAATTCTAATGCAAAAAAATGAATCAAAAGAGAATCTTCAAGATGTCAGCAACACGCTCAAAACAACAAACAACAAGCTTTAAATGGCGGCGAGTTTTGGTTTCGTTTCGAAAATTCGCGGCTTTCGTTTAGTTCTTGTACAAAGGCATCAACAGAAAAATAAAAGTTGTACAAAACAAAATTTATGCCTTTCTAACTAAGGCAAATAAGTTTTCAGATAAAAAAAAAAATCAGAAATTAAAATTTACCTACTTGTCATTCAAGCCTATCACATTGCAACATTTTGAAGTTTTATTACATTTTTCACGAAAAGACATTACATATTTTGGCACTTTGTTTAACTCATATATTTGATAAATCCTTGGTTGCTTCCACTGCTCTGAGGAATATCTTCAATTCTAAACAAGTTCTTAGGATATAAAGTGAATTGGGATCTCACATATAATTGTTTTAAATTTCCTTCTGATGTTCCAAGTCGGTAGAAACCATACTCTGTCACATTAATTATAACTTCCAATATTTTGCTCTTTTTTGAAGTCAGGAATAGAAACTTGCACAGTAATTTCCAAACAAATAGTGAGAAATTTTTTTTTGCTTATATTTATAGATTAATTTTAAAATTTATTTTATCTTTAATTGCATTTTCAGTTTTGAAACAAAAGGTGCACAAAATTTTCATTTCATTGAATGAGAGATGTATTTCATACTTCGCCAGGTTGTCATTTGGCATTCTATAGAATGCTTAGAAAATGTATGAAATACAAATTGTTTCATACATTACTGGCTTGTTTTAGGCATTATATACAATGCTTGTAACACATATAAAGAATTATACATATACTCTTCTTCAAGTTCACTCTTCTTTTTGCAGATTTGATGAACGTAAAAAACATATTTCTTAACTAGAATAATGATTGAGCTTTTACTTCTTTTAAAAGTACAAATAAAATATTTTTTGACAATTGGTGATAAGTAATTAAGGAGCAAAAGTCTTATAGAACATCATAAGCTTGATAATGTTTTCAATCTGATAATGAACTATGCAGGCAAATATTATAATAATGTTTAGGACAATAGAGAAAAATAATAAAAACTAATATGTGTAAAATTTATGTTACTATTTTATGAAAGGTGAAATAATTATAAGCTATTCACATAAGAGTATTCAAATATAACTACATAATTGCAAGTTTTATAGATTTTTTTTTGTTTTTGAAATTTAAAATAAATATATTCTGCTAATCTATTTTTTTAGCCTTATGTCGAAATAAAAATAATAACACAAATGTTATTGCAAAACCAAAACATAAGAACGTCATTTAATATTTTTTAAAACTTTTTTCATTAGAAATTGTTGTTAACAAAAGGAAAGGAATTGTAAATGAAATGGAAAAATATCTGCAATAATTTAAGAACACACACAAAAAAAAGATGACAAGAAATAAAATCACTTGAAAAGAATACGAACAAGAAAAAAATGATAATGGTCGCTTACGCCTAAAGCTAATAATATCACGTGCAACTCCATGTTTCAGGTAAGCAACGAGTTCGAATGGCTTCAACAAAATTAATCTTTTTTATTCACTATTTAGAATAAAAAATATATTATTTACAAATACATAATAATAAATACTTTACACTTACCAAGTTTCTTGAAATGACAACATGCGTTGCTGGTTGAATTTCAAAATCCAATACACGCCAGGTGATTCATGGGAAATTTGTAAAATATATTCGCATAGCGCCGTCTAAGAAAAGCAACTTTCCCGACATCGAGGCGACTATGGGCCGATTGCTTTGAGCCGGTCTTTTTCACTAAGTCGCCATAGGAGTTCGCCCCGATGAAAAAGCTATCTTCAGAAGCGACAGAAAAAAATATGGTCAGAATCCGATGTCGCGCCAATGCAAAGATGACATTGGCAAAATCCGGGCGACCTATGCGATGGTTGGCCAATCGTTTGGCGACTTCTTTTGCTGCTTGGGATGGAGCTACTTTTAAAGAATGAACTCAAATTAGTTTATTATTTTTAAAAAATGCGTTCCATAATCCTAGTATTAACATCAGTCCCAGAGCCGCCAGTGTACATTTCAAATTCAGCACCTTTTATTATTTTTAAAAAATGTGTTCCATAATCCTAGTATTAACATCAGTCCCAGAGCCGCCAGTGTACATCTCAAATTCAGGACCTTCGATATTATTTGAAAACTCGATAGTTTTATGTTCTATAGAATATTATCAATAATTTTTATATAAGGATTTAATTTTTCAGCATCTAAACTAAAAATCTGAGGACTTTTAATGGAACTAAAAATAGATTTTTCGCAACGGCATAGAAAAGGGGTATTTCCAATAAAATATTAAGTACGTTATTTGGACCGGTCCTGAAGAATTTAGCTATTTAAACTAATGAAACCTGTTGAATTGCATGCCATTAAGCAATTTGTTGCTTAGTGAAGTATCCTGCTCATACGGCAAAGCCGTAAAAGAGCATCTTTTCTCTCGCACTATAGTATCATTCTATGGTCTATTTATATAATTAAAATTATCAGTTGGTACATAAATCTTTTTATGTAAATTAAGAATACATGAGTTCCAAGTAAGTTGATTGTCTATAATTATTCCTAAATGCAGGAGAGAGTCAATCGTTATAATAGTTTTACTATCTAGTATGACTAGTATGATGGTTGCTTGAAAGTAGAAAGCTCCTTTATCTATAATTATTCTATGTCACTCTGAAAACGATAGCCAACATTTTATCTGTTGAGGTATTCACCTTAAGATCTTTTAGTTCAATGCACTCAGACAGTATTAACAGAAATCAGAAGTTTCGTACTGGAATCAGTATTAACATTCACAGCTAAAACATCCTCGTAGCCCTGGAGGGGTAATGTTTCATCATTTAACAATAAAATGTTCATAAATGAGGAGTCAGAACAGAGCCTTGAAGATACGTCTGGCTAACCTCAACAGTTACACTTTCTAAATTTTCTCTGATTGCCACAGATCTATTGCTTAAATAACTGAGGTAATACGAAAATAGTATGGAATATTATCAAACAAGGAAAATAATATATCCCAACAAGGTTGTCAAACACCAACCTGATATCAATAGCAGCCAATGCGACGAGATTTCCCAACTAAAGGTACTAAATTTCATTTTTTAGGGAATCCATGACAACGGGCAATTTGATAATTCATGGAAACTAAATTGATGCCCATGAATTAAATTAATATTAATAAATTTATTAAATTTGGAACAAAGTCTTTCAATAATGTTGCCAATAGTTGGCAATAAGCAGATAGATTGGAAAGATTGACACAAAAATGTGCGATTCCTGATTTAAGCAAGAAGGCGATCCTAGCATTTCTCAAAATGTTAAGAAAATGAGAGTATCTAAAACAAATATTTAAAATTTTAAGAAAAGAAGCATTATGTTAGGTAAATATTGCAGCCTATATCCAAAAAGACGGATTTTCGTCAAACTGCAAATAGCATTTTCAATTTCTTTTACCGTAACCACTTTAAGTGGCTAAGGAAAAATTACTCATATAAGGGAGATTAACATTTTTATTTCGAAAATTATTCATTATGTGAGTAACTCCATTTTGGATTAAAGGTGAGCCAACCCCTGGAATATTTATATTATTTACTTTTCTCTTTAATATGCATTTAACTGGATTATACTGAATTATTTTATTTTGGTTTTTATTTTAATCAATCACATAGCAGGTCATTGTGCATGCTCCTGCCTATTAAATTATAGCGCAAGAGGTTAAACAATTCAAATGAGGAATTCAAGATATTTTACAGTCTAAAACAATTCCCAAACATTTAATTTTATTCGAATATTTTATTTTGCTTCCTTGAAATGAAATTTGATTACTTCTGGATAACTTTTTAGTAAAATTACAATGGACCTATTTAAATGGGTTTATGCGTAATTCATGTCTGTTCTTGTTTCGTTTTTAAGTAATGCTTGGGAGAGCCATAGATGCACTTTGCGAAATCCCAAAATATTTTGATGTTTTCTTTTCTTAATTTCCATGTATTTAGTAAATTTTGGAACTAAAATTTTTTCTTTTGTCTTTTCTTTCTTGTCTTCCTTTTTGCCTTTAATTTGTGTCATTTCCAGGGGTAGGCAAATAGACCTGTTATTATTGGAAAGAGTTAATTCCTTCTCATATTTTGTGATTAATGTTGCATTTTCTCTTTTCAAAATTTTTGAAAATTTCCTTGGATAAAAGATTGATTTAAATTGTCTAAGAATAATTGGCTATTTGTTAAGACTCTAAGAATTTCAACAGTAGTCCATCCGGTCCAAAAGAATTTTCCTTTTTATATTTTTATAATTTTCTTCTGATCTTTAGTTATCTTCGGAACTTCCATGCCTTCATAATTGAATGATAATTTTCCTTGTGCTTTATCTTTAACCATCAGGAATCATTTTCCTGAAATATATTTCTTTGAGTCAGCATAGGTATTGATTTCTTTTCCTGTTGTATCTGAAACTTTAAATCTTGTTATGAAAGTCTGTCACTTCAGTGTTGACAACCACGATCAGCTCCAAGTGCTTTCAGAAAGAATTTTGACGCTGCACACAGTTTTTATATTTAAAAAGTTATTTTTTAAAGAAAATTTTTCTCGTGGTTATATCTTTTTATTCGTATGCGCCCTCGAATATTCTTAATGTTCTAATGTGGTTAATTTAAATTTCAAAATATTGATTCTGCAAGCGGAGTTTAATTTTATACTTCCGTTTTCATCTATTCTTCTGGTAAGTAGTTTTTTTTTTTTTTTTTTGAAAATTTTGAGTGAAATTATCCAGCTTTCTAAAATACTATTTTCTCATGCCCATACTGTTCTTGTCATTGATCTCAAATTTATTCATTCAGTATCATTGATTTTGAATGAATAAGTTTGATCAATTTTCATTTAAACAATCTTTTTAGTTTAAAATTCAGTTTCAAAATTCATGTTTTGGAAGCTAAGATTGATTTTATCGTCTATTCTATATTCTATGTTGTATTATTGATTGAGAAACTTTTAATCAGCATTGAGTCGATTCAACTCTGTACTTGTAATGAGACAAAAATAAGTCATTAAACATTTTGGTGCATTAGCTATAGCTAATTATTGTCAATTAAATCCATTGAGACACTGTCTGTTTCTTTAAGATACTAGGTCCTTAGTTCCGCATTGAAATTACCAAAAAATGAAAATCTTCCTAATAGGCTATTTTAAGACAACTATCTATAGAGACTGAGATCTATAAACTGCCTCTTTGCATAGAGGATAAAAGAATAATAAAAAAAGCTTTTCCTTCCGATTGAAAGCCGAGAGCAACAAAATATTTTAGGATTTCGCATGCGAAAACCTAAATATTTTTATTTTTGAGAACAAAATTTGCCTATGATTTGTAGTTAAGAAAAGGTTTAATTGCTAGAAGGGGATATAGTGATCTTTGATGTAACGGTATTCGTAAGAGGGTCGATTATGGCCACAAAATCCAAATAACTGAAACCAAGCATATCTTCCGTCAACATTTAATGCGCTCATTCAGCATGATTTGAATTGATATTAATATAATTTATTTTATTTGAAAAGGCTCGATATGCGTAGTCAATTTGTGATATGATTAAATTAATTCTTCCTTTATTTCCAATTAATATGGGCTTTTAATATTTTTTGTACTTTGTTCTAAATTTAAATTTCTGAAAAGAGGGATTTCGACGCCTTTTTTCGCTTTCGCACATCTTTGAGTCGAGTCGTGGTTTCTTCCACAACAGGCTCAGATGTGACGTTTTTCTTTCCTATGACTTTATCTTTAGCATTTTTAATACTGTGATCTTTGAATGTCTTCCTTAAAACCCTTTTTCATCTATATAAGGATTAATCCAGTCGTAGCATAGGTATTTGGATTGATTTGGACCATTTATTTATTACCACTTCTTCCCTTAAAAGAATGCAAAACTTCATATTCATTCTAAAGTAATCCTTCATTCTGATCTAAAGGTCTTATCCGTATTTCATTAGTTAATTCGCTTTTCACTCCATTTTCAACCATTCTTGTGTTTTGCTTTTTTGGTTTTACAGTTTCATAGTCTTCATTATTTATTTTTTGAAAAAGGTCATTAGTAAGTTGATTGATAAGGTCACTCTTACCCTTCTTATCTTTGTCTATTCCTTAATTTTAATTTCTCTTTAAGACTGATTTACTTTAGTTTGTATAATTCTTTTTATAATATCAGATGTCAATACGCTTTTCGGAATAAGCAGCACTATAAACTGTAGTCTAGTTCTCAGTTTAAATCTTGACATAAATGTATCCTTGATTTCTATTTTTTTAGAAAATTTTAACCACTCCTGCTTAAATTTTGTTAGAAGACATTGTTTTATGTTAACTCATCAGATGCATCATAATAATTTGCTACTCAAAGAAAAACTTCATCATCATCGTGACGATAAGTCTCCATTCATATTCCTTTTTTAGCCTATTTTACAGATTGAAACATGCCATTGTCTTTCGACCGCCAGAGCTCTTTCTAGCCTGAATTCACTTCCTGGAAATGATAGTGGTCGATATTAAGATTTAAGGGAAAAACTGAATATGATTCTTTCTTCGTTATTACTCTAATTAAAAATTTGCTTAACACTAGCAGATACAAGTTTTTTTTTTTATTTGGTTAATTGAAGTGTATAAAGAGTTAAAGCATAGTTTCAAAGTTTTAAAGTGTGTTAACTTAATCCAAAATGAGATTAAGTTTAATTGATAATCAGTTTCCACCTCATAGAAAATGTGTTAATAAGTTAAATAACTGTCTTGTAAATTTGGTGAATATTGGACCAATTTATCTGCCAGAAAATCAAGAAATGAATGCATTACCATTTTTTTACACTTTTCAAGGGAGACGAGATTAAAAGTAATTCAAAAAATTTTCATTAATCAAACTTTAAATCAACATAAAACAATAAATCAGTAACTTGCAAAGAGTTTTAGTATCAAATTAGAATAGGACCCTGATTGAATAATAAACTTAAAATTAAATTCTTTTAAAATTACAAATTCATCAAAGTTCATTTTATAAAAACCGTAGCAAACATGGCAGCAGATAAATGGTCGTTTCTCTAAGTTATATAAATCTAGTCTTAACTTTGCAATGAAATAATTTTTCAAAAATGTCCTTTATTTTGTGAACGACAAAAGTTTCCGGTAGATGCAGAATTAGAAATAACTCGATGAAATAAGACCAATCTTTTCCTATGAAAGATATTTTCAAATGGCTGAGAATAAACACAACACCGAAAGCAAAATTTGAACTATGTTACAGAAATGGAGTGGGAATCAATTTAATAAAGTCGATAAGCCATTTTTTAATGTATGTTTGCAATGCACTATTATAATTCGGATAACCAGGATTTTGATTATAGTTATGAATATGAGCATAATAATCACGATTAAAGAAAATAAATCTTCGGTCTTTTACTGTAAAGCTAACCAAAATTAAATAATAACTAAAAAAATAATTATTTCTGAGTACATTTCGAACTTAAATTCTAAGCATTTTATAAGGATATCAAAGCTGAAAAGAATTATTTATTAAGACATTGAAATGAATTTATTAAGACATTAAAATAAGACATTTTAGAAAAAGGGTTTCGCAATATTATAATAAGGATTTAAAATTGCCGTTAATCATATTTATTCTATGATCACGATAAGAAACACGATGTATTTTGCTTTTTTTCTTTTACGTTAGAGCAAATTTAAAAGGTAATGCTTCGCACTAAAAGTATCCTGGAAGCATTTTGAAAGAGACGATATTTAACAGTAAAATGGTATTTTGCTATCGACAGCTATATTTCTCTTAAGGATTTACACTTCTGTAAAATTTTAATTTTAATTTCTTTTACTAATTTAATCAGTTACCTATATTATCTTTCATATAAACTGCCTAAACTGAATTTTTATTTTATTAATTATTCTATTATAAGAATTTAGTGAAACTTAAGAAATGTCTCGATTCTTAGCTGAATTCAGTGTTTGTAACGATAAGATGACTGTATTACTGCATATATAAAAGTATTTTAAAACTTTCATTTCGTCTTGGTCCTTTCTAACAAAAATGGTCTTTCGCATTACTGTAAGCTCTTGTAACAGAAATAGATTACAATGTTAATTTCTGATTATTTGTTATGCAATCAAATATTAATCAGGTAAAAATCCAAATTACCTTCCTAGAAACGATTAATCAATGTCGTCTATTAATTAATAATGTAATGTTCGCGTTATTATTTTCACAAATTAATAGCTATTATGTAAGCATCACAAGCTAAATTTCATATTTTTAATTCATGACGCATTTCATTAATCTTGTTCACATATAGAGACATAATACCGAAAACATTTGTTTTCAAATTTGGAAAGATCTAAATCATTAAAAAATTTGACCTCGAGCCTTTCATGAATTTTAAAGATTGCAATGCATTTTCGACTGTAAGCCTTGTATACTAAAAGCAGATATATATATTACATATATTTTGTTAATGCTGCTTGGAACTAAAATGATATCATCGATTTCTGACGTCATATCTTCTTTACAATGACTCCTTTTGAAGGAAGAAGTTGTAAATTACATTTTGAATAAAAGTAAAAGGCAACTTCTTTAGTCTACGTGCCTCTTGGGTGTCCTTAAAGATTTAAAAAGTAAGTATGAAACTGTGCTTACATATACAATGAAGAGCAGCAGTTTAGTATTCTTTTGCACGCTTTTATAAAGGTGACAAGAACCAATCTGTTACTCGATGGATTCTAAAAAAGGGAGGGCATGAATGAAGTCGCCTTGCATATGAGATGAGAACTGAAAAATCGTGCTAGGTAAGCAAATCATGCATAAACTGCTGACTTAATCTTCTGGAAAAGGTTTTGGCTTTATATTTGTGGCACCGTAAAGAGTGAAGATCCCATCAAACACTTTTCAAAATGTTATTTAAATATTTGAGTGGTAACTCTAATGAATTCAACATGTTTCTCATTCTTTAGAGAAGAATTGACAAAAATTCTTAAATTCGTTTAATTTCATGGCTTTTTTTTTCGGATATCGTAAATCTCAGTATTTTCACAAGTTAAAAAAAATATTAAGTCTTAAAAAACTTTTGACAAGATTTCCTGACACTTGATAGTTTAGATTCATTGCAAGATTCAACGACACCATTTTTTATCCACATTGCTTGTCAGTATTATAGGTTAAACACAGTCTTCAAAATGAAATAATGTAAAACGGAAATAAATATATATTTTTTATATTTGTTTAAGAGATAATGAAATTATGTTTCTAAATTTCTTTCTTAAAATCTAAAATGTAGAATAATACCTTTACTAGATCATTTAACATATTTTATCACCAAGGTATATCAATATTGGAGAAACGTGCATTCTGGAACGTTTTAAATTTTGTTTTAACTATACTCCATGCTAGTTTTTTTTTTTCGTAATGTGGATTTTTACCAACGTTAACACCTCTATATTCCATATCTAGCATATGTTAATGAAGAAATAAGAATTTTTGCAATTTTATATATTTGGTATGAGTAATAAAGAAATCGAGTGGTTTACTTACTATGATATTTGCAGTAAAATGGGAATATAATTTCATTCCAAGATAGATTTCTTAATGCTTTTAATTCTATAAATTGCATATTTGAGCTATTATTGATTCTTCTTCCACCCTTCTACAATATGAGAAAGAAACATCTAGAGACGAGCTAATGTTAAGATAGCTCATGCAAAGTGCAACCACTTAAGAATTGCTAATTATGGCTTAAAAATTCAAATCGGTTGCTTATTTGCGAAAACACCGCAATTTTTTCTTTCTTAACATATTTTTCCCTATTACTTAGAAATATTGTAGAAACCACATCAAAATAAAAACGAATTGAAGTTTTCTTAATGAAATACAAAGCTGATATCTCATATATATAATCTTGACGTAGTCTTTTGAAGGCTTTCTTTGTCGATTTCCATTAGGCAAACATCTTAGATCGCAACTCAATCACATCGATTTGCTTGCATATCTTGCTATTCTGCGTGGTTGTAGTAGGAATGAAGACATATTATATGGTATTTTTTAACGCTTCATGTCTAAATAACTTTGAAGTGCAACGGATTATATTTATTTCCCGCAGAACCGAAGTGATGAGTTTGCAAATCCTTTTCCAAAAATGTACAAGCACTGAGTATTTTCTTACGCTTTCCTTTTTTCTGGCTTTCTTTTTTATTTTTTTGCCTTCTTAAACGTTTTGCAACGTGCTCTCATCACGGCGTTTACAAAGACACCTTGATAAAAACAAAAAATGTGATTATCTAATTGAAAGCATGAAAAATAAAAGGTATTAATGAACTCCATGCCTGCTTGTTTCACATATACATATCATGAAACGAAAAGTTCTGAAAAAGTAACGAGTTATTAAAATTGAATATAATAGAGAGAAACCATGTTCTCAAGATGTTTTAACAAATTCTTCAGTTTTGGAAAACGGGTTCTTAAAAATTAAAATCGAACATTTTTTAAAATATTTATTACAGGCTAATGGACTTCAATAAATATCATTCATAAATGAATGTTCAATTTCTAAGAAATTTTGTGTTAACAAATGTGAGACTAGCCATAAGGTATTCCTTTACTCAATAAAATTTCTTGCAAATTAATATCTAAGTAAAAGGTCTTCTTCTCCAAAGGTTTTCTGCGCAAAGTAATCTAAAATGTTCCATATCCCATCGTCTAGATATCTATGCCCTCGACATCAAAGGCAGCTTGATAACAAAGAACAAAAGATATGTTCTTATTTGATAGCGATGTTTATTTTAATTTCTCGGACGTTAATAGCGTACACTTAATGAAGACTCTCTGACGGATGTCATTAAAATTACATCTATGATTATCAAAAGACACTAAGAGTTATTCTTTGCATCGGAAATTCGAAATAATTGAGAATGGAAAGGGAATGATATTTAAATCTCTTATGGTAGATAAAGGTTAAAATCAGCACTGCAGTTTTATTGTGCTTTAATGATCTCTTTTAATTGGACAGCTATTTCAAGGGGAAAACAATATTGGTGAATGATTGCATCAATTCCCAAGAAAGTTTTCAAGTGTTCTGAAAGTTCTAATTTGCATTGTCCATATCTTTTACACTTTAGCAAAAAAGTTGAAATTTCCTTACAAATTGAGGTATGTAAACGAGCCAACATGCAGCAAAAAAGCAACTCAAAGTAAACTTGATGTTCATGCATTAGTCTCTAGAACAAAATGAATGAGTTTTATTTTAAGTACTACAGTTGCCTTATTTTAAAAACTCTAACCAATCATTTCGATAGAATTACATTTTAATGAAAGCTAATATATTGAATTAATATTAAAAGAAAATATAATGGATTCTTTAGATAATTAATAAACTTGTTTTTGTAGATGTTTACATTAATTGCAGTAGGTCAAACAATGATAGGCCAGATGATGATAGACTCTTTCGGCTTTTAAATGGTTCAGAAATTTCGATGCAAACTGGGTAGTACAAGACAATGATAAGAACAAAGCAGGGCTTTTTGAAATATAGGGTTTCATTGTGAAAAGTGTCCTCATTTAATAATATAAGAAAGAAATAAGTTGATGACTAGTCAAATAAAGTTAATTATTTCCTTTTTTAACTCAAAAAATATAAGAAAATATAAAAAAATATGAATATAAATAGCTGTCAGAAATCAGTTTCTTCTGAAAAATTTAAATCAAATTTCATTTCTTTTTTAAAATGACTTTTTTTTTTCCTCATCTTAAAAAAAACATTTCTTTATTTTTATATTTGTACATTAATGCTTATCTTTATCTGTCATATTTTAACTTTTACTTTATATCGTATGATGTTCTAAATTAGGCCTTGCCTATTTTCAATTTATTGAAAAATGTATATTTCTAAGTGATTTTTTTCAGTGTTTTGATGATAAATCGTTGTACACGACACACTCTGATTTTGATGATGCTCTTTTAATGTCTCACGATTCTCTCATTTGATCTTCAGAGAAACATTCATTAATATCATATGAATACTTACTATATCGTTAATATTAAAAAAATCGAAAATTTCATGAAATTTTAAGACACTTAATACAAATTTATTTTCTGCAATAATACCATATTTCAAAAATGGAAATGGGGTTCATTTATAACGACAGTTGATGATAATCTGGCTCATTATGTTCAACATTGTTGCTGAATTAAATTTCGAGGTAGTTTGGCACCTTCGAAAATCTACATTTGTATTTGTATTTGGGAAATCTACAATGTTCATACAGTAGTAGAGAACGTCATACACCATACGCAATATTTTGTATGTATTGAAAGTCAGCATACTGAAAATGTTGCACAGCGTCCAGGGAACTCTAATATTGATGAATAAAAGATTATTTTCTGTGAGTTTCATGAATTCATTCAGAACTGTACTCTCACAGCGACAGTATTTCCCCTATCGGCAACTTTTGGTACTTTTTTTTTTCATCTTTTCATGCCTTTCAGTCTGTATATGAAATGTGGTTTCATTTCATTCATTCGCTTTAGCTGCCGATGCCATCAAACTGGCAAATTTATTTTATGGTCACCCTGTATATAAAATAAATTCATAAATGTAATAAAAAAAATGTTTAACTGTAAAAAGTTTACTTCAATTTGTGAAAGTACTGACGATGAGGAACTGAAATTAATGAAAACTGACCGAAACAATAATAAAGAAAATTTTCTTGATTTATGCATGGACAGTAATGTAAATTTCATATTAAAAAAGCATGAGAAAAAATTAATTAAAATTTAATGTAAATACACTTACTTTTGGATTTCGAACATCTGAACTAATATATACGCAAGCACAGTACTAAATCCGTTATCTAGTTTTAAAAATTTTTAAGCATTATAGAATTAACAAAAATGAACATTTTAATAGCAACCTTATGTCCAAAATTATAATTTCATCATTCTATATGCTTCTATTCAAATCCAAACGGGACATTACATATAAAAACAGTGTTGACGCAAAAATTCTAGAGATGGGATTGATACTATAGAAGTGTCATTCAAGCCAAGAAGGCTTCATGCGAATCCTAAAACACCATCATATTTCGATTTATTTTTGCTAAAAATGATCTAATGTGAAACTGAGAAAATAATTTAGTTAATAATTACTAAAGTTTATTTAGACAGTATTTATAAAATATCTTTTAAAATGAATGTTGATAAGATTTCGATGAGCTAAATTTTCATTGATTCCAACAAAATACGATTTCAACTCATTTTAGAAGATACATACCAACTATTAATATTATCTAAAATTTTAAATTTCTAATCGACGCATATGTGAAAATGCGAGTAAGAGCGATGATCTGACGTGGTAAGTTTAATAGTGGAAGCATAAAGGGTGTTTGTTGAATGATTTGTTTTCCTTCACATTCTTTTTTAACCTGTTAACTGGATAATAAACTTACATTCAACTCACTTCCCAATGAAATATTTCGTCCTACCCGGTTAACAGGCTAGTATGTATTTTTATATTCACTTCTTCGTTTAATGGTTTTTATTAGATGAATGATAACATTGATGACTTACTAATTTTTGTCAAAGAATCCGATTCCAAGCCTATAATTTATTTTTTATCTGTAATATTCATTTGAATGGAAACAGAGCAATACTCAACATTTTGAATATATTGATTTTGAGATAAAAATAATGAAAAATAAAATTAGTACAAATTTTTTTGGCAAAAGAAATGCTTTTAATTTTGATATCAGTAGGTTACGTTTCTTCAAAAGAATCTACATTTGAATTTTCAAAAAGTATTATTTTCAACTATATACATAGAAACATATTGCTACAAACTGATAAATACTCCAAATAAAGTATTGTTCCTTTCTTAATCAATTATGCGCAGAAATTTTTCTGTGAACTTTTAGTCCACAAAAATAATTATAATCCCACAGTGTAAATTTTTGTCGACTGTTCCTACATCCTCAACTTAATTTTTTAGCTTTTTTTACATTTCCTGAGTTAGAGAACAGAAGTATTTTTTCATATTGTGAAATTACAATGTAATTCAATCATTATATATATTTTTATAAATATAGTGTTTGATAATGGATGTACTTACTTTTACTTTTTCCTAATTTTCTGAAGCATAGTAGAGAGATTTGACTTGAAGTATTTGAAAATGGTGTTAGTCAATGGAGGTTCGGATGGGTACTGGATAAACATTTCTTCTTCCATAGTTTTGAATTTTACAGTTCCTTTCATAATTAATTTTATATTTTACATCCAGAATACTTTGTTCAGTGTGTTTATTTATTAAATTAAAATTAAATTTATCTTCTTGCTTCATTATAGATGTAGGTTAAAGGAGTCATATCTATATTCTGCATTTGAAAATAGTTACACTGTAGTTATTGTTTTGTATTCGAAAAGAAATGTGCATGTTTTTGTTGATTTTTAGTTGAAAGTTTTCCTCTTTGGTCTCTTCTATTTGTTACTCCTTAGGAAGTATTTCTTTACATTATTCAACAATTGGCTGAATGGAAGATGATATCCATAGCGCCTGTGATTATCATTCGATATGTCGGTCCTCATTCCAATAGACATTTAAATTGTTTTAATTCCAGACTTTTTTAGATTTAGATTTAGTTTTTAAGTCTTCTTAATTTTTTTTTATTGTGGAGATACATATATTATCTTTTAATATATATATTATATACCGGGTGTCCCATAAATTTGTAAATACTTTAAATATTCATAAAAATTGAAGGAATGAGTATATTTTAATGCGGTTTGCGAAACTGTTATTCTCGTGAAGTGGGAGTTTTTTTCATACAAAAAAGAAAAAAGAAACAGTTCAAAAATGTGTCGATAGAGGGCACTAAACACAAGCAAAAGATACAATTCTACGGGAAAATACTTTTATTTGCATGCAAGCGATTGTTTACATGCGTATCACACCAATACTACAGTACTTGTTCTATGTGTCCGCCATTACCACAAATAACAGTTTGGAAGCGGGAGACAACACTGGTAACTGCATCATACAGCTTATCCGGATGAATGCAAGATTTCGTGGCGAATGGCTTCCTTTAGCTGCACTAACGAAGTTGGCCTATGGCGGTACACCCGAGACTTAAGGTAACCCCATAGCCAAAAATCAAGGGGTGTTCACTCTGGTGAGCGTGGGGGCCACTATGTGTAAAGTGACGACTGATAAGAAACCTTATGGTTTTGCTATAAAATTATTAAATGACATCTTAAAAAGGGCATATGAAACAAAAATTCAATTGTAAATCTATTTATATACATTTTTGTTTATGAGTTATCTTTTAGCATTCTGATGCGATGCACAGTTTTATGTGGCCTTCTATAAATTGATGAAAAAATTACTACTATTCTTCATTTACAGTTAAGACAGATTTACAGTTGCATTAATTTAACCTCACTTTCGCCTGTATCATCAACAACGAGATTCTGGAAGACTTTAAATATCTGATTAATCCCAAATATATCTTTATTATTAATTAAAATTATCTTATCCCAAATAGATCCCTATATCTTTATTCCATAAATCTGGGCTAAGATTTAAAAATCTAAGGTCGACATCCAAATTTATTTAGCAAATTTAGATTTTATCAATTAAATTTAGATTTTTTAGAGTTAGATCAAATTTTTAGATAAAGAGAAGCTACAACATTGAACTTATCATTAAACAAGCTAAATTCTGAATGTCTGAATTTGTAAATATTCATTATAAAACCTTCTAAATAATTTAATAAATGATAAAAAAATACTGTCTTTATCAAATCAAAATAATAACTAATTAAAATACTATAAAAAATAATAGTATTAAACCTAAAATTTTACCTTAAAGAAAAGGAAATTCATTAGAATGAATAATGCCTTTTCCTTCAGTATTAAGATTCCCCGTTTTCAAATTCTCTTTGATGCGCATTTTGCAAGATTAAGGTTTCTATCAAAAATTGACTTGACTATTTATTTACTGCAAATGATTGACAACTTTATTCGAAACAATTGCCTTTATTTTGATTTCATATTTCTTTTAAAAACTTGAAATCATTTAGTGGTCTATCATTTACCCTTGAACTCTCCACTCATGCCTTAACATACATTGTTCACAAGAAAGAAGCAAATATTTTTCAGACCGCTTACTTTTAGATACTTTAAAGCCAACTGCTGTTTAAAAATATTTTAAAGGAATGAATTACTTTAGGCATCCATCGATCATGGTATGAATATGGCATGCTTTGTAATGTCGAATCTGAGCTTCTTCCAATAAAAAAAAAAAAAAACTATACATAATTCAACGAGTTCCCGTTAAATGTGATTCAGTTTTTCATTTTTCAATGCATTGAAACAATAATTCATATTATCGAGAATTTCCCTCTCTTTACACATTTCTTTCAGGTA
Organism: Argiope bruennichi; assembly: GCF_947563725.1. Taxonomy (NCBI): domain Eukaryota; kingdom Metazoa; phylum Arthropoda; class Arachnida; order Araneae; family Araneidae; genus Argiope; species Argiope bruennichi. The sequence continues at coordinate 2,380,997 of NC_079163.1, read as the reverse complement.
TCATATAATTTTCCTTCTCCAAATTATTCACTTTTTCCGCTTCATCTTATTTTTTTTTCTTTTTCTATTTAAAGGAAGCAACATATGGACTACTATGCACTTCAAATAACTCATGCTCGAAACTTTTCATAGCACTAATTCAAATATATGGCACCGACATTGAAAATCTCATATCTCTGATAGAATATCATCTCTTTAATAATCTAAAAATTTAATCGCGCCTTTGATATGACAAGTAGTGGCTCAAGTTGTGTCAAAACAAAGAATTTAAGCCTTCTTTTCCAATTTCTAATCTTTTAAAACTTTCTGGAAAACCGTAACTTTGCTCCTTTCCTGAAAAATTTTCTAATTTTGGCCCCTTGAGTAATTTTTTCTGACCTTTATATGTAACAATGATAATAGGAATTTATTTTTTTAAATCTCACACTTAAATCACGTAGCAATTTACCACCTCAATGAGCGGATACAAACCTAGGCCCATTTCTTTAAATAAATCTTCAATCTTGATGTTTTTCGTCTTGCGAAATTATTTTCTATATTTCTTATAGTATTTTGATTAAAAATCAATTCTTCTATGTTATGTCCCACAGATGTAGCTGCAGCTTCGAGAATAAAAACGGCCTTTCTCTAACTAATCTGGTATCTATTGTACATCTTATATACCACATCTTATTAAAGTTAGATACGAAATTTTACTAAAGTTCAACATTTCTGTACACTCTAATTTTTTATTCTTTAACTTATCGAATGTTTTTCCTCAAGAACACTCTTGGTAACATTTCGTGAAGGCCAAAGTCGAGTAAATATCCTGAATATCTTTTTGAAGAATCTCTGAAAACACCAGCTCTCTACAAATTACAGTGAGTCTTGGTTCTGCTTTCTCCATGTCTCCTAACTTTCATCAATACTCTTTCTTTACTCTTTACAATAATAATATCGACTCACAAGATATCCTCAACTCTACAGCCCTTTTTGATTGGATAAAAATTTTCGATATTCTTCATTACTTATGACTTCTATAGCATTTAGCGTCAGTTTGTATTTAAATAATTTGTTTGAAACAGTCAAATAAATTATTTAACTGTAAACTGGCGTTCATATTTTTCCTTCATGTCTGACCAACTATGGGCATGTTTTGTAAGACTGCGCAACTAAAACTACGCCTTCTGAATATTATCGACACAGTAATTGTCTCTCTGGTAGAAATCCTTGCATTCTCCCAAAAATAAAGTATTCGCTCAATGGTGTAACAAAGGTAAATGGCTTTCAGGGCATATTATAATTTTTTCGCTCTCTGCCGTCATCATTCTCTTAGCAACCGTATATGGTGCCTGGAATAAGTTATAATTCCCCCCCCCCCCGAAATATTTAACTTTAAAAACTGGCATACTTGCACTAATATTGGGCGCACATCCCTTCTCGGCGCCTCCAAAGACTGGCTACTGGGGACGTATATCAACTGCATTCTCAAATTACTAAGTTGGCTCTCTCACTTAGGGACAGTTTAACTTCCTTAAAGTCTCACATATAGTATTTGCCTGTGTAATGGAAATTTGATTCCTGTAATTTGATAATAAATATTTCCTGATGATGATGTCATCGAGGTAAACCAGACAGACTTCATAAGAAATCCCTCCGAGAACTGTTTCGATAAGGCATTCAAATGTTGCTGGCGCATTACACAAGCCGAAAGGCATAACCTTAAACTGCCATAGCCCCTGTTCTGTGGTGAAAGCCGTCTTCTCTTTATCTTCAGGATGGATTTCTACTTGCCAATACCCACTCTTGAGGTCCAGGGTGGAAAACCAGGTATTGCCGACAAGTGTATCAAGCGTTGGTGTTTTACAAAAATTATCTGCAACATTACACCTTTTCAATACATTTCTGTTGTCGCTGACGATGATTTAAATTGCTAAAATGTACCAAAATCGTTTCTTCATTTAATAATTAATCATGTAATGAGGTATGGTTGGGCTTTTCCACCAAAAATGTCAATTTTGAAAATTATTAAATTACTTTAAAATATTTTTTTTTCAAATTAAGTTTGAAAATTAATTGAGAAAAATAATTATTTTTCTATAGTAATTTCATTATTCACGAAATTTGATAGTGTGGAACACAGCTTCTGCTTATTATCCACAATTTAATGGCAAATTTGAATCTACTTATCAATTTTTCGGAATTGAGCTTGAATTCAAAGTCAATTATTATGGAACTGACATTTCATAGCCGAAATTATTAGACCAGGTTATAAAAGAGCAACAATATAATTTAACATTTCATTCAGTAACTATATATCCCCCGGTATACTTGTTATTTAGTGTTTTTACCTTAACATTTTTCTATTGTCGACAACAACTGTTAGGAAATTTTTAATGAAAGCTGGTAATTTGGGTATACAAACAGATGATTTTAATAAAAAAAAAATAAACAAAACCTGATACTCATTTTGTTGAGAAAGACTAATCTTTGTGGTCTCTTTATTTATGAAGAATTTAGCTGTTCTAATTTTAGGAAACAGACTTTTCCTCTTTTTTGTATCATGTAAAATTATCAAACAATGTTCTGAAATAATTTATAAAATTAATAAATCAAATTCTTTTCTAAAACATCCTCTCCAAACTTTATATACTTAAATTAAGATTTCTCTAGAAACACTTAAATCCTGAATGCACAGTCAATCAATGAAAAAATAATTTGTTTCCTACCATTACATCCTGATTGCTAAGCCAAAGAATAATTATTCGTATATATTAATTACTACAGATTATTAAGAGACTTTCCATATAATAAACTCTTATGAGCATACAAAATCCTAAAACTGAATGAGAGAACCGCATTATTAATATTTGGGATCATTCTACTGTTACGCATTTCTAAATCTGAAGGAAGACAATATGAAAAATTATAATCTAGGGCCATCGGATATTAATAAAAATTAAAAATAAACGACATTCTTGTTAATTTTCAATTTAATAAATTAATGAAGTAATATACAAATATATAGATGAAAAATGAGTTGAAGACACAGATATAAGACCGCCATCTAAAGAGCATCAATTTTAGCGAAACATAAACGAAGTGTGCATATTTAAACTTGTGAGGTAAATAATACATTATTTGTTTTTAAGACGTCAGTGTTCTTAGGATGACTGTTCTATGATGCAAAAATCTTTCAAAACTCTCTATAAGGCAAGGGGCGCTATCAATTTCGGTATAGTAACTTCCTCGTATTCTATAAGAAAGAATTTTTCAAAGTTTCATTAAATATTTTTACTGCAAGGAAATTGAAATTTTTACATTTTTCTTCAATAACTTCGAAGCATATTCTCTCACAAAAAACTTTTTGAAACCTACTAAAAAAAACTTTTCAGTGATTCCGATTTTATTTCCTTACAATTTTGTCCTTTATATTAATGATTATTGTTTATTGACAAAGATGGGCGAGATTGGGTCCATCAACCTTTGTAGAGGTTAGGAACCGAAGGCAAGATGGACTAGATAACAGGCAATACTTCCGATTGCCAATATACCGATTCGTGGACTTTAATGAGCGATAAAGTGATCATTGCATCATGGGAGACGAAAGAATACTTTAAAATCACATTTATCAAGTCGAATACATTTTAGAGTATATTTACATATATAGCGCAGTCTACAACTGATATTCTTTTATCATTATCTCGGAACATATTAAGAGCAAGTATATAATTATAATACATATATATATACTGTGTTAAAATTTAATGAATTTACATATCAATAAATATTATCGAATAGGCAAAGCCGTACTATTCGGATTACATAGCTGTGAATATAGATTTTAACTGAGGTGACAAGAGCAAAGCCTTGAAGTAGAAGTTTGATAATAGAATGTGATGAATCTTATAGAAAAAAACACAAGAGGCATATAAATTTAGAAATGAATGCCTGACATTTCATATTTAGAAGTAGGAATCCCAAACATTTAAAAAATTCTCACTATGTATAGCAAAACTTTTTATTTCTTATATAATTGCGCTTATGCACATGCGCATTACAATGATGTTAGATTCATTATTGAGGACATGCTGTATAATTAAATACGTATCATTAATAATCAGTTAAAAGTAAATTTTCGAAATGAAATAAAGACAACGAAAGCCTAGTATGACTTTTCGAATAGCCTCAAACTTTTTACTCTGTGCTTGCTCAATGTTAATTTTTGTTATCTGGTACTATTGAGAGGGAAAGGAGGAAAACACACCATAAACTGGGTTTCAGAAAGCAATAAAAATCTCGTTTGAATGGTTCGTGCGATTGCCTCTTCGTGAAGTTTGGTAGTTATGGATACCTCAATGGTGCAATGGTTTAGATGTATTAACTGAATGTGACCTCACTTATTTTTGCAACAAAGAAATAAATTTCAGTCGCTTGCTTTACAAACAGTTTTATAAACGAAAGTAAACCATTTATCCAAATTAAGGTGGTGTCATTTATCTCGTAATACTTCAGACATTATCTGCATTCATGGAATGATTAGGATAAATCAAATTATTTGGGTTGCAGAATTATTCAAATTGACTTTACCTACTTATCTCGACAAAACCCATTTGATTTGATATTTTTATTTACCAGGTTGGCTTACTTCTATGTAATTTCATTATGAAAGAATCTTTTATTTAGAATACATAAAGTTAATTCAAATTAAGATTTGTATAGCAATGCCGAAAATTTAAAATATACATTAATTTGAATTCTCATAAATTTTCAAGCTTATATCGAATGAGAATCAAACCAAATTCTTAAAAAAAAACCATTAAATCCTAATCAACTTTTAACATAATAAATTGCTATCTGTTAATAGAATTATTAATCTATAATTTTGAATCTAAATATTGGAGAGAATCAATTTAATAGACTTAGTAGCTGCCTATTTTGAGCATTTTATCTTATAAGTAGAAATAATCATTTCATTTATGTTACCACTAAAATAAACGTCAACTTTCTCAAATACTGAGGCTACTTAACACACTTTCAAACTAAGTGAACTATTTGAAATCTATTACCGAAGAAATGCTGTGTTGGAAAACGTGGAATTACAATATATCCTATCCTTTTAAATCGCAGTCAAATCATCAGATGTATTTTGAGTACAAAAGCATAGCTTTATTTAATATTCATCTGAGAGTGGAAATAAATAGGAAGACGACGCAGTTTTACGAAACATTTAAAGAGCAGACGAAGGATTAAACACTGAAGTGCCATTAAAGGCGTACAATTTCATTGGCTAAATACATTTTAGCGGGTTTTGTGAATTCCAATAAAGGAAGTGTTACCCGCGAAAACATACCTTTATTAAAAAAAGCACCCAGGAAAACATCCTCAAAGTTTTTATGTAGAATTGGTCTCATTTGAAAAATGAAACTTCTGATCGCGCAAGTTTATGGAGGTTCTTGATTTAATTCGTATACTTGGATTAATATCAGACACCAAAGGTTACTGTAATTAACCCTGTTGCTGTTTTCATTTCTAATAGACACACACTGCGTTCGGATTCAATTGGATGCAATGTTTCTTATTTCAATTACAAAAATTACTTTAATTTTAAATTTTTGAGAAATAGAAATAGATCAACTTCTTTTGTCTTTAAAAAAACATTCGCCATAAAGTGCATTTTTACATATGAATTCACATTAAATTCAAGAAGATGCAAAAGATAAATATAAAAATATCGGAAACTTTAATTTTTTAAATAAAAAAAATCTAAGATAAAACTACATTAGAGAAATTTTGTCACATTTATCAGATATTTTTAATATTAACAAAATAGCTATTATTGAAACACTAGGGTTTGACGGTTTTTCAAACCCGGTTTTTTAAAGTAAATTTGTCACATTTAAAAACCTGTTTTTAAATTAAGAAAACCGGTATTATAAACATAGAGAAATGGCTGAAGCTGAAGCCAAAATAAATGTTTCAAGTGAGAAATCGGAAGATGAAGACGAATACGAATATAACGATTATGAAGGTACTCTTTATTACGTTTGTAATATAATATTCCTATTTTGTCTGACAATAACAAACAATCAGTTTCACAAATGAAAAAAAATTGCAAGTTCTTTCGAAAATCTCAGTAAGAAACATTATTCTTCAAAATTATAACAAAAAAAGAAAAAAGAAAGGAATTAAATTTAATTCTTGACTGCAAAACAAGGTGGAATAATGTGGAGGACATGATTGGAAGATTTCTGGCAGTAAAAGAATGTTCTGTTTTAGCATTTAATGATATTGGTTCTTTTTATATGTGGAATGAAGCTGAATATCCTAAACTTTTAGAACTTCATAAATTCTTGGAACCGATTCGTCTAGCAGCTGAAGCCTTAGGCCGACGAGATGCCAATTTATTAACAATTGAAGGTATATTTGAATTTCTGTTAAATGAACTAAAAAATGTAACACTGAAATAAGTTCGAAATTATTATATGCTTTAGAAGAACGAATTCAAGAAAGAAGTCAAGTAGAATTAGTAAATCTTTTTCTGTATTCGCAAAATCCACAAAACATTTCTAGTTCAACGATGAAATCTAGTGTATTTTCTTTAGCTTCAAAAACTGAAATTATTATCTGGAATGATATTGTCTAGAATATTTCCAAATTCATATGTGAAAACCGATTATGATAAAGAGCAAATATAAGAAACTAATCATCAGAGTAATGCTTTTTTAAAAGAAGTCATGGAAAAATCAATTCATAAATTTCTTGAAGATCCTAAAGAAAAACTTACAAATCCAAAGATACAGAAAGCTCAATTTTCATTATTTGAGGCCATGAAACTATAAAACTAAGCTCAGTAACAGAGTATTTTTGAACTAGTATTTTCAATTTCAGGCAATATTGTATCCAAAATAAGAACAAGACTTGGCCACCATTCAGTGGATATTTTATGTTTTTTAAAATCCTGTTTTCTTTGAAGAAATTAAAATTAGTGAAAATAGTATAAATATTATTTGAAATTTTCGTTTTTTTCTGTAAGTAATATGTATATTTAATCCTGAATTTTAAAAAAAAATATATCTTGACTTTGATATTGATTTAGTTTTTTTGTTTTTTTATATAAATTAAATAAAATACATTTCCCTATTCTATTTTTCTTGACAAATGTTCGAGAACCGGCTAAAACCGGTATTTTGGAAATATTGAATTCGAAAACCAGTTTTTCAAAAAGTCGGTTTTTGTATAAACCCTATGAAACACATAAAAAATATTTCACCGACATTTTCTTTCTACATTCTTTTCAATGATTATATCAATATATGGACAATGTTAAATGCTTATGTCTGTATTTACAACAAACTTTCTTACTGAGCAAATGAAGAGTATATTGCACACGCTTAATTCAAAGATAACTTAGATATACATTTACCACACTTAATGCATATATTTCTTGTCTGCCATACAGGGATAGCAACCGAGTTATATGTTTCTGTAGTAAAACTGCCAGTCTTTCAATTGTCCTTGTACACTTTTTACTAATTTAATTGCAGCTGCTTAACGCAGTAGCACATCTCTTCTACAAATACGGTTTTGCATTAATGCCATGACGAAAACTTCAATAAAAACTCACCGTCTTCTCTGTGATTTCGGTTTCCAGTTAGGATTTGCCAACAGAAATAACAAGTATGCATTCACTGCTGAAATATCAAAAAGGTTTCGAAATGCAACTACTGGACACCTGTAGTTTTTCTTTTGTAAGTATAGCATGAAATCATTTTATTTGAGGAGCCTACAATATCTTTCTTAGAATTATTATCAAGATTTCAGGAATTATTTTTTTTCATTCCAGGATTTGAATACTCCAGCAAGCAAAAGTAAACCTATAAAGGCACAGAATTCAGTATTATCAATTTCTTTCTGCTTTTCTCAAAATACATTTATTATTTTATATTTGAGTTCACGAAATCTATTGTAATAAACAAGCTAAAAGCAGGCAGTTCGTCTTGAATGAATCTAATAATCTTAAAATAGTGTATCTTATAGACCTTGGGTGTAACTTCCTACTGATTGTAATAACTTATTTCTAAACTTTTTTTCACCATTCACATTCCCAGCAATAAAATGTAATTTACCCTAAAATAAATATTTTATAATATATAATATACATTAATAATACATATTTTCGGATATTAATAACACATTGTTATTAAAAGTAAAATATTTTTTAATAACGCATATTATAGTTCAATATTTATAAATGCATGTATTCTTAATATACACAAAAGATAAAATTGTGTTTCTTTTTAAATCCATCCCTTTTAGCATAAGAGTTCAAAAGCACCCGGACTCAATACAAGAAACACTTCTTTTGACAAATAGAATCATGGTTCAATAAAAAAAAAAGCGAATACATCTTTTTATACTCATGACTCTTACAGTAAAATCTTAGTAATGGATAAAATTTGAACTTTTTTCATGAAGAATAAAATATATTGCTAAAGAACTCCAAGTCTGTTTCTCCTTAAATATATATATAGAGAGAGAGTGAGAGAGAGAGAGAAAGAAAGAGGCAGCGGAATATCATTTGTTTGGCAATGAAATCCCTCAGAATTTAGAGGTCATCAATCACACATAAAAATAACAGTATTACACCAACTTCCTACATTCTCAGGTCTCGTGGTTTCTCAGTTTTATTCTAGACTGTTAAAGAAAGCATGGTTTAGTATTAATTTAAATAACTTAATTTTCTTAGGTGATAAATGCAATGTGAATTAGCACAAATTTGAATATTTAAAATCAAAATATGCTCATTTCTGTAAGCGATAATATCACATTATTATTCCTAAACAGAAAATATCTCGATGTTTCACCATTATAGATTTCTTTTTTTGCCAACTTTCCATGCTAACACTATGACCCATGCTTCTGTTAATACGCCACTTTAAATATATATATATATATATATATATATATATATATATATATATATATATATATATATATATATATATATATATATTATTTTCTTTATAAGAATCAATCCGTTCAAAATTATTTCCTCATGGAGAGTAGATTCTTACATGATCATTTTCTTTGATGATTATATTCAAAGAAAAAAAATTAACAAATTTATTTAAAAAGATTCCCTGCCCCAGCAGATTACATTATAGTGATTTGCCTCATGCATTGCCTCTCTTTGGGAAATGCATAAAATAAAACATAACACTCTTGTCCATTTTGCCAGGTTCGGTGACAATTCCTGTTGTTAGATCAAAAGTTTTCCGGAATAAATTTTTATGTAATTTGTCACCTAAATTAAACAATAAATCCATTGGTACCAAACAGTTCTATCATAAAACTATTATTTTCCACCTTGCTATAATATTGCAGTAGTATTATATAAGGCACATCTAATCATTGAGAACAAACTATTGAGCAGGGATTTATTTATGCTCCTGTTCTATTGTTCTAAGCAGATTTTTCTTTAAAAATTTCATAATGAGTGCTTATTTTAAATCATGATTAGTGACCAATTAAGTTTTAAAAAGTTTAAGTACACTTAGTAAGCAATTCTATCTCCGAGGAATCTTCAAGTAGCAAAGGTCTTGCTCTCAAACGAGACTTGGGGGGGGGGGGTTGAAATTTTATAGCTTATTCGTGTTTTAAAAGATTATTTTCCCAATCACTTTAACTTCTGATTTGCTCGTGCTCTTATTTTGTCATGATGATTCTAACATGAACCGAACTCAAAACCCTACTACAGCTAATTCCACTCTAAAATAATATACGTTCAAAATATTTTCCCACCCTCTCTTTTTTTTTCTGCTTTCTGCCTTCCTCTTCGGACTGATTCCTCTTTCAAAGAAATCTTAATAACGGATAAATTGAACTCTTTCTTTAACTTCATGAAAAATAAAAATTATTGTTAAAAAACTGAAAACGTATTTCTCCTTGAATCAAAATAATCTTTCACGCACTTATATTTAAATGCATAAAAGCTCAAAACGAATAAGTAAAAATCATGGAATAATGCTCATCAGGAGGAAGAATATCCAATGTTTTCAGAGATGCGATTATTTAAATTTTGACCAATGAATTAGCATGAAAGTAAAAATGATTATCCACGAAAATCACAGAGCGGAAATGGAGCAACCGAAGATTAAAAGAAAGAAATATGTGCACACATTTTTGCAAGATAAAAATGCAAGAATTTGCGTCCTCAAAACCAACAGATAAGAAAAAAAAATAATTACCGCCAAAGTAATTTACAAATGAACTGTGAGAAAGTAGAATTCAGAAAAAAAATTTATAATGAACAAGTAAATTGATTTAATTAATGGGCTATTTTCTACTTAAGTTATGTAGATTGCTTGAAAGTAATGAAACGGAAAGATAGCGTATTCCATAGCCTAAATTAATGCTGAATAAAGTTTAGAGGAATATTATTTTTTATAGTTTGATCTTTTAAAATTTTTATTCCTTTGTAATAATTCCTTTGTTTAGAGCAAATGTTAACTTTATGAGATAAATGTTGAAGAAAGTTATTTCTGTGAATTTTACTTAAAATGTAGGATGAATTTTAATTTTTATTTCAGGATTTTAGTATCTTTTCAATTATATATGTTAATATGTCATCAGTTATATCTATTTATACAGGGCGATTATAAAAAATCTTTTTTGATACATGTCCCTTTAGTATTTATACCACTGAAAGATTTGGAATAAAATATTGAAAGTAGGTATTTTATAGAGTACGTTCAAGAACGGTGTGAAAAATAACAATTCAGGTCTCACAACGGTTAAATTGATAAAATTTCGAAATTTTCAAGTGGTAATACTTAATTATGTATTTCATTTTATTTTAAAGAAACGGGATTCCTATGTAAAAAGAGTAGGGACGTTAGTATTAGGAAAAAAATGGTATATATAATCAGAAACGAAAAAAAAAAAAAATGGAAAATAACAACAACCTTGGTCTTCAGTGTCTTTGACACTCATCAGTGCTCTATTTCCATTTCCATTGATGTTACAGTCCATGCCATATATTCTATTCTGAACATAGCTTGCTGAATCTTAAACATATTTATAAGTAGATGCAAAGGTAAATAGATTTCCAGCTTTAATTCAGCACACTGCCATTGCTTGTTTCATCGCTATACTTGAAGAAAAAGGCACTGCGAATTGAGTATTGTATTTTTGTTTCTTGCCCTTTGACATAAACAATATGCATCTGACAGGAAACAAAATAGTGAAATGATATCTTATTACCTGAATGAACAAAATGTCGCAAAACCATTGTGTGACCATCGTTGAAATCACCGATTACAACGAAATCCGAATTAGTGACCGCACATACAAATAAATTTGTTCTACATGTTATATATCTCATTCTGCATGACCTTACGTTCTTACTGAGGTAATAGCAACAGTGCATCAGTTAATAGGTCAAGATCACAAAGGAAAAGCAAGTGGAGTTTCATGTATGCTGGATATACTGAAATCTACGTTCTGGTTTTCAAATTGATTCGTACCGATTTCAACAGTCCAAATGTTTCAATCAGATGATCACAATATATGGTTGAAGTTTTCCAATGAATTATTTATTGGGTATGGCGCTGATAGTTGTTGGCCTTTACGCATAATATGTACAGACAAGACAATTTTAGTTGATTAGCAGCATTAATTCGAAGAACTGTGCATCCTGGAAGGATTAAAACTCCCACGATTTGGTCTCACTTCCATTATATAAAGCGAATGTTATTGTATGTTCAGGGATAACAGGGACTTTCATCTTTGGGTCTTTATTTTGAGAAGAGATTACTGTCAAATGTTTACGAATGTGTCCTTTTACGAGTGCTTGTAAGGAATCAATACTGACCAGATTCATAATTCAAATAAGCATCAGCCAAATGTTTTGAATGGCGTAAGATCTTTGTGCCCCGCAAATTAGATCTTCTATAAATCAAATAACTCAACAGTTTGAGGGTAGGATTATTTTCCGACATTTCATATTACTGTGGTCTTGCATGACATTTGGTCGAACTTCAATCGATTTCTGGCTGCAAGAGTATATCTGAAATTTAAAATGGTATCTTAGTAACCAAAAATTCTGTTTGATTTGAAAGTTGCCATCTAATGTGAAATTCAACAGATTCGTCTATACATGGTATGTATGGCAGTAAGAATAGGTGAAGAACAAAAATATTTCTTTACTGTTGTTTCTGTGTCTTTAACTGGTTTTTTTAGGTATTTTCATATGATATTTTGTTCCATAAGGTATTTTCATATGATGTTTCTTTGAAGAACATCTTCAAAATGTTAGACGTGTACTGCAAAAGCTGAAGGAAGCTAACCTGAAATTAAGCCCGTCCGTGCCACCTATTCAGGCGTGAAGTCACCTATCTTGGGCATATCATTTCGGCAGAAGGTGTTCGAACTGACCCGGATAAGATATCGGCTGTAAGACACAAGACCTGCCCGACGGATGTTCACCAGCTCCGGAGTTACTTAGGCTTATGTACGTATTACCGAAAATTCGTGAAAAACTTCTCAACAATCGCCAGACCACTCCATAAGCTGACCGAAGCGAAACAGAAATTCATCTGGACGGACGAGTATGACAACGCCTTCAACAAGCTCAAAGACGCCCTAACATCTGCTCCCGTCCTGGCCTATCCTGAAATTGGAAAGCAATTTATTCTGGATACGGATGCAGGCCATGAATGCATCGGAGCTGTGTTGTCCCAAGAAATAGATGGACAGGATAGATGTCATCGCCTATTTCAGTAAGTGTCTGTCCAAACAGGAAAGAAATTATTGTGTGACCAGGAAGGAACTTCTGGCTATCGTAAAGGCCGTAGAGAACTTCCACCCTTACCTCTACTGTCGAAGGTTTCTGCTTCGTACAGATCATGCTTTATTAACCTGACTATTGAATTTTAAAAAGCCAGAAGGTCAAATAGCCAGATGGATACAGAGACTACAGGAATATGACATGGAAATTCACCATTGAAAAGGATCAGCGCATGGAAACGCAGATGCTCATTCGAGAGGACCATGTTCGGAGAACTGCAATTACTGCTCTAGAGTTGAAAAGAAATTTGGCATGGAAAATCCTGTAGTTCGCCAAGTTAAAACACCATCAACATCAGAATCAGATCCATGGAGTGACAAGAGCGTCCGGAAAGTCCAACTAGCTGATCCTGAAATAAAACCAATAATTGAATTTAAAGAATCAACAGGCGGAAAGCCTAGCTGGCAGGACATTGCCTCTTTCCATCCTACAACGAAGCGTTACTGGGCTCTTTGGGATTCTCTCCATCTAAGAAATGGTGTGCTGTATAGCAAATGGGAGTCTGACGATGGAAAAGCATTCAGATGGCAATTAATACTCCCAAAGACAAGAGTATTAACAGTCCTTAAGGAACTCCATGGCAGTCCGACTGGGGGTCATTTTGGTGTTACAAAGACTTTACAAGAAGTTCGAAAACGGTTCTACTGGAATAATGTGCGAAATGAGGTGGAGAAGTGGTGTCGTACATGTGATCCCTGTGCTGCAGATAAAGGTCCTGGGAAACGCATTAAAGGAAGACTGCAGCTGTATAATGTGGGGGCAACTTTCGAACGAATAGCTTTTGACATCCTAAGCCCTCTTCCTCGGTCATCAGATGGCAACAACAACATCCTGGTTGTCATGGACTACTACACCAAATGGCCTGAAGCTTATCCCATTCCCGATCAAGAAGCCCCGACTGTTACAGAGATTCTAGTTCAAAACTGGATTTCAAGATACGGAGTTCCTCTACAACTGCACTCTGATCAAGGAAGAAACTTGGATTAGGCTGTTTGCAGGAGACTGTGTGAGATATTCGGCATCGACAAAACTCAAACTACGGCTTTACATCCTCAGTCAGATGACATGGTAGAAAGATTCAATCGGACCATTCTGAACAGTCTCTCTCTCTCCTGGTGTCCAGCAATCAACAGGACTGGGACAAGAAACTGCCCCTTTTCCTACTTGCCTATAGAAGTTCCGTTCACGAGACTACTGGCTATTCTCCATCCCAAATGCTCTTCGGACGTGACCTTCGTCTGCCTGCAGATCTACTGTTCAGCCGGCCTACAGATGCTCCCTTGGCGCCTGAGGAATATGTCGAGAACCTCCGGACACGGATGGAGGAGGTGCATCATCTGGCCAGAGATAAGATCGGCATGACTTCAGAGAAGATGAAGACTCGATACGATGCTAGAGCAACAGGACAGAATTTCCACGAAGGAGACCAAGTGTGGTTATGGAATCCGAAACGTCGCAAAGGACTTTCTCCGAAGTTGCAGACCAATTGGGAGGGTCCTTATACAGTCCTTAAAAGACTGAATGACGTTGTGGTACGAATTCAGAAATCACCACACTCAAAACCGAAGGTGATACATTGTAACAGGCTAGCCCCTTACCTTGGCCAAGGTGATTAAGATCTTTTCAGTTCAGACCATGGTCGACCATTATATGATAAATAATGTAAATCATTTATCTTCTTAATTTTGTTATTTTAGTATTGTAATTTAATTTTGTATTGCTCATGCATTTTGTAAATATTTACGCTGTATGTCATTTTGAGTATTTGTTATTTTATACTTGCTTATTGTGTAAATATGGTAATCCTGTAAGTAGATGCCTCTTACTCAGATATTGTACTCAGATATTGTATTGTGCAGTCCTTAAGAGGGGGGCAATGTTACGAATCTGTAATGCTGCTTCCCAGCATAGTTGGTTCCATTATCAGAAAGACAGTTTTATTGTCATCTGTACTGGACGGAGTCCGGTGTCGCGTCGGAGGTTCCAGAGCTTGGTGACAAACTTGGCGACCATTTGGTGACTTGGCGACGAATTTGGCGACTTTGGCTCCAAAATAGATTATACCTGAAACATCGAGAATTTTCCTGATACGTCCAGTAGGAACCGAGATACGCCTCGAACTTTCCTGATTGGTTGAGATGCTTCTAGCCCCGCCTCCTGGGACCTATAAAAGGAGGCGGCCGCAACTGCTAGGGCAAAGTAGTCGGAACCGACGGTAAAGAACTGACCTTCAAGAGATAAGCGGAGCAGCGACGGAGTGAGGCTAGTGCTGAACTAAGCTGTGTGCTACTGTCTGCAGTAGAGTCTGTTGTATGGTGCACGTCTCGGCTGAAGATAACCGTCTTCTGTGCTGTATATAGTTGTCGTCTTTGTGCTGTCCTGTGTGTCTTCGTGTAAATAAACGTCGTTGTTTAATTTTCTACTGCCGCCTGGTGATTGAGCGTTCTTCACACCATATAACCCCCACTATCCAAACGAACCCTGGAAAATTTCGTAACACTATGTATAATATTTTATGCGCATTACTGGAAAAGTATGAAATCCAATATTTTATAGAATGCCTGTATATTGTGTAAAAAGTCTAAAACTAGCTGGCAATGTATGAAACATTTTATATTTTCTAAGCATTCTGTAGAATCCCAAATGACAACCCAGAAAAGTATGAAATACATCTCCAAATCGATAAAATGGAAATTTTGAGCACTTTTGTTCCAAAACTGAAAATGCAACTGAAGGTAAAAAAAAAAAAAAAAAAAAAAAAAAAAAAAACACCTCTAAAATCATTTAGAAAATACAAGCCAATAATAATTTCTCAATGTTTCTTTGGAAACTACTGTGCGAGTTCCTATTCCTGAAGTATATTGGCAGTTATAATATATACGACAGAGTATAGTTTGTACCAACTTGGAGCTTCAGAGAAAATCTAAAACAATTATATGCGAGATCTCAATTCACTTTATGCCTTTAGAGCTTTTAGAATTGAAAATATTCCAGAGCACGAAATTCTTTTCCAGTCAGTTGCAATTGCTCAGCCAAAGTGGAAGCAGCCAAAGATTTATCAAATATATGTGTTAAAGAAAGTGCCAAAATATGAAATGTCTTTTCATGAAAAATGCAATGAACTGTATTTCTAAATGTCATTCAAGCGTACCACATTGCAACAAGTAGGTTAGTTAGGTAGGTAGAAAGGCATACATTTTGTTTTGTACAACTTTAATTTTTCTTTATATATTTTGAATAAATTTTCTTTAATGACACCCTCATTATTTTCTCAGAATGACAATTCATGTGATTTTAATTCTAGTTAGCTTAGTTAATTATTCTTTTCATTTACAATTTCTTTCTTTTTGTTAACATTTTCAAATGTTCAAATGAAAAAAGTTTTAAAAAGTATTAAATAACAATCTTATATTTTGATACTGCAATAACATTTGTGTAATTATTTTTATTTTGACATGAGGCTAAAAAAAGTTTAGCAGAATGTATTTATTGTAAACTTAAAAAAAAAAATCTATAAAACTTGATATTATGTAGGCATTTTTGGATACTCTTATATGAATAGTTTCTAATTATTTCACATTTCATAAAATAGTAACATAAATTTTACTCCCATTAGTTTGAGTTTTTTTTATACTTCTCTATTATCCTAAACGTTTTTATAAAATTTGCCTACACAGTCCAATATCAGAATGAAAACATTATCATGCTTATGAAGTTCTATAAGCCTTTTGCTCGATAATTACATATCTCCAATTGTCAACAAATATTTTATTTGTACTTTTAAAAGAAACGAAAGCTCAATTATTATTATAATAGTTTTCTAGGTTCATCAAATCTGATCCAAACCTGAAAAAAATAATCAAAAGAAATGTTTATGTATAATTCTTTATATGTAGCTGATGATTAAGTTATATATAATATTTATGTAAATGTATGCCGATTTTTAGAAATGGCAAACTCTTCTTCAAGTATTACTAATATTGTAAATAAAGTTTAAATAAATTGTGTGTATAAATGACTTTGTGACAATATTTTTTCTTGAAAATCAGTTTCAGGATGCTGCTTGGCTGTACAAATCATTACAGAAAATTCAGCCAAAAATTTGAAATAAACTATTATTTTACTTTGTATTTGTAGAATATTATTTAATGAAGGTAAATAAATTACTTTGCATTGTTGTTTTCCTTTTCTGCAACAAATAAAAAGGGGAAAATGATAGATTTTTTTAAAAATATTTGTCTAAAGTTATTTCGTATGATTGAAAATATTTTTTATATTTTCGGGTTTGAAATTTTTGTGAAATATGCTGAGTTAATCATAGATCAAATTTGGTTCTTGTGCAATAAAACCAAACCAAACTAATCGTAGATAAAAGAAATTCTAAATTTGAAGTAAATTATTAATTTGTGCTTGTTAAATGTTGTCCATTGGACATTAGCTAACACTAACATTCATAATGAGGTATAAAATTTCTTCATGAAGTAATTTTGTAAGTTAATAGTAAATAGATTCAGTAAAATTGAAAGAAGCGTTGCATTTTTGTGTATGACATTTTTGAGAAACATATTTTTGAAATATTTTGAGTTAATCATAGATCAAATTTGGTTCTTATGAAACAAAACAAAAGCAAACTAATCATGGATCAAGAAAATATTAGAAATTTGAAGTAAGTTATTTAATTTGTGATTATAAAATGTTATCTTTTGGACATTAACTAACACTAACATTTATCATGAGATATAAAATTTCTACAACATGAAGTAACTTTGTAAGTTAATAATAAATATAAGGAATTTCTTGCAATTGAAAGAAGTGTTGCATTTTTGTGTATGGAATTTTTGTGAAATATTCAATGTTAATCAAAAATCAAATTTAGTTCTTGTACCATAAAACCAAACGAAACTAATCATAGATTTAAAAAATTAGAAATTTGAAGTAAATTATTAATTTGTGCTTGTAAAATGTTGTGTATTGGACACTAGCTAACACTAATGAAGTATAAAA
Source organism: Argiope bruennichi (assembly GCF_947563725.1). Lineage (NCBI taxonomy): Eukaryota > Metazoa > Arthropoda > Arachnida > Araneae > Araneidae > Argiope > Argiope bruennichi. The sequence goes on along the minus strand of NC_079163.1, from coordinate 2,363,164 downwards.
TTTCTACAAGTTTATATAAGTTATACAATTATATAAGTTAATTGTAAATAGAATCAATAAAATTGAAAAGAACGTTGCATTTTTATGCATGGAATTTTTGTGAAATATTCAGAGTTTATCATAGATCAAATTTGGTTATTTTGTCACAAACCCAAACGTCACTAAACATAAATCATGAAAATATTAGAAATTTGAAGAGTGCTGGTAAAACGTTGTCTATTAAAGAAACATATAATAGGAATTATATAATTGAGTGTTTTACACAATTTTTAACCAATGCATTAAAAAAGGGGGTAGGGTGTTTAAAATACATTAAAATAGGAATTTCAGTTTTATAGGAATTTGTGTTGTTAGGAGTTTGTGTTATTCATTATTTTTTAGTAACTCTTGGTTTATTGCTCACATTAAGCAATATTAAAATGTGTATTAAAGAAAACATTTTTTAATAATAATTATATATTTTTCTGTCTTGAATTTTTATGAAATAACTTTTAAAAATAGATGATATTGGCAATATTAGAAATTTAAAAGTAGATGTATTAAATATATTTATATATATCAGTAAAATTATACTGATTAATTATAAAATTGAAACTATGATTATGTTAACATTTCTTCCCATAATAAAAATAATAATTAATAATAGTAATTAAACAATGAAAATAAATAGGAAATATAAATGACGGAAATAAATCTTCTATATAGATAAATGTGCAGGTGATCCAATTTAAAATTATTTCAGATAATTTTAACATTTGCTTATTTTTCTTAAAGAGTAGTAAAAAAAGAGAACTATCACTTAAAAATTTTATTGGGTAAGTTTATGATAAAATATATGCTATAATAATAGTTAAAAAAATTGAAGAAAAGTTAAAATCATGGAAAATGGCATTCTATCAAAAGCAAGTGCTTTATGGAATTTTAAATTTATCAAAATAAATAACAAACAAAATTATTCATTGGTAAAAAGAAAAGTAAACTACTCAAAACACATCGATAAAACACATCGCGAAATGCTTGTTATAAAGTCGCACGTGATATTTACGCGTGGGAAAAATACCGGGCAACTCATTGGAAAAACGCCGGGCGATCATCGCGCCGTGTCTTGCCTGGGGACATGAACAAGGTCGGGGCGATATTGCCTCCAATCTCGCGCATTCTGTGGGGCGATGTTTGGCCAATGATTGGTGGACGATCTTTTGCTGTTTGGGATATGTTTGATATGATTAATAATAAATTGCGATTCTTTTACTCTCTGTAACAAATTACAGAAAAACACTTATTTAAAAAAAACAGTATTACATGGTTGATATGATGGTTAATACATAATATGTCTCCCAGACGAAGCAATACAGTCCTTGCAATGCCTAGGAATGCTGAGTATCTAATCATCGATCTGATCTTCGGAAATATTACACCACTCATCAAGAAATGCTCTCCGAAGTTCCGGTAGACATGTAGGAGGTGGTTGACGGGCTGCGACTTGTCGGCCAAGCATGTCCCACACATGCTCTAATGGATTCAAGTACGGTGAGAATGCTGGCCAGTCCATACGGGTGATATCCTCCGATCGAAGGCATTCGTTTGCACGATTAGGACGGGCGTTGTCATCGATAAACACGTATTCTGAGACCATGCCACTTCGAAACAAAAGTTCATGTTGTTCCAGACTGACATCCTGATAGATTCCGCCCGTCTTGGTTCCAATTTGAACTTGCAGGTCAGTTCTGGAACACAAAACAATTTCTCCCCAAACGAGCAATCCTGCACCACCGTAACGGTGTCGTTCAATGATGTACTCTTGGTGGTGACGGATACCTGGTGCTCTTCATATGAAAGTCCGGCGAGAATCAGACTGCAAGCTAAACCTGGACTGTTGGAGCACATCACACAAGCCCACTGTTGCGGTGTCCACAATGCATGCTCTCTACTCCAGGCTAACCGCAAGAGACAGTGAATTCCAGTAAGTGAACACATCTGACAAGCCTACGAGCATATAGACCAATCTGCCCTAAGCATCTGTACACGGTCTGCATTTAAACTGTCGTACCAGTGGCTGAAGAGAGCTGACGAGAGAGGTCTGATGCTGAGCTCCGTCTGTTTCTTTTGGCAGTAACTGCCAAATACCGGTTCTCATTCGGCATTGTAACTAGGAGACAACGTGTGTTGTAACGTCTACTCACATTACCATCATCTTGCAATCGTTGCCAAAGCCTGGAGATGACATCCTGGATGATACCAAGTTCCTCGGATACTTCCAGCTGGGTACGCCCACATTCCAGATGGCTGATAATTTTACTACGTAAAAAATCGTTCAAATGCGTCCTTTGTGTCATGACTATGCAATTACTGCACTGAAAGGCTTATAAAGCGCTCGCGAACAATTTTACTTCTTTGCCTGTATTCCTTTTACACCAGTCTCGTCATTGTGACTTACTATCGGTGTCCTCTGGTGGTTCTCTGCAATTTGCATATGATTTTTGAAGATATGTGTAATCATTTTACAGGTAATATATATATTTTAGAGTTCAATTTCCATGTGACTCTGAATTATTCTTAATTTATGGACATGAGTATAGAACAACTTATTCTTTAACTACCCATCAGTAAGGTGTTTGTTCCATGAAGCTTTTTTTTTTGTCATTATCACTGTTGTCTCTTTTAACATGTTTTCTTGTCTTATAGCTAATAAATTTTTAGTAAACCCCTGAACTCTATTGTTTCCTTTTGGCTAACAATATTCCTATATTTAATGAATCTATTTTTGGTCTTTCGTCTAACAACGCCATCTATCGTCCCATTTTGGAAGTATTTTTTTCCTTCGCCAAAACAAATTTCCATTGCCTCAGGATTGTTCTGCCAAAATATCACGTTATTCTGACCAGTATTTTCAAAATTATCGATTTCTGAAGTCCTAACTTCAATTATAATCACCCTGTATTTTTGAACTCTTTGTAAAAATCTAAAGAGTAACATTTTTAGTATAATAAAATAATCGTATAAAACTTAATAAATGCCCGATAATAGTCATTTCAGCCGGAAGTAAAATTCCCTCCTTTTAATAAACACCGATAATTTCATTGGCTGAAAGTATCTTTATTGTATTCGTATCTCACCATTCAACGATTCGTACAAAGAATCAAAAAATGCATTTCAATCGCCATAAAATTTTATGAGCGGGAATAACCAAAGAGGCTGACTGAAGAATTGATTTGAAAAGTAATGGAAACTTCTCAATATTTAAATACAATCCGATAATAATATGAACAATTTTATTCATGTTAAGGGAAAATCCGATTTGTTCTGATTATATCTTCGAAAGTTCCTGCGGATAACAACAAGAAAAAGGCTTTTGCTATTAGCAAGCTGAAATCTACTTACTTTATGATCCCCGGTGAGCTGACTCTTTTAGGACGGAATTTTCAGGAAACTAAATTAAGTATATCTCAAGAACTACTACAAATTCCTTAACGAAACAACATGTTGATTCAAATTATTTTAAAATCTTGATTTTTGTAATGGAAAAATTGCAAGATAAATAATTCACTTAAACAGTTTGTTGATTGGAAAAACTTGTTTCCTAGAACCCTTGAACTTGTTCCCTAGAGTCGACACCAGTTTTCTGAAGATACGAGAATAAATAACAAAGTTACATAGGTGTTATATTCTTTTTTTTAAATAATTTTACCCATATATAATGTGCAAGCATATTTGTCATGTTTAAAATTAGGCAAAGCATATCAGCAAGAATTTTAAAATTTAAAAGTAATTAAATTTTATTTTCAAATAATTAATAATAATAATAACTTTTCATTCATTCTGCATAATCTTACTTTCTGTTTTGTAAGAAAGCGCAATGATTGTAATCGTTACAACTTGACACTGCACCTGTAACACAATCTTTACATATTTATCTCCATTGCATTCCGCGATTTCAATGCTATTTTATACATCAAATTAAAAAAAAAAATTCTCATTATCTATCTCAACATTCTTGAACAACTATCTCAATTTAAAGGAAAAAAATTAGACTGCATGTTACTTGATTCTTTGCATGAGAGGTCTGAAATCGATATACTTCAAATGAATTACTTTTTGCAAGAGAATTGATACTCTGAATTTGTAAATATTTCACAAAAATACATTAAAATTTAAAATTAAAAGTCATTATGGTTTATCCATTGTTGTGCATGCACTGTTGAGCCTTTTTGTAGGTATCTTTCAAAAATGCATCTATTGTTATATAAGAGAATAAATATATAACAGTTTTTTTTTTTGTAGCAACGAAAAATTTTATCCATTGATATACATCACTTACTACCAAATGAAATACACGGAGTCGAAATGAATTTCTGAATAAAAGAAATGCATGCTAAAACTTTGTTCTCTGAACTTTACTTTCAAAAGGAGAAAGAAAAACAAGATTCACAAAATATTTTTCTATTATCTTATGCAGAAAATTTTGTTACCGTAGGTTTCAAATTCTATTTTGTTACATGTGTGAGCCATTTGAGCATAAAAATAAACCTAAATTATAAATAATAAAACGATTACACTAGTAGGTAGCTATATTGCAATGAAAAAGGACATACTGGAGAAAAGCAAATACTTGTCTTTTTATTAATTGAAACTAGTTTCGAAACACGTTGATGAATTTATCTGTAGAAATTTGAATATACCTTTCTGAAATGAAATTGAATTTAGTTTTTTCATCTCCTTATTTCAGTTTTCTTATCTACTTATTCAAATATCCAAATGACGAAATATAATAAAACTATCATAATTAACAAAGGAACCAAACCTAAATTTTGAACATAATTGCGATTTTCATAAATTGTAAAATGAGATTTAGAAGACTCATATTAAGGCTAAAATGAGTTTTAAGACTCTAAATTGCTACAATGAGATAAAGAATTTGAAAGTAACATTTGATAGATTTTCGCCAAATTTGGTATAAATTCATTTTGGGTATTTTCCTCTAAATATTTCATAAATAAAATATCCATGAAACATTCATATATAGATTTATAAGAATTTTTATTCCGTCTGCAGATTCTAGAAATATCACAGAAGAAAATAGGCAGAAAATTTTTTAAAGACATGGACAGTATTTAAAGGCATATCAAACTACATAAATTAATCCTTATACTATTATACACAAGGAATTAAAATGACGAAAATTATGTTTGTTAAAATTCATATTCTTAAAGAAGAACTGCATTATTCAAACATAAAAAAATTACTTTTATAAACTGAATTTCTTTTATTCTAGAAATGGATTAGGATTCATTCACTGCCTCTAAATATTGCATTGCATGAATGTGTTTTAATATTCTCATGTGAACTTTTAATAATATTTTAAAATGAAAATAAATTAGAAAACTTCTTTCTTAGGGTATTCCCGAATTTCTCTGATTTCTAGCATCTTTATTCATATCAACGTCATTTGCTTGTTGTTGGCATGAGATTATATTCCTTTTAAATGTTGTGTATCAAAATAGTAAAACTCGTCTCAAATATTTAAACTAAATAGCATAATTAACGATCACATAATGCTAGAAAATAATAATTTTTGATATTAATAATACAAGTTCATTTAATGATAACCAGATGAGAAAGTAGGAATACGTCAAGTATTCAACCATTTTATGGAATAATGCAATAACAGTTACACATTTAAAGGAGCACACAGCTCTGGGAAAACGATTTTATGTTTGAATATTCCAAAGGTTATATTATCACCTGTCCTTCCATATATGTACTTAATTTAGATTTAGATATTTATGCAAACCGTTATCTTGTTCCCCAGCTTTCAGTTAGCAAATTTAATCGTTTCAAACTACCATGATAGAAACCATAAGTATCTGGATGAGAAACTGCAGGTTCTATGATACTGTTTACTTTCCTTTGAATGCATAGTAATGTTGTGACACTGAGTAACCTCCATTCTGAAGGATGACTACTTCTTTTAGGCTGGGTTAAGCCGTGATCGGTGTTGACCTTCAGCTTTAATTTCTGCCTTTCATTGCCGCGATGATAGTCATTCAGTTAACTCCGGAAACCAAGGCAGGACAGATTTAACTGTTTCGTGAATAATTGAGTATTCAATCCAGAATTAAAAGCGAATGTTATTTAAGTCTTTTGATTATGGATATTTCAGCCCAAAAGAGATTGGAGTGACTCTAATCAAGGAAAAATTCAGTGATTTTCTCATTACAATTAAATTTATACAAAAAAATTATTAAAGTACAATATGCAGAATTTGTTCCAACATTCAGATAAATAAAGCCCAGTATTAAATGTTTGTTTACAATCAGTTTTGAGCCTATGATTTGTAATGTAATTATTCATATTGGATTCTAAGATCTTCCAGTGCAGTTATAATGAATTTAAACTTTCTAATCACTGCTTATTTCTAAAGATAACGTTTAAATATCATTATATCGCATTAATTCTGAGATATTATTTTTGTGAAGGTTTTCATTAAATATATAATACTAAAATTTTAGGTATTTGTAACGAAAAATGATATTAAATAATTCATTTCAAATCATTTTCGAAATCAAAGCATATATAAAATGTTCATACAGTATGTTCACGTTTTACTTTTAAAAAACTCCTTTTTTAAGCCGAAACATGTAAAAACATCAAAAGCCTTTTTTCAATAATTTTATATGTATTTTTTATACGCTTTGGTGTCAAAAAATGATATTGAAATGCATTTTTATATCATTTTTCATTATAAATGCCAGACACTTTAGGTCCTATAAGGGTAATTATATACTAAAAGTTCCCAAGTTATTTAATATATTAAAAACATTAAAGTTTTTTATTTTTTTACGTTTTTAATTACAACAAAACTTTTTTAATGTTTTAAAGACACTACAATCTTTAAAGTATTTTAAGATTTTATTTATCTTTAAAAACTTTATGGTTCTTAAAGTTTTAAACTTTCCATAAAACTCAAAAATGAAAAATCAAAGATAAAATTTAAATTCAAAAATCAAATATAAAAATTAAAAATAATTAAATATAAAAATTAAAAATAATCAAAGATAAAAATTAAAAATAATCAAATATAAAAATTAAAAATAATCAAAGATAAAAATTAAAAATAATCAAAGATAAAAATTAAAAATAATCAAATATAAAAATTAAAAATAATCAAATATAAAAATTAAAAATAATCAAAGATAAAAATTAAAAATAATCAAAGATAAAAATAAACCTCAAAGACAAAAATTAAAAATAAAGACAAAACAATATCATTTTTAAGATCTATTTAAATACGCTCCAACTCTATACCACAGTTTCAAACGTTTGTACATTTTATTAAACTATACATCAGAAAGTCTTATTTTCCTCATAACTCTACAATCAGTCATTTTCTATAAATTATTTTGCTATTTAAAAATTTCATTAGAATCAACATATTTATTTAGTCTTTAGACTGTATTTTTACTTATTTTATCTAGAAACTAAAGTCATCTTCAGTTTTACAACGCTACCTAAAATAAGTTGGTCACTTAATTTCTGATTATCTGAAATAGCATCCCAATTGACTTTATAATTATACATTAATAGATTAATAGATCTCATTAATAGATAGATTGTCGTTTATATTTATAAACAATTTATCAAGGAAAAAAAATACTACCAAAAAACGCCGATAGGGGAAATCCTGGTTCGGCGATCGAAAACTTTATTATGTCATTTGCTTATACAGGTACTTTGTGACATGACATCGAAGATAAAAGGAAAGGTTGCGGGAATTTATGTCATTCTGCAAGAATTCGCCCATCGATTGCTTTGTCACAACGTGAACGCGCCTTGTTAGTAGAGCTGTTTAATCACCGGGATGAAAATGTCAGTGCTGCTCTTCGTGAATACGGTGGTTAAAATAGCTACGTAGAGGACATATGATCATACTAACTTACGATGAATGGTGGAAAGATTTGAAACAGGAATTTTTGGTGTGCAACCAAGCCGAGGACGTAAAGTTATCAAGCAGGAACAAGTGCAAGAAGTTGCAACTACCGTTATAGATCAGGCGATAGCTAATAAGCAAGTTCAATATCACGACAAACATATACCCCGTTCTCGACGTTGCAGAAGATATTGTGCAAGATTCTGTAATTTTAACAGTATAAGAAAACACCCATTAACTGATGACACTGATCTGAATCTTGGCAATTTCTGGTCGTGAGGCGGTTCTGGCTCACTTGAAAGGCGTTGTGTATCAAGGACATGCTCCTGTCATTCCTACTTTGAAAGATCAAATAACGTTACATGTCAGACGAATAAATGTCGATATGCTGCAAGCCACCGTCGAAAACCTCGCGTACCGCATACAATTATTAGAACATCAAGATGGTAGTTACCTTGAGCCGAATTAGTAAGTTGCTATAATAAACGTTTGTCATTGGTATTTGGTGTGTTGCTATTTACTGTTTCCATTGGCAGTTATGTATTCTTTTTCCACATATTATGAGCTTATGAGCCAGGATTTTCCCTATCTGCGTTTTTTGTTACTAATTTTTTTCTTGATAAATCTAAACTGCATACTTTAATGTGTATTGTGGCCAAATTTTGTTATATTTCTTCCAGTACATAACACGCCACAGGGTTCCGAACACCTCCTGTTATTTTTTGATCACCCTGTACAATAGAGGAAGTGGAAAAATGTTTTAATTACAAATTTATTTAAACTATTTGTTTCCTTTAATTATAAACCAAGAGAAATAATAAAAAATTATTACAGAAATAGGTGGTAAATTAAACATGAAAGAATTTCAAAGTTTATATAGTAAATGCATTCAAAAACCTTATGATTTTTTCATTTTAGATTTAGCGAATCCGAAAATGACATATAGAAAAAAAATTGATGTTATATGAATGGTGGAACAATATTTAGAAAAATGAATCCATATTTACAGAAAAAGTTATAATTGCTTTCATAAGATAAAGATTTTCTTATCCGTGAGTTAGTATATTTTAAGCGCAACTGGTTTCTCAGCATTCGCATTTATACCTTGAACAGCTTTGAATTTAAGAACACGAATTATTGAAATTGTCAAAAAATCATTACTTATTTTTCAACGAAAAGAAAAATTCTAATAATGTTACAGATTTTACAAACATTTTTTAAATTTGTGGCAAGCAAAAATAATTTCTGAGAAAAAAGTCTCTCTACGAGAGCAATATTCTATGAATACTTTAAACTATTTTCCTGTTTAAAAATATGTAAAAAAAAGACACAACTAAATGGATATAAATATATTCAAAGTCGAAAGACATTAGACAGTAAAAAGCTGGCACTTTTTCATGCTAAATAAATAATGTGTAAATAAATATTGATATTTTTAAAGAAATCAATGTTTCAGGTATCATAGGAATTGTTAAGGTTGGTGATATTGTTAGGTGTGTGTAAATCAATCCTCCTGAAATGCACATTCCAGAATATGAATAATGTGGACCATTAGATTAACCTATAATAAGAGGGTATCCGGGTATAATTATAGTAAATAAAGCAAAATTAGAAAATATTTATATTAAAATATTACAAAAAGATATATAGATGCATTGGATAAATTAGTCAGAATTTAGAACAATTCCTATCGTATAAAAATACAAATGACTCCTACTGAGGCAAGTAGAGATGAAAAATAGTCTTTGGATTCATAAAAAACTTCAATTTGAGTAAGTATTACTTATTCGAAGAAAACAAAATAAGAAAACCGAAATTAAGAATAGGGATATTATTGGTATATCTAAATATAAGGCGCCATTCATGAGAGGTTCTGTTTCGACATTTACTGAAGAAATTTTTATCATTTCAGCAGTACTGCAAACAGTTTCACTCACTTTTCGAATCAAAGATTTGAAGGAAAGGAAAATAAAATATCCTTTTTTTGAAAACGAATTAGTTAAATTTCAAGGTGGTGGCTGCCACACATTAATTTACACTATGAAAGTATACCATTTATACTATATTGAAGGAAAATAATTAAAGTACGATCCTTAAAACATCCAGATGAATTTAATTGCTGGATTAATCAGAACGCTTTAATAAATAATTAAAATAAATATATAAACCTATCTTTGAAGATGAAAATTCTTTGTATTTACCTCCCGTCTCTGCGTTTAACAAGTGAGCGTGAGTCACTTTAACGTGCGAATTGCATTACATTAAAGTGTACTTATATATTATCAAAATTTTCTTTTATTTTATTTAGTAAATTTATAGAATTTGGATCATATTTCTACTCTAATAAAATTTCTAGATGTGGATCTCTTTCTTTTAAATTTTTATATGTTTATTTCATCTGACTTTCTGAATTTCCGTAGCATAGAGAGGGTGCTGGCTTTCTAAATTATTTTTCTTCAATAACTATCTTTGTAGTGAAATTTTAGCTTAAAAATTTTTTTTTAAATGTTTTTTAAGGAATTTTGACGAAGAAGAAGGAAAATAAGCAGAGTAAATTCCGCTGTCATCTGGTAGCAGTGAAATTTTAGAAAAATCTGAGGAATTTATTATCAAAGATATTTCTAAAGAAGTAATGATGTATAGGTCAAAATATTTTAAAGAAAGGTACAACTTATTATCCTTAAAGGTATAATACTTGTTTCCTCATTTCATTGATTTTTGTAGAAATGAAAAATATATACATTATGATTCATTTCTAAGACAAATAGGTGAATATTACTCTAGTTTTAATAATATTACAATCAATAATATTCCTATCAAATGCAAATTGCAGCGGGAAAATTTCTTAAATTATTTCAGTTCAATAAAAAATGAACTATTGAATAATGAATTTTATTATGAATGGTATTCGTGTTGAAATAGAGCCTAATATGCGTTATTTCCACTATCTAGAAAATATATGGAAAAATCGGCATAGATTTTCAGTTTAAGCTGGAAGGCTAAATCGCCTTAAATTAAATCATTCTATATAAATATGAAGACGTGGGGAATATGCAAACTCGCCACTCTTACGTATAATTTCCGTACATCACGGAGCTAATACAAGTCTTGTGAATCTACTATTAGCAAATATGCAAAGTATGCTTGCGAATTTGGTGAATCTTATACTTACAAACAAAGACAAGTAAGTAGTAAGCCTTTTGTAAATAGAATAGAAGAACCATCGGTTCGCTTTCTTAGAAAAAGTCTTTCTAAAAATATATGCTACTTTAATGGAGCTCTATATGAAGGTAAAGTCTCTAAATGAGCTTTTTTCCAGCTTTGGAATTAAAAAAAAAAAAATAAAACAACATTGAGATTGTAAGTAATTTGAATTAAATAGATTGTTATCAAATTATATAAGAAAAATGGATACATTTAAAACTATTTTAGTAGATTTATAAAATTTGGATGCATCCGATTATTCAAATAAAAATTTTTAAAAAAAATTAATAAAAACCTAAAAAAAGTCATAAAATTAAGAAGAAATTTTATTCCTTTGGATTATACTCATAAAAATAATAACGATTTTCAACCAAAAAAAAATTAATAACAGAAGTGAACCTAGGAAAGTTTATTTACACCTAATTTTAAGAAAAAAAATTCTTAAGCCTAAAAATAGATATAAAGCGAAAAAAATATAGAAAAAAAACATACAGAAATAGAAAAACACATTTTTAAGAATTATTTATACCCGATTATGAAATCCTAGAAGTGTATAGTAAATTTGTCAAAAAATTTAAAACTGATAGAAAAACTTAAAAAATTAAAAACTGAACATAACATTTAAGAGATTTATGTAGAAAAACAGTTGAAAAAATTGATGATAAACTAGATATTGTAATACGTAGTCCTCAACCGAATAAGAATTTCCTTCGAAAAATGGTATCTACCGAAGAAGCACGTGAAATCTATTTGGATATTCTAAAAGATAAAAGTGAGTTAAAGGAATTGAATAATACAGTCTGTAAATTTGGTTTTCATGTAATTGAGTTACCTGGAGGAGGAACTCGTAACAAAGCAACTAAAGAAAAAAAATGATAAAATAAATAAAAGAAGTATTAGTTAGATTAAAAATAGAGATAATATTTGTTTATCCAATTTTATAGTAACAGCTTTCAGTATTAAAAATCCTGAGATTTTATGCGAAAAAATAGGTCATAACCTTTTAAATAGAAATGACATTGCACATATTAAAAAAAGGAAGGTTGATGCAAAAGATATTAGCAGTGAAATACACGAAATGTTGAATGTTCCTTTAAAAGTTTGCAACTTGCAGCATGTTAAATAGTGTGAGATTTTTTTAGATATTCAATTTAATATATTTTGGTGAGGAAATTTTAATGAGAGGTAGTTATAAAACAACAACCGAATGCATATACAAGAATAGAAATCACTTGGACTTCATTACAACTATTACAGTTTTTTAAGAGAACGGAATTATTGTGAATATTGTCATGTGTGTTATTTTAAAATTAATGAACATACATGACCATTAAAATACAATGATTTTTGAGGAAGAGAATAATTGTGATGTCTTCAGTAATGACTGTTTCAGGTTTTGAAAGGTGAGAAATGTTATGAAAACTGTAAATATTCAGTCTGTAAAGCTTTATGGAAAAGTTTAAAATGAATGGGTTTTAAATAGAAGTAAGCCGAAACCAGAGGATCGTAAATGTGGGGAGCAGCAGTTGAGTAGATAAAGATCCCAAATGCTATATTAAAAAGAAAAAGTGGGCTTGTATGAAAATAACTGGTTTAAAACTTACAAAAAAATGTGGATTTAATTGTATGGAGACTATATTAAAAAAAATCATGTTCAAAATAGTGAATGAGGCAATCAATGTAAATATGCTAATATGCTTTTGTATGTAAATGCTTATAAATATGCTAATATGCATTTTTTTAGAAATATTTCTGTTTCGACCTTGCATAACCTTTTGAGCACTTTTTTTTTCGAAACTGTGCAAGAAACAACTAATCATGAAGTCAATGTGGTAAGAATTCGTGATTTTCAGAGCGATAAAACCATTTTTAAGTATAATAATAAATATTGTGAATGTTTATTTAATCAAGAAAATGTTGGCTACATTATAGTAGTTCATTATGGAAAAAGCTTTGATTACCAGTTTTAACTAAATATTGTTTTAAAAATAAAATTAAAGTATTTACAATATATCAAGTAAATAAGCTCATATACAAGCAAGTATCTGATTATAACATAAGATTTGTCGATTCTATAAATTTTCACTGATTCCTTTGAGCGATTTTCCTAAAACATTTCGATTACCATTGTTAGCTGAAGGATTTTTTCCTATTTCGTTTAATACTAAAATCAATCGAAATTATGAGGGTAAATAACCTGATAAGTATAATTATACTTGCAGCACTAAATGAACAAGATCGGACACTTTTTATAAAATTTTTATCTGCTACTGGTATTTGCTTTCCTTTTTGTTTTAATAATTGGTTATGAGAGTTCTTATATAGTTTATTTTATGTTATTATATTTTTTACTTAATTAGTGGTCGTATTTTATTAGTGGTGATTTAGTATTTATTAGGGGGGATTTTCGGGTCACGAGGTGTCAGTACTGTTGGACTTAGATCAGATTCCTCACAGAAAAAATCCCTTATTTTGAATTCCTGCCTGAGGGTGATCCTTGAGAAAATCTACAGGCCGGATTCTTATTTTATTCGGTTTAATTTTGATTCTATTTTTTTCCTGTTAACTTGATTTTTATTACTAATTAGTATATATATATGGATTTACCAAGTGTAATTTACTTCATCCTAGAAAATTACATCATCCTTATAAAAGAAAAGCTGATATTTAGCTTCTGTAAATTGTGTTTTAAAAATAGTAAGTGTACTCATCATAAAACAGAAATTGAAAGGAAGAAATCTGAAGAATACTATGTAATAATGGATGAAGTTTAATAGGAACTTGGACAACTGCTGAAGTGGAATTAGCTGTTCAAAAAGGATATCACATTTTGAATATATAGGAAGTTAGGAATTTCCACATAAAATCCTTTGCATTTTTTAGAGATTATATTAAAATTTTTTTGAAAATAAAATTATAAATCGATGATAAAAGGTCTGAAAATGTCCAAATAGAAGAAGAATATAGAAAATCTGTGAAGAAGAAATTAATTATGGAAAATCCAGAGAGATTCAGGGAGGAGGTTTATAGCTAAAATCTGTTTATATTCCGTATGCTTTAAATTTGGACAAAGAAAAAATATGTAAGAAACGAAATATCTAATGGGATTAGAAAACTTTTACAGAATTATATTAAATGACAATTTTAAAGATTTGAAGATGATATCCATGAATGATGTTTATATAGAAATGAATAATAAAATGAAAAAGGACAAACAATTGTATTCAAATATCTATATATTTGCGTTTACGACTGGTTCTTCTAGAATTAGATTGCATAAAATGATAGATAAATTAAGTAATAAAGTACTTTATTCAGATGCCGATAGCATTGTTTGTATGAATGATGGAACTAATAAAGCAGAAACAGGCTGTACGTTAAGCGATGGGGCAGATGAATTTGGAGAAGATAAATATAAAAAGATATGAATATATCCAGATAATATAGACAATGCATATTTCATGAATGATGGAGGGAAAATGAAAGGATTTAAAATGCCTTATGAGAGTGAAACTAATCTCTAGTTTGAAAAAAGAATGAAAATAACAAGAGGCAAAACATATTATATAGGTAAGTAAATAAATAATTTTCAAACGCAAAAAAAGGAAATATAAAGTGAATAAAACAAATAAAAGATACGTGATTGGTTTTGATAAAAGAAAAATCTGAGATATATTTTGGATATTAATTATAAGAATTAATGTACAAATTTTTGGATATTAATTTATGCAATTGAAATAAAACAAATGCAGTGTTTCAGAGATCGTATGATTAAACTTTCTGGTGATTATCATGGTGCTAATATAGTCACTTTAGCTAATTTGCGTAAATATTTATATACTATTCATCTTCTATTCAATAAAAATTTTGTTCTGATGAATTTACTAATAATGAACTATTTAGATACATTAAACGATATTACTAAAAATGATAAAACTATGCAAAACGTCGTACAAATTATTTGTAGAAAAGAAGACTATTAAAGATGATAATCAAAAGTATTTTTATTTTAAAAATTTATTCTCTAATAAATGGTCGTCTTGAAGAACTCAATACCTAGGGTCCTCTTGAAACTACCTCCTTCAAAAAATTAAATGCATTTGAAATTGATAGATAATATCCTGAAAATTAAATAAAACAAATAACTTCGAAACAAGGTGAAAAAATAATTGTAGAGTTCATTGATGAAGATTGAAAGAATTTTACTGTTTTTCTTCCTGACTAATGTGATGATAAAGAATTTGGAATAACCGAAAAAGAAATTAAGCAACTCAATAAATTATCTGAATTAAAATTCCTATATAAAGGAAGGAAAGACTGTGTTTAAGCAAATGAAGCTAATTAGTTCGAATTAAAATTTTAATTCTTCCTTGATTTTGATTTTTACCTTTGATTTTCAAGAAAAATAAGCAAGTCTTTTGTATACAGGAGATGTGCATATTTTTTTCATATATTTTAATGAATTTAAAAATTTTATAATATTTAAAATTTATTGCTTTTAACATCTTAAAATCTTAAATAACTTAGAAACCAGTAGTATATAGCTACCCTTTAGGACATTAAAATTTCAGGTATTTGTAATAAAAAATGATATTAAATAATTCAGTTCATAACATTTTTGAAACCAAAGTATATAAAAAAACGCATATATCCCACATAACACAAGCTTCCTGAGGACATGCAAGAAAGCTCCATCTCCTCTTGAAAAGGAGAAAGATAGTTTGTAAGCTCATTACCGCGATATATAGAGAAAGAGTCCCTGAAAAGGCGCTTCATGGTATTTCTTATTTATGTGCGTAGCTGGGGAGTTAAAGGACAAGCTTCCTTAGAAGACACATGGTTGTACATTTTATAGATGATTTTCTATTAAAAATGAGTTTGGGGAAATTTCAAAATACTTCCTATTTAATATGTGTGAATTATTTAAGTTATATTTTTGTGGAATATTTTGAGATAAACTTTTGCCACAAATGCAATTTTACAGATTCGCTTTAATTTCATATCTATAATGGAAATTTTATGAATGATTTAAATATTCACATTTTCGTGAAATTTTATTTTTTAAATTCAATCTAAATATTCGTGTGTATATGATGAAACTACTGAAAACCAATGACCTGTGATTGAAATTAATTATGGGACTCGTTTGTAAAAGGATTTAGAAGAATCTTTTTCATATTTTCTCAATAAATGAATTAAGAAAACTGATTTTGAAAGTCAAACTATTTCGTTTCTTGAAATTACTAGCCGTTCAACAGTATTTATAAAGAAATTTTCAATTTTCGGAACTTTCAAAACTATTTTCTAGCAATTGGCGAATAAGAATTTATTCACCTATCATCAATAAAAAGGAAACGGAAATTCATTTCCAAGTACTAGAATCTGACCGTGAAGAGTTCATTCCTTCACCTTTTAAGTTTCGCTACAAAAAGTAATCGCAGGTGAGCCTGGTGTAGACATAATCTGTTATGAATAAAACATATCTTGATGTTGATGTGATATGCAAGTTCGGAGAATGAAGTACTGACATAAATTTTGTGTATTTCAGTATGGTTTAAAAACAATAGAATAATCAATAAAAGGGAATGTTAAATTTAAGAGATCACTGTGAAAGTAATCAAAATGCCATTGAAATTCATATACATATTTATTATCTTGTTCAGTGTTTGGGATAAATCGATAGTAATCACAGCTTTCGTTTGTTTTAACACGATCATAATGAACTATTAAAATTGTTTTGAAAATTAATTCGGTAGCCAAAAACTGGCGAAAACATTGCTGTGACTTCAGAAAAGATGAAATTATTAATGAAAATTTGGATTCATATCAATAAAATTATATTTTAAATTTCTGTAAAAATTTTAGGTTTTAGTGAAGCTATTTAAGCTATCTTTTATTAAATGAAGAAAAATATGATATTTTCCATAATTTTTTCAAATAACTGATTTTTGTCCTGTGTCTCGTATATTTTTTTGAAGGTCAATAAAATATCAATGAAAACTATATATTTAAGCAGTAGAGTATTAATTCAATCTTAAATAAATTCTTTTTGTAAATTTATTCAGGATGATTTCAGATTTAGATGTCAGAATTGGTTATTTCATAATGTTATACTTTTTTTTCAACAAACTTAGATTACATTTAATTTCTTGGTTAAATATTATATATTAAACTCCTGCAAAATTGTAGAAAAAGCAACATGATATCACTATTAAATAGGATATAATTGGTTATTGTTATAAACCTTTGCAGTGAAAATACAATCAATGAAATTTTAATTTTATTTTGATGAGGAATGTTACTAAAATAACTACAGCTAAATCTCATAATTGCAAAACCGTAGTCAATTATTTGGTCTTGATATTATTCATAGTTATTAGTGTTTTAATAATTTCACTTAATGGAAATCGCATAATATGCATTACGATAAAGTTTAGGATAATTGCTTAAAATGCTTTCTGATAGTTTTGAAAATCTTTTAAATGTATATTTTACATCTTATTAATGCTTTTTTTAAAAATTGATTTTTGATCTTTGATGTCTCATCTTTTTCTCCAGCAAGTTAAGAAAATATTTATTGTATTTATATCACAAGCGCGCATTTATTTTATAATAGTTTTCAATTCATCAGTCGTTTTTATAACTTCAAAACACGGTCATTGCATTTTTCACGTGTTATTGTTGCTATCACAAAAAATGTGAAATGCAATCGACAAAAATCTTACAAATCGATAAAAAGCAGCTGTATGCATTAGAGAAATTCAAAATGTTCACTAGATTTTCTTTAAATTCTATTCTCAAATTCTATGAAGGAAAAAGGAATTTCTAATGATGCTTTAATGATATAAAATTAAACAGTTACTAATTTTTATTAATTGAAAACTTTGTTCCTATATATAGAAAAATTATTTTTATTTACACACATGACACATATCTGCAAAACTGTTGATTTTAGAATTTTTCATTCCTGTGATCAATTCACTTTTTACTTAATAATTCTACAATTTGATTATTATCTCAAGCACTTACTGTCTATATTTATTCATTTTATTGTTCAATTCTTCAATGCCATTTTGCTTTCCGGTGTTCGTGTTTGACGCAGAGTTATTTGATGGAGTTCTGCTTTTTTGTTTCCGACCCGAGTCATGTCTGTCTTTAACGTTATCAAACTGATTGAATGAAAATATTATTGATAATTCCGTCGTACTCCTCTTATTTCTTTTGAAGCGAAATATTTTTTAGTAATTTTAATTGAACTGAATATTTTTTTACATAGTTTTTAAGGAAGTAATATTTTGACGAATTCAAAAAAAAGAAAGAAAAAGGTTTTATTATGAATTATCTTCAAGAGAATTAATTTGAGTATTTTGTGCCTAGAAAAAAGTAATTCTTATAAATAATAAAATAATTGCAGAATATTTTTAAGGCAGCCCAAATATTATAATTTCTAACAATACTTTTATTCTCTCAAACGTAATTTAGCAATGATTTATACAATCAACTGCTGACAGATAAATTTAGTGAGTGTGATGTTGAGCCAATTATTTTCGTGTATCTGCTGTATCACGGGACATTTCCGAGGCAACAGGGAACAAAGAGGCATTCATAAAAACAATTATTTGCATTTTCTCAAAGTGTATATAGGTTTCTAGTTTTATGCTTGTTAGAGCATAATAAAAAAGATTTTATGACAAAAAATACAAATATATAAATATATATTCTCAGCTGCAGTGTTGTCTCAACCTTTCTAGAGACAGGACAAACGACTCGTTTTTAGAGGCAACAATATTGGGAGGGGGTAAGGGTCAAGATAGGGGACACTCGTCCGCTCTCTCCCGTCGACAAGAAATAGGGCGTATTGTCGAGTGGCAAAAGTTTTTACAAAAGAAAAAAAAAAGTGGAAAAAGTGTTTTTTGCCTTTAATCAGAATATTGACAAGATGAATATCAACACTTGTGAATAAAGATGAATATTAACAAATATGATAATGAAAATCCATCTTAAAGGTAATATATTGTTAACAATCTAAATATCCAATTAACATTTCAAACAGGTAGAATTATTACATCTGGCTAAATAAATTATTTGTGGTGGCAAGTGAATAATATATCGCATTTTGCTGATTATTGGTTGAATACGAAGACAATGCGTCAGCCGTTAAATGAGACATCTGGTAAAATTGTCGTCCATCAGGCTTATAAAATTGTACTACACTTGGCAGACAAACAAAAGTGAATACGTTGTAACATATTTTTTGGTATGTTATTGGTCTTCCG
Organism: Argiope bruennichi; assembly: GCF_947563725.1. Lineage (NCBI taxonomy): Eukaryota > Metazoa > Arthropoda > Arachnida > Araneae > Araneidae > Argiope > Argiope bruennichi. The sequence continues at coordinate 2,343,757 of NC_079163.1, read as the reverse complement.
ATTAAGATATTATCATGTTTTATAAAAAATTTGAGCTTTTACTTTCATCAGCTATTTTAATCACCTGAAATTATAATTATTATGAAAATTAAAGCTTCTATATTATGCATGAATGGGGCGATAGGGTTGTTAATTTTTTAATTCAAATTTTACAAAATATTTCAGAAAAGAAGCCACTTTTTATTAATTTAAATGTTATCTCCGCGGCAATTAATCTGCTAGATTTTTTCATTTGTTTATTTCATCATGGTAATTCCCTGACTAAAATCTGTTAATTTTGATTAAAATAAATTTAGTGAAAACATAGGCAGCAGTCTTTTGCAATAAAACTATGAAAATAAGTTAATTTGCTGCAGCCAAATCATATAAATTCACTGTAAATCGATGGAGAGAGTAAAGTGTAAATGTTATTGGATTTATTTTATTGTAAAATATTTTGCAATAATCTTGTATAAAATATCTTACCAGTAACTTAAAAAAAAATTACTTCGGTTTATCCATAGTAATTATTTTAAGCTACAATTGTTTTTATTCATGAAATACTATCGACAATTTAACGACAAAAAACAATTATATATGATATAGTAGATTTCTAGCTATACTAAAAGATACTACCCATTTGTGCTCTAAACTTGTTAAGTAAATTAGTACCTAAATTTTTCTGATTCTACTTCCAGCATTATAAATATGAAATCAGAATTGCCAGTTACATCCCTACAAAAGCTTTATAAATATAAATGCTTCTAAATTATTAATAGAATTTGGATAAATCTTTTGAATAAAATGTTGATTAAAAAAGTTATTCACAGAGTAACTTTTTGTATGGCAAATTGAAAAAAACAAAAAAACATAACAAATGAAAAAAAAAAGTTCCAATTTTTTGAAACTGTTCAAACTTTCTATAGCTCCAAGGAGAGGGTGAGGAAAATAGTTATATAATTATAAGAATACATGTTGAAATATGACGATAGCGACATCAAATTGTTTGATCTAATAAATGTTAACGCTGCTATAATGTAATAATTTTAATGATTCTTTTTAAATTCGCACTGTTTAATATAGATAAAAATAGAAATTTTTTATCAAAAACAAATAGTTTTATATATAATTTCCTTTATCTGTTTGTGGTGCTGCACGGCGGTTTTCTATTTTTGTGTTTCAAGCATTTTTTTTTTAAAATTGTGGCAATATCAACGTTATCCATTATTAAAAGCTCGCAACAAATGCGAGCTTTTAATAATGCATTCCGCAACACCAGGCTCCTAGAGCATTCTTATTTTATTAAGGTGGAATTTTAGGGGCTTTTTTTAATAAAGTTGTTGTTAAACTTTTGGCTCTTCACTTAATCTGAACGCGTTTAAGCCACTTTTCCATAATTTTCACTCCATAATAACTGGTGACCAAGTGCTTAAATTTAATAATCAAAATTTTAGTACTTAAAATTTGGTTTGTTTCGAATACATTTTTCTGGAGTTAAGCCTGGTGTTGTGATTTTTCTCATTTTTGGATCGAGAATTTGAACCCTTTTTTTCATGTTACTATGACTGATTCACAAACTAAACCTAAATTACCCTCGGAATCCTTACCTGTATTAAAAGTTGGAGGTGATCCCCATAGAGAAGTTTCCAGAATAGCTTTCAGGGCATTTTCTTCTGGAAGACAGACGTAGACCTTTGGTTTTTGCGAATCGAGTTGGGTTTGGAGTATCCGGCATCGTGGATACCTCCAACCATCGCGGAAACTTAGGACGAAATTCCACTGCGTCGTGTCGTCCCTTGATGCGGAAGTATTGGCTAGAATCTAGAATTTTAACAATATTTTTACCCTCCGAAGATACCATATTGAAAACCCTTCTTAAAGATAGATTAGGAGATAGTCGACCCTCGTGGCTACTGCAGGAGATGAGAACTTTGGCTTTCGCTAGGATAACTGATCAAGTTCTTAAACCCTATGGATTCAATGTTTACCAGTTTGCATGCAACAAATCTTGGCAGTTAGCGGTGACTCTGGAGTAACTGTCGGAAATTTCCGATGAAATATCCGAAGTTTCAGAATCTGCCAGAGAGGTACAGGAATGTTCATCGTCAGCCTTAATTGCCGACTCTTGGCAGCGACAAATCGCAGCACTTCAGGAAACATTACAAGAGCTGATTCGCTGGCAGGATGGTGATACAGCAGACCTAGACGCTCCAAATTAAAGAATCCTCGTAGAAAACTATCCGATTTCCAGTCTTGGGGAATTTGTTGGTATCACACAAGATTCGGTGTTAAAGCTAACAAGTGCGTCCAACCCTGCTCCTTTCAAGGAAACTAAATGCATCCCCTCTTATGGCGGCGACCTGGAATTAGCAGAAGTTCGCTCATCTATTTGTCCATCATAGAAGATCTTGATCCAAGTTTCTGGTGTATACTGGAAAGAGTGTAAGTGTTTTGCAAGAGTTCCCCTAGTAAAGCTCCTGTTCCCGACTTCAAATTTTACTCAGCTAACGAGACTCAGATCCCAACTTCGGCAGCAAAGAACTCACTCTAGATTTTAGCAGCACCAATTATTCTCTTGGTCCTTCTTCCTGGCTGATGTGAAGAAACCCATCCTGGGAGCTGACATTCGTCAGAATTATGGTCTACTAGTCGACAGAAAGAACCGTCGGTTGATCAACAGGTTTACATCAGTCTCTGTCAAGGTTTACAGTTCTCACGGACCATCCTTGGGACTGATAACCGTAAGCCAATCGTCACCTTATCACAAGCTGCTGAACCAGTTCCCAAGCTTGATCAACCCAACCTTCCTTGGGATTAACCCTCAGGAAGTACGATATTACCCACTACATCCTGACGAAAGGACCACATGCGTTTACCAAGGCTCAGCGTCTTTCTCCTGAAAAGCTGGTTGCTGCCAAGAAAGAGATGCAACCCTTGCTTGACAAAGGCAATATACGCCCTTCAAATAACACTTGGTCTTCTCCCATCCACATGGTGCTAAAGAAGAATGGCGAGTACAGGTTGTGTGGAGACTATCGTCGACATAACGCCGTCACGATCCCGACCGATACCCGATCCCTCATTTGTATGGTTTCTCCTTTGGATTACCCTCAGCTACCTTTGGAGGAGGAATCCATCAAGAGGATTGCAATCATCACCCCGTTTGGATCCTTCGAGTATCTCCGGATGTGCTTTGGATTGCCAAAGTTTCCAGTTCATCGACAACGTCTTGAGAGGTCTAAATTGCTATGCCTACTTGGATGATGTGTTACTGGCATCTGAGTAAAAGGAGCAGCATCTCAAAGACCTGGAAGAAGTCTTCAAACGTCTTAACAGCTTTGGTATTATCTTAAACCCTAATAATTGCCTTTTCGGGAAAAGCCAAATAGTTCTTGGGGCACTTGGTTTCAAGCAAAGAAATTTCTCCACTACCTGAGAAAGTCGAAACCCTGCGGAATTACTCACCCCAAGATGGTAAGCGAGCTGAGTATATTCCTAGCAATCTTGAACTTCTACCACAGGTTCCTAAGAAATACTGCCGATGACCAAGCTCCCTTGCATGATCTCTGCAAAAGAAAGTTGAAGAGGAATCATTCTATTATCGAGTGATTGAATGAAGCAAAGTCACCCTTTGAAAAGTGCAAGAATTCCATCGTCTAAGCTACAGTTTTAACTTACCCGAAGATGGAAGCCGACCTACCCTTTGCAGTTGACGCATCAGACTACGCTATAAGAGCAATATTGCAGCAAACCCACGGCCCAGTTACAAAGCCCTTATCATTTCTTTCAAGGAATGGGACTGACATCGAAAAGACGTACTCTATCTACGACAGGGACTGTTGGCTATTTACAGAGCGGTAAAACAATCCCGCCACATGCTAGAAGGTAGGCAGCTTAAAATTCTAACTGATCACAAACCCCTGAATTTTGCTTTTCACAAAGTTAACGATAACAGTTCTCTTAGACAGCGTTTATTAACATATTAGGGATATTTTTGGAATATTTTAGCATTCACGAAAATGCCATTGGAAGAATTTTCCATTTTGCCAAACATATAGGTTTGCTTGGAAAACTAAGTGCTCAATGAAACCCTTGGTGAAAATTTGTGGATATCCATACAAGAATATCTGATAACAAACAAGCATTTGTGATAATATCCTAGTTAAAAAAGCTGTCTTTCTATTTATTATAAATTGGAATGTTGCATACCTATACTGGCAGGATGAGGGGGGGGGGAGCTATAGGAATGTGGAACGCATGGTTCACACAGGTGAAAAATACTGTAAACGACTTTCTTTGATGTGAAAAGTGCTGATGTCTTTATCAAAGACAACAAAAAAAAATTTAAAAAATAATAATAAAAGGGAATCATGGAAGTGGCAGAGTGTATATGTGCTAAACTAGACATATTGTGATAAATATTAGAGCAGATAATATATCTCTGAATTAATGATTTCAGTACTTATATAGTAGACATATTGTATTGACTCTGAAAGCCAAATGCACTAACATTTTTGCTTTAAATTTTGGTGAAGATTTCTAAAGGTAATCAGAACCTTTGAAATTGTTAAAGCCATAAATGTTAAAATGCAGAAAAAAACCCAAGTAATTTTATTAAAATGTTGCATTTGATAAAAATGTTAGTATTTTATTGCAGATCACAATTTAAAAAAAAAAAAAACATACTCATGAAGTCGGGATAAGATAATAAATACAGAATTATTCGTAAAAGCTGTTTTTATAAAGATAGTCTTTTTATTATGAAAATCAATTTAAAAAAATAATTTAATCTTTTTCTCCAATTACCATTAATCTCTTCTTATTCTAAAATCAATTTAAAAAACAATAATTAATAATCTTGATTTAAATATTAAGATTATTAAATACTAAAATTATAAGATTTATTTATAGCGCTAATATATAAAATTTTTTAATTAAATTCTTCTTAAATTTTATTATTGTAATATTTCAATAGAAATGTTTTCTCCTGGGAAAAAAAATATTTTCTTAGCTTAGGTTGTTAAACTATCTATCCAAAACTGACCTTTAAATTTGATGTTACCAAAGAAGGATTACACCGGCTTTTCGAGTTTGAATAAAACACAAGCTAAAGGAAAAGTGTTAGCTAAAGAGCTGCATATATTATAAAGTCCGATAATAAGACGTATAAAATGTAATGACAACTTAATAAGAAGTAAACTTGAAATAATCCGGAATTCGATAAAAACATTTTTTATTTTATTTTAAATTCCAGAGAAATTTTTGAAATTCCAATTAAGGAAGTGCTATATAAAAAGGAAAAACTGATAAAAGTTTCAGATGGGTATCTGCTTTTTTTTTTTTTTCAAATTCCGACTATACTGAAGAAAAAAGTTGTCAAAAAATGCCTGTAAATACTTTTTTTTATCAATCATCGGAATGCTAGGAAAAAAATGTAAGAATTGTTCTATATTTCGAAATGGTGTCATAATGGCCAAATTTCATAATGTAGATGATAAAGGGTAAAAAAATTGAAAAAATAATTTGTTACCCAATGTTTCGGCCACAAAAAAAAAAAAAAAAAATGGAGAAAAATATTTTTTATTTTTTTTATTTTAACTATTTATTGCCAGAACTTGATCCCAGCCATCCTAGATTGAAGAAAAATCAAAATCCTTCTGCAATTGTCGAGGCCCAAAAGAGAGAGAGAAAGAAGGAAGCGAAAAATAAGAATGTGACTGTAGCTTTTTTCTCCCTGGATATTTTATATAATTTAGAATTATACTTTTTCTATGTATAATTCAGAAATGGATGCTACTTTGCATTTTTATAAAAATTTTATTTACATGATTTTCTGTTTATAAGATTTTGTATACGTATCCGTCTAATTCTCTTGTTCCTATATCATGCATGAATTATATTCTTAATAGGAGGCTAATATTGTTTTTATGTGCATTTTACAATTCAATTCATTATTTATTCTTCCGATGGATTTACACACATTGATCATATTAATGAGGCTACATATGTTCAGAAAAATTGCAAGCAGAATTCGTCACAAAATTATTTTCAGATTTATATTTATATTTTCTTTTAATATGAAGTATTTATAAATAAGAAGAAAAGGTACAAACGGGACAATTTTAAGTTGAACAGACAAATTTAGGATATTTTCGTCAGTCATAAAAATGAGGCGGAAATCTGGAACATCTGAGCTGAGATATCAGATCATTTTATTCATATTAAATACGGAGAGTATTTAAATATGCATTGCAAATACGTTAAAAACTTAAAATATGTTTTTTGTTTCATTTCAGTTCCAAATTAAAACTATTTAGTATTTTTTAAAAATAATTAGTTACTTGCTTATAAATAAAATTCGAGAAAATAAAGGACATTTAATTAAAATTCGTTAGCAGTGGCAAATTAAATAATGGAAGGACTAAACCCATTCGTAGAAGGCAGCCTAAGGTCTTACAGTTACATAGGCACATAGGTCTTGTCACAGGTTGAAAAACTAGGGTTGAAAAGTTAATAAACGCAGTTCCTAAGGTCTTACAGTTACATAGGCACATAGGTCTTGTCACAGGTTGAAAAACTAGGGTTGAAAAGTTAATAAACGCAGTTATAAAATTAAAGCTGTGTTAACCGAAATGTAACAAATATTGAATTATTTGCTTATTTCTTCTAAATTTTAAGATCTTTTAAAATCAAATAATCGGCTTACAAAAAGCAATCAAATGCCTAAAAAATGAAGAGCTTCAATAATTAGTTATCATTTTTATAATCTAAAGGTCTTCTTTTCAAACTTTTGCTGCAGGGCGCTATACTGTTAAATTAAACTTCAACTGAAAGAGTATCTTTTCTCAAAATGTCTGGGTGGCATATGGCTTACGAGCCCCCTCCCACTTTGAAGTTCGAACTAAAGAAAGCATCTGTTGGTGAATGCTGCTGGACTTCTTCAAAGAGTAGACTAGAAAAATAAGTTTACCGTATAAAGTGACCGCAGGTCTTCCGGTGGTGACGAGATATCTTTCCGAAGGTCATATTCTTTCATAATTCTCTTTTCGGGAATCAGGAACTACTCCTGGTTTAGTGTTATTCCGTATTGTCAATTAAATCTTCCTTCCTCGACCTGGGTTCGCTTTCGTCGAAACTGGTCATTTTTTTTCTGTATACAAGGGACTTTTAATGAATTCATATGCATCAGAAGCGGCGGCTACAGCAGCAATTTTCCAACGGGAGGGGGCAAGTAACATTTCTCAAATTTAGCTTTCAATATCGCATAATAATTAATTTTACATAAAAAGTAATTTTTTTATATGATTAATAAAAAAACTAATTATAATAAGTAATAATTATAATAACTGGTGATTTATTACACGCAATTTCCGTATGTAACTTTCTTTAATCTTTTGGTGCAAATTCCGTTAAAAATTTTTGGAATTAAAAAAAAATGATGTTTACTGGCCATAATAGCCATAGAGTTCAGACGATCTTGATTTCTTGATGCAAAGCTCTGCAGTTATCAATTCCGAAAAGATTAAAAATAAAGCAGAATAATTAAAATCACATACCCAAATTACCAAAGAAAACATATAACGTCAACATATTTTTGATTATAGGTTTAATACTGAGAAGTTTGTAAGATAAATTTATAAATAAAGCAAAAGGTAAATATTTCAAAACAAGGAATTAAAAGTAAGATAATAAGGCTCTCATCTGCAAAATTTTAAATAATACAACTGAAAAACATGGCATTTCAATTTATGGTTATTATTAACATATTAACGATCTATTCTGCTTCGTTTACTAAGCTCCCTTTTTTTAAAATAATGATTTTTAAAAGATCACTAGAATTTAATATATTAGAAAGAAGAAGAACTGACGTAAATCAAATACATAATGTTAAAATTATATATATATTAAACCAAAATCCCAAAAATTATTTTAATGATTGTGTAGAAAAGTTAAATCGTATTATTTGCAACAAGTTAAAATGTTAAAATTAAGTCATTCAAATACAACAAATGTTCTTTTCTATTTTAATGCTGACGAAAATTAAAATTGCATATTTTTCAAAAAAAAAAAAAAAAAAAAGCTCCCCATTTTTTTTTTAATTCTTTTTTTTCTTTTTTTTTTTAAAGAACGAATAATTTGTGTTTTTGTTATAAAAATACGACAGTTCTTAAATTTCTTGAAAGAAATTATGATCTGAATAATGTAATTATTAAAATGTCTGTATAACTTGTATCGATATATAACGTGTGTCCATATTTTAAAGAGCTAATACGTTAGAATTTAAGAATGAAAATATTTCTTTGTAAATGTAATTCATCGAACTTAATTGCTTAACAATTTCCTTCGTGAAGCTTATATGTCTTACAGGAAAAAGAAATTTCATAATTGAGATGGAAGGAATGAAAGAGTCTAATTTATTTGTAAAAAAGCAAGCAGAACAAAAATTTAAAATGTGCAAGTGTTAAGCTCCAATAATTGGTTTTTATGCCTGTTAGTACTTGCAATTGAACTCATTTTTCAATTATCATTTACTTCGTAATTCTTTTGTTAGAAATTATGTTACTTTAAAAAAAAATTCTTTTAATATATAGAGAAGATACAAAACTAGTGAATTCTTTTTAAGTCATTCAGAAATAAAAAAAATTTAAAAAATACATTTTTAGTTTTAAAAATTGTATTTATGTATGTATCTACTCGCCAAACTATCTTCAAAAACTCGGTAAAAAAATTGTCAATATCTTGAGATAATTAAAAATATAATCTTAATATAAGTGCCGTCACTGCGAGTATATATGATATAGATCTAAAGAATTGGGCCGAATTAAATCAAACTTTGTATACTTATTATTTGAAAAAGAGAGAGAATACTGTTAACTTTTCAAAATATGGACGTTAAATAAATATTTAATTAATTAGAATATACCGAAATTTTATTGTTTTTCTACAGTAACTTAGGAGCAAATTATTCTACAAAAAATGATTTTATATCATCTTAAAAATTCAAACTTCTTCCTTTTCAGTGATGCAGTTTCCTTTCCCCGTAATTTTTTTTCTTCCAAATTTAAAAAACAATTAAGTAAATGCGGACGATTGTGAAATAAGAAATTTTATTGGCATTTTATTGGTTCAATTGACATTCTGATTTTAATTAAAAACATGAGAAGCTAAAAGTATTATGTATATTATAATATTTTATGAAGAAAGATTTTTTTTATTTTAAAACTATTACTAACTAATTATTTTGATTGAAAGCAATGTAGGATGTATAAACTAGTAATTTAATTAAAGAGTACAGACAGAAAACAGGAATAAACAGAAATCTGAAGAACATAATCATCCCCTCTACATAAGGTTAAGGACGTATATGTCTCTCCCTTTTATCCTTGAAAGGAGTGTCCTCTTCAATGAGACAAGTGTACTATTTTCCAAATTACAGTTGCAAGCCCCCTCCCCCTTCTTTTGTGATCGCAAGGTACGCTCTTTATAGAAGGAAGAAGGAGAGAAGGAAATTGTTGAGTCTGTCAGCCAACTAAACACGAACAAGACCTCATTTATTTGCAAGCACTGAAATCTGGGAAATGAAATAAATTTTTAAAAAATGTTTTGAAATTTAAGCGAATGTGGATTTTATTTAAAATATGTTCAAATAGAATGCCCCTATAAAAAGAAATGTCCTTGCACTACAAAAAAAAAATCTTGGATGCCCCTGAAGTTGTAAGGGGCCTTAGGCTGCAGCCTACTTTACCTATTAGATAATCTGACCATGTAATCGCAAACCTAAACACCTAAAAGAATTTTTAAATAAGGATTGTAACCAAACAATTGGCATTAAAATATCTTCCGAGCTCGAGCGCAGGAACCATATAAAATGTGGAAAATATAAAGGGGTGTGATTGTAAACGGATAAAACTTTATAGCTTTAATATCTAGTAAATATTAAAGATCTTTCGTTTATAAATGTCACAGTAAGATATGTAAAATGCGCTCGAAAAAAAGTGAGCTATTTAACATGTAATTATATACACGTGCATATTTAGATTAAAATATGACAACATTTTATTCAAAAGCAGTAAAATATTGAATTTCGCTGTCTTATTTTTATTTTTAAGTACACGTTATTGTTAAGCACTTTTCGCCTTCAGAGCTATTGTAAACTAATATTTAAAAAAAAAAAAAAAAAAAAAAAAACTTTTAAAAAAATTTCTGTTTGTGTGCATTGGTTTTTCTCAATATATTATAAATGAATAATCTATGAACAACTTCTTTAATCATCTCTATGTTAAGACACTTTATCCAAAGTGCATTAAACATTCAGAAGTATTTGGAACTATATAATTTTTAATACAGTGTAATTGGCAGAAGAAAGAGGGAAATTGTTCTCCATTTTTCATAGTTATGGCATTGAATGTAGAATCTAAAAAACTGAGACTCTAATTCATTGAACAAGTTAAGAGTAACAATGTATATATATATATATATATATATATATATATATATATATATATATATATATATATATATATATATATATATATATATATATATATATATATATATATATATATATATATATATATATATATATATATATATATATTGTTACGAAATTTCCGGGTTCGTTTGGATAGTGGAAGTTATATGGTGTGGAGAACGCTCAATCAGCAGGCGGCAGTAGAAAAAAAACACAACGACGTTTATTTACACGAAGACAGGACAGGACAGCACAAAGACGACAACTATATACAGCATAGAGAGGACAATTATCTTCAGCCGAGATGTGCAAACAGCAGCATACAACAAGACTCTACTGCAGACAGTAGCGCACAGCATAGTTCAGCTCTAGCTTGACTCCATCGCTGCTCTGCTAATCTCTGGAAGACTCGTTCTTCACCGTCGATTCCGACTACTCCCGGTAGCTGCAGACTGCCTCCTTTTATAGGTCTCAGGAGGCGGGGCTAGAAGCCTCTCAACCAATCTGGAACTTTCGAGGCGTATCTCGGTTCCTAATGGACGGAACGGGAAAATTCTCGATGTTTCGGGTATAATCTATTTTGGCGCCAAATTCGTTGCCAAGTCGCCAAATTTGTCTCCAAGCTCTGGGACCTCCGACTCGACACCCGGACTCCGTCCAATACAGATGACTGTAAAACAGTCTTTCTGATGATGGAACCGACTATGCTGGGAAGCAGCATCACAGATTCGTAACATTGTCCCCCTCCTAAGGACTGCACGTCCCGGCAGTCCTACTTCAATCCAACAGATGGCGTAGGCTTCCGAATGATGTGATGATGATGCTTTAGGCGACTTCCGGTCTTTCGAAGATGACATCGTTTACTAATTAGATGGCGACTAAAGATCCATCCGAACTTTCTCAATGATTCTGACTCGGACCTCTTCGTCGTTTTGGATTGTACACCCAGACTTGATTTCTCTTCTTAAAATGCAATGTGTACCATGGAGCGAAACGCTGGACCGTAGTGGAGGCCTCCGGAATGAATTCTTGCCTGGCTGGTCGGTTGATCACTTTAAACTTCTTCCATCGAGCCAATCATATATCAGGATGATCCAACGGTGCCTGCTGAAGTCCGCTCGAAAGCCAGGTATTCGCCTTCATCGCCAAAGCTTCCGCTGGAATATCTCCGCCTATTCCCGGCTCATTCTCGACACTTGAGAATTGTCCGCAGTTCTTCACACTGGATCTTCTGAAGAGGACATCTGCCTTTACGGGAAGGGCTCCTCTTCAACGACAAAACTTGACCGGATACACAGCAGATTCATCGGCTCCTTTTTGCATGACCTCGAAAAATCCACAGCAAATCCGAATTCTTGGAGGAAATTGAGACCGTGACTACAGGCATCAGCGATTCCAGCCACGTAGTCTTCTTCCTTATCACTATGCCAGGAGAAACCAAGAGGCTTGCAGAGAGTAGTACCTTTTATCCTTGGGACGAATCCAATCCAAACAGGGTCACATCAACTCTTGCATCCATAGGCATCGAGCACGGGTCGACACCAACAGACCCGTCCGAAGAAAGTCCATCTTCTCCATCATCAAGCGCCTGCACTTTCAATTCCACTTCAGGGGACTCATTCGGAGAAGACTGTTTCAGTTCCGCAATTATTTGGCATTCTCTCTGTTCGTGCCTCTCCTTATTAAACTTAGGTTCATCCTCCGGATGGCTAAGCTTCTTTTCGGTGACACCAGTCTCCATTCGATCTTCGGCCTTTTCTTCTTCCACTTGGTTCTCGCTGCTTTCTTCAATTTCTTCTGTGATAACTTGGACGTCTTCGATTTTATTACCTTGATATTTTAAAGCTTCTTTCATCGATAAAAGGTCTTTCTGTAATTCACTCCTCCTGGCTTTCATTTCTTCCAAAAGTTGCTCCAGTACTGCTTTCATAGATTTCTTCATCTCCTCTTGTCCACCATCCATAGAGTTCTTCATCTCCTCTTTTCCAGCTTCCATATATTTCTTCATCTCAACCAACAGAGCCAGTAAATCACCATTACCGCTAACAGCCATCGTAGCCTGAGATCTCGTTTTCACCATACACTGTTGACCACTATCCCACTTCTGACACCAAATGTTATGAAATTTTCGGGTTCGTTTGGATAGTGGAAGTTATATAGTGTGGTAAACACTCAATCAGCAGGCGGCAGTAGGAAAAAAACAGCGACGTTTATTTACACGAAGACAGGACAGGACAGCACAAAGACGACAACTATATACAGCATAGAGAAGACAATTATCTTCAGCCGAGACGTGCAAACAGCAGCATACAACAAGACTCTACTGCAGACGGTAGCGCACAGCTTAGTTCAGCACTAGCTTGACTCCGTCGCTGCTCTGCTAATCTCTGGAAGACTCGATCTTTAACGTTGATTCCGACTACTACCGGCAGCTGCAGATTGCCTCCTTTTATAGGTCTTAGGAGGCGGGGCTAGAAGCCTCTCAACCAATCAGGAACTTTCGAGGCGTATCTCAGTTCCTAATGGACGAATCGGGAAAATTCTCGATGTTTCGGGTATAATCTATTTTGGTGCCAAAGTCGTCAAATTCGTCGACATTCGCCAAATGGTCGCCAAGCTCTGGGACCTCCGACGCGACACCCGGACTCCGTCCAATACAGATGACTGCAAAACAGTCTTTCTGATGCTTGAACCGACTATGCTGGGAAGCAGCATCACAGATTCGTAACAATATATATATATATATATATATATATATATATATATATATATATATATGTATGTATGTATGTATGTATGTATATATGTATGTATGTATAGAAAGAGAGAGAGAGATTTCACTTTTTCACCTGCTATCTTATCGCATGTACTACCAAATGTGCAAATGTCATCGGTGTCTGTCGGTTATTTCTTAGCCCCCCTCCCCCTAAAAGAAATTGCAATATCCATATTTTATTCACTTTTTCGTTAGGTCGACTTTTTTGCCAAATGTTATGCAAATTATAGACTGAATATCCGAAATTAAATCAGCTGTCAGATTACCTCTCATTTTAACATCCGCCGCTTCGATTTCTTAGTCGACCGACAAAAAATAGTCCGCAAAATGCGACGCTTTTTACCTCGTCCATTATTATTCCTAATGTTGAGTAGATATTATATTATGCCAAATGTTGGGTTGAATAAATGACAGTTCTATCTTATGTTCGACAATCATTCGACCTACTTTGCTTTGATTTCTTAATCGACTCACGGAGAACTGTCGTTTAATGTACTCACCAGTAGCCTTGTCGGCTATTTATCGAACATTGTCATTCTGCCAACTTAAATCATCCATCGGATATTCCGATTATTTATAAAACAGTAATTCTAAAATGGGTTTGAAATTATTATATTCGTTAATACCAAACTCGCCACACCTAAGTTCCGAAGCAATAAAGACTTATGCCGACGAAATTCTCAGTTGCTTGCAGACGGGAGGGGGCAATCCCTCCCCACACTGTCGACGCCTCTGATATTCATAGGATGATACCGCTTAGCTGATGGCTATTAAGAGGAGCAGAAAATTGTTACCCGTTAAGCAGAAAATTTCTGAAAGGTGTTTTTTTTTTTGTTTTTTTTTACAGTTTGATTTTTCAATTATTTCAGTGAAAGGAATGCACATCCGTTGATGATGCCCCCATAACAATGAGATGGTGTAGATTCCAAACATGTTGCTAAAAATAGGTATGCTAGCGAAATCAATACAGACTAAATAGAACGGGGAATTCAAGAACATTGGCTATCTTACCAAAAATATATAGTTGTACTTTCCTCAAAATTATAGTAGAGCTCCTTTTGATTTAATTCTGCTTCAAAGTTACAGAGTTTTCACAAAATTAATGCAGTCGACATTATTAGATAATTCAACAGTGAAATTTTAAGTACAACCAAATATGAAACATAATTATTTGATTGAATATTATGCGTAGACAAACATAATGACAGAAAAAATTGATACGCTTAAATAAAAAATATAAAATGTTTCTACCATTTTTAGAGTCTTAGTAAACAGTTTTTCAAAGATTAATTAAACATTCAAAAGTGGGAGATGTTTTTCTTTTGATTGTTTTTTTTTTATTTATTTTAAAAAATGACAATGGAATGGAAAAAAAAATACAATAAATTCTATAAAGGTATTCATAAAGTACATTTTCAAATTTCAAATTAATAGATCTGAAACTAAAAAAAAAAAAAAAAAAAAAAAACTTTTTCTCTTCCTTATTAATTTTAGGTAATATGAATTTCATTGCAAATATATTTCTCGTTTCCTTTTCAAATAGATTTGTGCATTTAATCGGGTTTGTTTCTTAACATTTTTTTTAAGGTATTCGGAAAAAAATATTTGTAAATCGAATAAGAGGAATATATATTTTGAACGCAAAAAAAAAAAAAAAAAAAAAAAAAAAATATTTCACCATAAAATTATAAAAAATTCAAGAATACATTTATATAATAATTACATTTCTTTAATCAATTAAATCCAATTCTGAGAAAATGAAAAAAAAAAAATTCTAAAAATGCACAGCGCATTACAGAGCTCTCACACATTTATCTTCCCACGTGCATTTAATACACTTTTTATTTTTATTTTGATGCGTTATATTATTTGTTTTGATTTCCCAATTTGCTCTGAAATTGTAAATGGCTATTTAAATACAATGCTTATCTTAGGCCCGATGACCAAATGTTTTATGTGACACATATTCACAAAAAATGTATTTCAAGGAAAACTATTTTTATTTTAAAATAAGATTATCTCTTATACAAGCAGTTATATTTACCAGGAAAACATTCTTTAAGTATGAAACTCATATGTTGATGAAGATATTAACTTCTGACTAATATCATTTTTTATACCGCACCGGAAAAAATTAAAATAACTAAAATCAACTAAGGAAATTTTCATTTTCCTTAGAAAAAAGAAATATAATTTCTTGAAAGCTTTCTGGCTAAATGATGTTGTTATCATGGAAAAATAGTCCCTCGAAACGCCACTGAACCGACTCTCCAGGACCTTATTCCCTAAAACCTATCGACACGACTCTCTAAATGATATTCACCACCTCCCACTAAGGTAATCTTTAGGCTGTGATTACGCATATTTATTAGTGGACATTCTACACTTCTTCCGCAGTGCTTTGAGCTTACTTCGACGTCCTTTTCACTTCTAAAGGAGCGGTAGAGCGTCCTAGGGGAGTCTTTTGGAGCAAGATGTGTTATCTGGGACAAAAGTTATCGGAGAAATTTTATGCGTTTTTACCCCCATGTTTTTTTTTTTTTTTTTTTTTTTTTTGAAGTTAAAACATTTAAACACCACAAACATCTTCTTCAATGATTTTTATACGCTTTGGAATAAAAAATGATATTGAAATGAATTATTTAATATCATTCTTCATTGCAAATACCAAAATTTTTTTTGTGCTATAAGGGTAGTCAATACTTCTACTACATCATAATGACTCACCTTGTTTTGAGAGCTTCCAGAAACTGAAAAATAAAATCTTCACGTTCCTTAAAAATCGCACCCACTTACTTTTAGACACTTCATCAGAACAACGAATTCCCAAGACTAAGAAAGCAATTGTAAGAAACTATACTGAGTTTAATTATAATGATGAACAAAAGACATAAGAAATTTGCTTACTATCAAACAACCTTGTCTTGGAATTAAGTGCAATTTCTCATAAACTTACATTTCATCAAAATAAATGGGAAAAGTTTTTATCATAGGAAGGACAGAGAAATACACAAAGAGCTCTTCTCGGTAAACTAATGCCTTTTCTCTGCTATTTTTATTCTAGTGTAGGTTGCTATTTTCAAGTACTACTGTTTCTATTTTTAGAATGCAATGTGTTCAGTATTTATGTTTCTGAGATTCAAATAATGTAATTAAAAAAAGCACAGTGTTTCATTAATTAGCTTTAAGATACTTTAGTACCGAATCAATATTTTTAACGCTTCAGTTCCTTAGAAAAATAAAACACTTAAAAAGAATTGCGATTATCCAGTAAGGTGTCCTTTTAACTGCTATTGAACAAAAAAAAAAATGTCATAATCTATGAAATCACAGATTACGGTCATTATGCAAAGAAAAAAATCCGAAAATCTAAATAAATAAAAATGTAGATATTCGCTTATTCAAAATCGGTAATCTCTAAATGTTCTTCACCGATTGCTTTGAAATTTTTACATAAAGTTGCATTCGAATAAAGGCGGGATATTATATATTTATAACATAGATTTCACACGTGTAAAAGATGAAAACATTTTTATGCTGTTTCTGATAATGGAGTACACAAGCAAAGTACTCTATACTAATTCTTGTATGATTCCACCTCAGTATTTCCGATTGTGTTGTTAAATTGAATTTCTTTAAAATTCGATTTCTTTTCATTTTGATTTAATTATTTTGTATGATATTTCGTTGGAATGAGATATTTTATCATAGTGTTCAATTCATGTACTCAGCAGAATGGCAAAATAAAGGATTGCTACATGCATATACTATACAAATCTGACTCAATAACAAAATCACTCCAATCGAAATCGACGATGTAATAAGCGTTGAAATAATCGAAGTCGACACATGGAATTGAGACGAAAAATATGAAACCTTAACTTTATGGGTATACTAAATTCAATTTTGCAATGCCTGACAGACGATAAATGCTCTAAGTATCCCTCGAGAATTATTAAAGGAAACCAGGATGTACTTTTCATGGAATATCAGGTGAAAATGGCGGTAAATTTGCAGCCGTAGAAATGCAAAACGGTTGTATCGAAGTAGATAATCAGTGGGTTGTTCCCAATTTGCCTTTTCCAAAATGCAAACGAGGAAAGAGAGTCGGCGGAAAATCTAGCATAATGATAGAGACTACGATAATCAAATTGTAAACCGGTCATCCGAATCTAGATGAAAGCTTCTTTCTTCGCAAACAGTTAATACAGCGTTTCTCAACCTTTCAGTATTCGTGGCCCAGTTTTCAATCATAATTTTCATCGCTTCCCACACACTCGCTTACAATAAAATTTATACAACAATAAAGTATATTGAGTATTTTGGATTCTGTTTTTAAATTGTTTTTAACTAACTGCCAAAACAAATAAATAAAAATACTCTGCCAACGTTGGCAGAAACCACATTTGCATTTTGCCATGCGGGCGGTTAACAGATGAAACGAATGATAGCGGGAAAAATTTTTATATATTATATTTGAAATGAAAGCCAAACAGGGGAATAAAAGAATATGAAAGTAGAAAAAATCATTAATGAAAGTTAACTTAGACGGGGTGAGCTAAATTTAGAAACTGGGAATACATTTTTTTCGAATAATAAATAATAAAAGAAATAAAACAGAAGCATGACTAAACAAAAGAGAAAAAAAAATAAGTAATGTTTGTGTAAGGGAATCTACACGACCGACGCCGCCTCGAGCATGCGCAGTGCAAATATTTTCTCATATGAATAAAGAAAATGTTCGATAACGCAAGTTTCAATTCCAGCCAGTCTCATTCGAGTCGATCCTTCTATCGCTATCGAATCTATCGTGAATGTGTATGCTATATATGTTTTCGTGTTAATTGCAATTCACAATATTACATATTCACGGCAGCAGATTTATGCAGACTCATGGATAAATTTTTAAGCGGAAGTAAGCGAGCATTAGACGACAGTCAAACATCAACAAGTACACAGACGAGCGTGGTTCCTAAAATAAAATCAAGAAAATATTCTCAAGAATGTTTAAATTTTGGGTTTACTAGTACTGAAGTAAAGGAAGAAGAAAGACCCTTGTGTATATCATTTGCTCAAAAATGTTGGCCGCAGGCAGCATGGAACCTAATAAACTTAAACTACAGAAACGCTTCATAGTGAGTACATCAACAAACCCAGATAATTATTCGAATTAAAATTAAAATCATACAAAAAACAAAAACCATTTTTTAAAGAAACTTTGTCTGTGAATAAAAAAGCTTTAATTGCATCTTACAAAGTTTCATATAAAATAGCCAGATGTAAAAAAAAACCTCACACCATTGGTGAAGAGCTTATTTTGCTAGTAGCAATTGAGATTGTAGAAACTATGTTTGGGGATCATTTTTCAAAACAATTGCAGCCCATACCTGTTTCAAATGACACGGTTGCTCGTCTAATTGGTGATATAGCTGAGGATGTACAGTGTCAGCTTTTCTCGAAGTTGCGTGACAAATTGCTTTCATTACAGCTTGATGAAGCATTAGATAGTAATAAAGATGCTCATTTAATTGCCTATGTTAGATTTTGTGATAATATGTCAGTAGTAGAACTACATTTCTGCAAACCAATAGTTAAATAATGATTTAAATAATGATAATAAAAAATTTCTGCAAACCAATAGTAAACAAAACTACATTTCCGCAACTCAAAACAACAGCGCTTGCATTATTTGTTATTTTAATTGATTTCATGAACGAGGCAAACATAGAATGGAAAAATTGCATCGGAATATGTACCAATGGTGCTTGTTCAATGTCCGAAAGATTCCAAGCTAAACTAGCACTTGTAAAAAAAATCGCCTCTGTGCGTCTGGACAAATTGCATGATCCAAAGAGAAGCTTTGGCTTCGAAAGAAATGAGTCCTGGTCTGAATATTGTGTTAACTACGGTTGTAACCATAGCAAATTATATAAAAATGAGACCACTGAAATCGAGAATCTTTTCCGCACTTTGTAGACAAGGGTTCAGTACATTCAGGGTTATTATTTTATAGAGAGCAAGATGGTTATCATGTGGGAAATTTTTACAACGTGCTTATGATTAAGAGAAGAAATCGGCATTTTCCTAGAAGAAGACAACAGACCGGAGGCCGAGAATTTTTGCAATGGTTTATTTGTGATGAAATTGAGCTGTTTGGTCGACATATTCGAGAAATTAAATAACTTGAATCCTGAAATAAGCAAATACATATCTGATGGATACGAGTGATAAATTTAATGCTTTTTGAAGAAAAATTGGAACTGTGGAGCAGAAATTTAAGGAAATAAAACCCTAACAATGTTTTTAAATGTCAATGATTGTACCGAAACTTCCAAGGCTGAAGAAGAACATGTAAAAGTTGTTTTTGTAACCACTGAAAATCATTTAGCCATGCTGGCAAAGAATTTTAAAAAGTATTTTCATGCTGACTCATAGTAAGTTAGGAGTGGATTTGGGATCCATTTCATAAGACTCCCGAAGGACTCTCAATTGATGAGGAAGAAACATTCATAGACTTCACGACAAGTGGCGAAACTAAAAGATAATTTAGTAATAAATCACTATTTGAATTTTGGGCAGGAGTAAGGATGATATTTCTGCACTAAACACAAGGGCATTTTGCATTCTATTACCATTTTCAACATCCTACCTTTATGAAACTGGATTTTCTGCTGTGGTTTCTTTGAAGACAAAATATAGATCTCGGCTAAATGTATAAACAGAACTGAGAGTGGCTATTTCTAATATTAAGCCTTCCTTCGAAAAACTTTGCTCTTCAAGAGAGGCCCAAGGAACTCACTAATAATTATTAATTTTTTTTTAATTTAGTATGTTTTAATTAAGTAAGCTTTGATTTACTAAGTTGTTTTACTTTAATAAGTTATTAAATATGTCAAAATGTATTTTGCTTTCTATGTGTATGTGTGCTTTCCTTTCAATCAGTTAATCAATTTTTTTAAATAATATTTTATCTTGGATATTCTTGCGCCCCCCCCCTCTAGTGTGCTCGCACCCCCCTAGGGGGCGCGCCCCACAGGTTCAGAATCGCTGAGTTAATAAATGCTGTCCGGTCCAAATTCTTTCCAGTAATTGGGAATTGTCAAAGGCGTCTCAATGCATGTCTAGCACTAAATTTCTTGAAACCGACTGACATTGGGATGCATGCATTAATAACATGTGTAACATGTCACATCCAAATCAAATTCGAGCATTATTTGCAATCATATTGACCTCTTAATCCTCCTTACTTCCTACAGAGTTATGGGAGAAATATAAATAACACAGGAGTAAAAATATCTTTTGTCGTATACACAAGGTACATGGATTTCGCAGCAGAAATCTACAGCGAAGCGATGATAATGATTGAAGATTTGTGTTTAGAAATCGCGGACAAAGGTCTTAATCAAATGCGAATCCTATTACCGAATCGATTTGCTACTGCTTCGTTCAATGCAAAAATGCATCATGAGCCAAAATTAAAAACCGGGTGATCTTGTGTCATAAATGCAATCAAACATTCCTAAGCAGAAACTTCAGAAAAAAACGTTTATGATTATGTAATACAGATTATCAATACGTGGGTTGGCGAAATTTTAAATGCGCCAGGAGAAACTGGTAAAATATTCCTAATTATATTAATTCTGGCAACAATTCCATCCTAATATTAAGTCCCTTATCTCTAGCGTCTGGAAATAACTGCGACATTTCTACCAAAATGTCAGAAAGAAAAGTTTTCTTCTTAGTTTTAACAGAAAGAATTTGTAAAATATTACATTCCTAATTAGATTGATTCTGAAAGAAATTCCGTACAAAAATGATATAGCCTGAGTCCGAAATATCTGCTGCTTTGCTACCAGAGTGTTGGAAGCATTGCTAGTTGGAAAAACTACTCATTCCGCTTTGAAATTGCCATTGAACATGAAATTCATTGAAACTCCCAGGAGCAACATTTCCAAAGCATCCGGCATGGGAAAAGTATTGCAGAAATGTAAACTTATTGTTTGAGATAATGCACAATGGCGTATAAAAATTCGCTCGAGGTTCCTCATTGATCATTGCAATATATATATATATATATATCCCAGCATAACTGGTTCCATAGGAGGTCTCAGAGCTTGGCGACAAACTTGGCGACCATTTGGTGACTTGGCGACGAATTTGGTGACTTTAGCGCCAAAATTGATTATACCCGAAACATCGAGAATTTTCCCGATCCGTCCAGTAGAAACGGAGTTACGCCTCGAACGTTCCTGATTGGCTGAGAGGCTTCTACCCCCGCCTCCTGAGACCTATAAAAGGAAGCACCCGCAGCTACCGGACAGCGGTGAATTGAGGAGAAGTCGGAAGCGACAGAGCAGAGTAGAGTAGAGTGAACCAGAGTCGTCGTGGTGAATTGAGTTGTGGACCAGTGGAGTCGAAGGTAGTCGGAAGCGACAGTAAAGAAGAGTGGCCTTCCGGGGACTAGCGGAGCAGCGATGGAGTAGAGCTGCTGTGCATACTGTTGTATGCTGCACGTCTCGGCTGAAGATAATCGTCTTCAGTGCTGTATATAGTTGTCGTTTTTGTGCTGTCCTGTGTGTCTTCGTGTAAATAAACGTCGTTGTTTTATTTTCTACTGCCGCTTGGTGATTGAGTGTTCTCCACACCATATAACTCCCACTATCCAAACGAACCTTTGGAAATTTCGTAACAATATATATATATATATATATATATATATATATATATATATATATATATATATATATATATATATATATATAGCAACACGCCATTATACCTTCTAGTAAAAAATGCATGTAAGAATGATAATTGGAACTGGCCTCGTTTGTGGTTATGACGAGACCATCAATCCCTCGCACGACAGCAATGCAATCAAGTAAGCTGGTCTGTCGAATCATCATTGACTTTATTATAACCACTAGATGTGTATTCGTCTGATGGACAGTGGCAAAAACATTTGATGTTGCCTCTCTTATTCTTATTATGAAGTATCGCAGCCGCACGTGAAATGTTGTAAATGTACATTTGATGAGTCTTATCTTGAAAGAGCTAAAACTGCACGAAATACTCATTTATTTCAAAGCAAGCTCTCAAATATTATGAGGGAATCAAATGAAAGTCAGTCTTTTTTATTTGGAAATGTGTATACAGTTTTATTTATTACTGAATATATTTGGAAAGCTATTCCGTTGGAATATATTTATTCCTTCATCAGAACTAATGTATTGCTGGAATTGTAGTTTCTCATATTTGATCATTTTCATGATTATATTATACACAGGATTATTACATTACATTACATTAACAGCAGGATAATTAATGATGAATTTTCGAATGATAACTAAAGCAAGGAAGCAAGGGCATATCTGTTTGATTTAAATATCAACATAAAAGAATTTTGGTATGCCTGCAATAAAATAGCTACTGTTTTTAAGATTTTCTTTTACTTCAATCTTAAGACATTTTTGAATTCTGTACGGTAAAAGAAACAAAGCTCTTTTTTTTATTTTTGACATTTATTTTCAATGACAATTAACTCTATCATTACCCTTTTCTAAAGACATTTGGCTAAAATTTGGTATGACACTTTTCAAATTCAGAACATTTATTATAATAATCAGCTAATCACTGGATCTTTATGCCTTAATACATTTGAATTTTCAAGATTCTAATTTCTTTGCATCAGAGACTATATTTCTTTCGTAAAATTACGGTTATTAGAAGTACTTTATGGACTTTTTTCGTATATACATAGCAGAATTATTAGACAGTAGATACATAAATTGATAGGAAAATGAAAGAAATATGAAGAAAGGAGAATATGAAGAAAGAACAATATGTGCAGATTTCAAAAAATATCTACATATGAAACATACAGTATGGGCGAACTAGAAGGAAATTAAGAGGAACAATATGAACTATGGTTAAAGCACACGACGTCAAATTCTATATTATATGGTGAGTGGTATTGATGCTATGTCCATTCAAAAACATCACTAAATCATTAGGCGATGTCTACAAAGCATAAATGTTTTTTCTATGTCATACAAACAAGTCGACCAAAAAAGTTATAAGTATTTTAAAAAATAATTACGAACATAGTAAAAAATTGTTACAGTTAAAATTGAATTATTGTCATCGTAAGTTACGAAGACATTGAAGACATAAGATATTGCTACCGATAACATACAATGATTTATCAAAAATATTTGAGCTATTATATTATCTAAAACAAATAACAGCTTTCTTTTAACTTATCCCAATTATTTGGCATCACTTTGAATACTTGTATCTTTATTTCTTCGATCTGGTCAGTTTGAGAGAAAGAGAATGTTCTGAGTATCGGGGATACCATCTGGAAAGATTTGGCATTTCAATTAAATACATGGACTAAAGAATAATCCGGATTCTCATTTAATTTCTGTTACTAATTTTATTTTGTAGCTCTTTTAAAAATGTTGAAATGCTCAAGAATTAATTTTCGTATGTTAATTAAAACTGACAACTTTTGTTTAGTTTATTTTAATCACATAATTCTTTTATTTTGTTTCGCTATAGAGTATTACTTCTTTAGATAGATATCTTCGTAATATTATCCAAGATAATTTCTTACGAGAAACTATAATGGGGATATTCTTATTCAAATTTTATTTCATGTGTTGCGATGCTTTCAGGTTAATTACTTATACGTGCATTTAGAACTTCATAATCCACCCAATAAGATATTTGTATGTCTATTTAGTGGAGTATGGAGTTAAAAATAAAAAAAAACATGCTAGAAAATCGTATTTTCATGAAATAAATATTATTTTTTCAATAAGGCACTGCTACACCTTTCCATTGAAGTGATCAGTAGTAACAATAAATAAATATATACATCTGAAGCTGAATGAAATTAAAAATCTTTGTTTAGTAAATTTGCCAAATTACATTGACTGTTATACATGACCATAGAGCCATCTCGCATGCAAATAGAAAGCAAAAGACCATGCGTGATATCCCATTTAGTGTTGATACGAAAAGTGAATCAGATAAATGTGTATTTATGATGCTTTTTCTCTACTTGAAATATGAATCTCACATTTCAGAATCATTTAGCTGTGTGCTTGTTACCTTTTTTTATTGTCATTAACAACTAGACTTCATATTTGTTTTCATATTTTCCTGTGTCAGTTATGCAATATTGTTATAAACCTGTAATTTTGCTTCCCAGCACGAATAGTGTCATCATAAGAAAGACAGCTTTACAGTCATCTGAATTGGATGCTATCAGATGCCGAGCCAGTGATCCCAGAACCTGGAAACCATTTGGCGACTTGGCGATGAATTTGGTGACTTTGGCGTCAAAACGGATAATGCTCGAAACTTCGACAATTTTTTCGATTCGTCCATTAGTAACTGAGATACGCCTGATTGGTCTAGAAGATTCTAGGCCCTCCCTCCCGGAACTATAAAAGTCAGTCACTCTCACGCTGTGGTGTGTCGTCGAGAGTGGTCTTCGTGAATTGTAGTCGGAGTCGCCGCCAAGCAACGAGTTTTTGGGAGGATAGCGAAGCAACAGAGTTGTGTGAGAAAGTGCTGAACTGCTGTGAGCAACGAGTCCTATTGTCTACTGTGGAAGCAGCGTCGTATCTTTTGTGTAGTAGAAAGTTGTGAGAAGTAGTGAGTCGGCATCTAAAGCGAGAAGAGACAGTTAGAAGTTCAGCCGTTGGAGAGACCGTAGAGAGAAGCCCCGAAGATCCCCTCTCCTGCTGGATTCTGTCTGGCCGCTTCGTGTGCCGTGGACGATTACTACTTGTGGGCTACTGTCTTCTATAGTGTACTATTCTGTGTTCGTCTCGGGTGTAAATATTTGTCGTCTGTGTATTAGTCGTCTTCGTGTACTCGTACTCTTCGTGTAAATAAACGTCATTGTGTTTTACCGAGGCCTGCTGATTGTGTTCTCACACCATACACCCACTATCTAAAGAACCCAGCGGTGAGGTGGTGGAGAAGTGGAAGCTCCGAGGATCCCCTCTCCTGCTGGATTCAGTCTGGCCGCTTCGTGTGCTGTGGACGAATACTACTTCTGGGCTAATGTCTGCTGCTGTGTGCTGTCCTGTGTTCGTCTCGGCTGTAAATATTTGTCGTATGCGTATTCGTCGTCTTTGTGTACTCGTGCTCTTCGTGTAAATAAACGTTGTTGTGTTTTACTGAGACCTGCTGATTGTATTCTCATACCATACACCCACTATCAAAAGAACCCGGCGGTGAGGAAAATCCGTGACAATATATTTAAATTAGGTGACAGTAACATTTCAATGTTTCTAATTTGAATAAAAATCTTATAAATTATATCCTACAAATTCTTGTTATATTTTTCTTCAAATTCGATTAATTTTTAAAGTATATGTAATTGTATATTGTAGAAGATTGAAACTTAATTCACTTGTGTTCCTTATGTTTCAACTTAGCGAAGAAATCCAATGGTATCTTCTATTTTTCATGTTTTCCATTAAATATCTTGCACGATATTCCATTTATCTTCTTATCACAAAAAACTAATTCCCAAGCAGCAAGAGTAGTCGCCAAACGATTGGCCAACCGTCAAATCTGTCTGATATAGCTCGCCCGTATTTTGCGAATGTCGCCTTTGCATTAGCGCGACATCGGATTCTGACCATATTTTTTTCTGTCGCCTCTGAAGGTCGCTTTTTCATCGGGGCGAACTTCTACGGCGATTTTGTGAAAAAGACCGGCTGAAAGTAATCGGCCCATAGTCGCCTCGATGTCTGGAAAGTCGCTTTTCGTAGGTGGCTCTATGCGAATATATTTTAGAAATTTCCCATGAATCACCTGGCGTGTATCGGAGTTTGAAATTCAACCAGCAATGCATGCTATCATTTCAAGAAACTTGGTAAGTGTAAAGTATTTATTATTATATATTTATAAATAATATATTTTTTATTCTAAATAGTGAATAAAAAAGATTAATTATTGTAGAAGCCATTCGAACTCGTTGGATTACCTGAAACATGGAGTTGCACGTGATATTATTAGCGTTTTGTGTAAGCTACCATCACCATTTCTTTTCTTGTTCGTATTCTTTTTAAGTGATTTTATTTCTTGTTATCTTTTTGTGTGTGTGTGTTCTTAAATTATTGTAGATATTTTTCCATTTCATTTACAATTCCTTTCCTTTTGTTAACAAAAATTTCTAATGAAAAAAGTTTAAAAAAATATTAAATTATGTTCTTATGTTTTGGTTTTGCAATAACATTTGTGTTATTATTTTTATTTCAACATAAGATTTAAAAAATGGATTAGCAGAATATATTTATTATAAATTTCAAGAAAACATCTTTAAAACTTGCAATTATTTAGTTATATTTGAATATTGTTGAATGAATAGTTTAAAATTATTTTACCTTTCATAAAATAGTAACATAAATTTTACACCCATTAGTTTATATTTATTATTTTCCTCTATTGTCCTAAACATTATTATAATATATGCCTTCATAGTCCATTATAAGATTGGAAATATTATTAAGCTTATGAAGTTCTATAAGACTTTTGCTCGTTAATTATATATCACCAATTCTCAACAAATATTTTATTTGTACTTTTAAAAGAAGTGAAAGCTCAATCATTATTTTAATTAAGAAATATGTTTTCTAGGTTCATCAAATCTGCAAAACAAGAGAGTGAACTTGAAGAAAAGTATATGTATAATTCTTTATATGTGTTACCAGCAAAATATGAAATCCAGCATTTTACAGAATACCCAAGCATTGTATATAATGCTTAAAACAAGCCAGTAATGTATGAAACAATTTGTATTTCATACATTTTCTAAGCATTCTATAGAATGACAAATGACAACGGGGCGAAGTATGAAAAAAATCTCTCATTCGATGAAATGAACATTTTGTACACCTTTTGTTTCAAAATTGAAAATGCAATTAAAGGAAAATAAATTTTTAAATTAATCTGTAAATATAAGCAAAAAAATTTCTCACTATTTGTTTGGAAACTAAAGTGCAAGTTCCTATTCCTGACTTCAAAAAGGGGCAAAAGAGTTATAATTAATGTGACGGAGTATTTTTTCTACTGACTTGGAACATCAGAAGAAAATTTAAAACAGTTATATGTGAGATCCCAATTCACTTTATATTTGTTTAGAACTTGTTTAGAATTGAAGATATTCCAAATCACGAAATTTCTCTCCGGTCAGTTGCAATTACTCTGAGCAGTGGAAGCAACCAATGATTTATCAAATGTATGTGTTAAACAAAGAGCCAAAATATGAAATTGTCTTTTAGTAAAAAATAATGTAAAATTTCAAAATGTCATTCAAGTCTATCATATAGCAACAAATAGGTAAATTTTAATTTCTGATTTTTTTAAATGAAAACTTATTTGCCTTAATAAGAAAGTTATATAATTTGTTTTGTACAACTTTCATCTTTCTTTATATAATTTGAATAATTTTTTTTAATGGCAACCTCATTATTTTTTCAGATTGACAATTCAAGTGATTTTAATTCTATTTAGTTTAGTTAATTTTCTTTTTCATTTTTAATTTTAAAAATTAGTTTAAAAAGTATTAAATATCATTCTTATATTTTCCTATTGCAATAACATTTGTGTAATTATTTTTATTTTCACACGAGGCTAAAAAATTTTAGCAGAATGTATTTATTGTAAACATCAAAAAAAAATCTTTAAAACTTGAGATTATGTAGGCACGTTTGAGTATTCTTATATTAATAGTTTCTAATTATTTCACATTTCATAAAACAGTAACATAAATTTTACTCCCATTAATTTGAGTTATTTTTTTTCTTTATTATCCTAAACGTTATTATAAAGTTTGCCTACACAGTCCAATATCAGAACAAAAATATTATGCTTATGAAGTTCTATAAGACTTTCGCTTGTTAATTACTCATCTCCAATTGTCAACAAATGTTTTATTTGCACTTTTAAATAAAATGAAATCTCAATTATTATTATAATTGTTTTCTAGGTACATCAAATGCAATCAAAGAGGAAAAGTGAAATGTATAAATAAATGTATAATTCTTTATATGTAGTTGAAGATTAACTTATACATATATGTAATATTTATATAAATGTGTGTGAATTTTGAGAAATTTCAAACTCTTCAAGTATTACATAATAAATAAAGTTTATATAAATTAAGGTAAATATAAGTTAAGTTAAGTAAGTTAGTTAAGTTATTATAAGTTAAGTTAAAGTTTTTATAAATGACTTTGTGACAATATTATTTATTCTTGTATGTTATAAGTCAGAGTTTCATGATTTTGTTTGGGCGTATAAGTCATTACAGAAAATTCAGTAAAAAAATCGCAAGTAAATTATTATTTTACTTTGTATTTCTAAAATATTATTAAATGAATATCTTTGTAAATAAATTGTATTGCATAGTTGTTTTTCTTTTCTAATAAAAATAAGGAGGGAAAAATGATAATTAAAAAAATATTTGTCTAAAGAAATTTCGTATAATTGAAAGTAGTGTTTACATTTTTGGGCATGGAATTTTTGTGAAATATTCAGAGTTAATCACAGATCAAATTTGGTTCTTGTGCCATGAAAAAAAAAAAAAACTAATCATAGATAAAAAAAATATTAGAAATTTAAAATAAATTATTAATTTGTGTCTGTAAAATGTTATCTATTGGACATTAGCTAACACTAACATTTATAATGAGGTATAAAATTTATTCATGAAGTAATTTTGTAAGTTAATAGTTAATAGATTCAGTAAAATTGAAAGAAGCGTTGCATTTTTGTGCATGGAATTTTTATGAAACATATTTGTGAAATATTCAGAGTTTAACATAGATGAAATTTGATTATTTTGCTACAAATCTAAACCTCACTAAACATAAATTATGAAAATATTAGAAATTTGAAGTAACTTATTATTTTGTGCTTGTAAAATGTTTTCTATTGAAGAAACATATAGTAGTAATTATATAATTTAATGTTTCACACAATTTTTAACCAATGCATTAAATTTTAGGGTGTTCAAATACGTTAAAATAGAAATTTGTGTTTTATTCATTAGAAATATTTGTTTATTGCTCTCATTAAGGAATATAAAAATGTGATTAATAAAGAAAATATTTTTTAATAAGAATTATATATTTTTCTTTTTCAAATTTTTATGAAAGAGCTTTTAAAAACAGGTGATATAGGCAATATTAGAAATTTAAAAGTGGATGTATTATATACATCAGTAAAATTATACTGATTAATTATAAAATTGAAACTATGATTATGTTAACATTTCTTCCCATGCATTAAAAAATGAAAACAAATAGGAAATATCAACGAAGGTAATATATCTTATATGTAGATAGATGTGCAGGTGATCAAATTTAAAATTATTTCAGATAATTTTAACATTTGATTATTTTTTTAAAGAGCAGTAAAAAAAAATGTCATTTAAACATTTTATAGGTTAAGATTGTGGTAAAATATCGGTTATAATAATAGTTAAAAACAGTTGTTAAAAAATCATGGAAAATATCCTTCTATGAAAATCAAGTATTTGATGGAATTTTAAATTTATCAAAATAAGTAACAAACACAATTATTCATAAGTAAAAAAGAAAAGTAAACTATTCTAAATATTTCGAATTTTCAGTATTTTGACAAAATTTTGAAAGTACGTAGGTTTAAATATTATGACACTAGTTTCTAGAGTTTGAGAAAATTTAATAACTACTAAACTAATATTTCAGTTTGACACCAACAAGTGTTCAGAAATAAATCGTCTAATGATTGGTATTTGGTCGCCCATTGCTAAAATACATGGGAAATGATTGGTATTGGGTCACCCTTTGCTAAAACACATGAGGAAATGATTGGTATTGGGTCGCCTATTCATAAAACAGGTCGCGAAATGCTTGGTATAACGTCGCCCGTTATAATAACTCGTCGCCAAATGATCTGCAAATTCGTCGAAAACAAGCTGGGGCGATCATCACTCGGCGAATCGCCTCCGATCTCGCCTCAAACTCGATCGTTCCTTGGGGCGATGCTTGGCCAATGATTGGCCGACGATCTTCTTCTGCTTGGGTTGATTGTGCTATATTTCTTCGTATAATTTTTCATTCCGAAAATTTGAAAGACAATGAATCCATAAGTAAATCCACCAGAAGAGAGAAGTGTTTGTCATTTCTAATAAAATATTGAATAAAATTCAATTAATTTTTGGGAGAACATGTAAGTGACCGAATACTTTATTTCATTACCTTCGTCCTTTCTTTTACTTAAGCTTTAATGCGTTCTCTAAAATTAAACATGAATGTCAGTATCCCATTCTACTTACATATTTCATCTCATTATGTTTCTATACATTTCTACTATTACTTTTTTGTGTGAGTTAGCTTTTAAATTATATTCAGATAATTAACATTTGATCATTTGCTAAGACGTTTGAAATATAGAGCAAAAATACTATCAATATCATCTTTTAGAATCATTCTTCAAAATTGCAGTCCTCAGAAAGCTTAAATTTTAATCTGTGAATTTGTTCCTTCAGCTTTCTATCAACTATATTTTATTCGAGTGAATTACATATTCTTAACCTTTAAACTTCTTATTAAGTATTCGTTTTGTATTGATGATAAACTTTAAAACATTTTTTTTTTCGAAACGCTTTTAAATCTTTTCTGCTTTTGTAAAATATCCCCTTATATTGTTCTAGAAGATTTGATTATAATGAAAAATTGTATGAGATGCATTGCAATGAAAAAAATTATACAGTTTGAAAACGCAATAAAATTAATCGTAGTCAACCAGACTTTTTGAATTAAGAATAATTGATAAATAACAAATAATATAAATTCTTATGTACTCGGTAAAGTATAATGGAATCAAATTAAATATATAAGAAGGCTGTTTTAAAAGAGAAAGATTTAATTATTGATAAAAGTAAAACAAAACGTAATATGTATATCCACAAATGTTTATACTATATTTGCAAAAGAAAAAAAATACATTCATGATATTGAAATCATTGCCGTTAAGTCAAACAGAAGTTAACATTAAAATAC
Source organism: Argiope bruennichi (assembly GCF_947563725.1). Lineage (NCBI taxonomy): Eukaryota > Metazoa > Arthropoda > Arachnida > Araneae > Araneidae > Argiope > Argiope bruennichi. The sequence goes on along the minus strand of NC_079163.1, from coordinate 2,312,457 downwards.
TAAAATATTTTTGGGAACAAAGAATTATCGAGATTCATTTTATAGAGTCAATTAGCCTTTCCGAGTTTTTACCAAGAAATTAAATAACAATACTGACATTTTATATTAAAACATGAAGGGAATTTATAAAATTTTGCCAAACGCACAATTAAAGAAGATTCAAAGTTAGGGCAACATAATTATAAATATTTTTTCAAGATCATGTAGTGAGGTATGTGATATTAATTAAAAATTGGAAATGGTTTGGAACCTTAAAATATTTCAAATTTATTCCAGAAGCAAAGTAAATATATCCGTTTATTGCTATAAGATTTTCACAAAAGCACCGGATCCGTATTCAAAAAAATTTAAATATAAACCTATAGGTTTCTGTGTACAAATTTACTTTTGTCCATTTGTCCTGATTACCTTTGATTCAATTTCGTAGAGAATTTTGTTAACCCTTAACTGGGAGGTGAAATTTTAGGACTTAACTGCTGAGGTGCGGTCTACGAGACCGCATTTCATTTACAGTCAAATTAAATTTTCTAATGAATGTATTAGTATTAAAAACTGCCAATATATTTTGCAGATATTTTTCTTGATATATAGATATATTTTAGAAATTTTTCAAAATATATTATCATTGAAAAAAGCAAAGGCGTTAGTACATATATTTTCTTCTCAAATTACATGTTACAATAAATAATATTCTTGAAAAAAGCATATTACTTTTTATATCATATTTATTTTTACAGTATATGAAGGTATATAGAAGGCAATATAATGTAAAATTCACCATTGATATGAAAAATAAAAAAAATAAAAATGACAATGGGTAAAATTGGCCCTTTTTTCATCGGCTTCTGTGACTTTCATAGTATGGTTTTCTAGGGCATTTTAAAAATACAGGTTAAGAACTAGTATAAAATTTAACCTATAAATTCTGTATATATATATCTCTTGGTATATTAATATATTTTATAAATTTTTCAAAATACATTATCACTAGTAAAATTAATTATGTTTGAACATACATATCAAAATCAATTGAATGCGAACTTTCATCAAAAAACTCTTCTTTATAATTATCCTTATTACTAAAATCATTTTATGCTTCATTTAAAAGTGTCTGGAGCACTGCTTCAAAATAGGATCAGTAAACTAGATGATTTTTCGTCGCCCTAGTTTTAGCGCCATCTGCTAAGCCTTGTTTATCACTGGGACACTAACAGGGAGATGCGGTCTTAGAGACCGCGCTCGAAGAGATTGAATTATTTTAAAAAGCCTCTGCTGAAATCGGTTGAAAAAATGCACGTGTATTGAAGGTCACAAAACAGGAAGCTACAGGGTCAATCCATTCAATTGAGCTAAAAATAGAATAGGGGTGACAGAAAATCCTTTGCTAGTGGTCTCACAGACCGCACGTCCCCAGTTAAGGGTTAAAAGACATTTTCGAAGATTTTTCACCACAAATAATATTAAAAACATAAGAATTAAGAACCCTCTTGTCAGCACTGCGTCAGCTTTTCAAAATAAATTCTTAAACTGAGAATTTATATGACATCACCTATTACATTAATCTTCATGAGGCGAATGTGCAGAATATATTTTATTACTATTTGGAACAATCTGAACGGAAGCATTCCTAATTATTAATAATGAACTACGACTTATTAGAATTAATTAAATTCTGTCATTTAGAACACAATAATAACCTTTTTAACAGAAAATGTAACAGGCATTTATTCCAATAATATCGAAGTAAATCACATTATAATCATTTTATAATTTCTATTATAGGAAACAATTATAGGAAAATAATTTCTTTTTCTGGGTGTTTTTACCTCAGAGTACGATTGAAAACCTATGAGAAAAAAAAATCATTGAAAGTTCAGAATGTCCATGCTCCAGAAACTTTAACAGGAATAAACTTCCAATCTACAAAAATATAAAGGACGCGTTTTCCGACTGAAAAAAACTTCCTCGCCCTTTTAAACATGCCCACAGGGGACGCAAGGGCTATATTGAAATTCTTTTTCTTACATCTAAAGCTTCCCTCAAAATCTGTGAAGAATAACACGAGAAAACTGCAGGCTTAGAAAGAGGTTTACAAGGTATGCACTTTTGTATTACTTATAAATCCACAATCCTTTGATAAAGAGTTAATAAACATGTAAATACACTTAGATGCCCATAAGTGCAATTATAAAATTCTTTTTGAAAAAAACGCCACTTTGAATTTGTAGAACGAAGTTATTACTTCTTACATAACACGCGTGTCGTTTTCCCTAATTTCCTTCGGCCAGAAAAATCTCCATAATTTGGATTCAAAAACTGATCAGAGGAGGAGTCCTGAGAGAATCAGCAATGAAAAAAGAGTTCAGAAACATGTCACAGTTAAGGACAATTGCTTCAGTTAGCCGATAATAAGCAATCAATCCTAAAAAAGTATTATTTAGGGAAGGAAATACATGTTCTGAAGCAGATGTAACGACGCAGCAGTTGAAATAGGATTCGATTAGCCACACAAAATGGAGCATTTCAGATTTCATATTTTATAAGCATTTTTCTTTCTTCCCAATTCTGCACCGATTATCTTTCAGTTATTTTCAATACGAATGAGATGAGTATGATCTTCCTCTATGAAATTTAACATATAAATGTGTAAATGTATATATATAGAATGATCGATAAAGTCCTTTGAAGCCCTTTAAATTCAAAACGCCGTCTCATATAGCTAGGGAAATAACATGTACCCATAGTAAAGTAAATATTCTGAATTTACTGAGACAGGTTACTGTGTCCTTAGCGAAAAGAAATTATTCCAGTCAAAATACAAAGGAGATTAGGCCAAAAAATTCAATTAGAAAAATGAACTCTATACCATAATAAAAACAAAAGAAAGAGCTTCATAGAGTCTTATGTAGAATAAGTGGAGAAATTTGCCCTTAAAATTATGAAATTTTCTTCACTTGAAAAAGGGTTCATCCAAAATTAAAACTGTATCTTCAAGATTCTCCCCCCTCCCACGAGTCCATTCTTCTGATTTCTTTAATAATTATTTTTGCTTACTTTATTCGTTGTTTAAATTTCATTTCGCCTTGCCTGACTCCGGAAAACTGTATGATAATGCCAGAGAATTTCATTTTATAATTTTAAACAAATCTTTTTCCATGTTACGTTATATTCATAATTTTAATCATGAATATCTCAATAATTTTACAGATAAATACATATAACTCTGTCGTGTGTTTTTATTATAGTACAACGTACATTTTTCTATCTGGACTTCTTGACCGATCTCTTTATTTTTTGAGTTATTTTTTATAACTTTACTTCCTCTCTAGGGATGCTGTAACCTGTAACAATAAATATACTTTACTTTACTATAGGTAAAGTTATCAACACAAACAAAATGGAACATCTCTGTAACATTGTTATTTATTATCGCATCTATACAAAAGAGGTGTCGATGGAAATGATTTATAGGGACAGGTTTGTTGAAACAGACAAACTGATTAAACAAGTTAATTTACATGGCTAATTAATATCCCATTACAGCAATCAATTTTTTTACTTAATCAATTTGTCGTAATAAAATTAAACTTTCAATAAAATTTTATGGAATTCTGATGATAATTTAGAGAGTTATAGGGTTTTAAGAAATGACATTTTCAATTTTGAATGAATCTTTTGAACATTTGATGATATCTCGCAAACTATTGTATATTTCTCAAAAAAATTTCACTCATCTGAAGTAAATTATCACATTTCATAAAGTCACGAAAGAAATATGTAAATACCACAAATTTAATATTTATATGAATATTTAGGTATGCATTTGAGAAAAAGTGAATCATAACATAGTAAAATTTTTACATAGGAGCAAAGCAAGCACTTTTAAATGCCGGAATCCAAACAAACTGCAGTATACCCCAAATAGTTTTCGAAATATTCACAAAAAGTGTAAAACTCCCATATCTGATTTCCAACATGCCACATTTTGAGGGACCGATGTTAAATTTATTTGTATTTAAAATGCTAATTTTTATGAAGCACGGCTTTAACGGCCATTATAATATCGCAGTTCTTAAATAATAAATTCATTTTCAAACAGATTATCTAAATTTAAAATGAATTTTGCTTTCTTTAAAACATTATTTTTTTTTCCGCACAGACAATATAAAATTAGATTACAGGACTTTTTACTCTTTACTTGCAGTTATCATTTGCAAGTAAATGAAATAGAGATATAAAGAAATCCGTACCATTTGTTACAATTCAGTAAATTCATTAACGCTAAAATAAGGAAATTATGTAGTACTTATTATTTATATACTTAACGGCTTAATTTTGAGAGCTCATTCATAAATTTCTTTAATTAAATAGATAATATTTTAAAAATATCCTTAAAATGATTTCTACAGAGTTCTGGAATAATCTCCTCTTTGCGTTTGCTTTCGTGAAAATATTGTTTTCGAACCTCTAGTTCGAGATATTGTAGTCTGATAATGTGCTTGGTTCAATTCATTTATATTTATTTGTTTTGATTACATCAGACCTTGCATAATATAAAGAATGTCCATCACTCTCTCATTCTTAAAGTAGTAAACTTAATAAATATTCTATTTCATTAACAATTGTTTCCATTTGAAAATAAAATTAAAAAAAAAGGTTAGACAACTTATTTCATTCGTCCCAAAAATTAAGGTATATCTTACGGCGGGATAAAAAATAAACTAAATGATAAATTGGTTTCAAAAGTAATAGAAATGCTTCAATATTAAAATAAAAAGAAAAATATATATTGATATTAAGGATAAATCTGAGTAAAACGAGAAAGAAAGGTCTTATTTTGCTATTAACAAGTTCAGATTTACCTAATATACGATCCCCAGTAGGTTGGCTCTTTTTGGGCACAGTTTTAGCAAACAAAATTAAATAAATCTAAAGAACTGTTACGAATTTCAGAACGAAATTTGATATACATACATATAGAGACTTGTTGAATAGAATTATTTTTAAAAATCTCCATTTCCGTAATGGAAAAATTTCGAGATAGTAGTTAATTAATTACGTTCATTAACTCGATTAATCTCCTTATCTGTCTCAAAAATCTGTCACTTTAAGTCATTTACATCGACGCCAATTTTGTGAATATGCGATAATAAATAACAATGTTGCATGAACGTTCCATTTTGTTATTGTTGTTGACGACTATACACGTTACTTCCATTACAAGACGCCGTTTTAAATTTAAAAGGCTAAAAAGCACTTTACCGATTAACCTGTAAATTTATATTAAAATTCAAATGACCTTTCTGGTGTTTCTTTTTTGCAAATCATTTTTGTTAACTTTTTTATTAACTTTTTTGTTATTTTATAAATGATGACTTGAAAACATTCTACAAAATATTTTTTTAAACTTAAAATATTCTTTAAAAGTATTTAATCACACGAAACACGTCTTTGGGCTAATTTGACCTTTATTTATTTGAAATAGATTTTCTGATAATGGATATAATATTTTCAAACTGTTTGGAATTTATTTAAAAATTAAAACAAATTGCAATCATATACGCTTGAATATATATATATAGCTGTTTACTATAAAACATAACTATCATTATTATATAACTCAAAATCAGTTTGTTATTATTAACTTTATTATGAACCTTTTACAAGAAAATATAATAGACGAATATTATATTAAATTTTGTCATAATAGAAAATTACGCTGCATGCTTTTTTATGATTAGGACTGAATTATTATAAAAGTATTTTTTTTAATCATGTGGACACATTTTTTACCAGTAGATATTTATATAAAAATAATAATAAATAAATGTTGTCGAAATAACATATGCGATCAAATTCTTAAAAAATTGTCATTAAGACCAAACAGCAATAAAAAATATGTAAGTTCACACATTTCTGCCTTCAGATGGTAATCTTTTTTAAAAGAAATTCTAATCCAGTACAAAGAATTTTAATGAGAATTTTTCCAACCTCTTCCTGCTAATTTCAGTTAAGCAACTCAAGATTATATTATCTAATACCGAAACTAATGACTTTTAATATTTATTTCAAAATTGAGTTTATTCCATACAAAAAAAAAAAAAAATTACCAAATTTTAACTGGAAATTTTATTTTTCTTGAAGAATCTCGTATCAATATACGTACATTCAATAAAATAAATTTTTTCCTAGGAAAACTTAAATGTCTTGCGCATTTTACGTTTGATTTTGATTTAATCTTTCTTTTGCGTGTATGTGCGCGCGCTCACACGTGCCTACGTGTGTATATTTTATAATTTCATACACAGATGTACATTATTCACACCTTCAAAAGTAATTATTTTGGTCTACAGAAAGTTTTTACAAAGTGAAATCACAAAAAAAAAGAACAATTTTATCTTTTGGACATAGGTCGGCGAATCAGAGATTTAGGTGGCAATGTGCGCCAAAAAAACCCGGTAATCAATGTCTACAGAACACCCCACAAATGTTTTTGGAAAAGTCAAAAATTATAGTGAATTTTGGGCGAAAAGGATACGATATTTAGAAAGAATTAAATTCCCAGAAATGGTGTGGTTCATTGTAATCGGGAAGAAATTCAGCCCTGAAAATTCTTCATATTAGCATGGTTTGTGTAAAAAGAATCGGTGAATTAATAAATCACAGACAAAATGGTGGGAAAGTGATGAATTGGGTTACATTTAGGTACAATGTACAAGCCTGTCTGAATTTTGCCAGAGGTCGAAGAACATCACAAAGTTACACTGAGATCTTGGGAGATAATCTGCACCATATCCCGAATTTCTAGTTCGTCTTTTAGAGAAATTTCATCAAGACAACGTTTCGAATATTCCGTACAATCAACACAAACATTTTGGTTTAATTAGCAAATTATATATTGAGAATTTCGATTGGGATTTTTTGTTCCTTTGAATATTGTATATGCAAAGCACATTAAATTATATTGCGTTAGGGAGATTGATTAAATTATCATTCCAAAAGATTTCTGGAGTTTTGTTTTATTGCCAAAAATGTATTTAAAATTGTTTGACACGTCCGATTAATATTTTTATAACTAAGAAAAGTCTCGATTAAGAAGAAAAGAGCAATTAAAGGAAAGTCAAATAAATAATGATAGAGCCGTGAAAAAGTATCTCAACTTATAATGAAGATAAATGTGCGTGTTTACCTTCATGATACATTTTTCATTAAGCCATTCAGACCGTTTGCCATAAAGCTTCCAATTTTGACCCAGATATACAATGGAGAGTGGGAATGGGCATCTCAAAGGGTTTTTTGTTTGGCAATTTTTGATAGAATTTTAATTAATTAAAATACAAGCTATTATATATTATAATTATTATATAATATCTTATATATAATATAATTATATTATAATATAATTAATATAACATAATTCAATCCAAAAAATTATGCTTTCAATGATGCCAATTTTAAGTATATTTCAAAACAATATTTTCATTGCTAGGAATCAAATCGAAATTACTTTTTGAATATTTTATTACGTGATATACATCCATTGTTAAAAGCTAAAAAAGGATTCTTTTTAATATCTATGTAATTTACGGGAGGAATAAAAAAGCAAAGTTCGGATGACACAAAATAAATTTGGCTGTATCGTATAATTATTTATGGCATAATTAGCATAAATCATGTAATTAGTATAAATAAATTTACATAATAATTTGATGGATTCACGGACATGAATCTTTATCTAACCGATTTAACTGGAATTAAATATAACTAGTATCTCCGATGAGTCAGCTAGTCATCAAATGCGAATAGCATAGAATAATTTTTTTTTAAAAAACCAGATTTTAATAATATTGTTTTTATTAATGTATAAAAATATAACATTCTTAACTGGGCTATATTTCTTTTTCATTTTTTAATTTACAACTTTTTTTATTAATGTAATGGAATTTTGATAGTATAATTTTCAAATTTTCTACTATTTGTCGCTGATAATATAGAATCAAAATATAAAACAAAGTAATCAATAAACTGAAAACTCATTAAAAAATATTAAAATAGTGTATTGTCACAGAAAATAGCAGAAAAGAACAAATTTTCAATACTGTTGCGTAGAAAGAAATGGGTGAAAAATCAATTAAAAATTTCCATTTATGCAGAGATGAAACTTGTTAATTAAATGGAAAGGGACTAAATAACTAACTAAATAATTATAATAACTAAATAATTATTTAACTAAAATATAAAAAATAATCAGATTTAAAATATTGTTTATTTTGATTCAACGATATTTTTCTAAATTTTTGAGACGATGTTATTTATATTTTCTAACTGGAGTGTAAACTGCAATACAAACTATTGAATTTTTTGATGTTTTAAGCATTATTTAGGCTTAGCAAATGTTAGTATTCATCTATTCTAGAGCCTCCAATTAAGTTAGACCAAAATCGTAAACTAAGTAAGTAAGAAATATTAAACTAAGTAAAAAAGAAATATTAAACTAAGTAAAAAAGAAATATTAAACTAAGTAAAAAAGAAATATTAAACTAAGTAAAAAAGAAATATTAAACTAAGTAAAAAAGAAATATTAAACTAAGTAAAAAAGAAATATTAAACTAAGTAAAAAAGAAATATTAAACTAAGTAAGTTGATTCCGAATAAGTCAACATTTTATTTATAGCATGTTCGTAAGTAAATTATTATCACTTCATTAATTACAGAAATAAAACAGCGACGAGTTTGGTGAGAACTAGAACCTTTCTCTAAATATCAAAGAACTATTTAAAGTATTTATTGGGATCTATTTCCAATTAGAGCATTGAATACCCGAGTTACAAAGTAAAAAGGACTTGTATTTATTAGCCAAAAAGTTGGAAACTGCTGAGCAATTTTTTGTTGTCCTCTTCTTTGTTAGCTTCAACTGCAGGGAAACCATACGATTTCTGTACCGACCTTCTCTCATAAAAATGAGTACTCTTTTGAGGAACAGTCTGCTTTTCTATTCAGTTTTCCTATGAGTATTAGGATCGCCTCCGTCATAGTCAATTCTGTGGGAAACTCTCCGCCCTAACTTTCCTCTGATGTCAAGGTTTTAATGCATTGGGATCTTTCCACTACTTTTTTTAACTGCCAGTTGCCGTTCTTCTCCGAGAGACCTTTCTCTCCCATTTCTATATTCCCCTTGGCTGAGCACCCTCACTCCCATAGGCTATATTTACCTTTCCTTCCTTAAACAAGGTGGATTAATACCCAAAGCAGATCGACCTTCCTGAAGAGAGGAGGAGTAACCCGAAAATTGTCATTAAACTAAGAACAGTTTTATTGCATCGAAGAAAGAATTTCTTGAATCACGACCGTTGGATTCTTCGAATACTCTCACCAACTTCTTTGATAAAATATATGATTAAATAAATATACATAACACAAAATAAATTACACTGAAGAAGTGCTAAAAAACTGAATTAATATGCAGGATGATCAAGAAATAACAGGAGGTGTTCGGAGCTGTTATGTACTAGAAGAAATATAACAAAATTTGGCCACCATAAACATTAAAGTATGCGTTTTCAATTTATCAAGAAAAAAAAAAAATAGTACTAAAAACGCCGATAGGGGAAATCTTGGCGCTGCGATCGAAAACTTTATTATGACATTTGCTTATACGGGTATTTTGTGATATGAAATCGTAGATAAAAGGAAGGATTACGGTAATTCTTCAAGAATGACTAAATACGAAATAAATGCCTCAGTAACACAAATTTAAAACATTTTATGAATTTATGAGAATGAATATTGGGAAAAATTTAATTTAAATAGTGTATGGGATCAAAGCAGATATGCTAAAATGTCGGAATCTTAAAGATCGCGCTTTTTGCAATGGTAATGACAATGGTTTGTTCCCATACAGAAACTGAATAAACAATTAACATAATTAAGTAATTACTATATCGAAATTTTTCTATTACGGGAATTAATTTTCTTGCTGAATCTATTTGTTGTCATGAAATTAAACTGTCAATGAAATTTTATTTCTTTTTGAGGATAATTTTGAGAACAATAAAGTTTTGAAAAATTGACTCTTCCTATTTTAACAGAGTCTTATTAACTTTCGGCTATATTTCGGAGACGATTATATACTTCTCAAAGTGTGTTCACTCACTTCAAGAAAATTGTCGTATTTCATAGAATTACGAAATAAAAGCATGAAGAACACAAATTTAAAACTTTTTAATGAATTTTTAAGCATAAATGGTGAGGAATATTTTATTGCAACATTGTGAAATTTGTTGCATGGCTGCAAAGCGTATATGCTAAAATGTCGGAATCTCAAAGATCGTGCGCTTTTTAAAAATAGTTTTCGAAATATTCACAAAAAAGCAAAATTCTCTTAGTCGATTTGTTGCATCCTCTATTTATGTAATGCATATTAGATATATTTGTATTTACAGATCTACTCTTCGTGAGACAACGAACTTCAACGGCCTCTATAATATCGTAGTTTCCTAAATATTAAATTAATTTTCAAACTGGACAATTTTAATTTAACATAAATATTGCTTTCTTTTAAAAAAGAGTTATTTTTTCACTGAAACGAAATAAAATTTGACAGCAATACAGACTGACTGTAGGAATCTTAAATCATTTCTCTTTACAAGGTGACGTTAGTAAATAAACGAAAGAGAAATCTAAGAATATACGCACTTTTTCTTATATTAAGTATGTAAGTTAACACTGTATTCAGTGTTTTAATTTTGAGCATTCTTTCATACATTTCTTTGACTAGGAAAAATTATTTTTTGGAATATCTTTAAATTTATTCCCTCAAATTCATAAATTATTCCTCTCTTCTTAGTTTCGTTTGAGTAAAAATACAATTGTGAGCCTCTAAATCGAAAACGTATTGTATGATAATGTTCCAAACTCGATTCGTTTATATTTGTTCCTCTTGACTGCATCGGCCATTGCTAACAGAAAGAGCCATTTTATATTATTAATTCTTTTTGTTTTGTTTCAGTGAGTGGTTTTTGCGGTGAAATCATGCGATTTATAAATATTAACATAAAGAAATAAATAAAAGTATAGTGTATTCCATCAAAAAATTTCAGCCAACTTTCGATTCAGAACTCTGCAATTGTTTCTTATGCTACAAAAATAGGCCTTTGTTAAGCTTCTTCGTTTAGAGCATACAACCCAGCATACCATTCATTTTCATCTCTTCTACTGGCTGAATTTGATAATTAATAAGAATAATTTATGCGTCACAATTATGAACTGAATTTCGCATTTCTAGCAAAATGCGATTATGAGTAATCACGTTTCAATATCTAGGAATAGACAGACTAAGAGGCAAAATCGCCTAATAAAACTGGAATTAAAAATTTTTCACAGATATGTGTCTGAGGATTAAATATGTACAAAATGTCCTCAATCTAGCTTTTTTTTATTTTAGCATATATATAAGAGATAAGATAAACAGACTTGTTTCTGACAGATTTCATCCAAAGTTTCCTTCAAATGAATGATTTAAATGTAAAGGTCACGTAACAAAGTTTATCCTTCTAGTTTTGAGTTAGTATGCTCATAGACAGACAAATGTAATTTCATTTTTTTTTTTTTGATATTACATTAGCATGAAATGTGAAGAGTCTCTGAAAGCTTGTGAATTTATTTGAATACTACAGCTTTTTGGCCTTTTGATCCATATGCGGACAATTACGAAATGTTTACCCAGATATCTATTCATTACCATAAATATTGCCTTCAGACAGATCTTTAACCAGATAAATGAAATTTCACCTACTGATTAATTTTTACTTCCTAAGTATTTTGGTAGTTTCAAATTTTATTATTATTGCATTATTAGAAAAATTTTAAATCCTAATACTTTTTTAGAAAATTGAAATAATTAAAATATTTTTCAACTCTTTGTAAAAATCAAAAGAGTAATTTTTTATTATCATAAAGTAATCGCAAGAAATTTAATCAATCTCGGATAGTAAATATTTCAGCGGGAAAATAAAATCTTCTATGTTTAATAAACACTCACAATTTCATTGGTTTAATGTATTTTTATGGTATTTGCATCACACCAAATTTTGCATAGTTATCCAAAAGATATTCGTTTTTCTTCAACTTAATAACGGTCCCCTTTGAGGTTTCAGGAAAAAAATTTCGCAGAAATATATTGTTTACATGCTTGTGGTTTCATGATATTTCCAACCATATTTTTCTAGATATTTTACAAAACGTCTAAAATTGCATGTGATCAGTCATCATTGACCAGGTAGTGTATGCACGTCTGATTTTGGAACTACTTGTAAAAATTGGGGTAGAAGATGAATATTCATAGCGATGATAGTGGAAAAATAACTCAGAAAGATCCTGTTATCACCTCCATTGATTCATTGAGTATTTTTTTATCAATGATGTCATTAACTTTAAGAGCTATCCATTGATTTTTAAAGGTTTAGAATTTTATAATAGACCTATTTCTAGAGTATTATATTTTGCTGGATAACATCCCATGTAGGAATATGTAAAAACGACAAAGCTAACAAAGCAGCAAAACTGGTATCTGATTATCTCATTATATCCATCCTTTTTGTGAATTTACAAAAGCATATCAAGGATACATTTAACTCAAGATGGCAAATTCAAGGAATTCATAACTACAACTATAGAACTCCAACTCTAACTCTAAGCAACTAAACCACTTACAGAACATTGACCTTCTTTACGAAATCGAAAGAGCGACACTGTTTTAACAAGAAGTAATATTGGACATAACTTATCGATATAGAATAACTCATAGGTATCCACTTCTTCTTCTTGCTTACAGCCAACCACCCCGCCACCACTGAACGTAGCAGTATCGACAGGATTTGTTGTGGCCGACTGCTATCTTGAGCATTGTTCATCCTTGCATTGACCGATTTGTCAAACTGACATTCTCCTCGAGGTAATTGGCCACAAAGTGGTCCTTCTTCCTTATCTACAAAATCTCAAATAGTTGATAAAAAACTGACAATTTTTGACATCATGTCCTTCAGAGTTTTAAGATTACCTGGTACCATCAGTACTGTACTTAAGTCATTATTTATAATTTTTAGATTTTTTCTTAACTCCGAGATTTCAATACATTCCTTTAAATAGTGGTAAACAGTACCGATTCCTCCACAAATGCATTTATTGTCCTGCATTCTTCCAAATCTTTGGAAATATGCAGGAAATCTCCCATGTCCTGATATAATTTGAATTATCAGTGGATGGTATCTTCTTATTTTTATTTCTGGATTAGGAATAAAATCGAAAGTTACTCTTCCATTTTTGGACATATACCATCTGTCAAACCATTGCAGCTTTATTTCTTCTCTTAATTCCCATTTTAAGACACCATTTGATTTGAGGACAACCATATCAACACCCTCTTTCTGTGCCGCCAACTTTGCATATTGATCAGCCTTTTCATTACCATAAATGCCAATATGGGCCTTAACCCAATTCAACTCTATCCACTTGTTAGATTTTACACTTTTTATCTTTTCTTTTATCGTCCATATTTCCTTATTACAATTGTGAGATGATTGTATGGCTTGTAGGACTGACAGAGAATCTGAAAAAATTGAGCACTTCTGTCCGTCCTCCAACCTTTCACAATATTCAATGGCCATCTTTAAAGCTTGCACTTCTGCCTGGAAACTTGTGGCATGGTTCGGTAATTTCAGAAGACTTATCGATTTCTTTCCCATAGTAGTATACTACTATTGCAGCTCCTACAGTGCCCGAAAAAATTATAAGGACATGCGAAAAATCTCCAAATCTAGAAGCCTTGTTTACAGAATCGTATGCAAATTTTTGCAGCAAAAATAGAAGTAAAACTAAAATATTTTATGCCTAAAGTAATTAAAATTTTCAATTTTAAATCTGTTAAAATTTAAATTTTGATTTTTATACCTAAATGAAAAAGGAAAAAAGTATAAGGACATTGCTTTTTCTCCAGTAATTATTTAAAAAATTGCATATTTGAAAGCATAAAATGACAATTCCGAGTTAAAAGATTCATTTGCGAAAAGAATTTCCCACTCGGCGACTTTCAGTGTGAATTTTTAAACGATGACCAAAGGAACTCAACTTTCTGACTCTGAAAAAGGAAAAATTGTTGCTTTTCGAGAATGTGGATTATATGGATGGGAAATTTCAAAAAGAATCAAGAGATCTAAAACGGTGGTTTATAATTTTCTAAAAAATCCTGGGATGTATGGTATGAAAAAGAGAACTGGGAGACCAGAAATTCTCACTCGTCGACAAAAAAGAATGATTGTAAGGAGAACTTGCGAGAAAAGAGAAACCGCAAATGAAGTTAGACAAGATTTGAGTTTACCATGCTCAACAAGGACTGTTCAAAATATTTTGAGTAAACATCCTCAAGTTTCTAAGGGAAATTAGTGTCACGCCCCCCACTTACAAATCATCATAAGAAAAGAAGAGTTTACTTTGCCAAAAAGTGCATTTCTCTTGGTCAAAAGTGGGCTGATGTAATTTTTTCGGACCAAAAAAAGTTCAATCTTGATGGACCTGATGGTTTTCGTTATTTTTGGTATGATATGCGAAAGACCAAGGAAGTGTTTTCCAGGCGTCAATATGGTGGTGGCTCGGTTAAGGTATGGGGCTCTTTTGCGGCAAATGGAACCACTCCAATTGTATTTATCAACCGTAAAATGAATTCGAACAGGTATGTTGATATGTTAGGAGAAAGTTTGTTACCTGAAGCGCCCCTAATTACTTCAGGGGACTATATTTTTCAGCAGGATAATGCTTCGATACACGTTTCTACGAATGCAAAACTCTGGTTTGAAGCTAATTCTATAAATTTACTTGATTGGCCGGCGAGAAGTCCCGATCTTAATCCAATCGAAAACTTATGGGGACTTCTAGCCCGAGAAGTTTATAAAAACGGCACACAATATCAATGTACACAAGATCTTGTTGTCGCTATCAAAGACGCTTGGGAAAAAATATCTGCGGACATTTTAAAAGATCTTTCAGGATCTATGACCTCTCGGCTCATTCAAGTGATTGAAAAAAAGGTAATTTTCTTGATTATTGAAACATTTTTTTAAGTATTTTACAACATGTCCTTATAATTTTTTCCGTATTTCCTTTAATGTTAAATTTTGTAAAATCAATATTTTGAAGCTAAATTATGTTTTTTATGTGGTATCACAAAATTATGCAGCAGAAGTAAGAAATATAAAAAGTTCATTTACGTGAAATGTAAATAAAGCATATTTTCATGCAATGACATGTTGTCCTTATTCTTTTTTCGCGCACTGTACTTTATTTTCATCTTTTGAACCATCTGTAATAATTTCTATTCCATCCATATCTGGGATTTTAATTTGAAAACCGTGAATAAACCATTCTTCAGGATGTTGTTCGAATTTGTCAAAATACATCTCATAATCTTTTTTGCTGAAGCATTTGTTTCCTATTTTAACTTTATTACTAGAAGTTCTCATTTGAAATTTAGTGAAAATTTCCCCTTGCTCTGAGGTCCATTGGCAAATTTCCCGTTATCACTTGAAGGGCTTCTGTAGAAATGGTTCTATAAGCTCCAGACATAATGATGAGAGGGCGCCGTTGGATTGAATTTAATGTTTCTCTGATTTTCTTTAGATTTAGCCTATGTCCCCATGCTCCGTGCCCGAAAAGAACAAATGGCTCAATGGCCCCAGTGTAGATTCTTCTTAGATGGTATTTCCTTTTTCCATAAAATTTATCCGCAACTGTCACTAGTTTATATGTTAATACATCCACTTTTTTCTTGACCTTATTAAAATGTGACGGAAATGTTAATTTACTGTCCCATGTAACTCCCAAGTATTTAATTTGATTTGACACATTTATATTGTTATTGCCCATTTTTATGTTAGGCGGATCTGTTAATTTTAAACGTTCTCCAAATGTAATAGGCATTTGAATTGTTTTCCTTTCATTAAACTCAAGTTTATGAATTTTGACTCATTTTACTAGCCTATGAATTATTTGTTTTCCTTTAATTTCCAGTTCATCTTTTGTTCTTCCCGAGATTATTAGTAGCACATCATCGGCATACGCCTGCATAAAGCAGTTCACTGGAAGATTGGTTTTAAATGCAGAATTCATAACCAAGTTCCAGAATAACGGTCCGCTGCACGAGCCCTGTGGCACTCCTCTATCCATTATAAATTCCCAATTATTCTCTCCATCTTGGTAAATACATTTCTTTTCATTTAAGTATTCTTTAATCAATTCAAAAAGATTGCTTGGGCAATTCATTTTTATAAGGGCATATAAAATACTTTTCCTCCATACGGAATCAAATGCTCCAGCTACATCCAAACATATAACTGTTGTTTTTAGTTTTTGATTCATCGCACCTTTTATTTTACTCCATAGTGCATTTTGGGCTGTTTCACAAGAGTGGTTATATCTAAAACCATGTTGATCATGATGTAGTCTATTTTGTGCCGTTAATAAGTGCTGCACTCTTTGAGTTATCAGTTTATCCAAGATTTTACTTGCTGTTGTTAACAAACAAATTGGTCTTTAGGTTTTAGGATCCTCTAAGTCTTTATTAGTTTTAGGAATTAAAATCAGTTTTGCTACCTTCCACTGATTAGGGAACGCACCTAATTCTAGGCACTTGTTGTATAACTCTAAAAGTATGAATGGATTCTTTCTGTTAATTTCAGCAAGCATCTCCATTGGGATGTTGTCTAACCCAGGTGTTTTCTTTTTGGCCTTTTTATTAATCGTTGTTCTTATTTCATTTATTGTGAATATTTTATCTTTTTCTTTTGTTTTATATAACTCAATACTTTTCCTCATTTTCTTCTGCTTTTTACTTTCTTGTTGGGATTGTTCCTCTTTGAAAAGGCATCTCACAATAGTTTCAATAGTTTCTTTTGTATTTTTGGTTTTCGTACCATCCTGTTTTTTGACACCGTGCAAAATTGTTTTCCTTTTCATTTTATCTGCTGCTAATTTATAAGGTAGCTCAAAAGGGTTCATTCTCGTTATTTCGCTACATAACTTTTCAAAGCATTCAATACTTTTCTTTCTTAACATCCCTCTGTATATTGATTCCTTCTTTTTATAAATTTGTCTTCTCTTCATTCTCTCTTCAGTGTTTTTACATCGTTGGTATCTATGCCGCAAGGCTCTTGTTAGTTTTCTTTGTTTCTCCAGTTCAGTGTCCCACCAGGGGACCCTGAGATGATTTGTCTCTTTACTGTTCGATCTTTGGCTAATTCCTTGAATGAATTCTGTAAATTCTACTACAAATACTTCTAAATCTTTTTTAGTTTTTATCCTTTGCATTGTTTCTTTTATATCAGCATATTTTTCAGCCACTTGAAAACTAATTTTTCGAATTGTCCACTAGCTTAATTTAAATCTTTCTGCTGAAACAACTTACCACCAATATTAATTTGAAAATCCAAAAAACCATGGTCACTCAAAGTACTTTGGATTACCTTCCAGCCCATTACTTTGTCATGCAGATCTTTAGTTGATAAGGTGACATCAATCCAGCTTCTTCCACGTGCAGATTGAAACGTTGGCAATGAGTTTGGATCATTCCAAATAACAAGGTTCTTCTTAAAAATGAATTCTATAAACGAGCCGGCTTCATCTTGTGGTCTATGATCGGGAATAGGTATCCACTAAAGGGAGAACAAGCTCCTACACGCCCTCATGGTAATTGTTCCTCAACGTTTTTCCATATTCAGGTGGAATGTCCGTTTTTAAACCCACAAAGATTACATTACTTGAAGACTACTTATGTCAATCTTTTGATACTGTTTGAAAACACTGTGGTGAATTACTTTGCTTAGTTAATACTTAACTAGAAAAATACACACACACACACATATATAGCTATTCGATAAAAATTTCTTAAAACACTATACTCATCAAGAAACCGATGCTCCGCAATAAGTAAAAATAGCATTGCCTTGTTCTTAAAATTAATCAGGCCCCCAATCATGGGATCCAGCATGGAATATTGAAGTAAGACTCTATAATAATGGGAAAGAATGACAAGCACAATTAAGGCTAGTATCTGTGTTGAATTAGATCGTCGGATTTTGAAAGAGAATAAAAGAAACATATTAAATAAATACTGTGTAGCAAATGTGACTTAGAATATAATCTCTCAATGTAAGGGAACTAAAGATTTCAAAACTAAATAAATAATACTGATCAAAATATTAGACAAG
Organism: Argiope bruennichi; assembly: GCF_947563725.1. Classification (NCBI taxonomy): domain Eukaryota; kingdom Metazoa; phylum Arthropoda; class Arachnida; order Araneae; family Araneidae; genus Argiope; species Argiope bruennichi. The sequence continues at coordinate 2,294,203 of NC_079163.1, read as the reverse complement.
TTGCACATCAATCTTTGCTTTAGTTCCTTAAATACTCAAAAACAGTTGCTGTTACAAATATATAAGAATACAATTCATGCATCATCCTTTCTCTGTTTTAAAGTTAGGTATTTAGCTAAACTATTTTTTATATTATAATATATAAAAATTTAACCTTAGTACGCAAAAGCAGATTAATAAAATTTGAAAAACATCTTGATTTGTATTCCTTTTAACTTTAAAGTATAAACTTAGAATATACATTAGTTCAGCAAGAAAAGAGAGGCGTGAAGCATGAGCGCAAAAATTGTTTTGGTCGCATTTTACTATGATTCATCGCTGGCAAGTCAATGCAGGTAGAACGTGTGAGACACAGTCCTTACCGGGTATCTTTTGTGGAAGTTGTAAATAATGAGACGATTTCTGATAGCTCACCCGTCTTTGGTAGATACCGGCGTTCTCCATCTAGATCACTTCATTAACCGGGTGGGAAAGACATCATCAATATAACATCAGGTTATTCTATTCCCTCCGGTCAATTTGATATTACACTTGAGCTTGCATCCTTCTCAATTACACCAGTGATGTTCTATCAAAGAAAGAGCTGGTTCCTATCAAAGAAAGAGCAGTGCACACCGAGAGGGTGTCAGTCCAGGGTTTTAGTCTTTTTGTCCTATTCGGCACATTGGTTTGTTTTCCTTTGTACGAACTGCTGATGAGGTTTCTCTGCAACATCCGGCCATGGGAGAAGTCACATCGGTGTTCGACTGGAATGTCCAGTCCTTTACCAGTTAAGTTGGAAAGCCCGGGGTTTGTCAGCCATTTTGATTTCTCTATTTCCTCCTCACCTTACCAAATTATAATTTGTTCCTTATCATTTCTCTATTTTCGCGTTCTCATCCTCTCCACCCTTTTTCTTATTTTCTTGAGGATTTTTTTTTAATGTTTGCACATTGGTTATTTTTTCTGGACACCCTGCCAACTTTCTTCACTATCATTAGACCATTTTTATTTTAACAGCGTTAGCAAAATTGGAGTAATAAATTAATCTACGTCTTGCTTCTTTATTTGCCGAATTCACACTTGCGGCTACAAATTTCTTGGAGGGGTTGGGGTCAAAGTTCCTGACGCAGCTGACCTTCAAAGTAAACACCCTCTGCCAAAACATTTTTTTTTCAATTATGAGAGAAAAGAAGGAGAGATGCTGATTTAAATGCATAACACGGAATGTTTATCCTGTGAATTGACTCAACTTGGGTATTGCAGCGATTTTAGTTATGGGGTTTTAAGACAAATTGTCATTGGCGTTAAAATATGAGTGAATCATGTTCCGATGAAATCGGAATAACTTTCAATAGAATGGCAGCCTGCAACGTCATTCAAGAAAGTGAAATTCAAACAAACAATTGCAGATCGGAAAATAAAGTGCACAATATTTTGATAAAGGAAGGGGGAGTTTCTGGTATAATTTTTAAAACCCGTGGTGGTACAATAAGAATTTGTTGTAAGACCTGAATAAATTGCTGCGCGCAATATCCAAAACAAAGGGTGTGTGGCCAATCCTACACAAGATCTTATTGCAATTTTTTGGTTGGAAACAATTTGATGAAATATTCTATAGACCCGATCTATCACCTCGCGATTCCTAATTGTTTCCTGTATTAAAAAAAAAAAAAAAACTCTTTGTTGTCAGTAACACAAACGATGAAGATGACTTTAAAAATGAAAGAATTACAGCTGTTGTCAAATCAGTTGACGGATTTCAGTTAGGCTGAAATACAAAATCTAGTTGTGCAATACGACAAATGCCTTAATATTGGCATAAATTACATAGAAATGTAAATTGAAGTACCGTCTTTTGAGAAAAAATAAAATTTATTAAAAAACGTGTATCTTATTTTTACTTTCTCGTATACACAATATAGAAAAAGTCTTGTAATCGCCAACAAAGTTTAATCGATATTTCGACATTTATCCACGTTTTAGACCACCCAGAGTTCAAAAAACATATTTTTGGAAAATATCCATCAATCTGTCTGTGACAAAAATAATTCAAAAATGCTTTGAGCTAGACAGATGAAATTCGGTCTTTCTACCAAATTTGTCGATTTCTACTAAATTTCCATTCGGTTCAGAGGAGGTCCAGCTGTTCGAATCTAAGTTAACTATAATATGAAGAGAGCTCGAAGAATAAACTTTATCACACAGATTTAACATCTCTAGTGTAGACAGCTATCACATTTTTAAGGGAAATCCAACAGAAGTGACCAAATGTACTTTTAGAAACATATAAACGCGATAACTGCAAAACTTGATGATTTCAATCTATCAAATGTTTCATGGGATTTTGTGACTACAAGTGTAGTTTCGTGTCAAATTTCTGTTTCAGTCGGTTGGGAAGAACGCGTCGAAAGCACAAATTTGATTTGCGAATACTATTAACCACATGCCAGGGATTAATCACTAAAAAATTCGCGAAGGATGTCATGATGGATTCAGTAAAAATGATAAATTTTCGCCAAAGGTTAATATTTTGAAACTATTGTATGCCAATGACATCCAAGGCGTTCTCTAGAATAACCCCTTTATGCGTTAGATAAAGTTTGGGGGAGGCAGATGGTTTATTTGAAGAATTACTTTCCAGATGCATTAGGATTAGACATTAATTATCTCTGAATTTGAAATAAATGCTAACAATATTCATGGTTGAAATAAAAACTAGTAGAATTTCTAATATAATTTTAATTCGAAAGAAATATATTTAATTTCTATTTCTAACAGATTCAAATTGTATTTACTCAAAGGAATCGAAATAAAAAATGACAGAGACAAGAATATATTTGGAGGGGATATTGTCTCTATAAGAGATTGTCCATACCTACATCATCACCACCAGAACTTCGAAACAAAAATGATTTCCATGATTTGCTAACATATCCAGTCTAAACTGCAGCTGTTTTGCTATTTATGTTTAATGATAGTAAACGTCTTTATAATCCTTTTTTTTATTAAAAGAATTTTTTTAGACATCTTGTTGGCAGATGTATCCGTTTAAAATAAATTGCTAAAACTTAGAACAAATCTATTAAACAAATTATATTCTGTGCATTATAAACTTATCAAAAAACTTATTCATTTTACTATTCTTCAAAACTTGGTAATCCCCTCAGGGGCTCACCTACTATAGGTGAGTACGAGTGTCCCAATCCCGAGGTACCCAGGTATCTTTACTCCCTTTCAGTTCGCTCTCCTCTACGCCTTCTGCTTTCTGTTGTGTCTTTCCTTCCCTCGACGGCAAGCAAGGCAGCTCTCCATGAGAAGCTGCCGCCGATCTGTTTGCTTCTTGCTTCTCATGGCCAGCCAAACCCTCACGTGTTGGCCGTGCGTGGCGACCCATTAGAAAGACGGGTGGTGCACTGTGGTCCCCTGTAAGCCGAACTAACTGCCATCAAGGAAGCCTGCCACTGGGCCAGCACAAACAAAGAGGTAGTAAAGATTTGGTCGGATAGTGAATCCAGTCTTCATTCAATAATAGCCTTGAGCACCAATAGTCCAATAGCACAGGAAATCCAAGACACCCTCATCAACTCCACTAACATCAAACTAGGCTGGGTCAAAGCCCACGCAAACAACCTAGGGAATGAAACCGCGGACCAACTAGCCAAAAGAGCCACAATAGAAGGGACAACAATCCACATTCCACTGCCCAGAAGCGCACTAAAAAAGCAGCTCCATTCAATATTCCTGAAGAAGTGGCAAGAGGAATGGGACTCGGGCCAAACGGGAAGATCGACCTATACGGTCCTACCAAAGGTCAAGACCACCGAAGCCCGATGGGAGAGGGAGGAGATCATGTTTGTAACAGGGCATGGTCCCTTCCCCTCCTACCTCCACCGTTTTCATCTCCGAGAAAGCCACAACTGCGGCTGTGGTCAAGAGGGCACCCCATTCCACTACGCCACAAGCTGCCCACTAACAACGAGCTTCCATTTCAACAAACCCTCAGCACTCCACGAGCCAGCCTGGTGGAAAGGAGTCATGAATCACAAGCTATCGAGAAATAAGATAAAACTCCTCATCAAATTCCTGCAGGAACATGAGGACATCCTCTCCCCTCAGAATTGAATAGCCTCCAACCACCAAAATATTAATCCCATACCGGCATTACCACCCCACTCATCTCCATTCCTCACCATCTCACTCCTCTCCCACCATCACTCCAAATCAACGGTCCTCCCACTGATAGCACCATCCAGCAGCAATCAGCCTCATAGCCTATGCAGCCTCCTCAACGGCCTCACCGGACCAACTCCAACAATCCAGCAGAACAGCCTCCACTCCAAACCAACAGTCCTCCCTTTGACAGCACCATCCACCAGAAACCAGCATCATCGCCCAGACAGTCTCATGATAGCAACCACAACAAGCCACAACAGTCTCCTCCAAGAACGGCCTCAAATATTGTTGCGATGCTGCAACTGTAACCCAACAATGTTACAAATGTACATATTATTAACTCCATTTTTTTTCTTTTCTTTTCTTGTTCATGTCCAATCACCACCAGAACGGCCTCACAACTTGTAGAGAGGCTGCACCTGTGAATCACATCAATGTACTCATCTGTAAAAATCAATTTTCTCATCCCATCAATGTTACTCATAATATGTTTTTTTTCCTGTTCTCTTTTTCCTGTATGCTAGTATCATTTTCATCAACGCCCGAACGGCCTCGCCTTCTGTAGAGAGGCCGCAACTGATAGTCATCAATGTACATTATTGTAAATATTTTTCTATGTGTTGTCCATGCTTAACCAGAATTGTAATAAGTTTTTTGAATCCAATAAAGTTGTTCGGGGGGCGGCTATGTTACGAGCGCAACTGGGCCCTCTTGGGGGTGCGGTTGCTCTTCCTTCCACATGCATCCACCCAACCGACAAGGAACCTTCAGGGTTCCACATTCGGGGATGCATTGTGGCGTTAATGTGGTCCCCTGTGTATCAATCGGCTGGTGCCTAGTCACCTGAGTGGCTAGTCTGCTAGGGATCAAGCGAAGGAGTTACTCCTTGGGCTTAGAGTTAAAGGTGGTCACTGTCCCCGGGGGTAACTCCCAGCGTATAGGTTCCAGCTAGCACCAAGGTAAGCGCCGAGGCTGGGAATGGCCAGAGCCGGTGGCTGCCTTCCCTTGTTGGGCTCCGTGGTGGGTGGTACCGTCGGGCCCAAATCACTCTCAATATCGTATGGCTCCTCCCAAAAAGGGTCCCTTTAGTGGGCGTCATTCTGTACCAACTTCGTTTAATTCTGCAAACCGTTTTGATTCTTTTTTTGTCATTAAACGGATTTCGGAGAAAAATGAAACCTTCTCAACTATGTCTTCTTTCCTTGTCCAAAAAGCTATTTCAGCAACAATCGGTGAAGTATCATCCATTAAGAAGATGCGTTCTGGAGATTTATTGGTGGAAGTAAATTCTGGGAAACAATCTCTGAATATTCAAAAACTGAAAGCCTTGGCTACAATAGCTGTTAGTCCTCACCAGTCAATGAATACCTGTAAAGGAATAATTGCATGCGGTGAATTATTGAATGTACCTCTAGAGGAAATAACATCAGAGATGAAATCGCAAGGAGTTATACACGTACGTCGTATTTCTATTAGACGTGATGGTGAACTCCTTGAGACTAAACATCATGTTTAAACATTTAAATCGCCAAAATTACCCGAAAATGTATATGCAGGTTACATACGATTACCCGTCAGGCTTTATATTCCTAATCCACTCCGATGTTTTCAGTCTCAGAGATTCGGCCATTCAAAAGTTAATTGCCGCGGGACACTCGCATGTGCCCGATGTGCTGAAAGAGGGCATGATAGCCAGCAATGTTCTGCACAAGAAAAGTGCGTTAATTGTGGCTCGATCCTGCCCGATCGAGCATAAGAGGGATGAGTATCCAGCGATCCTGCAGGATACTTGAAAAACAGGTTGTCACAGTTAAAATAAAAAAAAAAACTTATATCCAGAAGCCCGACGTCGGGTACAAACTGAAACTCCTGCTGCTGGTGTTAGCTATGCATCCGCAGTCAAAAAGTCATTTTGCAAAATTTTATCATGCAATAATTGTAAAAAGAATGTATCAGAACCAAAAACTGATGACAAACAAGAGTCCGATACAGAAAATTCCACAACCAGTACAGCTGAAACTTCTCGAACAGAAACAATCAAACCAAAACCAAAGAGAAAATCGCAATCTTCACTAACTTTGAAATTAGCAAAATGTGGACTTACACAAAAAGTCCTTAGCTCAAAATTTAAAAAATCAACAACAAAAAATTCCGTCACCCCAGGGATGGCGAAGAAGGGTGTCGCCCATAAGGACTTGCCTTCCATTTTTGGTGGCACGATAAATAGTGCAAACATCAAGTTGCACCCATCTGAGGATGAAGATGACCTGGAGATGAGTTGTGAATTTTCAGCAACTCGTACCAAAGCCTCTAATTATTCTCTTTTAAAATCTGTCTCTTAATGGGTACCTTCCTCTCTTGGAATTGCCGTGGCATTCGTTCCAAACTTCATGAAATTAAATCAATTTTAAACAAATTTCATCCAATCTGTTTTGGTGTTCAAGAAACATTCTTGACACCATAACATTCCAAATAAATTGCGTGGATATAATTGTGTTCGGAAGGATACAGACACGGGATCTCACAGTTCTGGTGGCATCTGTATCTTCACATCCAATTTGTATCCGAGCACACCTCTCAATTTGCATACCTCTCTTCAGGATGTGGCTGTGCAAGTGCATACACAAGCGCTGGTCACAGTCTGCTGTATTTTTCTTCCGCCAAATAATGTTATTTATCAACGAGAACTCGACAATTTAATTGACCAACTTCCTTTACCTTTTTTTCTCGTAGGTAATTTCAACGGCCATAGTGTTTTATGGGGTTCGAACAGTACAAACTCTCGTGGGCAGCAGATTGAACAGTTTATTTCTAATAACTGCATCTGCTTGCTGAATAATGACGAAAAGACATACTTCCATGAGCCCACACGTACCTTCCATAGTCTAGACTTGGCCATATGTTCCCCTGAACATCTGCCAATGCTAACCTTTGAAATTAGCAAAAATCTATACAATAGTGACTATTTTCCTATTTTTGTCTGCCATACTGATAGCGGCGGTGCGACTTTCTGTCCTCCGCGTTTTCTATTCCAGCGGGCAGACTAGACTGCTTTTAAGAAGCTGTCGGAAATCACTGAGTCTATGGTCAGTACTGCAGACATTACGAAAGCAATGCGTCTCACCGTTGAAACCATTTTGAATGCTGCAAACACCTGTATCCCAAAATCTTTCCCACGGTCCTGAAAATTTCGTAGATCTTGGTGAAACAAAGCCTGTTGCGACAGTCATAAGAACCAAAAACGACTTTGGAATATATTTTGAAGGTACACTACGACAGAGAGCTTAGTAGCTTTTAAAAGAGCAAAAGCCATTGCACGTCGCATCCGTCGTCGATGTCAGAGGGAATCGTGGATTAGTTTCGTTTCTTCCATCACATCAAATACTTCCAGTAGAACCTTGTGGAAGAAGGTAAAAGCTGCTAATGGTATCCATAGTGAATCCTCTATTCCTATTTTAAAAACAGGAAATATGACGCACTTCGCTCCATTAGACATAGCAAATATTCTCTGTCAAGCATTTGCACAAGTTTCCGCTATCGATTCTTACAGCCCTGCCTTTCTGGCAACTAAGAGTCATGCGGAGCGGTTGCCTTTGCTTTTAATGACTGTAGTACCTTTCTTTACAACTGTAAGTTTAGTATGTATGAATTGGAAGAAGCATTATCGAAGACCCACGATACCAGCCCCGGGCCAGATGGAATTACGTTTAATATGCTTCGCCATTTAAATTCAACTTCCCTTTCCAATCTGTTATTGCTGTTCAACAGAATTTGGACTGAGCAAATGTACCCCGCTCAATGGCACGAGGCTACTGTAATTCCTATCCTAAAACCTGGCAAAGATTCATCAAACCCTCTGAATTATTGACCAATTGCCCTGGCGAATTGTCTATGTAAATCCTTTGAACGCATGGTCAATGCCCACCTTATGTACGAATTGGAGAGACATGGATGCTTATCCCCGTTGCAGAGTGGTTTCCGCAGAGGTAGATCTACATTTGATAACTTCATCTTACTGGAAACCCAGATACGCAAAACATTTGTTAAGAGGAATCACCTTGTCTCCATATTTTTCGATATTGAGAAGGCATACGACCGATCATGGTGCTATGGCATACTTTCGACACTTTATAATTTTGCTTTTAGGGGAAATCTTCCCACATTTTTACAGAACTTTTTATCACATCGGACTTTCAGAGTCCTTGTAGGTAACTTTTATTCTGATTCTTTTATTCAAGCTGAGGGAGTTCCACAGGGAAGTGTCCTCAGTGTTACACTTTTTATTGTTCATATTAGTCAAGTTTTGTCTGTTTTACCTTCATCTGTTCATGGAACTCTTTACGTTGATGATCTGCAGATCTCTTGCCAAGGTAGCAGTATAAATCACATTGAGCGTCAATTACAGAATGCAGTTAATAAAGTGGTAACTTTGTGCAACAATAATGGGCACGCGATCTCTCCCGAGAAGAGTAGGTGTATTTACTTCTGCCGAAAGCGAACCATTCATCCGGATCCAAATATCTATATTCAAAATGTACTCATTCCTGTGGTGAGTGAAGTGCGGTTTTTGCGACTGATATTCGATCGCAAGTTGACTTCCCTTCCGCACATCTTGTACCTGCGGAAGAAGTGTGAGAAGTCCTTAAACATTCTGAAGGACTCTCCAGAACATCCCTACTCCGTATTTATCAAGCTGTTGTCCTCTCCCGCATTGACTACGGCTGCATGGTGTATGGTTCTGCACGCCCTACAGTTTTGCGGCGACTAGATACCGTCCACCACATTGCTCTGAGGATCTGCTCCGGAGCATTTCGCACTTCTCCAGTTGAGAGCTTGTATGTCATTTGTCACTAGTTACCTCTTAATTTGAGGCGTAAAAAGATATCAGTTTCATTCTATTTCCGCACACAGTCCATGCCTCATCACCCCATTTGTCTCAACAAGCTTACAGTTGCTCTCCGTAGACTTTATGATGCCCGTCCTGCTTGCATTCTGCCAATCTGTGAGAGAATCAAACCCATACTACACGACTCGGACCTCAACGATGTAAGAATCAAAGTTAATGACCCATTTATGTTTCCACCTTGGGATATCCCTCAATTTTCTTTTTTGAATCCCTTCACTGGTTTCGACAAATCGTCAACAGCTCCTGTGGTTTTCCAACAGCTCTTTTTGTTTCATCGCTATCGGTATTCTTCGTTTGTTCCAATTTTCACGGACGGCTCAAAATCACCTGGACATGTTGGTTGTGGTATTGTACTGCCTTCTGATACACTGAGCCACCGTCTTCATAATTGCTGCTCTGTTTTTACTGCTGAGTTGATGGCAATTTTCTGTGCACTCCAGAACATTTATCCTTCTCTACAGCGTAATTTCATCATTTATTCTGATAGCATGAGTGCTTTAGAAATGTTGTCTAACTATAATAATTGTATGCACCCAATTGCTAACCGCATTTTACTCATTTTGCGCTCTTTGAAAAATGATGGTTGTAATATTATATTTTGTTGGGTTCCGACTCATGTTGACATTCCAGGAAATGAAAAAGCAGATTCGGTTGCAAAATCAGCGACGGCCTTTATGAGGACTGGACTTCTATTTTGTGACGTTAAGGTGGCATTCTCCCGTCATATAAATTCCTCTTGGCAGGAGGCATGGGGTCTGCAGATCCATAATAAGTTACACTCCGTGAAACCTATCATTGGTTCTTGGCCTGTTCTTCCAATACGCGAGATCGATGTTAAATTGACTCGCCTCCGTATAGGACACACTAGATACACTCACAGGCATCTCATTTTTGGTGAGAGGAAGCCAGTGTGTCCTACATGCCATGTTGATTTTAGTACCAAACACATTTTTATTCAATGCTTTGTATTTAACCATCAACGTATACATTACTTTCATACATCATCAATAACTTTACAGGACTTGGTGGGTGAAAAATTCCACCCAGATATTTTTAACTTTTTAAAAGCCATTAATTTTTATACTTGTATTTAGCACTTTTTATCTTTTGTGTTTTGCATTGTCTCATTGTTTTACATTTTCATATGTTCACACAAATGTTTATTTTCTAATATCGTATATTTAATTTTCGCAATACTATCTTTTATAAAGTTCTATATTAATATTATAGATTTTAATATTCATTTGTCTTTAATATTCGGCTTTCATTTTACCATTTGATTGGCGCAGTATAACCAAATATGGTTCTTGTGCCATAAAACAACAAACAAACAAACAAATCAAAACTTGGTTACAATGATTGATGTTTGGAAATTTTACTTAGGTATAGTGCATTATTATATTGAATCGCATTAAAAGTGGAAAATAAATATTAACATTTTTTTTGATAAAAATATGAAATTTACTCTTAGTTTTAATCAGTAGGGAATGAATAAAAATATTTTTACTCTAATTTTAAATATGCCTTACTCATTACATTAACCATTTTAAGCATTCAAATCAATATTTTAAATTATTGCATGATACATTTTTTATTATTTCAGACAAATCTCTGAGCTGAAAATAAAAGCTGATGTTGCTAACTACTCAGTGTAAACAGATAGACATTATTTTCTAATTATTTTTTCTTCATCACAAAGATTTTAATCTTAAAACTCTAAAAGTTTGTTATTGGTAAAATAAGACAAGAGTTTCTGCGTGTAGTAAATATACAGTTGTTTCTGTCTGGAAGCAGAAGTATTATATATATTTTTAATTTTTGGTTAATTGCAATTCTATTCTTATATATTTAATCCTGACTTTTTCTATGCTAGTTTTTAATTTGTCATAATTTTACATTTCTTACATTTTTGATTCTCCTGTAAATTAAAATTTATATTATCAGACTCTCCTGTTTATTTTAATGCACGTTTTTAGACTCTGCTGCGCATTATTATAGAGTAGCATCTTAATGAAAACACAATTTTAAACTCATTAAAACACTTTTAAATGAGTAAAAAAACTACTTTAAGAATTGAAATAATTTTGTTTGTTAAGTTCTAAGTTAAATGCCTAAATCAGTAAAATTAAATAATTTCATCCATAAAGATTCTACTGTTGTATGTAAAAAGTAAATGAAGATAAAATGACACGAAACAATTCCTTAAATAAGAGGCTTTTTGTTTCCAAAATTAACAAAAACTCCGACTAAGGGAAATAATTTTTCTTTAACAAACACGAACTCAACCAACTCAACCGTTGATATATCGCTGGCGATTTCGATAAATCGATTCGGGAATCGATTCCCACATAATAGATGTGGCGGAGCAGCAATTAAGAAGAGCGAATGACCGATTAATGTCTCTGTCAGCGATCAATTAATGGAATAGTGATCGAATTGAAGCAAAGATAAAATGTAGTGAGAATGGCTTATTCTTTAAAGGAAGTTTGTCTATCTTCTTTAAAAAAGATATCAATTTCGAGATATTTCTCTCTTTTGAGCCTCGAAGACAGTTTATGCTATTTTCAGTGCTTATGTTAAATAAAAACGTGCTCCTAAGCTCACCATTGTTTGTTTCTTTGAAACTCTTAGGGAAATGAAAAAAAAAAGAACGAAAAAAAAAAAGAAAACATTCCTTGTATATCATTGCATTTTCTTCAATTCAATAATGAAGCTGTGAATTTTTAATACCGATAACTCATTTATACATTTCACAAAGCCACAAAGTGTTTCCTGATTGAAGAAAAAATTTGAAATTTGGAAATTAGCTTAGAATTAATTTATTTTCTTCGAAGATGCAAGCTCTTGCAGGGAAGCTTGATATAGTGCCGCACAATGTAAATCCTTAACTATCATCACGTGAATTGTGGTCATATTCTACATTGGCAAGGGTAAGCCTAAATAAAGATTAATAAATAAATTTTTGCTTTGTGTGCTCTCCCTTAAGTATTTGTAAAGAACTGAATATCATTCAGAAATTGTAATTTGAAAGCTTATTTATTTTATCAAAATTTATTTCATTATAATTGTAAAAAAAGTGTGCACGTGAAGAAACATCCTAATATGGCTACGCGTCAAAATTTCGAACGGGTATCTGCCTAGGCCATCTGGAACGGCTGGCCTGGAAGATTAATGACATCACCAATGTCGACTATTTAAGCCCGGGAAGTGGAAAGAGAAGGTCTTTTCCACTTAAACCATACTAATAACATAATTAATTAAGTCAACTATGTTTTCTCACGTATCGCTTCAATAAATAAACTTTTTGACATCTAAATATTCACCGCGTAAACAAATCAAATCAAGTAACTCATGTCGTTCTCACATTGCGGTGTTTCCTTTTCTTTCTGTCAACCCATCTGTTACTTAATGATTTAGTTATAAAGTGCTGGTTTCGATTTTGATTCTGAGTAAATGTGATTCGCACTGGTGCTCTCACTGGTATCTAATCTTTGTTAAAAAAAGTCTTCTTGGAATTGGACAATGAAGGTGTGCGACGGTGAATCCTTTAATCATTTAAAAAGCCATTTATTTCTAGTCATGGTAATTAATTTTGTTATTAAATAACTAATCAACAAATTAAGACACAGCATTTCATGTAAGATAATGAATTGAAGCATCTAAATATCTATCTTACTGAAATATTTTCTAGAATTTATGCCAACTTACATAGCTTCTTACAAAAATTGATGAAATTCGTAACATGCATATTTCCGATGGTCTTGGAAAGACTTCAGGAGAAGAAATTGCTCCTCCACATGGCATGACCTACTGGTTCATGGTTGCCAAATTGACATGCGGGTTGACTGGAGAAATTTGTTGTGTAAATCACATCATCAGCAACATGAAGAAACCTGCATTGTTAACCTGTTAGCAACTTCTAACAAAAGACTTCTAGTGAATGTCTGAAAAATTCAAAGACAGTGAGAAGCCGGAACAAAGACTGGAGATGAGAGCGAGTAAACTGAAGACAATAATATTAAGTACTACTTTTTTAAAAAAGTAGCTTCCTTGTGGGAAGAATACCTATTGTAATGGTTCTCATAGCACGACTTCGAGAAAATTTCTGCAGAGCTTCATCAATCATGTTTCCTAGAACCCCAAATGCTTTATACATGCTTAGAATGTGCTGTAATAAAAAAAATATATATATTGTATGAGTTCGTATCTGGGCCATCCAGCTCAAAGGGACTGGAAATAATGTTGGGGAGATGAAAGTTTCATTTTTTTATGACTTCGTAAATATTAAAGATCAAAAATTAATCTCATTAAAAGGCTTCATTAAGACAAACAGTTTTTATATTAAAGGATTTTTTTGATAATTGTTATTGCTCAGAAATTAGTGGCAGAAACGTGATTTTCAACCCCTAATTTTGACTATTTCTAACATTAAAACAAATGTTCAGCTTAAAAATTTCCAGAAACTGCATGTTTTTTAGTTCTTTTGAATTGTTTTATTATAAGGTTTTTTCTTGGAAGCAAGAGTGTGAGTTGTTTCTATATCTGTGATAAATTAGAAGAATTGTGACCCAGCTTTCTAGCCAAGGCGGAAAAAAAATCCAGGCTAAATCTATCCCAATTCGTCAAATTAATATAATAAGAAAAAAAAATAACACATTTGGCAAATCGTTTAAAAAAATTGCATCTTGACCTCACACATCGGCATATACCCTATTCTCCTGTTGCTATTTTTCTTTTTAAAATAAACCAAATTATTTTCTAGAATTGCATTTTCTTCGTTACAATATACACATCGTCAGGTGTGTGTTTCTTGGGTTGTAGACTTCTTTCTTAATGTGTTTAAATACTGTTGGAAATATTTAATAAATTATTTACTTTCCAAAAAAAATTCTTGCCATGAAATTGACTATTATAGTACTCAAACCATTTAACTCCATGCCAATTATCTTGCCAAAGTGTAAAATAGGTTGGTGCTAAAAGTGTGTTATATTTTATAATATTAATTATATAAAAAATAATTTGTTTAGTAAAATTTTGTATATTTTGTGCAATGAAATGCATTTCTTATTTCAAAGCAATTTTAAAGTCTTTTGGTTTGATTTCTGTCAAGCTACTAATCGTATACTATATTCAAAAATGAGTACCATTATAGATTTTATGTTTACGATTAATAACCAAACGGTATCATATTAATCTGTTGACTATGTTCGTCAGTGCATGCTGTTATTGCAGAAGTATATATTTTAAAATAAACTGATGATATATTCCTTTTCAGAATTAATAATTATAATTGAAATATTGAAAACCGCAACATATAAGATCTTAATTCCACAATGAATTGAGAAAAACAGAAGAATTTTCCCTTCCTATATAATTAAAAAAATCAATTATTCCTACATTCTATCACAAAACGGTATTTTCTGCATTTTATAGAAAGAAGAATAATTGCAAACATTAGTTAATTTCTTCAAATATTTTTAAAATGTAGACAATAAACTTTAAGTTCTTGCTGATTGATACAAACTTTTGGCATTTGCCTAAAAACTTCAAAGCTTTTCAATAATATAAACTTCGTAACAAGCCTATATTTATACATTATTTTTATAATATGTGTTACTTGAATATTTTTTATTTGCAATAAATATCGAATTGTGTGACAGCAAGGGAATTATTATATATGGCAGCTACAATATGTGACATTTCATTACTTTTGCCTAAGGATTGAATGGAATTCGAAAATAATAACTTAGGTGAAAAGGCATCTTATTTTGCTTTCCGGCATACTGTGAGGATTTTTTTTTAATTTTATTTCCCTTCAATGATTTGGAAAGCAAAGGCATAGCATGATTTGGGATCTTACTCAAATGTAAATGGTGTTTAAGCTAGATTACGAGGAGTATGAAAGCAGATTTAGTGCAATATTTCTAAATTGGGACATTAATTGTAGATAATGTATCAGGAGGTGTGATGATACTTTATAAGTCTGAGATACGATAATTAGATAACTAATTTTGAGTAGTGACAGAAGGGTCACTCCATAGTTAAAATGCTGATTTAGCTCAAAGAACATTGTTAGATTAATCGTTTATGATAGATCGTTATGCCTAGATATCATTTGGACTCATTTTTGATATGCAAGTACCTACATTATTTGTCTCTTATTTTTAACCGAGATACATTTTAATGTATATTTAAAACTAAGTTATATTTCTAAGTGATTTTGTTGTTATTTTCTGTGTGATTTTGTGTTGTTCTACTATACGATCAGACTAAATACTTCCTAAAAATTTTAGTTCGCCTTTCGCATTTATTCTAAATGGATTGTCTTCACCTTTTCACAAGAGACCTGTGTATAGAGGAAGTAGTAAGTATATGAAATTTTAGTAAATGTGATTCAAGGTTTTTTTTATAAGTAATAACTTTGCTACCGAGGATAAGGGAAGGAGTAGCTTCCAATTCAGAGGTTATTTCTTGTTTCCCCAGCTGATGTTGTGGGTCGATTTACCTCCATTGCAATGACTTGACGTATATCCTGTGGGAGAAGTTGCACTAAAGTTAATGTTGACCATTAGAACTTTACTTTAATCTCCGCCTCCTTGCTGTCTCAAGAATGGTCATGCAATATCCTGGAATGCCTAGGTAAAGTGAATGTAACTGTGACATGGTTATAATTAACATGTGGACAAAAGTACTCGGATATTTTCGGATGTGCGCATTTTCTCAAATTGATACAGTAATAATTTACGAACATTGATTATGTAAAAAATTTATGTACATTTGATTATGTAAAAAATTTAGCATGATTCCCTTTTCACAATGAAGATTCGATAACGAGAGCATTTAGGGCTCAACTAAATTTGATGAAACAGATTTTTGCGCAATGTGTTTTAAAGTAAGCAGATAATGATTTGAAACTTAAAACAAGGATTTCATGGTCAAAACTTGCGTAAAAACAATGTGCATATTTGAGAAGATAAAAAGGTTCTTTAAAAAAAAAAAATGTGTGAGTTTTTTTTTTTTTTTTTTTTTTTTTTTTGCATATAAAACGTTGAATTTTCAACCAACTTATACAAAAGTTACAAAATGAATGAAAATGAATTATTTCAGTACAAAAAAAAAAAAATTCAATTCAATTCTATAAATATTCAAGGAATTATTAGCATTCGCAGAAATAAATTTTAGCTTGCGCATGAGCGAAAATTAGCATATCTTTCCTTTCATAATTTCTGAATCAGAGATACAGGGCAACATCTGAATTTCAATTACTTTATAAAAGAAGCGAAATGACAAAGTACTTTCGCCTAGTCTTTATTCGCTAAACTTGAATCTGCAAATAGCTATTCTGAATTCTATAAAAAGTTAGAAATATACTAAAGGTTAAATTAAATAATAACTAAAAAATATACTAATTTATAAATTAAATACGTAACATATATTTTAGAAAATTAGATATCAGAAATAGCATTCAAATTATTATATCACTCATTATTATTTATACAAACACGATTTCTAATATTTCGTTTGATTTACAACATAATAAAAAGCCTCCGTAAACATTCTTGTTTAGCTTATCCTGCTGAAGTTAAATTATTAGTCCCCACTTTTATCCTACAAAGACAGCTGTGTCTATATGAGCAAACCATTCTGGTGGTTTTTAGAATCTTCGGAATCATTTTTTATCTGCAGAAATTGCACGGTTTTCTGTGAAAATAACTAATAAGCTATTTTTTAAGAGAGGTGTGATGATTTAGGTCAAATTAAACATTACAATTTATCCTAAAATATTCTATAGAATCCCATAGAACTCCGAGCATGCCAGTTCACTTCTTGAAATCAATATTGTTATTTATGCTGGCTGTTGTATTACATTTTATGTTACATGCTTAATTCATAAGTATGAAAGGATTAGTATATTTTCAGCTTTTGATTGAATTCAATATAACTATTTGAAGATTTCAATTTGAAGAATATAAATGTGTGGAAAACCCTTCGTCTTTTAGTTAATTTAATTTAAATCTTAATTAATCTCTTAGTTTTTGTCATAAATAAGGCCATGTTAACTTCGTTCTTATATTCTCTTATTTTCTGATCCGATACCTAGATTTTTTATTTAATTATTTTTAAAAGTGTTTCGCGAAATTGATGACTCCATTGTTCCCACGCCAGGAACTAAGTAATAAAATACTTAACACCTGTACATCTTTTTAAAAAGATATTTAAGATTCCCTTATCTAAATTGTCACGTGGCAAACAAATCCCTATCAGAATCTCATAGTAAAATCACCGAAGCGAAAAAATACGGTGACTTTGCTCTTATATCGAGATGTAAACAGACGTCATTTTATTATCGCTTCTCTCCTCTGTACAAATTATGACTCCGTGTAAAATTAAATGAAATTAAAGTTTCAAAAGTTCCCTTTTCTATGCCTTGACATCTGCAAAATTGTTTTTACATATATATATTAACGTATACCCTTAATACAAGAACTGAAGTGAATTTATTGAAACAGGCTACAGAGCCCCCAACTGCAAAATAAGGAAATTATAAAAATAACTTAAAAAATTAAGGAAATTGAGCAAAGAGATCAATTATAAAAAAGTACTCTGTGTTATAATGAAAAAGGAAAAAGTTTCATGGAGATATTTGCGATTAAAACTATGAACGTTCCATTACTTGAAAAGGGATTAATCGAAAATTCAAAAAAGTATTAGCCTGTATTTTCATGCTGTTTCATCGAGTTAAGTAAAGGTGAAGTAAATTTAAGAAATAAAAGAAGTAAAAAAAAAATGAAAAACTCATTCGGGAGGGTGTATGTTTGGGTATATTTTTTAATTTCCAGGATTAATCTTTTTTCAATTCATGGAAAGTTCAGAATATCATTTGCAGATATTTCCGCAAATTTTACAGGTAACTTCGTGAATTTTTTTTCTTGTCCTTTTATTTTGATATGGAAAACATTTTCTAACTGGAATTTTTGAAAGATATCCTTTATGTGTCGAGTTTTTTTTTTTTTTTTTTTGGTAACTTCTTTATTTCACCTCTAAGGTCGCTGTAACCTGTCTTAATAAATTCAGCATAGTCACTTTACTATATTACATGTTACTGAACTAGCTCTAGGAGACTCTGTTTTGAATTGCAAGGTCTTAAAAGGATTTTATTTATCACCCTTTGTATATATATAAATTTCTTCAAATAATGAAAGGAAATGTATACTATACTCCGCGCGTGCGTAGCTAGAATTTATTTACAAAAAGGCTCATATTTTCTTGAATATTCAAAAAATTTACTTTAAGTTTAAATGTAATAATTAAGTAATTTATCATCATTCTTTTTATAAGTTTTGTATAATTCGGTTGAGGATTCTGCATTTTACAAGCAAAAAATTTAGGAAGAATTTGCAGTTTTTTGAAAGGAATCTTTTTTTCTTCTTTCGGAATATGCGGATCATTTTACAATAATCTATGAAAGTCTTTCCTTCATCAAAAAAAAAAACCATTGTTTAAAGTTTCAAATCCTTATCTGCATTCTGTAAAACGAGTGTGTGTGTGTAGAACCATTTTTTTCTTATCCATTACTGGTCTATCCCCTAAATACCTTCGCGTCCGAATCTTTATGGTTAAAGGCGAAATTCAAAAGTGCATTTTTACATTGTCGAAATTGAAAGCATTTTGTCCTGCCATTCTTGAGAACAGTGTTCAGAAACATTTGATCTCCATGTGATTGCAATTTTTTTCTGTGCTGCTATGTTAAATGTTACAGTATGGAATTCAGAATTTTATTTGCTTACACCCTTCTTGCAGTATTTTAAATATTTTATGTTTCACTGACTGGTATTAAGTTATTTTTACACGAATTAGGATTTTGCTTAACTACATTATATATTCATTGGTATATTTCATTTACCAATAAAAATAAAATAGGAAATGTAAATTTCATTTTCAACTCTGTTAGCACACAGAAGGGAGAAAAAAATAACTGATGATGAAATCTGTTGCTTAAAAGCAAAGGACTGATTTTTTATAAACGGCTTCTGAAAAATTCAACTCACTAAACGATATTTGAAAAACTAAGAAAGTAGTTTCGTGGCAATTTTATGTAATCAGAACATAATCTTAAAATGGTGTTGCTAAGTTCTTAAAACAGTTTGTCTTTCTAATATACCAGTGCAAATCTCCATGATCTTTTTTTTCTTCCTTGATGCATTTATTCTTCACTCATTTATACTAATTCGGCAAATTAAGGCCTAACACTTTTTATCCTTAAAAATGATAGAAAATTGGGTAATATTTATTTTTGGATTATCGATAAAATGATAGCATAAAATAGCAAAACCATGACAATGGTTTGATTTCAGTGTGGAAACAAAGATCCCTTGATTTAAGGCGTTTCAGGATCCTTAGAATTCAAGTGCTACGTTTTTTTTTTTTTTTTTTTGAAAACAAATATGTTAGAGACCCATCTTTTCTGCTCCTTTTGGTATCAAAATTTTAACAATACTATCAAAACTTCCAGAGTTATCAAGAAAAAAACTAAAACAACATCGATGAAATGCAAGCAAAAACTTGCCCTCTACTATGACCACTTTTGACAGCTGTCAAACGATTTCCAAACAATTTTTTGCTCTTGTTGAATTGTATCAGTAGAAGAGCTGTACTTTACATCAAAATAAACTTTGAATTTGACGATATTTTATCTGTCTCAGAAATTGTCTCAATTATGGATGCTTCGTTATAAAAGCGATCGTCTACAAAGAGACCAAAAAAGGAAATTTCATTGTCATAAGTACTTAAAGAAATGTTAATCGGAAAGTGAAATTGTTTTTGAAAATCTTTTGCCAAAAAAATTGCATCTGCTAGAAAGTTGCCAAGTGCACACAATGTTTCTCATTCATTTAAGAATGATATTTCTCATGAATTTAAAGGTTATTGATGCTAACTTATTCTTGGAAATAAATCCAGAAATATATTAGTTGCTTTGAGTGTAATGAGGAAATCAAAATAAATAAAAAAAATCTTTTATGGAATTGTCTTTTTCTTTTCTATTAGTTTGTCCAGAATGTAAATTTTTGTCAAAATAGAATTCATGCGAATTGTTTTGTAAAAAGAAATATATCCCAGAAATCAATAGACTGTCTGTTTAGACCATGAGATATATAGGCCAGGGACTATCTATGCTCAATACATTTTATTCAATTAGTTCTTATTAAATGTCAAAAAGGAAAATAAACCGCAACATTCTTTGATGCACATAAGTTTAAAAAAAGAAAAACCTTACAATTTCAAAAGAATTAGACAAATGTAAGATAACTAAAAGCAGAGATTATGTTTCCAGAGCATTTTAGTTTGAATAAAATTGTTCATTTTCTTTTGTTATTTTTTACTATAATATCACTTTTCTCAGAACAACAACAAAAAAAAAATGAAGCTTTTGCCCAACATTTCTCAAAAACTACCTATCATATTAATCTAAAATGTCATGCACTTGCTCAAAATAAGTCCTTTTGTGACTTGCACACCAATTTTAGAAAAATTGTCCATAGAAAAAATTTTACTTTATATTTAAATATATTTTTCGTAAAATTTAAATCTTTTTTAATAACTGTATTAAAAAAAAATTTTGATAAATTTTTTATTAAAAAAGTAACAATTTTAACAAAGCAAACGCAATGCTTGTGCTTTTGGAGCTTTTTAATATGCATAATTTTATTTATTTATTTTACTATTTTTTAACTTAAAGGCCAGTTTTCTCAAAACAAGCAAACAAAAATATGGATATTTCGCGCAAGATTTCTAAAATACTACTAATCCTATTAATCTGAAATTTCATGCACATACTCAAAATAAGTTTTTTTATGACTTATACATCAATTTTTAGACAAATTATTGACAGAAAAAAAAATCCATAAATTATAATTAGATTGTTTCTTCAAATTTCAATTTTTTAAAGAATAATTGTATTAATTTTTTTTTTACTTAACGTTTTATAAAAACGTATATATTACTTCAAAACTGAACAATTTTGTGTAAGCTAATATTACTTTTGTAAATTTTGACCAATGTTTATAATTAGAATTCTGCACGCAGTGAAATATTGATTTTTAAGATTTTGAAAAAATATATAATTTATAATTTTTATAACGTTTACATTTTTTTTAAAAGTACCGGGTGGGGCATAAATTCGTGCAAACTTCAAAAAATCATAATAAAAAAAGTAATGCTCGAAAAAAATTGCGGTTTGCGGGAATATGTTCAGAAAGCCTTTGGATTTTGTTATTTCCATTAAAAAAAGTGTATTTAGAAAATGACAGATAGATTGTACCCACACGTTATACCAAGACGGTTTATGCAAATCAGCATATCTATAAAACACAAGGCTGGAAATGGATCAGTCATTCGACGCCAGTAGCATGCTATCGCTACCGGATCGAGCATTATTGGTTAAACTGTTCTATATGAATGGTGAATCCGCGACTAAAGCATTGCGACAGTTACGGACGGTGAAAGGAATTAAAGCGAAGAAAAACCCAATTTCATTGAATGGTATATTGAATTCAGCTCGCTGTTTTGAGGAAACGGGAAGATTAGAGGATCGTCCACGAAGTGGCAGACCATCCGTCAGCCTGACAGCGTCCCTGTTATCCAAAGGGTCATGAGAAATGTGGCAGCCGAGACTTCAACGGGGAGTTGCAAGGCACGTGAAGCAGGTAAAGTAACAGGAATTCCGGGAAGGTCGATCCAACGCATTCTGCACGAAATCTTGAAAGTGCATCCGTACAAGATAGAAGCATTTCACCAGTTGTTGCCAGCAGATTGCGAGTAAAGACAAGCCTTTGCAACATGGGTGCTCGCACAAATGGAACGTGACCCAGAATGGTTACTGAATATCATGCAGACGAATGAATCCCACTTTTCATTGCAAGGTGACATCAATACGCAAAAGAGTCGTATCTGGGTGACATCAAACCCTCGTGCGTACACGACCAAACCACTAAATTCTCTGCATGTGACTGTTTCGTGCGGTTTGACTGCGTCCTTCATTCAAGGCCCTTTCTTTTTTGAAGAGCGTTGTCCTGTATCCGGTTGGAAAACCTGTTCCGTCACTGCAGAACGCTATCTTAGGCTTTTACGTGACCACATTATGCCTGCTTTGCAGCAAAGACGTGCATTATTTCCGTCACCTTCATGCAGAATGGTGCCCCGCCCCAAGTTGCTAGTTCTGTTAAGACATTCCTCCTATACACATTCACTGAAGACAGAGAGATAAGCCGAGGATGTAAGAATGAGTGCCCTGACGATTGCCAGATCTTGCTCCAGCGGATCTTTGGTTGTGGGGATACCTAAAGTCTCGTGTCTACAGGAGCTCTCCTGCCACTTTGATGGAACTGAAAAATGCCATTCAATTGGTCGTTGGTGGCATCGATGCCGACATCTTACAAGCCTCACTTGCTTAATACCATGTGGTGACGGTCTTGTTGAGCATCTTTTGCTCTAAATGAAATGTACTATAATGTTATTGTGCTCTGTTTTCCTGATTTGCATAAACCGTCTCGGTATGACGTGTGAGCACCATCTATCGGGGATGTTCTAAATACAATTTTTTTAATGGAAATAACAAAAGCCAAAGGCTCTCTGAGCCTATTCCCGCAAACCGCAATTTTTTTCGAGCATTACATTTTTTATTATGATATTTTGAATTTGCACGAATATATGCCACTCTCGGTATATGAAAATAAGATAGATATAAATAGTGTGTGTGTATATGACTATTATATGGTTAATTTTTCAAATTGCACAAATGTTTCATTTGTAAATTAGGTGGGCTGGAAAAAGAATGGTTTTTCGCTTTCACGGATAATTGCTAACCCTTTACTGGGGACGTGCGGTGTGTGGGTCCACTAGCGATGGATTTTCGGTCACCCCTATTCTATTTTTAGCTCATTTGAGTGGATTGAACATGTTTTGTGAAGTTCAATACACGTGCACTTTTTTAAGCGATTTCAGGGGATGCTTTTTTAAATAATTCAGTTACTTCTTTAAGAGTGGTCTCTAAGACCGCACCTCCCTCTTAGTGTCACAGTGATAAACAAGGCTTACCAGATGGTGCTAAAACTTGGGCCCCGAAATATCATCCAATTTACTGATCCTATTATGAAGCAGTGCTCCAGACACTTTTAAATGAAGCAGAAAGTGATTTTAGTGATAAGGATAACTGTACAGAAGAGTTTTTTTGATGAAAGTTCGCATTCAACTGATTCTGATATGCATGTTCAAACATGATTAATATTTCTAATGATAGTGTATTTTGAAAAATTTATAAAATATATTAATATACGAAGATATATATATACAGAATTTATAGGTTGATTTTTATACTAGTTCGTAACCTGTATGTTTAAAATGCCCAAGAAAACCGTGCTATGAAAGTCATACAAGCCGATAAAAAAAGGGCAAATTTTACCCATTGTCATTTTTTTTTTTAATTTTTCATATAATTGTTGAATTTTACATTATAATGTCTTCTATATACCTTCATACACTGTAAAATTAAATATGATTTAAAATGTAAAAAGTAATATGTTTTTTCAAGAATATTATTTATTGTAACATATAATTTGAGAAGAAAATGTATGTTCCAACGCATTTACGTTTTTCAATGATAATATATTTTGAAAAATTTCTAAAACATATCTATATATCAAGAAAAATGTCTGCAAAATATATTGGTAGTTTTTCATACTAATACATTCATTAGAAAATTTCATTTGAGTCTAAATGAAATGCGGTCTCGCTCTCGTCGACCGCACCTCCCCAGTTAAGTCCTAAAATTTCACCTCCCCAGTTAAGGGCTAATAGTCCCTGAAATCATTTCATTTTTGAGTTATTGAGTTTTTATACATGCCAAAATACAAACCAATAGACTGGCGATTGCCAGAGGGATTGAATTCAGAATCTCATTAGAATCTACCGTTTCAAAGCTAAATCCTTTCACAAAACTTAGTCTATTTTATCTACAGCTTCGAAGTAATATAAACTACGCACTGAACAGACAGGCAGACAGATTTCCCCTGAATGGGTTTCGTTCAAAACTTGATACAAGTCTAAAAATTAGGTCTTAAATCTGAGCTATTGATTGATTTAAACCAAAAAAAATTTATTTATAAAAAAAAGGGGGAAATGGTTGACACTTTCGGCACTAAATGCAAAATTTGGCACCACAATTTGATTTTGTGCTGTAAAATAATTATAAAAAATGAATATTTTATGTGATTAAGTAAAATGTAGCGAACATTTTAATTTAGAGATGATATTTTTCAATAGAGAAATTTCCTTTTTAATATTTATTTTTACAGATTTGTTGTTCACTTGTTGACTGTGCAAATCAGAATTTACATTGAGCGACTTTTCTTCTTACATATCAAAATTTAGTTTACAAAATTTGTTCCATTTGCATTTCTTTCGCATGTTGAAAAATGGTCATTTTGAAAATGACTATAGAAGACAGTTTGTTTTTATAAATTTAACTGTTCTTATTAATGCCTAAATTATCCTATTTACAGAGTGTTTTAAATGTTCTCACAAACTAAATTCACAAGGATTCAGATCTGTTGAACAGAACATCCCATGACTCACAAAACCGTTTTTGCAAAAGATAAATATTAAATGTTAAAAATAGAAGTCACTTCCAAAAATATTTCTGCGTTACAGTGTCCATTAAATGTTAATCAATCGAGTGAAGAGTTTCTTTTTCTTCACTTTTTTAATGCCTAAATCATACTGCATTGCCACTTTTGTTCAAGGTGAAACATTTAATTGATTATTTCTTTATAAATAGTATACAAAGTATCACAAAAAAGCGAACAAGCATTTATGTCTTTAAAATATAGGCATATACTTCCAACTACAAAGATTTATTAAACAAGGCGGGAAATTGTATGATTGACTTCTGAAGAGGTTGATAGTGAAAAGAATAGAAAAATTAAATATTTTATACTACCCCGAGAATGTAAAAATTCTATTTAATAAAGCGTTTGTTAAGCAGTTATCTATGCACATTTAGATTTCACATTTCCATCTATAAAATTTGCAGAGGTATATTTATTTTTCAATTTAGATTCACTAACCACAAATTTAGACGGAAATATTTATTTCAGAAATGCAAATTCGTTCAATACAGAAAAATTATAAGTTATAAATATTTGACTAATAATATAACATCTAATCATCATGACTTACAAGAAATGTGTTAATGTTTTCATTTTAATTGGTCTGTTTTGTAAAGAAATGAAGAGAAATTAAGGAAAATGAACATTAAAATATCTCGGTGAAATACTGAAATACTGAGCAAGAATCTAATATTCTTTGTTCACACTTGTGTGCTTTCAAGAAGAATAGCATATTCAGTAACAAGAGACATTTGGATATGCTGCCGATTTATTTGTATGTAATCGTAATGCTGGTCTAATTCTAAAAGAATGCATACATCGTTTTCTGAATTTCCGGAATCCTTATAAGAAGTAAGTTTACAGAACGCTTTATTCATTGAAACTTGCAGATTCTTATTTTCCTGGGAAGGAACCGAGAGGATGAAATGTTATACTTATGATACAAATTAACAGTTTGGCTTCAAGTAACACTCATGTTAGTGTAGAAATAGTCTGTTCAAATCTGAACATTTCAAAATCGACAGCTTACAGAATATTTCTGGAAAATAACTGGCATTTATACATTACTCGTGGAGCCTATAAACTGTAACAACTATTACATGAACAACTACACGATCGTTGTGTACGAATTTTACTTTTCGGTAAAAACAAATACTTAAAAAAAATTTAATTTGGACAAACGCATTTTATTTTAATGGAGATAGAAACATTCATCTTTGAAGCCATCCCTCTTTGAACGATGAAAATGCGTTCTTCATACAAGAGGTTCATCATTATTGTCAGTTTTCTAGAAATTGATATTATAGTAATTGATGGTTGGTTCCAATTTGTTCAATAATATGCTAAATACGGAATGATATATTCAATTATTTTTATTGGTATGATATCTGAACTAATTGTCTTGCCAGTACATACTGCTTAGATCTTTGCCGATGAATTTAAAAACCTTGTCTTTATATCACAAGTGATGAATTCGAACACGTATATGCACATATTGTTAAAAGAACGTAATTTTGCAATGTGTACAAGGCCTTAGTTTTGAACAAAATTTCAGCACTTTAATTAACATACAATCTGACCATTTTTTAAAATTTAATGAAACATGCCTTCTTTCTTGAGCAACGAAAGACTCGCATAAAATCTGTCTGAGAAATGGAAAAATGCTCTAACTTTTTGAACTTGTCTTTTTGTCTCTCAAGAAATTTCGCAGACAGAAACATGAAGGTTTGTTCCTTTGTAGATGAATGCAAAAAAAGCACTTTGCGAATTGTCATTTTCTCGATTTAAGACTGTTTAAAAATTTAATTCATGTAATTTTTTCTTATCTCCATCAACAGAAGCCAAAATACGTTTAGAAATTTGGGTACCTTATTTGATGAATGTTTGCATTTGGAAATGTACATCTAATTGTAATAGGTAATGAAATAAACTCTTGTTCCATTTTTTGAGACACCCTATATATACAATATGACATTGCGTTTGTAGCTTTGCAGCTGAATCTAAATATTTGATTTTCAGTTACGTTTACAGATACAGAGAATGAGGCATTTTCGTTTGAAAAAAGTTGCACTATACAAAATCACAATATAAAATATTTGTATGCATTTTTCCCCCGTATTTTTTTGTTTTTATGCACTATAAAAAATTGTGCAGAAAGAATGAAGGAATATTGCCGATATCAAGCTTCACATCCATTTTACAGATGAATAATTTTGATTTTGACAGAATAAATATCAGTAAACACAAAAAAAAATGGTCACAAATTTAAATACTTTTCTTTCATAAAATTTGAATATATCAATTTTAATTGTGAAATAATACTTAAAAAACTCACTCTTTATTTTTATTCAGATAAAATTAATATAACAGAACGTCTTCGCTACGAGAAAAAAGTTGCATTCCTTTACTCTTTTTGTGAAACATTTAAGTAGCTTGAGAAAACATTCAATATAAACTAAGCAAATTTAAGGAAATATTTATCCCATAACTCGCTTTATCTTTTCTTAAAATCTTTTATACTTTATTGCCTGCAGAGCCTCATTTCTCATTATTTTTATCTGATTTTTTTTCCCTTTGTTTCAGCACACAAGAAAACAAAAGAATCTGAGTTTAAAAGAGAGAACCAAATGTCGGTAGTTACTCTCGTTGCCGAAGCACTAAAATTTGGAGAATAAAAAAACATCAAAAAGGAATCCTAAAGAAAACAAAAACAAAAAATATCGCACAAGTAAGTTAAAAACAAAAATCGCATGAGTTATGAGTCCCTTAACCCATTAGATCTTAGAGACCAGAAGTTCCAGGTACTCTCCCAGCTTGACTTCTGTAATTTACTTTTCGCCTCTTTATACCACTTAAATGAGGTACTGGATTGTAAAGAGGCTTTCAAAATGCTGAAATTTATGAAATGATTAGTTTCAATAGTAATGAAAGTTTATATTTATGCAGCTGTGATCATATAAGAAATAAAATGCAAGCGTGATTCGTTTTTCTGTAGTTTATTTCTCGTCATTTATTTTAGAATTTAGGGATTCAAATGATATCGATAAATAAGTAGCTTTTAAGAGAATTTCCTATATTTTCTTTTTCTAATAAGACTGAAATTTCGATTAATGCTGAATAAAATATATTATTTAAATTAATTACTGCAAGCGAATTCATTTTGGAATCCCCCAAAGAAGCCTAATATCCCTGATTATTTGTTGAATTTGAAAACTCTTTTGGCCATCTTAAATCATTTGTTTATTTTAAATTTTAATTCTGTTAAGCTGATAAATGATAGTTATAAAGTGCATGACGCGTTACAATATTGCTACCATATTTTCACAACCATATTTTACAATATTCCGAAAATTAACAACGGCTGGATATATGAATAATATCTTGTGCAAAGTGAGTATAACTAAAATTTTTATCTAGTTTTATTGTTTGTATTGAATGTAGATTTTTACGAACCTCTTTAAACGACACAGAAAACTGTTCAGCTTAAATGCGCATTTAAATTCCACTTTATTTTTTAATCCATGTTTCCGTTTTTGCCTTCTAGGTTAAAATCAGTGTTCCAAGTCAGTTTGATTAAAGGGATTCATAATAATGATTTTTTTTTCTAATTCAAATTTCGTATTAATTCATATTTGATATTCTAATATACAAAGTCAGCTTGTATCTAATAATTTTTTCAAAATTATTCAAATCTTGTCACTGGATGAATTCATAAGACTTTAGAAGGATATAATAATGTAATCAATAATTTAGATCATTTTTTTCTTAGCCAAAGATTTATTTTTTGACAGCCTTTGGCATTTTGCAATCCCTTACAAATAAATAGTAAATTGATAAGGATTGGATTTACAAGGATAAGTAAACTGATAAGGATACTAAAATTTCAAGTATTTATAATGAAAAATATTAATAAATAATTCATTTCATATGATTTTTGAAATCAAAGCATATAAAAAAACACATATAAAAACCATCATAGAAGGCTTATGCGGGATTTTTTTTCATGCTTTGGTTTTAAAAAAAATCATTTTTTAAAGCAAAACATGTAAAACATCAAAAGTTTTCTTCAATGATTTTTATATGCTTTGGTTTAAAAAAACAATATTGAAACGAATTATTATTTTGCATTACAAATACTTAACATTTTATTGTACTATAAGAGAAGGCATATATTACTACTTTCCATGTTTGTTTTCTTTAAGATTATAAGGGCAATAAGGATTTTAAAAGTTTTTTAGGAGCAATGATTTTTTTTTTTTGAATTCGTGGAAAAAATGTGAAAAAAACCCAAAAAATAAGCACATCTCCTGTGTGTAGAGGACTTGTTTATTTTTCATAAAAATCAAAGTAAAAAATTAAAATTAAAGATAAAAATAAAAATCAAAGATGAATTAAAGTCCAAATTCAAATAAATTAGTTTCATTTCATTTCCCAAAGTCTTTCCTTCCTTCATATATAAATTTTAATCCAGATAATTTATTGAGTTTCTTAATTAATTCTTCGGTTATTCCAAATAATTTGTATTGCATTTTGCACAGTTTCATCATTTTCAGTAACATCCTCTAATAAACCTAAATAGTAGAAAACTAGTCAATAAACTCGATTAAGAATCGAATAAACTAGAATGCTCGTAAATAAACTTTATTGTATAGAACGTAAATAGTACAAAAATTTGTACATCAAATAGCTAACGTGATGACATCAGTATCATGATTCATCAGAACATATCATCTCTTCAGTTTTATTTTTATAAATTCATTTTCAAATATTTAGATACTGATTTTTATAAAACTTATAAATCAATAATTCATATCAAAAAGGTACAGTATCAAAATTATCTAAAATTCTTCTTTTACCGACACCAAATATGCAACTTTTATTTGTTTTATTTACCTTGATATTTCTCTTCTTTTTGTATTTAAAACTGATTTCATTTTGCATTTGCATCTATTCCTGGAAATCTAATATCTCATAAATATGATAATTTGTATTTTTTCCAATGAATATAAATTACATTTATGGAATGCGAACTACGAATCAAAATGATAATTTAATAGATTTAAATCAAGGAAAAGTAGAATATAATTTCATTGTTATGGACGAAGAAGGTGAGGATAATCCTAAAAGAATTTACAACTTGATGAATCTTAAATTTCCATCACTAAGACGAAGGAATTTCATCTTACATATATGAACAAACAAAAATTATATTTAAAAAAAAGTTTAAAAAGAACAAACAAGGCAGTGGATTTTGAAAGATTTACTGGTGGTCACTTAGAAAGCTAAACCTATTTCAGAAGATAAAGCACAGGCATTCCTTTCGTGATAAATTAAATAAAATTTTATCAAAAAAATTGCAAAAAATTAAAATTATTTTCGTTAAACATGATAACCTTTCCGTTAAAATATGAAGCGTTTTTATCCTTAAAGGTAAGAGAATTCCAGCTAAAATACGAAAATTTTCATCCTAATAAATGAAAAAGATTTACAATTTGACGGACGCTTGTTATGTCCAAAATAACGAATTTAAAAAAATGTGAATATCGAATATTGAAATAGAATGATAAAATAAAAGTTCTAATCCTTCAGATGCTGCTATTTATAAGCTTCATATTTGAGGTGAAGATGAAAATTTTACCTAAATAATTAAAGGTCGTGAAAAATAATAGTGATCCGATTATAATGGAACATTGTAAATTTAGGTGGTTTAATTAAATCTAGATCACTAATTATAGCAAATTATAAACATGAATTCAATCATAATTATTGTCCGATTTTGCATTAAGTTTTGAGACATATTTATTTTACAAAAGGTTATGTGTAAGACAGGGCAATTTTGGTAACCCCGCTAACCACTTATAGCAACCCCGCTTGTCTAACGGAGAGTGGGGGAGGAATGCGAGGCTGAAGACAAAGATCGGTCTGAAACCGAGGAGGAGAGTAATACTCTGTTAGAATGTGTGTCTGTGTGTTTTTTTGTTGTTGTTTTTTTTTTGTGTGCTGTGTCCCGTATCAATACGTGAATAAAAATTTGGGACTAAATTTGAAAGTGATCACTGTCCCTACCGCTCACACTAAAGAAATCCCAAGCAAAGAGGGTTTTTTACATTGGTGGCAGCTACATGGGAAGTGAGCAGAGACAAATCACGGAATAAGTGATCTGTGCTCATCGTAACCAGTTGTCACCAGTCTCGAATTCTTGAATGCTGTTTCTCGTGGATTCCTGGGATATAGTGATGAGAACCTGACCTCAGAGAAAGAGCAAAAGGCATTTTGAGGATTTCTTAGAAACTTGCTTTCATCAGTGTATTAATGTTCTTGCGGCTTCCTGTGTCAAATACGTTCTGTGTGTAATTAAAATGGTAGTTCATCTTCTTCTAATGCACATTAGATTCAATATCAATTTTACTATCTCCAGTAACAAACCGTAAGTACTATAAACTGTTCTAAAATTCGTATTTCAGGTGGTTATGAAGAATTAAATACTCCCAGGACTTCTTCAATAAAAATAAATGAAAGTTTTAGATGTTGAAGAAGAAAAAAATGCTGTTGAAATGCTGTTTATCTGTTACTGTTTCGTTTTGGTTTGGTTTCAAAATATTTATAAATCTTTATTGCTTTGATTTGTTAACTCTAAAATTAAACTTCATTGTATTCAAAACTAAATTTTCATTGTATACCCATGGTTAGTCAATATTTTATGTATAGGTAATATGCCTCTGATTTTAATGAAAACGAAAGTAAAGCCAGACAACATCTGGATTTATTCTGTCTTGAGATGGCGCTGATGCATTTTTTTTTTTGAGATTAATTGCTGCATATACTTTTTCTGTTGATCGTTTTTTGATATATTTATTGCAAGTTGCAGATGCTATCAAATAGTAACTTTGAATGCATCAGCGTAATTCTATTTCATTTCCGGTATCATGTTTATAGGTGTAATTTTTTTTTACGTCTTCTTTATGAGATTAAGAATGCAATATTTTATTTTTGGGAGCATCATTGAAAATTCTTTTGTGGTTAGACGTACATAAATCCTTCTCTTTAGATATAATATACTCATGATAAAGTTTGTGATTCGAATTATTTTATTTTGTTAAAGAAAAGAAAAGCTTGGTTATACATAATTTAGATTTTTTTTCTTTTGATATATATATATATATATATATTGGTACGAAATTTCCAGGGTTCGTTTGGATAGTGGAAGTTATATGGTGTGGAGAACACTCAATCAGCAGTAGAAAATAAAACAACGACGTTTATTTACACGAAGATACACAGGACAACACAAAGACGACAACTATATACAGCATAGAAGACGATTATCTTCAGCCGAGACGTGCAGAATACAACATCATAAACAGCAGCATACAACAGACTCTACTGCAGACAGTAGCACACAGTTTAGTTCAGTACTAGCTTGACTCTGTCGCTGCTCCGCTTATCTCTGGAAAGCCAGTTCTTTAGCGTCGATTCCGACCACTCTTCACCGTCGATCTCGACTACTCTACCCTGTCGCTTCCGACTACGACTACTCTGACATGTATCAGGCAACCAATCAGGAACGTTCGAGGCGTATCTCGGTTCCTACTGGATGGATTGCGAAAATTCTCGATGTTTCGGGTATAATCTATTTTGGCGCCAAAGTCGTCAAATTCTTCAAATGGTCGCCAAGCTCCGGGACCTCCGACGCGACACACGGACTCCGTCCAATACAGATGACTGTAAAACGGTCTTCCTGATGATGGAACCAACTATGCTGGGAAGCAGCATTACAGATTCGTAACAGTATATATAAATTAAGTATATTGTTATTTCTTTTGCAAACATGTTATTTTTTTCAAATATTATTCTAATTTCAATTTGAATTATTTTAAGGCAATTTGGCATTTGGTTTAGCTTGAAAAATATCTTTCTTAAATGTAAGTAAAAAGGCAGACTTAAGCAAAAGATTTTGGTGAGTCGCCGGACTAAACCATGTCTAAAGAAACTCTGAAGGAATTAATTTTAGCAAGTGAGCATTATAAAAAGGAAGAGACAAAAGAATATTTAGAGGTTATCGTAGCTGAGAGGTTATAACGCGGGCACAAAAAATGAAAATCGAAAATAAACTTAAATTACAGCTAGAAAATGAAAGACAAAAAAGGGAATTACAGCTAGAAAAAGAAATAGAAGAAAGGGAATCTCAGTTAGAAAAAAGAAATAGAAGAAAGGGAATTTCAATTAGAAAAAGAGAGAGGAGAAAGAGAATTTCAGTTACAGGCAGAAAGGGTGAGGGAAAACTCAGCGCTCGAAAAACTTCGTCTAGAAGTAGAATTATCCAAAGATAATCAGAATTTGGTTCAAAATAGTGATCAAGCCGTGAGTGTAAAATCATTAGTTGAAATAGTTAGGATGGTTAGGCTCTTAACAGTTAAAGTTCCTAGTAGGTCAGATGGATGTGACTATTTTTTTTTCCAGTTTAGAAAAGGCATTTGCAAACGAAAATGTGAGTGATGAATTTAAACAAAAAGTGTTGCTCTGTTTATTAGAGGATAAAGATCTAATTTGTTAGTTAATATAGAAAAAGGGGAATTAAAAAATTATGAATCTTTGAAAAAAGTAGTATTACAGGAGTATAAACCTTCTCCAAAATTGTGTTTAGAAAATTTTCGTAAAGCGAAACGTAACTACGATGAAACATTTTCTCAGTTTGCTTCTCGGTTAACTTCAATGTGGATGTATTATTGCAAATCAAGGGGTGCAAGTGATTTTGAGACTGTGAATCAACTCATTGTAGCGGATAAAATGTTCCAAACATTGGATTCCGAAACGGCAACCAATATAGGTGGGCTTCAGGGGGAAAGTTGGTTTAAGCCAAAATAATTGGGTAAACATTGTAAGGTTTTCCATGTATTCAAGGGTAAATCCTGTGATGGGTGAGTGAGAACCAAATGGAATGATTCTGATAAAAAGGTTTTCATAGTAATTGGGGAGAACAACAGCTCAATGATAAAAAGACAGATAATAGTAATTGTTACCCTAAGAAAAATTTTGAAAAATCAAAACTCACAGAAGTTTGAAAGCTAAATTGTTACGTTTGTTGCTCCGATAGACATTTAGGCTGGTTTGTCAGAAAATTAAGAAAGCAGACTGTAAAAAGATTAATGTAAACAATGTTTCCTCTGAGGGGGCAGAATCAGAATCAAAAGTCGAAACAGTAGCTGCTAGGGTAGATTTACTCGGTAAAGTTATTCCTAGACACTCTATTGAAGACAAACTTAGTAAGCTGGAAAAGGCATCTATCAATGTAGCTGAGAAACTAGCTGAAGCATTGGTGGATTCTGTTACGGAAATTACAGAGTCAAAAGGAACTTAGTTCCTGAAACTTCAATTGAAGGAGCTTCTACAATATGCTTGAAGGGTATTTTTGGTCCAGCGGTTAAATGTTCTTTGGTGTACGTTCCGTTAAGTCTTACTATTGGTGGTCAGGTTGATGTTGAGGATGCGTTGCTTCCACCGGATGTTCTAAACTTGTTGGGAAGGGCAGGAGTGAAGCAAATTCACTGGCTCAGAAATCTCAGGACCTACGGAGTGACTCAGGAAATTTTGAGGGAACAGAGATTTCATTTGGAGATCTACAGGAGGAAGCACATGATACCATTATCTTTGAGGAATCTCAAAGGGAAATCACTTCATGCTGGAATGAAGTGTGAACTGTTGATACTAAGGATAAGAAAGTAACCACTGAGACAGGTAATTGAAGCATGGTGGCTGATACTTTTCGCTCTGAGCAGGAGCAGTGTGCCGAGTTAGCAATGCCTTGGAAGCATGCTAAAGAAAGCAAAGGTAACTAGTATGAGATAGATGATTATCTATTCCACAGAGACAAAATTCTCAGGAGAGTATTGGGCAACTGATGTTTCCAAAATTTAGACGAAATGAGGTATTGAAACTTTCTCAGTGTTTAATTGTCATATGGGTCCTAAAAAGACTCTAGAACGAATCAAGTGCTCATTCTTCTGGGAAGGTATGAGGACTGATGTCAAAAAACTTTGCGACTCGTGTAAAGTGTCAACTCACACAAACAGTTAAAACTAGTGACAGAACGCCAATTACACCTGTCGTGAGGCCTGCATTACCATTTCAGGTAGTGAATATGGATCTGATAGGTCCGATTGATCCTCCAAGTACGAAAGGATATAAATACATATTGTGCCTGTTTGATCAACATATTAGGTGGGGCGAAGCCATACCTTTAACAAAGTCTTTAACCACACACTTAACAAATATACTTAACAAAGCTTCACGTGTTGCCTTTGCAACATGAGAAGTTTTATTAAGTATATTTTCAAGGACAAGTATTCCGAATGTTATCGCCTCTGATTCATTCCTAGATTCTGTATCCCAGGATATCCATAGTCAAATGGGTTGGTGCAAAGGTTTAATAAAACCTTGAAAAACATGCTGCATAATGTAGTTAGGAAAGAAAGTAGAGGATGGCACTTACAAATTCCTTATGTGTTATGGGCGTACAGAGAAATACCCCATTTCAATTACTGCATGGTAGAAACCACAAGGTCCTTTGTCAATCCTAAAATCTACTTAGACTGTTAAACATAATAATGTACAATTAAATAGTACTTATGTTTCCAAATACCTGGAAGATCTGAAATCAAAACTTGAGAAGGCTGCAGAGCAAGCTAAGCGTTTTTCAGCAGTGCAACAGGAAAAGGCAGCATATTATCACAATTTAAAATCGTCTAACAGAGTGTTCAAAGTTGGAGATCAGGTTATAGTGTTAATACCAGATTCAACTAATAAATTATTTGCCAGATGATAATGTCCTGCAACCATCGTTGTGAAACGAAATCCCCATTCTTTTTTAGTTAAACTGCCGAATGGTTAGCCCAAGCACATTCATCAAAATCATTACATAGCTAGCTCTAACTCTGTAAATGTTATTTTTGAAGAAGAAAAAGAATTCGGTCATGTTGAAACGTTTCCGACCGCTACCAAAGAATCTAAATTTTTCAAAATTCTTGATAATCTTGAAATTAAGCATTTAAATAGTTCTCAATTAAAAACTCTTAAAAATTTAAGTGTAAAGTTTAAACGTATTTTACTAAACCCGTGCAGCCAGCTGCGGTGGGCACACATAAAATTGAACTATTGAGAAATGCAATGTGGAAAACACCTCATTGTTATAGTGTTCTCATTGCATACAGAAAGGAAGCTGAACGTCAAGTTCGCGAACCTCTAGAGTTAGGATTGATAGAACCATCGGAAAACCGAAATTGCTCGTCTGATTGTTTCCGTTGCTAAAAAAGAGTCTTCAGTAAGAATGTGTATCGATTTTAGAAGTTTAAATGCAGTCACTAAAGTCCCGGTTTTTCCCATGAAATATATGCAAGAGCTAATATTCATTGCAGGATCAGCCCATTGGTTAACTAGCTTAGATCTCTTAAAGGGGTATTGGTAAATAAAAATGGATGTGGAAAGTAAACTGTTGATGGCATTTGCTACTCATAATGCCGTGTACCAGTGGAAGACTATGCTGTTCGGTCTAGCAGGGGCCTCTGGTACTTTTAAAAAAGAAATGAACCGTGTCTTAAAATCCCATTCAGAGTATGCGCAGGCGTACATGAATGATGTTATTTACTCTAAATCTTTTGAGGAACATTTATTTCATTTAAAATTAATACTAACCGAATTAGGTAAACTAAGATTCTCAGTGCGACTGGATAAATGTACTTTTTACGCCAAAAGAATAAATTATTTAGGTCATGTTATAGGTGGAGGTAAACATGGTCCGGATGAGGACAAAATCCTAGCAATACAGAAGTTATCTAGACCTACCACTAAAAAGAGGTCAGATCTGTGTTACGATTAATGAGTTTATACCGTGCATACATACCGAATTTTGCGTAAATATCTACTCCATTCACGGAATTGATCAAGAAAAATAAGCCAAACAAAATAAGTTGGGGGGAAGAAAAATAAAATTCTTCTGACAAACTAAAGGAATTACTTTGTGAGGTAACTAATCTTGCTACACCTGATGCCAACTTGCCATTCCAGGTACACTGTGATGCATCTGATTATGGTGTAGGTTGTTGTTTATCTCAGCAAGATGCTGGCGAGTCTTACAGACCGATAGCTTTTGACAGCTAAGAAATTCAATGCCACACAAAAGAACTGGTCAAGCATTAAAAAAGAGGCTTGGGAGGTGTCATACGGATTGAATAAATTTGATAAATGCATTTATGGTGCTAAGGTAGAGATCATATCTGATCATAATCCCCTTAAATATTTGAACCAAACTACACCTAATGGTCCTAAACTAACCCGTTGGGCTCTAACTTTACAGAGGTAGAATCAATCCATTACACATAAACCACGTGTACAGCATCGAGGTGCGGACGCCCTCACGATTGGAATGATACATTACATGTGATACCTAATGTATGTCTGTATTTTTGATATTTGTATATGTATAGTACCAGTGTATATGTTGTATTAGTTTGTGTCTTTTTGATTTTGTTTGCATTTGTTTGTTTTTGATTTTGTAAGTTATGTTATAGCGCTTTTGTATACATATATATTGTTAATGAATGTAATAAAATCAGCCACTGAGGCTAATTTTATGCTTAGGTGTGGCATGTAATACACGCCAATTTTGGCAACCCCGCTTGCCTAACGGAGAGTGGGGGATTAGAGCGAGGATGAAGACAGAGATCGATCTGAAACCGAGGAGGAGAATGGTGCTCTGTTAGAGTGTTTGTGCTTCGTTATTTATTTTTTTATTTTTGTGCTGTGTCCCGTACCAATATGTGAATAAAAGGTTGGAACTAAATTTGGAAGTGATCACTGTCTCTACCGCTCGCACTAAAGAAATCCCACGCAAAAAGAGGTTCATGAGAGACATTATGCCTCTTCAGAAGCTGAAAATATGTTGTTATACTCAAATATAGTCAATAAGACAAATCGAAAAAAATTTAAATATGACGGAACTTTAACAGAGTAGATTTACTTCAACAAGAGCTTTTTAACAAATGAAAAATATAACAAAGCATTTCAGAAAGATATCACTTTTCAAAAAATGTCCAAACAGGTCATATATGTATTCCTTTGAAATATATATTTGATATTTTGTATGATTATCAAGAGGTATTGCCACATTTTCATGTGAAAATGGAATTTTAAATAATACGAATTCATTAAAAACTGATGAACTTAATCCTAATTTTAAAATAGATGTTGAAGACGTATCATCATTTTTATCTTTTGTAGAATTGAATATGTTAGTAGATGCGAGATATAAATATTAAAATCTTTAAGATTCATGTATCGAAATAAATTGGGAACATAATAGAATCGATAAATCCGTTCTTCAGTTTAATGGTTCATGTCAAAT
Organism: Argiope bruennichi; assembly: GCF_947563725.1. NCBI lineage: Eukaryota > Metazoa > Arthropoda > Arachnida > Araneae > Araneidae > Argiope > Argiope bruennichi. The sequence continues at coordinate 2,256,084 of NC_079163.1, read as the reverse complement.
ACAACTGAATCGGACGTAGCTTAAGCTCTTTATGCCATATTTCAAGATGTTGATCGAGATTAAGCTTATGCTAAAAATAATTAATGTGTGATCATTTAAATATGACTGAATAATGGATTATCAAGAATGGGCCAGAATATCCCGACAGACATCAGAAAATGAATTTCTATGAACACGTTTATAATCAACTATACAGGGTGTCTCAAAAACCTTGACCACGGCTTTTATTCTTGAAATATTGATTGTAGACATACACTGTAAATTACAAAGTTGCGTAAAAATAGTGCAAATTGCTATGAAATCAATTAAAGCAGTGTTTCTCAACCTTTCAGTATTCGTGGTCCAGTTTTCAATCATAATTTTCATCTCGCCCCCCCCGCTTACAATAAAAAGTACACAACAATAATGTATATTCAGTATTTTGTATTCTGTTTTTAAATTATTTTTACTAACTGCCAAATAAAGAGTAAAAGCGAGCCAACGTGAATGAAATGGGAAAAATTTAAATATTATATTTGAAATGAAAACCAAACAGGGAGATAACGTTAAAAGAATATGAAAGTAGAAAAATTCGTTAATGAAAGTTAACCTAGACGGGTTGAGCTAAATTTAGAAACTGGGAATACATTTTTTTCGAATAATAAAAGAAATAAAACAGAAGCATGACTAAACAAAAGAGAAAAAAATAAATTATGTTTGTGGAAGAAAATCCACACGACCGATGTCGTCTCGAGCATGCGCAGATATTTTCTAATAGGAAGAAGAAAAATGTTTGATAACGCAAGTTCCACTTTCAGCCAATCTCTATCGAGTCGATCTTTCTATCGCTATCCAATATATCGTGAATATATATGTTATATATGTTTTCGTGTTAATTGCAATTCACCATATTAAATATTTACGGTAGCAGATTTATGCAGACTCATGGATAAATTTTTAAGCGGAAGTAAGCGAGCATTAGACGACAGTCAAACATCAACAAGTACACAGACGAGCGTGGTTCCTAAAATAAAATCAAGAAAATATTCTCAAGAATGTTTAAATTTTGGGTTTACTAGTACTGAAATAAATGAAGAAGAAAGACCCTTGTGTATATCATTTGCTCAAAAATGTTGGCCACAGGCAGCATGGAACCTAATAAACTTAAACTACAGAAACGCTTCATAGTGAGTACATCAACAAACCCAGATAATTATTCGAATTAAAATTAAATCATATAAAAAGCAAAAATCATTTTTTAAAGACATAATTTTGTCTGTGAATAAAAAAGCTTTAATTGCATCTTACAAAGTTTCATATAAAATTGCCAGATGTAAAAACCCTCACACCATCGGTGAAGAGCTTATTTTGCCAGTAGCAATTGAGATTGTTGAAACTATGTTTGAAGATAATTTTTCAAAACAATTGCAGTCCATAACGGTTTCAAATTAAACTGTTGCTCGTCGAATTGATGATATAGCTGAAGATGTACTGCGTCAGCTTTTCTCGAAGTTGCGTGAGAAATTGTTTTCAGTACAGATTGATGAAACAACAGATAGTAATAAAGATGCTCATTTAATTGTCTATGTTCGAATTTATGATAATATGTCAGTAGTAGAAGAACTACTTTACTGCAAACTAATAGAACTCAAAACAACAGCGCTCGCCTTATTTGCTATTTTAAATGATTTTATGAACTAGGCAAACATAGAATGGAAAAATTGCGTCGGATTATGCAACGATGGTGCTCGTTCAGTGTCCGTAAGATTCCAAGGTATACAAGCACTGATAAAACGCCTCCGTGCGTCTGGACACATTGCATGATCCACAGAGAAGCTTTGGCTTCGAAAGAAATCAGTCCTGGTCTGAATATTGTGTTAACTACCGTTGTAACCGTAGTAAATTATATAAAAAGGAGACCCCTGAAATCGAGAATCTTTTCTGTACTTTATAAACACATGGGTTCAGTACATTACTATTTTATTGCGAGGCATGGTTATCACGTGGGAAATTTTTGCAACGTGTTTATGAATTATGAGATGAAATCGCCATTTTTCTAGAAAAAGAAAACAGATCCTAGGCCGAGAATTTTCGCGATGGTTTATTTATGATGAAATTGGGCTACTTGGTCGATATATTTAAGAAATTAAATAACTTGAATCTTCAACTTCAAGGAGAAAATACACATATGTTGGATACGAGTAATAAAGTTAATGCTTTTTGTAGAAAATTGGAATTGTGGAGCAGAAATTTAAAGTAAAGAAATCTAACAATGTTTTACAAATCTAACAAATACACAAGTTACGAGTGAGCTAGGGATCCATTTCATAAGACTCCTGAAGGACTCTCAATTGATGAGGAAGAAAAATTCATAGACTTCACGACAAGTGGCAAAATTAGAAGACAATTTAGTAATAAATTACTATTTTAATTTTGGCAGGAGTAGAGGAAGATTTTAATTGCACTAAAAATAAGGGCATTTCGCATTCTATTACCATTTTTAACACCTTACCTTTGTGAAACTGGATTTTCTGCTGCGGCTACTTTGAAGACAAAATATAGATCTCGGCTAAATGTATAAACAGAACTGAGAGTGGCTATTTCTAATATTAAGCCTTCTTTTGATAAACTTTGCTCTGCAAGACAAGCAGGAAGTCACTAATAATCATTAAATTTGTTTGAATTTAGTATGTTTTGATTAAGTATGTTTTTATTTAGTAAGTTGTTTTACTTTAATAAGTTATTAAATATGTCGAAATGTATTTTGTTTTCTATGTGTATGTGTGCTTTCCATTCAGTCAGTTAATCAATTGTTTTAAATGATATTTTCTCTTGGATCGCTGAATTAAAGTTTTCAGGGGATTGTACTTTAAAAAAATACAACATTTAAATTTTTATACTGACCCCGTACAAACAAATTCCTAGTGAGTAAAATGTGCCGCATCCGCTAATAAGGTCATGTACGAAATTTCAGCAATTTATCACAAAAAGACTCAAAGATATGAAACTACATAAATGCTTACTTAAACCACTTTTCGATGCCTGGATATAATTTCGCAAAGAGAAAAAAACATGTTAATTGTTCATGTTTTAGGGGTCGTACACCAATTAACAAGGAAAGTAATGTTTTAATAAATAAATAATAATTTTACTATTTATTGATTCAAAAGTATTAAAAATGTGTAGAAATAATAACTGGAAGGAAAGATTACTTTAATGAAAGATTACATAAGATTGTTTACAAGTTCAGTGACTGTGCTATTTTTAAGTTATATTCTGTAATGCATGATATAAAATTTTAAAGTATTTTTCAGGAAGCATAGTTTTTAAAATTTTTATTTAAAACTAAAGATATGAAGCATATTTAATTTTCTTATGATGCATTCCTGCGTCGCGGCATCTGCACTGAAACTTTAAACATTTGCCTTTTAATTTGTGATTGATCTTTCTCCAACTTTGTTTTAACATATCTTTGAGAATTTTCATGATAAAATTCTGAAATTTTGTACATGACCTTATTATAGGATGGGGCACAATTTACTGATTAGGAATTTTTTTGTACGGCGTCGTATAAAAATTTAAATTTTGTATTTTTTAAGGTTTTGTCCCCTAAAAATTTTAATTAATTTCATAACATTTTGTACTTTTTTACGCAACTTTGTAATTTATAGTATATGTCTACGATCAATATTTAAGGAATAAAAGCCGCTGTCTAGGTTTTTGTGATACCCTGTATATTGTCCTTATAAATGCAGATTTAAATACCATTAATGCAGAAACAAGTGGTATGATTAATTATACACAATTTGGAGAATTACATCCAACTATCAGTTTCGAAAAAAATGTTACTTCTTTAGATAAAAGAACATTACAATTCAATTGGCCATTGAAACTAATAGTCAAAAATTTTATATTTTATTTAGAAAAAAATATTTTTGAAATGTACCTAAATTTGAATTACTTTCAGTAGAAACGAAGACTTATAATTTTTATAAATAACTGTTTATTATCGAATTTTTGATGATGAAATAAAAGGAGGATCTGTTGGGTCTGCAAGAGCTGTTTTTAAATTAAAAAATGATTGACAGCTTGATATGCAACAGAAACGATTAAAAAATGTGAAAGAACACATTAATATAAATGATTCAGTTGCAAAATTCGGTGTTGACTTGATTTAATATCTATAATGAATATTGCTAACAAGCAATGTCTAGAGAAAAATGTTTTAGTTTTAAATGAAGGAATTTGTGTTGTGAAGAGAAATCCTTTAAAACATCTTCCAAATCCACAAGTTAAAAATGATGCTTTTCCTAACCATTATGTTGATAGAAAACAAAAATAAATGATAAAAAACGCCTTATAACATTTTAACTATAGATCCTGATGGACTGTATATTTCAAATCAAACATATTTGCAGCTTTGCAAGAAGTTAGCGAATGCAATATTTACATTTCTTTGGGGGAAATTTGATATATTCAGCTCCAATATTTAACATTTGATATGAAACTAACTTGCGATATGTATATAAAAACAACATTGTTTCTTGAGGTAATGAATAACAGAGAACTTACTCATTATTTAGAAATAAAGCTGAAATGCTGATGATAATAAAATGAAGACAAAGAGAGAAACCCTTTTAAATTTTTGCCTATGGTAAAAATATTGATATTCTTAATATATATGTAATTAATTATTGAAATGGTGATAAAGCTATTAACGAAATGGAAATTTATATTGAATAAGTCATATAAGTATTCGCATTAAAAATTTACTTTACTGGATGAGAAATTTCTAAAAATCCTTGCCGAAATGATGATTTGATCAAATAATTTAAGGAAAAGTGGACTGAAACTTAATTTCTAGATACCAGAAATCATCTGAAAATTTCATTTTAGAATTTAAAGATTAAGTCAACTGGCAGAACATTTCAGCTTATTAAAAATTATCAGAATAATATATAACTGAAAATGAAAACTTATTAGATCGGGATATCATTTCTAAATATTCTGAAACATTCATATAATGTATGATCATAAAGTGAATTGAGGTAATATTTCAGGATATCAGAAATTATGTGATAAATTTATTTTAAACAATTTTCGAAGCCTAAATAGACTTTAATTTATGGATATCAAAATATGAGTGAAAATACAATCGAAAATTCTATAAATCGGTTGACTGGAATGAAATTTTTAAACATGAAAATAATCATCTGAATTTGGAATTTAGCATATAGAGGAACTAACGATTGTGTATTTATGATGGAAATAAGATTCGTAGAGAGTGTAAACGTTTTAAATTGTGATATAGAGCTAGAGAGTGTTAGAGTAGATCATAAAAATAATATTATTAGTTTTATCTTTGAATTTTATTAGTTTTATTTTTATCTTGGATTTTTTTATTTTTTATCTTGATTTTTGAATTTTATTTTTCATTTTCATGAAAAATAAGCACGTCTTCTATGTATAGGATGCATACTTATATTTTCCGCATTTAATCAATTGTTTAAAAACTTAATGATCTTTAAAATACTTTAGAAACTTAATTGTCCGCAATGTCTTTAAAAAACTTGGAGTATGACTACCCTTATAAGACCATAAAATTTCACGTATTTATAATGAAAAATAAAAAATAATTCATTTCAATATTATTGTTTTGGTACCAAAACATTTAAAATAACTCATATAAAAAAAACATCAAGGAAGTCTTTTGAGGTGTTTACATGTTTTGATTTAAAGATTGATTTTTTTTCAAAACCAAAACATGAAACACTTTTTTTTAAATACTTAGATGATTTTTATATGCTTTAGCTATGAAAATGATATAAGATTAATTATTTATTATTATTTTAAAAGATACTATAAAGATACCATATAGTACTCGTAATTTTCAAACTCTGAATTCGAATTTAAAAAAAAATCAAATCATGAAATTTATTATTTTCTATTCAAGTCTTTATGATAATCAAATCGAAAAGGGTGGAGTCAGTGGGAGGGATAAAATAAATCTTCGCTTCCTCCGAGCTTTCCGACAGGATTTCTTTTTCCTTTTTTCATTCTACGCCTTATTCCATTATTTAAAATCTTTTTTGGAATGTCACTAAAAACAATCTGAAATTCCTGCTTCATAAAGTAGTTGATTAGACAAAGAAAGATGTTAGAGTTATAACTTTCAATTTATAGAATAATATTTAGCAATCAAGCAATCTTGAAAGAAAAAAAAATGTCCTTCATTCAAATCTTATTTCAAAATGGACTTCTGAATACACAGAAATTGAGCAGGACATTATTTAAATTTCTAGGAAAGGAATTTATTCAACAACTTTACGAATGCAGTTACTAAAAAATGTATCTGGACACAATAAAAGTTAATAGGACTATAATATATAACTTAATATACAAATAAATAATATATAACTATATATAACTTAAATATACAAATAAACCAAAAAGGGAACTACATTTTGATAGATGCAAATCGTAGTAACAAAGAAATTCTTATATTAATGAAAGTATTATTAATAATTTAAAGTAAAATGAATCAAGTCAGAAAATGTGCCCACAAAAGTAAATAAATTAGTAAATTATGATCTTGATATTTAATATTTTGTTTAACATCTCTTGCACTTATGACCTCTCACAAGTGATTTGGCACAGATTTGATAAAGTTTGAGCAAAATCAACCCGAAATTTTAGCTCACTCTTCGATCAGGTGTTTTCTAAATTCCTTTTTGTTACAAATATTATGTTCTTCGATTTTTTTTTTTTTTTTTTTTGCTGTAAAATATCCCATACATGTATAATGAGATTAAGGTCATGACTCAGCACTAATCGCTTCAGGGCAGTGGTAGAGGATCCTTAATTGTAAACATCAACAGCGTGTTTTGGATTATTATCCTGGTAGAATTTAAAATTTTTTGAGATTTTGAAGTTGCCCGTACTTTACTCTAAATTTTGCTTCACAATGTTAGATGCATTTATTCCTTGTACCATCTATAAAATCTAAGTTTCCCATATCAGATCATGCAATACAACCCCAGACTAATCGATTCCCACCACCATTTTCAAATATTGGAAATGTAATGCTGTATGGGTGTACACCAAATTTTTGGTAGCCATCCGATCCGAAAATGTCATATTTGATGTCATCCCCCGTAATGACAAATGAGTTTCCCCAAATTAGCTGCTTTGCCATGCTAATGCCAGCAAATTCTAGTTTTGTTAATAGATTTGCTTTAATAGGGCTTAATTGTTAATATTTGCTTTTGTAGAGCTTCAGGTTACTCTGCTATGATATTTATGTTTCCTTAAAATATTTCCGACAGTTTCAGGATTTACAGATGTCCAGAGCCTACTTTTATTATTTCAGAGCCAATTTTACTGTAATAGTTCTTGGGTCACTGTGAGCTTGTCTGACAATCCTCTTCACATTATGTTCAATAATATCCCTATGTCCGGATCCTCCCCCCCCCCCCGCCAACACTACTTGCTTTCTTGAACCTGCGATTAATGTTAAAACTTTAGACTTACTGAATTTCAAGATTTGATTTTTCCATTTTACAATGATGACTCAGTAATAGATTTCGCTCATCATCAGAAATATCTTTGCTTTTCCCCATTGTTCCCTACGCAACCATTGCTGCTGATACTTTATGCCTAAAACTGGATAATAATATGGTAAATCAAATTTTATTCATGATCTATATATAACTTAAATTTCTTATTTCAAAAATATTCAATACAATTTTGCATTTAAGTAATATTTAAAAGGCTAAATAAAATTGTAATTATAAAATAAAAAGACATTTTTTTTTGTATTCTTTATACAAAATTTTAAAGCATTTCTTGATTAATTTTGATTTTGTTTTAATGTGATTAATATTTTTATAAATAGCTTTATATCTTATGCGTGTCAAGTGTCCAAATACTTTTTAAATGACTATATAATATTTCCAGTAACGTTTTCGAAATACAGGGAACGCTCAATTATCCACAGTCATCAGTATTCAAGTTCTTGCTAAAGTATTTTGCTGTAGCAATGAACTTATGTATTTTTTTTTTTTTTTGCAAAAACAAACACAATTGAAATACAGAAGTCTACTGATTGCGCAGGGGTCCTTCTGTATAGTAATGTTCAAAAGCGTTTTCGAGTTTTTTGACTTTTTCTGATAATTCTCAATTGCAATGTCACTCAGTGCGAGTGGTAGTTTGAAATAAAACGTAATATAATTTAATACATTTTTTTTGTCAAAGTTCGAAAAAAATTGTCAAATTAAATAAGAAAATCTATTTCAGAAGCAATTTCAGGAGCAATAATCTACTAGTCTTTATAACTTTAACTATTTATGCATTCGAAGTCATTTTTTTTTCTGAATAATTTTTTGCTTACTTTTAACTAAGAATCTGGCAGAAACTCTCAACTTCTATATTTCCATGGAATCAAAATCCTGTGACCTTATATGGGATTGGGATTAATAATTAAGACCTAGTGTTTTGAAAAATTCACTTTTCAATTTCCAGATTGAAGAATTACCACTTCGCAATTTCTTTCTTCTCTACATAATTTATAATACATTTCAATTAGTGTTCAAATTCTCAATGACCATCAATCTTTCATTTTTAATAGTAAGAAGAATTATTGAATTTTCATATTGAATTTTCTATTATCATTCCCGTAGCTTAGCCTTCAATTAGCAATAAAATCCTCTAGAGACTATTTTTCATTTCAGAAACGTTTGTTGTTTTCTGAATGATTTGTTAATTCGTAAAAAGTCTATTAGAAAGTCTGCTTACATGAAAAGTTTTGGAGTTATTTAGCTATTGAACATTTCAAATGCATAAACAAAAGCTTTCATTTCCTGTAAAACATCGCATTTAAATAAAATCAGCGTATCTGAATAGCATATTTTCTTTATACATTTTGAGAATTACACTCGACTATCCGATTAAACCATTCTAAGCAAGTCTCTTCGAGAAAAATTCCAAACAGCTTAAAAACGTACTATTATAGATTGAATAACAGATTTATTTGACGCTTTTCTTTCTGTATCACAAACCTTATGTAAGGGCATTTCATGTTTTTGTCAGTCGTTTTCTTTAGCGCAACGATTACTGTTTTCCGGAGTATTGAACCCTTCTTTGCTTGAGGCATAAAAATCTCTAAACTACACTTTTTCCCCTGACATGCTTTGTGCTTTTTTGGAATTTTTGAAAATAGTGAATGAAAAAAAAAAGGTCCAACTCATGCAATCTAATGCATTCCCACCCACCACTTTTTTTTTTTTAAGAAAGAAAAATTGATAGCATTGATACAGTTCTGCTTTTGCCTGATACAGTAACATTGCCCATTTGAGAAATTTTATATATACTGCTCCATTTGTATTTCTCTACTATTCTGCTCTTCCAGCAGAAATTTTCCACGGCGAATTTATATTTCCATTTTTGTCATCTAGCATTTCGTGTTTCATTACGAAGAATTAAATATATTTATCAATAGGCATAACTTTACTGTTTTGTTACTTTACTTCAATGGCGTATAATCCATGTTTGTTCAATGGTAATTGACATTGCTACCACTCTTAATTATTTAATAATCTATTCATTGAGACTTTCCCTTTCGTTCAGTTTAGAACATTTGGCAAAGTTCATGATAAAATCAGAAAACAGAGTAGTACGGAAATTTATCAGTTTCCAAGTCTGAAATTAAACACTGAATTCTTTCCATCGCGCACAAAAACTTTGACATAAGCAATAAGCATTTTCAAAAAAAATAAAAATATTCTCTAACAAATGTACTTATGTTTCATTAACCCTACGCCATTGGCGAACATTAGTTACGAATGAGTTTATTAGAATTAATCTCTATGATTATGTTAATACCAAAACACCGCGTGCATTTTTTACACCAAATTCGATCCAGAACTACAATCGTAATCACAATTCCAATTTCCTCAAACTCAATCATTGCGATTTTGGGTTTTCGCGTTTACATGCATGCAAAAATACAGAATGAAAGACCTCTTGACGGATCTGATTTAGAATTTGATACATATCTGAATTTTAGATGTTAAATATGTTTATTAAATTTTGTCTAGCAAGCTCATTCATTCATTTTGTAGTTGGAGTGCTAACCTGTATTCAGACAGTTGGACAGTCAAATTTCCTCTGAATAGATTTTGTGCACAATTAGACGAAATTTACAAATTTAGAATAGATAGATATAAATTTCCTCCATCCCGCCCAACGTATTTTTGAGTTATCGTGAACGAAGTCCGACATAATTCTAAGATTGTATCTTTCAGATTCAAAGAAATGTACAAATTCGTCAAAATATGAATTTTTTTTTGAAGATTCTCTGTATACTACGTATACAAGCAAGTGAAAAAAGGCAAATGTTTGTAAATTACAGATATATATTTTTTGCCTTTTCCAAAACAATTTACATTACTCAGAGTGATAAGGATGAAAAGAGCTTTTGATGATGAACCATAAATTATACAAATATTTTATTTTACTTGTGTGTGCCATGAAAATGCATCAAGAAGTTGATCTCAGTGAAAGAAAGTTGCTTGCTTTTCTCGAAAATTTTCAAATCAAATTTTAGAGAAATCAATGTAATCAATGCAGTTGTAAACTATTTATTCAGATCTCGTTGTAATAATTATTTCTTAAGCACTTAATTTATAAAAAACAAAAAAATTACTTACCAGGTGAAAAAAGAAATCTTGTACTGGCTTTATTTGAGGACGTTTATATATTGCTTAAGTCATTGTAACACCATTCGGATGACTGAATGATTTTTAAGCATTTATGACGTTTGATCGGGGAATTGTGCTACCACATCTGCTAGTCGTAGAAAGTAAGGAGCATGGATACCCAATAGGGATAGGACTAAATTTAAGTTAAATTGCTCCGATTCAAGTTCTTCTTAAAGTGGTCGTTTTAAGAACGCCTGTGCATATCTCACACAATTTTAAAAAGATAAATTATCTTTAAATTGATGAAAAAGCTATAAAATTTTCAGGAGAAATTCAGGATTTTAGCGCATCTAAATTTTTTTACAACCATGAGTTCCACGGAAAGGATATTATTTACATCTGAAACATGGGAAATGTAGTCCCGCATTGAAGAAATGGGACTACATTTCCACAATATTTCGAACTGGAATTTTATATAAAAATGATTTACGGCGTGAAGTCTATATGTATCCTCATTTATTCTTTCAAGATAAGCATTTTTTTTTTAAATTTTTGAACAATTTTGGTTTAATTTTGCTTACATTTCTTTGCTTTTGTAATATACCATTGATAAGTCGAATTTTTTCTAAGTTTTGGATTGTTTATGTACAAATGAAATCTGCTGATTTACAGACTTGTATGAAACCATCATACTATTTATTTTAAACCGGTAAAAATGTACTAAAATTTTTAGAATATTATTTTCTTATCTTCTATTATTGATTTAGAACAAAATTTCATTATCTTCCTTTATCAAGGTTATTATTTTAGTTTTGTTAATTTAACTACCAGTTTTAACGCAACAAAAAAACTTTTTTGGGAAGGATCTCGTAACACTGAATCGCGGGCAGATGTCGTGGACAGCACTTTATCTAGGATCACTCTTTCCAAATTTTCGCACAACATCAGTGGGGCCTTTTTCCCCTACGGATACAAGACCTGCTTACGCAGCAGTGTTTTGTTGGAATATGCTCTCCAACTTGGAACTCTCTGCTCGCTAAGTCGATATCTTATCATCAGTCTACTGCGACATGTCGAGATTTTTAGACTAGTCACTGGATGGATTCAAATTCCAGCAGTATTGCCCACTAACATTTCTATTTGGCTCCAAATATGAATTATAATGACAATTTTATTATCTTTCATTTATGGTGCACAATATCGCAAGTAATTAAAAAAAACTTATAAATAACTAATTTACAGAAAATGTTTTAAGCTCTTGATTTATTTTTCGAAAAGTATTTTGTCAAATGCTAGTAACATAGCATTATCCAAATACATGAAGTTGCTATTGTATTTTATACAATAAGTTTTATTTATTCATATATTTAAGACTTTTGCATAAATTTGTACTTTTTAAAAATTTTTACTTCTTTGAGTGTAATTTTCAATTAAATAAAAACATCACAAAACGTTTCTACAGTTGTAATTGGCTAGCATATTCTGTTTGTCCCAAATGTCCAGTTTTCTTGAAATGTATGAATAGTAGAATCTATTAAAAGAATAGGTTTTCCCTCATCGCCTTCATATTTATTCTTAGAAAATATATGAAACAATACTTAAATATATATTTTTCTGTTTTCCTTACAATTTTCGCATTGTTTATGTATATATATATATATATATATATATATATATATATATATATATATATATATATATATATATATATATATATATATATATATATATATATATATATATATATATATATATATATATATATATATATATATATATATATATATATATATATATATATATATATATATATATATATATATATATACATAAACAATGAAACATCTCAATGAATTCTTTTGTAAATTTTGATATTCCAATTAGAAAGCGAAAATTCAACTATTCTGAAAGCTTTTAGTTGTTGCTACATGTCTTGAAAACTACTTGACGGAAACGGATAAAATTTAGAACAATAATGTTTTAGCTCTTCCCCCGTTGATCAAAAATAAGGAATTCCATATATTTCTCTTCAAAACTTTTTAGCTTAAGATTTTAAAAAAAATTAGCAAAAATTATGAAATACAACATATTTTTAAAAATTTACCTCTCTTTTCCCTTTTATTAAGTATTTTGTAATGATTTATTATATCTTGGGACATACTGAAAAAACGGCAACTCTCATTTAAAATTAGGAATTCCAAACAACAGTTGCTTATAACTCATCAGTGATTAGCTCCAAATTTCAAAAGGGTTTATACATTCAATCTGTTTAATATGGAGAATTTGAGCAGGTAATGGAAATAGAGAATGCATTGTTTATGAAAAATTTAAGTTTGTATGACATCAAAATACGAAGATAATAATACCCTGCATGAAAAATATTTTATACACTTACACCGAATACATTTCTAAGGGACGGTTTTAATAGTTTCATGGCGCGATAATTAGTCTTGAAATAGCAAATACGTTTGGATATTTTTTCACAGAACGTGCGCACTGGAATTTTCATTGACACCATTAATTACAAAAACTTGAAACCCACATTAAAAAAATCACTGAATCACATTATTTGCTAACTCGTCACAATAAAAATTTGGTTTAACATAGAAACAAACCTGCAAAATGATAAATGAAAAATCATGAAATCCTTTTTCAACAGACGAGAAGGAATCATAGTAACTAAAAGAAACTAATTTAAGCTGAAGAAAATTTTAGTTAATTTAATTTAAGCTGAAGAAAAGTTTCAACTAGCGCAAGGTATGGAAGATGCAAATGCAAATCTGTTTTAATAATTGCATCACTTAGATTAAAAAATGAGAAGGTAGAAACAGGATTTCCTCTTAAATATAGGGACATCTAAAATTAGATTAAGAAGAGCAATTATCACGCTGAATAAATGTAGTAACGCCTTCATTTTAGTTAACAAATACATTATATTACAGGATATTTTGTTATATGTCATTCGCGAAATGAATGTTTCGATTTTTTGTCTCTCTCTGGAAAACGTTAACTATCATTTAAAAGAATCAAATTTCACACTCTCTAAATTAAAAAAAAAAACGCTTCTGGAGATTTATGAGGATTCAGGAAAACAGATGAATAGTATTGTACACTCATTACTCTTATTCGAAAATTTTATTTTATTTTTCTTTTAAAAAAACTCCAAAACACTTTTTATAGGAATCAAGGATTAAGTGGATTGATACTCTGCTCGTTAAAAATTGAGAATTGGATAAAAAAGGTTATCGGAATATCAATGGCAGAATTATGGTCAACGATCAAATATCATCGAATTGAATTACGTGAAGAAAACAAAGGTAAAGATGAAGAAAATTATAAAATAGGTTCTTTATACATAATAGGGTTACAATTCAAATTCTTAAAAAAAAAAAAAATCTTGTATGAAATAGCAAGATTAGAAAAACATGGACATTTTCTTTGAAAAATGGCAAAACGAGATCTCAAATATTGTAGATTTTAACGAATTACGTTAAACAAAATGTTCTCTATAAAATATTAAATGTTTTCATGCATTTTAACCACATTTCGTACAAGAAACACTTTCTTCACATTTCAAAATGCGTATAATAATTTTTCTTTCGATATTAATTTTATGCAGTTTCTGTATTTTTTTTTTTTTTTTTTTGCTTCACATTATACGCTAATCTAGAATTTACATTAAAATACAATGCCAGATACAGAATAAATATAAAAAGCGAAAACCACAATTAAAAAAGCGGTATGCGTTTTTTTTGTGTTAATATAATTAACTTTACGTGATTATCTTTTAAGTACTCTCTAATATTGGATTGGTTATAAGAATAATTGCATATTTTTCAAATAAAACATTTTTACTTAATTTTTTAAAAATTAAAACTCATTTCAATTTGCATCTGTTTCGGAAGAGGCAATGTATAATTGCACTTGCTTGCAAATCTGTGAACTTTAAGTTGAATTTACCTGCTGACAAATTTTGAATCGATGTAAATGAAGAATTATCTATCTTTTCATATTTGATTTTCGAAGCAGGTAAATTTCATTTTTGATACTTGCACATAAATTTCATTTGAATTTTTTTTTCATCTACAAAGCCTCTATTCTTAACAGTTTTAAATATTTTACATTGTTTATTGCAGACAATTGTTGAAATTTTAGGATTTATCTTTTAAAACTAATAGTTTATTATGCTCTGCAAATTCAAAAAGTTATTTAATTGGGTAGCTTTAATCGCAGATTATTATTACAAAACAAAAATTCTTATTTAAACAAACTGTAAATTATAAACTTTGTTGATGCAAATGAATCACTACAATTTATAAGTTGGGCAGTAGAAATGCATTGACAAAAATCGCAAAAATTACTAAATCGTATTATTATTGCATATTGTAATATCTTGGCCAAGACCTAACAAAGAAGAGAGCAGCATAACAAAATAATGCTTTTATTTACAGTAATATATATTTGCAAAAAACAATTTGGTCGCATCTAGGCTAATATTATTTACAAAAATCAAATGACAGCTCAATTACGAAATAGTTCGTTGATCAAATTTGGGAATAAATCACCACAAAATCGCTAACAGGCTGTTAGCTCTAAACGGCTATTCCAGGGCAGCTCCAGAAATCTACCGATCTTTATCTGGTGGATCCTAAAACAGAAGCTCGAATCACACGGAACTTCTAAAAATAACCAGGAGCAACTTTTCCGGAATCCGAAGTCTCTCCGAACTCTGCTTTGAAGCCATTCTCTTTCTTTTTCTCTTAAAAAAATTGCATTTTATTCATCAGATACCCGCTTCTAGTTTCCCACTCTTGAATTTAAGTTCCCTATCACCCAACAGCTGATCAGTAACGCTTCCTCAATGGTCCAAACCTGACCAATGGAGTGTCTGTTAAGAAACCATCCTTGTGGCCGATCGCCTCTTGAGCACATGTCAATTGCAAGCAACTCACAGCTAACGCCGACTGAAGTGCACTTGGGTTTGACATTTGATAACAATTATTATTGGTAATTGATCACTTCTTGATGACTTGAGGAATCTTTTCATAAAGGGAAATGAGTTAGTATCTGGATGTTTCGACGTTCCCTGCCTTGAAGGCATGATGTATCTATTTGAAACGATGAGCTATTCATCTATTTTCCCACACCTGAATGTAGTAACAATTAACAATTGACCAGACACAATGATACTCCTAGTGAAAAGGATCTGCTATGGAGGTACGTATGTACTTAACTATGTGTGAGAAAGCGGGAGATATTACATCTGGTCTGGATGCCCTTAACTATATGAAGGAAAAGGGGAAACGTTACAATATGTACACAAATTTGTTCTGATGGTTTGGCGGAAACAATGTAGAACACCACGGAAATCAAGGTATCTGATAGTTTATTACATTCTATGGATACAAAGAAATGCATACATAATTTCTCCTTAAACCAAATTCGACAGGATTGCTTCCTAGCCTAATAAGTTAACATCTTTATCAAAGATGGAGTTTGCCACTGTGGCATGGGAAGTGTTAATCGTGTTACATATAATTACCCACTATAGTGGAACGGAAAATAGATTTTTAGAGTAAAAAAATCTAATAGAATTCACAGTTTATTCTATTCAAGCTAATAAACAGAAAAATATTCAAAAAAATTATATCTGAAAAATTTAGATCGTATAAAAGACCTAAAGTTTGGAAAATATGACAAAAAACACATAAACCATTAGCCTAAAATTATAAAGATTACTTTACCCGATTCGAACGGCTGATAACAGAAAAAAATATATTTACAAAATTCGAACTAAACTTTTAGCTTTCTCGTACAGTAAGCTCATTTCCTACAATTTAAGAATTCATTCGGAAATTTAAGGTTTCTATCAATTTACAAACATATATTCCGCTTTATTTTAAATTACAAATGTCAAATCTTTTGAATAATTTATTAAAGCTTATAGGTTTCTTTTAGATTCTATTTTGATAAGTGTACATCAGTTTGCAGCTTTTGGCTGATTTCATAATTTTTTTATGAAACAGAACTCACTATGAGGAGGTGGTTCAAGTACAAACCATACCATCTCCAACCAATTCAGATAAGTGAAATTATATTTATCCAGTCAAAGATATTTTTCCAATTCAGCTTTTTTTATTAGATATTCAGATATGCTTGACAAAAATGTCACGCCTAAAACGCAGGTTAATTCTAAAAGTGTCACAGTTTGGACAAATTGAATGCTTTCCCCTTCTGCTCACAGTTGGGATACTAATTAACCCGATCTCCCGAAGGACATGATGACATTTGTTACTTTTTGCACTTCTCTTTGCAAAAGGACACCTCTGTTATTCTTAGAAGAGTTGGAAATTGCTTTGTAGCTTCAAAATGAAACAAGAAATCGGTGATTGTTTTTCGATTGTTCCATAAAACACTTCAAAAAACTTATGTGAAAAAAATGTTTATAATTCTTGCTTTGATATCCGTTTGATTGTTGCAAATTAAATGTGTACATTTTTTTTAGTTTTGTTTTTAAGTTATATATATATATATATATGTATATATAGATTGTTATGAAAACATTACTATTACGTTTGACCGCAAAATTACTTCTCGAAATTAGTTATGACATATTTAATTCAGGAAACAAAAGCAAATATAATTTTATGTTTTTACATTTGTTTATTATGTTTTGTCAATAAAATGCCTGCATCTGCTCTTTTGTGCATTTTTAAAAATAACACTGATTTGGAAAAATAACCATGTTCACTTTTTTATAATCAGTAACTCAATTAACACTTTGAAATATTTATTCTGCATTTTGGATTATTTTTTATAATATCACATTTTTACAAAGCATTCTCAAAAATGTAATACTTTTTGTAATCTTCAGAAAAATAAGATTTTCTTTAATATTATTCTATAGATTTTCATAAGTGGCAACCAAATGTTTTGCAACTTTTTTCATAATTTTTCTATGTGGTAAGCCTACTTGATCCATTGTCATTAAATCAAATGCACATATTGATTTTTGCACTTCCATAAAAATAAGGCAGATACCAAATTATTTTTACAATTCTAAAAATAAAAGCCTCAGTAAGAATCTTATATAATTCTCAACTACATTTAAATTCAAAAGTATAACAAATTTGCTCACTCTTATTTATTTGCTTTTATCTTTTCTATATTTAAGGGCGATAAGAAAAATTAATTGCTTTTATGCCATGAATTGTTTTATTTAATCCTTAAAGAAGTTTCAAGACCTTCAAAAGCAATTTATAAGAATAAGATTAGTTTATATAGAATAAATGACGTTTTTATTTTAAAATTTAGTGCAAATATAAAATATTTTTGAAGCTAATTTTAATGTAAATAAAAATAATTGTGGCTATGTATGCAACTAACTCCAAATCTCCTCCTAAACGACCGGGCCGATTTCATCAGAATTTTAACATTTATTCTTAAAGACAAGAAAAAGAATCTATAATCTTTCCAAAACGCAAAATTTAATTAAATATTTAATTAATTAGATATTTATTGAAATATTCCTGTATTTCAGAAGTAACTTCGGAACAAACAATATTGCAAGAAATATTTCAATACCCTTTTAAAATTTAAAATGTTCTTACTTCAGTTATATTAATTGTATTTTTTATAATATAAAATTTATTAAATTTGCATTAAAATTAATATTAAATAATAATAAATTAAATTAAATAATAATGAAAATAATTAAAATAAGTATCATAATTAATATTAAATTTGAGCTATTCTACCGCTGTTTTTTAATTTGTGTATTATCTTAATATATATTTATTCATCAGTTTTTAATTAGTTTTAAGTTCGCAATTTAACAATACTTAAAAGCAGGCATAAATCAGTCGCTTAAAAGCTGGCAAGTTAAGTAAAGTTCTTGTGAGAAAGTAAAACAGACAGCAGCCTCTTTAAGGTATAAGAAATTAATCCATATTTCACACTCTTTTCACAGAAACCTCAAAAAGACTTAACTGAAAAATAATTAGATTGTCATGAAATAAAGAAAAAAAAATTAACGATAACAATTTTTTTTTCGTGCAATTAATTCTTTAACTGTACTTCTTTACTGGGCAACTTTAAGGCATTGAATAACTCTATCGCCATTTTTTTAAAGTGCTCTTTTATTTTATAGATAACTTTTGACGTCATTTTGGATGCTGAATTTCAACTTCTGTGTTGCGAATAGCACTATTTTTCCATCCTTTTTTTATAGGTCATCCAAAACAATCGCTTCTAGTTCACTCCTGCCGATAACATGTTAAAGCTACTTTTGCTGCACTTAACTATCTTGCTACCGACATACTGACGTGACTGAACGATAAATTTTCCATCGATTTCATTTTTATTAATATTTCCCCTATTTTTTGTTGAATGATAGCATTATCTTTTCTACCATCAATATATAATTTATTTATTACTATAAGCGAGTTCATATCTTATGCTACGACCTGTCGTTCAATAAAATACTATGTATATTTAAATATATACACCTCAATTTTTTTAAACCTCGGTCTCAATTTTTCAAGAAAACTTGCAACTTTTTGCACGGAGGCATGAATTTAAAATATAGTGTATTGTGTTTAAAATTGTGTGCTTTAAAATATAGTGTTAGTGATTTTTTTCTGTCATCAGATAACTTAAATGAAATGCCTGGTTGTTTTTGAAAACCAAAAAATGTACTCAGCATATTTTTAAGGTAAAATGAGTTGTTAATATTTTTTGTAAATTTTTAAAAAAACTTTAAGCTTTTGAATGAGCTGAAAATTTACAGTATAATTTTTTCACTATTTTCCCATGGATTAGCATCCGAAAACACAGCTTTTAAACTCTATTAGAATTCGATGCTCCCAAGATCGACTTTTCTTTCGGTCTATCCTATTGCTCACTGTTCTCAGAATTAAGAAATAATTTTTTCCAAATGTTATGAATACCGTAATTTTAAAGAGCTGCTTAGAAATATAAAGCGCTCTTTGCGTTTGAAACAGTGATGAAAAAGCAGTGGAATCTTAAACTAATCAGTATCTTGAATAATTAGTAATATCTTTTGAAAATCACAAAAATATATCATTTTCTTTTCAATTTTCTTGTTTCCCAATTTACGTTCCTCTTGCTTGCTTTTGCATTTTTTTTTTGTTTATCTTGCTTATTTGTTATTTTTATATTTTTAACTATGACTGTATCTGTATCCTTATTTTATTGTTTTGTTTTTCTAAGTTTCATTCTTTCCAGTATCGAATGAAAAGGTAGGCAGATAGGTTTGCATACTTTTAATTAGTTCCTGCCCGTTTCCATGCTTCATTCTATCATTTGAATTATTATTTATATGTATAAAATTACTTGTTATAAATTTTGCTTTCCTTAATTGCTTTAGGTTCTTTTTATCATTTAAAAAAATTTATTACTATTTCTTTTTGAGGTTTTTTCTTCACTTATTTTAGTAAAGTTTTTACTTTCATCAAACTTTTCTTATTGCTGACGGTAGTTAATATTTAACTCATTTTATTGTTTCAAATTATTTTATCCTTTTCTTTTGCATTATTTTCAGTCACAACGTTTATAGTATGGTCATGTATACAGAATTTAGGAGCGATTTTTCGATTCTGCAAATTTAAAAGAGTTGGTTGCTTCAACTGTTTGCATGGTGGGCTGGACATCTGTCCATGCTTAGCTCAATTTCATGTGTCTGATCGGGGTCCAAAGAGTAAATTCATTGTACAATGACATCATGTATAGTTTTTATGGTAATTCTGAGTGCACTAACAGGCATACATGCACAATAAATAAAGCATCGAATAAAATCAATAAAAAAAATCGATGATTAAAGAACTAGAAATGGGAAGAAAAATATTTGCATATGCTTTGTTTGGCGTTCTTCTGTATTTTTGGTTATTATTCTTCATTTATCATGCTTGTTTCCATTGTATTAAGGAAACAAAATTTCAGCTTGTGCTGGAGTTTATCATAGATGCATTCCATAATATACTAAAATTTTGAGTTCAATGAGGGTTTCCCCATTGAAAAAATTGCCCAAGTGTCATCTCTACGTATTTATTTCTAATATATGGATTTTGTTTTCTTTCAAAAATTAAAAAGTAATATATTGATTTTGTGTATATTAGGTCTCGAAAAATATTCTCCCAATTTATAAGGAATGGCAGAAGAAACTAAATTTATAATTTTGCTTTCGAATTTTGCTTTCTATTGGTTTTAGAATTAGGAGCTTGCATTCCATCTATTACATGGAGTTGCGTACAAAAATAGATGAATTATTCAATACAGCGAACTCTTCCAAACTAGATAATTGCTGAAGTTGCGAAAGCTGAAAGTTGTTGAATTTGTGTACTTCAACAGATTTGTGAAAGAGGTATTTTAGTGTTAGCAAACACGGATACTCCACTTTCAATGCTTGCACTATTTGTAAATAAAATGAGTTCAATATTTCTATTCATGAATCTTCTACACAAAATTAGCTGCAAGATTATGTGTAATAACTTTCAAGCTTAAAGAAAAATTGTATCAACAGCTTTAGGAGAGCTTCTTCTAGTCGAAGAGTTCTGCAAGATTTCTTCCGGTGCATATCATATTTACTGGACGACACTTTATTCTACAAGAAAATAGAAAGCATATGTAAAAACACTCGTACAAATCGAGCATCCGAAGTGTATACAAAGAACAGCACTGGTAGGAATCCCCGGAACAAGCAGAAAATCGCTAATGAAATAACAGCAACACCACAATAGCATTTGATAGTACTACAGAAATGGACTAGACAGACGGGCTCGATTTAGCTTCTGGAATTTATATTGTTTTTCCGACAGGGAGAGAAGTCGATTGCTATTTCCTAGAAGGACTGATATTTATTTATAGATCTAATTCCTCTAATAGAAGGTGGATAATAATTCATGCATTTTATAGTTTTCATTTTTTTCGCTTAAGTCATCAACTTTACATCGAAGTTGACAGCTGGCCTCAAAGTTCAGGGATGATTGATCTGCCATCCATTCAATAACCATTAAGAATCACAGTAAATGTCCCCTTCCAGTGACCAAACTAATTAAGGAAGTAAATGATATCATAAATTCGTTATACTGCTTCTCCCTTCAAAGATTGTACGTCCTGGACATTTCATTATGTTGCTTACGATTATTGCTTAGTATAGAGCTATCCTATAAATGTAAATGACTTTTGGCTTGACGTTTTGCATCTGTCTATTGATTCATTACAAACAAGCCAGTAATTCTCAGAAATTCTCTCAATAAGTTTTTATTCAATTTTATCTACTATTATCTATTTAAAATACAAGGGATTAAGGGATTTGTCTTAGATAATAATTAAATGTGTCAAGAAAGTATGAAAATCCTCCACATAACTTTAGCTATGTATATGCATGAAAGTTACATTTGAATATCAGCCTTAATAAAGACTCATGTGGATAAGAAATGTTTGCATAACATTTTGGTTGTAATGCTGATGACCATGCCATTAGCTGTGCCCTTGTAAAAACTATCCATGTCATTTTAGCCATGCGACATATTAAGCTAAGGGCTTGCAACAAATGAATTTTGTCAATCCACTGGCATGGCACAACTAATGAAATAACTCATGAGACTATGAAAAAACCATTCAGGAAAATCATTAAATTAAGAAAGAGTAGTCAAAATGTGAATAATTTTTACCTGAAGCGAAAATTTTTGTATATCCTTCATTAGTTAATTCTCACAAGACTATCGTGCATCTCTTTCATAAAAAGAATTTTCACAAAATTTGTAAAAGAAAAGGATAAAAATATGGGTAGACTTCATTATTTGAAGGAAAAATTCATCGAGAGAGCAAAATTAAATTCAAGGAAGGAATTATTATGATTTCCGATATGGTCTTTCATTAAGGATTGAAATTCGAAAATTTATTAAATGAAATAATTAAATCAGTGTGGAAAGTGTTAATCTAAATTATTTTAGGATACCTTAAACATTTAACTGCAACGAGTTTATGGTTCATTTGTGACAGTCATATTAAAAATAATGAATTGTAATATATTTTTCAAGTAAGCATGATTGCGTATGAATAATTATACTCTTTCATGATTCATTTTTTAATGTATTTTCCATTGTAAACTATATTTAACGAATTTAGAATGTGGTTTTACAACATAAGCAGTCGTTGAAAATAAAACCTGATTCCGAAAATACAATACTAAACAAAGTCATTGTGCCAAAACTGTAGCTGATGGAAAATATTTGATTGCGTATTTGAACTTAGGTTAAATGTTACAAGAGAAACATAATAAGCCTATCATAATACCAAAACTTTGCTAAGAATTGTAATTTTTAACCTTTAAATTAGTCCAAAATCCTTATAGCTAAAATGGCAAAATAAATTAAATTTACTAAGTAGCTTAGTTACAAAAAAATTCGCCACATAGTTCCTTGCAAGTATGATCAGCCATTATTTTTACAGATGAAAAAAAATATCGAAACTGGAAATATAATTTCGCATGATGAAAATGAGAACGTGTTAGAGTATTCAACACACGTGCATAAAAAATGGAGAAGCACAGAACGAAACGATGTTTACCTTTTATGTGATATCTATGCGTATTGTTTTGGATAAAAAGGCATCAAAACTATTTCCAATTAACATACTCCTCTTAAGGAGAAATTTTTATGCGAAAAAACGAATCTTCAGAACAGCAATGTCCTGAAGCAAAATATAACTGATGCAATTGCTACCGTTTGCGATACAGTGCTACAGAGACTATAACAAGATATTAAACATAGTCTTGATGTGCTTGGTGCAAAGAGTGAGCTCTCATACGAAGATGTATTATCTGGGCATGAAACCCCATCAATATACACTCTTCAATATATATAATTTCACTACTTTATTTATTCTTTCGTTTCATTTTTAAAATATTGAAACTCTAAAGAAACATTTTGAAAAATTATGTATTTCTCATACTAGTGATACTCCTCTTTCTTTTCCGTATCACTAAATTACCTTCTCATTTAGAATCATAGTGACCTAGCAGTGAAGTTCGAGTTCTAGATCCAAAGAATAACATAGTTTAGATCCAATTTTTTTCGAAGATATGTCGCAGTGGAAAATTAAAATTGCTATCTCGAGCTGAAAATCCTCACTTTGTTTTGGGAAAGTTTTCGGAAACACTTATCACTACCACGTTATTCAATTGCTTTCAAAATGATAAGGATAGTTTTAAAATGGTCCTCGTGAGACAAAATAAAGAAACTATTATTTATTTTATATTCCTTATCACTTCAATTACTGTTTCCTTTCATAGCAGATAACCATATTCTTATTTTAACCATTATTGACAAATTCAATCGTACAATGCTCCCATAATTTTTTTAGTCAAAAAATACTTAAAGAAGAGTTTTTATTTGAATTCAAATTATAACAGAAAGTATTTCACAATGAACAACTGTCAGTGAATTTCAAATTTTCGTAAGAAGTAGGAATAAACATTTTATATAGAGAATTTTTAATTTATCTTTCATTTTCTGTCTCAATTAAAAAATTATTTATCTTAAAAAATAACAAATTTTTCTTTAATTGCGTAAAGTATTTCAAACAGTAACTGTACACGTTTTTCCCATTAAAATATTTATTCCATTCTTAGTAAAGATAAATATTCGACTTCGAAATTACTTCCAGTAAGCAACCTACGAATTTCAAATGAAACAGGCAAAATAATTTTTCATAATTAAATTTAGAGCTTGCTCAATCGAAACGAGCGTTAAATAAAATAAAATTCACAAAATTTCAGAAAAGTGAAAATAAGAATAGTGGAATTGAGATCTGTAACTATTTATAACTTTTTTTTTACAGAGGATTTTAAAGCAGCGATTCTCAACTGTGGGAAGTGCCCCCCCTAGGGGGACCCGAGCACACTAGAGGGGGGGGGGCGCAAGAATATCCAAGAGAAAATATTACTTTAAAAAATTGATTAACTAACTGAAAGGAAAGCACGCATAGACATAGAAAACCAAATACATTTCCACATATTTAATAATTTATTAAAGTCAAACAACTTACTAAATCAAAACTTAATTAATCAAAACTTACTAAATTAAAAACAAATTTAATAATTATTACTGACTTTCTTGAGCCTTTCTTGCAGATCAAAGTTTTTCGAAGGAAGGCTTAGTATTAGAAATAGCCACTCTCAATTCTGTTTCTATATTTTGTCTTCAAAGAAGCCACAGCAGAAAATCCAGTTTCACAAAGGTAGGATGTTAAATGGTAATAGAATGTGAAATGTCCTTGTTTTTAGTGCAGAAAAATCACCCTTACTCCTGCCCAAAATTCAAATAGTGATTTATTACTAAATTGTATTTTAGTTTCGCCATTTGTCGTGAAGTCTATGAATGTTTCTTCCTCATCAATTGAGAGTCCTTCGGGAGTCTTATGAAATGGATCCCAAATCCACTCGTAACTTACGATGAGTCAGGATGAAAATACTTTTTAGAATTCTTCGCCAGCATGGCTAAATGATTTTCAGTTGTTACAAAAACAACTTTTACATTTCCTTCAGCCTTATAAGTTTTAGTACAATCATCCACATTGGCAAATATTGTTAGGTTTTTTGCTTTAAATTTCTGCTCCATTATTACAATTTTCTGCAAAAAGCGTTAACTTTATCACTTGTATCCAACATATGTGTATTTTCGCCTTGGAGTTGAAGATTCAAGTTATTTAATTTCTCGAATATGTCGACAAAATAGCACAATTTCATTACAAATAAACCGTTGCGAAAATTCTCGGCCTCCAGTCTGTTTTCTTCTTCTAGGAAAATGACGATTTCTTCTCTTAATTCATAAACACGTTGCAAAAATTTCCCACGTGATGACCATCTTGCCTCACCATAAAATAGTAACGCTGAATGTACTGAACCCGTGTCTTTTACAAAGTGCGGAATAGATTCTCGATTTCATGGGTCTCATTTTTAGATAATTTACTAAGGTTACAACCGTAATTAACACAATATTCAAACCAGGACTCATTTCTTTCGAAGCCAAAGCTTCTGTGTGGATCATGCAATGTGTGCACTGAAGCGATTTTTGTTTCACAAGGGCTTTTATACCTTGGAATCTTCCGGACATTGACCGAGCATCATCGGTGCATATTCTGACGCAATTTTTCTATTTTATGTTTGCCTCGTTCATAAAATCATTTAAAATAGCAAATAATGTGAGCGTTGATGCTATGAGTTCTATTGGTTTGCAGAAAAGTAGTTCTTCTACTACTGACATATTATGACAAATTCGAACATAGGCCATTAAATGAGCATCTTTATTAGTATATGTTGCTTCGTAAAGCTGTATTGAAAACAATTTGTCACGCAACTTCGAGAAAAGATGACACAGTACATCTTCAGCTATATCGCCAATTCGACTAGCAATAGTATCATTTGAAAGAGGCATGGTTTGCAATTGCTTTGAAAAATTATCTCCAAACATAGTTTCTACAATCTCAATTGCTGCTGGTAAAATAAGCTCTTCACCAATGGTGTGAGGTTTCTTACATCTGGCTATTTTATATGAAACTTTGTAAGATGCAATTAAAGCTTTTTTATTCACAGACAAAGTTTCTTTAAAAAATGATTTTTGCTTTTTATATGATTTTAATTTTAATTCGAAGAATTCTTTGGGTTTGTTGATGTACTCATTATGAAGTTTATTAGGTTTCATGCTGTCTGCGGTCGACATTTTTGTGTGATGATGCACAACAAATGATACACAGGGGCCTTTCTTCTTCATTTACTTCACCCCTGGTGAACCCAAAATGTAAGTATTCTTGAGAATATTTCCTTGATGTTATTTTCGGAACCATGCTCGTCTGTGTACGTGTTGATGCTTGACTATCGTCTAATGCTGGCTTACTTCCTCTCAAAAATTTATTCATGAGTCTGCATAAATCTGCTGCCTTGGATATTTAATATGGCGAATTACAATTAACACGAAAACATATATAACATACAAATTCACGATAGATTCGATAGGGATAAAAGGATCGACTCGAATGAGACTGGTTGGAATTGAAACATGCGTTATCGAGCATTTTCCTTCTTCCTATGAGAAAACATTTGCTCCGCGCATGCTCGAGACAACCTCGGTCGTGTAGATTCCCTTTCACAAACATTGCTACTTTTTTCACTTTTGTTTTGTCATGTTTCTGTTTTATTTCTTTTATTATTCGAAAAAAATGCATTCCCGGTTTCTAAATTTAGCTCTCCCCGTCTAGGTTAACTTTCATTAACGAATTTTTCTACTTTCATATTCTTTTAACGTTTTTTCCCTGTTTGGATTTCATTTCAAATATAATATTTATATTTTCTCCGCTTTCATTCGCTTCATCTGTTTACCGCCCGCTTGTCCAAAATGTAAGATGTGGTGTTTCTCGCCAACGTTGGCTCGTTTTGACTCTTGTTTTGGCAGTTGGTTAAAAATAATTTAGAAACAGAATCCAAAATACTCAATATACATTATTGTTGTATACATTTTATTGTAAGCGGGGAGCGCGATGAAAATTATGATTGAAAACTGGGCCAAGGATACTGAAATGTTGAGAAACGCTGTTTTAAAGGATTTACAAAACATTATTTAGAAATTCATCGTTTTCATAAATTTGAGTTTGAATTTTGTTCACTCGTCTTATTGCAGTAATTAACTCTAAACCATTATTAAAATAAATAAATGTATGGGACTACTATACAGATATGTTGTAAAATTTAAACAATAAAGAGAATACACATAGAGTTAAAGTTTTATAACTGAAACGAAGTTTTTCTTAATTTGTAGTTTCGGAAAAAAATCTATGATTTTTATTCTCGGACTTTATAAAATCCGATTAAAATGAAGAAAAATTGTTTTTCATACAAGTAACATAGTGCATAATTTTAAGTTTAAATTAACGCGCGACTCTCGTCGATTTGAATTCAATGATGCTTTGAAAACACTTTGAATCTTCTTCCTTTTACAAGAACAGAAATGCAGTTTTCAAGAGGATTTCATTTCAAAATAACATTAACAACTCAAGCGGTAAAAATAATTGAGTGAATAAATATTAATAAAAATTCAGAAGGTTGGACACTTGTCATATTTTATCCAAAAATTAAAAATACAAGCACTACTAAAAAAGTCCTAATTATCGCATTAAAACATTTGTGTCATTATCCTAATGGTCTAGTAGCTGAAAAACGTTTTGTTGTTTTCCTACAAAATTATATATAAATATTAAGTCAAATATTTGTTGTTTTCTTAAAATACTGCAACTAATGATTAAACTATGCGTCACTTCTTAGTTTGGCGTAGATTCCATTTTAAAATAATCTACCTTTTATTGTGTATTCAAAATAAGCTATAGAGTAATTTTGGAAACCTTTTAGAATAATAATGACTCTCTTCTTCCTTCCAGGAATACATAGCAGTTAATTTAAATATTTTTTCCTCATTTCTTAAGAGATGAAATGGTCAACTGTCTTCTGAAATTAGCTCTTAAATAAAAACAAGACAACTTAGTGAAATGAAAGTACGAATTGATTTCAAATGACCTTCCAAAAATAGAATCTGCAAGCTTAAAGGAATAGCAAAGAAAAAGTTGAAATCCTCGGCTTAATACGATTGAAGCACAGCTTCTCAGTATTCATTTCACCATTGGGGAATTGATCAACTTTCCTGGATGATCCTAAAGTCTCCTCCTAAGCGCTCCAGTCCGTACTAGAAGACGACATTAACTTTTTTCTTCCTCTCAGCCTTGAGTCCAGTTGAGGGGAGTCAGGGGCGCCCGGCTTAGGCGTGAGCCCAATATTAAGTGGTCTCAACTGGCTTATGGTTATCCATCATTTCTATTGAAAGGTTTCAGGAAACTAAACGAAGTTAATAACTGCTAAGGGTGACCGCGAAGCGAAAGCGAATGAGGGCAAAATGAAACTTTGAAGAAAGAGAACTTCACCCAGTCGATTTTTAGGCTATAAGAATCAATAGTCATTAATATGTCTTCTTTTGTCTCAGTTTTTAAAGAGAATAGTCGTGTATGAGTGCTATTCTTCAAAAAAACCCCGTTTGAATGAAACAGTTAATGAATTAATTAGCCAAGAAAACTCCTAAAATGTATCGCCTTAAAAACATACTCTGAGTCTCAAGAATAATTTTTGATTAAGATTTTTCATATTTTAAATATGCAGATAAATTCACAGAAATCAGTTATAATAAGTTTTTTTTTTTTTTTAATAATCTTGAAATTTAAAGAAAATAGACCCCAATGCAGGAGTATTTTTAAACAGAAAATCAGCTTAAGTTATAAGGGGATATAGATCTAAGGAAATAAACTTTTTTAAATATTACATTTTTGTTTTCATTTGAAGTTATAAAAAAGAACTGCAATCAATATTTACTTTCATTGAACTGATTTCTTTCATCATTATATTTGAGGAGAAGCGTAAGTAGAATTTTTTTTTTCAAATAATTTATAGTATAATTTTTTCACGTATTTTTTGCCAAAAAAATAATAAATAAATAAAATTTTAAAAAATACTCGAAAAAATCCAATGAAAAAGAAAGAATTAGTGCTAATTTGAAACTAATAATATATAAACTCTAGCAACATATTTTTTATAATTTTATAAAACATTAATTGAAATCTGTAGTTATAAAAATAGGTGCTTTTTTATTATTTTTTTATATAGATTGAAGGAAATTGTTTGTTTGCTTTTTTGAGAAAGTAACAAAGCGTTCATATTATTTTAAATATTGTACATGAACAAAGTGAAGGTGTTGCAGGGTAAAATTACTGAAATATAATGTATGAAAATTGAACTTTGTACTCTCGGCAAAATTTATAAATACAATAATTTTAAAATGAACGTAATAAGACAGTTCACTCTTCTTCAGGGAATTCGCCAGTAATAAAAAAAGAATTCACTTCTTTCCATGTAATAGAAAACAAAACCTAGTAAGGCGTTTCTCTATGATATAACATTTACGGGTAATATAAGCGCCTTTTATTAAAATATTTTTTGAATTAAAGTATAAATCTTAAACTGTGAAGAATTTTAATCTTATATTATTATTTAGTATCCTTTCTGTAACAATCAGTTATAAAAAAATGTACAAATATCTTTTTAGGAATATGCATAAAGAAAAGAATATTGTTAACAGAGGAACATAATAAAAAATGCAAGTAAGTTTAGAAAATCATCATATTTCAAATTTTGATGAAGAATAATGCAGAACTTTTAATTTTAATTGCACTATCTGTGGTATTACACTGAAAATAAAAACTGCCAGGTAAATAGAATAAGCTTAGATGTTTATTTACAAATATTTTCCCCGTTTCAAAACGTTGTAGAATGTTTCTGGAAACTTCTTCTTCGAACAGCGTTGACACACACACTTACGTAATGATATCTCTTGATCTAATTTAAATCCTAATTTAATTCCTATTTTTAATTTGAAATTAGCGGATACTCACTTCATTCTAAATGGTCTCTTATTTTCTGATCCAATCCCACTTTTTATTTAATTACTTTTAACAAGCACTCTATAAAACTGCAAGTCTCAGCATTTCTCCACGCTGCGAGTGAAGGGATAAAAATCTTTAATGCTTAGCATTCATTTAAAGATACCTCAATTTCCCTATCCTAAATCGAGACGTGTCAAAGAAATCCCTGTCAAAATCTCACAGTAAAAAACCGCCGAAGGGAAAAATGTCGGTCTTTTTTGCTCTTCTGCTCTTGTATTGCGATGTAGACTGACTCACTTTTTTATTTTCTCTTGAACAAACTATGCCTACCGGGATGAAATAAAGCGAAGTTTTAAAATTGCAAAAGTTCCTTCTATTCGGTCACGCGTCTGCTAAAATATATTTATATATATACTACAAAATCTGGTCAAAAGTTTGTAATCCATCTCTAAATGAATATAGTTAATTAATTTACAACTGTCTTTTCATGGGATTGTAGAAAACTTCAAACAAAGGAAGAAAAAACTTAACTCCTGTGATTGATCTAAATATTTGTCTAGTAATGATTATATTTCTAATATTTTCGATAAGATGAAGAGATCTATCGACTCGAAACTTTCACCCTCATGCAGTTTCTAATCAACAACAAAAAAAGAAAAAGATAGGTTCCACATTTCTCATATCTAGCAAAGCTTAACTATAAAATGCTACAAATCACTATTCCTAATGAAAGGTGGTTTCAAAAAGGTTTTCAAGAAAATTCCTCACTTAATCTTTCTAATTTGCTTCTCAACTTTACTGAAGAGAAACATATTCCACACTGTTTGGATCTTTATTTTCTCAATCCCTTTCAATATTCGTTTAAAATAATCAACCAATTTATTACCATAAAATAATTATCCAACTTGAGATTTTTATTCGGCTATTCTATTTAACCGAACGAAATCACTCTTTCTAATTTCCAAAGATATTTTCATTAAATTCTACCAAAATGTGTGATCATCCATCGATCTTGAATGAATTGGGGTGACCTTAACTTGTGATTTAACAGATATAATGAGTTAAAGAAGGATACTGGAAGTCTTGAGGTGTTTTTATTATCAGAAGACCTTGATTAATAAAAAATAATTAACTTCATCATTGATATATCAGAGATATTAAATGTTTCCATCGTCTTCGTTGCGATCATTCGAAATCACGAGTTCTTTCCCGAACAGAATATATTTATCAGCTATAATATCTAACCTTTTCCTGAGACATGTTTTTAAAATAATTCTTAAATTTGTAAGTTACTATATTTAAAATCTATAAAAATTAGAATTTCTTTTTTTAACTTCGTAATTTCATCTCCATTTTCTGAGAAGCTATACACAAACTATACGATCATCGAAAATAAAAAATAAAAATACTTTAAAACTTTTATTACAGGAAATACATCTTAATTAGCTAAAAAATATTCGAATAAACTGCTCCATCTCCAACAGCATATGAAAGTACGGCGAGGAGAAAAGTTTGTAAAGCAAGTGACTTACATGCATTGAATTGTGATATGAATGCATTAATATCATTTTATATCAAGATAGCTACATCAGAGATACCTGTTGCACTCATTTCAAATCACGAGATCTTCTTTTCAAAGCAGATTCAGTTTCTCGATTGGAGATCCAGTCTTTCGAATTATTATAACAACTATCAAAAGGTTTCACCCCAAGCAGCAAAAGATCGTTGGCCAACCATTGGCCAAGTATCGCCCCACGGAACGAGCGAGATTGGGGCGAGATCGGAGGCAATCTCGCCCCGACATTGGTCATGTCCCCCGGCGGTACGCCGCGCGATGGTCGCCCCGACT
This sequence comes from Argiope bruennichi, assembly GCF_947563725.1. NCBI lineage: Eukaryota > Metazoa > Arthropoda > Arachnida > Araneae > Araneidae > Argiope > Argiope bruennichi. Next base: position 2,224,062 of record NC_079163.1, on the reverse strand, counting down.
TGTTTTCGACGAATTTGCCGATCCTTTGGCGACTTGTTATTATCACGGGCGACGTTATACCAAGCATTTCGCGACCTGTTTTATCAATGGGCGACCCAATACCAATCATTTCCCGATGTGTTTTAACAATCGCCGACCCAATACCAATCATTTCCCGATGTGTTTTAACAATCGGCGACCCAATACCAATCATTTCCCCATGTGTTTTAACAATCGGCGACCCAATACCAATCATTTCCCCATGTGTTTTAGCAATGGGCGACCCAAGACCAATCATTTCCCCATGTATTTTAGCAATGGGCAACCAAATGCCAATTAATAGGCAATTTATTTCTGAACACTTGCTGGTGTCAAATTGAAATATTAGTTTAATGGTTATTCAATTTTCTCAAACTCTAGAAACTAGTGTCATAATATTTAAAACTATCATACTTAAAAATTTTTGTCAAAAGACTGAAAATACGAGATATTTTGAATAGTTTACTTTTCTTTTTTACCTATTAATAGTAGTGTTTGTTATTTATTTTGATAAATTTAAAATTCCATAAAATACTTGTTTTCGATAAAAATTCATGGAAAATGTCATTCAAACAATTCTTCCAACTTTTTTTTAACTATTATTATAGCATAGATTTTACCACAATCTTACCCTATAAAATGTTTAAATGACATTTTTTTACTGCTCTTTAAAAAAAATAAACAAATGTTAAAATTATCTGAAATAATTTTAAATTTGATCACCTCAACATCTATCTACATATAAGATTTATTTCCTTCATTGATATTTCCTATTTATTTTCATTGTTTAATGCATGGGAAGAAATGTTAACATAATCATAGTTTCAATTATATAATTAATCAGTATGATTTTACCTGAATATTAGAAATTTAAAAGTAGATGTATTATATATATTGCCTATATCATCTGTTTTTAAAAGCTATTTTATAAAAATTCGAAACAGAAAAATATATAATTCTTATTAATTTTTTTTTTTTTTTACTATACACACTTTTATATTGCTTAATGTGAGCAATAAACAAATAATTCCTAAAGAATAATGAATAAAACACAAATTTCTATTTTAACACCCTAAAATTTAATGCATTGGTTAAAAATAGTTTAAAACACTAAATTATATAATTCCTATTATGTTTCTTCAATAGAAAATATTTTACAAGCACAAATTAATAAGTTACTTCACATTTCTAATATTTTCATAATTTATGTTTAGTGAGGTTTAGATTCGTAGCAAAATAACAAAATTTTATCAATGTTAAACCCCGAATATTTCACAAATATGTTTCATAAAAATTCCATATACAAAAATGTAACGCTTCTTTCAATTTTACTGATTCTATTTACTATTGATTTTACAAAATTACTTCATGAAAAAATTTTATGCCTCATTATAAATTTTAGTGTTAGCTAATGTCCAATAGATAACATTTTACAAGCACAAAATAATAATTTACTTCAAATTTCTAATATTTTTTTATTATCTATGACTAGTTTGGTTTTATGGCACAAGAATTAAATTTGATCTTTGATTAACACTGAATATTTCTCAAAAATTCCATACACAAAAATGCAGCACTTCTTTCAATTCTACAAAATTCCTTATATTTACTATTAACATGCAAAGTTTCTTCAAGTTGTAGAAATTTTACACATTATAAATGTTAGTGTCGGTTGATGTCCAACATACAACATTTTACAAGCACAAATTAATAATTTACTTCAAATTTCTAATATTTTCTTGATCTATATTTAGTTGTTTGGTTTTGTAGCACAAGAACCAAATTTAATTAAGGATTAACACTGAATATTTCACAAAAATTCCATACCCAAACATGGAACACTTCTTCCCATTATAGGAAATTTTATTTACTATTAATTTACAGAGTTACTTCATATTGCATTAATTTTAAACCTCATTATAAATGTTAGTGTTAGCTAATATTCAATAAACAACAATTTACAAGCACAAACTTACTTCTTATTTAATAACTTACTTCAAATTTCTAATATTTTCATAATTTATATTTAGTGAGGTTTAGATTTGTGGCAAAATAACCAAATTTGATCTATGATTAACTCTGAATATTTGAAAAATATGTTTCACAAAAATTCCATGCACAAAAATACAACACTTCTTTCACTTATGCGAAATCTTATTTATTATTAACTTACAAAGTTACTTTATGGTGAAAAAATTTTATACCTCATTACAAATGTTAGTGTTAGCTAATGTCCAATTGATAACATTTTACAAGCACAAATTAACAATTTACTTCAAATTTCTAATTTTTTTAAAAATCTATGATTAGTTTGGTTTTGTTTAATGGCACAAGAACCAAATTTGATCTATGATTAACTCTGAATATTTCACAAAAACTCCATACCTAAAAATGTAAACACTACTTTCAATTATACAAAATTTCTTTAGACAAATATTTTTTTAATTATTATTTTCCCCCTCTTTATTTTTAGGAGAAAAGAAAAACAATTTATTTACAAAGACCTTCATTAAATAATATTTTAGAAATACAAAGTAAAATAATAATTTACTTGAAATTTTTTCTGTAATGACTTATAAACCCAAGCAAAATCCTGAAACTATGACTTATAATTTAGAAGAATAAATAATATTGACACAAAGTAATTTATAAAAAATTTATTTAAACTTTATTTATTATGTAATACTTGAAGAGTTTGAAATTTCTAAAAATCCACACACATTTATATAAATATTATATATATGTATAACTGAATCTTCAGCTACATATAAAAAATTATACATTTATTTATACATTTCATTTTTCCTTTTTGCTGAACCTAGAAAACAATTATAATAGTAATTGAGATTTCGCTTCATTTAAAAGTACAAATAAAACATTTGTTGACAATTGCAGATGAGTAATTAACAAGCAAAAGAGCTTCTTTTTGCAGATTTGATGAACCTAAAAAACATATTCCTTAATTAGAATAATGATTGAGCTTTCACTTCTTTTAAAAGTACAAATAAAATATTTGTTGACAATTGGAGATATGTAATTAAGGAGTAAAATAGATATATAGAACTTCATAAGCTTGATAATGTTTTCAATCTGATAATGAACTATATAGGCAAATATTATAATAATGTTTAGGACAATAGAGAAAAATAATATAAACTAATGGGTGTAAAATTTATGTTACTATTTTATGAAAGGTGAAATAATTATAAACTATTCACATAAGAGTATTCAAATATAACTACATAATTGCAAGTTTTAAAGGTTTTTTTTTTTTTTTTTTTTTTTTTGAAATTTACAATAAATATATTTTGCTAATCTATTTTTTTAGCCTTATGTCGAAATAAAATTAATAACACAAATGTTATTGCAAAATCAAAACATAAGAACGCAATTTAATATTTTTTAAAAAACTTTTTTCATTAGAAATTGTTGTTAACAAAAGGAAAGGCATTGTAAATGAAATGGAAAAATATCTGCAATAATTTAAGAACAGACACACACACACAAAAAAAGATAGGAAATAAAATCACTTGAATAGAATACAAACAAGAAAAGAAATGATAATGGTCGCTTACGCCTAACGCTAATAATATCACGTGCAACTCCATGTTTCAGGTAAGCAACGAATTCGAACGGCTTCAACAAAAATAATCTTTTTTATTCACTATTTAGAATAAATAATATATTATTTACAAATATATAATAATAAAAACTTTACACTTACCAAGTTTCTTGAAATGACAGTATGCGTTGCTGGTTGATTTTCAAAATCCAATACACGCCAGGTGATTCATGGGAAATTTCTAAAATATGTTCGCATAGCGCCACCTAGGAAAAGCAACTTTCCCGACATCGAGGCGACTATGGGCCGATTGCTTTGAGCCGGTCTTTTTCACTAAGTCGCCGTAGGAGTTCGCCCCGATGAAAAAGCGATCTTCAGAGGCGACAGAAAAAAATTTGGTCAAAATCCGATGTCGCGCCAATGCAAAGGTGACATTGGCAAAATACGGGCGGCGTATATCAGATGGCTGCGATGCTTGGCCAATCGTTTAGCGACTTCTCTTGCTGCTTGGGACTTCTCTTTAAGAAGGGATATAGGCGAGCCAGTTTCGCAGAGCTGTTCTACCTTACAGTTTGGAAGAATCAATACTGCTCTATTAAAGTCTTTCGTTGGGAGTTAAGTATCGAAGATTCAAAACTTGACAAGAGTATATCCAAGAGGACATTTTTCATCGAATAAAATTCCTGGTATTGTTGTTTCCTATGAATAGGGATTTTAAAAATGCATTTATTTAGAATTTACAAATCAATCGACGATATATAAGGTCTTTATAACTATAATCATACAGTTTTAAACAAATGATAAAGTTTTTTTTAATCCTATAAAATCGTTGCTTTCTTCATTCTGGCTTCATTCATTTTGCCTAACTCTAAATAATTACATGTTACTTTGATTTTAATTAAATTTAGAAAGATTATTTAGAATTTATTTGGCTCAAAAAATTCAAAGATCATTTCATTTTTAAAGAAAAATATCGATAAATATTCCATTATTATGTAATATGAGAAAAATTAGAATGAAGTTTTTATGCAATCCTATAAACTAAAGACCCTTGAAAATTTGGTGTACAAATATTTGTATATAATAATATAATTACAATATAATATATGAACAGTATAACAGATAAAAGGATGGTAAAGATTTAAAAAGTTTTAATCTTTATAAGTAAAAATTTCAATCAATTGTTTTGGAATTTTAAGCCTTTTCAATACGGCTGGTGTCCTCCTAAAGGGCTAAAAAGTCTGTCTATCATCTTATTATTGAATTTACAAAGTGGTTTGATAAACTTTGAGTCACTCTTTCCCGTTTTTCTACATGACCAGTTTCTTATGTTTGAATTTACAGAGAAGGCCTGTGACAAGTGGCAACCCATTTACCTACAACTTTCCCGGCATATTTTGTTAGATTTTGGTCGAATGAACATGCTAGTCACTAATACCGTGACCTCCGAGAGATAAGGCCTGCTGGCTGTTGTAATGAGTCATCTCGGCTAGGCGGACGTTCCGAGAAGAACATAACGTGCTCTGAGATTAACATAACGCGTAACTTGCGATGTATAGCGTTATGCTTCCTCGACAATTTTCGTCAGTTCTCTAAATTATCAAATAATTGCATAGATTCCAATTAAAAAATTGACATTTAAATAATTACAATCGTGGTTTGAGAATTTCCGATATTGAATATCACAATTTCTTGATAACTTTCGTTATTAGAAACACATTCACCGAATTATTAAATAGGTGCATAATAATTGCTAATTTACGAATTATTTATTATCTATTTGTGTAAAATAGATGTTTACATTAAATTTTCTTTGAAATGGAAACTTTTTAGTTCTCAGGAATTTTATTTTTTTAAAAAGGAAGCTAATTAATAGTAAAAGATTTACATGTAGAAAATAAAAATTGCTGTATACAAAAAATTTGATTAGTAACATAATGAGATTATTCACTCATTTTTTTATGCTTTATATAAATATTGGATTTAAAATTTTTTATTAGAAGTGTTTGTTTTAAAAAAATATAGCAGATCTCTGAGCTGTACTTGTATAAAGAAATAGCATATTTAAGTTAATGAATATGAATGAATTAAGAAATTATAAAATATGAACCAGATGAAGACACATATTAGTAAACATTTATTTATTTCAACATAATAGCAAGAAAAAAAAAATACAATTAGTCAGAACTCATACATATACAAAATAGAAATACTAGTAAAATATGATTAATAAACAATTATTTTTATGTACTAAATAAAAAAGGTTCATTACTATATAAAATAGGTACTAAATAGGTTACTATATAAAAAAGGTTCATTAAAGGTACTATATGCACTTCAGCAGATGCAATTGCTCAAGAAAATTTTCAAAGAAAAATTTACATTTGTCAGTAAATACATCTTCTGAATTTTTGATGATAGATTCAATAATATTAATTTTGACATTCAATGAACTTGATAATATATCACAGGGATCATTTTCATAATAATCAAGAATATCAAATATTTGATTTATATTATTAATTTTAATTGGTAATGGGAATTGCTCATGTTTCAAAATCCTTTCTCCCATAAATGATGCATCATGCATGAAAAATAGATCAATGTTAATACTTACAACATATGTTATGGTAGGAATGACATCATTAACAGATAGATGGATGAATAACGTATTTTCATTCTTTTCAATAATATTCCAAAGGGAAGAAAAGGCATGGTCTTTAATACATTTTTTAATTCATTAAAATTAGTAAATGCATTCTTGCTGTCATAGTCCTGTTTGGAATTTGAGCGCTCAATTATGGGACGTTCAATTTGGACTTGTTCTAATCGTTGCCTCTGTTTTGAAGGAGTCTCTCGAATTGAGGACAAATATGTTGGGCAGCCAGGAAAAATACTTGGCACAACATTTTCTTTCAACCTGGGCTTCTTCAGAGGAGCAGATAATGTTTCCCCAGTACTTTCATTGTAGAAAGTAGTTCTGTAAAGTACTTCACCATCTTTAAAATGTCTTTTACATACCTGAAAGAAAAAGAAAAAAAAAAAAAAACTGGAAAAATTCGCTATCATGTAGAATAACTTTTTATATTTATAAACCTACAAATCAAGAGGAAATTTTTTTTAAGTTCTAAAAATGTTTTAAATTACTGCTTAAAAATCAGTTATTTTCATACTTTATTTTAAAAAAAATAAAGTTGAGTGGCCTATTTTTTACATTAACAAAATAATGAATCTGGGATTGAACTAAAATGAATGCATCTTACATAAATTTTAATTAATCAGAATGACATTAATTTTTTTGAAAAAATTAAGACTGTAACTAACACAAATTATAATATTTTACACCTAAAAATAATTGAAACTATTACAAAATATTAAAACGTATTAATTATCAATGGTAATTTTTGCTAACCTTAGAATTCTTTGTAACGGTAAAATTTTTTCTTGGAATTCCATACAGCCATTTCTCTTTTAAAGCCTCATCAGTGGGATATCCAAAAACAGCGACTTTATTTTCTTTATCATAATTTCCAAGGCAAGCTAGAACTGAGCATTTATATTGCATTTTTTTTACTATTATTAAAGAAAAGGTAATGTTTATTTACCAAAAAATAAGTGATTTAATTAAAATAAAAGTTCAAATAAAGTAATATAAATTTCTTTGTTTATATATATTCATAGTGATATTAATCTACATTGTAACTTTAAAAATAAAACTCACTGTCATGATTAAAAATACTTAAGAGATAATGGATGTAACTTTACAAATTGTATGTAACTAAATAGCAAATAAAAGATAAGCTTGAGATTAATTGATGAAAAAATTTAATGAAGAGCTTATTTAAACCAAATTTGTATACCAAAATTATGAATAAGAATCGAATAAGTAAGAACCCTGACAGGACTATCATAAATAAACAAATGATAGTCTAAAAATCAATTCGATTTTTGACATAAAGAAATAGAGAATTTGTATAAATAGATTACAGCTATTTATTCTTATTTCATTAAGTTCATTCTTAATCAACGCTACATCATTGAGAGAACAAATAATATTGGAAAAACTAAATCGTAATTATAATTTGTTTAAAGCAGAACGTGATGAAAAAATAGGCTTAACAGTAATCGATTCAATAACACTTTAAGTTTATATTGCGGATTATAAAAGAAATACATTTACCTTCAATAATTTGTATCCTAAACTTGCTTTTGCATTTCATAAATTTCAATATAACACCATCTTGGATGAAGAAATAAATATAAAAATTGAAAATAATGATGGCTTATAAACGCCAGCCGTCGTTCATTTCGAGCAGAAAACGTGCAGAGTGATGATTGTTAACCGGTTTCTCGATCGCCTAGCAGTGATGACTCATGCAGGAGCGAGTCGTAGAGCCAGCAGGCCTCGTCTCTCGGAGGTCACGCTAATACACTCCATATCATGCGTCAAAAATCAGTTTCGAATGTGATTATGTCTATGACATTAAAGGCTTTTGTCCATTAAAAGAAACGTGTCATCGGATGCTTTAGCAACATAAGATTTATGAATCTATTTTCTGCCCCATTTATTAATTAATTTTATTAATCAATTGTCCTATCCATTTATTATTTTTTTTCATATTACAATCAGACAGCATCGACATTAGTTCAGAATCTATTTCAAAGTTAAAATAAGCAATTTGAGACAAAAAGAAATGCGTCACTTTTCTTTTAAATATACCATTTTCTGGTTGAGCAATTGAAGCAAGCTATTGATTCAAGTAAATCATGAAGTTTTGAAATCATTAAATCGTTCTGCAAAAGAGTTTTTCAAACAAATATATTTCTGAGCAAAGTATACATCCTAATCTTGGGTTCCCAATTTATGTTTTTTTTTTTACTCTAAAAATGTCATATTTTGATTATGTGAATAAAATATTTTGTAAATTTAATGTAATTTATAAATATATTTTTAATTTATGCTGCTGTCCATGTAGAATTACGCCCTTCTGTTGGCTTTGAAGCACTACATACAAATTCGGTATATTGTAAGATATTTTACGCATTGGCTGAAAATAATGTGACGAAAACATAATGACTCTCCAATTGTTTTGAACGCTGCATGTTCTTAAATGTATGTTGATTCTTTTACTTGCCTCATCTTAAAATATATAGTCTAGATTAAAATGTTATTTGCACCTACTATCAAATGCCACAATACTTGTTATGTTGTACTTCCTTGCTTCGGATGTTTTCCTTAATTTTTTATTTCCTACAATCCAAATTTCAAAAATATATATATATGAAAAACCATAAATTATCATTGTATCGTCTTTCATTGCGCATACTACCATATCTTTATAGATGAAATTGCGAGTATTGAAATCGTCACATTCTTGCAGATGCCATGTCGTTTTGTAGAATAAAATTATTGGTGAGTTTGATAAAATATTATTACCACTATTATAGAAGTTGCCAGGCCTTTTGGGGCCGGGTAACTATAGGCCAGTTTTGGGCTGGTGTCTATTCTAAATGAGAGGTATAAGATGCAAAGCGAATTATCACCAAGGGTGCCTTTGGGATTAGGGGAACGTCAGATATTCATACTTGACTTTGATGAATTGTTTTTGCTTATTAGATGGCTTCAAAAGATTAAAGAAAGAAATATGCTTTAAATTTCTAAGAATAATATTCTGAAATTATTTTTTTAAATTTACATTTTTCTACTTCTTAAACTCGGCACTGACTTGAGTGATAAAAACATGAAACTGTAATATAGCGTACAAAAATAAAAATGAGAAATTTGTATATTAAAGTAGATTTTGTCGAAACTTTTATATTCAAGACAAGTATCAGTCGCGTTAATGGATATACATTTTTTTTTTTTTTTGTAAAATAGGCTGATATTACTCCAGAAAATAAATAAAAAAAAATGTTTTGCTCATGAATATATAATTTTTTGGGGAGAATGAATTGGATCGAAAGATTCAATTAAAATTAATTACGGATTCAATAAATGAATCGATTTTCGATAAATGGAGCAATTAAACAAAATTGTAAAAGCTGACAAGTCATGGTACGTATTATTAGTAATATATTAGAATTTTGAAGTTTTATTCGCTTTGGTATTCTTAAAGCACTGTATAATTTTTATATGTTCGTAATTTAATTCTGAATTAATAATTTAAATTAAATTTCAGTTACATACACGAGACACTTTATAGTAGAAAATTTAATTAAAAGAATGATTTTAAAATTCCATCAAAATGAATTTGAAATAAAGAACTAATCAGTAAAAATAATTAAAGTAAAATGCTTTTCTTTTCAGCACACTAATGAAAGCGTATCTTTAAAGAAACTGTGTTTATCGAATCTGTTTTCTTTCAAAATTAATTGTCCCTATAGTTGGGCTTAATCTTGTAAAATGCAAGTCATTAAATCTTAATAAAGAGTTTTATTAATACCAGTGGTTTCACTACATTTAAATAAAAGGTTATGATTAAAACGTATCCTGTGAGAGGCCAGTACTTAAAATATATTTATGATGAAAAACTTTCTGAATGTTCCTAAGATTTGAAAAAAGAAGGGAAATTTCAGGAAACATTTAGTTAATGGAAATTTGGAAACATTTGGTTAAATTTTAATGGTTTGATCAAATACCTTTTTTATCAACAGGCAAAATCAGCGAAAAACATCAATAATCTTACCAACCAAATAAAAAATTTTGAAGAAGAAATTCTTTTATTAAAATTATTTAAAATATTTTATCTCGAGTATTTTAAATTTCACTATTTGAGTAATGCGTTAATTTTCTTTGTTTAATATTTGTTTTATTAAATAAACAAAAACATTTTTTCTAGAAACCCAGTATTAAGAAAGACTTCAGTTGAATTCATTTAATCTCAAGGACTTCGTTCTGGAATCATCAATCATGTTATACATTTTATAAAATTTTAAATGCGTTCTGTATATTAAATATTTGTTATACGCATAAATTACTTACAAATGTCTTATTTTTCCAGTTAATCTATTTTCAAGTGAAGGAATAAGCGTACATAATTCTGTTTGATTTAATTACAAAAAAATTGTAAATACCTCAAAAATTCATTCCCTAATTTTATTATTATTTTTCCCATTTCTAAAAAAGACTCTTGTTTCTTTTATACAGAAACAATAGTCTCTTTAAGTAACAGAAGTCTTAATCTGCTTGCATAGCTAATACTAAATCTATCTTCAAATCAATCACCGAAATGTAGGTATGTTTATTGCTAAAATATACGCTGATTGTATTCAACAATTATTGCGAACTTTGAAAGAAGAGAAAACAATGCATCTGGCGTTAACCGTCCACTTAAGGATAATGTGTATTGCAAAAAGGGAAATATTTTACGAAAAATGGTGCAAAACAGATTTCGCTACAAGAGAATTTTTGCAGTTTAAAATGAGCTTATTTTCACTTGTAGAGAATGCATTCAGCAATGCAATAATGAAAATATCCTCTTAATATTCTTCATCCACATGCTACTCGCTTCCTAGTCTAAAATAAAGTGGCACCTGTGAAAGCTCGACTGGAGCTTGTACCATTCAATTAGTGGATCTGCTGTACTGAAGAATGTAGAAGGTCGGAAGAGACCGCTTCAGATGTAAAACAGAACCACCCGTTTGCAAACTGTATTCAGGTTTTGACTGCATTTAGGAGTCAGAGGATTAAATAAAAAGCACATCATTCCGATTCAGTAAAATATCATACACTTCTTTTTGTGAAAAATATTTTGAAGAATAAAAGTGTTCAAATTACGACGATGACTTAGTCTAATAAGTAGTTTGGACAACTTGACATCATTTGAAAACTGATCTATCATGTTCCATGCTAATTTAACCACACGAAACATTGTTGATATCAGAGGGCATTCCAAAATGCATAAAAAATTTACTATCCCCATTGCACTCAATTATTTTGGAGGAAAAGAGATGCATCATTTTCAACCATGTGTGTCTTCCTGCAACCAGTTGAAACTTTAAGAAAACTGCATGCGTATCATAGATGTAATGAATTCATGATCAGTTACTGAACATTTCATGTGTGGTTGGTTTAATTTTTACTCCCTGTTCATTGCAAATTGAAGGCTATTAATTCAGATGTTTTTAAGAATCAGAGAAAAGACGCAAAATATTACAAATGGTTTGATTTATTGCTTAAATATCATTCGGAATATTAATATATGTGGATATCATTTTTCTAACAGTAAACGAAATCTCGTACAGTAAATACCTATGACATCTTTGTGACAAGGTTTTAAGATAAAATAGATGTAATAGACTCTGCAATAATTGGAAATAAGACTTTTTGTTCTTATTTCCAATTATTGTAGACCAGAGAAGAGACGAAATAATGAAAGGTTAGTTCAGGAGAGTTTCAATAATAATCGAAAATGCAATCTTTCTATCTTCATATTACAAACTAACCTGTAGGATCCAAATTCAGAAGACTTGACTGCATTCACAACTACAGTCACTTTTCTTTTAAACGATAGTATAGTGTCAGATGAAGAAATCCCTCTCAAAAGCTCTGAAATGTTCAGATTTATTGATAAAATCAAATATATCTGATCTCCATCCATATCCATTTTCAAAGTCATGCGAAATGTTCCTCAGTTTATATTTCCCTGTTACCTTATCGAATTCGCACAAATTGTCGCACACCTAGAGCAAGGCAGAGCTTTTGAAAATTTTATTCCCAATCTGAAAGGTCTTTCTTTGTGTGTATTTTATCAAACTGAAATAGTCTTCTTTGTACAGACTGAGTGAAAATTGAAAGCAGACAAAATTCTCTTTTATATCACCTCACCTCGGCCAAATTTATCAGTTCCAGAAAATAAACTAAAATGTCTTTTGATACGATTTTTTTTTTCATAATTCAATTCGAATGGATTATAAAGTACTGTAATGTCCATCCATATAAATTCCTATAAAATTCATGTGGAATTTATTAAATTCAAATGGAGTTTTGAAATGAGCCGTGAAAAAATTATAGACAAACACTATACAATAATATGTTTAGTGTTCGGCGTAGGAAAATATTATCTGGGACCACTGCATAATGAAATATGCTTTGGAATGTGCTCGATTAATTGGATATTTTGCAGTACATTCTTCCAAAGTTTTCGTTTCTCTTAAAATAACCCAAGGCCAACATGAACATTTCGGAGCAACAACCCAAAAAATTTACTTTTTACAACTTTACCCCAAAAATTCATTTTTTTCTGTATCTTGCACACAAAACTAGGATTTATTTCGAATTAGTTTTATTTTCATTTTCAATAAATTCAACAGCTATCTTTCTTAATGAAAAGAATTATAGTACATAACACCAATCGTATTCAGCGCAGCACTCGATTCAAAAATTTATATCGCTTTTCGAATCCTTTATCATTATCTTTATGAAACCTCTCAAACATCAGTTTGGAATCTTAGTGTCAAAATGATGCATCAATAATGTCTCAATATATGATGGATGTGAAAATGTGTTACTCGAATTAGAGGTAAGGCAATCAGTCAAGGAAACATTCTCTTTTATTAAAAATAAAATGTATTATAAAAATAAGTTTACTGGTCTAATCTTAGTACCATTTAATACTGATGAGTCGTTTATTACTATCTCAGATTTTTCTAATAGGGGCGAACGTTTGCTTTGAACTTTCAAAACATTTGTTAGTACGTAAAAGCTGAAACTAGCATTTTGCCTGCAAGTTGGGTTTGACTCAAACAAAAATATTCCTTACCATTTCTGGAAATGAGAATTTATACTGGCCTACCAAGACATTAGACAAGAGATGAAATTCAACCTAAGATCCATTAACCCTAAAGCTATTTGATTTGCAAGTAAATGAAAAAGCTTCCGTTCTGATGTATAATTCATTTCTTTCATTTTAGCTTCCTTTTATATTTTTCTTTTTCTATCACTGATTGTACATAATCAATTATAGAGACGATCCTTTATCAATTTCTTTATTTTTCTTTACAAAGGCTGTGTTAAAATGTCTACAGATATGACATCATTAACTACTTTTTTTCTCACGACAAGAACTTCTTTTCCTATTATTTAACTACCCTTCATGAGGAACAGTAAAGTTACTCGGAAAAAATGACGAAAAGTTCCACCTAAATCATGAAATTTTTGAAACGATATACCTTCGTTATACGGAGACAATATAATTAGTATAATGCTTTTCAAGTTTTTCTGTGCAATACACATAACGCTCTCTCCTAATATTATTCGTTTCCTCATTCTTCCGCATAACAAATAATTATTAAGTTAAAAAATAAGAGTATTTATAGGATATTTTTGCATTTGAAAATGTGAGACAACAATCTCTTTTCCTCTTTCGAATGGGACCAGGACGCCTGAATTAAGATGCAACTCTATTTCAATATTTTCAAAGGAGTTCCATATGACAGGTACAGAATGAAATCTGTCATAATTGACATTTACAATTTCTCTGTCTTCTCCAGAAATTCTTACAACTCTTAAAGGAGACGCTTCAATATGACCAACAAAAACATGCTGAACAATATCGCTATGCATGTAAAAAATTGGAAAGATCACTTTAGAGTCATCGACTCATTAATATGAGGACGAAAACCTATGAGATTGAGCAAGCCTTCTTGAAAGGCAAATTTCAATTTCATTTCGGTTTTTCCACGGGTTTATTGTTAATATCGATGTTAATACTGGTTTGACCTTTGCGTGAAGGTGATACCAATGCTTTAAAAATTAAAGGTTCGGTTTCATAAGAATTTTACTTGATGTTTTTCTTGTTATCAACTTTCTATATCGCAGGTCAGATCCAAATACATAATTCCTTTCATTTGTATTATACCCTGTGGGCTGATAAATGATGTAGACTAATCCCATTTCTGACATTCCTTGTAACAATATAGGGGAAGGAAGGTGTAACAAAACTTGAAATTTTGTTATTAGAAAGATAAATTAGAGAATCACCAAAAGGTAACGTGGCCATAGAGAGACATTTTTCACCCTGATGGACGAAATCGTAGAAACACTCTATTTATAGTGATTTCCTCTCGTTCACCAATAAGTTAAATTCTTCTGTATACAGAAAAATTTAACTAATTAAAAATTAATTATTTTTTAATTTAACTAATTTATTAATTTTAATAAATTTGAAAATTTAACTAATTAAGAATTAACTAATAATTTTAAGAATTATTGAGTATGCTCAATAATTTTTTTACAGAATATTCTATAATACCATTTTTTCTCTTTTTCTTAAACGCTTGATATGATAATATCTAGAATCATCAATCTTCCATATTTCTTTCTCTTAAAAAGTACCTTCGATAAAAGTAGCCTAGAAGTCTTTCAAGTCATAAACAAAAAGGTTTCTAGGAAGAATTTCACGTATCGTAAAATTTTTTGTGGGTGACTTTTCTTCTCAAATTTGCCACTCTATTTTCTGATACATACTGTGCTCTTGATTCTAAAAGAATACTTTTTTCTTTTTCTGTTTAGATAAAAGGCAGTATTAATTTTTCCAAATTTCTTCTTTCTTCTTCTAAATTTTAGATAAGTTATCAAATATGGGAAGTTATCAAATATCTCTGTGGGAAGTTATCAAATATCTCGTTTATCAAGGATAAAACTATTGAAGTAGCATTAAAACCAGCATCTTTCGAAATGTCTCCTTCCTTTATTGTATCCGGCTGTTGATAAAGCAGTGATTTGCTTTCAGCATACTGTTGTCCAATAAGGTATGCACAAAGAGCATACAAGTGTGTAAATAAAAAAAAATATTCTGTTATTCATTTCTTCTTGAACTATTAGCTTTCTTTTTATTTCACTACAGTGCTACCTGTTTGTATTATTTCGAACTATTACCTCGGCTGCATGGTCTAAGTAAAAAATATATAGAGTTTCATTCTGATATGTTCAGTAGAAATGCAGTTGCGAGTCTCTGAGTATCAGTAATTTAAATTCCCTGTAAGTGTCAATGACTAACATACCATACCGCATATCCCTACCCAACTCATTGGCATAAAATCTATGACATATGGATAAAATATCATTATGATAAAATATCGAAAATGAGGTACCTCAAAATATAAAGTTAGTGGTCCCCAAAGAAAGTTTTTAAAAAATGAATTTTTTTTTCCTCCTGTTGTAACGACTCCGGCGACGACTTTCACAACAATCTTCTGAAAAAGTTATACTGAAGGGAGATAAATATTAATAAAATGTGCACTATTTTGTCTCAAGCAAGAACGTTTTTGAATTAATTACATCGTTGTCATTAGTTGTATTAACATTTTATTGCTATTTTGATTCAGTCTCAAATAATTGTTTTCCTTCTCTGATAATTTTAGATGTTTGATACATCAGAGCTTCTGGAGTAAGACGAAACTGACATATCCTTGAATTCTCTCTGATCATCACAGCTTTTTGTAGATGAAACTTTTCAAGATGACAGTGCCACTTCCAGAGTTTATCAAGATGTAAACAAATATTTGGCCGCTCCGGATATTTCAAAGCGGGTCGATGATATCTTATCGGTGTGTGAACAATAGAAAATTATTCTATTTTCTTCATAATTAAATTGATAATCCTACCTTATATTCGTGTTAAAATATTAGGAATTAGTGTTCTGAAAATATTGAAAATACGATGATTATTCTATGAATAAATCTTTCATTGTTTTTGATTCTTCCAAAATTGATATTTACACTAATTATAAAATATTCATTAATTTTTCTAAATATAAAATCCTTTTAGTTGTTTTTATATCAATCTATTAAAAGATTCATATACTACGTTACTGCAACAAAAATTTTTTCATATAGTTATTAATACAAAATTTAAAATCATATTCTGATATGAAAAACTATTTTTTACTTGATTAGGAGCTCCTTTCGTTCTATAAGCAGCCTTTAATCATTTTTAATGAAAACTGATACTTGTTCAAATAATCCTTATATTTTGAATAATAATATTGAATACTCTGAATTCAATTGAATACTTTGAATCGTCAGGTATTGACGATTGAATACTTTGAATTGAATTGAATACTCTGAAGTCAACTATTCTCTCCCCTTTTTCTTTACAAAAAGTTTTATCTGTCACATTCGAGGAAATTAATTTGAAATAGTCGTTAATTTCAGAAAATATAAAAAGACATTGTATGGTGAAGATTATGCCTGAGCTCATTTTTGTGAACCCTGATAAATCTTTTCAAATTTGGGAAAGTTTGGATTGTCACACTCATCGTATAACAAATATGTAGAGGATTTAACAGAAATGATAACTTAAAACCCCACGAATTGAAATGCAAGAAAGTACAATAGTCTAAAAATTATAAAAAAGATAATGCATCCTCTATTGATTATAGCATTGACAAAACATCAGCGAAATTCAATTTTTACGACCTGAAAAAGGAAGAACCACATGACTTTAAAAAGGGATTTGGAAACATACTGTCGAGATATTTCACATTATCTAAACTGGAAAAGAAGGCAATTTCAAAATTATTCTTGTATTATTTAAAGCGATAATTCATGAAAAGTTCATTAGTGAAGTGTTACTAAAAACCTCTTTCAAAAAGAAGTCGCAAAAGCTCCATTTCGGATAAGAATCTATCTTGAAGAGTAGGAATATTATCAAGCATATTTTCGTAGTACTTGTGTGATTCTTAATTGAAAAAAGAGTTATTGAAGCTGTTCTAAAAACGTTTAATACGTTCGACACGTTTGAGTAATTAAAACGTAGTTAGGTGTTTGGCAATGGTAATGAATTAAAAATTAAAAAAAGCGAATATAACCCGTTAAATGCTTCTTGTTATATTCCGTTACCCAAAGAGTTACCTCAGAAACAAGCTATAGTGAATGTAATGAGGAAAAAAAATTTTGTTTGGTCTGTTCTACCAGCATCATTTTCATAAATACAAATTATAATAGAATAGAAAGTTGCGCGGAATATGAAAGTGATGGTATATGTTTCCCAATGATGTTATCACGATTTGGCAAATTCTAAACCATGAAGGATATAAGAATCAATGGATTCAGATATGACAATAAAAAAGTATTTTCTTTGAATGTATGTAAATAAATATAGTACTCATGGGGAAATTTTTATTGTTTTCGGATGGTTAATAGTTCCCTCTTCTGTTTGATTAAAGGCATGGGAAGGCTGTCACTTTCTAAGTATAATAGAAAATATTTTTTTTTTATTTTAATCCTTTTTCACCATTTTAGTGGAGAAAGACAATTTATTGAAGCACTTAAATCACTGACGAGAACATAGTCCTGAAACAATTGTAGTTCCCAAAAGTAATAAGGAAATCCTAAAATTGCCATTTTGCTTTCTTTCTATAAGCAACCTTTAATCATTGTTAATGAAAACTGATACTTGTTCAAATAATTCTTATATTTTGCATAATAATATCACATCGCGGCCAATCCCACTTTGTTTTTCCTACACCGTCATTGACTTAAATAAAGAACCGCAGTCTCCTCCAGTAATTTCAGAGAAAAATATTGAAAAGATCAATTCATAGATAATCTTTTGAAAGAAAAACAGATACGTTAAAAACTCCCAAACCCATAGTTATGTCCTCAGAGAAAGAAAGGTAATTTCAGAATGCGACTTTATATCATATTTCAGGGAGATAGTTTTTATAATAAGTGAGGGATGCCTTTCGATAGTTGTTTTCTTGCGGGAGCACATAAATGCAACTGGATGTATGTGCCCACACAGAAAATACCAGTTGGAATAGATCATTTAAGTGTGTATGACGAATATTCATTGTGCAGTATTAGAAAAGTAAAATCGAAAGAAATGAGTGTACATGAAACAATATTCAGAAATTATATACATTTCCATTCAGGAATATGAATTTTGTAGACTCTTTTCTCTTCTTAATTGCCTCTTTGGGCACTCTTTCAAAATGTGTTTCAATAGATAAATTTAAAATAAAGCGAAACCTGTCTGTAACGACATTATAAGTACCTTTCTAGATAAAATATTGTTAAATATCAAATTTTAACAACAAATAAACAACATAGAAACATATATAAAGATGATATGTAAGCTTAAGTTTATTTCGTAAGAAAATGATAGAAAAAAATTTGTTTAAAAAAATGTGTTGATTTTGCCTACTTACTTTTTGACGTAAATGACATTTGCAGGCACATAACATACATTTCAGTTCCTTTAACAAGTTCAGATGCACGACAGAAACATTTAATACAGTTGAAACAAAATTCTAAAGAGTGTTAAGTATATAGCATTCTCAAGAGGAATGTGAGTTTTGTCTTGAGAACGTCAGCTAGAATTAATTCAGTTAAAATATCTTCATCGCTTGCGTCACTGAATATTTGCTTATCGTTTTCCTAAGTTTAAAATTCTTCAGCATTTAACAGAAATATAATTTTGATGAACTTTGGGAGTTTATTAATAGCTATGGATAAATAGTATACAAGTTCTTCTTCCTCGACAAGGACGACTTCATTAAGGTCAATATTCGTATTTTTGTCACTTTTCCATTTAAAGAATGATTCTTCCAACAATTTTAGAACATGGAATCAGACGGAGAATTCCAACTTCCGGAGACTCAATCACGTGCATTTTTTTTTATACCAATTACTAATAGATCCTATAGATTTTCCAGATTGTAGGCAATATTCTAAACTAATATTTTAATAGTATATTTTGAAACACCTTACGATACCTAAGCCTAACAGCTGTCGGATTGACATATACTTTTATGGAAAGTAAAACATTTTTATGTTTTTAAACTAGGGTCAGTGTTATAAGGTGTGCAATTGTCAACTATGTAGCCTACGTTTTTCTTTTTCTTATCAACATTAAACAACCAGTTGTTGTTGAGCACTTCCGACGTCATCCAAGCCTTCTTATTTGTCTTTTAGTAAACTGGCAGAATTTTGACTTTTTAAAATACGTTGGCTTTATATACTTTCCTATGACCAATGGCTTCAGTCTCTTTGAAAGTAACAGGACTGTCAATCATTACTTCCATTTCTTCCTACCATTAAAATTTTCTTCTCTAAAGGACATTGTTTTGTCTGCATTTGCTGACGGAACAAACTAATTTCATCTGCACTGTACATATCAGCAGACGAATACATTTCTTTTCTATCTTCTTTTTTTCTCGCTGTTTCCTGATTGAGCATCACTCCCTAGAGCTGCCGCATCTTCACTGGCCACTGGCGATGGTTTTAAAAGCAATTTCATAACTTTCACGAAAAGAGGTAAATCATTCATTGTTGGTTTTCAAGTAGCTTTTTCCAAGAAAATACGCGACTCTTCTAGATTTTCCAGATATCATTGGTGTACTAATGAGAACTTTTTACTTTTCTACCTCGTGGAACCTTTTTAAGGTAGCTTTGTCAACGTTATTTTTTACAAAATCTTTAAATCTCTTTTTTGCCACCTATCTTATTCTTCTTAGAGCTTCAAATTCTTTTCTTTTCTTTTTAGTTGCAATACCTATCCTTGACTGCAAAATCGCAAATATTTTAGCAACATTAAATTATTTCTCTCCTTGGTCAATCTCCTAGATGATATTTTAACGTTTCTTTAAATTCCAATGCTTTACACAAGACTACAACTTTAATATATAAAAAAGAATTGAAAGGAAAACAAGGGCATTCCGAAGATAAAGGTATCTAACTTATGAATGGAAAGATTCAACAGTGATCACTCGAAAGAAGACGCACACCTCCAATCATTCTACTTAAACAAATTGGACAACTTAAACAAAACGGACAAGACTTCAGCTCTGAACAAGCAACATACAGACATTTCCCTTCAAATAGCGATTTCGATACACCAGATTTCTCAAAAAGACTCAGAAATAAACTTCATGCGTGACAACTACAAATAATTAACGTTTTAAATATTGCTAGTTTTCTTGCAGTACATTCCATAGTCAGCAAATACCAGTGCTCACTCCAAAATTTACTCCGCCACTTTCCCTGATCCTCCTACTACAAAAAAAGCAAAACGATAAACGAGGAAACGATAAACAAGAGGAACAACGAAAGAACCCGGAGGAAAACGGCGTTCTTTTGATATCTCACATTCTATATAATGGGGGTATCGTTTTTCAAGATTAAAAAATCTGGATATATATATATATATACTATCGACATTCTAAAGAGGAAAATGTATGATTTTAAACGAATACAGGTAAAATATGATTTCCGTTGAACGCATATTCAAACTGCATTGCATAAATAGGAATTTCGAGCAGACCAAAAGGACAATCGTTAAAATTTTGTCGTTATAGACAGTATCTTTATGTTCAGGTTTTCCCGCATTGCATAATTACTGGTAGAATTATGAAGAAATCGAATTAAAGAAAAAAGAGTCTATCCATATTCCTTTATAGATAAATGGAAAAAGCTTAAGGAACCATCAGTACCTTTACAATGCGCATTCTTTAATGATCTGTGCGATGAAACTGTTTCAAAAGATAACTACCATCATACGATAAATATGAAGAGGATGTTTAGTATAATGAGTTTGGTATAATATGATGTTTTTATTTATATTTGATAGAATCTTTTGATGTTTTGAAAAATTTTAGATGCTCGCTGTATGAATTATTACAACATAGCTCCACGTCTAATATATTAAATAGCGAGTCTTGCGTAGTAAACCTGTTTGAAAATGACTGCTGTTGAACTGGCATTATTCATTGATTGTGACATGTATATGATAATTTAAATAAAATAAAAAATGTTAATATGTGTAAATGTAAAATGTGAATATCTTTTAAAGAGGTAAAAATATTTGAATGAGGATTATCACCTACAATGCCATTTAAGTTAAAAATAGTCGCGTTGAAATGAACTTGTCTCACACACTTTGTGTGCAAAAATTTTTGCATTCACACAGAATATGTTTAACCATTAAAACACAATTGCATTGATTCCAAAGTGGTGCATGATCAAAATGCGAAATATTTTTGGGTTAAATAGGTGTGGTCTATTCGGAGTCTCGGAAAATGACATCTTTTTTTCTATTTAGAATTTTACTTTTGAATCCTTTAGCAGATTTCTGTACTTGAAATAGTTTATTCGTAGTTAGCTTTTCTTACATTGATAGCCAAAATTTATTTTGAATTATTTTAATTGCATAGGGTAATGGAACAAAATTTTCTTTCATTAGGCTTGAGTTTTTTGCTGTCTTATCAGCCCTTTTATTTTCCCAAATTCCATCACGCCCATAAATCCAACAGAATTCAATTACAAAATTATTTTTGAGAGAATTATATATGTGAAAACTATTTAGAATTAAAGGATGACTTTCTGATGACCCTTTCGAGTCAATTTTAAGTGCTGTAATACTACTTTTAAAATCAGTATATATAATAAATTTACAGTTGATGACATGGCAATTTTCAAAAGACTTAAATATACTGCATAAAGTTCGGATATAAAGATAGAATAAAATGGGTGAAGTCTTTCGGATATTGTTACTTTTCGGTAAACTGCTGCTGAGCAGACTTGATTACCATATTTTGACCCATCTGTATCAATTGGTAGAAAAAAAAAACACAACGATATTTTTGTCTGTGTTCACATTTTTTTTAAAAAAACATCTCGTCTGAAGTTGTTGGTTTCGGGAAATGTAGAAAATAATCTACAAAATCAAAAGGTACCTCTTGCCGTGGAAGTTTGGCCACTAATATTTACATCAATCGGGAGTAAAAGACAATTTATAGAGAATAACGATCGGTATATAGGATTAAGGTTATTAACCCTTAACTGGGGACGTGCGGTCTGCGAGACCGCTATCGATGTATTTTCGGTCACCCCTATTCTATTTTTAGCTCAATTGAATGGATTGATCCTGTAGCTTCCTGTTTTGTGATCTTCAATACACGTGCACTTCTTCAACCGATTTCAGCGGATGCCTTTTTAAATAATTCAGTTATTTCTTTAAGTGCGGTCTCTAAGATCGCACCTCCCTGTTAGTTTCCCAGTGATAAACAATGCTTAGCAGATGGCGCTAAAACTTGGGCCCCAAAATATTATCCAATTTACTGATCCTATTATGAAGCAGTGTTCCAGACACTTTTAAATGAAGCAGAAAGTGATTTTGATGATAAGGATAATTGTACAGAAGAGTTTTTCGATGAAAGTTCGCATTCAACTGATTCTGATATGTATGTTCTAACGTAATTAATTTTTCTAGTGATAATGTATTTTGATAAATTTATAAAATATATTAATATACCAAGAGATATATATATACAGAATTTATAGGTTGATTTTTATACTAGTTCTTAAACTGTATGTTTAAAATGCCCTAGAAAACTATGCTATGAAAGTCACACAAGCCGATAAAAAAAGGGCCAATTTTACCCAATGTCATTTTCTTTATTTTTCATATAATTGTTGAATTTTACATTATTTTGTCTTCTATATGCCTTCATATACTGTAAAAATAAATATGATTTAAAAAGTAAAAAGTAATATGATTTTTCAAGAATATTATTTATTGTAACATGTAATTTCAGAAGAAAACGTTTCTTCCAACGCATTTACTTTTTTCAATGATATTATATTTTGAAAAATTTCTAAAACATATCTATATATCAAGAAAAATATCTGCAAAATTTATTGGCAGTTTTTCATACTAATACATTCATTAAAAAATTTAATTTGAGTGTATATGAAATGCGGTCTCGTAGACCGTACCTCCCCAGTTCAGTCCTAAAATTTCACCTCCCCAGTTAAGGGTTAATCCTATATACGGATCGTCACTCTCTATAAAATTATATTTTATTGTTGCAATAATAAACACAAGTAAACAAATTGTTGCAACAGGGTTCACAGTGTATGGTATTCGACTCTTTTAATTTTATAAAAGTAGGATAAAGAAAGTCACTTACGCCTGAATTCCAAGGAGGATTCACCAATTATAACATGTAAACTTCGAAGTGGCGGTATTCTAGGAGCTCCTGTAACTATACGAAGTCCTTGATTAAGTGGTACATCCAATAATTTGAAGATACATTTGGCAGTTGAGCCATATAAGGGTGCCCCATAGTCAAGTTGGAGCATATTAGTGATTTGTATATCTTAATCAAAGAGGCTCTATCTGCTCCCCAAGAGGTATTTTATAGGACTTTTATAATATTTAGTGGTTGTCGGTATTTTCTTTTCAAAGTTTGAATATGAGAACGAAAAGTCAGTTTATTACCTAATATTACACCCAAAAACTTTTTCTCTCTAGGAATGACTAGGCAGGAGGAATGACTGACTTATTCAGTCGAAGCTCTGGATCTGCATTTCAGAGAAGAATCAGAATTTCTGAATAGAAAGAAAAAATCACTTTTTCAAAACCCAGTTTGTCACATTATCTATGGATGTTTGTAACTGTTTTTGAATGAAATCCATATTTTCACTAGGGCAATGTATCGGGATGTTATCGACATAAAGCGAGGTGTGTAATATTCGAATCAATTTCATTTATTTTTATGTTAAACAGTAAAACACTTAGGACGCTACCTTGAGGTACCTTCAGGCCTAATAAAAGTATCCGATGAAACATCACCTACACGAATTTGAAAGATCTTTGTCCGCAAAAAGTTTTGTACGAAAAGTGGTAGATTATCTTTTAAGTTTAAGTTAAATAAATCTTTTAGAATGCCATTACGCCAAGTTCGGTAGTAAGCTTTATTCATTTTCATATGAAAGAAAATGAATAAAAGATGTTTTTCTCTTACAAAAGCCTCTCTGATAGCAGTCTCTAGTTTTAGTAAATTATTCAATGTGCTTCTATTTTTGTGAAAGCAGCTTTAGAAAAGAAATATCCCATTTTTCTCTTCTAAGACATATATCAGCCTACAATTAACCATACATTCCATTAGTTTACTGGGGCAACTGGTGAGGGCTATAGGAATGTAGTTGCCGATCTTTCCCAGGTTTGAGAATGAGAATTATTATTGCTTTTTTCCAGCAAGATGGGAATAACCTATCTATCCAAATTCTGTTAAATAAAGTTAAGAGTACACGCAATGATGAATTTCTGAGTTTTTTCAGCATATCATAATGTATTCTGACAGGTCCCGGTGATGAAGAAGGATATTTTTTAATGTGTTTTTCAATTCATAAAATTCAAAAATAGTATTATATTCCTCCCCATATGACGGTAAAAAATCCAATATTTGTTTATCTGTCTGTTTCTAAAAGCAATAAAATCTTCGGGATAAACTCGACATGTTATAAAGAGTTTATCCAATTCGATTAGCAATTTCTTTTGCATTAAAAATTACTCTTCCGTTCAATTTTAAGAAGGATATTTTATCCTTCTTCCGAGCAACAGCCAAAAAATATGTTTTTATTTTGTCTCATAGAATTTTAGAAGGAATTTGTCATTGAATGGAATTGACATACGAATGAAAGGATTGCTCCTGACTAATGCGTCGGATTCTATGAAATTCATATCTTGCTTGTTTAAATTTAATTATATTTTTGGTGGTAGGATATCTCCTAAAGATTTTCCGTGCTATGTATAGTGCTCATTTTTAATTTTCACATTTGTCATTCCACCATTACTTACATAACGTTGGTATGTCCCTCAATATTTTGGAAATACTGAGATCTGCTGTTACAATTGTATGCTCGGTTACATGCTTGACTGCCAAATCAATAGAAATATCATTAATCATATCTGGTGTTAGTTGACATAATGAATTGAACAACATCCAGTTTGCTTTATTAATATTGTATGTCAAAGGTCTTTTAGGAAATAAAAAAAATCATTGTGAATGTATATCAATACAATAAGGAAGTGATAACCGTTGTATAAATTTGAATCCACGGAAACCCTCCAGTAAGGGCAAGGGAAGGAGAACAGACTGCAAGATCAATCTTGTGGAACGTTTTGCTATCTTGGTGAAAGTAAGGGGGGATATTTTCATTAAGTATAAGAAGGCATTGATCATCAACCTGTTTTTCTATTTGCCTTCTTCTAGTGTTAATACCAGCATTATTCCAAACTGGGTTATGACCGAAATCGCCTAAGAGAAAAAAAAATGGTTCTGGCAATTGATCTATTAATTTATTCAAATGTAGCTGCTCAAATATTGATTTTCAGGTAGATATAAAGAGCAAATTGTTGTTAGTACTTTCAACTGAATTTGAACAGCAAATACTTGCAATTCTGTATTTAAAACAATTTCATTACATGGTGAATGACGTGTAAAGATGCATATCCTCCAGATGCCCTAGAATTTTTCTCATTACCTTTTCTTTAAAGTACATAATTTTTAAGACTGGGAAAGATTCATGGAATCAAATATGTTTTATGTATCCCCAAGCAAAGAGTTTGATACTTGTAAATAACAGATTTCATATTATTTTTATGAGCTTAAAAGCCGTGACAATTCCAAGAGACTATATTAATGTTTGTCATTTCGGTTTCTTGAAGAATTTAGATTTATATGCTTTTGACACGGCTGTGGTTGCTCTCGCTTCATCATTCAGATCCATTTCGCTGAGAGATTCATCGGATGGACGAATTTCTAAGCCAACATCTTTACTATTTACGTCTTTTTTTATTTTATTTTATTTTTTTGTTCATTTTGGTTTTGAATGGAAGGATTCCTTTTTTCTTTTTATTTTGTGGAACTATAAGTTCTTGGTTTTCAGTAATTTTTTTTTTTGGGGGGGGGGGTATGGAAGACTTATTGGCTTTTATTAATTAAAACCAGTCTTTAAGTTTCATGGTAATGCGCTCCTCGTTTGTTGGAGTAGGAAAGGCTTCTAGATTGTTTGTAATGGATTACTGTTCTCTTGAATTTGCATCGGTTCAGTTTTCATACTTGAATATGCCGTTTTTTTAAATGTTGTACTGTACAGGAGAGTTTTTCCTTTGGAGTTAGATTTTCTACTACGTGCCTAGCTTCTGCAAAAGAGATGTGTCTTGATATTTTAATAGTCTTGATTTCCATTTCAGTCTTCCACTTGGATCAGTATTTAGAATAAGCGGGAGTATTACCATTGCAATTGACATTTTTCATGTTTTGTGCAAGGAGTGTCATCATAGTCAATTTCAGAACATTGGGGGCATCGAGAGGAAGATGTAAGGCAACTAGTTATCGCGTGTTCCAAACCTCTGACATTTAAAGCAACGTACCGGGTTTGGCACAAAAGGACGTACATCGCAACTTATAAAGCCAGTTGTTATCTTTTTCAAAAGCACATGAGTAGCAAATGTTAAAATAGCATGCCTGGTTGGTATTATTTTACTGTCTCTTTTTAAAAATTATACGGCTTACACTTGTTACCCCAAATGACTCAAATTCAGAAACAAACTCTTCATCATTCACCAGAATAATATTTATACTAGATATGACACCTCTGATAGAATTTAGAATTTTATGGCTAGGTACTTCTATTGGAGCACACCAAAACTCTTTATCGCTAGAAATTTCTCGGATTGTTTCATCGTCGCTGACTATATTAACAAATCTTCACATCTAAGTTTCTTTACAAATGAACGTTCTCAGCACTATTTTGAATATACTTTTGTATCAAAAAAGGCAGCAAGTTTTTAGTATATCGTCTTTACCATATATAACTAAGAATTTCGAAAGAAATTTCGTAAGCCCAGTTTGTGTAATGTTAATTGACTTGTCGAAATCGGTTTGAGAAGAAAGATCCATGCAAAAAAAAAAAAAATCAGGCTTGACGGCACCGCCCATCACGGATCCCAACAAGGGATGGCAGCCACCGGTTCTTGGTATCCCCAGCTTCGGAGCTGTTATCTTTCTGACTTATGTGTTAGCCGGAACCTATAAGCTAGGAGTCACCCCCGGGGACAGTGACCACTCTTAACACCAAGCCCAAGAAGTGTCCCCTTCCCTGATCCCCTTGATCAACCCAGTCAAGTGTCTGGAATATCGGCCGATTGATATATCAGGGACCGAAATGTATCACCTGTCTTATGGGTCGTTACGCACAGCCAACATGTGGGGTTTTTGGCTGTCCGTGAGAAACTAGAAGCAAACAGGGTGGCGACAAGTTCTCATGGAGAGTTCCCTCGCTTTCCGTCGGGGGAAGGAAAAACTGAAACCGAATACAGAAGACTGAGGGGAGGATAAACTGAAATAAGGCCAGACAAATGAAAAAAATGAAAAAATGAATTCAAACAATGTGAATTGTTCTGAAAAAATATCATATGGAAAAGATACAGCATTTTGCTCCTTGAAATTAAAAAATTCTCAAGATGAAAGAAAAGTGAAAGATGTGGGAAATTTTTTGAGCAGTTCATGGTTACATTAAATTCGCCATAAAAGTATTACTTTGAATTCATCCTTAACGCCTTATCTCCCAACTCCATACCACCCCATCCTTGATTCTTATGATGTTTTCCTTCCTTATTTCCCATTTTCATGGATTCCTCGATTCCTTAACATCCACTATCATTTTCCCACTATTTATGCTCCAATACAGGGATTCTCAACCTGTGGGGCGCAGGAATATACAAGTGAAAATATTTTTAAAAAATTGATTAACTGACTAAAAGGAAAGAGCACACACACACAAAGAGAACAAAATACATTTCGACATATTTAATAACTTATTAAAGTGAAACAACTTATAAATCAAAAGTTAAATAATCAAAACATACTAAATTAAAAATAAATTTAATAATTATTAGCGACTTCCTTAGGCCTATCTTTCAGAGCAAAGCTTTTCGAAGGAACGCTTAATATTAGAAATAGCCACTCTCACTTCTGTTTCTATATTTTGCCTTCAAAGAAGCCACAGCAGAAAATCTAGTTTCACAAAGATAGGATGTTGAATGGTAATAGAATGTGAAGTGTCCTTGTTTATAGTGCAGAAAAATCACCCTTACTCCTGCCCAAAATTCAAATAGTAATTTATTACTAAATTGTCTTTTAGTTTCGCCACTTGTCGGGAAGTCTATGAAATTTTCTTCCTCATCAATTGAGAGTCCTTCCTTCGGGAGTCATATGAAATGGATCCCTAATCCACTCGTAACTTGATATAAGTTTGTCGTCAGCATGAAAATACTTTTTAAAATTCTTTGTCGGCATGGCTGAATGATTTTCAATGGTTACAAAAACAACTTTTACATATTCTTCTTCAACCTTATAAGTTTTATTACAATCATTCACATTTGCAAAGATTGTTAGGTTTTTTGCTTTAAATTTCTGCTCCACAATTCCAATTTTTTACAAAAAGCATTAAATTTATCACTCGCATCCAACAAATGTGTATTTGCTCCTTGGAGTTGAAGATTCAAGTTATTTAATTTCTAGAATATGTCGACCATGTACTTCAATCTCATCACAAAAAAACCCTCGTGAAAATTCACGGCCTCCTGTCTGTTTTCTTATTCTAGAAAAATGGCAATTTCTTCTCTTAATTCATAAACAAGTTGCAAAAATTGCCTACGTGATGACCATCTTGCTTCGCAATATAATAGTAACGCTGAATTTACTAAACTCATGTCTTTACAAAGTGCGGAAAAGATTCTCGATTTCAGGGGTCTCATTTTTATATAATTTACTACGGTTACAACCATAGTTAACACAATATTCAGACCAGGACTCATTTCTTTCGAAGCCAAAGCTTCTCTGTGGATCATGTAATGTGTCCAGACGCACGGAGGCGATTTATAAGTGCTTGTATACCTTGGAATCTTACGGACATTGAACGAGCACCATCGTTGCATATTCCGACGCAATTTTTCCATTTTATGTTTGCCTCGTTCATAAAATCATTTAAAATAGCAAATAATGCGAGCGCTGTTGTTTTGAGTTCTATTAGTTAGCAGTAAAGTAGTTCATCTACTACTGACATATTATCATAAATTCGACCATAGGCAATTAAATGAGCATCTTTATTACTATCTGTTGCTTCATCAAGCTGTACTGAAAACAATTTCTCACGCAACTTCGAGAAAAGCTGATAATGTACATCTTCAGCTATATCACCAATTCTAAGAGCAACAGTATCATTTGAAAGAGGTATGGACTGCAATTGCTTTGAAAAATTATCTCCAAACATAGTTTCTACAGTCTCAATTCCTGCTTTCAAAATAAGCTCTTCACCGATGGTGTGAGGTTTTTTACATCTGGCTATTTTATATGAACTTTGTAAGATGCAATTAAAGATTTTTTATTCACAGACAAAATTTCTTTAAAAAATGATTTTTACTTTTTATATGATTTTAATTTTAATTTGAAGAATTCTCTGTGTTTGTTGACGTACTCACTATGAAACGTTTCCAACTGTCTTTTAAGTTTATTAGGTTTCATGCTGCATGCGGCTAACATTTTTGTGCAAATGATACACAGGGGCCTTTCTTCTTCTTTTACTTCAGTACTGGTAAACCTAAAATGTAAGTATTCTTGAGAATATTTCATTGATGTTATTTTCGGAACTTGTTGTGTACTCGTCTGTGTACTTGTTGATGCTTGATTATTGTCTAATGCTTGCTTACTTCCGCTTGAAAATTTATTCATGAATCTGCATAAATCTGCTGCCGTGAATATTTAATATGGTGAATTGCAATGAACACGAAAACTTATATAACATACACGTTCAAGATTGATTCCTTCTTCCTTTGAGAAAACATTTGCTCGGCCCATGTTAGAGACGGCATCGGTCGTGTGGATTCCCTTCCACAAACATTGCTATTTTTTTCACTTTTGTTTTGTCATGCTTCTGTTTTATTTCTTTTATTATTCGAAAAAATATATTACCAGTTTCTGAATTTAGCTCACCCCGTCTAGGTTAACTTTCATTAACGAATTTTCTACTTTCATATTCTTTTAACGTTTTTTCCCTGTTTGGCTTTCATTTTAAATATAATATTTAAATTTTCTCCGCTTTCATTCGCTTCTTCTGTTCATCGCACGCTTGTCCAAAATTCAAGATGTGGCTCGCATTTTCTCTTGTTTGGCAGTTAGTTAAAAACAATTTAAAAACAGAATCCAAAATACTCAATATACATTATTGTTGTATACATTTTATTGTTAGCGGGGGGGATGAAAATTATGATTGAAAACTGGGCCACGAATACTGAAAGGTTGAGAAACGCTGCTTTAATATATCATCAAATGTGTTGTATACACCTCCATAAGCTAAGCAAAGCATTCCTCTTTTTCAGAATCTGCATGTGAGTTTAAAATCCTCTTTTTTGCATTTCTTTTCTCTTTTGCCCCTCCCCTTTAATATATATATAATTTTAAACTTTCTCCTTATTCTTTATCTTCTCTTCTTATTTTCTTTTCTTATTAACTATGTCGTCATATTATTTTTGCAGCGTTCATTTTTCAGGTAGATTAGTTAGGATGGGATATTTCCTTTTTAAGTGAGACTCTGTTAGATTCATCCAAAGGAGAATGCTTAGAGAGATATCTCATCTTTGAGATGAATTTTAGTATTTAAATCAGAAAGTCTAACTACATGAATCAAACGCAAATCAAGATACATCTCTTAAGCTGAAATATGTTACAACTTGTTATAAGACTTTGTTATAACTTGTCCTATTGCATAGATGAGGATATTTTTGTTGATTTATGAAAAAATGATGTGATTGGCAGAAAACTTATAGCAGTTTTTTTTTTAATTTTATGCACAGACGAAAAAAAGTAAGTAAAAGTGTTTTTAAAAAAGATAAAGCAATTTGTTTTAATAACTCGTTGTTGGTGGGCACTGACTATGCTGATGTAATAGGATCCGTAATGAGAATCATATATAGAGGAAAGGCTAATTATTTTTTTTTAAATCCCTGCGTAGCTTGAGTCTTAATACTTAGCACGGTTACGATTAGCCCCCTTGGCTACCCTATGAGTTAGAAATGTATAAAGTTTTGACAAGATAAGTATTGACAATTATGAGAAATTGCTTTCAATTTTTTTTCTTTATGGGAACTAAGTTTTTTCATGTAGAAACCCATAAGGAAAGAAAATTTAAATTTCTGTTGCAATTAGTTATCCTGTAATTTGTTTGAGAATGTACATTTTCACTAAATGGATCACCATAAAGAGGTCTAATTGGAGCATCATAAAAAAATTAAGCAGATGGTTTTGAACGGAAATGAAAAACCTAGAAAAGTTATTTTAAAAATTTATTAGCAGGTATTTATGTACTCTCGGTATAGCAAATAATAAACAGTTAATGATCAATATAACGAGCTTAACAGGACTCTAAATGAAATAAGAATCAATTGATATGCAAAAAAGAAATGAATTATCTATTAAATACTAAACTGAACTAAGTTGGATCTTTAATAAGAATAATCACGTTAAATCTTTTTCAGATCGGTATGAGATAAAAATTAAGCTTTATAAAAACTAATACATTGGAATTCATCACACACACACAAAAAAAAATACATCTTTACATTAAGATCTCCATATAAATATATTCCCAAAAGAAAACTGAGACATCTCCAAGCTCTTTTTTCGTTTGCGTTTTCTCTTTTTCCTCTTTAGGTTAGATAATGCTATAGCATAATTTATAATCCTGCCCTCTAGATTATTGGATCTCTATCCTTTTCTTATCGAATTTTGTTTTCGGAAAGTAAAAAGCTCCATCAATCAAGTCACAAAGAAATAGAAAAGGAAGAAAAAGTCAGAAATAAAAAAATATATATATAAGTTATAGGTAAACTGTTTCGAACTGCTTTTTATAAATTCGGGAGGAATATATTACTCAATCGCATTAGAACTAAAGTGGTATATTAATTGATAAAATTAATGACTTCTTTCGAAGAGTAATGCCTTCCTTGTGATTTTTAAAAGGAACTCAGTCTAATAGCAAGGGATTAAAACTTTCCCGAAGGATTTAAAAATAGTTTGCATGCATTGATGGTGGCTATTTAAAAGATGAGGAAACATGTGCATATAAAACTTTCATTAAAAAAAAAACACTCAGTCCAGAGTCCTGAATCTGTATTAATTCTACTCTCACATTTAATAACGTGACCTACGAAGATCAAATTTTCCTTTAATACTAATTTATTATAAATATCTAGTAATTTATCAGGAATTTAATATCTAATAATATATCTACTAATTACTAGTTACATATTTAGTAATTTATCATAAATGACCTTCACATGGAAACATATATTAATTTATTACATGACTGAAAACATTGCTTCAGCAAAATTTTCCAGGAGTTTGGATAAAAATTTTAATCAAACTTAAATAAATGAATTATTAGTTAATCTTTTAATTATTAATCTCTCTTAATTTGCTATCCAATTAATAGTACAGTATTTTATATATGATCCCCCCCAAAAATTAAACAAACTTCAGTAAAAGTAGTAATTTGTCTTTAAGATTCAATTGCAGTTCCATCTAAGCTGATTTACGCATAAATATTTAAAAATGCATAAGAGAATTGATTATATAAGATTTTGCAGCTCTAGCTAAAGTGCTATCTTTTATGTTTATTATATGCTACAATTTACAAATTTAGCAATTTATTATTACCATAAAAGGCTGAAAAATTTTCTGAATTTATTCAAAAATTTCCCAAACTATTTGAGGGACGCATTTGGAACTGATAAAACCAATACATGCAAGTATATGTATCTATTAGTTTTTGTATAAAGAAAGGACTCGAGAAATTTCAAAGAACTTTCAGGAAAGTACTCAAGATCATTCATTTCTGTGAAATGAGTCTTATGATATTTGAAGGAGATGGAAAAGTTTTTGTATTTTTTCTGTAGGGAGCTAGCTAAATCTTGCAACATTTCCAGAACCTCTAGTGTCAAATCAATGAAAAGGTATTAAATCAGCTTTATCTATGCCTCTGCCTTATTGTTTTTCGTTACCTATTTTTTAAATTTTTGTAATGAAAATAAATAAATGTATTTTCTTGTGATAATGAAAATGAATGAAATATTATCACAAGATAAGAATTTACTGATGCAAATATGGATTTAAATTCCCAGAAAATTCCTTAATTGCTATCATTTATAGTTATCTTACATAATTAAAGAAAATAAAGCAGGAAAAATAACTATTGAATATGAAAATATAATATGATATATACTAATACTAATTTTAAGTTAATAATGGCTTTTTTAAGTAACAGAAAAAGTTGTAAATATTCTCCGTTGATGTGGCAGATGATATTGTTTTCCCCTCAGTATTTTTAATTTGATTAATTATTCTAATAAAGTAATAAAAAAATCAAATGATTCATTCAATATAAATCGATTTTTATAAATTCGCCTGTATTTCATGTTTCTTCAGAAGTAAAGAAAAATTATTTAAAAGGGACTTTAAAATATTAATAATTATAAAACCAAGTGAATTCAAAAGAATATCGGGAAAAATCAGTAAGAAATAATTTAAAATGTATTTTACTATCATAAATTGAAAGCATCTGATCCTCTGAGCAAGTGAAAATATACCCTGAGAATATTTTTCCCTACCCGAAACGGCAAAGCAAATAAATGCAACCAACACTATAAGATTTTCTAAAATTGAATTACCTCGAAAGACTAAGACAAAGGCAATCATGTAATGTATGTCCCACCGACAGAATCACTTTGCATAGGGAACTGAGAATCAACAGAGATGACTCTTTCTGCTATTTCGTATTTCGAAGGCGCAAAAGGAAAGAACAAATGATTTTAATCTTTCAAATAAAAAATAGTACATAGAAATGTCGAAATCTGAAAATAAAAGCAGAAATACAGTTTTCTTGCGAGAGTAAATTTAATTAAAACGGGAATTCGATACCTTTAACCTTTCCTATTTTCTTGAATTACTTTTCCATGATTAACTGGATATTCAAATTTTTCTTGAATTACTTTTCCATGATTAACTGGATATTCAATCCAAATAA
Organism: Argiope bruennichi; assembly: GCF_947563725.1. Taxonomy (NCBI): domain Eukaryota; kingdom Metazoa; phylum Arthropoda; class Arachnida; order Araneae; family Araneidae; genus Argiope; species Argiope bruennichi. The sequence goes on along the minus strand of NC_079163.1, from coordinate 2,189,609 downwards.
ATAAATTGCATTAATTTTTTTTATTGATGCTCATTCAAGAGTTTTGAAAAATAAACTAGAAATTTTTCGCCACGCTGTGATTTGTGTTCGAAAATTCTAGAACTTAGATTGAGATTTAGAAAAATAATGAAGGCTGAAATGTAAAAAGTATTTTCATTAAAATATACTTTAAAAGATGAAATTTATAAATGGGAAATTTTTTCAAGAGTATTCTCTATTAGCCCAAAATATCAAAACAACATTGTTACGATATCTTCGGTATTTGACCAGCATTTAGTATATTGAACATTTCATACAATATGTTGTGCTAATAGGGTTCTTACCTTGCTGTTTTAACAACATTCAAATAATGATCAAACAGAGTACTGTATACGCATACGAAATCCTAAATAAGAATGGATGTTATATCATTTTTTTAATGTCACACATTGACTACTCAGACCCTCCCTGAAGCACACGGATAAATCTGAATGCCTGGACCGCCGCGACTGCATTGGAGGGAACATTGGTGGAGTTCTAAGAGCCATCACTGGTCATGTTACAACTTTTCATTGGGAAACACGTCATTGGTAGGAGGTATAGTTGACCCCACAATATTTCTGTACCCACCTTGGTGGAGAGAACCAACCACCATACCAGAAGATTCTCATTCTCAAATCTGAGGTGCCTCGGTGAGATTATTTTTTAAATATAAGAAAAGTACTTATATAATTCTAATATAATTCATTTTTTAAAGAATTTTTAAAAATTCTTCAATCGAAATAACAGCTCAACAAAACCACTGCATAATATGCCTATAACAAATTATGGTACTACTTTATACAAAAAATTGGGAAACATTAGGGAGTTGTGGGTGGAAATTGAGTAGCCTATTCATAAATGCATATTTTACATTTTCTTAAAATGTGTTTTTTTTATTCTTATGTTTTATGCGTACTTATAATTTGTATAATTATTAATTTATTTAAACTTGTATGTATATTAATTATTTACTCAGATATTCTAAGGAAGTAAACTTTAACATAATTTATGCGTAAAATTTATATTTTTAATATTTCTGAAATTTATTACTTAAAAAATTAAAATTAAAAGCATCTATAACAAATATTAAGCAAGTCGAATATCACTTGTTTATTATTATTATTATTCGACTATTCCATAAGATGCAAAAATTGAAGAATGACTGGAGAAATAACTTGTGTGGATAATATTGTTTTGTTCCTAAGGACTTTTGATATTCAAGAAGGGAATGTACGGATCAAAGGGAAAAATTTGAAATAAACTTATTCAGAATTCAAGAATGTGAGATTTTATGAAAAAATTGTTAATGAATACTTTCATTATCACAATGTTTGTATGAAAATTTTTTAGTTTAATAAGAAAGAACTAAATGTGTCTATGTAATATGAAGAACATTTTACATATTACGAATTAATATGGCCCATCGCGAATTAATAAAGTTGATATAATCTTAGCATAAAAACTGTTAATTGAAAATTACTGTATTTATTTTTTGCTTTTCTAAATGCATTTTCTAATACAGAGCTTTATTTCCCACCAGTAATACGTCTACATTAGTTAAAATGCATTTCATTTGCTTTTCTGAATAAAAGCAATGGAGTATAAATAAACACATTTATTTGAGTGTTAAAAAGGCTGATTTACAGTACGGCACTTTCAAAGGACCTTGGAACTCGAACAATAGCAAATTAAATCAAACAGAAATAATACTTTTTTTCACACTGCTGAATATGCTTCCCCTCAATAAAAATTAATTTTGACTGTTTAAAACTAATGAAAAAAGAATTTTATTTTCTGATAACTCAAATGTTCTTTGTAGTTTGTTAAACGATAATGCTAGTAATTTCTAATGAAAATAATTTTAAATGAAAATTTAACCTGAAGAATTTAATTAATAATAAATTGGGTTGGGTGGTAGTTGAGGTTTCTTGGAGCCGAAGCCAAATGTGACCATATTAAGCCAAGCTTATATCCTGGGTGTCTCAAAAACTTTGACCGCGGCTTTTATTCCTTAAATATTGATTATATACATATACTGTAAATTACAAAGTTGTGTAAAAAAAGACGCAAAATGTTATGAAATCGATTAAAATTTTAGTGGATTAAATTTAAAAAAATACAAAATGTAAATTTTTATACGGACTCCTACAAAAAAATTCCCAGTGAGTAAACTGTGCCCCATTCTTTAATAAGGTAATTTACAAAATTTCAGAATTTTATCACGAAAACTCTCAAAGATATGTTAAAACAAAGTTGGTGAAGGGTCAGTCAGAAATTAAAATGCAAATGTTTACAGCTTCAGTGCAGATGACGAGACGCAGGAATGCATCATAAGGAAATAAAATATTCTTCATATATTTAGTTTTAAATACAAATTAAATACAAAATCTATGCTTCCTGAAAAAACTTTAAAATTTTATATTATGAATTACAGAATATAACTTAAAAATAGCAAAGTCAATGAACTTGTAAAAAAACTTATGTAATCGTTCCTTTAAGTAATCTTTCCTTTAGGCTATTATTTCTACAAATTTTTAATTCTTTTGAACCAATAAATAGCAAAATTATTATTTATTTATTCAATAATTACTTTCTTTGTAAATTTGTATACGACCCCTAAAACACGAACATCCGACATTACTTTTCCTCTTTGCGAACTCGTATCCAGGCATCGAAAGTGGTTTAAGTCAGCATTTATGTAGTTTCATGTTTTTGAGTCTTTTTGTGATAAATTGCTGAAATTTTTTACATGACCTTATTAGAAGATTGGGCACATTTTACTCATTGGGAATTTTTTATACGGGGTCCATATAGAAATTTAAATTCTGTATTTTTTGACGTTTAATCCCCTGAAAATTTTCATCGATTTCATAACATTTTACACCTTTTCTTACGCAACTTTGTAATTTACAGTATATGTCTATGATCAATATTTAAGGAATAAAAGCCACGGTCAATGTTTTTAAGACTCTCTGCATATCACGTATGCAAGCTGCGATGTTATATAAAACTTAGCACTGAAATATAAAATAATTTTAACTTGCGTCGGTTGAAAAAAACATGGATGGTAAAGATAAAAATGATTAGAACGCAATTAGAAATTGGGATAGATTTCATTAATAAAATTTTTATTGTAAGACTACAGTAGGACAGAAAGAAAAAAAAATGTTCGAGAAAAATTATAATTTGAATCTTCAGTTCGAGCAAAACCATAAAACCTAGAAAAAATGACAACAAAAACGCGCAAAAATTATTTGACTACGAACGTTTGGTTTCTAGTAATGTTTAAGAACTTTATTTTAGTTTAATGATGACAGAAAAATTATATTTAAAAACAATGCGCTATACTTTGAAATCGCACAATATAGCTAAAATTTCTGATTGGAGAAGAATTGGAGTTTAATCAATACAAATATGTACAATACTTCTTTAAAAAAGCAATTATAGGACGATATATGAATCGATTCATTGTAAAAAAAAGGGAATATATTTTGATGACAGAAAAATTAGTGGTATATCTTTCAAAAAGAGTAAAGGTGTTCTTAAAAATAAATAGAGAGGAACACATGAGAGTGGTTTGGGGGCCTGGTAGGCCTAAAGACTAGGACTTCACATTGGCACAAGGAACCTGAAGTGAAATGGAAGAATTCAAGCGAACAAACTGGATAATAATGACATTGACATTTGTGAAATAGAAACAAATAACTGTGATGCATAATAACAGAGGTGGGCATATAATGGTATCCTGAATTTAAAAAAACTGCTATTCAACTATTCATTCAACAACAATGCAATGGTTCATTTGCTTGTTTCACTTCAATTCTACTATTCAGACATTTCTGAAATACTTGGACCAAATAATAGTTATTCTCGGAGAATTATGGGAAATAACTGTCTAATTGCGAGAGAGTATTCAATATAAATCTCGAAACTTTTAAATGAATAAAAACAATTTCAATAAAAACCTACCATTGGATATTTTCAAAGCAATCTAGATAGGAAAGTGTGCTTTAGATTTTGCTGCAACAGGTCTTGGATGTCACCCTACCCCCATCCAATCACTTCCGATGATGCTACTGGGCATTTCATTTCCAGAACATGGTCCTACTAGTGGACTAAACTACATTAGCATGATACATAGTTCTATTTAATTCGGAATTATTATTTCGGAAGATAAAGTATTAAACATAATTTAAAGGTTTTTCAGGCATTGAGACTTCAGCTATTTTAGATGACATTAAGGAAATCACCGATACTGTGGGGTGAATCAAACGCGTTCTTTTGAAACGCAGAGACCAATTTGTGGATTAATATAATAAATGCCAGACTAGACATCTAAGATATACTTGAAAGATAATATAAAAGACAAGAACTCCGATTCCAATTCCTTTTAATCGAGACTCCCTCGATAAAATTTGACGCCATGGACATCATTGAGTTGATAGAGAGGATAAAATGTAAGCTATCGCCTTCTTCAACGATGAAAAGCTTTAAAAAAGAACTTTTTGCCTCTTCTAGAAGATAAAACTTAGTCTCAGTTTGATGTTTTAAAATTTTCATGTAAATTCAGCAGCAGTTGAATGATGCCTCAAATTAGTCACAGAGGCTGAATAAAAAATGTTAGGACAAGGAAACACAGAATGCAGCATTATATCAAGTTTTCTATCAAACTATATAGTGCCAAATTTTGAATAAAACTTGAATTCAAAACAGCATGCTTGACTAAATAATTATAGTTTAAAGCACCTTAGCACTCGAATTGCAGTCAATTAACTATGGTTAACTCTGCTCCATTTCATTTAAAAAAAATAGAAATCAACAGAGTGATCAAAAAAATTATGTATTTTTATCAAAATAGTATGCATAAACTCGCTTACATGAACGAATACCCAGATCTATAACCGTTCATTATTTAAAATATCACAATGCGTTTGTTTGTAACACGGTGACAGTCTCTATTTTTCACTTAAATTCTAAAATTTCATGCTCTTTGTGCATACTTAAAATAATATTCTAGTTGTCTAAATATAATTTATCTGTCATCAGTCAACTGATATAAAATACTTAGACTCTATTAGACACCAAAAATACTTTACCTATATAAATTAGCATAAATGCAAAAATTGCTGCCTTTAATCCTTATTTCAAAAATGTAGACTTTTGGCAAGAACTGAAGATTCAAAGTGTAGTTTTCTTCCATATTTTCCCCATGATTAACATGCAAAGGCTTAGTATTTTAGCCTTATTAGAATCCTATTCGCGAAAAATTGGTGTTTTTTTCGCTCTCTCCCCCGTATTGTGGCTATAATTGAAATAGCAATATCTTCTATATTATCTTCAATTTTTAACGCGTGATAAAACTCAAAATGCTTTAAAAACAAACAGACTGAACTTTCTAAAGGAAGATTTATTCAATATGAAATTCAAAATTCAGATTTTAAATGAAAGTATTATTAGGATGCAGCATTTTTATTGTTCTTCAATTTAAGAAGAAATGCCGGCCCCCTGACATAGGTGTACGCGCCTTCCCCGTGATCTAGGCATCCCGGGTTCAGTCCCGGTGCGGGCATGGTTGTTCTTCATCTGTATTCTATCTGTGAGGTGTGTGAATGTTCCCGCCTGTAAGAAGAGGCTGTGCAAGCGAATGTGTGAATGTAATCTTCATATGAGCCAGAAATCTATCCTTCTTCCTCGGACTCTCGTGGGTCTTTACTCTCAGAAACTACTGCACCCCCTTTCCGGGGTAATCACCCCCTTTCCGTGGCAAGACATCATCATCATTTAAAAAGAAATTAAACAATTTTCTTTTTAGTGGAAAAAACCTCAATTTTTCCTATGCCATTTCTTTCTAACTTTTTAATTACTAGCTATAAAAATCACTAATTAACATATTATTATCAAATTTAAAACTATATTTGTATCAACTTTATTAAGATTCCTTTTGAAATAATCGGGCATCAATTTCTACAATAACGGGAGTTTCTATAGTCCGGAACATGTTCAATTAATAATTTTAAAAAATCTATGACCAGCCACTTCACTGATAAATAAGTTTTTATATATCTACACACCTTAGGGTTATCCTCTGTTAGATTTCATCAAATGTAAGAAGTTGATCCTGTTTTAAGTTCAGGTGCCCCAAATTTCTATTGCGACGTCTCGATCTCAAAACGAGATATTTATCTATTTAGTCCAATACCTTTTTCCATGTTACTGTTAAGTGCATAATCTACCCATTATTCATGGAAAGGAAATAAGGAAGGAAATAGAAATATGGTACATTTAATACTGCATGAGGCCTGGAAAAAAAAACAAAATTCAACACACTACAGTCATCTTGGCATAAAAAATGCTTAAAATGTTTCAGTAAATGAAAACCAAATAAAATTTAAAATTAAACTATTTCATATAACTTAATTATAGGGAAAATTAAACTAATAATATTGCATAATTGAATTAAATGTCAATAAATCTCATGCAGCAATATAAATCATTTTAAATTATACATGCCGTAAACGTTTTTTTACAAATTCATAGTTGTAAGAAAATTTTTGACACTGTTATGGTATGAACATTATGTATTTTATATTATAATTAATAACTGCAACGCGTCATTAATATATTAAATATTTTTATTAGCGCAATTCAAAATTTTAAGGACATTAACCTCACAATATAAATTCTTTAAATATGTACTGTGTTTCTTCTTCAGTAAGTTAATGCTCAACAAAGAACAAAAATGGGAAAATATTGATTCAAACAATAAAGATAGCTTTTCTGATTTAATTTGAAAATAAATTTTAATTCTGATTAAAGATCACTGTATTTCACTGCAATTTCTAAATCGTTAGAAAAGTGGAAGGAAAGGTAATCCATACAAATTGTTATGTTTTTCGTTTGAAGCATCAAGATCAAATTTCTAATCACGAAGTTAAGAATAACGATGGAAAAGGCATCCATGAAATTAAGTATTATATTTATTTGGGATTAGATTTTTGTACAGAAATTGGCAGTTATTTATTTTTAAAATAAAATCCTATTCAAATATATGAGTTATTGCAAAATTATTGCAGTTCTATTTTATACAATCAGTTGAATTTGCTTTCAAGTATAGCTTAACTGGCATTTTATACTCTGACTGCCGTCTATTATCTAATTATACTAAACCATAAAATTAAATTATCCGAATATCAGGTGTCAGTCGTGACAGTAATCGTGCTAAAATATTTTTTAAAAAGTTTTCATAATTCGTGATATAATTTCATAATAATTCGTTTTAGGCAGTAGTTCTCAAAAATTGATAGTAAATAACTATTAGTTGAAAGTATGATAAAAATATATTAAGAAATACATCAATTTTATTAATAAGAAAAAGGGATGGATAATATTTTTTTTGCAAAAAAACGTTATGTTAAAATGAAAAATTTCCTGGTCACAAAATTCAGTATACAATAAGTTTAATTCGTGAACAAAAAAGAAAATAATAGGAATGAATATCCTTTTGCCCATCCGTTTGCATTCATATTTAAATAGCGAGGCATTGAATTAATAAGAGTTTGTGTTACCTGAAGGGTTATATTTGGGCATTTTTTTAGCAGTAAAGCTCTTAGGTGTTCAATATTTCTAATACTGTGCTTATCAACAGATTTTTTAAGTTCAAATCACACATTTTCAATAATATTGAAATCTGGGGGCTAAGATGAAGTACACAATGACATTTTACAATTATGTAATAGCCATCCATTCAAAATTTGGACTGTATGCTTGAGATCATTATCTTATTGAAACAGGACCATATAATCAGTTTCTGCGTTTTACTTTTTCTTTTATTTTATCTAAATATTTTATTTTATGCATCATGAATTCGATAAAAATCAAGTTCTCCGCTCCATTTGCACACATACAGCTAGGGATTGCAATACCGGTATACCGGAATACCGAATACCGGTATTTTGAGCCATTTCTACAATTTTGTAATACCGGTATTCACAAGTTTAAATACCGGTTTTTCGGTATTTACTAGAAATTTTTAAAATTGTCTACGCTATATGTTCAAGGATCGCCAACATAGCAAAATAGTATACGTTTTTGTTTTTATGTCTCCCTAACGGGAGAAATTAATTAGCTAATTAATGGCTTAGTTAATTGCTTAAATCTAAATTAGCGAAACATGAATTATCCCTGAAAGAAGATATTGTATCCATAACGACTGATGGAGCAGCAGCTATGAAAAAAGTTGGAAAGTTGATTGGTGCAAATCAGCAATTGTGCTATACTCATGGAATTCAATTAGGAGTAATAGATGTATTTTACCAAAAAAATTAAGAACAGTAGAATCCAAATACTGTGGATATAGAAATTCGGATTCCAAATTTGAAGAGATTAAGAGTGCGAGTGATATTGACAATGAAGATAATGACAATGCAATTGTTGAAGAAGATATTCCTAATGAGTATGAAATATTAACCCATGAAGAATTGCTTCCTATAATTTGTATTTAAACGTTCCCCTATAAAAAAATGACATATTACTAAAATATAAACTAACTGAAAATAAAACAGAATATATGCTAATATTAGATTCTAAAGCACGTTGGAACAGTTTACTCCTAACGATGGAATGATTTTTGAAACTGAGAAATCCAATCCAAAAAGCCATCATCGACTTAAACCTGTAAATTAATTTTTCAGATAATGAATTCGACTTAATATCCAGAACTATACCAGCTTTACTTCCAATAAAACTGACAATTGAGACATTATGTCGGAGAGATTCTAATTTATTAACAGCTAATGCAACAATAAATTTCATGTTGCAGTCACTGAAAACACAGCATACATCACTATCTGAAGAATTGTTTATTACATTGAAAAATCGCACAGAAGAAAGGCATACCAAACTAGAAAATGTCTTACGGTATTTACATAATCATAATGATTTTAAAAATAAGCTGTAAAGTTGAAATTTTAATGCTTATTTTAAATATCAGTCTTATCAATAAAGCTCATATTTTACGATTCAATCGTGATATTAAATTCCCTTTTCAGTCTTAGTAGAATGTGTAATCAGTTGTGTGTCACTCATTAACTAGCGCTATATGAGCTCAAGTATTAAATTTGCTGCCATATTATCTTTGTATATAAGATTTGGTTCACTGACAAACGAAGATTTGGCCCCAAGATAATCACTCAATGTCAATGTGAAAATGATACTCCATGTCTCTGATAACCGAATGGAACTTTCATGGAAAAATGCTGATGATAATATGATAGCTCTTTTGAAACGAACGACTGATAACGAATTTTATAAGAATCTTATAATAATTAACAAAATGAAAGAAATTTGCTTCAAAATTTTATGAGAAAGAAACACATATATAACTTTGCAGTACCGAACACATTCATAAAAAATACAATTTTGATGTGCATAATAATTTAATCTAATAAACTGAAGTATAATTATCAAATTTAATTTCTATATCTTGCAAATTGAACTTTCATAACTTACTTAATTTATTTAACTGAATGAAATAAAATATAAGTAGATTTCTTTCTTCCCTTTCTATCACTTTAACAAATTGAAAGTTCTAATTAAATCAACTATAATTATTTAAATTGTGTTAAAACTATCAAATTCAAGTTATAAATATTTAAAATATTACAAACTATTAAATAAAACATCTTAAACTCCATTATAGTTATTGAAAAATAACAAAATTCAATTCCTGTAAAATGGTAGTCAGCATCATTCAAGGTATGATTTCAATTTTTTGGGATCAAAACCGTATAAGCTAAGAATTCCCATGCAGACTCGCTTCAAATTTCTTCATTTATATTGCTGTGAATAGTTTCAGAAATCTTGACAACATGCAACCTTTTAATTATTTAGGAAATATAATATCCTTTTAATTCATTAGGATAAATAATTAATCATTTGCCAATAAAAATTAAATATGTAAGGAGTTAACTTCATTTTGAGGAAAGGTTAGTAGAAATATTCATGGAAAATTGCAAAAATAATAACATTGTATATTTTAAGAAAATATTCCTGATAAAATTTAAATACATTTGTATTGTTAAATTCCTCGAAAATATTTCTGCCATTTTTTTTTAATTGTAATAGCATATATCCTACTTTTACTATACGTAAGAATTTTTCGCAAAGTTACTTCAAGATTTCATATTGTTATAATCTATTTACAACTGATTTATTCATTTTCAGTTAACCTTATATACAATACGATTTGAGTTTTTCTTTCCATAATGTGTTGCATTTTTTCTGAAATCAAAGAAACTTTTCGTTTATCATTTTGTATACCAATAGCATGCCTCTCACATTTTTTCTGTCGAGGTTTTACTTCCTGAATGGTTGATTACATATTTTGATGGCATTGCCCACTGTCTCATAATATCCATACCAAGAATGTCATTTTAAACCTATGCCTTCCGTAAATATGTTAGAGAATAATGGACACTAAAGAAAAAATATTGCCACTTAATGCAGATTCAACTGATGAAAACAAACTGAAGAGATGTAATTGGGAATAAACAATGGATATTAAAAAGAGACTTAGAAAATATTTTGAAATTATTCAGTAAATAAAAATGAGATCATAAGTGCATCAAAAGGAATTATCATAAAAGCGCCACTATTATTTGAACCTTTCAATTCAAAATTGATTTGGATTGTTTCGACGATACAACAGCCTTATGACGAGGCTGTAATAAAAAAGTATTATGAAAATTCTACAGCTCTCTCCAGAATTTTCTTACTTCTTATTTTTTGTTATTATTTTCATTGTTTTAAAATATCCTTTGTTTTTTTTTTTAAATTTTACTTGGAGTTATCTAATAAAGGTTGTTAAGAAATGCTATATAAAAAAAAGGAAATAACATGCTGTAGAGATGTTGTTCTCACATTCTTAAGCAATAAGTACAATAGTTCCTTTCCTTATAAAAATTTAATAGTAAGTAGGCACTTGCTTTATCTTGGTGGAAGTTTACAGTGCAAGTGTGTTCAGATAAAGAGTTGGTATTCCTTCACTGATAATCAAGAATTGCTTTATTAATATGAGAAATTCATTACTTACATTTTCTTATCTGATTTCATTTTTAATTTCTGCGCATATAGAACTAGCAATACCCATAAACCCCTTACTAAATGCGCTTTAAATTCTTTGGAACATTTTCAAAAATTTTCCTTTAGGTTATTTTATATCCTAATTATCTCCTTAAGATGTTATAAAGTTTATCGTATATGTAATTTTTATTATAGTCACTTAAATTTACTCAAATTTTATAAAATTTACAGTGTTCTTTCCTTTCTTTCTTTGTTTTTTGCAATTTATTTCTCCATGTATAAAATTCTACAGATTTGTAACTTCGACCACATTTCTAAAAGAAAATCGGGAAATACTATACATTCTGTTTCTTTTAAGACTCAGGTCATTTCTTATTTTTTATTTAAGAAAGAATCTGAAAATTTGAATGCCTTTGCTTCAGTTCTTTGACTAGTATATTTTATTTTAAAATAAAGTGTCTTACAAACGAAACATTCGAAAAAGATTATTTCTTTTAGACATTTTTGTTTTGAGTTTGGCTTTTTAGTAGACTGAAAATGTGCACGAAATTTCCTACATTGTTAAATGTCATGCTTAATTTACTCTTAGCTATGCCGACAGGAAAACAGGAATAATCCTCTTAAAACAGGAATTTTTTTGAGAAAACAAAAACATAGCCTTTTATTGTTCTTTTTTATCTAAAATTCTCATTTTACATTTAAAGGGAACTTTGAAACATACATGTGCAAATAATTAATGAAAAAAAAACTGCTTTAAAAGTCACAATTGTTTATATATTTCATTAAAAATGTTAAGTATTATGTAGTTTCTATACAATTTAAAATCCTCAGCATCTTCATCTTTTCTACTTTCATTATTAACTCCAAAGCTGTAGAATTTACTTTGAGAAAATTTCTATAGTTGTTTATATACTTAAATTTGCTCAGTTCAACATTATTGCATTTAAATATACATAATTATATAAGCTTTATATATTTTTTGTATATTCAAACTACACTGTGTATTCAAACTTATTTTGTATATTCAAACTACTTGAACTGTATATTTAAATCACATTATAATCACAATTAACTGATTTCTTGAAAATCGAGAGTTTCTTTCTATGTTTTTTGAAAGATATGAATTCATTTCCGTAATTATGAAATAATCCTTTATACTAAATAAAAAAATAATGCTTTGATATAAAAAAAAATGAGCAGATAAGCCTCTTTGCACTAAAGAGTAGAAAATTTGATGATATTCTTGTCACTCAAATCTTCCTTCTCATTCCCGGAAAAAAAATCTCAGCATTTCGCTTAATCTTTTCAAGTGGTGACTTTTCCCTGAAATTTCAGCTTCAACTTTCAACGATTTTCCGACATTGTGACAGCTCTGCTATCAGCGCATAAAGCTATTATCTCCATCAAGAAAGCCCAGGCACGTTTTCGAAAACGGTGACCCTAAATCCCCTAGTGACTCCTAAAGCAGCCGCTTCTTTTTCCCTGCTACTCTAGAGAAAGAAAGTAAGGGTCTTAGAGACCTTTTCTCCTCTATTTGTAAGAGGAATGCGTTTCCCAGGACCGCAGACCGACAAATTTGTCACGCGAACCATTGGAAGGAGAGTAAAGGGGGTCTGCTCCTAAGTTACAGCGAAAACTCATTTGGGAGCCACAGGGGAGCTAAGATGCATCGAATAGGGATCCACTCCAGAAAATTGTCAACTACAGCAAGAACTTCCTCTCTTTCTCTCTTACTGCACATGGAACTTTCCGCTTTTTGCCTGGTCGATTTATTTGCTTTTCGATATATTTCCTTAAAAAAAAAGTGCTAAGTTTAAGAGCCATCTGTGTCTGCAGAGTTAGAAATCAGGCAAAGGGCATTTCTTCTTTTGCTGCTGGAGTCCCGTAATAGTAAAATATAGGTATGGAAACACGATGTACTACAACAGAGGGAATGTATTTCCGACACCACTGTATTCAAATGCCTTCTTCTTATTTCCATGAAGGTTTCTTTTATTCGTTTGAATGAGAAAAGTGGAGCATTTGGAAAGGACAACCAAAATAAATTATGTCATCAGCAGAAAGTTTATGTGCAATAAGGTTGTCATAAATAGTAAAATAACGGATTTAATAAAAATGTTGTTTTATCATTTGGCTATGGTCTGAAATACTATATGATCCCAAGTTTCAGTCCTTTCTTTTGCATAATATGAATAATTCAAATTCAGCATGGTAATAATTCAAAAAATTCAGGCAATATAAAAGAAATGATAATCAATTTTGACTAAATTGTTTAGTAATTCAACTTTTACTTATTTATCCATTTACTTATCGAAAATTAACCCACATCATTAAAGAAGTAAAATAAAGTTTTTTTTTCTTTAATATAAGGCGGAAATTGTAGCATTCCAGTTATAAGTTTTCTAATTTTGAAAATTGCATAATATTGCTTAGAATCTCATTGGCGCACGAGTTAAAAGAATAAGAATTGCAGTACTGTATTTCAATTGCTTATGTAACAAAATGAGATAAATATCATTTATGTGATATTATAGATTCGTATACAATATTTTCCTTAACACCAACTTGAATAAATAATTACAGAAACTGAATAAAAAGGTTGCGCCTAACTAATAATTTACTTTTTTTTGTTTGATATATACATATGGTATTTAAACATTTTCAAAACGATTTCGATAAACAATTTTTAAATAAGCAAATTTCTGAAATAAAAATTTCTAAAACCAGTCTGTAGGAAATGAGAAATGTCGTCGGGCACTTTCATATTTGTTTTTCTTTCAAAATATCGCATGTCAACGATTTGTGACTTAATGGCTATGCTATAGGGCTTCCGATATTAAAATTTCTAAGTGTAAAATAAGCAACAGAATTCATCAGAAAAGGAAACATTGTCAATCATTGCTTCTACAAGGACAAAAGCCTCCAAATAAATACCAGAAAAAGGTGCGTACGATTTCTGATATGAAATCTCAGAAATCGCTAGTAACAAAAGAAAACCCCAGGAGCAAAAATCAACTGCAAAACTTTTAAATACAACTATAATAACAGTATATAAAACAATAAACCAAGATTTATAACATAAAAACCATCCTGGTTGATCTGCCTGAAAATTTTTCGTATTCTCTACGTTAAATATTTTATCTGCTTTCTTTCGCATAAAATTGTGCCCTGGCAAAGGTCGCGAATGCCTTGCACGGCACTCGTGAACGACAGTTAAGAAATATAGATCTTTGGGTTAAATCTAGCATTTATACTGAATGAATCGCGAGAATATGTATTTTGAGTATATTTTTTTCTATACAATTGACAACAAAATTTGATACCAACTTACAGATATAATCTTAAGATAGCATGCCGAATTTCATTGAAGTCATTACGTTTAAGAGTTATTTTGTTTGCATGCAAGCGGAATTACATACCAAAAAGTTGTCCACCATTTCACGGCTTCGGTAGTTATATTTTAGATGATAAATATGCTTACCAAATTTTATTTACCTAACTCTTTCCGTTTGGTAGTTCACTTGAACAGCTAGATAGACTTTCTGCTAATGGATTTCTATCAAAATGTGATAGAAATCTAAAAATATAACTCCATATGCCGAATTTCAGCCATCTAGCTCAAAGCATTTCTAAGCTATTGTGTTCACAGACAGACATAAAACCCAAATTGCATTTTTTGGGTTCAGGAGAGTGTGAAACGTAGAAATTAGGCAAAATCTCTTCCAATTTTTTGGCGATTATATTTCCTGTATACTTCGTATATTCGAAACCAAAAAAAACTAAAAAACATCATTTTCATCAACTTTTGTTAAGACATGTAGTTTTATGCAGAATATAGTTTGTAGAATCCTGTTTTAAGATCCTTGTAGAACCCGGAATGAGATTAAAGGATATATATTGTGACCCTTGATGAAGTATAAGTTTACTTAAATTATTGCGACAACAATAGGTCTATTTATAGTCTGAAACGAAAAGAAAAAGATGAATAAACCAAATTCCATCAATACAAAGAAGGTTGCAGTAAAGCGTTTGATTGTCCAAGGGTCTGCTATAGTTTGAAATAAAATTATATGAGAGAAAAAAATGTTCAACTCAACGGCTACCCTTGGTATTTGCAGAAGAAATTCCATTTCATTATCTCATCTTTTTCTCAGTCCGAGTCTTAATTTATTCTTCATCCCAAGGAATTTTAAAATATTAAATTTCATCAAGATAAAATTACCAATCATATTCGCACTAATTGAAAAACGAAGACTGATGTAGGTGTGCTTGTATTGTAATAAAATCAATACTCCTGGAACTTTTAAGAAAATTCCTTGTATCGTAGAAATTATGGTACACATTTATAGTACAGAAAACAAAAGCTATCTGATCGAACATTTTAAAAAATAGTCTTTATGTTTGAGCATTCATTAATTTACCACAAATCGTCTTTAAAATGTGTCAACGCTCTCTGCACTTATGTAGGGCGAGAAAGAAATTGGAAGTCAATTTTTTACCAGTATCTTTTTTTAAAGTACTTATTCAAAAAGGAAATGTTCACAAGAATGTTATAAAAATAGTAAGAAATTGTTCGCATCAAATCTAGGAGAGAAATCAAACATTGAAAATATTTGGAGATTAAGGATTCTTAAACTTTTTGATTCCCCAATTATTTGAATTCAATGGCTTTAAAGTCTTGAAGTTATGTTTCAATCGGAGTGGATGGAACTATTTACAATTAAATATTAGAGATCTTAAAATTAGTTTATCTAAAGATTTTTAAAAAACGTATTAATAAATCTAAATTTTCTTACTAATTTAATATGAAAGACATATCATTTCGGTTCGATCCTTAGAGAACTAAGAAAAGTTTCACATGGTAAGGATCTACCATCTTCAAAACTATGTTACTTTATTTATTATTATGTTATTTATATTTACGAACATACAGACATGATCATGACTTTCTGTACTTAAAGTGTTTGAATTTGTTACTGATTAAAATGATAATGAGAAAAATAAATCCATAATTATATTTTCATATCCTTAAAAGAATCTTTCGAATAAGTAAAGCAAACAAGCTTGTCAGAATCTTGAAATGATCTACATCTTTATTTGAAATTAAAACTGTTAAATAATATATGCAAAAATGTATTGTTTGAAGTCAGTGGAGGAAAAATAAGTCCCGAATATTAAGTAAGCTATGCTAATGAGGAGCTATTGAGCAAAAGTTGGACAGTACTTTTTAAGATATTTTCGAAGCAGCTGTTCTCTCACTTTTTATTTGGAAATACTGAAAGAACTCCCTAATCAAAGCTTAGTATGCAACTTTTTTGTTTTAATCTTCTGAAATGTCTCTTGAGGTGTCTTTCTAAAATGAATTTATATATAAATCACACAATAGCTCAGAGAAGTATGAAGACATTTGACATAAATAACCTGTAAATGTATTTATAAAATAAATCATCTTATTAAAACAAAAATAAAATGAATCAGGAAATGCTTAAATATTTGCCATACAATATATAAGGAAAGTTTTCTTAGTATTTTAGATTTAGAATTTGATCTAGCACTCTAAATATAATTTAAATGCAAACGCTTGTCAAAAAAACATTGAAACACTTGAAATACAAAACTTAAGAAATAGCATGGCATTAATAAAATTTACTACCAGTTTTTTAGACTATAATTTTAGACAAAGTATCGGAAGTATACATAACTAAAACTAGACAAATAGATATATTTACAAGTGGACAACTAATTCTAGATGAAACCGCTAGTGAAGTGCGAGTCGAACTGACACTGGAATAAGCAATCTTAACGAACAGAAAACTTGCGCGGAGTTATTAATTGAGCAATGCGCAATGAACTCAGATCAATTGTGCACATTAAGATTCAATTATTCTCCCCGCTTCTTTAAAAAAAAATCATTTTAAAACTTTCTTTTTACCCCTGTAGTCATAGTGGATCCTTAAAATCTTATACTAATTTATTCTGAAAACTAACTTTAGCAGACAAAATATTGCATTTTTATTAACCGTTAAGATATTTGCACCATCGGAAGATATTCTTTAAACAGAGAAAGAATCTCTCCCAAATTTTTAAGCTATAGCATTCACAGAAGATACACTTTCCCCGTTATAGCAACTCGGCAACATGAATTTGAATTATTTCCTCCACTCTAATGTAAAGGATTGAACCTTCTTAGCATAGCTGCGAAAAGGCACGATGTTCATCATGTTGTTTCGCGCCTTGCCAGCTATATCAGCTTATTACAATAGTATATAAACAATGCCAACATTTTAAAGATGATTTTCTTCCTTTCTGGAACTGACCGGCTATTGCACTCTCACTTTTTCAAGCACATCGGTTTATTTAAGGAACATTTATATCAAAGTGTTTAACCCTCAGCAATCCACTTGTGTTGCGATGGCGACATTAGGTTGCATGCATACTTTAGGCATAAACATTCATAATTCGGTATTTTATACGTGATAAGGATGAAATTACTTAAAAGCACGTACTTTTATCATTCTGATGTTTTAGGATAGATGCCACATCTTCGATTTGTTTCGCTTTTTAAATGTTGATTTTTCAATTTTTAAAATAAAAGCTCATTTTTTGTTTGTTTGAAATGCTTGTCTTTTTTTAAATGCAGTTAAAAATATCATTAAGAACTCAAGAATTCTATGACTCGTCATCTTTTTAATGAAAACTAGCATATAACATTTCATTATACTAAATAGAAAAGAGTCATTCGTAATTTTTCTAATTGAAAACTTCGCGAAATAAATCTCTCATTTAAAATATTAATTATTTCTGTATATCTTCTTGCTAAATAACAAGATATATACTTCAAATAAAAGTTTTGAATAGAAAATAAAAATATATATAATTGGTTTCTTTCATGTTTTAGATGCGGATTAAAACCCAGCAATCGAGTGTCTGCACATGTTTTATACTTTTCAGGAAAGAACTGGTCTCAAGAGAAAGCATTGATAAGAATTGACCAACTGTTTCTTCTTTATGTAATGTCCTGCAACACAGAAGACTACAGCTCGTTTATCTTCTTTTGGTAACATCTGATGGAGTAAGCAATGCAATATCTGAAAATTAGATAATATGTTGATCGCAAAAGTGTTCTATTATTGGCTAATTGTACAATGAACTAAGAAGGATCACGGAGAAAATAAACCATTTGAATGGAAGAAAGATGAAATAAAAAATAGTCATTTCATGACAAACATAAAAAATTAAGCCTGCTTTCAACGTCATGAACCGTTTTCTTGAAGGAAGGCGGGATGCTGATGAAGGATTTAGTTTCTTATTGCAGATTCCTTGCCTTAGATCCATCATTGAAAGCGGTTCTTTTATACTGATGAGAGAAAGGACTTTTAGTTCTGAGACCTAAAGGATAAACTAATGAAAAGTCTTTCGGTGATCATACCGACTTTCATTCTGTTATCTATCATCTTTAGCTAGCGGGATATTTCGTAAAACAAGATTGAAACTGATCTCTATTTTCTCAATTTTCTTACAAGTTAATATTAAACTTTTAAAAATGGATCACTGGAAGTATGTTTCAAATCCCCTCCCCCCCCAAAAAAAGATTTCAGTTCGGAATGTCAGAGTGATATAAGTCTTATATTTTGATCATTTTCGAAGAAAGAATAATCAAAGAGTTTTTGAAAGTAATCGTTCTTGCTTTTTTCTTTCCTATATTTGAAATAAGTTACTATCATATAAATTCTCAAAGGAATTAGTCAACTTTTCTTTCAATTTGTAATTAATTTGTATTATCATTTCTAATTATTTATCAAGCAACATTTATAGTTTCAATTAAAATTTCAGGAAATTCAAATTCGATTCAAATCTGACTTCAGATCAAAGATACAGATTATTGTATTTGTTTCAATGAAAGTTTCGTTTACGTTCACAGCTCTTTAAATTTTGCACAATACTGTTTTTAGTTTAATAATTTGGGCATGAAAATTGGTATGTTTGGAATGATCAGAATCAATTAATTTTGTTTTGCAGGTTTGAAACCTAAGATAACATATGAGAGTGAATTCTACAAAGTGCAAGTGAGAAGTTAAGTGAAAGAAATTAATTTGGTTTGGTTTGTAGAATTTTACAGGCGTAAAACACATGTTTTGACTAAGCTACGCCAGACAAATGTGTAAAATCAATTTAATAATGGGTAAAAGGAAAAGCCAAATGAAAAAATATATTGATTTTTTCCAATGTTTCTTAAAAAGCCAACAAGTTTTAAAATTTATAAATAAGAAGACACAAAGGCAGATAAAAATCTGAGAAGGAAATACGTGAAAAGGTAATAAAATCTAAATAGACTAATAAAATCTAAATAAAAATCAATGCTTTTCAAGAAATAAAAAAAATTAATGGAGATATTCCTACATTAAGTCTTGCAGCTTTAAAGATGATGGTGTAAACAAATGATTGCGTTGGTAATTAAAAGACCATTGCATTAAAATTTGTAAAATAGTAAAAACTATATAGGCATGTCGGATACAACGGTGCATCCTCTCCAAGCAACAAATGCTTATGAGAAAAGCGGCTGTTTCCCATGCTAAGAGTGTCGTGTTCCTTTAACCTTTCTCCACAACAGTTTATTTGCGAATCAAGATGTAATCGAAGATAAATATTTTATCCAATACCCCCTCTAACCACGGCAACGAATGCGACGAGCAATGCAACAAGATTTTCTGCCGTTGGGTACCTTTGGATGATATTCCGTAATCTTTCTATTAAACATTCAATGACGTTTTGTACTGCTTCCATGACATCTGCAACAATGACCATAGAGCTGTTAATTATTTCTATCAGAGTAAAAGCAGACTATTCCCCTCGCTGGAATATATAACTCTGTTGTAGATGGGTTCCCCAGCCTCTATCAGCATAAGACGAAATTAAGGGGAAATGATCACTATTACAAAGATAATTCCCAGACTTTAAAATTTGAAAATGGCAATAACGTAGGAGAAAATATCAAGATTATGGAAGTACGCTTGGATCATTTTTACATCCTTAAGTTTTGTCATCCTTATTGAGCGTATCGAGACAGTTATAAACTGTGAAGTCTATAGCCCATGAGTATTTATACTGTTCGAACTCCACAAGTAACTATGAGCATTAAAATCTCCAATTATGAAAAAAGTGTGAGAAGTTTGCCCATCAAGTTGTTAAGTGCCTGTGAGTTAATGACATCATGAGATAGCAAGTGGATACCACCGATTCTAACAATTGTTCGAGTGTGAACTTGTATGTCTGCAGCCTGTAGAGAGGTATGTAAAGTTCGAGGTATCCACGGGTAAACGGGTAAAGAATTTGATGTCAAGATACAGACACCTCAAGAATTTTACACACAAGTATCTGCATCTTTCTAAACACAATTATAACCATGTAATTTTAATAGAATGCTTGGTGCCACGAAGGTTTCTTGAACACCAAAAAGAATAGGAAGGTATTAATAATAGCCTTGATGTCATGAAGTTTGGACAGCAAGTCATGACAGTTCCCAAATGGAAGCTACCTATTAAGAGAGATGTGTCACAGAAGATTTACTAGAAACAACAATTCTAGTAACAGGATAGCCACAGCTCATTACTAAATCATTCTCATCCTCAAAAGAATGCAGTTTAATTTCGGAACTAAGTACATTCATGTCAATAAATTAAAGAAAATGCAAGTTCAGGAAAAGAAAGAGTCAGAATCAAAGCAAATGTGACTTATTTGTAAAGCCTATTTATTCAACAAAAGGTAAAGAGCAAAAAGGATGCTATATGTTTGATATCATTAATAAAAATTGCGATTTTTTGCTAACAGGAGCAAATTTTTAAAAAAACCCTATTTACAAAAACCAATATAACATGGTTGGTATAATGGTTAATACATAGTATGTCTCCCAGACGATGCAATGCAGTCCGTACAACGCCTAGGCATGCTGAGCATCAAATTATCGATCTGATCTTGGGAAATATTACATCACTCATCAAGCAATGCGCTCCAAAGTCCGGTAGACATGAAGGAGGTGGTTGACGGGCTGCAACTCGTAGGCCAAGCATGACCCACACATGCTGTACTGAATTTAAGTCCGGTGAGAATGCTGGCCAGTCTATCCGGGTGGTATCCTTCGATCGAAGGCATTCGTTTACGATATTTGCAAGGTGAGGACGGGCGTTGTCATCCATAAACACGAATTCTGCGACCATGGCACCCCGAAACAAACATATATGTTGTTCCAGAATGACGTCCCGATAGATTTGGCCTGTCATGGTTCCAATCTGAACATGCATGTCAGTTCTGGAACCCAGAATAATTCCTCCCCAAAACGAGTAATTCTGCATCACCTTAACGGTGCCGTTCAATGATGTTCTCTTAGTGGTAACGGGTACCTGGCGCTCTCCATATGAAAGTCCGACGAGAAGTAAGGTAAACCTATACTCGTCTTAAAACATCACACAAGCCACTGTTGCGGTGTCCACAATGCATGCTCTCTACTCAGGGCTAACCGCTTGAGACAGTGAGTTTCAGTAAGTGGAACACATCTGACAGAACTTCGAGCATATAGACCAATCTGTCCTAAGCGTCTGTACAAGGTCTGCCTTGAAACTGTCGTACGAGTGGCTAAAGAGAGCTGACGAGACAGGTCTGATGCTGTTCGCCGTCTGTTTCTTTTGGCAGTAACTGCCAAATACCGGTCCTCATTCTGCGTTGTAACTCGGGGGCGACCTGCGCTGTAACGTCTATTCACATTACCATCATCTTGGAATCGTTGCCAAAGTCTGGAGATGGCACTCTGGGCGGATACCCACAGTTCCTCGGATACCCACATTCCAGACCGCCGATAATTTTACCACTTAAAAATGTTCCAATTGAGTCCTTTGTGTCATAACTATGCAGTTATTGCACTGAAAGGCTTATAAAGCGCTTGCGAACAATTTTACTTCTTTGCCTGTATTCCTTATACATCACTCTCTTACACTCTCGTCATTATGACGTGCTATCGGTGTCATCAGGTGGCTTCCTGCAATTTGCATATGATTTTTGAAGATGTGTGTAGTCATTTTACGGGTGATATATGCATATTAGAGTTCGATTTCCGCATGACTTTGAATTATCCTTAATTTATGGACATGAGTGTATTTAACTGCATTTGTATATCTTATGAATGAAAAATTATTTTAAGAATATATGATTAACATTGTAATTATTATTATTATTTTTGCAAATCGTTATTAATCATTTTGTCAATCGAATTAAAATCGCTCATTTTTAGAAATTCAATTATGATATATTTTATGTCAAATAAGAACCAAATCAACATATGCTTAAATGTTTGAATCTTATTGAATTATCCTTAATTTATGGACATGAGTGTAGTACGCCATCAAATATGGACGTTAAATTCCTTGTGGGTTATACACACAGCCGAAAGTTCAAACGTGAAAGAATTTTTAGAGGAGTTTTCTTCAATTTCACATATAGATCCTTTGGTATTGGGCCATTATTTGCCAGTTTTAATTTCAATTATTTTTGAGATCTAATTTTTATGTTAGATTTTACTGATTTACCAGGAGAGGTGTTTGCGGAATGTACTGTTCGGAATCAGAGGTCCTCTGAGTTGCATTTGTATGAAAGAAAGTTTTCGCACAATTGGGACACGAAAAATTTACACGATAAATTTATTGAAAGCGGATACATTACTTTTACCAGGCGTAGGCGTTTACATAAGAATTTCAAGCTTGTTTCAGGATTTGACATGTATTCGTTGATTTTAATTATTATTTTCTTTTCAAGTGTCCAGAGTTGACACTATCGAGAGAAGGATGTGCGATCGACCCCGCAGTTTATGCACTTTTCTTGAACTCTAGCTGCTAGCTATTTTGTCCTTTTTCTGCCCAGAGGTTGCAAATGTGTGTCTCCCGGCAATTCGCTTCGAATTGCCAAAATGCGCGCAGTTAAAACATATCTGTAAATTAGCTATATATGACCTCACTGATAATATATCCTTCACAAGTAAAGTCTGGTAATTTTGGTAATTTAAAAATGAGAATACTGTGTTTCGTTTCAATTATATTGTTATCCCTCGAATGGTAATATGACTGGCATTCGTGACCTTTTGGGACTTCAACTCCTCTGTAATTACGTCTTGAGACCACTAATAGCCTCAGCGAGCGTCAACATGGGTTTAGGGAAGGTAAATCTGTAGACACAGCCATCCATGAGCTGATAAACAAAATTCAAGCTGCAAGAAGAGAGGGCAAGCATGTCTTAGTGCTCTCTATTGATATAAAAGGAGCCTTTGACAACTTGCAACACAAAGATATTCTCAAAAGTCTGGATGAAAGTCCCTGTCCTTTAAACATCAATCGCCTCTTTCACAATCTTCTCCAAAACAGGAAAGTGACCCTAATGACTCCAGAAGGTAGGGCCATGAAAGATCAGAAACAAGGCTGCCCTCAAGGATCATGCAGTGGTCCCGCTCTCTGGAATCTCGTAGCCAACGAAATTCTCAAGCAGGTCTGGCCAGAAAATGTACACATCCAAGCCTTTGCAGATGATTTTGTACTGGTTATCGAAGCGGACACAAAAAATAGCCTGGAAAGAGAAACTGAACTTGCAATAGCCAAATTTAATTCCTGGTGCTCAAATAATAAACTTTCCATCTCCACGGAAAAAACAACCCATATTTTATTCAGCAAAATGGCGAGAGGCCCCAGAATCATGTGGAATGGAGACATCATTAAGAGAAATAAATCTATTAAATATCTAGGAGTCCACATTGATGACCAATTAAACTGGCTAGAACACATAGAAAAACAAGGAGAAAAGGCCATTAAAATGCACCAAAACCTCAAAAGAATCGCTGGAAGCACATGGGGAATCTCTCAGAAACACAAAAGAGTTCTTTACAAGACAGTAGTTGAGAGAATGCTCGCCCATGGTTCATCAGCGTGGTGTCTAAACCCAACATATAGAATGAAGAGGAAGCTCTCCACCATTCAGAGACCATTTCTTCTCTACATTTCAGGTGCTTACCGCACAACTCCAACAGCAGCGCTACAAACCATTCTCGGCATTCCACCCCTGCACCTGCAATTACAGTTTGAAGCCAGACTAACGACAATATATCGCCTAAGAATCCCTCTTCCTCATAATATAACAGAGATACAACCAGAAGATCTAGAGAAGAAAGCAACTGGTTGGTCTACTCACCCTTCACAGCATCTCAATCCCAACCAAATTTCATTGGAAGATGAAGGAATAAATTTATCTCAAATAAATAATATCAATATCTTCACAGATGGCTCAAAAACAGAACATGGAGTTGGAGCTGCGTTTTGTGTTCTGTTCAATGATTCCTGGTCCTACCACTGGTCTGCCAAATTGAATGACAATAATACCGTTTTCCAAGCTGAACTCACTGCACTTCATGAAGCAGTAAAATATACATCTCAGTTTTCAAACAACAATA
Source organism: Argiope bruennichi (assembly GCF_947563725.1). Classification (NCBI taxonomy): domain Eukaryota; kingdom Metazoa; phylum Arthropoda; class Arachnida; order Araneae; family Araneidae; genus Argiope; species Argiope bruennichi. The sequence continues at coordinate 2,165,029 of NC_079163.1, read as the reverse complement.
CTTTTAAAATACATGTTGACAATAAAGCTAGTATCATGGCATCTTCAAATCCAAAGAGCACAAACCAAAAAGCAAGAGACATTTTTGGTGTCCTGCTTTCAAATCCAACAATAAAAATTTCATGGGTTAAAGCACACGCGGGCAATATAGGCAACGAAAAAGCAGATCAACTGGCAAAGGACGCAACGCAAAATGGGCAATTCTACATGCAAACAAAGATACCAAAACCACATATAAAAGCCCTCCTCCGGAAAGACATGCTTGAGGAATGGCAAGGATATTGGAGCAATGGTGTCACAGGCAGAAAATTTTTTAATATCTTACCTTCAGTCAACCTTAATCCCACTAACTGGAACAGAGAGGAAATTATTTTCTTCTCAGAACACGGCCCTTTTCCTGCCTACCTCAAAAGGTTCAACCTGTCTGAGAGTGACCAGTGCAGTTGTGGTGGGATAGGCACCGCACTTCATTATGCTACGGAATGCATCCTTACAATCTCCTGGCATATGAAAAAACCATCACCAAGCCATGAACAGGAATGGCTGAAAAGAGTCGCCAACAACTTTCTTTCCAGACAAAAAATCCACAGTATAATTAAATTTATAAGTGGAAATAGAGACCTATTCTCGCCTCCATAGCACTCAACATCAAGTCTCATACCAAAAAAGACTAAGGGAAAAAACAAGCACTGCAGTCTCCTGTCACACATTTCAATCAAACAGAGATTGTCTTCATTTCCATTTCTCAAATCATTTTCCATCTGATTTTTTTTTAACTGCATCCTGATCTACTATAACATAAAAAATGTGAACACAGATTATATGTATATTTTTACAAATTTTATCTCTCAATCTGCATTATATTTCTAAGCTAATTACTACAAATTATATTTCTAAGTTGAAAAATTATGTAAACGGTCTCATCATAATATAATTTCTTATATAATTGTAAATTTTGTAAATAGTTATTTTTGTTTCGTTTTCCTACTGTAAATATTTTGTTAATTAAATAAAATTCCCGTAACATGCCTACCAAACCGTTCAGTGACCAGAATGGTCACGGATACGGGGGTATGAGACGGCGTTCTGTTCTGTAATTACGTCTATAGGGAGATTCAATATTTCACCACATGTAATAACATCCTTAGATATATTTAACGAGCGGACTGGCATTGAGGACAATGCTTTTAACATTTGAATTTGCAGGACTTGCTTTAAAGAAATTATCTCTTCCAGAAAGTCGCCATGCCAATATATGTGATGACACTAATTGTTTCATCAATTGCCTTTTGAGCAAAAAAGGTGAAACACTTTCAAAGTATTCGTTAATATCTAAACACAACGAACTTGCAAAATTGGTTATCAAAGTTTTCTGATTGATAAATAATTTAACACCCGCTGAAGGGATCCTTATTTTGAGGAGCATACGACATTGAAGAAGATTAAGGTTCGAGGGTATCGGCCACCACGGAACAAAAAAAAAAGGAAGGCAATGGGGTCAATTCATGTGACGTAAAAGTCACATGTCATGTACTTCTTGCGCATGACATTTAAGTTAATCCGCACCGCTTTCGTCGATCAGTCTGCCATTAACATTTTCCACCAAGTATGAAGCGGATTTTTACATTTGAAGTTATAATTTTTTAGTCATTTTCGTTCCTCTTATTATGTGTTAACAGAGGAAATACAGATGTGCTGATGGATGCATGCTTTAATGCGAAACACAAGAGTGACTGTCATGATAAAATGTTTTTCTTATTTTCCTTTCAACAATCCTGACTTGGGTTGATAGCTTTGGTATAGATTTTTTCAAGCCTTCGAAGTCGGTGATATGTTCCGATTATTTTGAAGAATTTATTCAGTGTGTGCCCATTTATTAAATATAGCTGTTCCAATAATTTATTAGAAAAACTTTTCGAAGAAATAGAAATCGGTTAGCGGTTTGCCGTCAAAAACAATCAAACAAAATCGTGAGTGCATTTCTAATCTACTTTATTCACATTTTATCAAATTTCTGATAATTTTGAATATGTTTAGAAGATTTTAAAATTTTTACATGAATATTACATTGCATTTTTTTTACAAAATCTTATCTAAATTTAATTAATGTAAGTAAACAAACTCCTGTTGCAAAAATAACAACTGTTATAATGCTAAACTTAGGTGGAAGTGAATATTACTAGATTTCTAATGACATTGACATTTGCAGATTTGTGATGGGTTCAAAGTGAATTTATATCAAACAATTTTTTTATTGTTAAAAATGAAATGTCAATAGTTTATTGTATTTAAACTGAAATTGACTGTTATAATAATATCCTGTTATAACACTGTGCCCCTCAGTGATTTCTGTTTTAATAAATAAAGTTCTTTTCATTGAAGATCAATTTCCATATAAACATTTATTATATAATTTTTACTCCCAACTTCATTGCTACATGCATGTTTCACTTTTTTTCTCTCTTTATTTCTTTAACATATCAATTTTGAATTATAAAATTCTGTGAAAACATAAAAGTGTTTCTTTCAACTCCTCTTTATAGCCTATTTAACTTCTCTCTCTCTCTCTCTGTGTATATATATATAGATATATATATCATGACCTTATTCTTGTTTATTAAATTTACTGTATTGTATGTTTTTGTTTTATTTTATGATATTCATTCAATGTAATTTTTATCAATGTAACTTTAGCATTTAAAAACATTTCATAAATATTCTGCTTTAAAAGTATATTGTTCAACATTATGTTTTTATTAGTGATAAAAAAACTGTTCTTTAGTATCTAGGATGTTTCTGTTGAATAAAATGGATTTCATCATTTACATTGATATTCTTGTCATACTGTGTTTATATTATTTCTAAGTGTCTAGAAAAATAAATGTTGCTAAATAGTAAATAGTTTCTTTTTTAATTTTTTGAATTAGTGAGTACATTGAAAAATACATTTGATCATATTTTTTTCAAATAATTATCACATTTATTTTATATATATATATATATATATATATATATATATATATATATATATATATATATATATATATATATATATATATATTTGTAATGTGTAAATCAAAATCATGAAAGCTTGATTTTGCTTGTTTTCCTTTAATGATTTCTACAAATTAAAATAAAATTATTTATTCATAAATTGCATAGATTTAAAAAAAGGTATCCATACATTTTATATTTCATAATTTGAAATTGTAAACATAATTTATTCAATATATACTAATTTGAGTTGCGTGTTCTTTCCTCTGAGCAAACTGAAAACATCAAAGTCTCAATATTTATAAAAGTAGTTACATAAGAAAAAAATATAATAATTTTATTAGTAAGCTTTAAAATATTAGCTTATCTAAGAGTAAAAATTATTTTTAAAAAGAACTAACTGGGGCAACTATATTCATAAAATTCAACATTCAATACTATTTAAATAATATGTAAAAAAGAACATATGTAATGTTTCAAAAACACTGCCATAGTCATTTGTCAAAATGTATTCTTCGGATAAAAAAGGGGGGGGGGTGAATGGGGGAAAACACCAAACGAATTAAAAAGCGATGTTAATTAATTATGCAAAAACAATAATTCCATTGAAAATACTAATTAAAATTTAAATATAATAAATAAAATTATATAACTAAGAAAATTTGGAGAAAATAATTCAAAATAATATCTTTAAAAAAATCAGAAGTTTTTAATAATTGATCGGCTAGCGTAGTATTTACTAAACAATGGTTTCTTCAACGTTATCGGCAGACATCACGACATGCGCAGAACGGTTGAAAATTGAACAGAAGCGGTTTGTTTGGTACCTGACACGTGATCGTAAATTGACCAAATTACTAAACCTGGTCATTCACAGCTTTAGCATACACTTTAAGGCTATCCAGAGACTATAATAATGGATTAACCTCCGGAAACAATGACCACCTTTAATGCCAAGCATAAGAAGGGATTCCATGGATTGATCCCTTTTACTGATTAACCACTTAGGTAGTTAGTTACCGGTCGAATTGAAACCGGGGAACACAGAGTACCATCCATCTAAGGGATTGTCACTCATGGCCAACACGTGGGTTTTGCATTCAAGTTTCCCTTGTGGTATAAGGGAACAGAAAATTGTCTGCAGACGCCAAATCAAGTGAATACGGTGGATGTGCTATAACAATTGTATGAGCATTGACCTATGAAGGTAGGCACACGGATGCAATCTCTTTGCCTCCCTCTGTCATGCCTAACAGATTGCATGTCCTCTTCCTACTCCTATAGATCTGCAGGCGAATATATTGAGTGCGCTGCAGTAAACACTTCAAATCAATTCCTTCGAATCCAGCGTTGATGGTTTGCTTTTCAGGGAAAAATTCTTGTTTTTCTATGCCCTGTTTGTCAAAAAACGCAAACAAGAATGTCAGCCTCGAGGAGGTAGATGACGCCATTCCGTTGTTTACTGCTTCGCTTCCAGATGGTATTGGTAGTAGCAGATTCTCAATTCATTTAACAATGGCTTGCAATTTGGTTGGATTTTGATAAAATGTATCGATAAGATCTTCTTTACTGTCCAAGCGGGTTTCCCTTTGCTCATCGGTCAATGAGTGCGCCCCCAAACAAAAACAGAATTCGAACTTACTCAAATACTGGTAAATTATAGTTCTAGCTAACCCTTGCTAATTCTCAATTCCTTCGATATCCATCATGAAGAAAGTCGGCGATTTCCCGCAGCGATATATCCATTCATTCACCAAACCTTATATATTTTATTTGTGTAGTCAGTTTCTAAGCATTAGACAAACGAAAGCGCCTACTTTCTTATCAAGGCTCTAATATTATAAACAAAAATATTTTCTAATTGTAATGAGTTGTAACTTATGGATAAAAGATGACACACGTATATATCATGCTTTAATGAGAGAATCTCAAAAGAAAGAAAAGCTGACATTTATAAATATTTAATCAATAGATAACGTCGCTTCTAACAATAAAACAAAATAATAAGACATGTGAGATACATTGCGAACATTTTAATAAACGTGTTTTATTGTTTTAAAGACCATTTATACTACCTGTTTTGGACGCATTTTATCTCAAATATTCATGGGCATTAAAATCAATCAAACATATAAAGCCAATCAATATAAAATCAATTTTTAAAAATATATAAAGGTATTTTTCGTCCAAAAGAAAGGAAAGAAAATTTCCTAATTTGTGAAATATGAAGGCAAGTAAATTTTAAGATGGCTGACTTAAAGGCAAACTAGAATAAATGGCTCCCTAGAATATTAAACAGCAAACAATTCCTTATTCTCAAAATGAATTTAAAGAAAATTAATCAGTAAAAATTAGATATATTAATACATATTTCCTAATTTTTACAAGAGCTAAAATTAAACTAAAAGTGCAATAAAACAATGTTTAAATTTGCATTACATAAGAACTTTTAACTTTTATTTTGTTAAATATAAGTCTGAACTTTTATTTTTTAAATAAAAAATTGTTAAAAAACAAAGGTTTAAAAAATCAAAATAAAATTAAGAGCTTAAATAATAATTGTAGTAGCAAAACGACATAAGGAAGCTGAATTAGCTGAAAAATATCTAAACAATTAATAATTTTTTAAGATGCTAAGTTTTCTTTCTAAGTTTAAATAACTCTCTATTTAAATTCACATTGAAATACTAATGGATCAACTAAGCTTGAAGTAAGATGGTTCTGAATCTGTTTTTTCTTACCTGATTTTGTATCATGGAAAAGAGATTAATGCATTCTTTTCTGAATTAGTTATTGAAGAACTTTTAGTAGTAGACTAGTATTAAAATTCAGGTTTCTTTTAATTTTCTAATTCGTATGATCCCAGACATGACATAGCTTCTTTATTTCATAGCAGGGTTTTTGCTGCTTCTCAGGATATTTCTTCTTTTAATAATATATATCCATCTTCTTTTAATAATATATATCCATCTTCTTTTAATAATATATATCCATCTTCTTTTAATAATATATATCGATCTTCTTTTAATAATTCATAGGAATTTGTTCCACATCTATCAACAACTTTGACTGACAGTTTATATTCTTTCATTTGATAGCTTATGATGACAATATCCTCTTTTTTAAGTGCCTTTTATGGTTTAAACTGCCGGCCATAGCATCATTTAGTTATAGTATCATAGCATTATTTTTAATTTTTCTCTCCAAAGGCTTCATTCTGGCATCATTATTCTTAAAGTTTTCGTGTTTCAAAAACTCTTCAACTGAATGTGATTTTTCTTTCTAACAGTAGCTCTGATTGAATCTTTAGATGATGGGGTATTTTCCATGTTTTACTTTCACTTTTCGAGTGCTTGGCTAGTTGGTTGGTATTTTTTGGCATGAGAGCCAACCTTAGCTATACTGCACCAATCACACTTTAAAATATAAAACCAATAATGTTGGTAAAATTTTTCAGATAACGAAACCAGTAGTGCAGTTAAAACACGAGATTAAAAAGCAAGTGAGACATGTGATAGTTTAAAAGGAACAAACAAAAAATAAACGTAAAGAATTGCTAAATGTAAGTAAAAAAGTGAATAGCTTTTAAAAAGTTAAAAATATTTGGAGGATAAAAATAAAATATTTGAGTGATAAAAATAAAATATTTAAAATTATTTGGATAATAAAAATAAAATATTTCAAAATATTTGAGTGATATTTTTCACTCACCAAATCTTAGAGACATAGAATGGAAACAATGGTCACATTGAGATTAAAAGAAAGGCACTGAATTAAATTGTTGTACACTGAACACAACCTGACACATAGTACATGTTACTGCCCTCTCGCCAAAAATAAGATGTCTGTGGATAAGGCGAGTATTTCATATACGGAGGCGAGTCAATTTTACATCAAACTCTCATATAGGAAGAGTAGACCATAAACCAATTGAAACTTTCACAGAATGCAATTTGTTATGCATTTGCAGGTGCCATATTTCCCGTGAAGTAAAGAGAAGGCGACAAACAAAAGACTTCTTCATTCACTATAAGGATGCCTTTGTATTAGAAACGACAGTAAAGTAAAAAAATTCAAAATCGTCCGAGGTGATAGAAGTAAAAGAAATCAGCAGATTTTACCGCGACGTCATTGAGGTTCGAGTTATGCAGAAACATTTTGATTCTCTCAAAAAATGGAGAAATATGAGAGAGCCGAGCGACGTAAAGTTTCCGAAAACCAGCTGGAAGTGTCATTTTATACAAAGGGTGATTTGAGGGTGATTTTACTCTAAAAAATGCAGTTTGTTAGTTTATTTCGTCTTAAGTCAAGGCGTGGCTGGTGACAAATATTATACACGCTATGTTAGACGTTCAAAAAGCGCCCTAACAAATTTATAAATCAGAGTGGTGGATGGGGTCCAACTGTGTAAAACACTAGGCCAAGTGGGCATATTAACCATACATCCGTAATCGAACCGAGAAAGAATGTCTGATTCGTGGATATGGAAAAGGGAGGTTCGTCCTCACCCCAAGATGTTTCAGAGAATACCTTTAATGTTTTTAAAGATTTCTCACACTTCTTCGTCAATATATATATATATATATATATATATATATATATATATATATATATATATATATATATATATATATATATATATATATATATATATATATATATATATATATATAACAAAAGTATTAAAATCAAGTTAATAGGAAAATCAAAAGAACCAAATAAAAAAATATAAAAAAGAATCTGGCCTGAAGACTTTTTCAAGGGTCACCCTAAGGCAGGGATTCAAAGAAAGGGATTAAATTAATAAAGGTCTGCACTTTTATATATGACGAATATTTAAATGAAAATATCGTTCCTAAAAATAACTGGCTTGAGTTATGTAATTTTAATATTACTGAAAATTACGTTTTTAATGGTATTAATTTTTATAAACAAGTTAAGGGCATTCCAATGGGAACAGCTTTCTCAAGTGCTTTAGCTAATATTTTCCTACATTACTATGAGAAAAAAAATATTAAATTTAATTTAATAAACGGGTGGAGATATATTGATGACCTACTTTTGATTAACTTCGACAATACTAATATTGTTACTAAATGCTATCCAAATGATTTAATTCTAACAGAAACAAATAAAAATCAACTTGAGGCTACCTTTCTGGATTTAAAAATCGAAATTGCTATTGATAAAACAATAGTTGGTATATACGATAAAAGGGATAAATTCAACTTTAAAATAACAAAACTTTGTAACTACCATTCCAATCTAAACTCTAAAATTTTCAAAAATCTAATTTTCTCGCAAGTTAACAGAATCAAAAGGGTTTGCAATAATAAAAATTCCTATATTGAAGCATCAAACAACCTCATAAAAAATTTAATTAAAAATGAATTTCCCAGAAATTACTGTAATGTCAATTTTTTAATTTAACAAGGTATGGTTTGGGATTAATCCTTTGGCTTAAATAAAAATAGAACTTTCCTTGCATATTAGAGCACTCAATAGATGGCGCTGGGAGCCTACAATTTTTTACCTAAATTACCGTTAACTTTGTGTTTTTAAAAAGCGGGAATCATAATCGATAGCTTAAATTTTCCTTGACTAGTGATGGTATGTTCTTGCCTTTTCGTTTTTTCTTTAGAGTTATTTTATGGTATTTTTGTTTTTATTGTTATTTTTGTTATTGTATTTTTACTTAGTAGTGGTTATTTTCTTCTAATTTGTTGTTTTACATTTTCCTTTCTGTTAAAATGATATATCTCTATGACCTAATTTCAGTGGATTTTCGGGTCACGAGGAATCATTTTTAGACTTTTTTCTGCATTTCTCTCACAGAAAAAATCCCTTTCTTTGAATCCCTGCCTGAGTCTTCTGGCCGGATACATTTTTATATTTTTTTATTTGGTTTAATTTTTATTTGTTTTTTTTGATTTTCCTATTAACTTGATTTTAATACTTTTGTTTTAATTCATCTGTGTTTTAGAAGTAGCTGCAGTTGTGCTCTCTAAATACTATGAAGTTTTTTTCCTGTTCCTTTTTTGGTTTTAGTTTGAATAGGAAATAATTTTTAGTCGCGGTTTCGAAACTTTTTTGTTTCGTTTTCATTTTAGTTCGGTTTTCAAACTATTTCTTACTTTAGATTGGTTACTTATATATATATATATATATATATATATATATATATATATATACAAAGTGATTAAAATTAAAACACTCCTATTCTGAGCTCTCTATACAGCCAACTACTTAGTGTAAAGGTTCCAAAATTTATGAGCGTACTATTCAGGACATGCACAAACGGATTAAGCTTAAAGAATTAGATCCAAAAACACCGGTAGATGGCGCTGTACATCAGAAAATATGCTGAAAAGACACAACATACACATTTGTAGCACATTTTATTCGAACGCATCAAACATTCAATCACAAGGATCTTACCGATGTAGGGGAAACTTCCCAATATGTTCCCTTCTTCGAGAGGTAAACTCTGTATTCTACACACGGCTTGTTCAACTGCGGATCGTAATTGGTCGATTGTGATGCTTCTCATATGCAGAGTAATACTGTTTTCCAAATTTGTCAAGGTTACCATACGTCCTCGATAAGCAAGATTTTTTAAAGTATTCCCAAGCCAAAAATCACAGGGAGTAAGATCTGGAGAACGAGATGGCCAGGTTGTCGGGAATGCACGAATAATTACTCTATCATTAGTAAAATGTTACTGCAGAAACATCTGTACACAGACTCAAATGTGTGGAGGTGCTCCACTTTGCTTAAAAGTAACTTAATCAAGACACTGTCGTTGTTGCATTTGGGGAGCAACAAAATTTTCGAGCATGTTTCCGTACTCCTGGCCATCACGGTGCATGTCACAATGCCATTGCGTGTAGCCTCTTCGAAAAAGAAAGGCTCAAAAATGAATTTGGCTGTGAATCCACACCAGGCTGTAACTTTCGGTGAGTGAAGTGGAATCTCTAGGAAGGTACGAGGTTTCTTCCTGTCCCAAACGCGACAGTTATGTGTGTTGACTGTTCCAATTAAATGGAAATGTGCTTCAATACACTATTTTTCTCAGTACGTTCCACAATGTAGTGTAAGAAATACCCAAGTGCCGTGACACTTCCTGTGCACTACTGCAGTCTACAACATTATCCATTGATTGTTCAAAAGTAGCGGTGGCAGCATCTTCAACAACATCTGAACGAGTCGATTTGCCTCCTCGACCCGGATGAACTCTAAGATCTCCAGTTTTCTGGAATCGATTGATCATCCTCCTGAGAGCTTGCGGAAGTAATGGTCATTTGTGTAAATTCTTAAGTCGACGAAACTCTCGAAGTGCAGTATTTCTTTTGTTTTCATAAAACAATTTCACAAGTAAAGCACGCTCTGGCAGTGTGAGAGCCATCTCTGATAAAAATTACATTTTCGCAGTTTTATCTCCTTTTATGCCTAGGACAGTATCTGCAAACCAAGGGTTTGTGCAAATTTTAGATTATAGCGCGAAACTGCTGTTATAGTGACTGTTTAAATTTCTTCACTTTTACATCTTTTTTTTTTTTTTTTTTTTCATATCAGAAATTTATATTAAAAGGAAAAAATTTCATACCACATGTGTTTTTATTTTTTGTAGTTATTTGTGTCTTTTAGCATATTTTCCGTTGTACAGCGCCATTTATCGGTGTGCTTTTTAGCAATCCATTTTCCCATGTTTTGAATAGTATGCTCAACAATTTTGGGGACTTTACACTGAGAAGTTCGCTGTATAGAGAGCTCAGAGTAAATGTGTTTTGATTTTGATCAATTTGTTTGTGTGTATATATATAGGGGTAGCAAGAAATAAGTTAACCTCTTCAGAGGGCTCTAAAATGCGTTCTATTGATCCAAATGAGATAAAATTTGAACTACAGATTATTGATATAATGTACTTTACATTTATTAAATAAAAAAAAATTAGTACAAATATTCACCGTTAGGTGGCGTTGTAATACACAGGAAAGTATGTAATATGGTTTATAATGGTTAAATAAAGTAAACTTAAAATTGCTCAATATGTCCTCCATCATTTTCAACAATATGCTCTAATCGGAGAACAATATTTTCTATAGATGATCGGAGTGAGTCTGGCGGAATATTAAGAATATGGCACCGAATCTTTCCCTTCAGAACTGGTAGAGGTGATGGCCTTTGACTGTAGATTTTTTTCTTTCAAATAACCCCACAATCAAAAGTCGTAAGGGGTGATGTCTGGCGAGCGAGGAGGCTATGCTATTAGAAAATGACGACTGGTAACTCGTACTTCTGTGAAATGTTGTATTAACAATAGCTTTACACGACGATCAATATGAGGTGGTGCATCATCCTGCATGAAAATGATGTCTTGAAAGCATCCACACTGTTGGGATTACAAAATCCCTCAGCATATCATGGTATCGTTGTCCTGTGACGAAACAGGTTTGGATTCCATTTAAAGTTATCTCTTCAAAGAAATACGGTCCAATGATAAAGGTAGCTGTAAAAACCACACCATACCGTCACTTTTCCAGGATGCAAGGTTTATTCCTGGATAACGTGAGCGTTTTCCTTTGCCCAGATTCGACAGTTGTGGGTGTTAATTTGCCCATTGAGGCAGAAGTGGGTCTCATCACTCCACAGAATGTTCCATGGCCAAGCTGTGTCAACCACCATTCGGGCAAGGAACTGAAGTGCAAAAGTTTTACGGACCTCTAAGTTCTCGTTCTGCAACAGGTGCACAGATTTGATTTTATATGGATAAGAATGCTAAATCTGCGTACGAGTTTTCGTACATTTGAATACGGCATATCCAGAACATGGGAAACAACTAGCAAACTTACACTATTTTACGGCGATTGACTGCTGGCTTCAACGATCGCGATCGTAAAATTTTCGACGCTGGAAGACGGGATTTTTTTCGTCCTCTATCTGAAAGAATGTCAAGTTGCCCAGTTTTTTTTTTATTATTATTATTTCTGTATCATTTTGCGTAGGGCATCTGGAGACATTGGACCTCTTCGTATCTACTTCATATGACGAAATTTCTTTAGACCTGCAACAGAGTTTTTTTGGTTCTGGTAGAACCATTTCACCAGTAGCACTTTTTCTTGCAACGTAGGCATGACAAGTAGAGAAGGAACTAATGTTCATGCAGAATCCACCTTCTTTCTTTCCAAAGGAAAATGGTAATAGACATGTGTTGTAACGCAAATTATGTTTCATATTTTCAATACGTGCAAATATTTGCCATTTGTGTTGCATCGCCATCTGTTGCTGAATTTTTGTACTAATTTTTTTAAATTAATAAATGCAAAACGCATCATCTGAATGATCTTTAGTTCAAATTTTATCTTATCTGGACCAATAGAACGCATTTTAGAGCCCTCTGAATTGGGTAACATTTCTTGCTTATTCTGTATATATATATATATATATATATATATATATATATATATATATATTATATATATATATATATATATATATATATATAAGTATCTAAACGAACTTTCCGCTTCCTACAAAAAGGAATGCCCTTACTTCTCTCGTGCAAGATGATGTGCCCATTAGCCGTTTTTGCTGCATCAGGCTGCCAATTTATTGAACGCATTTTGCAGTTGCAGCTCAAATAAATTCATATTGTTACCTTGTAGAAAATCTGTAGATCGTCAACATATAGATTGAACATACAAACTATCCATGAACGGATAATATCTTGAAATCAACTAAAGTGAACGAAAAAAAAGAGTAACATTAGAGACTCATCCTTATGGGACACTCTCAGCCTAAATAAAATAATTAGAATAAAAGTTACCCATACATGCTCAGTAAGTTCAATGAGATAGAAAGTTCTTCAAAAATTTTGGTAAATTACCTTTAAAACTGAGGTTAAAAAGTGTCTAAAATTTATTATAGAATCAAGCACTGTCATATGCTTTTTCAGTGTCAAAAAGTATAGAGACAAGGTGTTTCTTTCTTTTAAAAGTGCATTTGGAATTTCGGTTTCCATGAATACAAGGTTATCGAAAGTAAACCGTCTTCGGCTGAAACCACTCTGCAACTTAGAAATGCATTTTCATTTTTCTTATTCATATATAGAACGAGCATTGACCATTAGGGTGGAACAAAAAAATCAACTTTTGAATTTTATTCTGTAATTACGCGGAAAAGTTGCATTTTGTTGTAGATAAAATAAATTAAAGATATGAAAAATATTGGAGTATTTTTTACGATGCCACAAGAATGTTAAAGTTTAATAAATTAAAATTTTTTGTGCATTTAAATTTTTTTTATGAATTTTGATTTTTAATTTGTAATTGCAAGAAAAAAATTACCTTTTGGTATAGAAAAATGAAGAAGATGAAGAATATTGAAGTATATCTTGAGATGCTGCAAAGACGTTAAAGTTTCATAAAAACATACTTTTTGGAACTTTTTCAAAGATTTTTGAATGTCTCGATTATTAAATAAAACGTCTAAAATAGCCGTTATAATATGAATAGAAATATAAAATCAGTTTTACTATCGCATTGGCATAGCATAAAGGGCATTGAATCATCACCGCAGTAGATTTTACTGAGGGGAGGCATAGATTTCTCTGAGTGCGGTGACAAGCTCAGGGCTAGTGGCAGGTCAGTAGCTTTCCCGAGTTCAGTAGATTTGGCGCCTCCACTCCGTCTATTATGTAAATTATTAGCTTAACTGATTTGTTAGTTTGTGCTCTTGTATGCTTTGTTGTGAGTAAAAATGGTTCAATCTAAATTAGTGAAGACAAGACAAATGTCGGAAAATCCTATTTTTTGGAAATTAAGTGATTTGCTGGGAGCTGAACTACCTACTTACGAATCTGTTATGAAGTGCTACTTTTACATGAGACATAACCTCAAAATTCCTTCAGAGATGGATCTTTCTATAAGTAAAATATGTGACACCTTAGCACAAAAATAGAACAAATGTGGTCAAGAACTACTATTCCCGCTGTTTCTAGCAAAGGAATTTTACAATGATAAAAGCTTGTCATGCTAAATACAAGAATTTATTAAAGTTCAAAAGCTGAAAATGGTCAGATAAGTTTTATTTCAGTCTCATAAAATTTTAGAAAAGAAGCTAAACCATTATTTGATATTTCAATCTGTAAGTGTTTAACTTTAATACTTATATAAAAGAAAAAAAGCATTAGTTATGGAACAAGAGTTTCTAAATGATCAATGCTCTAACTGGAAAATAGTTATAGGTAATATAACCATTTTGAAGAAGCAAGAAAAAGTAAAGAACTGCATGGAATATTGAAGTTCAATCAAGAACGGACAAACAATGCTGGTGTGTCAGAAATGATTACTGGCGGCAATGACAGGAAGAATGACATGAATATGACAAGAATAACATTGTTTTTTTATAAGAAAAGGCAAACCAACTAGATCCTTCAAATATACAAGAAGAGATAAAATTACAGGGCCCTTCAAAACTGAACGATGAGAAAAGTACTCAAAAGCGAATTAAATTATCCTCTTTAGTTTCCATTGCTGACCAAATCATTGCATCTATATCAGATGGATCTGCTGCAGCTGTAACTAGTATAATCACAGAAAGATATATAAGAGCAAAAATTGACTCACGTGTTAATATGCACAATTTAATACAAATATTTTTTTTTATGTGACAATGAAGTAGAAACAAACATTTTGCAACTGCAGCATTTGTAACCATTTTGGGCACAGAAGTAAGAAACAAAAGATTTGACATAATTTTTTTTTAAATTATATTTTGAAAATAATAATTTTTTCAATTTGTAATGCTTATATCAGGGCATGATGACTACGGGGTTTGCGAGTGTTTCGACATAGATTCCCCCTGGAGTCTTGATATTCGGGAATTCGGTCCCCCTGGGCTTCTCGGACACACTGACTGTGTCTATAGGTGGCGATGTCGCTGTAGGCCTCGACCATATGCCGTGTAAGACTCTATAGTTGATCGACCCGGGGGAGTGTCCTTACTATATTTGTAATACTTATATATGTATATAAAACATTTTTGTGACATTATATGTATGAAAAATTCATAAAAAATATTTTATCAAAAATTATAATTTTTCAAATGTTTGCAAACTCTTTGCGGCACCTCAAGATGTAATATCGCAGGCAAAACTGTTTTTAATTCTTTTTGAACAGAAAAGGCAACTTTTCCACACTGTTACCAAACTAAAATCTAAACAAAATTCTAGAGGTCCATTTTAAAATCTGTTTCATTTTTTTTTACAAACTTTAAGCTCTTTGTGGCGTCACAAGATGACATAATATTTCAATCAAATTTTTAAAATATTTTTTGAGCCTAAAAGGCAACTTTTCCCCTCCATTACACATCTAAAATGTAAAGATACAGATCGACAGAGCAGTTGAGTTCAAAGGATTAGAGTGACCTTTTCCAGATTTAACGATTGAAATCACAATAACTTCTTGCCATTGTGAAGGGTACTTCTGCTCAATCCAGATTCTGTTAATTAAGTTCAGAAGTTTTAAAGCTGTATTCAAATGGCAAAGCATATTATATATGATTACATTTGGACCATTATTTGTATCATGTGAAGGAAATATAGCTGTTTTCAATTCACACATCCTGAATTCGTAATTGTAAAAATGATTTCTGTGAGCAATGAAACGCTGATTTTTTCATAATTCTTAATCCTAACAAAATCAGGACTATTAGAATTGGCTGCGGAAACCTGTGCAAATGCTTGCTGTGAGCATTGGCTAAATTCTAATGGGCTAGTATGTTTCACATTTCCGATATTTAAAATAGGAGAAAAGAAGACGGGATTAATAACATTAGCTGCTTTAACTCTGCTTCACATTTGCTTACTTGATACAGAAGATGTGATTGTAGAAGTGAATTTAATCCATGATTCTCTCTGATATGACGCCTAATTCAACTGCGACTCTGACTAAGACATTAGAGCTTTGGCTCTTTTAAAAGCAACAAGGTTTTCCTTTGTCGTGTACCATCTAAATTTGTTCCAAAGCTTCTTATGATTCTTATAACTGACGCGACAAGCTTAATTCCGTCATGGTCAACGATATTTCCATAACCATGGAGAACTTTAAGAATACCCACAGCATACCGATTATACATGCAGTTACAACTTCTAGTTGAATAAAGTTAGCCCATTCTGCCCGGTGGAATAGATATCGTCGTGGATAATTAATCACAACACTATCAGCATGAGTGACAGTCAAAGTAAAGTATAAACGACACACTAAAGAATTTTTTACAACATTTCATGGAATATCTTGATTCAGAAGCAGAAACACTATTTTTGCAGCGTTATATTTCATCCCATTTCCATCAATTTTGATACGATACGGAATCCTATGAGATAATATCTCATAACTCATGTTTTTCAGAGTCTTTAAAAGGCTCAGAATTTCCAGAGCAACAGGATGAATCCGATTAGGTAATGGGAAGGGCTTCCGAAATTGAAATGGAAAAGGAACTTAAGCTCTATGTATAAATACAGAATTTTGTTTGTAAAATAGTACAGAGTGACATCGTCTGAAGGGCATAAAAGATCGCTTTTAGCTCGGGAAGTAATGCGGAAAATGATATATCGAGATGGTGTATTGATATAGGCTTGACTAGTATTGGTATTGGTTTGAACCATCAGTGAAAATTTGCAAAGAATTCGAATACTGATAAATATGAGAACTAAAAAGTTTTCAGAAAATTATAGGGACAGTTGCTGCCTTCTTAAAACCAGAGAAAGGATTTAAAAAACAAAACTGAAGAACATCCCAGCGAGGGAAGACAAAAAGACTGGTAATCTGAATAGGTACATCAAGAGGTTCAGAATCATGAAATAATAATTAAACTCTCTCAAAGAATGAAAGAATATGAGAGGGTCGAGCAGTATAAAGCCTCATTCGAAACATCAGAGCCTAAGATGTGCTTCGAGATAGTCATCGCTCGAAGGCAATACTGAGAAGATAATTGTTGGAGCCGTAAATTTAGTAATAATATAAAGGCTGTCTGCTGGCGAGGTTCGAAATTCTCCTAAACAAATTCTGAAGGCAGAATGATCTAATATCCGTAAAACGGTAAAACGTGTATAACCATACACCATGCATCCATAATCGATACATGATAACGTCATTGCTTGATAAATTCAGAGCAATGTAGTACTATCTGCTCCCCTAGAGATTCTGTAAATTACTTTGTGAATGTCCAATAACCTGTCACACTTCTTCTACAGATGTTAGAAATTCGAAAAAAAAGTGAAGTTACTGTCAAATATTACTCCTAAAAATTTTACTTCATTAACCACAAGAATGATAGCATTTCAAAAATGGATTATAGGTATCTAAATAAATGAACTGCAAAAGTGAACGCATCGACATTTTTCGGGAGAAATCGCATAACTGTTTTCATCAAACTTGTCAACCAATTTGTTAACTGCAACTTGCAGCAGGCACTCCATTAAGTGCATATTGCTCTCATGGCAAGATATCTATATATGTTTGGCATCATCTACATATAAAATGCCTTCAACAAATGATGGTAAAAAATTATTTCATTAAAATGAGTTATGAAAAAATTGTTATACTGAGGATACTTCCTTAAGGAGCCTTGTCAGCTCGAATAAAACGATCCGAATATAAATTACCAATACATACATGAAAAATTCGCAAAGATAAAATGTTTTTTAAAAACATGTTAAAATTTCCTTTAAAAGCAAAATTTGAAAGATTATAAAGTATTCCAAAACGCCAAGCGCAATCATAGATTCTTACTACGTCAAAGAATATGGAGACTGGGTGATTCCGCCGGACTAATGAGTTACGATTTTGAGTCTCGAGAAGGACAATTATCAAAGGTTGTGCATCCTCTGCGGAAAACACTCTGTAACGATGAGATGGATCCTTTTTTCTCCAATTCAAATACATGACGTGCATTAATCTGTAGTGGAGAGGTTTCGAGTAATCCTTACCAGGTTTCAGAATTGGAATCGCAATACCTTCATATCCCTGTGAAGGGATGTGTTTTATCCAGATTCTGTTAAATAAGTATAACAGATTGGAAAAAGAAGTAGTAGAGAAATGTCGTAGCATTCCATTCGGGCCGGGACTGGTATCATTCGCTTTAGACAAGGCTATAATAGAAAATATAGTGGGCAGCAGAAGTATCGGGATTTGAAAGTGTAAAAATGTGTAAAGATGTTTAAAACACGTAAAAGTGTTTAAAACGAGTAAGGGATTTAAAAGTGTAAAATACTTTAAAAATTAAAAATATATGAAGAATAAAAATTATGTTCTCTACTAAGTAGTATAGTAGTAATAAATAGTAGAAATATGAAGTCAAGGTATAACAATTTTTATATTAAGTCCAAAATAAAGTAGAATCAGGTAAAAAATTATAAAATTGATATTGAATGATGCAATGGGTAGCGGAAAGGTGTGATCATTCGTCATAAGAATCGAAGTCAAAGTCATAAAATTTTATTCTGTCAGGTAATGACAAATTTCATTGGTATGCATATTAAAAAGATAATTATACGACCGGGAAATATTCTTAGCGAGTCCATATCACTACGCATGAAAGCAGAGAAACATTTGTAAATAAAAAGTGTCGAGGGTTAAAAACAATGTCAACATCAAGCTGGGGAACAAAAATAAGTAAGTAGATAAGCAAAAATTAACAGTGTATCCAATCGGAGAACTCAAAATCGGGATGAATAGTAAAAAAAAAAAAAAAAAAAAAAAAAAAAAAAAAAAAAGTCGTTTTCAAATTTTATTTTTGAAAAAAATAAAAAGAATATTTAAACGTAGAATGGAAAATAAAATGTGATCACACACTCCATTTCGTGTTCCCTGTACTGTTCATTGAATCGTAAATTGCCTCACAAATTTTAAAGACCTCAATGACTTTTGCTGCCTATTCCTGCTGGTACTAGGCTCTCATGTGATCCCGTGCCGGCGTTTTTAGATGATTGGTTTCAGTGTGCCGGCATTGAAAGACCGAGAGGTACGGGTTAAAAATGTGACCGCATGTACGCAGAGAAGAAATCAATATTTCAAATTTATGTAGATAGGGAATGGACAGTGCCCACTTAAGGAAAAGATTGAAAAGATTAAAAACCTGTTATTAATTTAAAAAATTTCATCCATCGTGTCCAGAAATTCTCTTACCCTTAATTCGGAGCGTGATTTATAGTTTTTCTAATATTCCTTCTGTTTATTTAGTATCATTTTCTTTAATGTTTTAGGAATAAATTTGGGATAGAGTAGGGTTGACTATCGTTGTAGCCTCTTAAGATTTTTGATTGGCCTATTCGTTACCAATATTGGCCACATAGACTTTAACCCATGACAGGTCGGTTGTTATTATATTTCTTCTGGTGTTTTTAAGAAACATAGGTGTGGCATTGCAGATGTTTAAGCCGATTATGGAGGATAGGATGTCAGTAAAAATATTGGCTTTCTTTCCATTTCTGACAGACCAGACGCCCAGAAAATCATTAGCGGCCCAGTTCTGCCTGAAATACAGATTTATAGTTGGTATCGGGGTGAGTTTCGATATTATTTATATTTTTAAAGATATCCAAGGCGAATCCATCACCATCCTTCATACTGGACCCGTCGGTATATATTTGATATTTAGTCTGGCAAAATGACTATTATATCTTTAAATAGTTTATTTTTAACATTTGTGAATTTGTCTAACTCTATGGAATCTGTAAAAAAATTGAAATATTAAAGTCAGAAACCCAGATCTGGAATCTTTAAAACTCAGCTTTGGTACAACATGGAGAGGGAATACCGCTTAAGATATTAAAATCATTGGTGGATGCTGTGCAATAAGCTTTTCAAAACAGGATCAAAAAGATTTTCTGGGTGGAATGTAGTTTAGGTATTTGGGTTTTATTAAAGTTCCTCCCCAGATATTAGTCTCTTAGAGCAGGACATTTTCGATAACTGTTTTATGCCAGGTTTAAATTATTTTATTGTAAATATTCCTACTGGTATGGCTAACTCTGTTAAAATTTGAAGTGAAAATTATCATTTTATCAGTAAAGGTTAAAATGTGGTCGGTTCGGGAAAGTTTATTATCTCTGTTCTAATCCTTTATATTTCAAGGCTTTCGTAGATTCTAATCGTGTTACTACTTGTATTTATTTTTAGAGTGTTTTTTAGGAAGTACTGTAAAACCCCTTTTAGAAAATATCGAAGAGGAAATGCTTCGAAATGTCTATGCCTGGTTGTTCGCTTCTAATAGTTGTAGTTTTGAATGTAATAAGTAATTATATAAGATGGCCAGAACTATATTTACATAGAATATATCGTATATTTACGTAAAAAAGAAAGAAATATCGTGTGATGTCTAGTCACAATAGTTAAAGGCAGATCGTCGACAAGAACTTGAACATACACCTCCGATGTATTCATGGTTAAGATTCTATTTATATATATTGTCCACATGATTGGTGCGATCACTGAATCATGGGGACATCCCCTATAGCACCATTTTGCCACTGATAAAGAATCATTAACAAAGGATATCCTTCTCTTATTAAGGTAAGTTTATAGAAAATTCCTATAAAAATACAGAACCTCCTAGCCCTCGAAGATTTAAAAAAGTACCGACCAATTCGTACTGTCGAAGGCCGATCTGATGTCCAAGGAAAGGAGAGCCGAATTCGTCATCGACTCGATTTTTAATGATTTCAGTTAATTTATAGATGGCAACTTCGGACCTCCCAGAAGCCGTATTGGTAATCATGTATTATGCTATTGTGATCTAGTCATCAATTAAATTTTATTACGAGGTAGATTGTCGATTAATTCCGTCGAGGGTAGGAAGAAAGAAAGCAGAAAGCAGCAGACCACGGAAAGGAAAATCTGAGAGGCAAGTCAGATCATTAAGGTTTCTCGATGTCGTAAAAACCTGTCACAGCTGAAGCAGATGTGCCTGCAGAGGGGAAAATTTTAATTGAAAGTTTTAGCCATCATTAATCGCGGCAAATCACTGATAATCAAAGGTGGCAACTGAGAAATACAATTAAATGCAATTCAAAACAAGATTATTTCCTTTCTTCTTCCTCGCATTAATTTTTTTACGTAGTTTGAATAAAAGGTTTTAATAGTACTCTTTCATTATTTTCATTTTTGAAGTATCAAGCTCTTTTAAATAATAATCTTATAATTTTTTTTCCATATTTTACGAAAAAATGTATTGTCATTCTATAGAATGCCTAAGTAAAATATATAATAATCATCATATTTCATATATTGCCTAAACGCACTAGACATTCCATAAAATGTCTAAGTATTTCATTGAATACCGGTTTTTCATACAGTGTCGATGATAAATACATAAAATAAATAATACATTAATTCGAATGAACTAAGAAAATTTTTTTAATGATTTGTTTCCTTACCATAAATATCAATTCACCCTCTTCCTCGGCGACATCTCAAAAAATGGGAATGAAATGTTGCCGGCATGGTAATTGTTTTTTTCCGTCCTGCCAGGTACAGAAATGATGTGGTATAGACTACCCTCTATCGATTATGGAACATGACTCCTACGGAGCTGTTGTACCTTGGTTGGTGATGGAATATAGTACTCAACTATAATTTCCACCTTTGCTGTCGCCACGTTCCAATAATTCAATGTTTCCGAGTGCCTGCTGATGAGATGGTGTAGCCATTTTGTGGTTGTAATATCACCGGTATGCATAACATAACGCCATCCTGTGTCCCCGATGCATATAACACTGAGTTCTCCAGTACTTTCATCCAAATAGCATTAATTAGTTTTCTTCTTGAAAAAAATATATATTTTTAATTTAAAATTTTATTTATTCTATTGATCTGATTAAAATATCGTTGAAATATAAACCTGTATAAAATAATAATATATATTGTACTTATATAATACTTAAAAAGAAGTAGACGAGGAGTGTGTGGGATTGAAGTAATTTGTGTGTTCCACATCAAATGGTGCAATTTTATTACTGAAATTGTTTTCCCCCTTTTACTCCTACATATATAAATAAACAGTTTCTCTTCGACCTTATAAGGGAGTGGCAGTTTGCTATGAGTGATAATCGAACCTGCGACATTAGTCTCCGTAGCCGCGTAACATATCCACTAGACAAAACTAACCATCTCTGTCCTGAGGCTGTTAACTGGCTTGTGAAGCTAGCGCCACAATACTGCCCCACCAGTGAGTCGGTGGAGATGAACGATTTTTTCGCGCCAATCGTTATGGCGAGCAACGGCGAGTTGTTATTGTTGCGTCAAATGAGTCTGACGACTTTTTTGCTTCGTCAAGTGTGTCTGACGACTTTTGGTTGCTGCGGCAAGTGTGTCTGACAACTTTCGGTTGCTGCGGGTAGATGGCGCCACGACAGTTGTACGAAAGTAACGTTTGGCAGTTCAGAACCAGGGTCACCAATATGGCAATTGCCTGTACAGTTGTACGAGGAGAAAAGTATTGATAGATGTCCTGATTACGTAGCACGGTTGTTGCGGCTCTTCAGAACCAAAAACCAACGTTTCCTCTTCGCCATGGTTCTTAACGAATCTACGTTCCAAAAGATCTGGAGACATGCACCCATGTGTTCCTGCGCCAACCTCCGTTCAAGAAATCCTTACAGACTCCATATGAAGGTCCTTTCAAAGTAGCACGACGTCTTCCAAAAGACTTTATCATCCTCTTCAAAGGGCAAGAGGCACCTGTTTCTATGCATCGGCTTAAGGCTGCCTTCATTTTAAACACATGTGAGGAATCAATGCAACAAGAACATCAGCTCTACCATACTAGATACGATAGAAAAATTAAGTTTCGTCTCCTTTCGTGAGACTGGCGGGGGAGTCATGTGGCGGCTCTCTACTGCGGAACGGTTTTTGTGTAAACATTTATAAGTGAGCAGAAATGGAGTCTTCATCACTCTCGCTTTCACCAGCACTACAACTGTGTCATGTAGAAATATCTGTTTTACTCATTATTTTAATGTCTCTGTAAAGTTGTAGTTAAATGCTAAAAATTTAATTACTCAAATTGCCCGTTCCTATCACATGTTAACCACTGCGGCGTGCTAAATTGAGAAAACCAAATACTCACAAAATCTCCAGCCACGATCTCTGACTCCATGTCACACATTGGAACAGACTCCGGCCACCTAGTAAACCTATCAAGCACGTCCGGGCCATTAATGTGGCAGATTGCAATGAACGATTATCAAACCTGCGATGCTAGGCTCCGTAGCCGCGTAACATAACCACTAGACAAAAGTGATCATCTCTGTCCTGAGGCCGTTAACTGGCTTATGAAGCTAGCGTCACAAGGATGCGGTAGTGTCAATTTCTTTCCCTCATATTGTAGCATAGCTTCCCTTGAATCAGAAGTCGGACCATTTAGGAAAGTTCAGTCTATGTATATATTACATTGCTCTCCCACTTTGCTATGTACATTGGTTTTGGTGCCGGAACTAACGGGAAGTTATGATTTTAAAGAAGAATTTATACATCCATTAAATGACGATAATCATCGTACCATTCCTCAAGTAGAAGGTTTCGTTAATTGCTGAGTTAAGTTTATAAAGATTTGAATTGTTATATTATTGTATTCGGTGGATTGTTGCTTGCCCTTTTCTATAAGAACTGGGTGTAATTATTAAAAGGGAAAAGGCAAAGTGGTCATTGAAAAAATGATTAGGCATCGAAGCCCAATTCCCTCGTAAGTTAATTAATATTTTGGAAGAGTTATTGAATAATTCTGAATTAGACGAAGATCAAATAGAAGAAATGTTAGAAAAAATAAAAGAAAGAGAATGCCAATTAAAAAGGATAAATGATCATTTTGAAAAACTAATTGACTTGGAATATATTAAAATGAAATTCTTGGAAGACAGGAATTTAGTGATAAGATATCTAAATATTTAAGAAAAATAAATAAAATTGTGAAAGCTTACCTGAAAAGTTTCGAGAGAAAAAGGGAAACCGAATCTAATGATAGTTGGATAAATGTAAAGTTAAGTTAACGATGAAAAATTCACGGCTAACCCGCAGGAATGGATAGAATTTTGGAATAATTTTGAAACAATTATTCATAAGAATAGTGTATTGTTCAAAGTTGAGAAATTTTCATACTTAAAGATATATTTAAGTGGTAAAGCTCTTAACATTGTGTCGCGATTTGAATAAAATAACGAAAATTATGATAACTGTATTAAAATTTTGTGGAAGATATTCGGAAAAAAAGACGTTATTATAAGCTCTTATATGAAAAGAATCATTAACATTGAACCTGTTAAAAATTCGTCAAATTTAAATGCTTTGCCGTGCTTATGTGATGATTTAGTTCTATAGGTGCGAAATCTTGAGACGATGTCAGTGACATCCGTTTTCTTATTCTTAAGAATGGAGTTGAAGAAACAACCTTGTGATATGGTATTAGAATTTAATAGTGTACCTTAACAAATGTTAAGGTACACTATTGTTGCTTTTTTAAAAATGAATCGCATAAATCGGACAAGTGTAATAAATTCATTAACGAGCAGAATAAAACGAAACTGCGAGGTGATATATGCTGTTGTCGTTGTTTCAAAAAATTGCATCCTCCTTCCGGTAGTAAGTGAAATTACCCCATGTACAATTTGTAACAAATATTCACATAATAAAATATTTTTAAAATTTGTGGAAGAAAAAAAATGGCAATTATGAAGAAAGAAACTTAGCATCTTCTATGTCAGTTAGTTCTTGCAATTTTAACACTGCTCTTCTTCAGACTTACACCATTCTAGAGTTGGTAGAAAAATCGACAGAAATAATTAGACTGTCAACTGATTCATCTGCAGAGAAAAAATTTTGTCAGGTCATATCTAGTAAAAAAACTCAATTTAAAATCACCTTATACATATATTCCTTCGGAATGAAAATTCCTCAAAAGATAATTTATGATATTGTTCAACTTAAATTACAAAGTCTTCAAAATCCTCAAATGTCTGTCGAATTTGAAGCTCTTCAAAGTGACATGATAACTAACAGTGAAATAAACACCGCAGATCTATCGCTCGAGAACAAAGGTGGATCCAATTCACTGAGCGAGAGGAATGTTCAAATACTCGAAGGTGGAAAACCTTTTGGTTGTTACAACAAGAGCGAATACAGAAGATAAATAAACATCGGTTTTGAACAGAAACTATATTTGGTAACAGGAATGTTAAAGAGGGGAAATCATTTTTAAGTGTCGCTGAGATTCCCGAGGTCAGGATGGGGAGATCTCCGATTTAGGACACGCACTGAAATACTCATTCCAATTGGAATCTTTAGGAATTTATGACTGTAAGGATTTAGACGAACGGAAACAGAGTGAGTTAGTTATACAATCCTTTGAAAGGGGGTTGGAATTGGTTGACGGTTGATATTTTACAGATATCTAATGGAAGTCGGATTTCGATGGACAGTAATAACTGTCCTGTAGCTTTTAGAGTCGCTATAACTTGATAGGTCGTGATATGAGTCACTTATAACAAAGATGGAAAAAGATGAATGGCTGCATCAAAACTATGATTTTGTAATTAAGGAGTAGTTGGATTTAGAAATAATCGAAACGTGTCATTTAAATGAATCAGAGCAGAATTCTTATTATATGCCACATAGAGCTGTAGTTAAGAAAACAATGAAATGACGAAGGTTAGAATGAATTATAACGCTTCTTCAAAACAGAATAATTTTTATTATTTGAACGATTGTTTAATGCCTGGGCCTAATTTGAATCCATACATTTCAAACTTAATCATAAATTTCAGAAAGCATAAAATTGCTTTTTCCGCCGATATTGAGAAAACGTTCTTACAAATTTCAATTAAGGAAAATTAGAGGGCTTTTTTGCGATTTTTATATTTTGATGGGGATAATGATAATGAGTTTAAATGCTATAGAATTATATGCGTGTTATTTGGGGTAATTTGTAGTTCTGTTACTTTAGCTGCAATAATCAAGCATCATATTAAAAAATATAATGAACACTCTGAGGTCTATGAAATGCTTGATAATTGTGTTTGTGTGGAGGATTTATTCTAGGCGAAGACGTTTTGAAAAAGGCACATCAACTATTCACTAATGCAATGAACATATCTCGCGAAGCAGGAATGAAAACTAAGAAGGCTTCAATCTAATTAAACAAAGTTTAAAAATATTTGGCTAAAAGATTGTTATTTCTGAAATTGATAATGATGATCGGAAAATTCTTGGCTGGATTTGGAATGTTAAAACTGCTTTAAACTGGAAATTGTTGATATTTAATAAATTTTCCAAATTTAATATGCATTAAGTGACACATATTTAAGACCGTTGCAAAGATATTTGATCCGCTTGTATTTATTTCTCCATTCGAAATTAGAGTGAAATGTTTATTGCAACAATTATGGGAATTAGGTTTAGAATTTGATGATATGGTGCCTCAGAAAGTTAGGCAAAATTGGATGGAATAGTGCGCAGATATAGAAAGTTTGAAATCATTCTCTTTTGAAAGAATATTTTTTGACAATTATGGTGTCGATAAAATTAAGATTCATGTATTTTCGGACTCAAGCATCAAAGTATATGATGTTGTAGCCTATATCAGGAACAAAACTTCTTTCGTGGTGAAATGAATTATGCCGAAGACAAGAATGGCGCCTGTATAAAAACAACCAAGTTTAGAACTTCCCTGAGCTCTTGTCACAGCTCGTATAACGAACTATTTAAAATGTCTTCTACACCTTTCAGAGTCATAAATATTTCGCTGCACTGATTTCAGTATAGCATTAAATTGGTGTAAAGGCAGTTCAAATCGATGGAAGCAATTTATAGCCAATCGCGTAAGAGAAATACAAATTCTCACCAATCCACAAAACTGGCAATTTTGTAAAAGACGCCATAATCCAGCTGATCTACTTTTTAGTGGATTCGCAGCTCACAGAAACTTGCACGTTGGGAGCTCAGTTCTTGAGACAACCTAAAAATATTTCGCCTACTGTTATTGAAGGGAAGATCCTAATAGAAACTACTGAAATAGAAAAGGTAAATATAGTCGTCCAAAATATAATAAAGTCTCAGCATCCTATCCAGTATCTGTTAGACAAATGTTCCTCTTGGACTATACTCCTTCATGTTGTTGCTTGGTGCCTTCGTGTCATCAAAATTCTTCAAAGTAGTACTGTTGGAAACAAAACCGTCCTCTTAAGAAGTGAGCTTATTGCGGCTGAGATCATTGTTGTGAAATATGTCCAAAAGCAAGAATTTGCTGATGATGTACACCGTCTGAAAGATGATAAATCACTAAGACCCAATAGTAAACCTATAGAAAAATTTGTTTGCTGACAATAGCAAGTAAAATCTGGGATAAGCTGATAACTCAAAGAGTACAACACTTATTAATCGTAAAAAAAAAAAAAAAACTGACTAAACCATGATCAATATGGCTTTAGATATAATCACGTTTGTGAAACAGCACAAAATGCACTGTAAAGTAAAATAAAGTAAGCGATGAATAAAAAATAAAAAATTAGAATTTATGTCTTTAGATGTAGCTGGAGCATTTGATTCAGTATGGAGGAAAATATCCCCTAAAAAATACCTATTTTTATTAGGGCACATTTATATATCATAATAAAAATGAATCGTCCTTGCAACGTTTTGAAAGCGATTAAAGATTATCTAAGTGAAAAACGATGTATTTACCAAGATGCAGAGAATAATTGGGAATTTAGATTGGATAAAGGAGCGCCGCAGGTCTCATGCAGCAAACCTTTATTCTAAAACACGTTTGAATTTGCATTAAAGATCATTCTTTCAGAGAACTGCATTAAAGATCAATCTTCCAGAAAACGTCTTTATGTAGGCTTATGCCGATGATGTGTTACTAATAACCTAGGGTAGAACAAAAGATGAACTAGAAACTAAAGGAAACAAATAAATCATAGACTTATAAAATGGAGGGAAAATACATAAAGAGTTTAATGAAAATAAAACAATTCAAACGCCGATTGCATTTGGAGAACAATTAAAATTAAGAGATCAGCCTAAAATAAAAATGCTCAGTAAAAATATAAAAGTGTCTAATCAAATAAAGTACGTGGGAATTGTATGGTACAGTAAAATAATATTTAAGCCACATTTTAGTAAAAATCAAGAAAAAAATTGAATGTATTAACATACAAACCAGCAAGAGTTGTAGATAAATTTTATAGACAAAGGAAATACTATCTAAGAAGAATCTATGCTGAAGCCACTGAGTCATTTGTTCGTTTTGGTCCCCGAGCATGGGGGCACAGACTTAACCTCAAGAAAGTCAGAGCAATGCAATCCAAAGGCGCCCTATAATCATTATCTTTGGGGCATATAGAATTATTTCTACCTAATCCCTTCAAGTGATAACTGGAATATTGCCAATGGATCTCAAAACAATGGAAATGCTCACTAAATTTCAAATAAGAGCTACTAGTAATAAGTAGAAGAATGAAATGCGTTTTTAGTAAAGATTGTGAGATAAGTTTTTGGACAATTTCAAATAACACCTTGCGGAATGGTTTATTCATTGCTATCAAATCAAAATTTCAGAAAGGAATGGAACAGAAACTTTTACAGAAAGTTCGAAAGATGATAATAAAGTAGAAACTGCAATAGTAATTTACTACTATGAGAAAGAAATCGATAAAAATCTTGTGGAATTATTGAACCACGCCACACGTTTTCAGGCAGAAGTGCAAGCTCTAAAGATGGTCATTGAATATTGTGAAAGGATGGAGGGCTAGCAAAAATGCTCATTTTTTTGTTTTGTTTTGTTTCTCTATTACTCCTATAAGCCATGCAAAAAATGTAAAATTAAACAAGTGGATAGAGTTATATTGGGTTAAGGCTCATAATGGAATATATGATAACAAAAGGACGAATCATTATGCAAAGTTGGAAGCATAGAAAGAGAGTAATTGTTCCCAAATCAAATAATGTCTTAAAATGGGAACTAAGAAAAGAAATAAATATAAAATCACAGATTAATAATTTCACAGATGATACTTGCACGAAAATGGAACAATAATTTATCACTTTATTCCTAGCCCAGAAACAAAAATACTATCTACTAATAATCCAAATTATAATAGGACAGGGGTGGCAAACCTTTATAGATCAACGTGCCATTTTTTCTAAAGAAATATTTAATGAGGTATAGACGTGCCGTCAAATAATTTTGAATTGTGATTATTGGAAAAATAACAAAACTAAGTTCTAACAACTCAAAACTCTTTATATACTAAGAAAAAATACATTTTGCATTATATAGTAGTAAATGTTTTAGGTATACGTATAATTCAAACTAAAGTAACATTGGTGTGACTTCTGTTGTTGCAGATTAGATGAGAAATAATTTATATTAGGGTTCCAAGATGTTTCTTTTAGCAGAATGCTCGCTGAATTGGAGTCATCTGACAAACGGTTTCTAAGCGAGTCTATAATGTTATTCATCTCTGAAAATAATTACTCGAAGACACAGGTAGATGAAATATGGTTAAAATAGCAAGCGCTAGCTTCTTCAAACAGTTAAATGTGTCTGGAATCAAATTCCATGCTTCCGAAATTTCATTACTGGCATTTTTACTTATACTGCTTGTTTATCTTTCTGTTTCTATCATGTTTCAATAAATTTTTGAATCCATATTGAATTAGACTGGAATTCAATTAGTTGCATATCAAATTTTTCAATTTCCAACCAATCGAATTGGAGCAAGTTCAGTTTATGAAATGAAGTCACATCAGGGTAAATAATAAACGTGAGTGTTTCCGATAATTCTTTGAACTGATGAAAATTCCATGATTGAGAAATCAATTAAAGAAATAAATTCCTCAATAACTTTTTCTTCGTCTGATTTTTCATATGCATCTAAATCTTTGATAATTTCTTTCAAGTTCAGGAAGTACCTGTAGTTTCTTGTACATTTCTGTACATTTCTTGTACATTTCTTCAACATTCTTGTACATTTCTTGTAGTTTCTTGTACGTTTCTGAAAACATGCATTTTAGCATCAAAAGAGCGAAGGAGATCCATCATGACGATAATTGTTTTATTTGTGCCTTGACGCTTTACGTTCAATTCATTGAAATATTGGCACATGTCTGTAAAAAACATCAATTTTGAAAGCCACATAACATCCAACAACTTTGGATATTGTTCTTTTTCCACCAATATTTCTTACAAACAGTCAACAAATCTTTGAAGTTCATTCCCTCGGCTCAACCAAAGAAAATTATTATATACTAGCCGCCTTTGGCGACCAGCCGGTTCGCAAATCTTAATTTTCGTTAAAATTTTAATAATTAAATATTTTATGCAATTCCTACTTTAATAACTTCTTCATCAAAACATTTTAAAACTTCAAATTTTAATAGTCATATAATTCACTCATAATATTATAAAGGCCTTCAGTCATAACGTAATATGTATATCTCTAAGTTTCTGTTAGCTCCAGTAGAATTTATACTTAAAATTAAAGTGGAAATATAATAATGTAATAAAATTAATATAATAATATTTTTTACTGAAACAAAGCATTTTTTTACAACATGATTACTGAAAACAGAGTCACTGAGCGTTTAAACTGGTTAAAATAAACTATTTAAAATTATAAGCATATACAAAAAATATATAACTAAATACAATTTAATTACAAAAGCACACAACTAACCTAAAAATAATTTAAATCAAGTCCGAATCCGTTTAATCCGTTGTCAACAATCAGAACACAATGCGCATGCGTGAATTTTCAACGCCAGTTACGGTAACGCAAATGCGTGAATTTTTCTACTCCATTGGGGTAACGCTATGCAGATTAGAAATTTTTAATTTCCTTTATTCTGTTTTATTTTAATTCAAAAGTACTTCAGAATGAATGTGAAAGATCGATTAATTAATAATGTTTAATTTTAAATGTATCAAACATTAAGAAAATAAACAGAATTGTTTGAAATAATCGGCCATTAGTGTGGGGGAAAAAACTGTAGTCTTACTCATTTGGAATGGGAATTACTCAAAGAAAATGAAAAGATTTTTTTGGCGGGAAAGTTAGTTTTTAATTAATAATTAAAATTCTAATTAAAAATTAAAAAAAGGGACTCCAGGTGCACATTCCCGACCTCCAAGGTATACATGTACTAAATGTGGTAGCTGTAGGTCAAACGGTCTGGCCTGTAGAGCGCCAACACACACACACACACACACACACACACACACACACACACACACACGCACACACACACACACACACACACATTGAGCTTTATATAAGTATAGATTAGTGAGCCATTATACACCGAGTTAAATTCCTCCAACAAAGCATCAAACTTTCGCTTATTTAAAGCTTGCGACGATATGAGGCTGACTATTTTTGCCACTTACGCTATTACATTAACAAGAGTTGTTAAACCACTCTTAGCACACAAGGCTTGTTGATGAAAAAAGCAGTTTAATTCAAGAATCGAATCTCATACGTCTGTTTGAAATAAACTAATTAAACCCCTTTTTCCCCCACCATATTTGGAGTACCATAAGTTGTTACTGAAATAATTTTTTTTAAATCAATTTCTTTCTCAGCGAGCGAATTTTAACAGCCGAACAAATACTTGTGCCCTTTGTAGTTGTTAGCAAAGATGTTATCGCAATTCATTCTTTCTTAATCATGTTCCCTGCACAATATCGAACAATAATAGCTGAACGTGCAGATTTAGTGACGTTAGTACTTTCGTCAAAACATAGCGATATAAAAGGAGCTGAGTTAATAATATTTTTCTTTTGTTGATCTGATACATTTCCGGCCAGTTTTAAGATTCTTTCTTTTATTGTGTTTCTAGACAGAGGAATATCCTTGATGCGCTGAATTATCTTATCTTTATTATCAAAATCATCGAAAAGTAAGAAAGCTTATGCTATCCAGGCTTCCTTCAAAAACTCTCCCTCCTGAAAATGTTTGTTATGCCGAGCAATGGCATTTGCAGCCGAGTAACTTGTAAGACAGTTTTTGCTAGCATATTTAATCATAGATGTCGACTGTTTATTTCTGTCTTTTATTGCACTTGCAATTAATTCTTTTTGCTCTGGTTCGCCTTTTTGGCCAAAGAATTTGTGATTTGTTTCAAAATGCCGTTCGTTTTCAAAACGCAGTTTCAAATGGAAATGTTCTACATACCACTGTTTCAGAACATAAAACATACACCGCTTTGTCGCCTTTATTTATCATGCCATATTTCTCGGTCTACCAAGTTTGAAATTCTCTGTTACACTTACTATCTTGAACGTTTTGTTTTTTTACTGAACTAGCCATGTTAAATAACAGTTAAAAATCGTAAATATAACACAAATAAACTTTAAAATACAGTTGTGTCAAGGAAATTGACTACGCTATGCGTAGAAAAATTTGGCATCATTAGCAATTGTAGCCCACGACGTAACTAAGGCAAGACGTTAACAAACGTGTGTGCTTCCAGCGATTATTCCAAATTAGTCCTTCGGAAATTACGATGTACAATACTAGCAATACGAACTGAAACTACTTCGAAGTTCGAATATAATAACAAAGATAAAGACGAGCCAATGATATCTCTCATGTATGAAATAGGGTAGGGAATGAAAATATGCGCACCGCTACCGATCACTCGCGTTTGTTAAATACTTTATAAGATAACTTAGTTATTTTGAACTAAAATGCAAACCCTTTTGATCAGTGGCGTGCCCAAAATATTGTGTCGCGTGTCATCAATGGCACGCGTGTAATTGGTTCTCCATCCCTGTAATAGGATATGACAAATTTTCTGGATACTTCCAACGATTTGATAGAACGCTGGAAAGCAATTACATCTGTGGAGGAATTGGAACAGTTTTTCATTATTTAAAGGAATTCAAAGAAGTCTCGGAACTAGGGACGAATCTAAAAAAGGAAAATAATGACTTAATCGCTACATCGATAGCACCACAAAATCTTAAAACGCTGAAAGATATCATGTTGAAAATTAAAACTATTCAAAAGTTTTCCAACTATTTATTTATTATAAAATATTTCCAACTATTCAAAAGTTTAAAAGCATTTGTCTTTCTTCTGTTGCGCAACGCACATTTGGAGGATATAGAGAATTTTGAGGGGATTTTCACAAAGTGGTGGACTGCTCCTTGTTATGCAGGCTGATAGGTGTAAGGGAGGTTAAGGAAGGATGTAATACATTGACCACTTTTTGGTTGAGGACCAACCAACCACCTCGAAGAGGTTGTCAGTTTGGTGAATTTGCGTTATGGATGGATAATGATAAAGACAGCAATCGGCCACGAATATATCCTGTCGATACTGATTATTTCAGTGGCGGCAGGGTGGTCAGTTATACACAAAAAGTCATCAATAGCGGAATTCGATGAAGTCGCACATCGCCCTTCATCAAAAGAAAATTATTACCAATAGTAGCGGCGTATAGTCGGACATATGGACCGTGTATTTCGTCTCGTTATCTCAACCGTCAAAGCTCCTCCATGAAACATATGCAGATGTGACCACAGAGAGAGATTCCTGCCCAAGCCATTCTTCTACCACCTCTGTAACTATGACTTTCAACAATTTTAGATTTGCTGTATTTGGTGCGTTTTTTCTTCCCGCTTATCTTTACCAATTCTGTATCTAGAAGATATGTCCGGGGTCATCCTGAAACATAATTTCTAGACACAAAGCCCTCGGATTGAAATTGATCCCATATTTGTTTGACCACACTACGAGACATATTGAGACGTCTATCATCATCAACTTATGATAACGCCCGCCATCTTGAATGAATCAGGCAAGAAGTTTTTCCTAGACATTGCTAAACTCTCCTGAATATTGTCAACGAAACTACCAACGTCAATTGAAGATCAACAATCATGTACAAAATGAACACAGAAAATGTGAAAGTTAGATTTTTTGCACATTTTCTCTCACTCCTATATAAGAATTCAATTCTTTAAATAAAAGTGGAAGGCATTGTTTTTGCATAACTTTTCTAAAAGTTAGTTAGTATCATGTATAAACATTGAAGTTTTTTATAACTGATATTTTTTGATGGCGATCTTAAAAAAAAACTTATTATACCTTAACTTTTGGGAGACAGTGTATTTGCGGATTAGTATGAGCCAAGAATACATAAATGAATTGCACTTCTCATTTATTGAAAGTAACCGAAATGAGATAATAAATTCATATGAAAAAGCTATACAAATTAAGTTCTTAAAATTGACCCTCTCATTCCCCAAATCATTTTAGTTTAGATACTTCAGAATGCTGTAAATTTCTGTTTCATAGATAGCAAAAATTCTCCATTCCCTCAAAATCCGCAATGATAGCTCGGGATCTATCTGTTCTAAGGGATTGATGCGCAAAAGAGGACACAAATTGTCTTATAACTACAAAATTAATGCATGCTCAATGATCCTTTGAATGTTACTCAAACCCATCTGGAGAGCGTCTATAAGACAAAGTACACTTCACGGTATTCAACCAATTACACTTAAAGAAAGGAGGGGAATTTGACAATGATATCGAAGTGACTCGTGTGGTATTCGTAGTCTCATTGAGCAGGCATTTTCGGCATTTCCAAAATGATAAATACAAAAAAAAAAAGGATTTTGATGTCATTTAATATCTGTTTCTGTATTCGTAAAGTTTTTCTCCGAATTTTTTTTAACCAGTTATTGGCATTATTTTTTAGTCTTTAGAAAAGTAATATTTCATTTCTACTTAATTATTTTTGTGTCATTCTCCATGATTTACTCTAATATTTTGTTATTGTATAGTAATACATTTACGAATTTTATTACCATTTGAGAATGTTTATTTAATTTTATTTTCTATATTAGAACACATTTGAATATCTATATTTTAGGATACTAAGAATTTTTATGGTATAATTTTGTTTAGGTAAGTAAAATTCGAAACTTTCTTTTTTTGTTTAGTTTATAACTGCAGTTCATTCTATATTTTAAGAGCAAAACATTTTTAATGCTTTTATTTTATATCTCAATTAGATAATAATTTAAAGAAATTTCTCCGTTTATCTCAAAATTCTATATTTTTCTAATAAAACCCTATAGAAGTGATAATGTTATCTTTTTTTGATGGATTTTTAATAAAATAGGCAATATAGTACATTCAGTTTTATTTAACATAAAAGCTTCATTTTTTAATCTAATTGAATATTATAAGCTTAAAATGTTTTATTTTTTTATTACAAAAGCTCTTTTTAGGATTCGATTAATTTTTTAAGTTGATAGATTTATTTTGATGTGAATTGTTTATATACATTTGTGAATTTAATTTGTGTAAAATTTTAACAGCCGAGATCTTTTGTTCTAACTCCTTGGTTCAACCTCCTAAATAGACGAGCGCCATGTTTGGAGTCTATTGTTTTTACAATACATATAAGAATGTGAAAGTCACTAGAAATCTTAAATGATAGTGTGCTTCAACGAATTTTGGCTTTTTAATTAACGGCTGCATAGATAAGATTGCTACTTTATGATTTGGAAAATCTGTTATTTGATATACGAGACCGACACGTTACATTAAGTAAAGGGCTGAAAAGTAATTTAGCCATTAAAAATGCATTTTTTAGACATACACAAGAAAATTTCGCAAATGAGGAAATAAAAATTTTTCATGTTTCAGAAAATATTTAAGAATCAATTTTAACCCCTTTTTAGAATTCTTCAATAATAGAATAGACTGTTTTAAACATCATAAATATCACTGTTATTTCAGATTATATAAGAAAGGATTTTAGGACATTAGTAGCGATCTATGTACTAAAGATACTTGTTGGATTCTTTGAATATTTAAAAATTAAAAGTTGTTTCAAAATACAATATGTTTCAGTTTTCAGGCATTTTTTTTTTTTTTTTTTTTTCATTTTTAAACAATATTTCCTCAAAATTGTTTAATAACATGATTGTTCATGAAGATTCTATTTTGGTAATCGTAACTACTTTTCTCCTATCGTGTAAAAGAAAAATGTAATATGTATGATAGATGGAATTTGGTAGATATTGAAAAGGAAAACTGCTAGCAGCATACAGGAATTCTCAACACTTTTCTGTATAAATTACAGTAAATGCTTGCATTTTAAAAGATAAGTACTGCAAAACAAAGCAATATTAAATTTTACAGAAATAAATGAAAATATTGTAAAATAATTTTTAAAAATCTATAAGTAAATTATTTAGTGTATTTTATTTTCTCTGTTTCAAAATGAACTCTTATCAAATATTGTATCATTTCTTACGCATTTATCATCAGTTTAGTTTAGTTATACTAACACCTCGTTTTAAAGCAATACTAGGGCTATTTTGTGACGGACTTTGTAATTTTGAGCCGCGGTCAGATGACGAGGACGATATCTGAGCTGGTACTCCTCTCTAAGCTTCCACACCACAACAGCGAGAGGGCGTTTGGCCCCGACTGATTTACCATGCTCCAGACCGGCTTACAGTGCGGTTCTTCTGTGGAATCTAGTCTCTCACACCTGCGACCCTCCGGTTCCAAAGCCGAGACCTTACCAGCACGGCACCACGACCCACCATTTAACATCAGAAAATTATTTTAAAGTCTTTATTTTCGAACATCAGGAAATAGCTTTCAACAAAAAAATAACGCAGACTTTCTAGATTGATAAAATTTTCTAATCTATATTTACTTAGTTTAATTTACAGAATAATCAATATTTTTCCATATCTAATAGAAAAAATAATATAATTATTATGCACCTTTCAATTTAACACATTCTGCTGGTTGCATGAGTTATTTGCGCCCTATCTTGAGTTAATTAAAATTACACACGTTCACGATTGCTTGAATGATGTCAATATGCCTTCCAAGTCCATTACTGCAGATAGTTTGACTTATTAACAACTGTCTCTACGCTTTCCAATTATTTAAATAAATTTTAGATTCGACTTTTAATAATGAAGTAGAAATGATGTGATTCTGTTATTGATTGAAGGATTCAATGGATAGTAGCTGCTACACATACATTTACTATGTTAGGATTTTAGCAACACGTATTTGTAGGCAGTGAGCACCTTATTAGAATTTATGAAACAAATAGGGAGAGGACACTTTAATTTGACAGCCGGCTATGTTATTCTCTAACAATCAAATCGGATAAGCCTTTGAATGCCAGTTCGGATCATTTACACAAGCACAACGTAGAGAGACTTTATATGTATTCTACTAATTATGGAAACGATTTGAAATACCTTACCTGCATTGAAAATCCATTTGAATTCAACTAAATGCTTAATGTTGGAAAGAACAAACTTTCATTTCTTTGACTGAATTTGAATTGAATGTCCTTCCATACTTCACTTTCAAAATCAATTGACATATCTTTGGGGTCCATTAAAAAAGATATCTTTATTGCTGAACGTTGAAAACTAATTACCAATATTACAATTCTGATCATCAGAAGGCATCTCTTTGAAAATATTCTATATTTAATGCTGCTGTTTTGCGTTTTCTATTAATCTTGTACAGTAAAGGATTAATAATATTAGACTTGAAAAGATGAATATATTTGAATATTGACTTTCAATATTTGACTTCCATATTTAAAAATTAATCAAAGAAATAGAAACTTATTTTAATTACGAAATCCTACGTTCGAGTTAATTTATTAATGAGTGAAATTAGGCAGATGACACACAAATGGAACTTCACTGGATGTTTCATTGCACCAAATGGGGTTTTAAGATATACCTCTAATATTCATCTTACTCAGACTAACAATGTTTTATAAATTCAAATATGTAAACTATTAAGTTGTTCTTCTCATTACTGTGTTTAAAGTGTTGTTATAATAAACTAAGATTTAGCTTTATTAAAAATGGAATGAACTGAATGTTTTTTTAGCAATCTCCGTTTTATTCAGCTACGGCAACTTGGACAGATCAAGAGATTAATTACCAATGGCTAAAACTTTTTGGTCCGACTGAATATAAAACTGGCATTTCACGAATCGCATTCCTTATGATATTTTCCAAGCATTATTTAGGTTTTATTTTTAAATCTTGTATCATTTATATTATCTAATATTATAATACCTTTTGCATCTCTTACTTATAGGTTTTTCGAAATAAAAATTTGATTTGTTATATTATTTATTGCGGATTATTTTTTACTATAGATTACTTTTTCCTTTTTAAATTTTAAATTATATTCTACTGTCGTCACAATGAGAGATAAGCGCGATGCCAGTTTCATTTTGGCATATATCAAGTATGTTACTGGAAGAAAAGGAACTTGTTAGTATAGAAACAGCTTATCAGTTGTATGTTTAACAGTACGAGTAGTTATGTTTACCATATGGATGCGAAGTTAAGTGATTTCATATTTGAAATCTATAAATCATGTTAATCCCTACTGTTCTGTTTTGATTATAAAAACATAATACTCTCAGTATAATATTCTCTAATACTATAACATTCTGTACAAAATTAAATTAATAATATTATACTTAATAAATTTTCTTAAATATGTTTAAAATGTCTGAGCGGAGCTGTCTGAACTCAGATGATTTGATGTCAAATCTTTAACTTCTATTCCCGTAAAATTTCAAGAAATATCAAACCCACAAGGGAGTGGAATACACATTACAAAGAAAAACTTTGGTACCGTTCTATTAAAAAGTATCCGAACAAATTGTATGGCTCATAATATATAACTTTGCACCAGAATATCTTTTATTAGGCATCCTTTAAGACGGTTTTTATTCTTTTTATTTATTTTTTAAAATTTTGATTGTTAAAAATACCTACAGAATCGTAAAAAGATTAATTTTTAGGGGACATTTAATTTAAAACAATTATGCATATTTATTTCTCGATGCAATAAACAAGACTTTCTTTTCATTAGGTGAATAATTGAGCATCAAATTATTTTTCAGAAATGCAATGGCTTAAAATCAAGCAAAATATTCCACTTGATTCATTAATGTATCTTTTTAATACATGTCAATTACTTTAACATCGCTCTTGTCTTCATGTTTGTTTTCCTTTTATCTTCATATCTTTAGAAATGTAGTTAAATTTTTCATCTTTTAAACAATTCCTCATACTTAGAGTGCTACAAATTTCAATATTTAAAAGTAAATATAAATAAAAAAAATATATACCAATATAAATAAAGTAAACAAATGGATAATTTAAATACTTAGGAATGTAGAAAATAAACAATTTTTTTATATTTATCGCATTTCATAAGTTGATTCGATAAAAGAGAAAAACACGCATTTTAATATTGAGGATTTTTTTAATTGATTTTATGAGCATTTCATGTGTTGAAAACGTATATGGCGTTAGTTTTTGTCCATTAGTTCTAGTTTATAAAAGATGGCAGATGCGTTATTCACTTTAGTACATTAAGAAAGATATACGATACAAATAATAAATTCAAAAACGTATTCCTTAATGCGGTTTGTAAAACCTTTTAATCAATTTAAAAGTACAAAGTAACACTCTTATAAATCTAAGATAGCTTAATTAAAATTAAAAATGAAAATAATCTCATTTGAGCAAAAGAAAAATGAATTTTGTTCCCTTAAGAAAACTTGCTTTGCTTGACATTCATGAATAAGTTTTTCCTCCCACAATTGCTTTGAAGATCTAACCTATCACCATATGAGTGTCTTGTCTACTTTGTATAGGTCTTTCATTTTCTTTATGCCTTGATGAAATCATTCGCCTTTTCTTCACGACTATGTGAAAAATTTCAAGGAAACGATTTAAATGGCTGCGCAAGAAATGAACCTTTACTCTTATATTACAACCAAGGTCTTTGAAATTTCTGGTTAAATCTTAGTTTAGTGTTCCCCGAATTTGTGAACCAAAGAAGCAAACGGAATAATTTCCCTAATACTAATTTGTTTACAATTTTTTCGCTTATTGAGTTGTACATTTACTACAGTAATTTAGAAAGAAATGAAAATTAAAAATTATAGACAAATAAATATCTATTAAAGACTTTAATTAAATGGCGTGTTATGACTCAGAGCATTATTACTGCCAATAAAACTTCCAATGTTATTTTTAAAGTGAACTATGAATAGATAATATTTATCCTTTTGCAATTTCTATCGAATTATGTTTATATAATTAAAATAGTCTGTTTACGAATTTTGTCAGAACAGAAAAGGAAAATAAATAAATAAAACATCTGATCGAGCTTTTTGAATCGTTTGGATTTATTTTACAGTTTTTCATTTTAATATTATTTTATCATTCTAAAGGAATTCTCTGTGATTTGTTGTTCTTTTCGGGGTTCCCCGTGATTATTCGGTGAATCTGCGAGTGTTTAATTCAATATCTGGTGACTAGGATAATCAGAAATATTATGATCATAAATGTTATAAGGGATATTGTACTTGTGAGTTCGATGTCATAATTTCTAAATACATATAGCGACGAAACAACGTTTGTATCAAAAAAATTTCTGCATCTTTTTTTTTTTTTTTTTTTTTTTTTTTTGTAGTGGAAATTATTCTTTGCTGAAATGAATAATTAATTTCACCGAGTAAGAGTATTTATTCGTTGAAATTTCTCTTGAAAATAAAAATCAATCTCTAGCTGCGAAACTATTATGAACTGTTCTTGTTATTCTCAGAATCCTTATGTTTAATGAGCAAGCGAAGTTACTAGATTCCTGCTCCCTCTGCTAGTGAAGCCGTAGTATGTTTTTCATTTAAGTTTAAAAAAATTTTCTGGGACCTTCTTCAGATGCCGAAGGTATCGCCTGTTCGAATTTTTATTGTCTAAAATACATACCGACGCAGCCGATTTGCAAAAGTCCGTTATTTCAGAATACAAAGTAGATTCAGCAATTATGACCCATACAAGCTCAAAAAGAAGCGTTCTTAGATAAAACAACCGGGATCAATTAATCTCCCAATTTTAATACAAATGGTGGGTAACTGTAACTGTTTCACAGTACTGTGTATATAGTTAGACATTTTGTTGCCTCCTTGGTGAAATAAGGAGCCAACAAAATGGCTAACTAACCTAAATAAAAATAAAATGCAACCTTATTCAGAAATTTCTTGACAAAATATTTCAACGCCTTCCGCTCTACATTTTTCATGAAATCCACGAAATGAAGATCTTTAACGAGATGTAGATCCAATTGTTTGCATAAGGCATAAAGTTAATTTCATTCGAAAGCCACAAAAGTCGAATCTGTTTGCTAAATTGATTATTTTATTCTTTCCTACCTTTTGCATTGTAATTATTTTGAACTGAAAAAATTTTATATGAATGTCTAATCATTAATCTCAACTCTGTTTCAAAGATCTGTTTTATTTCCTGTTTCTTTTTATCGATATTGTTCTTAAAATCAATAAATTACAACAACAACCTACCTTTCTCGTCGCACACACACAAAAAAAGGTTGAAAGTGACAATATTTCGAGACATTATTTCTCTACTTTTTAGAAATTCAGTACGTCGAAACTACTGAATAGAAATGATTGAAATTTTACACATCTATTGCCTTTTTGGTTTGTATGAAAGGTTTTATACTTTTCAAAACTTTTTAACACGGAAATTTATTAATTAATCAAAACTGTATAGTAATAATTTACAATAAAAAACTTGAATTTGTTTTATTTCTATTATGTAGCATTTTAAATTAAAGTAAAAATTGATGTAAATGGTTTATTATATCTTTAGATACGTCGAAAAAACAGCAGCTTTTATTTAATATCTGGTTAACCGATAATATATTTCCCCCTTTTTTTGAAACTACTTAATTTAATACGAATTATTCAAATTTATATTCCAATATAGATATTGCCATTTAAAAAAAATAGAGTAAGGACGAGATTTAATATGATAATATGCATTAACAAATGTAGATAATTTTTCTACAGTGATAGAAAGTATTGGTTTTAATTGCCGATAATGAGCCCCTCAACAACATTCAGCATCCAAGAGATTTTATGATGGTCTGCACAAAGGAATTATTGAATGAGGATAAAACGCATGAGTTTTAGTGAGATATGAAGCCAGTTTATTCTTCCTCTGATTGATTTTAGTTGAAGAGAATTCACGAAGTATTGTTCACTGTCGCAGTTGATAAAAGAAAAAATTATTTCTAAAAACGATAAATTTCAAAAATACGTAAAATCGATGAATTCACTACTTAAAAGATTTTTTCAAATATTTTCAATTATTTGGTTCCAAATATTATTCTTAAAGTTTATTTCACACAAAACAATATTTAAAGATATCGTGTATTTCGATATTGTTTATGTTAATAAATTTTAAAACATTTAAATAAATAGTGTTTAAATATATAAAAGAAAAATTGTACATAATTGCTAAGTAATTTTTAATATGTTTATGAAAAGAAGGAGATAGAATTTTTAGAGCCGCACATTGGAGTGAATAACTATTTTTGAGGCATAAAAATATTACCGTTTTATTTTAAGAGGAAAAGCAAAAATCCACATGATTTGTTAAGAATATATATTTTAAGAGATAGCAGTTTTCAAATGTAACTAAACGGCAACTATTCATCTTTGTATATTTGGAATATTCGTCATGTGTTTGAATCAAGAAAAAAAAATATTTCTTATTGTATGAAAAAACACATAATGAATTGTGAAATACAGAATTTATAACAAAATTATTAACCAGCTAAGGTACGTTGTTTTAATTTTTAGAGCTTAAAATTTGGAGTCAAATGGCTTACAATACCATCCAAAAGACGTACTCCAATTATTAATTAAATATTACTATACTAAATTATGTAGTTAGACCTTCGAAATAAAGCGAAAATCGAAAATAAATTGAAAATAAGACGGTGGAAAAGCTCTGTTATGTAACTGAGTGAAGTTAAATAAGCTGGTGTGGTGTTTTTGATTTTAATAATAAAATTTTCGAGAAAGGGAATCATCTTGTACAAAAATCGATTAAAGCCAAAATATTACTTAAATTTGATTAGAAAAGCTCGGACATAAAATGTTTGCTATGGTT
This sequence comes from Argiope bruennichi, assembly GCF_947563725.1. Classification (NCBI taxonomy): domain Eukaryota; kingdom Metazoa; phylum Arthropoda; class Arachnida; order Araneae; family Araneidae; genus Argiope; species Argiope bruennichi. Next base: position 2,121,962 of record NC_079163.1, on the reverse strand, counting down.
ATCTTCACTTGAAGTTGGCTTTCTCAGGTCCAGATTTAGTCTTATTTTGTGAACTAAACAAATGGATTAACCGTCTTTTCATCAATCTATTTTAATCGATAAAACATAAAGAGATTAAACTTGTTTAGATGTTAAGCCTATCTTTTGCACTCGAAATAATACTTTCCCCTGAGAATGTTTTTAACATTCATAGTACAGGGTTGTCGAAATTAAATTTTCGTTACTCGCAGAGCCCTGGAGGCCGTTCTACTGTTCCAAAGAGAAAAATATTTTGACAGTAGACGCTTTAGAGGATGCACTCTAGATTTCTGAAATAACAAAAATTAGTTTAAAAAATAACCAGTAAATGGTGCTACTATTTATTCGGTGAAGAAAAGACAAACTGCGATCCCGAAACAATGAATGCTATTTATTAAAAAATACATCTCTCTCTAAATGACATACTGAACTAAGCATGGAAATCAGTGCTATACTAAAACATGTTCACCATGTGAAACACCATTTCCAACAAAGCACTCCATTCTAAAATTCGTGCTTTCTACCGTTGGACGGATACAATCAACATAGATATTCTGAATATGGCGGAGAATACTGTTTTCAAATGCAACAAAATTATTAAACGCTCGCGGTAAACATTGTCTTTCAAAAAAAAAAATCATACCAGAATTGCAATGCGTGGGATCGGGTGATCGTGGAGCCCAAGCTAATGGGAAATATCGATTGATTATTCACGGCTGTGTAAATGCTCGTTCAACAATTGTTGGACTGATATTGTGATGTGAGGTAGGGCTCCATCTTGCATGCATACGGTTTCTTGTAGGCAACCTTGTTGCTGAAGAGTTGGAATTACGTATATCTACAACATGTCAAGATAGCGTTACCAATTAAAGAACAGGTAGTAAGATTTTGTGGGTTCACTCATTCAAAAAAATATGGTGCGAAAACGAATGAAGCATTAAACCCGCATCACGCGATCACTTTTGTATCATGCAGCCTTTAGCGTGCACTGCGAGGTGTATTTCTGTAGCCCATATTCCAAAATTATGGATATTAACCTGTCCATTAAGTTGGAAGTGTGCTTCGTGCACAAAATGCTCCATGGCCATGAATCATCAACCGTCATTCTCGCTAGAAGGTTTTGCGATTGTCTGGGTAGTGTTTCAATTGCCAAGCACTTGAATCTTGTACGGGTAGAATTTCTGAATTCTAAGCGATATGCTGGATAGTGGAAGAAGGCATGTCAAGAGTACATGAAATCGTCGGTATGGCAGTTATGTGAAACTTTCTTCCACGACCGCTATAGCAATATCGTCTACAACGACGAAACTCTCTCACAGCTGTCGCTTTATTCTCACCGCTGAGATAGTACAGTTTCATTAACAGTGCTCTTTTTGGCAACGTGGGCATTCCCCAATGCTCATCTTACTGTGGCACGAACATCTTCCTTTCATCTTGCGTGACATTTTCATAAGTTGCTGAAATGTGGGACCCGCAGCGTCATCTGTTATCGATTTTTCAAACATTTTTTCCCCCCATTTAAGAAATCCCGAGAGTATCCTTTTAAGTGTCTGTTGTCCAAATATTTTTCTCTTCGGACAAGTAAAATGGCCTCCAGGGCCCTTTGAGTAGCGGAAGTTTACTTTTGATAACACTGTATTTTGAAAAGGATATTTTTGGGGGATACAATCTGGGTTTTCAATATTTTTTTCATAGTTCATTTGTAATTAAATATAACAATTGCAATGAAATCTTGAAATCAGTACTTTCTAAAATTCAGTACGTGATGGTACCAAACATATATAATCAAAATTTTATTAAATCAATGAATTAACTGATAATTATCCAGCTGAGGAGCTGTGTGCAGTATTGCTTCTTTAAAGGTTCTGTCTAACAATAGCTTTATTCAAGAAATATCATATTACACTGGAGAGGAATTCGAAACGAAATAAGCGTATCCCTCTCCCCCAATATTTCCATCCTCAAAGGCAAAATGTTGCTCCAAACTAAATTCTCTGATCCCGATTTTATTTTTCGAAATCTATTCTCGGACAAACAAAAAAAGTTGTTACCTTTTCTTTCATACTCTCTAATGAAGATATATCTCTCTAAGCCAGATGCAAAATTGTGGATCTTAGTCAATGCTGTGAAGGCCATAAGCTCAGATTTTTATTTTCTGAATCCCTTATATGAGAGTGTGTACTTTATAGTATTGTTAAGAAAATCGATACATGTTTATTAATTAAATGATATTCATGGTCAAAATTACGAAATTTCTTTCTGTGGCTTTAGTTTAGCATTTTTACTGAATGTTATACGATCTTTGTCGATTTTCTGGCAATTGCTAGCCAAGCAGCAAAAGATCATCGGCCAATCATCGCCCCACTAAACGAGCGAGGTTGGGGCAAAATTGCCTCTGATCTCGCCCCGACAATCGTCATGTTCCCCAGCGGGACGTCGCTCGATGATCATCGCGGCTTGTTTCCGCCGAATTTGCCGATCTTTTCCCGACCGGTATTATCACGAGCGACTTTATACCAAACATTTCGTGATGTGTGGGCGACCCAATACCAATCATTTTCCCATGTATTTTAGTAATGGGTGACCAAATACCAATCATTAGGCGATTTATTTCTGAACACTTGTCAGCGCCAAATTGAAATATTAGTTTATTAGTTATTCAGTTTTCTTAAACTCTATAAATTAGTGTCATAATATTTAAATTTATCGTACATTCAAAATTTTGTCAAACGACTGAAAATAAGAAATATTTTAAGTAATTTACGTTTCTTTTTTACTTATGTATAATTTTGTTTGTTACTTATTTTGATAAATTTAAAATTCCATAAAACACTTACTTTTGATAGAACGACATTTTTCATTATTTTAATTTTAACTTTTCTTCAACTTTTTAAACTATTATTATAAAATATATTTTACCACAATCTAACCCTATAAATTTTTAAATGACATTTTTTTATATTGCTGTTTACGAAAGAAAAATGTTACAATTATCTGAAATAATTTTTTTAAATTTTTAAGTTGAACATCTGCACGTCTATTTCTATATAAGATTTATTTCCTTCATTTATATTTCCTATTTATTTTCATTGTTTAATGCACGGGAAAAAAATGTTAACATAATCATAGTTTCAATTGTATAATTAATCAGTATAATTTTACTAATATATATATATATATACAGGGAGCGGCATAAATTCGTGCAAAACTTCAAAAAATCATAATAAAAAAAGTAACTCTCGAAAAAATTGCGGTTTGCGGGTATATGTTCAGAGAGCCTTTGGATTTTGTTATTTCCATTTAAAAAAGTGTATTTAGAAAGTGACCGATAGATGGCGCTCACACGTCATACCGAGACGGTTTATGTAAATCAGGAAAACAGAGCACAATAACATTATAGTACATTTTATTTAGATCAAAAGATGCTCAACATGACCGCCACCACAAGGTATTAAGAAAGTGAGGTTTGTAAGATGTCGGCATCGATGACACCAACGACCAATTGAATGGCATTTTTCAGTTCCATCAAAGTGGCAGGAGAGCTCCGATAGACACGAGACTTTAGGTATCCCCACAACCAAAAGTCCGCTGGAGAAAAATCTGACAATCGTGAGGGCCACTCATTCTTACATCCTCGGTTTATCTCTCTGTTCTCAGTGAATGTGTCTAGGAGGAATGTCTTAACGGAACTAGCAACGTGGGGCGGGGCACCATCCTGCATGAAGGTGACGGGAGATAATGCACGTCTTTGCTGCAAAGCAGGCATAACGTGGTCATGCAAAAGCTTAAGATAGCGTTCTGCAGTGACGGAACAGGTTTTCCAACCGGATACAGGACAACGCTCTTCAAAAAAGAAAGGGCCTTGAATAAAGGACGCAGTCAAACCACACGAAACAGTCACATGCGGAGAATTTAGTGGTTTGGTCGTGTACGCACGAGGGTTTGATGTCGCCCAGATACGACTCTTTTGCGTATTGACGTCACCTTGCAATGAAAAGTGGGATTCATCTGTCCACATGATGTTTAGTAACCATTATGGGTCACGTTGCAGTCTTGTCTTTTCTAGGAATCTGCTGGCAACAACTGGTGAAATGACTCTATCTTGTACGGATGCAGTTTCAACATTTCGTGCAGAATGCGTCGAATCGACCTTTCCGGAATTCCTGTTACTTTACCTGCTTCACGCGCACTGCAACTCCCCATTGAAGTCTCGGCTGCCGCATTTCTCATGACCCTTTGGATAACAGGGACACGGCCAGCGCTGACGGATAGTATGCCACTTCGTGGACGATAATCTAATCTTCTCGTTTCCTCAAAACGGCGAACTGAATTCATCATCCCATTCAATGAAATTGGATTTTTCTTCGCCTTAATTCCTTTCACCGTCCGTAGCTGTCTTAATGCTTTAGTCGCGGACTCACCGTTCTTATAGAACAGTTTAACTACTAATGCTCGATCCGGTAGCGATAGCATGCTACTGGCGTCGAATGACAGATCCATTTCCAGCCTTGTGTTTTATAGTTATGTTGATTTGCATAAACCATCTCGGTATGACGTGTGAGCGCCATCTATCGGTCATTTTCTAAATACACTTTTTTTAATGGAATTAACAAAATCCAAAGGCTCTCAGAACATATTCTCGAAAACAGCAATTTTTTTCGTGCATTACTTTTTTTATTATGATTTTTTGAATTTTGCACGAATTTATGCCACACCCGGTATATATATGTGTGTGTGTGGTGTAGGGAGCGTCATCACTCAACAGCCAATAAGAAGCTATCTGATTCCCACCCTTAAAAATGTATTCAGAACTGTAATACCTATGTAAAGCGGCTGAGACGTTCGTCCGGTTCATTAAATTCGTTTATGTTAAATTATTGTGTGATTCTTGTAATATGAGCCATCTCTAAGCATTAATCTTAACCGGGCTTTCTCCTAGGGCCCGTGAGAGATATTTGATTTGATACATAATCCGATTAGTAGAGGCCTGTTTTTCGAGCCAGAGTTAACATGTCTCTACATGTGGGGGCTCGGCCGGGATGCAGTGACCTCGGGAATAGAAAAATAATCTTCGATCCGATAAGAATCCGGAAATTTCACCAGTGGTTTTCGTCAAATTATCTTCGGATCGAAAGTGGCCGACAAAATTGTTCAAGTAAATCTTCGGTTCGGCAGTGGCCGGCAAATTGTTAAGTTCCTTCAGAATATTATATCAACGGATATAATTGAAGAAGAACAGGTAGGAGAATTTTCTATATCATTTTGAATAAAGAATCTTGCAAGCATTTATTTTAAAATTTGCATATTTGAGAATGACTTTTTCAAGAAAAAGAAACTGTTTGAATGCGTTTAATTTAGAAATTTCTGTTTTGAAGAAATATTTTCGTTGTTATTATTATCGTTATTATATTAGCATAGCATTTGTTATTAGGAAAAATAAAGGCATATTGAAAATGTTTAAAAATACAAAAATGAAATATTTAATTATTGTCACTGAAGCAATAGGTGAGGTAGTTCCGGAAAAAACAAATATTGTGCAGCTTAAATAAATTATAGAAAATAGCCAAGCGACTAAAGATGATTTGGAATTTGTTAAAGACATTATCATCTCAACTGCAGAAAAACGCGGAAAAATAGAGGCCGAACGAGCGCGAGAAGAGGCCGAAAGAGCGCGTGAAGTATCAGAACAATAGGAAAGACAATTTGAATTAGAAAAATTAAAACTTACTTTAGCTCATGAAGAAAGTATGAGAAACGTTCAAGCGACCGGACGAGCCTCCTCCAGAAAGTCATGCGGAGTCCATCGAGCAAATAATTAAAAGTTCCCGCACATTGACAACGCCAATACCAACTAAATCAGAAAATTTCAATTTGTTTTTCAATATTTGGGAACGTGCTTTCGAAACAAAACAGGTTAAAACTGAATACAAAGTCAAAGTCTTTCTAAATTTGTTAGGCGAGAAATGACGACATGTTTTGTTATACACGAACGAAAGCGAAATAAAAGATTATGACGAAATCAAAAGAATAGTGTTAAGAGAATTCCAACCATCTGCTAAAGAATGTTGGAATAACTTTCAAGCAGCCAAAAGATTTAAAGGAGAAAACCACGTGCAATTCGTTTCAAGATTAAAAGCGAATTTAGATTATTATTTAGAACTAAGAAAAGTGAAAGATTTGCGACCCTTTGTGAACTAATTGTAACCGATAAATTGACCAGCACCCTTGAAAAGGACACATCCGAGCACATTTTGATCAAACAAGGCTCAGACTGGTTAAAACCGCTGACGTTAGCAAAAGAAATAGACATATACTTCCGCGCAAGAAAGAAAAGTTTGTTTTGGGAAGAGAACAGAAATACACATGACCACAGCTCAAAGTCGCGGGTCAATAATTCCCGCCAAAATAACGGTCATGTACAAGATGGAAATATTGATAGAAAAACTTGTTTTAAATGTAATTCTCCATCGGATTTAATAAAATTCTGTCCCCAAAATGTTGATGCTAGACAACATAACAATCAGGGAAGATGCCATAACTCAAATCCTGTAAACTTCATGTTTAAATCAAATGAAATTCCACAAGAGTTAATAATCTCTGAGTTGGAATACGTAGATATTATTGTAAACGATGTTCCTATTAAAGCTTAGGTTGATAGCGGAAGCGTATTAATGATTATTAATCCAAATTTTGTAAAGAAATTAAATTATGTAGGCCGTAGCACAAAAATTAAATTAGCGAACAGTTCAATGGTCAGTCTTCCGTTAGTGGCGATAAAAGTTGTCATGTTGATATTAGTCATGTTGATAAAAAATCAGAAGCGAAAACAGTTTTAGCAGCTGCAGATACAAATATTTCTTTTAAATATATTATACCATCTAATAGCTATTTAGATCTTAAAAATACTTTTTCCAATAAAAATCCTAAAACTGAATGCTTTTCTGAAAATAAATCCGAGAGTGAGTCATCAAGTGAAAAAGAATACCAACGTTGCATTATTCCTTCTGATGGTACTGGAAACGAATCGAATAAATTTATCCGTGAGAATAAAAAAGAAGCAAAACATATTTCTTCTCATTCTGCTTGTTGTATAAAAAATGATAATAATTCAACTTCTCTTTTAAATTAAAATAAAAGTATTACTACTTGTTCGAAAAGAAATGCTGACTCTGAATTTTATTTACAGAATAATGATATATCTTTGAATAAAGATAAATTTGTCGATGTTAATTTAATAACTGATACTTGTTTTGAAAAGAGTCTTTCTGATGTAAATTCTGAATTGTTAGTGAAGGAAGTATGCACAAATATTTTAAATGTTTATTCTGAAAATGATTTTGATATAGGGTATTTATCTGATAAAAATATGAAAGATCATGTAATTAATTTAATTTCAAATTACTCTCCAAATAAAATCCGTACTACAGATTTGCAAATGTCTATTATTTTATGACATCCTTATGACCTCACCGGTTTGTAGACTTGCTCCCATAGAAAAATAACAAGTTACAAAACAAATCGAGGAATGGCTTGCCCAGGATATCATTGAAAAAAGCTATTCTGATTATGCGTCTCCAATTGTCTTAGTGAAACGTAAAAATCGCGAACCAAGACTGTGTATTGATTTCCGTTCTTTGAACAAACAAACAAAAAAAACAATCAAAGATAAATTTCCTCTACCAAATATAGAAGATATTTTTGATAAGTTACACTCAGGCAAAATTTTTTCCACATTAGATCTCAAAAATGCTTACTTTCATATTGATTTGACTCCAGGCAGCAGAAAGTACACGGCTCTTATCAGCCATGAAGGATTATTTCAGTTTAAAAAATGTTGTTTCAGACTTACGAATGCACCTGCTATGTTTCAACATTACATTCAAGTAATTTTTCAGAATTAATACATGACGGAACATTAATTGTTTACTTGGATGATATTATCATCCCCTCTCAAATCATTCCCGAAGGTATTGAAAAATTGGAACGCGTCTTACACATAGCCTCTGAATGAAAAACAAATCCAAAGTTTCTTGGGCTTAACGGAATATTTTCGGAAGTACATTAAAGATTTTATTTTAATAGCTAGACTTCTAAACAATTTACTTAGAAACAATGTAACATTTGAATTCGGTCCCCCTAAAATAAAAGCGTTTGAGACACTTAAAAGAGCTTTATCGCAAGATCCAGTTTTACATCTGCACAAACCAAGTTCTAAACTGGAACTCCATACAGATGCTTCCAAATTAGATTACGGTGGAGTACTTTATCAAGCTGACGGCGATGATAATTTACATCCCATAGCTTATATGAGTAAAAAAACAACACCTCAGGAAGAAAATTTATCGAGCTATGAACTAGAAGTTTTAGCTGTTATAAAAGCATTAACAAAATTCCGTACTTACATTTTAGGAACTAAAATTAAAATTGTCACTGACTGCTCTGCGTTCCAACAGACTATTACTAAAAAAGAATTAATTCCTAAAATGGCGCGTTGGGTTTTATTCCTCGAAGATTTTGATTATGAGATAGTACATCGCACAGGTTGCCAAATGCGTCACGTTGATTCACTTAGAAGATATCCAACAGTCATGACTGCACTTTGTGATGATTTAACAGCGCGAGTGCAAGTAGTATATATGTCAGATTAATACATAAAAAAATTGAAAGAACTATGTAAAGATAACAACCAAGTTGATTTCGTGGTACAAAATAACATTTTGTATAAATGTCAGAACAACCGTCGTTTGCTTGTAATACCTGAACTAATGAAACTTGAAATAATTAAGAACGAGCATTCAAAAGGGCACTTCGCCGTGGAGAAAACTAAAAACATTATTGAACTTGACTATTTTTCCCCAAATATTCAAAAAAGTATTGAATCGGTAATACAGAACTGTTTCGAATGCATCCTAGTCAACCGAAAGCGTGGTAAACCTGAGAGTTCTTACATCCGATTCCGAAGGAAAACTTTCCTCTAAGTACTAACCATGTTGACTTTATTGGACCCTTAGTGTCAACCAAGAAAAATTACAATTATATTCTCAGCGTAATAGGAATTAACAAACTATTGCGTGAATCAAAATATAAATCACATTCAAATTACCACAAGAATACCTCGAGGAAATGGACAGGTGGAAAGGGTTCATGGACCTCTTATGCTCCTGCTTGCCAAACTTTCCATCAATGATCCCACGAAGTGGTGCACTCATGTTGTAGCAGCACAACGTGCATTTAATTCTACTGCTATTTAACTTACTGCTTTCGAACTCATGATCGGGGTGCAAATGAGGCATAAAAATGACGAGAAAATTCTCGACATCCTACAGGAAGAATATGAGCAATTGGTCATCGACAGCCGCGAAGACATTCGTGAAGAAGCGCGACAGAACGTCTTGCGCCTTCAAGAAGAGAATAAAAGAGCTTACAACAATCATAGGAAGAAAGCTACTCAATATAATCCAGGTGACTTAGTGGCCATACAATGGACCCAATTTGGCATTGTTTTGAAGCTTCGCCCGAAGTTCCATGGTCCCTATCGCATCACAGCCAAGAAGCCACACGAGAGGTACCTAATGGAGAAAGTGAGAATCCATGAAGGCCCCAACCATACCTCTACAGCAACAGATTATATGAAGCCTTGGTCTACAACTTCATACTTTTTTTCCCTGTTTTGTAAAAGATTTTCCTGTTTTTGGAGATAGGAAAAATATACGCAAAACAATTTATTTATAAAGACTTCATTAAATAATATTTTACAAATACAAAGTAAAATGATAATATACTTCAAATTTTCGACTGAATTTTCAGTAATGAGTATACCCAAGCAGCATCCTGAAACTGATTCATGGCTTACAAGAATAAATAATATTGTCACAAAATCATTTATAACAAAATTTATTTAAATTTTATTTACAATATTTGTAATACTAGAAGAATTTGAAATTTCTAAAAATCCACACTCATTTATATAAATATTATATATATGTATAACTGAATCATCTGTTACATATAAAGAATTATACATAAACAATTATTTAGGTTCACTTTTCCTTTTTGATCAGATTTGATGAACCTAGAAAACAATTGCAATAATGACAGAGCTTTCACTTCTTTTAAATAAATAAAATATTTGTTGACATTTGGAGATAGTAATTAACGAGCAAAAGTCTTACAGAACTTCGTAAGCATGATAATGTTTTCATTCTGATATTGGACTGTGTAGGCAAATTTTATAATAATGTTTAGGATAATAGAGAAAAACAAAAATAACTCAAACTAGAGGGAGTACAATTTATATTACTATTTTATGAAATGTGAAATAATTAGAAACTATTCATATAAGAGTACTCAAAACGCCAACAAAATCTCAAGTTTTAAAGAAATTTTTGTTTCAAAGGTCTTTTTTAGCCTCATGTCAAAATAAAAATAACTACACGAATGTTATTGCAATACCAAAATATAAGAATGTTATTTAATGCTATTTAATACTTCTTTCATTTGAACATTTGAAATTGTGAACAAAAAGAAAGAAATGGTTAACGAAAAATAAAATTAATTAAGCAAACTAGAATAAAAATCACTTGAATTATTATTCTGAAAAAATAATGAGGGTGCCATTAAAAATTTATTCAACATATAAAAAGAAAAATGAAAGTTGTACAAAACAAAATTTATGCCTTTTTTATAAAGTGGAAAATGTTTTCAAATAAAATAAAAAATCGGAAATTAAAATTAACCTATTTGTTGCAATTTGATAGGCTTGAATGACATTTGTAAATGCATTTCATTATATTTTTCATGCAAAGACATTTCATATTTTGGCACTTTGTTTAATACGTACATTTGACAAAACCTTGGCTGCTTCCACTGGGCTGAGCAATTGCAACTAACCGGAGAGGAATTTCGTGCTCTGGAATATCTTTAATTTTAAGCAAGTTCTTAAGACATAAAGTGAATTGAGATCTCGCATATAATTGTTTTAAATTTCCTTCTGAAGTTCCAAGTCGGTAGAAATCATACTCTATCATTTACATTATAACTCTCAATATATTGTGTAAATCATTTTGCCCCTTGTCGACTTCAGGAATAGGAACTCGCACACAAAGAAACAGTGAGGAATTTTTCTTTTCCTTGTATTTCCTGATTTGCTTTACCACCAATTGCATTTTCAGTTTTGAAATAAAAGGTGCACAAAATTTCTATTAATTGAATCGTAGATATATTTTATACTCTGCCGGGTTGTCATTTGGCATTCTATAGAATGCTTAGAAAATATGAATTTTTTCATACATTGCCAGCCAATTTTAGACGTTATATTCAATGTCCAGGCGTTCTATAAAATGTTGGATTTCATACTTTTCCAGTAATGCAGATAAAGTATTATAGATATATTTTTCTTCAGGTTCACTTTCTCTTTATGATCAGATTTGTTGAACCTACAAAACATATCTTTTAATTAGAATAATGTTTGAGCTTTCAATTCCTTTAAAAGTACAATAAAATATTTGTTGACAATTGGAGATGTGTAATCAACGAGCAAAAGTCTTATGGAACTTCATTAGCATGACAATGTTTTTGATGTGATAATGGACTGTGTAGGCAAATTTTATAAATAATTTTTAGGATAATATAGAAAAATAAAAATAATTCAAATTAATAGGAGTAAAATTTATGTTATTATTTTATAAAATATGAAATAATTAGAAACTATTCATATAAGAGCATTCAAAAATGCCTACATAATCAAAAGTTTTAAAGAATTTCTTTTATAAATTAAAATTGTTTTAAAATTGCTTATATGCACGTGGAGTAAAGATTAAAAATTTGAATAAAACGAACTGAATAAAATAAAGGAGAAAAAAAGATTTAATGTCAACATTATATAAAAATGATCAGCTTACGCAATTTCCAGAAGCTGTGTGTTTCTTATGTCTTTATATATATATTTTGTTACAAACCTATAATTTTTGCTTCCCAGTACGAATCGTGTCATCGTAAGAAAGACCCTTTTACGATCAGCCCTGTGGGTGCTGATCAGATGCCGCGTCAATGATCTCAGAGCTTGGCGACAAACGTGATGACCATTTGGCGAATTGGCAACGAATTTGACGACTTTGGCGACAAAATAGATAATGCTGGAAACTTCGAGCATTTTAACGATCATCGAATAGAAACTGAGATACGACCAGAACCTTCTCGCTCCGCCTCCAGGGAACTATAAAAAGCCGGCCGGCTGTCTCCAGCTGCAATGAATTGGAATTAGAACCGGAATCGAAATTGGAGTCGTACACAAGCAACGAGTCGTCGAGAGGATAGTTTAGCAACGGTGATATAACCCGGCGAAGTGCCAGCGTTATGTGGAGCTCAAGCGAGTGCTGATTTCAGCTGTGTGCCGAATCCTTGTGTTTATTGCGGAAGTAGCATCGAGCCCTCTGAGGGGTAGCCAGTTGTGTAGCAGTTTGTCGGCAGCTTAATACAACTAAAGTGAGGAGACAGTGGAGAATTGTAGCCGTATGGAGAGACCTACGTGAGCGTAGAGTGAATCTACGAAGATTCCCTCTCCTGCTGAATTTTGTTTGGCCGCTTTATGTGCTGTGGCTGTTATTACTACCGTTTACGACTTGTAAGCTCCTGTTTGTTGTAGTGTGCTGCTGTGTATAAGTCGTCTCTGTGTTCGTGTTAAATAAACGTCGTCGTTGTTTGTTACAAAAGGACTGTTTATTTCTACATCGACCATCAAATCTAGAAAAGAACCCCGCGACGGAAGTGATAAATCCGTAACAATATATATATATATATATATATATATATATATATATATATATATATATATATATATATATATATATATATATATATATATATATATATATACACCTCGTTATTCCGGAGCTTTTGTTAATTTCATGATCCTTTGGTTTGATGTTTATCGCTGTACTGAACATATACTGTATTAAAAAAATATTGTAATAATAAAAGACAATTATTATAGATTTATTCAAGTGTGGGTGCTTTTATTCACTGAATAAGAGCAATTAATTGCCAATGGCACCCAATTAATACACAAGTGCCAAAGAATATTTTAAAAGGTATAATATATATTTTTTATATAAAGAGGCATTCTGCCCTGATATTTATGTTTTCTTAAAACATTTCCGACAGTTTCAGGATTTACAGATTTTCTTTTACATTGAATACTCAATTTTATTGCACTAGTTTTTGGATTAACGTGAACCTATTTCACAATCCACCGCTTTTCACATTGATTAAATGCCCTTGGAAACTTTGACCTTTGCTTGTTTCGAACACTATTTGTTTTCTTGAACCTGTGAATGATGTTAAAAACTATAGACTTATTCAATTTCAAGATATGTCCCATATAGGGATTGCAATACCGGACCAAAATTTCAATACCGGTATTCGGTATTTTATAGATCTTAATACCGGGATACCGGTTTTAATACCGGTATTAGAAATTTTAGAAAAAGAAAGAAAACAAGGTGTTTCTTTGTTTTATTTGCCAGTTTTATAAAAGAGTGTAATATCACAAAAAATAATATGGAACTTATAAATTATAACAGTATATAAAGAATCACAAAAAAGTAAAGAAACAACTTATTTATTTAAATCACAAAAAAAAAAATGTAAATATCACTATTCAGTCTGTGGTACTAATACGAATTTTTGAAATATGATCTTAAAAAACATAATGCATCAGTTGTACTGTCATTAAAGCTGAAAAGTAATTTTGTGTAAAAATTACCAGCTGTCGTAAACGCTCTTTCGGCATCTACGTCTAAGTTCTTCAGATAGTGATTTGTGCTGTTCTTTCATGATTGCAACATGAAATTTATTGTTGCATTAGCTGTTAATAAATTAAAATCTCTCCGACATAATGCCTCTATAGTCAGTTTTATTGGAAGTAGAACTGGTATAGTTCTGGATATTAAGACGAATTCACTGTCTGAAAAAATTAATTTGCAGGTTTAAGTTGATTATTGCTTTTTGGATTGGATTTCTAAATTTCAAAAACCGTTCCATCATTAGGAGTAAACTGTTCCAACGTGTTTTAGAATCTAATATTAACATATATTCTGTTTTATTTTCAGTTAGTATACATTTTAGTAATATATCCTTTTTATAGGGGAACGTTTAAATTTCTTAACAATTTTTCGAACTTTATTAATTATAGGAAGCAATTCTTGATGGGTTAATGTATCATCCTCATTAGCAATATCTTCTTCCACAATTACATTGTCATTATCTTCTTTGTCAATATCACTCTCACTCTTACTCTCTTCAATGTCGGAATCCGAAGTTTCTATATCCACAATATTTGGATTCTTCTATTCTTTATTTTTTTGGTATATTTGGTATTTGGTATTTACTCCTAATTGAAATCCATGAGCAAAGCACAATTGCTGATTTGCACCAATCAACTTTCCAAATTTTTTCATAACTGTTGCTCCATGAGTCGTTATAGATACAATATCTTCTTTCAGGGATAATCCATGTTTCGCTAATTTAGATTTAAGCAATTAATTAAGCCATTAATTAGCTAATTAATTTCGCCAGTTGGGGAGACATAAAAACAAAAACGTATACTATTTTGCTATGTTGGCGATCCCTGTGGAGACAATTTAAAATATTTCTAGTAAATACCGAAAAACCGGTATTTAAACTTGTGAATACCGGTATTACGAAATTGTAAAATGGCTCAAAATACCGGTATTCGGTATCCCGGTATACCGGTATTGCAATCCCTAGTCCCATACAACGAAGCGAATTGATTTTACATTTTCCAATAACTTATTACAAGATTTCACACACCAACTTGATATGTCTTTGTTTCTTGCCATTTTTTTCAATAACTATTATATATATATATATATATATATATATATATATATATATATATATATATATAACCAAATCAGTAAAAATACTAAGTCAATATTAGCGTAAAGAATAAATATAGAATCAAAAGGAAGAAACTAAGAATCCGGCCTAAAGACTTTCTCAAGGGTCACCCTCAGGCAGGGATTCAAACAATGGATTTTTTCTGTGATTGGTCTGACTTAGTCTAACAATATTGATCCCTCGTGACCCGAAAATCCCCTGAAATTGAGGCCTTAGAGATAAACCATTTTTTAAAGAAATAAAACAACAAATTACAATCTCCAATTTAAGCGAAAATTATAATAACATAATATAAACTATAAAAGAATACTCACAACCAATTATAGAAACAAAAAGGAAAGAACATACCAGTAGCAGGTAAATTCTCTACAAAAAGGCTTTTATCACGTTTCCTGCGCCCTTACTGCATAAAAACGCCATGTCATTCAAAGCAATAAACAATTGGAATGTCTCAGCGCCATCTATTCAGTTAGTTGATATGTAACATAAAATCTATTTTTAGCCCTTCCAAAAGATTAGTATGAAGTCAATTTCTCTCTTCATCCTAACTCTCCTCCAAACTCTTTTCATCCTATTAAATTATGAGAAAATTAAAGTTTTGAAAATTCTAGAGTTTAGATTAGAATGTTAATTACTAAGCTTAATTATTTAAAGTTGAATTCATCCCGTTAGTTGTAGATACCAACTAATGTTTTATGATTAGAAATATAATTAATTTCACTTTTTGGAGTGATTTCTATCACAATGATCACTTCCACATAATAATCCCCTGTGGGTAGTGGTGGTGCGATAGAACTTCCGTCTGGATATCTACTAAAGCAGGAAGATTGGGATAAATTTATCCAGCCAGCAAATGTCACAAGTCTATAGTTAATACTTGTAGCATTATGGAAGCAGTACAGCATGTCATTGAATGTATAACGTAAGTAATAGCATTCCTAAGAGTTCCCCACAGTTCATTTCGTAGATCGTGGTCGTGACAGTCACAAGAGAAAAAAGATACTCTGGAATATTTTTAGGACTTACCGAAAATCTTGTATATTTTAAGCATGCTTTGCTCGTAGCATTCACCGTCATAACCAGAGGGACTCGTGGATTAATTTTATTTCCTCGATCAAATGGTGGAAAATCATCACTGCTGCTAATGGAATTTATCTGGATTTTCAATTTTTTGTTTTAAATACAGAACATTCAAAATATACCGCTTCATTAAATAGGTTCAATCCAACAAGTTTCTGTAGCTAATTCTAATAGCCCTAATTTTATAGAGATTAATGATTACGCGGAACAAAAGCCTTTTCATTTTAATACCTGCCGAAGACTTCCTTACATTTGTCAGTTCAGTGTGTAGGAATTAAACGTCGCCTTTTCTCAAGTACGCGACACTAGTCCAGGACCTAATGGAACGACGTGCGATATGCAGACTACTTCCCTTTCCAAGCTATTACCTGTTAATTAATAGAATCTGGATTCAGCTAAAGTATCCTTCCCAATGGCACAAGGCTATTCTGATTCCAGTTTTAAAACCGGATAATATCTTCACTGCAGGCCAATTTCTTTGATCAGCTGTTTGAGAAAACTATGGAGCGCATGGTGAATACCCGTCTCATTTTAGGAATGCCCGTCTCAGATAGAAGTCAATCAACGATATGATCCTCGTGGTGAATCGTATTCGCAATGCTATTGTTCAGAGGAACCACCTTGTCTCTGTTTTCTTCGATGTCGAAAAACCGCATGATCATGCATAGTACTATGACATATTTTCTATGCTTTTTAACTTTGGTTTTACAGGAAACTTGTCCATATTTTAACTAAATAACATAACTAATTTTTTATCTTGCCGAATTTTCCGAATTCTCATAGGAAAATTTTATTATAATCCTTTCACTCAAACTGAACGTGTTCCACAAAGGAGCATTCTCTTTGTTACACTTTTTATTATTCATTTTATTATTCAGATTTTAATGGGTTTTTTACTATGTTCAAGGACATCTCTACGTTGATTATCCGCAGATCTCTTGCCGAAGGAGTAACATGGATTTAACCACTTAACTATTTTATTTTCTTTACTATCTAATAAGATGCCACCTTCTGTTTTGTGAATATTTTCTTATTTTGATTCAAATGAAAATCCATTACTTGACTTATCTCTGTATTCGAGGTAACTTTAATATTGAATTATAATCGTTATGAATGGTTTATTTTTTTCTTACAATTATCAAAACTCGATAAATCGATGCACGTATGACATACGGGCAAAAAACAGTTAAGAAGTTAAAATAACGTCAATTATAATACGCAATCAGTATGTTGGTGCGATAATAATGGATACCCTATTTCTAACGAGAATATTCATTTTTTCAGGAAACGGAGCTTTCATTTGGATCCAAATATTCATGTTAGCAACGTCTTTATTCCTGTAATACGAAGGATATGGTTCTTGGGAGTCAATTTCGATTCACTTTTCTTCCCTATATCTTATATCTGCTGAAGAAATGTGAGTAGTCATCGTCAAAACTTCCTAGGAAGCAGATTGAATCAATGTTTTGCATTCGAGATTGTTTGGGAATATTTTTAAGCCCCGGTTTTATTTTTAGTTAATTGGTAAGCAAAACATTCAAAAGACGGATCAAAAAAGAATTTTTGATCCATGTTCAGGTACTTGAATATCACGCTTACAACAGCGATGTAAAAGGCTGTAAAAGAGAACATGGGAATTCATTCAGAGCTTATATACTCTCGAAAAAATATAACTAAGTAAACATCGATTTTAGTTGCATGATTTTCATGTCTGTAGCAACTTAAAGTTGGGCAGTCAAAGATACATAGATATGTAGCATAATTTTGATTGATGCGTGGTCGAAAGAAAGACACATTTTGAATAAACTTCATCACAGGGAAGGAAAGTATGTGGGGATGAAGTTGGGACACGTTCCTTTGTCCCAAAAGACAAGAGCAAAGTGACAGAGTTCTTTTTTCGGGTCACGTTGGATCAATATTTAGACGCAAGTCTGACCTCTCACAGAAAGCCCATTCTGAATCCCCATCTGTGGGTGACGCTTGACGTAGTCTCCAGGCCAGATTCTTAAAATTTCTGGCTTTTCCATTTTCAAAAATTGATGTTTCTATTGAAATCTTTGATGCATTTGAAAGATGTAGTGTTTTGCCAGCTCCGGGCATAATGGTTATTCAATCAAATTTATTGTATATTAGTTCTTAGTTCTTTCAACAATTTAATATCAAATATTAGTCGTTTTGCTCTTTCTAATTTTATAGAGTATCGTTTGGGAAATGTTTTCAAAAGCAAGAAGCAAGAGAAAAAAAGATAATATTTCATAAAGCATTTCATATTTTGGCATTTTGTTCTACACATATACTTGATGAATCTTTGGGCGCTTCCACTGGACTGAGCAATGGCAAATGACAGGAAAGGAATTTCTTCAGTTTTAAGCAAATTCTTAGGGTATAAAGTGTAGTGTGATATTACATATAGTTGTTTGAAAATTCCCTCAGATGTTCCAATTTGGTAGAAACAGCACTCTGTCATTTTATTTAAACTGCCAAAATATTGCGCGATTCATTTCAGCCCTTTTAACATCAGGAATAGGAATTAATATAGTAGTTCCCAAATAAGCAGTGATAAACTTTTCCCAAATTCATTTCTAGTTTTTTTCTTAGAGGAAAGGAGGGGTTTGTATATCTAGACTGATTTTAGAGTCCATTTTATCTTTGATAGCATTCTCAGTTTTGAAATAAGGAGTGTTCAAAATATTCAATTTATCCCCTTTACTAGAATGCCCAGTAAAGGTTTTTTTCTATATAGATTTTATGGAACATTGTATATGCGTGAGCAACACTGATATCCTTTAAACACACACAGTAGTTAGTAAGAACAAAATCTATTCGATAAGTATGTCATGTTGGTTTAATCCGACATCGAGTATAATCTCATCCAGATTTTTTTAAACTGACTCTTTTTTTTTCTTTCGTATGCTGACTTTTCATTGTTTTGTATCATTTTGACTCATTTTTGCTGTATCCAATATTTTGGCGGACAATCATTTGACATTCTGAAAAGCCTAGGCCTAGAAAATGTGTTAAATATTAATTGTTTCAAACATTCCCAACAAATTTTCGATATTCTACAAAATGCCTAGGTAGAATATAGAATGCCGGATTTTGAGCTTGCAGATAACATACATAAAAATTACAATACTTTTGCTGTCCTATACATTTATTATTGAAATTTTAATTTTTTTAAATAATATAATAGAGTAAAGTGAAAGTGATTTCTTTCGGTCTCAGCGAAAGATTTTTGCTTCAATACCTACAAAATGTAATAATGCCGAAGCATTTAAATCTTTATTAAATATGTCAAAACAATGATTCTCAATAAACATATTTTGTATTTAATGTTTTAAAATAATTTATCTAATTAAGAAATGTGGAATGAATTCATTAATCACCAATTCATTTATGAGCAATAAAACGAATTTTACTATTAATGGAAGTTTTATATTCCTTCTTAATTTTGAGTCGGACTAACAATTTTTTGTTTCAAAAGGGTAAATTATATATATATATATATATATATATATATATATATATATATATATATATATATATATATATATATATATATATATATATATAATGTAGAAAAATAAAAGGAATATAATGGAAGAATACATCCTCCCAAAACAGGTTAAAAAATAATATTTTCGGATAGTTTAAGAAAATTCTCAAAATGTATAATTGTGATCCGAAGTCAATTGTTAAAATCACTGTTTCCATCCTTCCTTTCTTTACCTAAAATATTCCGTCGTTTACAAACCTATAATACGATTTGTAAAATAATACAACTAGAAATAGTTTCATATTTAATCAAGAATGTTTCTTTCTCAAAAGTTTGGGTACCCTAAAATATATAGGAATCCTAAAGTTTCCAACTTATTCAGGTACTCTCTGATAAAAAAATTAATAAATAAAAATCATCAAATATCAATAAAACATTCTGGTGTTTAATGATGACAAAAAATTAAATTAATCTTTGGAGGAAGTATCACAAATCACGGAGCAACCTTAATATACTCTTTTTGAAATGGTAATAAAAAAAGTCAGAGGCAATAAATTCTGATAAAAAATGAGAATAAAATTTTTAGACATTTATTAATATTTTTATGTGTTTTAATATCACTTTTTGCTTTAACTTGGAGATCTTGCATATATATTTTTTCATATCTCTCTATTTATATCTGTATATATACCTGTAAACATATTTATATCTATCTATATAAATCTATCTCGTATTTCAAACGTTACCCTATGTGGCACAAAAATAGTTCTCATTATTTATTGTGGAATAGCAAGGATTAAATGTGAACAAATAACTATACAAGAGTTTCTCATACCATTCAACAAATAGTTCCAAATGCTTTTTAGAAGAGAGAATGTTCTCTCCGTTTGAATCAAAAATTGTTATGATGAGAAATTGCGTCAGTAATGTTGACTGCAACCCACTTTCAAAAAAATCATATATATTAATTACCTTTGATACAATTCCTCCTTTCTTATATAAATGAATCCCTTGAAATAAAATTCTTCTGTTAAATGATATTCTTTATAAAAGCAGAAACTTAAAGCTGGTTTCCTCAATCAAGAATTTTAATTTTCGTTTTGTAAGTTCGTTTTCGTATATTGCTTTAATGTCATTTCGTGGAAATTCCAAGAAGATTCTTAATGATAGTAAACATAAATTGAAAGAAAATTCTTAGTGTTAAAATAAACTTTTACATTTGCACTGAAATTTCGTAAATTATTTGATTAGATAAATTAGCATTCTAAAACCGAATTATTTTGCTGTTAACACAGCTTTTTTTATTTTTACACGCTTTGAGACCATCCACTTACAAAAATATGTGAATTGCATACTGAACCTTTCAATTCTTACGATATGAACATGCATGTCATTTATTTTTGGCATTTCTTTTGTATTTCGCATACGAACTGGAATATTCCAACTCGAGAGATTAGGAAATTCTTCTCTTTAACTCCCCTTTCTCAACCAAAATCTGTCTTTAGAAATGGAAAATTGCCATGAAAATTTAGCTAACACTGAAGCGGCGGGAAACGCAATCATTCTTTTATTTGTTGGAGGGACTTATACAACGCCAAGCTTTATGGGTTAAACATTGCAACAAGGAGGTGTCAGAAGACTTCCCTTAATCGCAAAACTTTCAGAGGTGTATATAGGCCGTAAGATGTCCTATTCACATTTCATCCAGCTTGGACAGTAGAACTATAGAGATTCCTTTAATCAATTCATCTGTAAAGAAGCATGGCAATAATCATTTTTTTCAAAAATAGAGAATAAAAGTCACCTTGTAAGTTCTATATTGTGAAATCAACTAGCAGACCACCACTTCATGGATATGATGAATGTATTACCAAACAAATACTTTTGGTTACCTTGTTGTATATAGAAACCCACACGTTTTCAATGTAATCAGTAAAGTAGCTTATAAGTAATGACAGCATATGTCACACCAGGGTTTATTTTCCTCACCACTCCATTGACTGTTTTTATTGATTTGATTATTATTTAAAGGAAAAGAAAGAGGTAGAACATTTTCTGGAAAGTATATAATCCACAGAAAAGTGAGTGATGTCATAGATTCGATTTTGGTTGAGTACTGCGATTTTAAGCCTCTCCCCCATCGGTCAATAGACATAAAACGAACACCTCTAAGGTTTGCACTGAAAATTATTATTGTAATATCTTTCTTTATGTCATTCAGTACGCATTTAATTAATGATAACGTGTGTTTCATTTCATACTCAAGAATATTACATTTCAAGCAAAATGAAGTCATTTGTAGTTCATATTTATTAATATAATTCTTAATTTCGAAATCATTCTTTAAATAAATGACAATTACAAAATAAATTTAGGAACGTATTTTTGCGTTTTTACTTTTATACAAAAAAAATCGGTTTGTCTTAGCTCATATGAAAGGAAATTGCATTTTCTTAATTTTAAAATACAGCGATAATAAAAAAAGGTAGTACATAAAAAATTAATTCATAATAAACTATGAGATAGTTTTTGTAATCCCTTTGTCAATAGGCATGACTATTTTTATGTAAAACTTTAATGAACCGTTTTCTATGATTTGAAAATTTTTACGAATTCCTTAATATTTTGGATTATTCTGTGCATTAAAAATATATCTCTACTTGCTTCATATTAGCATGGTTTTGTCCTTAAAGAAAATTTACTTTCAATAATGTAACGAAGCGGACGAAAATATCGCATTTCATACAAATACGAGACAAGGATAGAGGGGAAAAGCACAGATTACTAAATTTTTCAACATAATGTAGAAAACTAGATCGATTTTTAAATATTGGAAAATGTATCGAAAATTCTATTCGTTTTTATTTCTATTGAAAGTGCATACGAAATAATATATCTAACAAGTCATTTTTCACAAGTCAACAAAGAGAAAAATTTAAAATGACTGGCTGAATTCGAAGGAATTAGCAAAACAGAAAATCAACATTTGTTAATATTAATTAAATTTCGAACAGTACTAATTGAAAATAATAAAGATGAGAGAGTAGAAATCTTCATCTTAGCATGCATTATGATATTTCAGAGGCTGTTTTCATTAAATAACACAACTTTAACTTAAAACAGTATCCTTTCGCGGCGCACTTTCCTAAGAATATTTTTCAACTTTTCTACAAAAGTAGCATAGTTTAAAACCTTTTTAAAGGAAAAACAATGTACTTTATTCAGTTTTGGTGCCCTCAGAATGCCAGAATAAGAACTTATATGGTACCATTCGCTAAAAGTTGAATTGTATGATATCTTAGAGGAAATAAATTTTTAAAAGGCACTGAAATATTTTAGCTATCCATCATGTAATATTTTAAGATAAATATTTATTTTTTGATAAAAATATATATTCTGAAATTGAACCTCGTGTATTTTGTTGAAAATCCAGTACTGATAGTTATTAATTACTTTTCGAAAAATCAGGAATATGTCATGTCAAGTTATAAAACCCTTCCACATCTTTCAGGAATTAAATGAATTGCTCTCAGAGGAACTCGGTACATTACCACATTTTCTTCTGCAATTCCCTCACGCTTTGATGATTACGAAATATCTCCGGTGATACGCCTGGCCGAATATCGCTTCTAGTTAGACTTGACAAATGGAGAGAACTTAGGGCTGGATAGTTTTCTTTTTACCACTTTTACACGACCTACTGAGTCTTCCTCCTTGTAGTAGCCGCCCATTTCTGCAGGATAAAAATAAAGGGAAACGAATCCAGTTTCCGAAATGAATCTGTCGTTTAACAGTGTTTTTATTCAACTCATTTTTTAAGAGTGGCTGTTCAATATATCGGATGAAGTAGCCACTAAACTGTATGCCGAGATGTGTTGCAGAATAAAAAAAGGTGAAGCATTTTTTTTTCTTTTGGGGGACTGCATATATCTCACCGAAGTATTTCTGTGAAAGTTCTTTTTTCAAGTAGCTAAGTCCTGAGCCAGTGTTTCGGGAAGCGATGCGCCAAGTTGGCGATGTGAAAGAAAACCAATAACAACTGTTACACCACTGAAATACTGATTACTACCGCCAGAACAGTTTAGGAGGAGCTGAAGTTGTAAGGCGAAGAAAGTTACTGGAGCGTATTGCAATGAAAATGGAATATAAATAGCCCTTTGGGTACCGTTATATCGCCATCAGATATTTCACAAACCACCAAAGTTGGGTTTATAGATTTGGTTTCGTGAAAAGTTTAGAGATTTCTTTTATTTCTGGTACTGATGAAATTACTGGTCGTAGAAGTGGTTTTTATTTTAGATAAGAGGTATTTTTTAACTTTTTCGAATGGTTTGCAGAAGTTTTTAAGGACTTTAAATTTGACTTTAATTTGGGAAGTACCCTTCCTTTAAAAAAATGATTTCTTTAATAGAAACCGAATAAAAATTTCTATCTGTTAAGGAATTAGTATCCTATTATAAAGTTTTGTGAAATTCACTTTAAAAGAAATTAAGAGGCCTCGTGCGATTAGCCTCTTTTAAATTAAAATTTATGGGTATTTTCAAATATGTGTGCATGTGTTAAAAATGCTAAAGTTATAATGGTATTAACCCACATGCTGGCTGCTTTCCTTTTATGTTTATCCATATTTTAAATCTAAATGTTAATTAAATCATTATTTATATTTTCCCAATTGTTTGTAATAGAAGCATTTAACTCGCACTGACAGTTACAGTTTTTGAATATACGACAGTATTCAACGAAAGTAAAATTCAAAGCATCACATAATTCAAAACTCGTTTGATTAGCGATAAAATTATCTGTTAACATGTTCTGTCTTTAAAAAATGCTTACATTTAAACAGCCCTTCTAAAACTTATTTCGATAAAGTAAAATTTATTATTATGTAAGATATATCGTACGTAATATGTATTATAAAGTGAAAGACATTTTCAAAAGTTAGACATAGTAAAAACATTATTGAAACGGCATAAAAAATACTGATCACAGAAAGCAATTTGAACAACTATTTGAAACCTAGTTTCATCAAACATGTTTAACAATATACAAGTGTTGCATTCTGTATAATATTTTTTCTACCGAAGACAATCTGAGCATTTTCTATCAATTCAAATGTTTCTTTTTTCAAAAGAAAATAACATTATTTTACCAGCTATTTTGCGAGATGTTATTATTCGTTCTCAATTGCTAAAGTGTTTATTATATCTCAGTTCTTTTACAACTTCCGGTTTAAGTGTTTGTTATAATTAATAATGACCTTATATAATGGCTCTATTAACTCTATTCTAGAGGTTTCCTTCTACTTCTGCACCTGGGTAACATCATATCCAGAGCATCTTCAAATAAATTCATTAGTATCTCAAGATAAAGGCGCCTATTTCAAATACTTGGAAAGGAAATTAAGGTTACGAAACTCCACGCGATTCGAAAAAGAATTTGTTGTCTACGACTAAATAAAATGCTTCTTTCTTTGGATTCTATGCATAAGATTTCAGTAATATTAAAAATAAAACGTGTTTCAATTAGAGGAAAGCGAATGTGCTATCACAAATGCACTTCGTAAAATAAAATGCTCTTGCAAAATATTCTTTTCTTTCATTTTATTCCTTTAAAAACGTGAACTTTAGAAGCTAAAGTTCATTATATATCATGCAATTAAGTAAGAATATATCTTGCAAATTAAGAGCATATCATTATCTCTTATAAAAATTAATTGACAAATTTTTACATGTCTTTATTCTAATTTAATTGTTCCTCATTTGTATATTTGGAATATTGTAATTGTTTCCCTAATGCATTATAGCTTAGACACCTTCTATACGTATACGTTTGATTTGCAATTTCCTATTTTAATATTTTCAAAATTTAGAATCAGTTAATTGATTAATTCAATTAAATTTTGTTTCTATACATGCGGTTCTACTTGATAGTAAATTTGAGAAAAAAAGATTGATTGCAAGATTCTATAATAATTATAGCAATAAATTATAAATTAAAGCACAAAATCTAAAAAAAAAAATTGAAATTAAAGAATATATTTTTTGTGTACTAATAGAAGTGTGTTTTTAAAGATGACTTTTATGAAATTGACCACATATTCTATATAAATATTCTTTTAGATATGAGGAATAATAAGAATTTTGCTAGTTCTATTTGCTAGTAAGATTTTTAAATTGTTAAAAGTGTAAGCAGCTGTAACCGTGAAATGTATCGGTTAGTCCTAAAGAGAAAAAGAATATTTTCCTTGAAATAAGCAATATTACTACTAGAACCAAGAAAGCTTCCAATGAAACAGAATTACAGGTTGGTTTACCTCTCGGTTAAACAACATTCATGATTATAGGCCATGTATGATACACCAATTTTCAAAACAAGGCAATACAAAATACAGAAGTTGTATATATATATTTTTAATAGCATATGTTGATACAATTAGTCTTTTCATCTTATATACTTTTTTATATTCTTTTTTACTGAAAATGGTTAGATTGTGTAATTTTATTTGAATTGTATCTATTATTACACGATTTTGAATATGGGACATCTGTGATACTGATTTTCTGATACTTATGATTTTGCGTTTAATGTCGTGTAGAATAGTAAGGATAAGTTACATATATTATCGAGTTATCGATTTTCTTGGAACTCGAAATAAGACTTAGATAGAAAAAGGTGTCTGAGTAATTTTTGTTCCATTAATTAGTCCAAAAGGCACACTAAAAAGAAATTTCATTCCATTTGTATGCCCTGTCCCAAAAATATAGACTCAATCTTAAAAGGCCTTCCATAAAAAAATATAAGATTAAAATTAATATAACAAATGTGGTGTATGATTGCAAAATCTATGCGAGA
Source organism: Argiope bruennichi (assembly GCF_947563725.1). Classification (NCBI taxonomy): domain Eukaryota; kingdom Metazoa; phylum Arthropoda; class Arachnida; order Araneae; family Araneidae; genus Argiope; species Argiope bruennichi. Next base: position 2,095,597 of record NC_079163.1, on the reverse strand, counting down.
TATCACTCCGGTTTAATTTATTAAAACAATAAAAAAAATCTAATATTTATTTTAATCAATCTCAAATGTCTGATTTCTCATAATCATAGAAATTAAAATTTATTGTGGAAAAAATAATGAATTTTAAAAACATATTTACAAATCCTATAATTCAACAATTTTTCCATTGCTATTTTTATTTCAAATAGCCAAATACCCATTGAAATCCTTAAAGTTGTCTGAAGTGCTGTGATCATTTATACCATGCTTACGTACTCGATGTTTTAAGATACTTAATCTAAAAATATTAGCCTCTTTTTTCATGCACTTATCGTTTTAGTCTTCCTCGCACATTTCCCGAAGGTTTAAGATCCGAATTAAGTTCCCTCTTAGATTGAAGACACCAACTAATCTATATGTATCCCATTTATTGCAATCGTAACTTGGTCTAGTGAAAAGTGTGAATCATGTTCTGTCTTCCCGAAAACCCAAATGAATGGGTAGTGGAAAGAGACAGCTAAACTGCATTTGTAAACTGCTGAAATACCAATACCTGGCCAATGATGACCGGTCACTTCAAATTTTAGACGTTTTGTTAAGGGTACAATGGACATTGAAACCAGAATTTCTCAATTTTTTGAGATATTGTTTTGAAATTTATATGGTAATTGCATTATATCAATCTAATGCTGAAAAAAAATTTCATCAAAATTCATTGATAACTTAAAAATTTTTTTTGGTAAAAAATGGAAAAAAAATTAAATATTCTAAAATTTCAAATTGTTCCATGCGCATAAAAATATAACATAAATTAATTATTTCTATTTTTTCTGATACATTTTTTAATTCTACAAAATATTTTGCATACTTAAATTTATTAAAAATATGATTTTCAATTCAAAACTTGTAATATTTGACATTTTTTGAAATATTTAAAAAAATCAGTACAGTAATATTACTCGAGGTCTTCAATAAAAAATTTTAATACTCATAATTCATCTATAAATGCAAAATATATTATTTTATGTTTATACAGCATAACAGAAAAGTTTCAGAGTTGTAACTAAAAATATGATGCGCATGTAGTATTTAAAAATTTGAAGGGCATCATAAAATTTCATTTTGAGAAAAAGCTAAAAATATATTTGAATGATCCCTACAGAAAAGAAACAAAATTAAAACAACTCAAATTTATTAAATATACAAGTTTATTAAAAGAATTATTTATTTTATGAAATATATACAAATATACATACATAATATTTATGTAAGAATGCACAAAGCATATACAGGAAATACTACTGGTGAAGCAAAACTAACTCCTTTTTTCATTTAAAAAATACAAATCTCAAATAAAAAGATTTTTTAATATCATTTCATGAGCCATAAATATTAATTTTTATTTATCTAACATTTTTAAATTATATATGCAGCCATAAACAAATTCAATACAAAATATGAAACAAATCAAAATGCACCTGCTGCATAAGTTACAGCCTCATGTTTTGCTTCTAACCTCACATTTGCTTGTTTTTTTTTTTTTTTTTTTTTTTTAATATTATGTCAAGAATTTTTTTTTTGCTGCTCTTTTCTGGTTCTTTTTCTGACCCATGATGAAGCGAGAATAGTCTTTTGATATATTTTCTTCAATCAAGCAAAGATATTTAAATATCCCAGATTATACTCTCTCACAGCTTTGCTTGTACCCAACTCTAATCTTTTCTTTGAAACGAATACTTCTTTTAGGCACGTTTGTAATTTAATTTGTAATGTAATTTAAAATAGAGAAAATATCAATTTTAGCCCTGAAAAGAATTGTTTATGTATTCAATTTCAAAGAAAGAAACGAGTAATTTGAATATGAAATGTATGACGAACGAATCAAAAAACCAAAACAAACAACAAGAGAAAAGAAGAAGTTGAAGTTTTTAACATCTGTCATTGTAAAAACAAAACGATAAAATAAAAATTACGAATAAGGCTCACTAGCAGCGCTTGGTGGAAAACGAAACTGTGTCATGCTGCAGCTGTACAAACGTAAACAAGTGGGCGTGGCATCCTAATATCAATAAAGAAATGCTAATATTTTGCGAACTAATTAAGATATCAAAATAATTCTTTTTGCAATCGATAGCTTACACTATAAGTATACATAAAAGATCAAAAAAAAAATCTCAGATTTCATCGATTTTTCACATTTTCATCGTCCATTGTACCCTTAAATATTTAGAAAAGTACAGTTGGAGTTATCCTGAAACTTCAGGTATATAAGCAAAATAGTAAACGTCATATATTTCTGCGAAGATTTTTTTTTCCGAAACCCCATATGGGACCGTCATTAAGTTAACCCTTTCTAGGGCCGTGGGAAGTATGCTTTTCACCAAATTTATCAATCTTTGTATGAATTTATGTAGGTTGGTATAAGTTCTGACAAATTTTTTTAGAAAGACAGAAACTTAGATGCTTTGGTTCTTTATTTTACACAAAAGGATGTGTCTTGATTTGATACTTAATTATTAATTAACTAAATTAATTAATTAATCAAATTAAATTTATCTAATAAGCTAAATTAATCCCTTTTCTTATTCTAATTTCAAGCCTAAAAATATTTTAACATAATATGACTAGAAAAAAATGACCCTTTAAAGGGTTAAAGAAAAAGGAATATCTTTTGCATAACTATGCAAAAACTAATAAAGCAAAAGCTTCCAAACTTTAGCAAAGGATTAAGAGGGTTTTTGTAACAAACTGTGTTAATTTTTATGGGGAGAGAAAGTATACTCGTGGAGAAATTAATGTTTTCATAAAAACAATCCCAATTTATTTGCTTATAATTTGAAAAGATATTAATGTAAAAGAATATTCTTCTCAGAAACAATACCAAAATACAATGTACACAGCACCCTGCAATCAGAATTAAAAAATACTAAATATTGAATAAAAATGAGTAAGTTTACTAAAAAATGTTTCAGTAAGCACGCGAGAATGCATTTAAAATTTAATGTGCATAAGGTATTAGCAGAATGTTTGGAGCAACATTTGTGAAAGTTTCAAAAATATTGCTTGAAAATTCGGAAAGCGATCGCCGATGGAATAAGCTAGAAATCCGTTGTTCTCAAAAGGAAGCAGAAAATGAGGGATTGTATCCAAATATAGTATATATTTTTAAAAAATTACGAGTGGTGAGTAATGGAGTAAATTTCTAAATTTCTTTCACTGAATGATAGCTTAAAGCACTCAAACAGTAAATAAAATGAGTTACATTTTGAAAAGTGTGTATTTATTGATACATAGTTTACAAATCTCTTTCAAATATAAATGAAATAAACAGCATGTACAATCTTGAAAAGTAAAAAGAAATGTAGTTTCAATTTTACAATTGAAAAACATACATCAGTATCAACTATTCGTTGTTGAAGCAGTTAATATGGTGTTGAATCACCTTTCGCTGCAATCACAGCCTCTACTCTTCTATGTAGACTTTCTACTAGTCTGCGATAAATTGTCTCCGGAATTGCCCTCCATTCTTCTTGCAATACTTCGATGAATTCAGTTTTGGTGGTGGAGCTTTGTAGTCGAGCCCTCAACCGCCGTTCCAACTCATCCCAAAGATTTTCATTCGGATTTATATCAATATTTGAGGTGATCAATAGAGCTGTTGAACTCCGATGTCCCCAAACCACTGTTTTATACCCTGTATGCACACTGGCATTATTGTGCTGGAATACATACACCAGTCCACTGACGAACATTTGCCAAAGGGTAGGAAGCACATAATTGTCTAATGTGCCTTCATTGCCTTCAGAATTCAGGGTTGTAGGCACTAAAACAAATGGACTGTGCCCAAATCATATAAAAAAATCAAACCATTGCACTGCGGTAAATAGCGTTCACCTGGTATTCACCAGGTCCAAACACGACTGTCGGAATGCCAAAATATTAAGTGTGATTCAACTTCCAAATTATGTTCTTCCACTGTGAAGTACACCAGTATAATCGCCGTGAGGTGCACCACTATAATCGTCGGCGCACGTTAATGGCTCTGATCCTGGGCTTATGGACGGCAGCTGAGCCATGAAATTCCATGGTGTACAGCTCTCAACGAATTGTCTGGTTGCTGCTCTCACTTCCAGATGCCAACCGGAACTGCGTGGCTACGCTGGTCAACGGTGTTTGCCTGTAAGACTTGACAAAATGGCAGAGACCTTGCCGGTCTCTCTCCGACAATTTTCGTCTCATCATTCGTCTGGGTTGCACTGTAAGATTTTTTCTCTTTCCCACTTAACCACAACATCATTTACTGTGAACTGCGACATCTGGAACTAGAGGAAATTTCTCGATTCGAATTCCCGAAAGGGTATTCTCCAACGATCACGCCTCTTTCGCTCATTTTCTCGATTCATACAAGCTCATACAGATTCTATAAACGTCTCACGAGTATTACCCTTCCTTTTATACCCATATGAATGACGTTATAACGATGAAGTTAGAACTATTCTACTTTCGTTTCGGAAGAATTCGTTGATATGATATATTTGCATACAGCCTCTATTTTTTTCCCTTTAATTTTGTAAACAACGGATTTCAAGCTTATTCTATTAGAGATCACTTGCAGCGGTATCAAGCTATGTTTTTGAGACCGTCACAAAAGTTGGTTTAAACATTCTGCTAATACATTATGCACATAATATTTTGATTGCATTCATGCATGCGCAGTGAAACGTTATTTATTTCATTCAATATTTAGTATTTTTTAATTCTGATTGTAGGTATTGTGTACAATGTCTTTTGTCATGGTTCCTGAAAAGAACATTCTTTCATATTAAGGGAAGAAGTCGGTACTCCCTATACCGGCAGTGTTAAATTACACAACTTTATATACCCTTTTCTCAGAAATTATTAAAGATGCAAGTATAAAAATTTTTCCCAGTTTTAGTTAACATTTTCCACTTTACTGCTGTGAAATATTAACTATATACGCTTGTTTCTTTTTTTTAAAATTAACTGAAGGTCACTTATAATTTTTGAAAAAAAAAATGACGTTTTTTAACACGAGATCAGCCCTGGTAAAAATATTTTTGAAATATCAGAAAGCTCTCACATTAGTATGAACATTTAAAATATGTGTGATATTTGAAATACCACACACATTTGAAAAATGTGATGAATGAAATGTGTGGATAAAATTTCAAGAGCATATATTAAGTAGATTTGGTAAAAAAGGTACACGTAGTAAAAATAATATTACTATACTATTTTCAGATAATGCAATATAAAGGTAAAAATAATGTGTCATCAAAGTAGTCCAACACCATAGTCTACAAATTATATATATATATCTTAAACATCCTCCATTTATTTATTTGTATTTTTTATTACTCCTGACCTTTCGCTGCTGAGAAAAGGTATAGTCTCTCCTTAAAATCTTATCACCATAAACTAAAACATTAGATTGCGTAAATCTATGTACCTTTTTCTAAATATATTTTACTGATACAAGTTTGAAATTTTTTTTCTACAGATTAAGTAGATGTTTTTCTCCTCACTGTAATAAAAGTATACAATGATATAAATTGGTTAATTTTTTTAAAAAAATGTAAGTGAATGTCACTGAAAATTTTTCAATAAATTTCATTTTCTGGCAAGAGATCACTATTATTAATAAATACTTTTCGGAATATCACAAAAATTTCAATTCAGCATATAAAGTTATAAATCTATACTTATATAAAGCTCAATGTGTGTGTGTGTGTGTGTGTGTGTGTGTGTGTGTTGGCGCTCTACAGGCCAGGCCGTTTGACCTACAGCTACCAAATTTGGTACATGTATACCTTGGAGTTGGAATGTGCACCTGGGGTTCCTTTTTTGAATTTTTAATTAGAATTTAATTATTAATTAAAAACTAACTTTCCCGCCAAAAAAATCTTTTTCATTTTCCCCACAGCCAAATGAGTAAGGCTTCAGTTTCCCCCCCCCCAACAGTAATGAGGCTAGGGTTAACATTTTTCAGCCGATTATTTCAAACGATTCTGTTTATTTTCTTAATGTTTGATGCATTTAAAATTAAACATTGTTAATTAATCGATCTTTGAGATTCATTCTGAAGTACTTTTGAATTAAAATAAAGCAAAATAAAGGAAATTAAAGATTTCTAATCTGATTGCGTTACCCCAACTGGCGTAGAATAATTCACGCATTTGCATTACCTTAACTGGCGATGAAAATTCACACATACGCATTGTATTCTGATTGTTAAGAACGGATGCGGATTTGATTTAAATTATTTTTAGGTTATTTGTATGCTTTTAAAATTAAATTGTATTTATGTTAGTTATATATTTTTTGTACATGCTTATAATTTTAAGTAAATCGTTTTTAAGTATTTTTTTAAACCTGTTTTCCACCGATTATTTTAAACGATTCCTTTTATTTTCTTAGTGTTTGATGCATTTAAAATTAAACATTATTAATTAATCGATCTGCTCATGATGAGCTGAGAAAATTTTGTTGACAAATTCTTGAGATATTATATAAATTAAGAATGATATTCTTTAGTGCCCATAAAGTTTAAACGCTCAGTGACTCTGTTTTCAGTACTCATATTATAAAAAAATGCTTTGTTTCAGTAAAAAATATTATATTAATTGCAGAGTAATCCTTTCCACTTTAATTTAAGGAATAAATTCTACGGTAGCTAATAGAAATTTAAAGAGATACATATTACGTTTATATTTAATGAGAAATTATGATCCAGTGAATATTAAATGTGCTCCTGCGGTCCCTTTTTTTGAATTTTTAACTAGAATTTTAATTATAAATTAAAAACTAACTTTTCCGCCAAAAGAAATCTTTTCATTTTCCCCACCGCCAAATGAGTAGCCATTAAAGTAGGAAGTACATAAAATATTTAATTAATGGCAGCTAACAGAAAATTAGAGAGATACAAATTACGTTAGGACTGAAGGTCTTTATAATATTATGAGTGAATTATGTGACTATCAAAATTTGAAGTTTTAAAATATTTTAATAAAGAAGCTATTAAAGTAGGAATTGCATAAAATATTTAATTATTAAAATTTTAACGAACATTAAGATTGGCGATTCGGCTGGTCGCTAAAGGCGGCTAGTACTTATATAAAGATCAGTATGTGTGTGTGTGTTGGAGCTCTACAGGCCAGGACGTTTCACCTACAGCTACAGAATTTGGCACATGTATACCTTGGAGGTCGGAAATGTGCACCTGGGGTTCCTTTTCTTGAATTTTTAATTAGAATTTTAATTATTAATTAAAAACTAACTTTCACTCCAAAAAATCTTTTCATTTCCCCCACCGCCAAATGATTAAGGCTTCAGTTTTTTTTTCCCAACAGTAATGAGGCTAGGCTTAATTTTTTTCGGCGGATTATTTCAAACGATTCTGTTTATTTTCTTAATGTTTCATGCATTTAAAATTAAACATTGTTAATTAATCGATCTTTCAGATTCATTCTGAAGTACTTTTGAATTAAAATAAAGCAGAATAAAGGAAATTAAAAATTTCTGATCCGTAAAATTCACGCATTTGCGCAACCGTAACTGGCGTTGAAAATTCACGCTTGCGCATTGTGTTCTGATTGTTCACAATTATTATCAACGGATGAGGACTAGATTTTAATTAATTTCAGGTTAGTTGTATGCTTTTGTAATTAAATTGTATTTATGTTAGTTATATATTTTTTGTATATGTTTATAGTTTTAAGTACATCGTTTTTTAAGTAGTTTTTTTAACCTGTTTTCTACAGATTACTTTAAACGATTCGTTTTATTTTCTTAGTATTGATGCATTTAAAATTAAACATTGTTAATTAATCGATCTGCTCATGATGAATCTGAGAAAATTTTATTGACAAATTCTTGAGATATTACATAAATTAAGAAAGATATTTTTTAGTGCCCATAAAGTTTAATTGCTCAGTGACTCTGTTTTCAGTAATCATATTATTAGAAAATGTTTTGTTTCAGTAAAAAATATTATTATATTAATTGCAGATTAATCCTTTCCACTTTAATTTAAGGTATAAATTCTTTGGGAGCTAACTGAAAATTAGAGAGATACATATTACGTTACGGCTGAAGGTCTTTATAATATTATGAGTGATTTATATGATAATCAAAATTTGAAGTTTTAAAATATTTTGATGAAGAAGCTATTAAAGTAGAAAATGCATAAAATATTTAGTTATTAAATTTTAGCGAAAGCATTAAGATTGGCGAACCGGCTGGTCTTCAAAGGCGGCTAGTATATAATTAAAGGTAAAAGTTTTAAATAAGCATTTTATGTGAGTTTTAAGATAAAGGTACATACAATTTTAAAAAGATCTTCGAGCACTAATGTAATTTAAAGGGAATATTTTTTATCTTATCAGCTCCATAGCCTGCAACTTTTACATTGTTTTTTTTTCTAATTTTCTACTCTTTTTCTTTTAAAACGTCTTTCTTTCCACTTTTCCTGCAATTGCTGAGAAAAGACATATCTTACTCTAAATGGTTTTCTCTATCGAATCATTTTAGTGCATGGAAGGTGTATTCTCCTGGTTATATGCCTAAGTTTTGAAGAATTTGCAACTTTCAGAATTTCCCTCATTAAAAATGCATATTGCATCATAAACACCAAAACAAAGGGCTTCAATTTGTAAAAAAAAAATGATTTGGGAACACTTGACCAAATGACATTATTCACACTTTCATTGGATTTTGCATGTTCACATGAACACACACTTTTTCAGTAAATCAGATGCGATAGAGACACAAGGACATACACAAGGCACATGGCTTCCATTGGTAGGTTGTTTTTCTGTTTGTATGCACTCCCTGAAACTTGAGCTTTTTAAAATCCGTACCTTGTATCCTTACCAGGAAGACAAAGACCATTTTCATCTGTTTTTTCATAAAAATTGCGAAATTGCTTGGCGATATCATCAACACTGTTCAGATATTGTCGAATAGCTAAACCGTAATAATTTTGAATTTTGTCAATTTGGCTGTCAGTCGAGCGAATGTTTCTCGACAGACTTTTTACATCAGACAAGACTTACCCCTTTATCTTTTCTTTTAACCTCCGAAATCTTTATTCCATGTGTTTTTCATCGGGATTTCCATAAATATTTCCTTATTTTTTTTTTTAATTTTAAAGTAACACAAGTCAGAAATACAGTCTGCTAATACTAACACAGTCTGCCTAGTTTATGACATTTCCTCAATTTTTCCTGTTTCTTCAGGAATAGCAACCATGGGATATTTATGGTTGATTGGTGAAATGTAATTAAAAAGTTTTAAAACATCGTTAATTGTTTTAAAACTTTGTTTGGAACATTGTATTTTTGCCACCAGTTTTTTACCAATTTTCTTTCTATATTCTTTAAATTCCTTGTTCATTTGAGATTTGAGTTTTGAGTTTTATCGTGAAATCAGGAACATACAGTTTTATGAAGATCGTTCTGTGCCGTATCAGTTAAACAAATTTTTCTTTCCTTACTTGGATAATTTTTTACAACCACATGGATCATAGATAAGTGGATGTTATTTCTAGTACTATCCAGTTTGGCTAAGTTGAAAAGAAAGAAATGTATGACCAGAAATAAAGCTAAAACTCCAAAAGAACGCCCATGTGCATAAGATCCTCCGTTGAGCCATAATACTCTTGACCCACACAATGAACGTTTTAGAATTTGTAGCATCAGTCTTGACAAACTTTAATATTCATCTTGCTACTTTCTCACTAATGAGATTAACGATACTTTCATCCCGTAGGTGAAAGGGATGCGATTAACGATACTTTCATCACAACTTTCTTAGACATGAACAACTCTGCTGGGGCTGGAAGTGTTTGCTGAAGATTTTTGGAAATTGCACAAATACTGGAATAATATTTTGCTCTATCAAAGTTTTCACCTACCTTGGGTTTATAAGCATCTGAAAATCCTTAAATGTAAATATTTTTGGTGTTTTTTGCTTCTTGTTCTGTCGCACTACTATTTTATTTTTATTTGCAAAGAGTCACGAGACTTGCAAGTATGAACAGAGGGCAACTTCAAATAAACATTAGAGTTTTCATTGAACCTTTTTTAGAACCCTTCTTTATTTGTCTCCGGAAACTATTTTCTGTACCTTACAAAATTCTAAATAAAGATTATATAAGAGATTATATTAAATTACCAACCTAAATAAACCTGGCTTAGAGTGTGGATCCGAGTGAAATTCTTGGAACAAATCCAAGCTTGGAATCCGGCTCGGGAATTCCTAAATTTTATTTTATTATGTTATTGATTTCCACCTGGAATTTTGGAGACCACACTTATTCACGAAAGATTGTTTTCACACTCGTCGAGATCTTCCAACAGTCTTCAGTATAAATAAAAGTATTCTGTTTGTATGTAGGCATTTCATTGCTGCTTATGTATCACCTAATCTTAGGTATGGTTTCGATACATCCAACAAGATAAGTATTTTGTTTATCGAAATCCGGTACGTCCCAAAATCTATGAAACAAAGATTTTGGTACATCTCATGAACTTTTTTCTCATGTACTTTCGGTTACTTTCAATTAATTTGTCTAAATGTGGTCTTTTATATGTGGTGATTTCTCATTATGCAAAATCAATAAAAGATGAAAAATTAATGGTTGCAATTGGAAAATTTGAAGATCTTGCAAACAAAAATATGTAAATGGACTCTTTTTACGAATCTCTTTTACGAATGCAATTTACTTCCATATTTTTAAAAAAGGGCATTCTTTCAAATTGAGGATATATTTTCCGTGAATTTAACTGTTACACAATAGGAACAACAACAAGGATACTTTTTTGACTGATCGTATAGTTGCGATGGTCTTCAATTTCCAATAGATCATATAGTGGGTGTGGTCTCACCAACATTTTTTCCCTAATAAAGGTGTTATTCCCCCGCATAAAATGTGAAAATTTGGACAAGATCGTGATTATAACGAATGTTCATTTTCGAAGTTCCAAACATGAAAGTGTGTATGTGCTTCAGAGGTACTGGTAAAGGTAACCAGTAAAAAGTTATTGCGTCTGATCTTTAGTTGTGCGCGGAGAGATTCAGGGTTTGTGATAACATTGGATTCTCCGTGTACATTTTCAGAAACATTTCAATATTTATTATAGAAATGTTAAATTTTATAATGCTGTTTTTCAAGCTGATCTCTCGGCAATCTATTTTGCTGTAAAGTGCATTTTGGAGAATGGCTATAATGTAAATATGTTTACGGATAGTTTCCCATCCATCTAAACTTGAAATAATTTCAATTCTAAGCCAAATTTCATTTTAAATATTAAAAGTATGCTTCTTTGACTTGTGTAATATATTTGGCTCCGTCGGCTTATGCAAGGCAAAAGCTCGTGCTGGAAACCTAGGCAACGAGGTGGTAGACCACTTTACAAAATTAGTAAATGAAATTGAGGAATTCTGCGATATTCCCATGTCGTATTCATTTTTAGGAAAAATTTTAAATTACAATATTGTAATGCAATGGGTTTTTTTTTTTTTTTGTTTTGACACCAAAACTCGACAAAAATTAAAGAATATATCTCAATTCCTAGCCTTGAGATGCTGACCTATAACAAATATTTGATGTTTTCCATTATCGGGCATGGTCCTTTGATTTCTCTCCTTAATCGATTTCATATTTCTGAGACTCCATTTATTCTGTGGAAATATTGTTTCGGTTTAAAAATAGCTTGAATTATTGTGCTAAGTAATCATAATATTGGAGCATCAATTGGAGCGGTTTCTTTCTCCCATGTACTCCAATAGAGTTTCATCCTCCTCATAAAATTGGGTCCTTTGGGAAATGCCGCAAATATCTTGCATGAATTCACGAACAATAGTTACGAAATATATATATTTGGCTTGAATCTAGCACTTTTACTAAAACGATCTTGATAATATTTTGAAAGCCTTTTGTCAACCAATTGACGGCAAAATTTGACATAAAACTACAGTTGTATTTACAAGATTACATGCCCAATTTTATTGTTTTAAATATATACGTTACTGAGGCAGTGCGATTAAATAGAAGTGATAGTATGAACCAACATGCGGTCAACAGTTTAATAAATTGAGCTCAAAATTCAAGAAGAACCTGTACTTTAGATGTAAATCTGTAAACCTTACCCGTAATAAATATATAAAACCCAACGTTCAAAATAAAAAAGTATGGATTATGCAGTTATGAATAAGTATATATCAGGCTTAAGGAATAATGCAGCTTGGGAATGAATTTCCAGTAACCGTTAAATACAATGCAGGAGTTTCTGGGACCTATCGATAATTGTCTAAAATCGAGTTAAATGTTTGCTTTAAATTCTGCTGGATCAGGAACACAATTGTTAGTTGGAACAATTTAATTTCTGGATGGAATTGTTGATTCGGTAGTAGAGATTAGAGCTAGAAGATGTCATTGTGGGTATGCATAAATATGCCATTAGTTTTTGGTGAGGGCTGTTGTTGGATGCGACTCTTTTTATCCAGGCTATCTGATGTTCGTTTGCTGGTTTCCTGATGTGCCACTAGGCCGTGAGTAGACACTCCATCATATAGCTCTGTGCTGTACCCATTAGGGTTTATACAAAAACCGACTTTTTGAAAAACCGGTTTTCGAATTTAATATTTCTGGAAAACCTGTTTTAGCCGGTTTTCGAATATTATCAAGAAAACTAGAATGGGGAAATGTATTTTATTTAATTTATATAAAATAACAAAAAGCTAAATCAATATCAAAGTCAAGATATATATTTTTTAAAAATTCAGGATTACATATACATATTACTTACAGAAAAAAACGAAAATTTCAAATAATATTTATACTATTTTCACTAATTTTAATTTCTTCAAAGAAAACAGGATTTTAAAAGACATAAAATATCCACTGAATGGTGGCCAGGTCTTGTTCTTATTTTGGATTCAATATTGCCTGAAATTGAAAATACTCGTTCAAAAATACTCTGTTACTGAGTTTTGTTTTATAGTTTCATCGCCTCAAACAACAAATCTAAGTTTTTGTTCTTTTATTCGTTGCCTCAAATAATGAAAATTGAGCTTTCTGTATCTTTGGATTTGTAAGTTTTGCTTCAGGATCTTCAAGAAACTTATGAATTGATTTTTCCATAACTTCTTTTAAAAAAAGCATTACACTGATTAGTAGTTTCTTCAATTTGCTCTTCATCATAATCGGTTTTCACATATGAATTTGGAAATATTCTAGACAATATCTTTCCAGATAATAATTTCAGTTTTTGAAGCTAAAGAAAATACACTAGATTTCTTCGTTGAACTAGAAATGTTTTGTGGATTTTGCGAATACAGCAAAAGATTTGCTAATTCTACTTGACTTCTTTCTTGAATTCGTTCTTCTAAAGCATGTAATAATTTCGAACTTATTTCAGTGTTACATTTTTTAGTTCATTTAACAGAAATTCAAATATACCTTCACTTGTTAATATATTGGCATCTCGTCGCCCTAAGGCTTCAACTGCTGGACGAATCGGTCCCAAGACTTTATGAAGTTCTAAAAGTTTAGGATATTCAGCTTCATTCCACATATAAGAAGAACCAATATCATTAAATGCTAAAACAGAACATTCTTTTACTGCCAGAAATCTTCCAATCATGTCCTCCATACTATTCCACCTTGTTTTGCAGTCAAGAATTAAATTTAATTCCTTTTTTTTTTCTTTTTTGTTATAATTTTGAAGAATAATGTTTCTTACTGAGATTTTCGAAAGAACTTGCAATTTTTTTTTCATTTGCGAAACTGATTTTTTGTTATTGTCAGACAAAATAGGAATATAATGTTTTCGGTTACAAACATAATAAAGAGTAACTTCATAATCGTTATATTCGTATTCGTTTTCATTTTCCGATTTCTCACTTGAAACATTTATTTCGGCTTCAGCTTCAGCCATTTCTCTATGTTTATAAAACCGGTTTTCTTAATTTGAAAACCGGTTTTCAAATTGACAAATTTGCTTTAAAAAACCGGTTTTTTAAAACCGGGTTTGAAAAAACGTCAAACCCTAGTACCCAGGTTTTTGGAACAACATTGTGTCAGTGATGGCTAGGCGTCAAAGAGCTTCAGTTACTCAAGGAAGGGGTCATACTCCATGATGAAGATTATCACTTTCCTGGTTCAGTTACTAGAGAAGCTTGAGGAAATACTGTCAGAATTTTCCTTTCTGTTTGCGCATTTTATCGGAGTTGCTGTCATTTTGTCATCATTTCTTTTAGGGGCGGATTTTGACGTCGTTTCATGGTAAATGGATTTTATTGCTTGTCCTGTTGTTGTTGCTTCTTTTGCCAGAGCGTCTACTGCTTCCTTTCCTGAATAATCTACGTGTGTGTTTACCCAGGAGACATGGATTTGTGGGTTTTTTACTAATTGCTCTAAGATAAGTCTGGATCTTTGAGAGTTGCTTTTGAGGTTTGCTATTGTTTGGGTGCTTTATTTGCAATCCGCAAAGAATTTTACAGGGAGGGAGTTATAAAGGCTTACTGCTTCTCTGTTATGAATGTCTGATAAGTGCAAAGAATTACTTTTTCTGAATTTTTCTTTAGGGTTAGGAAACATAGAAGGCGAGTTTTAATGCTCCAAACACTTGAAGGCAATTCTATGAAAATGCTGTTTATAAATTTCGAATGTCTTCATATGAAAAGTGTTTGGCTTTCTTCGTGAGTAAATAAAAAAAAATGTTAAAAATAACCCGAAATATTTTTATAGAAAAAGTAAAATTTTCAGCAGATGTAGGGCTAATTTCTTGATCTTTCAGTGTTTACTTAATAATATTACACAACATACGAAAACCTATTATAAAATATTTAACCTTTTCTATATTATGCACTGCTTGGAATCAACACCAAGAAAATCATGGTAATGAAATGCTATAAAACTGGATAAAATATGAGATGTTGGTTATTCGGAATGAGTTTTATAGTTTCAATTTATATACTCCGTGTAGTGATTGGATTTTGAAGCGTTAGGAAATAAACGTTCATAGATGGCGCTAGACCACTAGTGCGAGTGTAATTAAAAGAGCGATGTCATTCGAGTGTTTGCTCTTGAAGGAGAAGGAGTTACTGAGCAGAGTAACTCGAACGAATCTGCAATAAATTTGTTAAGTTTTCTATTTGCCTAAATTTTTCAAAGCACTCACGAACCAGCCACGACACTCCGTTTGTTGTAAATATTAATTAAATCATGGCTAGTTCAATTTCTCCTAAAAACATCATGTTTAATCTTGTTTTATAAATATTTACATGAAGAATAACGGAAAGTATTCTAATTACAAGACATTTGTTTCAAACATACACTGGTGTGATAAACTTAAGTAACAGGTGTGGTTTTTTACCGTAACTCCATGAGAAATCATGAGAGATATGAAATTCAGAAATTAGAGACAGCATTTTGTATTTTTGACGATGACGAAATCATAGTTGTGCAAAATTGAACACGGTGCATATAGTATATAATCGAACAAAAAAAGGCTTTATTGAGCTCATAGTATTGTTATACATGATTGTCTGCCCAAGAGGAAGAACAACAAGCAGATGTTCCTTAGTATGGGATATACCCTGTCCTTATTACAATGATTGCTTCGCACCATCTCTCTATACACAACACCATATTGAAAATCAGTTCCTGAGATAAGAGTGTCAATTCTCCAATCAGCGTCTCTTCCAGTTGTTGGGTGTTCAAAGGAGTTGGGTGTGCATTGTCATCTATAAGAAGGAAGTCTTGCCAATAACACCTAGGAACAGACGCACATGGGGAAGGATCATCTCCTTACAACGGCTATCTCCGGTTACTGAACATCTGTCGAAAACATGGAGCTCAGTCTTTCCGTTCAGCATAATGCCTCATCAGACGACAACTCCAGGACCACGGTAACGGTCTCTTTCCATGATGTAACTGGAATGAAACCGTGCCCCGACCTCTCTTTTAATCAAGTGGCGTTGAGAATCGCTTATGACACTAAAGCGACACTCTTCCGTAAAGAGTATACGACTCCATTGATGAGATGTACAGTTTTTGTGCTCCTTACACCACTCTAAACTGTGACGCCGACGGTCAACTTTCAAAGGAAGGCAGCATTCAGGATGGGGGGGTGAATAGGCCACCTTTGTGAAGGCGTCTGGCCACAGTAAATCGCGACACTTGGCACCTTGTTGCTGTACACAGGGCCGCCTGTTGTTGTACAATGGCACTTGCTGACTGGTATCGGGCTATTTTCACCTGCAGGACGATATATCAGTTATCCACTGCAGTTGTTTTCCTAGGGCGGCCACCGCCAATCTGTCGAACAGCTGTAGATATGGTTTGGAAGGCTTTCCAAGCCGGCGAAACGACACTTTTGTTGATTCCAAACTCTTCAGTTACACTGGTTAAACTTCGACCCTCCTCCAGCTTCCCGATCATTCTTCCACGTGTGAAGATTTCTTCTAGCCATATTTCACGAAAGAAATAACTCACTGTCACTTACAGCGATTGTTTTTAATTGCGCCTCCTATCTATCTTTCTTTGCAGTCTTGAATTTCGCGCGCCGACCTCACGCGTTTTGCATACACTTACGTCGCCTATGATATTTTATTCCTGACATTTGCATACACCTCACCTTTCTAATGATTTGCTTGTTCATTGTACTGATCTCAATAATCCCTTTTCTGCAATTTCATGACTATCTGCTTAAAATTTAAATTGTTGCTTGTTTTGCACACCAGTGTATAAAAGAAACGTCTACATTTGTTTGAAATTCCATGGCATAGCCAAGAGATTTACTAGGATAAAAACAGTAAGTGATATTTAACAAATATCTCAATTAGAATACTAAAAACATGTCTTTGAAAATTCTTTTACTGTGCAAACTGTTCATGCTCGGATTCTAAAAGTATGCGCCAGGAGGCGTTTATTTCGTCAAAAAAGGGGAGAGAAGGAAATTAAAAGGAGTAGATGTTTATATTTAGCAATAGAGTGAACTCAGATTATTCGCAGAATAAGAGGCTTAACAACGGCTCAGCTTTCTGCGTATCACTTCTTAGCGAAGTGCAAGTGTTGAAAATTGCTGGCTCTCGGGTCCTGAAACGAACAATATTTCACTGAACAATATGCACCATATATCTAAAGAATGGTTTTCATTCTATTGTTTCTATACCAATGGTCAATTTGATTTTGTTAATTATTGCAAATTTGTTACAAGATATAAAGCAAATTCTAAAGAAAATGTATTTACCTAAAAATCTGAATTAGTGCTTATGAATCCTAAGTACTAAAAGTGAAAAACATTGAGCATCTATGAGCAGCGTTTATTTTTAAAGCAAGATTAAATTTATTCTAAAATATGCAGTTTTTCATATACTAATAATTATCATTATCTCAATAAATTTTACTTTCTTTCTAATTCATCGCCAGTTTTTATTTCTTAATATTGACGCATAAAATGTCCAATTTTTTTAGTAAGACCTTCAGAATATACAAGCAAAATTTGAATATTTTTGGTAAATAAAAAAATGACCTTTTCCTTTTTATTAATCTTAAATAAAGATAAATTTATATTCTTGATTCTGAATATTTACAGTAAATTTCTTCTCTAAGAGCTTACAATTATCGAATATTTGCCGAATCCTGCCAGGAAAAAAAATGCTTGATCATATAAATTAGACGCTATATTTAGTTTTTACTTTCCTTTTCAAAATGTTTGATGTCTTATATTTCTGTTTCATTACCGAATGATTGTTAAATTTTCCACTGAAAAAATTACTTATTTACTTTTTCGTTAAAGAAAACGATACTTAATCTTTCGTTTTCTGATTTTTTTTTTTTTAATTCTGTTCCTTGGCGAAAGGAGAAAAGAATATCTTTTGGTCTTTATTCCCTTTACTACTTACGAAAGTCTACTAGCGAAGTTTACTTGACATTCTTTGAAAGAGAAACGTTAATAAAAGAATACGCCCATACATAGAAATCTGACGTTCTTCTTCAGACGATTTGAAAAGCTACAGTTTTCTTCTGGAATGCAAAGAAAAGTAAAAGAACCAAGGCTTATTACCTTAACTTTTATAACTTATCAATTCTTTTTCCTTCAAAATAAGAGAAAAGCGAAAGGATATCAATGACAGGAATGGAATATAAAATCTTCCAGTGACTTCCGAATTTGTAGAAGGGGGTAAATAACAATTTAACTGAGGATTTTTTATGTTCCGTCCTCTGTCATCATAAAAAGAAGATTATACGCCATTGATTACAAGATTCAAATTAAATTTTGTTGTTCCATCGAAGATTGAATTGACGACCATTCATTTCATTGAAACTGTGATCAAACTGTCTTTACAACAAATTTTAGAGCGGATGCTTTTTTATTTATGAAAATAATCAAAAATAAGCGAGATATCTCTGTTGTAAAGTAGCAAGGCAGTTTTACGACGGTAAAGTATTACTTATATTTTAATAACTGCACAAGAATTATTGAATGAATTATGTTGATATTTCTGGAAATATATGACCTGGAAATGCTTATTGATTCAGTTATTTTTCACTTTGAATCTTTTTATCTATTTGGAGCAATTACTGGTATTGATATGCTTTTATATGAACTTGTTGCTGCTATTTGTATTCTGTAAATCAATGTAACTTTTCTTTGTTGTCATTATACATTTTTAGCATGTGGCTGCTTCCTTCTAAACGATTAATAAACATTCTTTATTAATATTACAGTTTATTTTTGGTGCCTTGAGGAAAAGGTGACTTTAAAATAAAATAATAAATGCGTTAAATAATATAGCGAGAGTGAACTGAAAACTTCATTATTTCTCTAATAGCTACAATAAACAGAATAATACGCTTGATTGACTGAAAAACACCAATTTAATTTTATTAATTCCTCGAATCTTCAATTGTAAAATTCTTTTTTATGCCTCGATGGATTTACAAACAGAAGATGAACTTTTTGATCAAATTGAAAACGATCGTTACTTATGTAATCAAAATAAATAACTTGTTTATAAAATATGCCGTTTTATTACCTGTCCTAAACAGTTTCAAAATGTCATTAAAACATTTCAAAAATGATATTTCAATGAAATGCTTCAACTATCATAATGAAGCAAATTCATATATTTTGATCACTTTCTGAGAATAATGGCCTATCTTTTTATTTTCCACTATTTATGAAGAGTAAAATAAGTTGATTTTTAAAACAGCAATGAATAATTTTTAATTATTTTGTTAGAATGACTCTTTCAAAATGAAATTTATAAGGAATAAAAGAAATTTTACACAATTTTTAAATGTCATTTTATTTTCTTCAAAACTACAAGTAAATAAAAAATCATATAAAAATGATAATGTTAAAAAGTGAAACAAAACATTATAGTCAATAAAATTTTGGGGCAGAAAGTATTTAAAAATAATTTTTCTTTTCAAAGTGCAGTATTTATTAGAATATAGTACAAACCAAATTTGAATGTAACTCACAAATTGAAATTTTACACTTTATGTATTAAAATTTAGAAAGTATTACATTAGTTTTGGTAAAGCATATAGAAAAATCTATGCCGTTTTTTGAGTTCTGAAGATAATTTATCTTCTCTTTCTTCATCCTAGATTAGACGAAATCAGATTTTGAAGCATTTCTAAGTAGATACTAATAAGTTCTTCACTTTAGTCATCACTTCCTACCAAGTTTATAAAAAGTTACAGAAATGTGCCTATTCTGTATAAATAAAAAAATATTTCTTTCAGACTAACATAAAATTTAAAGCTAATTTTTTTTAAAAAAAATATACGTAAAAAATGTTGAATAAGGATAGATATGTCACGTTAGTTACCTTAGTTTGGTTATTTTAACGTCCAGTTTCTTAAGGCAACACTGAGGTTATTTTGGGACGAACCTCACCATTTTGGATGTTTGGCCAGGGTGTTAAACGTGCTGCAGTCCCTCTCACATGGTGGTTCTTCAGGGGAATCGGGTTTCGAACTCAAAGCCCTCCAATTCCGAAGCCGAGACCTTACCACCAGGCCACTGCGGTCCCGCTTGTTATATTCAGCATTCAAAGGTAATATGTAAATACAACAGAAACAGTATCTTTTAGTGCCTCGCCTCAACAGGAAACTCACATTACTTGTAGAAACTAATAAAATTAGAAATATGTACATTTGAAGAAAACTTATCAAAACAGAAGAACTGAAGCTCTAATATTTCAGAATCTTATGTCATAAGAAAGGAAAACAAATGGCTTACATAATTGAAGAAAGAATATTTCCATTTGGATGTTGGTAAAGTTAGGTTCATATTTTATGAATTATGAGACATTCTAAAATAATTTCAAAAATATGAATCACAAACCGATTCACAAAAAACTAACAAACTTATAAATGTCTATTTAATATTGCATTTGCTACTTTTATGCATATGATTTGTTATCGCTACTGTAATTGCTAATGTTTTCACCTTTAATACTAGAATTCAAATGCCAAAGACAATGTGTTGAATTTGATCAAAGCTTTTACCAAATATTAAAAATCCTTAAAAGAAAAAAATCTTTTTAAAAAGCTGTCTTTATACAAAATGAAGTTATTTAATGTAACTATTTTTTCTTTAATAAACAATAAAGAAAAAGTAAGTACATAATACCACTGGTTACACAAGAGCACCAAAGAAAATGTATGAACGGATAAAAAATTAACTTACCTGAGATTTATACAGAAGATGTCAGCATTCTTGAGTTGATAAACATGACAACATTTTTGAATGAATGAATTTCAATATTTTCGGATATTCATGTCATTATGTTTATTTATGTATTTATTTATTAAGCAATGTAAAGATATTTTTATTCCATAGGTAAGATTTCCCTTGGAGTAAGATTTATATGACAAGAATCATAAAATGAAATGTATGCTGTAATTATTTATGTCTGAACATCAAATTGTTAACAATTAATACGATTTCTTCGTTTCATATTTTTTTTATCTATATACGAAGGTGATCCAAATTAAATAGGAGGTATTTAAGTGCGAAAACTGCAGGCTCGGTCACACCTCAAATTTGTACCCTTACCCACTTTGGTAAGCAATTTTTATTTCAGAAGAAAAAAAAATAGTATTTTGATCGATGGGAGAGGAAGTGGCACTGTTTTGCTAGTAATTTGCATAAAGCTGTAAAAAATTTAGAAAATATTAATAAATACAAATTTAATTCTTTGAATTCTTCTCCCTTATACAAAGCTAAAGGTACTTTCAAAAACTTATTTGTTACAGCAACTTATTTGATGAAACTTTCAAATTAAATGTCCATTTCTAATGCAGTATTCAAGGAAATATATGCGTGTTCCACTTTTTGGGAACACCCTTAATATATAAGATTTAACTGAAATTCAGCCTATAGCTTGAACGCAAGAGCTGATTAAAGAACTCCAGCTTAATTTGAATCACCATGTAATAATAATAATAAAAAATTCAAATTTAATCTGTTTTTATGAGTGTGCATTTTTTATAAAACAAAAAAGATCGCCAGTAATAAAACAAGAAAGAAAAAAAAAAAAAAAAAAAAAAAAAAAAAAAACGTAATTCTCTTCTCCTGCTCAAGAGGTAGTATTTCGAACCCCTCTGCGTGAAGCTAAACCTGCTCGAAATGGGTGGGTCTCTCTTTTTAGAAACAGAAAGATTATCTTAAACGATCTTGCATTTGTTTTAACACCTGCAATGCATGTTAGACAAGACTTCTTCCTCGGCAGATATGAAAACAATAGAGCTTTAAGCATATTTAAAAATGGATGAGAAGTGTCCAAATTCTCTCTCGTCCATGTTTATCTTCATGCTGTGCAATTTTTCCATCACCGAGACATTTGAAAATAACAGCACTTTATATCCTTCTGTTGTATTTCAGTTCTAAATCCTATTTTAAATTAGATTTTAAAATTTCAGAGTAAAAGTACAATTTCAATTCAGTTTATTCTGTGCAAGATGTGACTATTTAGCTTATTAAGCCAATAGAATAATAATATACTAATAGATGACAAGAATCTACTAATGATTATACTACTAATGAATACTACTAATGACAAGAATTTCATGGAATTTGGTGTTTAGTTTGTTAACATTTCTGATTTTGTATTTACTTTTATTTCATGGTTCAATTTCAAAATTGTTAGCATTTTTTCGTGTTTGTAATATGCATATTAATTTCAATTTCTTGGGATTTTCGGATCATAAAGAGTCGTATTTGAACGAATTTCAGAGCCCTCATCTGAAAAAGCCCTTGAATTGAATCCTTGCCTTCAGATGACCCTTGCTAGGCCGAATTCATTTGTATTCATGCTTGTTATTCCACAGGTGTCCTCATAATTAATGTTTTTCTCCCTTGGATTATTTCATTTATATATAGATGATACGACAATTCGAAATAAATATTAAGTATAAAAGAATTTAAAAGAAATAACTAAAATAACATTTTTTTTTTTTTCAAATTGAAATATAAATGAAAATTATAATATAAACGATTTTCTGTTCACCAAAATTGGTCAAGCAGTTCATATATGGATTCCTATGAAATATATATTTGATATTTTTAATGAAAATCGAAGCGCTTTTGGAATTTTTCATGTGAAAATGAAATTTCAAAAAATATTAGCATGCATATCTTAATCACAGATTTCCGAAACATCATTTTGATAGCTGAAGTTTTATGTTGGTTTTTACCTTCAGTTAAATTCAAAAATTCAGCTGCTGTGAGATTTCAAAAACTAAAAATTTTACATACATGGAACATTTTATATTTGTTAAATCGAAAATTCGACATAAAATTTTAAAAGGATCTTATCTAGTTCCAATAGAATCTGAAGAAGTTTCAGCTGTTTATGCCATTTCGCAATATATAGAACCATGACAATTATGATAAAAGTAATTATATATTTGATCATTTAACTATGGTGGAGTAGTTGATCGTAAGGAATTATCAAGAATATACACACAGGCATTATATTATAAAATGGAAAACAGATAATAAATTTAAGCTTTTTCAAAATCGAGCTTACATTTTAGAAGTAAGGATACAGGTTGAATAATAAATTATACACAGTTTACTGAATTACATCCAATTATTTGTGTTGATTTGTCACTTAAAAATACATTATTTTCTTAGAAAGAAGGGAATTGCGATATAATTGGCGATTAAATAATTCTGTTATTGTTAAATTATTTCTGTTTTACTTTATCTCGAAAGAGAAACATAAATGACTTTAAAATATGTACAGAAATTCACTTACATTCATTTGAAAACCATCAAAAATAATGATCTATTGAACTTCCTGGCTTAGGTTCTAAAGAATCAAACGATAATATGATATAAAAAAAGAGAAAAAAATGTGATTGTTATAAAAGATTTCAGTAGATATAAAAGATTCAATCATTACAGCATATGTTGATCTGGTTCTTATAGACTTGAAATATATAATAATTGAATTTCTAAAAAGGAGAGATTTGAATTCAATTGACAAAATGATTAATAAAGATTTGCAAAAAAAAAATTAATTAAAAGGTTAATCACATATACTTAAAATAATTTTTCATTCATAAGATATACAAAGGAAGTTAAATACACTCATGTCCATAAATTAAAGATAATTCAGAGTCCCGCAGAAATCGAACTCTACACTACATACATCACACGTAAAATGACTACACACATCTTAAAAAACCATACGCAAATTGCAGGAAGCCACCAGATGACACCAATAGCACGTCACAATGACGAGAATGTAAGAGAGTGATGTATAAGGAATACAGGCAAAGAAGTAAAATTGTTCGCAAGCGCTTTATCAGCCCTTGAGTGCAATAACCGCATAGTTATCATCCGTCTGGAATTTGGACATACCCAGCTGTAAGTACCTGAAGAACTTGGAATCGCCAAGAGTGTCATCTCCAGGCTTTGGCAACGATTCCAACATGATGATAATGTGAGTAGACATTACAGCACAGGTCGCCCCCAACGCTGAATGAGGACCGGAATTTGGCAGTTACTGCCAAACGAAACAGACTGAGCATAGCATCAGACCTGTCTCGTCAGATCTCTTCAGCCACTGATACGACAGTTTCATGGCAGACCGTGTACAGACGCTTAGGGCAGATTGGTTTATATGCTCGTAGGCCTGTCAGATGTGTTCCACTTACTTCCACTTCTCCAACTCACTGTCGCCTGCGGTTAGCCTGGAGTAGAGAGCATGCATTGTGGACACCGAAACAGTACGCTTGTGGGATGTTTTCCGACGAGTCCAGGTTTAGCTTGCAGTCTGATTCTCGCCGAACTTGTAGAGAGCGCCAGGTACCCGTTACCACCAAGAGAACATTATTGAACGACACCGTTACGGTGGTGAAGGATTGCTCGTTTGGGGAGGAATTATTCTGGGTTCCAGAACTGATCTACGTTTTCAAATTGGAACCATGACAGGTTAAATCTATCGGGATGCATTCTGGAACAACATGTACGTTTGTTTCGGGGCTCCATGGGCGCAGAATTCGTGTTTATGGATGACAACGCCCGTCCTCACCATGCGAACATCGTAAACGAATGTCTAAGATATCATTCTCACCGGACTTGAATCCAGTACAGCATACGTAGGACATGTTTGACCGACGAGTTGCAGCCCGTCAACCACCTCCTACATGTCTATTGAAACTTCGGAGATCATTGTTTGATGAGTGGTGTAATATTCCCCAAGATCAGATCGATAATTTGATACTCAGCATGCCTAGGCGTTGTACGGACTGTATTGCGTCGTCTGGAAGACATACTATGTATTAACCATCATGCCAACCATGTAATATTGGTTTTTGTAAAAATGTTTTTTTCTTTTTTGTAATTTGCTCCAGGGAGCAAAAAATCGCAATTTTTATTAATGATATCAAACATATAGCATCTTCTTTGCTCTTTACCTTTTATTTAATAAATTGTCTTTACAAATAAGTCACATTTGTTTTGCTTCTGACTCTTTCTTTTCCTGAACTTGCATTATCCTTAATTTATGGGCAGGAGTATAATTATTAGTATAACTTTACTAGTAATAAATAACAATAGTTACGCCCTTAATGAAATAAATTTCGTGTAGGATATTTTTTTATTTCACAAATTTTAGAATTTCTTTTTCTACAGTTGATAATTTTTGATTTCATACAAGAAGTAAGGCCAGAATTATGAAAATATTTTGGGAAAAATATTTTGCTATCGATAACAAATAATAGATGTTGATTGTTCACAAGAGCTATTTTCATGAGGAGTTCAGACGTGAATTGTTAAAAAAAATCATTGAAAAATCGTAATTCCTGAATCTAAATTCTTCTTTATAACTTTAACAAAAAGTTTTAATCAGAAAATAGTATACAGCGAGTGTTAATTTATCGCATTGATGCAAGTGTTAATGCATAGAAAAATATTCCAAAATTTGAGTTTTGTTTCGCAACAAATCTACTAAAGAAATAATGCCGTAGCAAATGAAGTGACGGCAACTTTTATAATTGTGCATTACGTAAAAACTTTTTGTTTTTTGTTTTTATTATGATTATTATTTTGATTTTTGTATTCAATAGAAAATCAAATATTCAAAAATAAATTCCAAAATTTTTAAATAAAAGAAACGAAATTATTTCAAATTAATTATTATTATAGAGTACTATTCTACATAAAATATAATAGAAATATTAAAATTTAAAAGAATGTTTTAAATGATGCTATGCCGCCTTATTTCGTGAAAGCAGCTCTGAAACAAAATTCTGTACAAATCAATATAGAAATAAATGAATGAAATCATTACTGAATAAAATACAAAAACAACTCCGTATGTGCGGATAATGCAGTGTCACTAGATTTTGACTTAATTTTCATTTTTAAAAAATGAAATAAAAGCTTAAAAAATTATTATTCGTTCTTTTTAATTATTATTTCTGGTAATGAGAAAATACGCATAAAGTGTGTCTTAAAAGGAATTTGAAATATGTTGAATATGTATTATGCTGTTTGTGTTTCATTTGTAAAGGAATGTTTGAAGAAATGAACCTCTATGCTTTGCTTTTCAACTGCTTCAAAATTTTTTTAATTTAAGCTGGATTTTTACTATTAAAATTAAATTTGTCCAGAGTTTTGATTCTCTTAAACAATATGCTTTGAGAACATTTTTAACTATTATTTATTTATGCAGTTAAATATGCAGATAAAAGCATACATTTAGAATTTTAATTATTTCGCTCCTAACAGAAAAAATATTATTCTTTATTTGATAAAAGGTACTGTATTAATGAATTGAATGGAAATAATATTAATAAAGTGATTTATTTACTGCGTTTACATATATTGAAGCAGATGAGCCTAATATTTTCTTCTGATATATCTCCGGTTATTTTGAACCAATTCGTCTATAATTTTATGCCTGGGGATTTCTCATTTTAGGAAATCATAAAAAGATGAAAAATCGGGTTTGTCATTGGAAATTTTGAAGATTATGCCAAATTTAAATATGAATAAGGTCCCTTTTCGGAATGTAGTCTGCATATTTTTAAGAAGGATATATTTTCAATTTGAGTGACAAATTTTCCTTGAATTTATCTTTTATATACTAGGAACAAATTGAAGTGCCCGGATATTTTTTTATCGATCGTACCAAGTAGGGCCGGCTATCTGGGCGTGCGGCGGAAGCTATGCACTGGGGGCCCTGGTTTGAGGGGGCCAAGACGTGATCAAGAACAAAATAATATTTTGAACAATATTCTCGGAGTGGAAAAGAGAAAGAAGAAATTTAACTGAAAAAAATCGACGGTTTGGAAATACCGGGAGCTGCATAAATTCGTGCAAACTTCAAAAAATCATAATAAAAAAGTAATGCTCGAAAAAAATTGCGGTTTGCGGGAATATGCTCAGAGAGCCTTTGCATTTTGTTATTACCATTAAAAAAATAGTATTTAGAACATCACCGATAGATGGTGCTCACACGTCATACCGAGACGGTTTATGCAAATCAGGAAAACAGAGCACAATAACATTATAGTACATTTCATTTAGAGCAAAAGATGCTCAACAAGAACGTCACCACATGATATTAAGCAAGTGAGGCTTGTAAGATGTCGGCATCGATGCCACCAACGACCAATTGAATGGCATTTTTCAGTTCCCTCAAAGTGGCAGGAGAGCTCCTGTAGACACGAGACTTTAGGTATCCCCACAACCAAAGATCCGCTGGAGCAAGATCTGGCAATCGTCAGGGCACTCATTCTTACATCCTCGGCTTATCTCTCTGTCTTCAGTGAATGTGTCTAGGAGGAATGTCTTAACAGAACTAGCAACTTGGGGCGGGGCACCATTCTGCATGAAGGTGACGGAAATAATGCACGTCTTTGCTGCAAAGCAGGCATAATGTGGTCACGTAAAAGCCTAAGATACAGTTCTGCAGTGACGGAACAGGTTTTCCAACCGGATACAGGACAACGCTCTTCAAAAAAGAAAGGGCTTTGAATAAAGGACGCAGTCAAACCGCACGAAACAGTCACATGCGTAGAATTTAGTGGTTTGGTCGTGTACGCACGAGGGTTTGATGTCGCCCAGATACGACTCTTTTGCGTATTGACGTCACCTTGCAATGAAAAGTGGGATTCATTTGTCTGCATGATATTCAGTAACCATTCTGGGTCACGTTCCATTTGTGCGAGCACCCATGTTGCAAAGGCTTGTCTTTACTCGCAATCTGCTGGCAACAACTGGTGAAATGCCTCTATCTTGTACCGATGCACTTTCAAGATTTCGTGCAGAATGCGTCGGATCGACCTTTCCGGAATTCCTGTTACTTTACCTGCTTCACGTGCACTGCAACTCCCCGTTGAAGTATCGGCTGCCACATTTCTCATGACCCTTTGGATAACAGGGACGCGGTCAGGCTGACGGATGGTCTGCCACTTCGTGGACGATCCTCTAATCTTCCCGTTTCCTCAAAACGGAGAAATGAACTCAATATCCCATTCAGTGAAATTGGGTTTTTCTTATCCTTAATTCCTTTCACCGTCCGTAATTGTTGCAATGCTTTAGTCGCGGATTCACAGTTGTTATAGAACTCATTCATGCTTGATCCAGTACGATAGCATACTACTGGCGTCGAATGACAGATCCATTTCCAGCCTTGTGTTTTATAGCTATGCTGATTTGCATAAACCGTCTCGGTATAACGTGTGAGCGCCATCTATCGATCATTTTCTAAATACACTTTTTTTAATGGAAATAACAAAATCCAAAGGTTCTCTGAACATATTCTTGAGAACCGCAATTTTTTTTTGAGCATTACTTTTTTTTATTATAATTTTTTGAAGTTTGCACAAATTTATGCCGCACCCGGTATATGAAGCTTACAGATATATTACAGTCTACTGCAAGTGTGCAACGTATTATAAACCTAAGATAAATAGATTTACGGTCATTTTATTCACCTATTAAGTTAGATTGCGTATAGCACTTTGAAAATTTGTACTATAAAATGTTTAACATTGTTAGATCCAATCATGCCTATAGCAAGGAAATATCCTCTGGGTGTCGAAAAAGAAAATTAGCAGAAAAGAAAAAAGCTAGACTTCCAAGAGTTCACAAGTAGATCTGTTTTCTTTCTACGAAATGATTTTGACAAAGAAATTTCCTCGACTTCAATTCAAACTTCAACTGGACAAAAACGTTCCGCACAAACTGCACATTCTTCAAATGAAAATTTAGAAACTGCGAAATTCATTGAAAAATCGTAAATATTATGAATTGTATTATGATTTAAATATTATGAATTCTAGAGGACAGGCATACCACAATGGTAACAACATGAAAAGGAAATATAAAGGTTTGCAATCTAGAATAATTGCCCTAAACTCTCATGCAATTTATGTGCTTTACCGTGCATATTACATTATTTTAATTTATTAATTTGTGATGCCGCTTTCAACATTATATATTGTAAATTCTTTTTGAGTATTGAAATGCTTATGTTGCTTAGTTACTGCATCTACAAAGAGGTGGAGAATTCTGAAAAAACATTTAAACATTACTCTTAAACCATTATGTGGCACTCATTAGGAAGCCAAAGTAGATTCGGTCAAAGCAATGTGTACACAATATGGAGAAATTTGTAATGCCCTGGAAGAATTTATTGGTGCAAATACTGATAATACAGCTGTATCCGAAGCTAAAAGTCTTGTTGGATTCAATACAGGAAAAGCCATTTATTTTATATTTAATAGCATGGTTTGCAATACTTTCCACACAATACATAAAATAGTAATATATGTTGTTATTTATAGTTTTTTTTTATTTCACAAAACACTCAGGGTCCCAAAGGTTGTCTTGCACCCAGTTGCACCAGAGAAGATCGGCTCTGGTACCAAGACTAATATAGAAATATTAAATATCTGATAAAAAGAATTGCTTTAACTCATGCTTCTTAAGATTTTAATATGCTTAATAAAATTAATTTGTATATTAGATGAAATAAAGAATTACCGAATATGATTCTTTAAACGTATATTATAAATTTTGTAAATGTATCTTTATATACAATGATGAATTATATTTAATGAATCTTTAAAAATAGAATTTTTTGAATTTAGGTTCACTAGTTTCTAACAGATTAAACTGTTAATAAAATTACCTAATAAAAATCCGTATAATCATATTTTATAAAGCTAAAGCTGTTTAACTCAAAAATAATATAATATTTTGAATCTCACTACTATTCTTTTAATGTTTATTCGTTTTAAATACAATGTAATTTGTAAAAAATAAGTGGGAGATATATATGTAAACAAAGTTTCAACTATGCTTTATGAAATACAGTCGGGTGAGATTAGACGTATAAAGGATAAATGACACCCTTGCAAAGACACCATAAATATCATCTAGCCAATAGCGTTAATTAGGCATTTTAATCTATACTTATAATAAAGCTCAATGTGTGTGTGTGTGTGTGTGTGTGTGTGTGTGTGTGTGTGTGTGTGTGTGTGTGTGTGTGTGTGTGTGTGTGTGTGTGTGTGTGTGTGTGTGTGTGTGTGTGTGTGTGTGTGTGTGTGTGTGTGTGTGTGTTGGCGCTCTACAGGCCAGACCATTCAACCTACAGCTACCAAATTTGGCACGTGTATACCTTGGCGGCCGGGAATGTGCACCTGGGGGTTATTTTTTCGAATTTTTAATTATAATTTTATTTATTTAAAAATTAAGCGAAATTTTTGCGTGTTTCTTCTATAACTTCCGAAAATATTACAGCACAAAAAAGATTTTTACATGAAGTTAAAGATCAAAAATTAATCTTTTAAATGATACCAATGTTTTAACCTTAAAATTAAATTTCTATTTTTAATGAATTTTTAAATAAATATTTTAACTATATTTTCCAACAATTTTTTTCGTATAAAATAAAAATAAAATTTAAGCTGCACGAGCACATTTCGCATTCATGGGAAAAAATTAGCTTTTTTCAAAGTGTTGCCATCACATTGATTAAAGCTTCAATTAAAAATAAATTAAATCTTTTTGGAAATGAAATCTGCAAAAATATAATTTTCGGTACGTGTCTGTAGGAAATGAAACAATTATGAAATATTTTTTCTAAAAAATAAATTCAAGAAAAATTATTTTATGATCTTTTACACTCTCTATATTATTAATCCAATAAATCAGTTTTATTTTAAGGCAAGTTTTGTTTAATATGAACAGGATATCCATTCAAATCAGAGCCACACAGCTAATTTGTAAACCTTTAGCAAGACATAGATCTGCTAAAATGGTCTAAATGGAAAATGATTATATTTTATTTATCTTGATTCAATAAATGCTCTAATAAATAACGAATTTTTGATTTTACATAAAGTTTCTGCTGTGGAAATCACGAATAACAAAATGTTCTTGAAACACTAATATTTTAAATAAAAAGTATTAATTTCCAATCAACTAAATCAATCACTTAAACTGACTGATTTATGAAAATTTGAATATCACTATTCAATAAAAAAAGGATAATTTTAGATTTTCCATCGATCGTTTCAAAGAAAAAATCCAATCAGCGCGCAGGTTTCTCAAGATTAATTGGCCTAAGATTATGAAAATGTTGAGTTTTTCTAAATTTTTTAACATTCAAAACTTCATAAATAAGTCTTAGTTGATCGTGGAAAATAGAAACATTCATTCATTTATTTAAAATTTGGTGTGTCAGAATATGATACCTTACTGCATAAAATTTAGACTTCATAATTTTTGAAATATATTTATAGGCCGGAACAAAATATTATTATTGATTTCATTTCAATCCTTTTGAAAGCAAAACTAAAAACTGAATTTTATGCTGAATCTGAGAAATTTTTGTTGAATTATTGTTTGAGATATTACATAAATTATGAAAAATATTTTGTAGTTCACATAAGATTTAAATACCGAGCGATTCTGTTTGCAATATTCGTATTCAATAATAATAAATAAATAACAATAAAGACGATAAATAAAATAAAACGCTTGGTTTTATTAAAAAATATCTTTATATTAATTTCAATTTCATCATTTCCACTTTAAATTAAAGTTGAAGTTTTACCGGAAATGACACCAAATTAGCAAAATATATATAGTAAATTGAACGGAACGATCTAAAGAACACTATAAGTTTGGTATGACTATCAACATTTGAAGATTAAAAATGTTTTCTTTGAGAATCTATTAAGAGACCAGTTACTTAAAATATTTAATTGAAAATTGTAGCGAGCGGTAATACTGGCGAACCGGCTGGTCGCCAAAGGCGGCTAGTTAAAAATAAAGCATTACAATTTAAGAATATCATCTAAAGGTTAGTTTTGTATTTGTGATCAGTTTCACATTCAACATAATTTCATAATTCCAAATAAAATCATGAATTTGAAGATATCAGTTATTAGCATTATAAAATTATAATACCCTTCTAAATTTTCGTTCAGGACCTTCTATGAAGGAACGTTTATCAAATAGTAATTTTAAATTTGTTTCGAAAACTTTAATTCCAAAGATATATAGCACAACGAACATTGTATAAAGTTTCTAAAATAGAAGGAACTGCATGGCTATCAAAATTTGAAATTTAAAAATGCCTTGCCGAGAAAGCAATCAAGAAGTTACACGTAAAAAATTTAATTAAAATTTTACGTAACCAAAAATCCCGGTGACGCAGCTGCTCGCAACAGGCTCTTAGTAGTTTAATAAAATAAGACAATCTCTAATCAAATAGAAGCCGTCACATCTTAGCTTTATCTATTTTCTGTCTTCTAGTTTCCAAGGTTAATATCGAGTGATAAATTTAACCTATCTGTATCTGCAATGCCTTCGTCAACTTTTCGCTCTCTGCTTTTCTGTACTTTTTAGTACGCATAAGACAGAACAGCTACATTTGGTTTTTCCGGAATAAAATCTCAATAAATCATTACCGTATTTTCTTCAAACATACAGAGTGGCCATAAAATAACTTTCCCTGTTTGGAGGCATTTGCAGCTAAAACGAATGAACAAAATGAAATCACACTTCATATACAGACTATGGAAGGCATGGGATGATGAATTCCGAAAGAAAAAAAAATCAGTACCAAAAGTTGTCGATAGGAGAAATACTGGCGCTGCGGAAGTACAGTTTATAAATAAATTCATGAAATTCATAGAAAATATTTTTTATTCATCAATATTAAGATCTCCTAGGTGCCGTGCAACATTTTCAATATTCTGCCCTTCCCTATGTACAGCATATTGCATACAGTGTATGATGTTCTCCAGTGCTGCGTGTAAACTGTAAGTTTCGATGCTCGTAACAGCTCGTCTTATAATCCGTTTCAAGGCGTGCAGGTTTTTTTAAGAGCAGCACATTATTACACTGCCTAGTGTAAAACAGTTTTACCAGTAAAGCATGTTGAGGTAAGGGAGGGCCCATATTAAGCACACATCAATAGTCAACCGCGAACAATAGTCAAGAACGAACTACTAATAGATCGTTGTCTTTTCCCTTTTGCAAAGGAATGCATGGCTCTGCTGTCACGCATGCACTAGGAATTTTACATAATCCATTTTGAACTGCAAATTTCGTAGTCCGTAAATGACAGCAGTGCCGATATATCTCCTATAGGCAACTTTCAGTACTAATTTTTTTTTATTCCTGGGAATTCATATTCCCATGCCTCCCACAGTCTGTACATGAAATGTGGCTTCATTTCTTTCATTCGTTTTAGCTGTAGAAGCCTCCAAACAGGGAAAGCTATTTTATGGCTACCCTGCATTATGGTAATATAATGGAAATATTTACAACTAAAACAAAGATTCAAGGACAGCTAAATAGTAATGAGAATCCACTACTTTTTCAAAATCGACACCTTTTTTTACATTTTCATAAGAGTGAAAGTGTTTCTTTCCGTTATTGCTTTTTGTTCAGTGGAAAAAGGAAAGGGGTTTTCTTCCCAATTACTTGTCATGGACATTAGAAGCCAATATGAAATTAGTATGGATATGGGGGGTATATCATTTCCTCTTCATGCTTACAGTGGGAAACCATAAAATACCCTTGGAGCTCATTAGTATATTATTTATTCTTTTCGATAAAGATCAAACAATGTTCGTCAGCCTTTCCAAGGTTTGAATGTTATCCTGGTAATGAGTTTTCTCCTTCATAATTGGAACATTTTATCATCAACTCTTTGTTGCATAATGAGGTATTTTCTTTCGATAAATTGATATAAGCGAGTTCCATGACGAAAGAAAAGAATTTACCCTCGACTTCTCCTACATGGATTCATTTCACTTTTTAAACACCTGGGGTAGAAAAGTTAAAAAATGAACTTTGTACTGCCTGGTACACCCTAGTTGCGTTTTTGATCAAGATAGCAAAGAATGGGACTCAGTGACTTTCAATAGTGCAAGCAAATAGAAATTTAATTATTGCAATAGTGAAAGCAAAGATAAATTTCATTCACTTTCATCGTTGTCCTAATCGATTTTATTTAGATTTAATAATGTAAAATCTCGATTGAAAAATTTCAGAAAATATTAAAAATTTTAAAAGAAGATTCTTTATTCAAGGGATTACTTTACGAGATATAGATTTGTGAACTACCTTTTGCTTTCACTTGCAAATAGAGTCACCTTTATTTAAACTAATAAATTATCTCAAATACATCATCGATGTTTCAAAAAAATCCTAGATGTGCAGAATTTGCAAGACTAGTCTTGAATAATTAATTCTTGACAATGAATGAAACTTATTTACATATAAATGATTTGTCAAATGTAACAATTCAGTAGTGTGACTATTTTTCTTGCACATGAATTTTTAATAAGAAACTCTACTTAAACATTTCAAATTTTCTCCCAACATATTAAATTTGTTCAAATTACGATGTGTCTGATAGGAATAAGCACATGTGCACCAACTAAGACAACGTGTGTTAAAATATGGTTGTATAATGTAAAGGTAAAAACATGATATTGATTCATAAAATGGCTGGATGCAATATTTTGTAAGCATTATTCTTTTATTAAATGACTATAACAGAAATCCATTTTTTATTTAAGTCGTCTAATCCGAAAGTAAAAATGCTATTTACGAATTCTAGTTTTATAACCGTCATTAAAGCTTGTGGTTTGGTTCACGAAGAATGCAAGATCGATAGATACCAACAAATATATTAGATTTTAACAAGTGGGCCTTATCGGTCGATTGTGGGAAGTCTGTAGTTTCTTGTAAATATTTCGAATATCACTACTGATATGTGTACCATTCTTTTGGTTTCCACTCATCTTTGCTCTCGTTTAAAACTTTTAATTCATTTCACTTTATGCTTATAGTCATACTTAAAGATTTGTGAAAAATAATTTATTTCATTATTTTGTGTAGTAATACAATGTTCTTTTAGTGAGTTCAAGAACTTTGATACATACATAATAGCTTTCGAGACATCGCCAAAGCACAATTATAATTTGTGGCATCAATGAAATTTTTTTTTTCTCTATAAAATTCTTGGTTGTTAATTTCATGACATGGAGTTAATTTTATGAGAAAAATCGATAAGCATAATAGATTTCGAAACTGATTAACCGCATTTGTTAATCAGCTTGTTGACTTGAATAAACTTATTCTCTCGATAAATTCTTATTGATATTAGTTTTGTGAATAATGCGATAATAATTAACGGAGCTATTGAAATGTTATAAAAGGATTTCTGTACCAGTATTGTGATATACACTCATACTTCATAGCATATCAAAATCTGCATTCTGTACTAGTATCATACACTGATATAGTCTGCTAGCTCAGGATGAGTGTCCCAATTATTACTGCTACAGAAGCTGCTGTGACATTAGATGGTTTCGGCTTATTGCTCTCTTCGATTATGTGGTTGCAGCTCCTGCTTTCTTGTTAAGGAAATTTTTTAAAAATATTTTATTTGTCGTTTCAGATTTCTGTTTGGATAATTTTATTACTTTTATTGTTCCATACTATGATTATCGCTCTAAATTTTATGAAATGAAGTATAGTTTGAATTTTCAAATAAATTAAATGCATTTCATTTTTCAACCATTGTTTGCTTGTGCACAATGTCTTTGCTGATTATAACTTATGGTGTGAATTCTTAGTTTTCTATATACCAAATCAAGATTTCTTTTGTGTATTCTATCTTTGTCATAATTTGATTGAGTCGGACTATACTTTCTCATTTTGCTTGCCAGTTGGCAGTCAGAAATACTAGTTTAAAGACACCTTCATTTCTTCCCTTTACCAGAAAAGCTTGTTAGATTCTTTTAAAGTAAAAGCAACAAAAAAGATGAAGGTTTAAAAAACGAATATGATCAATTAAAAGAAAAATCCGGAAGAGATTCAATAGATCGGAAAGGTGCAGGATCTATTGAATCCCCCAATTCATATGATTCTTTACCTTCTGAGAAAAAGAAAAATTCTAGTAAGGACAATACATATCCGATGGACCCAACGTTGAATAATTTTTTTTTTTTAGTAATGATTGATTTTGAGTTGATGTGAAAGAAGAAAATTAGATGCAGCATATCTTATGCTCGATGTATATATATTTGATAAGAGCAAGATGCGAATACGACATTTAGATTTGTGACTTTTGTAAGTAGAATTCCATTATATCACCATTTGTGTACTGTATTTCCGGCCTTATTCCGAAACTCTTTGATTTATTTAAAATTTTTACCCAATTATATTTTTCTTTAATACCTTTCTAGTCTTAAATATCCTTATAGAAAGAATTAGCAGCTGGATATCCTTACAAGTATAGAAATTTATTTTATTTCATGACATTGAACGCCGAATTATTGCATAAGACAAAATAGTAATCTATAAAACCATACTTTCCGCTACTGCTTATTACATAGTATTGCATTCACACAGATTTTCATAATAATAAGTTAATAATTCAGGTGTCGTCTCGTCATCTGACAGCGGTTCAAAATTACGAGGTCCGTCCCAAAATAGCCCTAGTGTTGCCTTACAACGGGACGTTAATATAACTAAATTAACTAAAACTAAACCTCCAGCTTAAACAGCTATATAAATTGAGCATGAAGGTTATATTGTCAAATTTTTGAAAGGTTTTATTTAAGCTAAATTTTAAAATACTGATTACGCATGATACATGCAAGAATATACATTAGAGAATTCCATGATGCTGGGATTTACTAACTATAAAATTATGTTAATTATACAAATTATTAAATTATATTATTATCTAAAAAACCATATCCGTAATGGGTACTATGATCTAGCTACTTTTTTCAGGATCTGCCGAGAAAATTAATTGCGAAACAGGAGTGAGAGAGAAAGACACCAGAGACAGAGAGAACCGTGATGAGAGAAAGACAATCTAGTGTTGTTTATGTGTTCATAAGTTGGATTGAGTTGTGTCCGATCCACTAAATATATTAAATAAATCATCTTGGAACTAAAATCATCATTCCCTGTCTCCGATATCAGTTCATAGATTTATAAAAATACGATAATTAAAAGCCTGTTTCAATTCGTGGTAACAGCGGGATTGGATGCAAAAGAGATTTTAACGACGAGCAAATAGCTCTGGTTGGTTGGTTGTGAGTTTTCGTGGCGTAAGAGCCAACCTTGGCTAAACTGCGCCAGT
This sequence comes from Argiope bruennichi, assembly GCF_947563725.1. NCBI lineage: Eukaryota > Metazoa > Arthropoda > Arachnida > Araneae > Araneidae > Argiope > Argiope bruennichi. Next base: position 2,058,421 of record NC_079163.1, on the reverse strand, counting down.
CGTATCATTAGAATATTGACGATCGTGGAATAGAAACAACGTTAAAATAATAGTATGAAAAGATTTTTTAAAGAATTACATTAAAAGATTGAATTCCACACGGTAAAAAGCAAATAGTTCTGGAAATTTAGATGAGTAACAAGTGGACATCAAAATTATATTTTTATGCTTTCGAATCTCGTGATACGTGTTTCTGGCAACCTATGGGCATCGAAATTTTATCTACCGACGATTATTACCTGAATAATACAAAGCATATCCTTGACGATCAGTGGTCGTCAGAAATTAGTTTTAGATACCCTGGAGCCAATTTTTACATAATGCAGATGTAATAGAAACTTATTTCTTCTCGTCATCGGCTTACATCGTTTAGTACTGAATTCTTTATTTTTTAGAGGAAACGAAAGAGCTGTCGAAAATCGCAGAGCAAGGCAAATGACATACTTTCTGGTTTTATTTCGACTAGTGATAAAGAAAAGAACATTTTTTATTCACATGAAAATGAATTAGTGAACAATTTGAGGATTCAGGCCAAGCTTTTACACTATATTTTCAGTCGTGGAGAAGTTGTATTAAAAATATAAATCACTTTTGTTCTTAGAGTAAACCGAACTAGATTAATGTAATGTTCATTGATTTATTTTCTTTCTCTTTCTTTTTAACATGGTAAAATTCTTTCTATTTTGCATTGTAATAAATAAGTGTAATAAATAAAATATCAGTTTTAAGTTGAGCAGCTAAAATTCTTTTGTGTTTGTAATCATTGGTGTATTATGGATGAGGAAATATAATTATTTAATATTGTAGAATTGCTGATGCTTCCTTTAACGATTTTTATCGAGGAAATTATGTATGTTTATTGCGAAATGCATTTCTTAATCGTAATATTTAAATATACCGGAATACATTATTTTTACAATTTTATTACATCCATATTTCAGGAGTTTATCTAAAGGTTTGATTGGTGTTTACGATTGGAGTTTATTCTTGACTAACGAAATATTAGAATTTGTACCTTTTAAAGTATGAGACCCAAACAAATCCTAGAAAATTTATTTAATTTGGTTAGCAGAGAACGTGGACGAATCAGTTATTTCTTACATTCGTGAAACCGTTTTAAAGACTGTAACAACAACCAGAAAAAATTATAATGAAGAATTTTTAGATGATACCATCGTTGAGAGAATTGAACAAAGATAAAAATCAGAAATAAGCTCAAACTATAAAAGGAGAAAGAAAGGAGGGAATAGCATTTAAACTAGTAAAACAAAAGTTGTGATTGAAAAACTTCTTGGATTGGAATGATCTAGGAATAATTCGGGCGTCATCCAGAATGGTTATCGAATTCCCCTGGCAAAATCTTTGGACGAAATTATACGAATTATTAACAGTTAAAGTATTCACCGAGTCGGGAGGAGGGGATTACTTCTTTTCAAGCTTATTCAAAACTTTTATTCACGGAAACGTAAGCGTGGAAATGAAATTTTAAATCTTTTTATGTTTAGTAGGGTTTATACCCTACTAATTTGTCTCATTTATTAATCCATCTAAATGAAGAATATTTTTTAAATTATGAATCATTACAACAATTTGTATTGAAGGAATTTGAACTGTCACTAAAGCTTTGTCGAGAAAATTTTAGTAAAATTAAAGCTAATACCGATGAAACTTTCCCCCAATTCACATCCAGACCTATATTGAAGTTGTTATAATATTGTAAAATAACCGGAACGAAAGACTGCGATTCAGTCAATCAGTTTATAGCTGACAGGATGTTGCTAAACTGAATTTCAAAATAGCAATTCATATTAGAGTATTGCAAGGGGCAGAATGGTTTAAACTGAAATTGTGTAACCAAAAGAAAATCAGTGATTCGTCGGTGACGGACATGTGGAAAGATAGTGATATGAAAGATTTTCACTGAAATTCGCATCCAAGAATTAGAAGGTAAAAAGCATCCATTTTTCTCTTTGGAAAACATTTTATAAACCAAAAGGAATAATGCCAAGAAGTTTATTTCTTTTCTTTGTGGATCTGATAAACATTGGCGACGAAATTGCATTCCCAATAGAAAACCAAAGAGTGATTGGGAATAATATTTGAGAGGAAGAACGTAAAATAGAACATTATCTTTAGGAGAAGAGAAACTCGGCAAAGTTATCCATAGGAAGACTATTTTCAGGTCAATTAAAGAAGGCGCCTTAAAGTGTAAGTGGTAAGCTAGTTCATGTATTCATTGCAGTTGTTAAACGAAATTGCAGTTGTTAAAAGAGAATTAGTTTCAGATATATCAGCCGAAGAGCCTTCCATTATTTACTTGAAAGACATTTTTGATCCAGTGGTTAAATGTCCTTTGGTATACGTTCCAATAGATCTTTGTAGGAACATATACCAAATAGGTGGTCGAGTTAATGTGGTAAATCAGCAGAATACACACTTTAGTAAAGGAATCGGGGGAAGAGGTTTTGCTTTCACCGAATATTGTAAATATGTCTGGAATTACTCGGAATGCCATGAATTCGCTTGATCAACACTCACATATCCTTAGAGTGAACTCAGGAGATGCAGATGAAACAGAGATTAACTATGTAGATATATTAAGGTTGGTAAATATTGACAATGAGGAATACCAAAAAGAAATTATTTCTTGTACGAATACAATAGAAACAGTGGCTAAAATGAAAAGTGAAATGATCACTGAAATGGCGACTGCAAGCATCATGGCTGATAAGTTCCGCTCTGAGCAGATGAATGCTGCCGATTAGAGATTGCATGAAACCGTGCTATAGAGGACTACAGTAACTATTATGAAATGAGTAATTTCCACTTTCAAAAGGTTAAAATATTCTGAGACAGTATTGGACAACTAGTAGTGCCTAAATGTATCTAATGTATCTGGAATGACGTTTTGCTGTTAGCTCATACTTATGTTTTCAACATTCACATGGGACCAAGAAAGAAGATTAAACGGATTATTTATTTCTGTTTCTGGGAAGAAATAAAGCTGATAGCTGCTGTTAAAAGGTTTTGCTAATCTTATAACGAGTGCGTACTTGCTTGGATAATGAAAACCTGTGACAGAACTCTAATTTCACTATTGTCGAGGTCGACATTTCAGGTGGTCAATGTGGATCCTATCGATCCAATCGATTCATGAAGTTCGAAGGGCTATGAGTATATTTTATATCTAGTTTATAAACATACATATAGATTGAGGTTATACCGCTTATTAGTCTTAAGGCTAATGCAACTTGCAAGACATTACTAAGCATTTTATCTAGTATAGGTATATCCAACGTTGTAGCGTCAAATAACGGGATAACTTTTAACGTTGAATTAATTAAAGAATTTGAAAAAAGAATGGGGTTTTTGCAATGTTCTCTACCCTGTATATTCATAATCTGATGGGTTGGTGGAATGTTTCAACAGGACTTTGAAGTGTATGCGACATAATGCAATAAAAACAAAGCGTAGAGGGTGGTATTTACAAATTTCTTATGTTTTATGGGCATATATAATAAATACTCAATACTCTATAAATATATCTCTATTTCAGTTATTGCGCGTTGGCAGCTTCAATGCTCTACTCAATTTACTCTGTCCCCTGTGTATAATCCACTTAAACTGAAGAGCACTATAACTCTCATTTGGACAGAAAACTGCATGCTATCGTAATTTAAGATAGTCTAACAAAATTTTTAAGGTAGAGTTAAAACATAGCATTGATAGATTTTTCTAATAAATTTTTTGCCAGATAGCAAGATCCTGCTACTATTGTTGAAAAATGGAATTCTTATTCGCTTCTGTTAAAAATGATGCGCTTTCAACGAAACACGTACACCAGAAAAAATTAAGGCATTATATCGCATATAGAAAGGAAATATAGCATCAGGCTCTGGAATTAATTGATTTAAAGTTAATACAGCTATCTGAATATGAAATTTCCCAAGTAGTATTTTGTATTGAAAAAAAAAAACGATTCTATAGTAAGAATTTGCGTTTATTTTCGAGAATTGAATACCGTTGCGAAGGTACCTGTTTTTACTATGAAGGACATGCAGCAAAGCAGCACATTGTTTAAACCATTTTGGATCTCTTTGAAAGCTATTGGCATATCAAAATGGACGAAGACAGTAAAGTTTTAATTGTGTTTAGTTCTCATCAGTGTATTAAAAAAGTCCATGCCATTTGGTCTTGTGGAGAGTCAGGGATTTTTCTGTGCGAAGCGAACCATGTATTCAAATCTCATTCTAAATGCATTCAAGTTTTAATGGATAACATAGTAATCCTATTCTAAAATATTTTTTAAGGAACATTTGATCCACTTACGATTAATTTAGACACAATTGAATTATCGGAATTTTCTGAGTTGGGTTCAGCTAGACAAATATACTTTTGATGCTGAGAAAATAAAATATTTGAAATGTGTAATAGGTGGAGGGATGCATGAATGAAAGGAAAATAATGTCTTGACAATGCGAAGATTAGCCAGACTAACTGCAGAGAAAGAGATTAGATTAGTGTCAGATTTTATGGGCTTTTGCAGAACCTATATTCCAAATTACGCCAAAATTTCAATTCTACGCTCAGATTTGACTAAAAAATAAACCAAATATTGATTCTTCAGGGGAAGATGAAATATAGAAGACTTTATTTGAAAAATTAATCGAACTTTTATATGAGATGACTGATTTAACTTCTCTTCATGCCAATATTCCTTTGTCAAGCATATTGGGGCGCATCAAAGTACAGAGCGATCAAGCAATAATAACAGGTGTTCGGGGTCCTGTAGCATGCGCATATGTGGAAAAACAATACATAATTGTTAATGGAAACAGTAAATAGCAACACACTAAATACCGATGAAAAACGTATATTATAGCAAGTTACAAATTTGGCTCAAGTGACCACCAACTTGATGTTCCAAAAACTGCATGCGGTACACGAGGGTTTCGATGGTGTCACGCAGCATATCGGCATTTTTTCGTCTGACATGTAAAGTTATTTGATCTTTTAAAAGTAGGAATGTCAGGAACATGTCCTTGATACACAACGCCTTTCAAGTGAACCAGAACCGTCTCACAACCAGAAATCGCCAAGATTCAGATCAGTGTCATCAGTTAATGGGTGTTATCTTATACGAATAAAATTTCGGGATCTTACGCAGTATCTTCTGCATCGTTGAGAATGGCATATCTGTCATGATATTGAACGTGCACTGCTGATAATCTGCTTATTAGCTATTTCCTGACCCATAGCGGCAGTTGAAACTTCTGCAACTTGTTCACTGCTTGATAACTTTACATCCTAGGCCTGTTTCCACACCAAGAATTCCTGTTGTTTCAAATCTTTCAACCATTTTTTGTAAGTTAGTTATGGTTATCGGTCCTCTACGTAACTGTTTTAACTACCAGTATTCACGAAGAGCAGCACTGGCATTTTCATCTTGCTGATAAAACACATTGACTAATAAGGTGCGTTCACGTATTGACAATGCAATCGATGGGCGAATTCTTGCAGAATGACATAAATTCCCGCAACTCTTCTTTTTATCTTCGATATCATGTCACAAAGTACCCGTATAAACAAATTACATAATAAAATTTTCGATCGCAGCGCCAGAATTTAGCCTACCTTCTTTTTTTGGTGCTAATTTTTTTTCTTGATAAATTGAAACTGCATACTTTAATGTGTATGGTGGCCAAATTTTGTTATATTTCGTCCAGTACATAACACGCTACAGGGCTCCGAACACCTCCTGTTATTTCTTGATCACCCTGTATAAAGTAGGCATTGTCTAACCCAACAAAATTCTAAAAGAGATTATAAGCCAATTGATTTTGCCAGTTAGAAGTCAAACTCCACTAAAAAGAATTGGGATAGTATTGAAAACAAAGCAAGGGCAGTGTAATTTGGGTTGAGAAAACTTGATGAATGGATGTATAGAGTCTAAGTCAAAATCATGTCAGAACATAATCCACCGAAATATTAAAATAAACCCCTCCAAACAGCCCTAACTAATCCTTTGGGCTCTCACATTGCAAAGAGGGAATCATTCCATTAGCGATAATCTTGGTGTGCAGCACAGGGTTCAAATGCATATTATTAATTCTAAGCACCAAAAATGTTTCTACTGCTTTTTTTTTCGTTTCTTTTTTTATTAATCTTATTTAAAGTAGTAACATTTTTTCTTTCAAAAGATTAAGACATTTTTAATTTTGCTGATGATTCTTTTTACTAATTGTTTTACCTCTTTCAACAGGAATTAAGTGTATAACGAATATAACACATTTTATCGAAACACTGGAATCAAATATAATTTGGCTCATAGTGATAAATATTCAAAATTCCGTTTTTCTTATAAGAAAGGTTCCATGTTTTGAAGAGGGATATGCAGAAGATGTTCATAAATGGAAGGAATTTAATACTCTTTCTTTCACTTCTTAAAAATTCATTTAATATTATTATTTTAATAAAAATTAAATACACAGTACACTATTGGTTGGATGAATAAAGTGCAATTTACATCAAATATAAACTAACCATTCTTTGGAATTAAAGTAAGTGATTCTTTGGGATTCACATTAGTACAGATATTTTATTTTTCAAAACATTCTGCTCCTGTTCGTAAATTGGAAACATTTTGTGTCACTTTAAATTCGTTTTATTCCTTATTTTTCACGTTTAATTAATTATATTTTCTCATCGAAGTTGTCTGGTTAAAATTTTTTTAATGTTTTATATCTTCTCCACGTACATCAGCATTTTATTCAAACAGTCATGCAGTTGATGTTTCTATTTCTCAAAATCTTATCTTATAAATATAATTTCAATTGCTTAAAAGTAATATAAAAATCATGTGCTCCTACAAGAGAAATTAACTGATATTTTCTGATAGGACTTCACATAGAAAGCAAGAGATTAAACTGAATAATTCGCACAATTTTTTTCAGCTAATTAAAACGTCTAAAATTCTTGGAACTACACTGACGGAAAAAAAATCCCAACACCAAGAAAAAATTATTGTAGAGTAATGAAATTTGGACAATGCATTTGTTTAGTTAAAATATTTAATTTATTAAATTTTCAAGGTCACAGGTTAAATTAAGCTCAAAAGAATGCATTTTAAATGTGAAATGTTGTTGCATTAATAGCCAGTGTATCCACCAGAATTTCGAATGCTAGCGTGCAAACGTGCATGTATTGTGTCATACAAGGGCCAGATGTCACTTTGTGGTATGGAGTTCCATGCTTATTGTACTTGTTCTGTCAATACTGGGACTGTCAGTACTGGCTGTGGATGATGTTGGAGTTGTCGTCCAATGATATCCCATTCTTGCTCAATTGGAGACAGATCTGGTGATTTAGCACGCCAAGGTAATATGTCGACACTGTGTAGAACACATTGCAAACTGCCCCTTGAATGCTGTTCATGAATGGCAGCACTACGGTTTGAATGACCAGACTGACGTACAAATTTGCAGTCAGAGTGTTTGGGATAACCACAGGAGTGCTCCTGCTGTCACAGGAAATTGCTACCCAGATCATGACTCCAAGTTTTGGTCCAGTGTGTCTAGGCCGCAGACAGTTTGGTTGCAGGCGTTCCTCTGGTCTCCTTCAGACCAATACACTGCCATCACTGGTACCAAGGCAGCATCTGCTTTCATGAGAAAACAGCAGATCTCCACTCAGTTCCCCAATGACCTCTGGCTTGACATCACTGGCGTAGAAAAGGGCAATGGCTTGGAGTCAGTGGAATGCACGCTACAAGGAGCATGGCTCGGAGCTGTCCTTGAAGTAACCGATTTCTAGCAGTTCGTTGCGTCGCTGTGATACCAACTGCAGCTCGAATTTCTACCGCAGACGCAGTACGATGCGCCACAGCCGTACGCCGAATACGGCGGTCTTCCCTCTTAGTAGTGCCACGTGGCCTCCCGCATCCCGGTGTTTTCAAGGCAGTACCATCCCTTGACCATTGCTCCCAATAATCATGCCCAGTGGATACAATCTGACCAAGTGTTTCAGCAATATCGTGGAAAGAAAATCCACCTTATCGTAGTCCTATTACACGACCTCTTTCAAACTCGGTGAGCTGTTGATAATGGTTTCTTCGTCTTCTTAAAGGTATTCTTGGCTAACAGCAACTCAATATGTAAAAAGAAAAACAACTCAATACGAAAAATAACGCTCACGAACTTCACAGCACGCATTTAAAGCAAACCTAATATGCAAATTCTGAGTGTCTCTACTAGCGCCACACTTATGCGCGAAGCAAGAATTTGAATCAATATCATCTTTCAGATGTGTAAACACGCCTACCAAATTTTGTTTATCCAACACAAGTCTTTCTTGGTGTTGGGATTTTTTTTCCGTCAGTGTAAAAATTTCTATGAAAATGCATCATTTGATGTCTTGCTATTTATGTTTCTTAAATATTTTATAAAATAAGAAAAATCTTAGATAGACCTCCACTTTGTATGGGAGTAGATAAAAAAAGCTGGATTCATGTACTCATTGGTATGCATGTCCATAACTATCTTCATAAAACCTCTTTCTCATAGCACTACTATGAGAAATAATTATTAGAAATTGATAACTATGACATTACTGGCAAATTAAAATTCGGGAGGCATACAGTTTTTCGACATATTTTGCAAACAGTTCACCAGAAAACTGTTAATATACCTTGTTTATAATCATGAAAAATATGTGTCTGTACCTTCCCCATAATAATAACTTAGAAGGAAAATATGCGATTGGTTTTAAGAGTTGAATATTCGAAATTTCATTCATCTCGAGATATTGATGATTTTAGCTTTGTTGGAACATTAGTAAGTCATTTACTATTTTTCAGAGAAAATCTGATAAATACAATTTTATTTTCAAGAGAAATTTATTTTTAAATAGGTTTCTAATACGAAAGGTACAAAGTGCTTTTGAAAGAATATTGTATGTTATAAAAGGCAACATTCAGTTTCAGTTAATGAATGAATGAATAATATTCGATGAATAATAAAAAAAAGAGCCGAATTAATTTTTAGGTAATTTACACAATAAATGTTGAATATTTATCAAATTATTGGCTTTTTAAGGGTTCAATAGAATATTTAAACTAAACGATATCAAACCATTTAAGGTTGCTTTAGTTTTATTATTGAAATATTTACAATATAAATTCTTGTTATCAGCAAACAGTCAAAACTCCGAGGTAGTAAAATTATTAGTACTTTTCTTTCGAGCCGACTTTAGGAGGAGGTGAGGGGCCCAATAGGAAAGGAATTTCGATAGCACCTGTTTCTTGGTCAACTTTCACCGAGAACAGAAAATTATTTAATAATAATAATAACTCCTTAAAATTCCTGTTTATTATTAAGATAAGAATTTTTTTATTTGTTTATTTTTTTTTACTTTTTAGTAATTAACTATTATTATATATATTATGAAATCATTAAGTAAACTTTTCTCTGAAATTCACTACGAGGTGTTAATACGCACATAGAATGAAAATGTAAGTAAGCTGGTACATCAATTCGGTACATCAATTCCGAAAAAAATTCAAACTGTATATAATCATAGAGAATACAGAAGTGTGTAAAATTGCAAAACATCCAAAAGTGAGTGAAAGTTCCATTTCAAATATGATATTTCCTTATTTACAGCCATTGAGAGTTCCAATAAAAAATACATGAGTAAGAAAAATAAGTAATGCATATCAAATGCATGAGTATAAAAGTAAACCTTTTCAAGATTTAAATCAAAACTCTTATTATTATCTAAATGACTCTGTTAGCTATTGTGTTAACTGTGAGAGAATTTTATGAAAAATATAGTTTTGAGTAAATCACAGTTAAGGATTTCCTTCAATTGAAAAACATGATTCATATTTTCACAGGAGTTTAAAATTCCCCACTATAGAAAAACTGACATTCCTTTCCCGTATTTTGTAAGTGTTTTTCTATTTGGTTGGATAAAAAGTTTATTTCATTGAGCTTTTGTTTTTGGCAGAGAATTTCTTTTGGAAACATTAGTTAGCTTATTTTCAATTAATGACAATCTACTTAACATATAACTTTCAGTTATTAACTTCAAACTATTTAAAACTAACAATACATCTTTAAAAACTTACTTGAATTAAAGCACACATATAAAAGAACCTAGTTGTAGTGATTGTAACGGTACAAAATGCCGTTTCAAGAATATCCAACGAAATAAAAATTCCTTTATAAATCATTAAAATATTCATTGGTATTTCTCTATGGAATTACTTCCGTTACTCGTTAAAAATTAGCCTTATCATGTGGGGATCCTGCCATCTTATCTTTGAATGAAATCCCTTGCTTCTTCAAACTTGCACCAGTTATCAATATATTTCGGGCGTTCATACTATAAGAAGGAAAAATATTGCAATAATAGCACTTTGCATAACTTATAAGTTGCCTTCCTTGCTACGAATTATAATTCTGTTGTACTTTTGCAATTTATCGATGTAACGTTAGCTCAGTTTTTCTTTTCCACGCAGTCTTTTTGAACATTCTTTCAGTTTTTGAAGGAAAGCTCCAATTCAATGTTAAATATGCTGAATCCATTCTAATTTTTTCCACACTAATTTTTTTTAACAAATGTTTTTTACTATATTATAAAAACTATAAAACTCGGAAAAATAACACAACATTACAATTTTAAGACCAATTTCTGTTTTAGAATGTTGTTTCAAATTTAGTTTTGCTTCAGACAAAATGTATTATAATCATTGGAACTTTTTCCAATACACTTAGGAAAAATGGTGTGGTTTTGTAAAGAGAAAAATAAGATCTACAAAAAAGTAAAAATCACCAAAGTGATCTCAAGTCGGCGTTTTCAATGTTGGAACTGAATTTTCATTTATTATTATTATGCCTATGGCATGCAAAATAGGAATGCTCTTGTCTGGTCCACTGCCTTAATTTTGGCAACTGTTCGACATATTGATACAATAAGAATTCAGGCTTTTCAGAACTGCAATGACCAGTTACAAATGTATTAGGGTCAATTTATTTCTAACTCATTTTTCTCAAACTTCGCAAACCGTAGGATCATCGACCAGTTTCGGACTGGTAAGTTTAACAGCTTACCCGACGGTGATTGGTTCCCTTACACATAAGACAGTGTGCCCTCCAAGATGTGTGCATGATAGGGAGAACGAAAAGAACCTGTTCTTGTAGAGAATTCCCTTGCCTTTTTTCAAACAAATATTCAAAGTATGGTTCATTCAGGGATTCAGAAACCTTCTATGCTTTTCTGCGTACGTCAGGATGCGTTTATTTGTCAAATTAAGGTTAAGAGAAGATGTTTACATTTAACAATAATATAAACTCGAACTATTCAAGGACTTAGAATACGAAAAAATTGCCAAAAACTCGTAATATTTAGGCAAAAAGATTTTAATTCACAATAAAATATTTTATAAAAAATTTTTTTCTTAGTGCAGCGATTCTCAATCTGTGGGGCGCCCCCTCTAGGGGGGTGCGAGACACTAGAGGAGGGGCGCGAGAATATCCAAGAGAAAATATTATTTAAAAAATTTGATTAAAGGACTGGAAGGAAAGCACACATACACATAGAAAACAAAATACATTTCGACATATTTAATAACTTATTAAAGTAAAACAACTTACTAAATCAAAATATACTAAATTAAAACAAATTTAATAATCATTAGTGACTTCCTGGGATCTGTCTTACAGAGCAAAGTTTTTCGAAGGAAGACTAAATATTAGAAATACCCACACTCAGTTTTGCCGAGATCTATAATTTGTCTTCAAAGAAGCCACGGCTGAAAATCCAGTTTCACAAAGGTAGGATGTTGAAAATGGTAATACAATGCGAAGTCCTTGTTTTTAGTGCTGAAAAATCATCTCCTTCACCTGCCCAAAATTCAAATAGTGATTTTTTACTAAATTGTCTTTTAGTTTAGTTTTAGTGTCTTGTCGTGAAGTCGATGAATTTTTCTTCTTCATCAATTGAGAGTCCTTCAGGAGTCTTATGAAATGGATCCCTAACTCACTCGTAACTTACTATCAGTTTGTCGTCAGCAAGAAAATACTTTTTAAAATTCTTTGCCAGCATGGCTAAATGATTTTCAGTGGTTATACAAACAACTTTTACATGTTCTTCTTCAGCCTTGTAAGTTTTAGTACAATCATCCACATTTGCAAACATTGTTAGATTTCTTTGCTTTAAATTTCTACTGAACAAGTCTAATTTTCTACAAAAATCATTAAATTTATCACTCGTATCCAACGTATGTGCATTTGCTCCTTGGAGTTGAAGATTCAGATTATTTAATTTCTCGAATGTGTCGACCAAGTAGCTCAATTTCATCACAAATAAATCATCATGAAAATTCTCGGCTTCCGGTCTGTTTTCTTCTTCTAAGAAAATGACGATTTCTTCTCTTAATATACACGTTTATACACGTTAAAAAATTTATCACGTGATAACCATCTTGCCTTGCAATAAAATAGTAACGCTGAAAATACTGAACCCGTGTCTTTACAAAGTGCGGAAAAGACTCTCGATTTGAGGGGTCTCATTTTTATATAATTTATTACGGTTACAACTGTAGTTAACACAATATTCAGACCAGGATTCATTTCTTTCGAAGCCAAATCTTCTCTGTGGATCATGCAATGTGTCCAGACGTGCTGAGGCGATTTTTGTTTTAGAAGTTCTTGTATACCTTGGAATCTTCCGGACATCGAACGATCACCATCGGTGCATATTCCGACGCAATTTTTCCATTCTATGTTTCTTTCGTTCATAAAATCATTTAAAATAGCAAATAATGCGAGGGTCGTTGTTTTGCGTTCTATTGGTTTGCAGAAAAGTAGTTTTTCTACTACTGACATATTATCACAAAATCGAACATAGTAATAAAGATGCTCATTTAATTACCTATCTGTTGCTTCATGAAGCTGTATTGAAAACAATTTGTCACGCAACTTCGAGAAAAGCTGACACTGTACATCTTCAGCTATATCATCAATTCGACGAGCAACAGTATCATTTGAAACAGGTACGGACTGCAATTGTTTTGAAAAACTGTCTCCAAACATAGTTTCTACAATCTCAATTGTTGCTGGCAAAATAAGCTCTTCAACAATGGTGTGAGGCTTTTTACATCTTGCTATTTTATATGAAACTTTGTAAGATGCATTTAAAACTTTTTTATTCACAGACAAAGTTTCTTTAAAAAATGATTTTTGCTTTTTATATGATTTTAATTTTAATTTGAAGAATTCTCTGGGTTTGTTGACGTACTCACTATGAAGCGTTTCCAAATGTCATTTATGTTTATTAGGTTTCATGCTGCCAGCAGCCAATATTTTTGAGCAAATGATATACAGGGGCCTTTCTTCTTCATTTACTTCAGTACTGGTAAGCCCAAAATTTAAGTATTCCTGAGAATATTTTCTTTATTTTGTTTTCGGAACCATGCTCGTCTGTGTACTTGTTGATGCTTGACTGTCGTCTAATGCTCACTTACCTACGCTTAAAAATTTATCCATGAGTCTGCATAAGTCTGCTGCCGTAAATATTTAATATGGTGAATAGCAATTAACACGAAAACCTACATAACATTCGCATTCACGATATATTTCTTCCTATGAGAAAACATCTGCGCATGCTCGAGTCGGCATCGGCCGTGTGGATTCCCTTCCACAAACATTACTTATTTTTTCTCTTTCGTTTAGTCATGCTTCTGTTTTATTTCTTTTATTATTCGAAAAATTGTATTCCCAGTTTCTAAATTTAGCTCTTCCCGTCTAGGTTAACTTTCATTAACGAATTTTTCTATTTTCATATTCTTTTAACTTTATCTCTCTGTCTTTATCCCGTTATCCCTATCTTTCATTTCAAATATAATATTAAAATTTTCCCTGCTTTCATTTGCTTTACCTGTTCAGCCCGCTTTGCAAAACGCCAGATGTGGTTTCTCGCCAATGTTGGCTCGCTTTTACTCTTTTTTTGGCAGTTAGTTAAAATAATTTAAAAACAGAATACAAAATGCTCAATATATATTATTGTTGTATACATTTTATTGTAAGTGGGGGGGGGGGGCGAGATGAAAGTTATGATTGAAAACTGGGCCGCGAATACTGAAAGATTGAGAAACGCTGTCTTAGTGTAAGAGGCCTAAACATTAAATTCTGATGAATAAATGCAATATATTTGTTCTTAAAATTTAATAATTCACTTTTTACAAAATAATGATCATTTTTTGTCCTAAAACATTTTTTTTTTCCTTTTTTATTGAATTTTTTGATGACATTTTAAAATTAACAACGGTAGATAATCCCGGTCATATTTAATGATATTATATAAAATATACTTTGTGCTGCATTGCTTGCCACTCTTGAAAGCTTTTTATCCACTTGAACTAGCTATAAAAGCAATCAATGTAAAATGATGATGTAAAGTAAAATAGTACTGTCAGAAACGACACGACACTCACATATACGCGGGAAAAACCTGAACGAAAAAGTATCTCTTGGGGCGGAAATCAAAGAAAAAAAAAATGGTTAAGAATTCCGAAAATGCACCCATCTTTCTGCGTCTCAGCCCGTCGCGAGGTAGAATCCTCGAAAAATAGTAATTTCGGGATATTGAAACGAACAGTCAATATTATGTTACACAAAACCTCTTCTGAGCCTGTCTTGGCCGTAAGGACCACACAAGTGTTTAGGTTATTGGAGCCCAACGACAAAACGAATGTAATACTACATTTCTTTGCAGAAAGGAGCAGTCCATCTGAGAAATTACTAAGCTCCATGCTGCTTTTTTTCCTCCCTTTTTTTTTCAATTGCAATTCATAATTCAAAATGGATTGCTGTAAAAAAAAATCGTACCACATAAATTAACAAGCGAATTCAAAAAAAAAAAAATTGTTAAAATGGATTATGAAAAAATAAATCTTTTTTTTTTTTTTTTTTTTTTTTTTTTTTATGACGATTCGGGTTCATTTTCCTAGTCCTCGGCCGTGCAGTTCTTCTCTGTTGGAATTGTTCGTTCGATTGGGAAGTAATCTACTCTTCATAATCTCTCATTTCAAATAATACTTTAATATTTCTTCTTCCGATCACCTGTGCGGTATATCCCAAAATGCAGGAAAAGAGTTTATTTTGTTGAATATTAGATTTAGAAATAAATATTCACTTACATTTTTTCATTATATTTAGGTATACAATTGTATGAAAATATTTTGGCTTTTGCGGAGAAGTTAAGAACATCGAAGAAATAAATTTTTATCAATTTTCTATAATGTTAAGTGCCAATGAGTTGAATGCTTCTCTTACAATTATAATATAGCATACATGGTTTCTCTCTTTTACTAGCAAAATTTAAACATAATTTTTTATTTTTAAATTTTAAAAGACTAATCACAACTTTTAATTTAAAATATTTATTGATGATGGAAATAAATAAAAACAAAATCAATGCGAAATGTAATTTATCTTGTAGTACGTCATTCAATCGTTAAGACTTGAAAAAATTTACTAATCAGGCATATTATTGCTCATTTTGATTAGTCGGTAATTGCAATTATCGACTAAATAACGAGGGGATAGGAAACTTCAGAAAATGAAAAATGAAAACATTCCAGGCAGCTAGCTATACAACAGCGAACAAGAATGTAAATATGGTGCATTTAATATTAGGATTTATTTAAAGATTACGGAGGCTGCGCTGCATTACCTTTGCTAAGTCACAGTAGTATTTAATGAAATTGTTTTGAAAACTCTCATCTCATTCTTTATTCATATTTATTTACTTTTAAACTCTGGGAGTTCAATGATTAATGAAAAAGGAAAAGTGACGAAAGAATCGTCCCTCCCCTCCAAAAAAATAACAAACATAACAGATAGAACTAACAAAGAATGGATCTGCATAGAAAATAGTTTTGGAAAGTACTAAAATTAACTAATTGCGCACAATTGAGGGACATGACATGGAAAAGTAAGAAGCAACTGTTTTCCCTTTGAATTTAACTCGGTCAAAACTGGATTTTCAGAAGCTTCAGTACTTGTCTAGCTAATGTTTATTGGCCTTCATCCCTCTTACTCCCAACTTGTATTCATCTTCTCTCTGGGGACTTGCTTTTCTTTTATTACTTCTTTTTACGTTGCCTTTCAGTTTGGATTTCATTTACATCTTGCTACGATGGAAACGCAGCGGGTTAATATGCAGGTACAGATACTCGGAAAGAATTTTACACTCTTTGTCATTTTTTTTCAATTTGACATGATCTTACGAAACAAAAAATAGGTTTATAATTTATGTGAGTGCATAATCATATTCCGGAGGGCTCATTAAATTATGCCTTTTATTCACATTAATTTATTAATTAACTAGTCTTAGTTTAGAGTGATGTTCATAATTATCTTGATATGTTTCCCATTACCCGTTTTACGCCATGTGTAGCAAAAGCGCACTGAAGAGCCAACTGTAAAAGATTTGTAAAAAAAAAAAAAAAAAAAAAAAGAATGATTCGAGAGCATTTCCCTGAAACAAGAAGGCGCATGGAAGGACAAATAAAAGGATTTAACGTTGCATAAGAATTGTATTTCATCCAAAAATACAGTCGACATAGTACGACGAAACATTGGTCCCAGGGCCCATCTGAGAAATGGAGGAAAACTCTGACAGTGTCAAAGGATACTAGTGTCACTGAAATAGCAGTAAAGCTAAAAAAAATGAGCAACTTCAGATCAAACTGGATAAAATTAAGAAGGAATATTGGGAAATTGCAACTTCTAAAAATTTGGAAACTATTCAGCTTCACATTGTAGAAATGAATCAACGCATCGAAAAAACCAAGGTACATCTCAAACTTATAAGCCATTCTTTGAAGGGTACTGAAAATGTAAACATTAATTTGAATGACAGCCATAAATCTAGTATACACTTGCCTCAAATTCAAATGCCAGAATTTTCAAGCATAATAGCAGAATTTGTGAATTTCAAAAATCAGTTTATTAACCCTCCTGTCCACAGCAATCAGATTGCTATTCTTACTGAAAGCGGCAGGGCTAAACGTTTCCTCATAAAAGTGTCAGGGTTTGGACAAAAGGATTGCTTTCCTTTTTTGCAGTTAGTTCAACCTGCAGGGAAGGAGCGATTAGGGGACACAATTAGCAATTAGTGTTAGTAATAGATATTGCTTATCGCTGTCTTTGGATTTCTAAGAGCATTTTTCTAATTTCTTTTAGTGTTTAGGAAGAGTGTGACAATAGCATCGATTGAAAATGCAGGAAAATTGAGTGGTTTTTTCAAAGAAATTTTCGACTATTTAATATATACTGCATGAAATTTACATTAATAAATTATTGTCACGTTTACTTTGATATGAGTCAACTTTTTATAAATTAAAATTAATTTATAAAAAGTGTCCGTTTAATATTTTTTCATTTAAACTTACTTATCAAATTATTTTTATTGAGTCGAACTATGAAATAATTTATCGAATTTAGGTTCGATCGATTTAATTCTTTGAAAAAACTACTTTAACGCATGGTCAATGTATTTTTGTATTCGAAGATGCATGGTTAAAACGTTGGTTGAATACTACGCTATAATTTTGTTTCTTCAATATTTAGAAAGATAATTGTGCAATTAGGGGATTTCGTACGATATTTCATATTTCGAGATGTCGATTTTCGGTATTTATCTCCCTGATTAAAATTGTGATTTCAGTTAAATTTTCATAACTTTGCAGTTAGACATCTGATAACATAATTCACTAATGTTGAAATAACAGGACTATGCAAATAATGCACATTATGACTAGAACAGATATATATAATTGTCAATATATTTTTTCTTAGTAATATTCATAAAAGAACACATTTGGTGGGGAGAAATTACTCAATTAATACAGATTATTTAGATTTATTATTAAGCACATGTATCTGGAATTTTTTTGAATCCGAAAGGACTTAAATTTCGGATTCTGAAAGGAAAATTTCACTATTAGCATGTTAGTAAATAATATATTAAAATTTTAAGATCTTTATTTTACTACGAAGAATGAATTTTTTAGTGATATAAATAAAATTGTATATTATATAAAATATACTGTAATAATTTCATATTTAGTAACAAATAAAAGTTAAAATTTCTTGTAATTTTAATTAATAAAAAGTCTAATTAAAATTTCGAGAAATTATTCCGAAGTGTACACAGACATTCTGAAATTATATACGTTCCAAGTTTTGGCAGCAACAGCATGTACAATCAACTTTATTATAAGTAGAGATACTCGCTATTGATTGCTAGTGGCCTGTGTGTTTGACACACTTATTCAAACAAATTTTGTTTTTAAAATTGAAAATATGAGCCTAATTTTAGTTTAATAAGAGCAAAGGATTTCAAATTACTTGAAATATGGGTGTTTCCGAAATTTTCTTATCCCGTTTTAAATATTACACTTTTTCAGCCTATTCGAATAATTTTTTATAATATTTTTTGTGCATTTTTTAATATTTTATAATGAATTATTTTTTTTACTCCTGAATTATTCCCAAGAAAGTTAATAAATAAATATCGCTTTGTTTTTACCTTTTTTGAAGGTTTTTACAAAGCAGGTTTAGAAAGCATGCCTAAGGTGTTTTTTTTCAATAAGAGGCTTTACAATTATTTATTTGGTAACTTTTAAATCCTTTTTCGTTGGGCATTCATTATTTTGCGGGTGAGGGTGGGGGCTCTATTGGAGGCATTGATTAAGATCAGATTCCATTTTCAGAAAGCCGGTAATTGCACTTTCCATTCCCACTCTTCATGACATACAGGGTGTTCATTAATTATTGTCGGGGTTTCCGTACTTCATAACTTTCGAATAAAAAATATTACGCAAAAGCCGATTATGTATTCGTAAATTACAACGCAAAGAATTTTACGTGGCAGCAATGCGAAGAGGTGGACCAATCCCAGGGCCTCCAAGATCACCAGATATAACACCGCTGGACTTCTTTCTATGGGGGTTTGTCAAGAACATTGTGTACAAGACCCCTGTGCCCTCCCTTGATGAACTGAAGAGCAGAATTCTTACTGCGATCCAAAATGTTACCCCACAAATGCTGGAGAACACTTGGAGGGAAATCGAATTTCGTCTCGATGTGTTATGAGCCACGAAGGGCAGCCATGTGCAAATTCATTAATCTTTTTAATATCATTAATAAAATTCTTTGAGTTGTAATTTACGAATACATAATCGCCTTCAGATGAATGCCTACAAAGCGCAAATTGTGCAAGCTTTACACTTTAATATCATTAATGAAATTCTTTGAGTTGTAATTTACGAATACGTAATCAGTTTTTACGTAATATTTTTTATTCGAAAGTTATGAGGTACGGAAACCCCGACAATAATTAATGAACATCTATATTGATAATAACACGAAACTAGTCCTTGAAATTTCACCTGCAGTTTTTATCTCTCCCGAAGTATTTTGTTGTGAAATACTAGGAATACTAGGAATCAAATGCTCCTTTGACAACTTCTTTTCTAGCATCTTTCTTGATAAGCCGCTTTGAATCGGATGTGTTTTCACTCCTTTCGGGAAGTAAACAAACCCCTTTTTAAAAAAAAAAATCCTAAACAAAGCAACAGTTGTTTTTAAAGGTTTCTAATCGTAGGAGCAGAGTTGAAGAAACCATCAGAAAATTTTAAGAACTTGTCTAACAGTTTTTGAATTTAATTAGTGGTAATTAATTATGACTTTAAATCTTTGAGAGTATAAACAACTATTTTAGTCTTATAATTTGGCATATAACACAATAAAAATTATCAAATTTAACAAGTAAATTAAAATCATATGCAATGAATTCAAATTGAAATCAGCAGGAACGGTCTCCTCATAACTTTCTCGTATACTCTATAAAAAAGTTTTTTTTTTTTTTTTTTAGTCGCATCTATTTCCAACATATTGGAAGATAAATTTGACACAAAATTATAAATGTAGTCGCATTACATGCTAAATTTGGCATATTTAACTCATTGCCTTTTTGAATTATTGCGCTTACATTCTTCTAAAAGTACAGATAGACAGACGGTTAACATCATATTCTATTTATCTCAAAATTTTATACGTTGTGGATGTTTAATTTGTGTACCGAATTTATTCATCTAGCTCTCTTCGTTTTGTAATTACTGTGTTAACTTATATTCAAACACCCAGATAGACAGATTTACTCTGAATAGATTTTGCAGAAAATTATATAGAAATCTACAAATTTAGTGTAATACCAAATATCATGTATCTAACTCAAAGCATTTTTTGAGATATTTTTGTCACAAACATACAGGAGAATAGATAGATTATTTCTAAAAATTTCTTTCTAAACTCAGGAAAATCTAAAATGTGGAGATTCTTCAAAATTTCAAGTTCGAAATTTTTAAAGATTACAATACTTTCTTCATATTACGTATACGAGGAAGTAAAAGCACTAAAAATGATAGATGAACAGCCAGCTGTGTGCATTTAAAAATTTAAAAGTCTGAGATATCCGATAGAGTTAAATCAAGCATTTAAAGAAAATTTAAAAAACATGTTTAACTATTTCACGTATATTTTAAAATTCCTGATCTTATTTTGCTCATGAAAAATAAAATTAAAAATGTCAGTAGAAACCAACATTAACTTTGAAAAAAGTTATAGCAAAAAAATAGCAAAACAATAAAACTGATCTCACTACAATGCTTAGTTGTTTTTCTTTAATTTAATTTTAGATGGTGTAAAAATATTTCTGTGCAGAGATTTGATCAGAAATTAAGGTGGAAAACCATCTAATTTTTCAAACCCCCATGTCTAAGCCTTTAGAGATTTGTAGAAACGTTTTAATAGGATAGTTAAACCTTCTAAGCGCCAAGAAACATTTGTACCAAATTTTGTTTGAATTCACCCAGGATTGTGGAATTTCTTAAGATTCAAAGAAATAAACAATCATTCAGTTTTGCTTATTCAGATTATTACGTCATAAAAATATATGATTTAATATAATCAATGTCATTTTTTAAAAAAATTAAACACTTCGAAATGTTGGTTATATGGAGTTTGTAGATCTCCCTTTTTAAATACACTAACTTATGAAAACTAAGGAAATAACGAGTTCTATAATAATAATGTGGTATTTATTGATATTGGTAATCTTTAAAATCCTCTAGTGCAAATAAAGGCCATTTAAAGGCTCTTAATCTGAATCTACTTGCCCAGTAATTATTGCCATATATTCAACAGAAGTATTCACTCCTCCCTACTAATTCACGTCAACTGACTTCAATCAGTGTTTGACTTAAGCGGGATTGAAGGCAATAAAATGCTTTGTGCATAATTTGATCATAAGTATATGTTTGCATATGCAAGTTATTACCTTAATCTATTCTGGGTCACAATCAAAAGGGTTTCTGGAAGCTAGGATTGTCGTTAATGGATAATAAAAGTCGATTTTGTCTTGGTCCTAGATTCCAAATAACAAAAGAAATTTCTTTTATTTATTTAGTAGAGTAACGCAACTAGATCCATATATCTAATGTAATCACAAATAGTGCTACCAGTTCCAGCATTTTGTTAATGATACCAAACTAAGCTCTTCCAACAAAAGTGTTCATTTTTATGTATCTTTCGTCTAAATAAAGATGTGTTTTTTAAGTAAATAGGTTTTTTAATAATTCCTAGTGAATACTACAATCTGTTTCTTATTCTGTAATCCTCCCTGAACTCACCATCATACATTTCGACAAGAATAGTGGCTTGTCGAAATTGTATGATGGTATTAGAAATTAGGAATCAGGGATTTACTTTCATCTCTCCTTCTCTCTCTCTCTCTCGCTTTGAAAAAGTGCTTTGTAAAAGATTTTGTGAGTAGTACATAATCTAGAATACTGATATCATATAAAATCGGAAATGAATATGAATACCTGACATTTAAAAAAAATTCCATAATTGCATTAAGAATTGTATTTTTTCAAATGTTAAAAGCATGTATTTAAGAGAGTAGTTTTGTTTTACATAAATAATGCAAAAAATCTATTTTGAGCAAGTTTTCTGCTCCTTCCTTCTTAAACTGTCTTTTTGCTGAATTTTTTTTCTTAGAAATGAATTGTACCCATTCCACACTCCTTTGGTATAATTAAATGTTACTAATCCCTTTCAAAAGATGATGATTTTTTTTTTTTTTGCTGTTTTTTTTAAATGAAGCGCATGTTTAAATTCTACCGAATAATGTCCTAAAGTATTTAAGTTTCTAAGAAAA
Organism: Argiope bruennichi; assembly: GCF_947563725.1. Taxonomy (NCBI): domain Eukaryota; kingdom Metazoa; phylum Arthropoda; class Arachnida; order Araneae; family Araneidae; genus Argiope; species Argiope bruennichi. Next base: position 2,036,131 of record NC_079163.1, on the reverse strand, counting down.
ATTAAATTTTTATGAAAACTTGTAACTTCTGAGTTTCTTTCCTATTTACTGCTTATAATTCTTTTTTGAAACCGTTTTTAAGATGCAATATAAACTTTCATACGAAAGTTAAAAAGAATTCAAAGTAAACGTATGTTTATTTGAAAATTAATGTTAAAGAATTTCAGTGTAATTAAAGCAATTAAAAGTATAGTTGAGAATCATAATATAATTTTAAATTATTTTTTACTTTATTTTCTAATTTAACAGCAAATATAAATTATGTCAATGCTAAATGATAATACATAAACTACTGCACTAGTAAAAACATTATTATTTTTTTTTACTTAGATCTGATGCATATTTCTTATCAACTTTTGATTCCAAATAGGATCTCAGATTTTTATATCACATTGAGTTTTTATAATACAGATTACTCTTCGTATTTTTGGAAAACACACAAACAGCATACAAAGAATGGAAAATGAAAGCAATTTAAATAAATGTAGAATTTTGTGTTCCTAAAAAGAATATATTGCTACCACGCATTAAAGTGGATGCAAGTCATAGTAGTTGACAATAATATGAGCTTCTACCTTTTTTCTAGATTATTCAGTCATGGATTATCCCCAAAATTCTCTAGTAGTAAATAATCAGCATATATTTATTTCACTTGCTAAATTATAGTCCGTGATTTTCCGCGGAATATAATTAAGCAAATTTCTTGATTATATTCCGATTAATTCAAAGCGACTTTCATCGAATCTTGACAGAATCCTTTTACTTACACATCCCTTTGGGCAGCAAAATTTTCAAGAACAGAGGGAATTGGTTATGCAGAAATTGTACTATGTAAGTATTTTTATTGCAGAAGTCAAGTATAATGGAGTAAGGCAAGATTTCTATACATTATCGGTGTACCTATTTTCTCGTGAATCTCCAAAGAGGCCTTGAAAGATACTTTCAAGGTCTCTTATCATGCTTTCTTTTCTAGTTCTGTCATTGCACCTATGGTTCTGAATGTTAATGTAAGCTTATGGCTCTGAATGTTAATAGTATTTCCATTTATTCTATCAACATTTGGATATAATGAGAAATCGAAATATAAAGCTGAAAATTAGTATCTTAAGTGCTATATGGAAAACAATTATAGATTGAAAAACTACCGTTAAAAATAATCTTTATTATAAAAATAAAGCAAAATATTTTAGTAAAAAATATATTAAATAATTTAAACAGGGAACGTTTTTAGGCAATTCAAATGATTCAATAATTGAAAAGAAAAAAATTGAAAAAGTAAAATATCTTTAAATTATGAAGAAGTGTAAAAGAAGAGCAACATATTACAATATTCTATCGTATAATTAGAAATAAATTCAAGAAAAAGCATTCATCATTCCACAATATATTCTTATTTACATTACCCATTTTATCACCAAAGGCCATATTATCGAAATGAAATGGGAAGTATAGTAAAATATTACCAAAATACTGATCTATACCCTTGAAACTTCTATTAGCACTGAGCACTCAATCAGATTCGATAAGCATCAAAATTTCAATAGCTATGAAATGACGAGTGAACCGATCTGTCGCTAAAAATAATCTATATCATAAATACAAAATAAAATTAATGAATAAATATATTATGAAGTGGAAATAAAGCAATATTTTTTTTAAGTATAAAGTGCTGAAAATATATTTGAAAATTTATAGTTACATGTTTAAAAGCATGTGAAATAAGAAAGCAAAAGCGACAAACATTATAAACATCCAAATTAATATTCCACTCTGAAATGATATCTCCAGTTTGAAATAAATCCTCAAGCATATCTGCAATCATATGCAATCTAAAATAAATCCGAATAAGAAAAGTCTGTGAATCCGTCAGCATATATGACCTCTCCCGAAGTGCTTCCAAAACGAGGCATAACAATCCAGTCTTAAAATATTAATATATTTATTCTTAATAGCATGAATGTGCGATTACTATCTAAACTTTAAACAATATTGAAATCTCGATAAGTATCTGCCGAATTATGATAATGCGATCAAAATCGATCAGCATCGAACGATTGAGCAAGATTGACAAGTAATAAAATTTAGAAAATGATCAATGATTAGAAAGAATTTCTGCCGTTAAAAATAATTTTTGTCACAAATAAAAAATATTTAATTTAATGAACAAATTGTTAGAAGTAGAAATAAAGTATAAATCTCCAAATACATATATTTTTGAAAATTCAGAAGAACATGTAACAGAAAAGAAAATAATTGAAAGGGAAAAATTCTTCAAAGTTAATAGAATATAGAGTTCGTTTCAAAAATTAAATTTGCAAAATTTTGATCTGTATCGTAAGTTTGATTAAAAATAAAATTTATTGATCAAATGATGAATAAACTTTGAAATTTAATTTTTCATTTCTTTTCCTTAATATATTTTCTATTTTTTTACCGTCATGCCTTTGTCATTACTAATGAATATATCTGCATTTTTTTAATGGCCAAATCTGAGCTAATCCATATTGCACTTATTTCTTGAGAAAATAAACTTTTATTTATTATATGTATAAATTAACAAAACAGACCGTTCTCTCTTTTTGCAGTCTATGATAGTTATCCCCTTGTGCATGAGAAGGTAGGAAATTAATGAAATATTTTTCCTTGTAAATAAACAGCATAACCAATTCTCGTTAGCGATTTAGAGTGAAACTGATCTTCAGAGGCCTGAGATGGTAGGCAAAAGTAATTTTCTTTAAAAATGAATAAAAACATTTTCCATGCTCAAACGCCGCCTATAACTCAACATCTTGAACCAAATTAAATTTCTAAACCATATAATATTTCTTCATTTTTTTTAAAGTTATTATATTTAGAAAAATTTTGTAATACAAAATAATAATAATAATATGTATTAATAATTACATAATATTATAAAAATATCTTTTAAACAAGTAGCACTTTTCAACTATGCTTTCAAATATTTATTTTTTAAAATTTTCAAAATAACAATAATTAAAAACATATCAACTGAAACTTATTTTGTCACCATTTTAAGATTTTTTAGAAGAGCAATACTTATTAGTGACATCAAAGTTTAAAAAGTATTTTTATCTCATTTTCAAATATAAAAATAATACATAAATAAATTTCAATTTTTAAAAAATTATAATACACAATGGAAACAGCAAGATTTCTTCAATATAAAATAAAATTATTTCGATTTTTGAAATGTAAAAAATTTAACTTAATAGATTTCATTGACATAAATTTCAAAAATCAATATATTGGGAAAAATCAATCAAAATATCTTAAGAATTTTTGAATTATTTTTGACGCTACTAAACTACAAAAGCTTTTTCTTTTCTCTTTTAAAACATAACATTAATTTTGAAGGCGCTTTTTGATTATTAATGTTTTTTCACTTATTTTGCACATTTTCCTACCAATAGAATTTTATGAACTTTTTTGAACATGGACGATTGGATGTTTGCAAAATATTTCTGGAAACTTTTTTTCCACTTTAAGAAAATTAAGAGCTAATTCATCGAAACGGAAGTTGATTTCTTTGAAATTCAAACTTTTGAAAATCTGACGAACACAATATTAAGAACTAGTGAAGCTCATCTCTAATTTTTAGCAACATCAGTTACTGTTTTTTTATTTTTAGTGAGTTACAAGCTGTACACATTCAAACGAAATGCAGAGAATCTTAGCCTTTTAGAATATGAAACAAAAGTAAAATCATGTTCGCTACATTTTAACAGTTCAGAAAGGCTACTTGCCATTTCAGAAAGAGGCGCCTGAAACGGAAACTTCTTCTAAGGTATTGCATTGCCTTGAGAAATCAATTTTTATAGTTTCCCACTTTGTAAATTTGATAACTGCCGAATTATAACTCTCGTGCGTGTTTCAAGATACGCACTGCCGAGGAAGCCACTTTCTCAGCCTTCCCTGTTGCCTTCTAGCCACATTTCCGCATTCTCGGCCTGATTTCGTACAATCAATAACGCTTAAACTGATAGAAATTTGATACAGCTGGATATCTAATTTTCCAGTACTCACCATACCCATTCCAATAGGTGTTGCGCATTGACGATGGACTTTCGAGTGACAAAACTCATTTGGGCGCCAGATATGGAGTGATCGTGCATTTCCTAGAACTAAAATTTTATGACCGAAAATCGCGTATGTTGATCAGAGTGGTATATTTTGTCAACAACATGTTTTAAATATGTTTTTCATTCAATTCTGGAAAAACCAAGGCATTATTTTTCATTTTACTTCAACAATCTATATCATCTAATTTTTATATATTTAGATAAAGTTTTCAATATAAAAATGACTTTTTTAAGCTTTGGTAGTCAATATTAGAAAAGAAGAGAATAAAGTAAAAGTATTACCAAAAATTAAAATTACTAACAAACAAGGTTACTTTCCGACAAGAAGATACAGGCGTAATATTAGTGGATAAGATTTCTGATCTCTTCTTCAAAGTAAGTAACTGCCAGTGATGTGCGATGGGCTTTAATGCTCCCGGTTATTTTGGAATTTCTTTTAGTGTTCTTTTAAGGAAAAAAAATATAGTGCAGGATAGTTTAAACAATTTGGAATGTCTCAGAATTCCTTCAAAGTCGTAAATATGACATGCTGGTCGGTCTACTCATTTCTTGGGTTTCCGGCATTCTCTTTTTCTTTATAAAAATAAGACGAACTCTTTGAACAAGATCTTTTATTTTAACAAATTTGCGTCTCTGTCACGAATGCAGTTTACAATAGAGTGGATATCATCACTTCTGGAATTGATGACAGAAATTCAGAGACTAATAAAGAACTTCAATGAGCATCATATTTTATTGCTGGTAACATCCTTCGAAAGGGGAATCAAAACCATGGTCCATAGATATGAGAAAGGCTTGAAATCTCTTGGAAAGTAACCATATTTTTAAGATCTTGGGAAAATAAGGGTATCGTCCTATTTTATTCTGCTGTCGATCACTGTATGTAGAAACTCAAATTACCTTACTAAAACTATTAAATTACAATAAAAGATGATGTGCCTAAAATACTCGTAGGGGATTGTCTACATATTTAAAACTGTACAAACTTTGAAAATTCCTATAGAAACACCCTTTTCTGGTATCATGAACAGATTCTCTAAGAAAAAATTGCCTAAAGCAAAAAGCAATTCCTGAACCATAACTATTGATCGGGAGATACTGACATTTTTTACTTCCATATTTAGATGTATAAGATTTAGATATTTTCTGAACATCTTAATAGCATGTTTTTATATTTTTATTTTTAACACTTCAAAAAAGTCTGCAAAGTTATAATCTATACGTTAAAATCGATTGTGATTTCATGCATGACAAAATACACTGGTGTGTAAAACTTAAGCAACAATATATATTTTAAGCAGATAGCCATGAAATTGCAGAAAAGGAATTATTGCGATCAGTACAATGAACACGCAAGTTAGTAGAATGGTGATGCGTATGCAAATGACAGAAACAAAACGTCAAAGGTGACGTGAGTGTACGTAAAATGCGTGCGGTCGGCGTGCGCAGTTCAAGACTACAAAGAAAGAAAGAACGGAGGAGAAATTAAAGACAATCGCTGTAAGTGCAAGTGAGTTCTTTCGTGAAATATGGCTAAAAGAAATCACCTGGACAACTTCACAATGGGAAGAGTGATCGAAAATCTGGAGGAGGGGCGTAGTTTGACCAATGAAGCGGAATAGTTCGGAATCAACAAAAGTGACGTTTCGCGCACTTGGAAAGCCTTCCAAACTATAGGTACAGCTGTTAGAAAGGTTGGTAGTGGCTGCCCTAGACTACAAACAAACAAATGCAATGGATGACCTATATAACGTCCTACAGGCGAAAAGAGCCCGATACCAGTCAGCAAGCGGCATTGCTCAACAGGGCGGCAAGTGTCGCGATTTACTGTGGCCAGACGCCTTCACAAAGGTGACCTATTCGCCCTCCATCCTGAATGCTGCATCCCTTTGAAAGTTGACCGTCGGCGGCACAGATTAGAGTGGTGTAAGGAGTTAAAAAACTGCACATCTCATCAATGGAGTCGTATCTCTTTACAGAAGAATGTCGTTTTAGTGTCATAAGCGATTCTCAATGCCACTTGATTTGGAAAGAGGTCGAGATACGGTTTCATCCCAGTTACATAATGGAAAGAGACCGTTACCGTGGTCCTGGAGTTGATGTCTGAGGAGCCAACATGCTGAACGGAAGGACTAAGCTCCATGTTTTCGACAGAGGTTCTGTAACCGGAGATCGCCATTGTAAGGAGATGATGCTTCTCCATGCGCGTCTGTTCCGAGGTGTTATTGGGCCAGACTTCGTTCTTATGGATGACAATGCACGGCCACACCGGACTGCTGATGTTCAGCAGCTACTAGAAAGTGAAGATATCACTCGAATGGATTGTTCAGCGTTCTCTCCTGATTTAAATCCCATAAAACATGTGTGGGATGCTTTGAGGAGACGCCTTACGGCACAATTACATCCTCTGGGGAACACCTAATAACTGAAACAGATGCTGATTGGGGAATGGGCACTTTTACCTCAAGAACTGTTGGACAATCTTGTGCTGAATATGAAGAGACGGTGCGAAGCAACGATTACAGTAAGGGGAGGGCATATCCCATACCAAGGAACATCTGCTTGTTGTTCTTCCTCTTGGACAATCATGTGTAATGATACTATAAGCTTAATAAAGCCTTTTTTTTGTTTGATTCCATACCATATGTATTGTATTCTTTTTTTACGCAACTATCATCGTCATCGTTTAAGTATAAAATGCTGTCTCTCACTTCTGAATTTCATGTCTCTCAGATGATTTCTCTTGCAGTTATGGCAAATAAAGAAACTGTTTAGTAAATTTGTACCCCAGTACATTTGCAGCGTAAATTTCTGAGTGAAGTTTCATTATCTATCACAAAGAAATGCTGAAGGAAGGTGAAAGTTTTGTTTAAATGGCACATGAGCCTGAATCACTAGTACACTAAAACCCCAAAAAAATTGAAAATTTTGTTATATGAGTGAAAGAAATAAAATTTAATGAATTTTCATTTTTTGAAAGACAGATTAAATTTAGTACCGAGTGGGCAAAAATTCCGGAAAAACTTTAAAAATTCATAAAACCTGCAAACTTTAGGTAAATGAAAAACGGTTAGCAGATTAAGCATCAATAATTCAGATAGGAATTTTTTTAGGTAAGAAAAAAAATAGTTAAAAAACAGTCGATAGGTGGCGCTGGTATGAATGACTTAGTTGGAAATATGCAAATGTGACAGGCGATTATAAATACTTACGCTCCTGATCCAGAATCACTTCTCCGTTGCATGCTATGTAAGTAAACAAGGATGCCATGTAGAAAAGATAAAACTTTGTTGCTGAAGCTGTTTTACCTGAACAAGGAATCAACGACTATTGCACTGCGTAAATTCCGACTTCAGAAAACTGTGAAGAATGGGAAAGGACCTTTAACAAGGGCAGGCTTCATAAAGCTTGTTCAGCGATTAGAGGAAACTGGATTGCTTTAAGATCGTGTAAGGTCCTGATGACCAAGTCTAATGCAGACACGTTACAGCCGAAATGAAACAGAAGCTTCCGATACCGCTGCAGGGACAAGCAGTGCACGAGAAGCTGGCAGAAGCTTGGGATTACCACCATGATACGCATCATTCGTCATGGAGTTCTTAATCCATACAAATTACAGTCTTTCCACGAACTTTTAAAATCGGATACTGTAGAGAGAGAAGCATTTGATAGGTCTCCAAAATTGAACAAGATCCCTCCTGGGTCTTTAATATCTTGTGGACAGATGAAGCTCAATTTTCGCTCCATGGCGACGTTAGTACACATAAGTGTTACATTACAGTAGCCGGTAAATGGGGAAAAAACGGTGACAGAAAATGGTCAGCATTATTTAACGCTCCTGCGTGCAAAGGTTGTTCCATTTTTGCGTGAAAAAGATGCGCTTTCTGCTGTTACGTTTATGCAAGATGGAGCAACAAGTCACATTGCGATTCCAGTCAAGGAATTCCTGATACAGACGTTCGGGGAAGAGAGAATCATTAGTAGACGTTGTATGTTTCCCACCCAGTATTAAAATTAATATCTTATCGTTTGAGAGTGAGAGAAAATATTAACCGATTTCTATTCCATATCTTTATTGTTTACTAATCATAAGCTGACATGAAATGATGCACCTCTTTTTTCTATGAGCATATGAAAAAAATAGAGCATTTCATTCACAGATAAATGTAAATCAGTTTTCTTCTATGCATTACCGGCAACTTAGTGCTCTATATAAATGCTTTTTTATTGCGGAAGATTTCATTATATATGAAAACACATGCTTATTACAAGCACCGAACATAAACTGAAGAACATCGTTCTAAATATTGTTATGGATTTTCCTTCGCTGCCGGCAGGTTCGTTTTGTTAGTGGTAGTGATATGGTGTGAGCAGTCCTCAGTAGAAAACAATGACGACGTTTATTTACACACGAAGAGACGAATACACAGAGACGGGAAATATACAGAAGACAAATATTTACAGCCGAGACGAACACAGGACAGCACACAGCACCACACTACAGACGACAGTAGACCACAAGTAATAATTGTCCACAGCACACGAAGAGAACAGACAGAATCCAGCTTCGCTCTAGGGTCTCTCCAAACGGCTGAACTTCTCGCTGTCTTCTCTCGCTTTAGCTGCCGACTCACTACTTTTCACAACTTTCTACTCCACACACAGAACTTGATGCTGCAACCACAGTAGACAACAAGATTCGGCAAACAGCAGCTGAGTACTCGCTGCACACAACGCTGGTAATTCGCCATTGCTTCGCTATTCTCTGGAAGACTCGTTACTTATCGGCGACTCCGATTACTCGACACACACACTGCTTGAGAGTGCCGGCCTTTTATAGTTCTCGGGAGGCGGAGCTAGAAGCTTATTGACCAATTAGGGCGTATTTGGGTGTATCTCGGTTCCTAGTAAATGGATCGGAAAAATTCTCGAATTTTCCAGCATTATCCATTTTGTCGCCAAATTCGTCACCAATTTGTCAAATGGTCGCCAAGCTCTGAGGTCATTGACGCGGCATCCGACAGAATCCAATACAGATGACTGTAAAACGGTCTTTCTTATGATGACACTATTCGTGATGGGAAGCAAAATTACAAGTTTGTAACAATATTCATTAGTGTTTGTTCTGCATATCTTCAATTACAATTATTGTTGCACTTTTTAAGAGCTGTTATTCACAGATTTTGTTGCATCCGATATGAATAAAAATAAAATAATAAAATGCTGTCAACATTTTCAAATTTGTCAATGAGCCTCTCCTGTCGTTATAAAGGCAATACATTAATGATAGCATTTGGTTGTCGAACAAATACTGTCAACATTTTCAAATTTGTGAATGGACTTCTAAATGCATCATCTCAGAGGCAAAACAGGAAGCTTAATTAAAAAGTATTAGTAGAAATGTGCTAAAATTTTAAATACCCCCATTAAATGGTCTTGTGCTTCGATTATGCTCAAATTAAATTGCATTGCTATTTAAAAATTGTAAATTCTAATTTTGAAGGTTTTATTGCACATTAAAAACAACAGGGTGTCCCACATGGTGTGCAGCATCTAATATTTACAGATTCGGATAGAACACGTCAAGACGAGTATTTTGATGTATAACATATGGGAGTTCCGAATATAGCTTCACAGTCTAATTAATGTGTGAAGCTTGTTTATAAAAACTTCAAGAAATAGGAAAACACGTACACACATACACACACACAAAACACAAGTGAAAATCAATGTTTATTGAGAACTTTCAATACAGCAGATTTTCGAAATGTCGACCGTTCAAACAAATGACATGAATCTGGAATCAAAATTCGCAATTGTTTTTGCAAAAGATGAGTTCCAATTTCCTTGACCTCGGTTTTGAATGCTGTTCTCAAGTCGTCCAATGTTGAGGTCTATGTGAGATGCACTATGTCTTTCAAACGTCCCTATAGAAAAAGGTCACATGGGTTAAGATTCGGGGAGAAAGATGGCCACTCTAATCATCCAGGAATGCTTACATATTGTGGAATCGTCGTATGCATCATAATTTGGAATACAAACAGTTGAATTCATAATTAACGTTCTTCGTGTAATTAGACTATGACGCTATATTTGAGGATCCACATGTTATACATCAAAATACTCGTCTTGAGCTGTTCTATCCGAATATGTAAATATTAGTCGCTGCACACCTTATGGGACACCCTGTACTTTTAAATGATAAATATGAGTGTAAAATGTGTAGAATACCTTATATTTTCATAACAAAAAGGTCAATGACTATATAATTTTTAAGATATGAATAAAGCACAACATTTTATTTTAACATTAAAAGGTCAAATTTTCTTTTAAGTGTAATTTCGAAACGAATAGACATAATTAATGAAATTTGAGTTGCAAGAAAGATACATGATGTAGTCTTAAAATGTGATGAGAAAAATGGGTTTTACCAAGCATCATTTGAAATTTGTTCGTGCACAACTGGATACTTCAAAAATATTTCTGTTCATTTTTTTTTTTCACTTTAAGAAGACTTATGGGCTAATTCATCTAAAAGGCAATTCATTACTATGAAACTGAAATTATTGAAAATCTGAAGAATACAATATTAAGAACTGTTGAAGCTCGTCACAATTTTTTAATACTGCTTTCTTCAGATTTCCAACAGCTTCAGATACAAAAAAATAAATATGGGGGTGATCTAGAATTAAATTAGAAACATATGGCTAAGCCGTTACTTGCAATAGGAGAGAGTAGTATATAAATTTTGAATATGTTACTAAGAAAACATTTTCTGTAACAGAAGAAACCGACAGGAAGCAGCGAATATCGAAATTTAAGTCTGATCGCTGTCGACTTCTATAATGTTAGATAAAGGGCTGTTGGGATATTAAATCTTATAAGAAATTGCAGTCGTTGTGAAAAATCCATAACTTCGTTTTTTGTTAAACTTGCAGCCTTAAAAAGAAAACTTAGATATAGATTTTGATATTACTTTTAGCTATTACCATTGGAGACAAACATCGCTCAGCTTCGCCTTTAAGAATATGAAGCAAAAAGAGGACAAAAATTTAAGTTCGAGACATTTTAATAGTTCAGAAAGACGAATTTCAATTTTTGGAAAAAGCCCTGGAGCTGAAAACTACATTTAAGGTAGCAGTTTAAGACACTAAAGGTTACCATTATTAGATCCCGATATAATGGGAAACCCATAGCCATAGAAAAAAAAAACGATAGACATAAAACTTTATAAACCAAGAGATAGACTTCGAATCGGATAGACATAACATAATAAAATTGGGTTTCCGGGAAGGACCTCTGTAGTTTTGAAATTTGATTTATAAAAATGATTGTTGAAGTTCAACATTTTGAAATTTATTCTTATTTTAATGAATAGAAGGACCCTTAGGATTTTTTTTGAAAAACTATAAGAGTATGTTAATTACTTCCGAAAATACCATTTTTATAATTGCACGCTGAATGATGTCAGAATAAAACTGGTAGCTTTTAACGTTTCCCCTTTTCCCCCTCATGGTTAAAGGCATTCAGACCAGATGTAACGTCTCCTGTTTTCCCACACATAGTTAAGTATATACGAACTTCCAGATGTGGATCCTTTTCATTGAGACAGTCCTTGTGTCTGGTCATTTGTTACTATCCAGTTGTGGGAGCACATATGTGTGTCCCGTAATTTCAAACAGATCCATCATATCCTCAAGGGAAAGGAACGGTAAAACATCCAGATGTCAAACTTTTTTCCCTTATGAAGAGACTCCTCAAGTCATCAGGAATCGATCAATCACTAGCAACCACTGTCGTTAAGTGTCAAACCCAGGTGCACTTCAGCCGGTGTTAGATACGAATATATTATAACTGAACAAGTGCTCAAGGGGCAATCGGCCACAAACAAGAATCCTTAATAAACACTCCCTCGATGGAATTTAGACCACTGAGGAAGCATTGCTGAGCAGCTATCGGGTGATAGGGAACTCAAGTTCATCTATGGGAAAACCGGAAGCGGATATCCAATGGAAATAAAATGGGGTATTTTTCCAGAGAGGTGACAGGCTTCGAATTAGAATTCGGACAGACTTCGGGTGCGGAAAAGTTATTCCTGCTTTTTTGAGAAGCTGCGTGAGTCTGGTTTCTGGGTTAGGGACCACCCGATAAAGATCGGTGGATTTCTGGGGCGGCCTTGGAGTAGCCGTTTAGAGCTAACAGCCTGTTAACGATTTTTGTTTAGTGACTTATTCTTAAATTTGATCGAGAAACTATTTCGTGATTCAACTTTCAAATGTTATTTGATTTTTGTAAATAATATTAACCTAGATGAGAACAAGTTATTTTTTTTTAATATATAAGGCTGTAAATTAAATAATCCTTTTGTTATGCTAATCTCTTATATGATCGGTCTTGGTCAAGATACTACGAACTACTTTTATTTCCGTGGGTGTCCTCAACTTTCGATTATATATATATATATATACACACACTTTATATCTTGTTCTCTATTCTTCGCCTTTTTCTTAATGAGCTTAATGCCAGAAAAAAAAGGCCTTTGTACTTCGCTTATTTCACTTAATTTTGTCGATGTAAAATTTTAAACCTAATAAACTTAAGGATTTTAACAATTTAAAATTTTTATGATAATTTCTTGGTATCAGCAAACATTCTTTTCAAATCTGAATATCTCCTTGCATTTGGTCAGAAAATATTGAAATCCTTAATTCATTATCAGCAATTAGAGTTTAAACCTATGATGGCAGCTCGGTTAATATAATATGATTTAGAAGCAAGAAAAGCCATTTTATTGTCATTGATTAAACTAAGAATCAGGAATTAGATATTATTATTTACAAAGACAATAAAATTCCAGAACATCTATAAAAAATTATCTTTTATCTTTTAACAGGCTTTTTATTGAGTATTTATATATGTAATCGTTACAAAATAACAATACGTAAGTACTTAAAAAGAAATTCCTTTTAATAGCTATTTAAATAATGCATAAATGATAATTTCCTTTAAAGTCAAGAATGCTATAATTACTCGATTTATAAAATCTTTCAAGGATTTGCATTAATATAATTAAACATAAGAAGCTGTCATTACCATATTTAACAAAAACTTTATTTTTGACTACGCATACTAGAATGGAATTAACTCAAAAGCTACATTTTTTTAAAGTTATCCTTATAGATGAAGTTTTCATTTAATGGATTACAAACATTAACTGAAATAAAAAAAAATTTATATCTCAGTTAGTCATAAAAAATGGCATAAAATGTACTAATATTATTTTTTAATACGAAGTCTTTTTTAAACTCTCGTTCCTTTTTTAAAAATAGTTTAATATTAACATTTTACAAACGCACACTGTAGCTGTACATAAAACATTTAAATTATTATTCTTTTATTGATTTGAGTTTTAAAAAATCATAAAAATACTTTGTGTATAACGCTAGTAAGTCTGAAGTCCAATATTTAATAATTAAAATCATTTTATAATTTAATTAAAGATTCATTAAATTGACAATGAATATAAAATAAAAACATAATTAGAAAGCACCAGATATTTTTTAAACCAAATTTAGCAGCATAGAAATATCTGCTATTAATTCACAATTATCTTCGAAAGAAAACATTTACCTATTTAGAAGTAGTTAATTGTATCATTATTAAGAAATTATTTTCCCTCCATTTCTAATGATTTTTGGAGACAATAGCCTCAAATATAGTACATGTACAGATACTTATGCAAATTTATAAAACTTGCGCTCTAATTTTTGGAAAATCAGAAATATTCTCTATTTTCTCAATATGTTTGTAATTAATTAATATTTTATTTTTAACTTTGCTTTTCTCTTTGTTATTTCCCAAAGTGTAAAAATTCAATTATACTTGGAAAATTATAGTTAGTTACACGTTATTGAATTACGATATCATATATTCCGAAAAAAATCCGACTTTATTGAATTAAAATTGTTGCTTAATATTGAATTACTATTGTTGAACGATTCATGTAAAAGTATGATAGAAAATATTGAAATTATTCTAGAAATTTTCATTTATTTCTCAGAGATAAAGCTTTATTATTCGAAAATGATACTTTTGTAAGAAAGTTAGCTAATATTTGTGGAAATTTTAACTCAAACCGAAACAAATTAACATAAAGGAAGTTCAAGATACTTATAACTTATATTTTACTATTGAAAAAGCTTCATTCGAGTTTTTAGCTTCTACTTAGAATTATAGCCCCAAAGAAGTGTTGAAGTAATCTAAATTTTGATACTTATTTAAATGGATGATGGTCGATGAGATTGGTTTCAGCTCAACTTGAACTGAGACTAGGAAGATCAATAATCGAGGATTTCTGGTTCGATAAATAGTGAGTGATTAAAATAATAAAAAAATTATATGTAATTTTTGTGTGAATAACTTCTGAATTTAGAGGCTAATCGTATAAGCTGAGGCCGTTTCTGAGAAAATTTGTATAACCTTATTGAATATAGGACATTAGAAGCTGTTACATAACTGAATTCAAAACAACTCGGTCCATGGCTCAAATTAGTTTTGAATGCTTTGGTTTTATATCCATTCAATTTCACCTAAGAGCTTAGAACAGTAATCCAGAATTCGAATTTTAAAAGAATGGGATGATACAGGAATAAGAAGATTTTATGCTCATTATATTAAGTTTAAAAAAGCTCTTTATATCAAATTTAAATTGAATATAATGCACTTAACTTATATAATTAAGAAGTGAATATTTTAACAAACAATCCTCGACAAATTGTTAAGATCAAGATACGATAGATTAAAATTATAAACATCTTGTAATATATTAGAAACTCAAATGAAGCATCTCAAAAGAAATTGCACAAAAAGTCATTTATATTAATGATAATGAATTTTTATTTATATAATTAAAAAGAATATTAGGGGAAAATTAAACGAATAAAAATTGTCAATCTTATCGAATGATTTTTCATTGATAAATAAAAGAAAATAAAATATTCTTTCAGTTTATAATATTCTTTTGGAAGAGCATCTTCGTATCCTTTGTAAGTCTTTTTTCATAATTTTGTTATTTTCCATTTCAGTCTCCTTCTTTATGTTTCTTTAATTGATTATTCATTTGAGTCTGACAAATGTGTAAAAACTAATAATTTTCTCTTCGATTCTCTTAGAAAGTAAAATCTTTCTTTAAGACAATAGTTGGAATTTAGAATGATATCCCGAATTTGTAATGAAGAAATCTTGATTTTTCTTCTTTGTAGTTTTCAATTTATTACCGAAATATTTTCAATTATTTAATTTTAATAGTTGTTTATTTTTTTTTCTCTTTGTATAATGCTTTCAAATGAGTTGATATCTAATTAATTTTCTGAAAATAGATTTGAATATAAGAAGCATGTTTTTTTTTTAGTTTTCATTTCATAAAATCCGAATAACAGCATTTGCAAACTGCATTTACTGAAAAAATTTTAATTAATGATTTAAAGTGTATTTATGAATAAGAAATACGATGCTCTTGAACTTTAAGCCTCGAGTGTCAGTAAAGATTTAACGAATTACTTTTCAAACTATATGAATTAATCTTATGATATTCTTCTAATTACGATCATCATTTGATCCCAGAACTTTTCTAATGAGGACGCTTATTAATTAAATCCTTTTCATTATAATGACTGATCTTAACTACTTCATCATTAACCCTATATTTATTTTAATCCTTTTCAATATTTTCTATTTAAAAGAAAAATAAGTACTCTAAAAAATTAATTCTAATGAGCTTAGTTTTATCCAAAAAATGCCTCCAATGTAAATATTCTTCCATATTCCTGTGTGACCGAATTTTATTTCAGCCAATATTTCGACTCCTATTTTTGAGATTGAAGTTAGAAGAAAAGTTCTTATTAAATTGTTTGGCTTGGCAGTAATATTTAAAAAAAGAAAGGGAAATCTTAGAATATCAGAGAATTTTTTCATACTCAACAGTAAAGAAAACTCATAGATGAATGGAGACAATCGAAGAAGAAGAAATTCCACTTCAAGATAATTTTATGCTAATTCTTTAAGATTTTCTGCAAAATGCGAAGAGCAAAATTTTTATTACTGTATTGATTTAAAAGAATAAAAAACAATTTTCATGACTATACAAAAGAAGCGTTTATTTTATGAGTTAACTGCTTCAAAAGAAATATGAATTTATATGCTTTTAAAGATTTCAGAAATTCACTGACATTCAAGTTAAAAATAATTCGCTGATAAACTAATCCTTGAATGATTATGCCCATTTAAGCAATTTAATTGAAGATTCTCTTTATTGGAATCTTATAAATATTAAAGAAAAATAGAATCCAAAATCAAAACGTTACTGTTAAAAATAGTGATTAAAGGAATAAAGAAAAAACTATTCATCTTTTTAACTAGAAATATGGGAATAATATAAGTTTGAGGGAAATAAACATTCATATTCACGTCATTTGCTGAAGAACTTTCATTTGTGCACATTTCACCATTTTTATACCAAAACAATAAAAAAATGGCATTTAATAAAAGACTCTAAAAAATGTGTTCGATCAAAATTGAGTTGAATTTGAAAATTCTCATAGAAAAAAAATGTATTGGCACAACTTTTACTCTTTAGAGCACGAAGTATTTAGAAAGTATTGTAATCGTCAAAAAAATTCGAATTCGAGATTTATTCGAATCCCTGAGATCAGAAGATACATTTTAAAAGATGTTTGCCTGTCTGTATGTCTCAAAAATTAATTCTATTTAGAGAAAGTCTGTCTGTACTGCTATTCAAATGCAATAACTCCAAAACATAGATGGAGAAAATTCGTGACACATCTTTAGTGCAGACACCTCTCAAATTTCCAACAAGGGCGCTAAACGCAAGGAAATCTATCAAATTTGGTATGTGATTTTGTAGCTCGAAATCAAATTTTGGAAAGAAACGCACTTAAGACACAATTCAATACTATTAAGCTCATGCTAGAGATAAATCGCCGAAATACACGATAGATATACCAAAAGTTAATATTTCTTATTTATTTTACGCCAATGCAATTCAAGGCGTTCTCAGTCTGACCCAAAGTTCAAAACTTTTGGTTGGGGTGGCAGAGAAATTAGAGTTTATTGCATAGTATGCGTGAAAATTTTAGGAAGCCCTATCCTGCTGGTTTATATTATTTGAAAGCGAATCCAATGTTCTACGTCATAAAGTATTTCGATTTTTTTTAGTGATTGATTTTTGATTTTTAAATTATTCAATCGAATGCCAAGAGGAGAAAACTAAAAACTTCCAACGCCATTTGATTCTTGCTTTCACTCGACGTGTGCTAAGACTTACGAAGCGAGATTTGTGTTCTATACGAAAGAGAACGAATGTCTCAAATTATTCAGAGTTTTTCATTCATGCTCTTGAAATAAAAAAAAACTTTTAAAATGAAAAACGATTCAATTTTTTCATCAGATGACCAGGAGAATTTTTTAAACAATATTAATAACATTCCTTTTAAATTAAAACTAGCGAATCATTGGAAAATCAAGTATTAAAACTAAATGACAAATACTTTTTGTCGCAATTTACTTGGCCCTTATTTATCATGAATTATATGAAAAATTATACACTACAACATGAGAACACACTATAAAAAGATTCATTTTTTGAAATTGTGATACACTTCAATTACATTAAAATTGCGGCTTCCAGTAAGTAACGTCATATCACATAAAGAAACCAAATTTTAGATTTATATGAATGATTTTGGTATCAGAATTCCTGCATTTTTCATTTAATGTCTTTTCACTCGACAATAAGTAGCATTAACTCATAAATACATTTAGAATTTCCCTGGTTTTCTTAAAAACCAAAAAAAAAAAAAAAAATATTAAGCATGCAAATGAATTGCTATTCAGGATTCCAGAATTATTCCGTCTTTAATTTATTTTCGTTACGGAAAATTAACAAATTAAATATGAAAAATAAAAAAGTAAGCATTCCTTTCAAATCGAAAACTGGAATTTGCATTATAATCTTATAAATTTTTTGCGTTCCAATTCATTTTCTTCCAATATTATTCTTATACTAAATAATACTTTTTCAATATTTCCCCCTTTGTTACGTAAGCGACTAAAACTATTTACTTTAAATACAGATAGAAATTTATACTTAATATTAGAAATTTTAGATCTCCTTATTATTATTAAAAATCTCCTTATTAAATTTAAGAAGAAAAATCAATATTATATCAAATGATCGACGATATGCTCTCCTGTTTTAAAAAGTCAACCAATTCATTGCAAATATTGTTCCAATACTATTAATATATAGGGGGATTCAAATTAAAGTAGCCTTGTTTGGGATGCTCTGGCGAGCGAACCTGTCGACGTAACGCCTTCATATTACGATAATATACATTTCAAGTCATGAGAAATTGATTGGTGCAGTAAAAAAGAAGTTCAAAATAGGGTCTGCTAGGTGAAATGCGGCTGCGATCGGTTTAAATGTAATGAATATGAAACATGACACCAACAAGAAAGAACAGAATACTCGACATTGCGAGCTGCACTGTAGAGCAAAATTTGCATAATAGGAGAACAAAAGGTCATTCGTAACAGATAAAAGGCTGGGCGTACAGGTTACGAGCATTTTTAGGTCTTATTGATGGTTCTCTCTTTGTCGGAATGTGCGTTGCTACTAATTTTATCAAAACAACAATAACGCTGTCGAAATGCTTCGCGTATACTGAGGACAGAAATCTTTGCGTAAGGGTCCAGTAACACTTTCTAAGTAACCCTTCCAGTTACACTATTCGCTCTGCCGAATAGTCAAACGTTTCGAGGAAACAGACAGATTTGCTATTAAAGTAGGCCGTGAACGTAAAACACGGAAACCGCAGGTGATGGAAGACATCGAAACCTCTGTCGTTGAGCAAACCAATTCGAACACAGCAGGGACATCTAGTGCTCACGCCGTATCAAAGCAAATAGAGTTGCCATACACTACAGTTTGGAGGTGCATGTGGATAGCATTCTAAGTCTATCCGTATAAGATCCATCACTAGCAAGAGTTAAAACCAGCCGAAAACGATGTGCGAGAAACCTTCGCTTCAGCTTTCTTGACATGGATGGATGTGGAACAGAATTGGCAGTGGAACATCCAATGGATCGATGAAGCTCACTTGAGATGAGGATCGATGATCAATGAGGCTGAGAAACAGTAAACACCCAAAACTGCCGTATCTTCGAATCTGGTCCATTGCGAATGATCACCAGGTTCAACAAATGACCTTGCATTCACCTTATGTTACTGTTTGGATCCTTTTAATTGAATCATATTTCTTTGAGGAAATTACTACGCAGGGACCAATAACTGTTCCATAACTGCAGCATGTTATCGGGATATGTTGCAAACTTTTGTCATTTAAGAATTCCAGCATTGTGGATGCCTACCTACAACAATATTCCTACAAGATGGTGTGCCTCCTCATATAGCACGTCTGGCTCAACAATTTCTGCGACGTCATTTTGCTGAGGATCGCATTATCAATCATGCATTTCCTACATGATGGCTTCCACGTTCACCTGGCCTAACCCGTTGTGATTTTTGGCTTTGGGGTTACCTCAAAGATAAAGTTTATCGAAGAATTACAGAAAATATGGCGGATTTGAAGACCAGATAATCTTTCACGTATGCAACATCGAACACGGTCTGTTACATGCTGCTGTGAATGTTATAATATTGTGTAGCATGTTAGCCCTGAAGCAAGATAGATACATTGAAAATCATTTGTGAAATTTTTGTTTGCTGTTTTTGCTGTCTTTCGTTTGTTACAATCATTGACATTTCTGTAGTGTGTTGCGTTGTAATGTTTATTACATTTTAACCTCATATTCTCTCCTTTATTGTTGGTGTCAAATTTCATATTCGTTACCTTAAACCGATCGCAGAGCAACATTTCACCTAGAAGTCTTTAGTGAACTAATTCTTTTTTATTGCACCAATAAATTTCTCATGACTTGAAATTTATATCCTAATATGAAGGCGTTACGTTGACAGGTTTGCTCGCCAGGGCATCCCAAACAGGTCTATTTTAATTTGAATCTCACCCTTTATATCTATCTATCTATATATATATAATTTTTGAAAAACATGCCGATTTCTAACATTTTATATTGTAAGTAAACTGTTTCAAATTAATATTTTCAATCAATTTAATATCCAGCCAAATTAAATTTTAAAAACAATTTGTTAAAGTTTTGAAAACTTTTTATATCATTTATTTGAAATTTCTGAAATGAAAGTTTAGATTTGTTGATTCCTAATGTTCCTCATTTGTAATAAAAATAAGAAACTTAGTGATAAATAAAGATAATTTGTAATAAAAATAAAAAGCTTTGCAATAAAGAAAAATGTTTGTAATATCTGCTCTTAATTTAACTTAGATATGAAATATTTTATTGTCAGTTTTCTTAAAATTAGTAATCTACTTCCGAAACATATTTTTTGAAAATTCATTAAATAATAAATTCGGTTACCTTTATTTAAGAAAAACCTATCCTCTTCTGAAGAAAACTTGAAAAAATTCTTTCCATCATGAATGGGATTTCATTAGTTATTAAAAATTGAAATAATGAGAATTATTTCTGTAGTACGATAAATTTTGTACTATAATAAAAATCACTTTTAATAAAATTATCCTATCTAAAAAATAGATTTTTCCTTCTATTGCATGATCAAAATAAACTCTCACTGAAAAAATATGTTCTAGTTAATAGAAACTTTAAGAAAAGGGTTTTGTCGTTTTTCCTACAGTAAAAGCTCTTTCTAGGTTCAAGCAGCTCAACTTCCGTGGAAGATTGCTTAAAGCTTCTAATTGGACAAATAATTACGAAACCCCAGGCATCGCAAATGAAAGCAATAAATTTGTTGGAATGTTCTTCCCAATGTAGTAATTAAACTGTCGAATGAAATGTATCTTTCATATCAGGAGAGAATTAAGATAAGGGCACTTCATAATGAGTCACAATGGCTTCTCCATTCATCACAATCGGAAAATATAAAATAAAAGTGGAAAATATCGGGCGGAGAAGCTCTTAGAGTCCACTGAACATATCTTTGAAATGTTTCTATGATGCATAATATTCTAAATGGATTGTCTAAAGTAAATTTATGGCAGATTAGTGTTAAAAGGCTTTCATGTCCTTTCTGTTTTCAAACATATTAGAGAGAACGATGTGTGGCATTTGTGGCAGATTATAAAGAGAAATCGGTAAATAAACAAGATTCATTTTTTGTCATTTTTTTTTTTCGTCGAAGCAGCTATTTCAATAACTGCTTCGTTGCAGTTGTGTTCATCCAATCATTGATCCATTTTGCATGAATTCCTTATAATAGAAAGAGATTTATGATTTTAAGACAAGCTAAAAGAATTGAAAACAAATACACAACTAAAAAAATATTTTCAATGTATTCACGCAATCGTATTATGAATAAATGTATTATTTCAGAAAATTTTAAAAACTTGAAGAAACATCTTTCATTTCTGGGAATATTAAATTATAAAAATAAAGTAGACAGAAAAAATCAAATAAATTTTTATGCTAATTCCTATTCGCATTATGAAATCTTGCTATTTGTTTAAATATAGGAATTATATAGTTTGATTGAAACCAAGCAAAAATTACTTCACTATTACCCTGACTTCATTATTCAAAATGAGAGAGCTGTTTGGTTTCTCAAAAAGTATTTTAAATCCTTTGTTATAGTTACACTTTCCCAATTTTATGCTAAATATTATTTTTTTTTTTTTTTTTTTTACATAAGTAGATTTTAATCTTAAAGGTTACCGCTAACTTATCAATAACATATTTGAAACCCTGAAAAAGGGGGAAAATATGTTATTCATAAGTAAAACAATATAATCTTATAAATAAGTATAGAGACAAAAATAAAATATATCTCTAGATAAACTGAATATCAGTTAGCTGCCCTCAAAAACTTTATATCGACTGTATATGCTGATATCTCTAATTTTAAAGTTCTGTATGGCAAAACTTTATCAGTTCTTTAATTATTTTAATTAAAGCTTTATTATTAGAATATGGGATGACTATAAATAACACATGTAAGAAAATAAAAAATGATAATCCCTTCTAAGTGTACAAAAATGAATAAAATTGATGTTCTCCTTCTCCATTATTGTTAGGGGCTATTGACATTAGTAGGCTGTATTCATACAAGCATATTTTAGCAGTTTATAATCTTTTAGTATTCTCACCTCATCTAATTTATTATCACTGTTTCTGAATTAGCTTCTTGATAATATTTTAATTTTATTAATCCCATAATAGTTACCAACGAATGCAACCGTGACTTTCATAAAGAATAATAAGGATTATATTAAAAATGATTTTAAAGAGTTTATAACCACTTTTCTACAAAAATTTTATTATTTTAATTGATTACTTTCAACCCTTTAATTATTTTAATATTTTCTATACTTGCAACTTTATTGCAAACAGGTAATATATATTTTCATGCGTTAGATAATCGTACTAAAAGAGGTACAGTTAATAATTATTTTAATGCATTGCATAATGTCCCTGATAATGATCATTAAATCACATCATTTGAAAAGTGTTAAAACACAGAATTCATTCAAAGAACAGTTTGAAAGCTTTATCTATTAGAAATTTTAAGGAGTGATGAGTAAAAAAAAAACCCTCATTACACTTATTAAAATCGTAACGATTAATGTAAAATGTTTTTCTAAAATTTAGTCTGAAAGTGAAAATGCTAAAAATTTAATAATTAAAATAAAATGAACTGAAAACTACTTAAATTTTCTGACCAAATCAGAAATAACTCCTGAAATTCATTATACCTCCGTGATGCCTTAATAATAGCCCTTTTGTCAATATTTTTCTTTCGCGAAGCAAAACAATTGTCAAAAAATAATAAGCAAACTTTGTCTCATCTCTATAGATTCTTTTACTAAGCAATCTTTTTCATATATATTATTGTTCACTGTAAGCGATACGTTGTATTTCATATTCATTGAAAAGTTTTGCTGCTTTTGTTTTATTGTAGTTCGATTACAGATTCGCGTAATTGGCACTTGTTTATAACAGAGGGAGAAAATGCTAACACGTCATATTTAAGCCCCTTGCAATATTTTTTAATTAATTGGATTTTTTGAGCCTTTTTCCCCTTTTTTTATACTTCCTTCTTGTTTCAAACAATTTCATCTATCTGTTCTGATTCTAGTTCAAAGACTTTGACAAAAAAGAGGGGAGAGCGAGAGAGAAAGAAGCGGAAATTTCCCGAGGCCATCTCTCACCAAAAAAAGAAAAAATTACTTTATTTAATAAAGTATATGTGATCTTCTCAAAGTATTTTTTATTATGTTACTCACTAAGCCTGTTTATTGCTTCACTCTTTAACAAGTAAAAAATCTAACAATTCCTTCGTGCCAGATGCATTAATAAAAAAAAAACAATAAATTGATGAGCCATGCTGTCTCATAATTTTTTTTTTCTTTTTTATGCCCCTTCTTCTCTCATAAGCTTTTTTTTTTTTTTTGTACCAAAGATGCAACATGTAGGAAATTTTTAACATTTTTTGAATGGAATATTTTTCTTTCGTGAAAAATGTAGTAGTACATTAACGTTTGGAAAGATCTAATCTTTCTAAAAAAAACTTGTGGTATTCCTACCCTTAGTTTACTTCACATGATATATTAGGTTTGTCATTTTTTTCTGCTCAACAATAATATTTTATTAACTCTTCCGTTGATTCTTAGATTTTTAATAACGAAGTTGGCGTTATTTTTTGCTGTATTATATGTAGAATATAAAAAAAAACGACTAAATCCTTTTTAATTAATTTTATGTCAAAATTTTAAATGATCATATAGTTATTAGAATTTCTTTTGAGACAATCGAATTAAATCAATATATTTTAATACTTAAAACACTCATCCTCAAAGTTTGAAATATGAATACCTTTCATCTTTCTAAATTCTATTACCCGTTAACATATTATGTTGAGAAGTATTCATTATTATTGCTATGGAACTCATCTTGTGGATGTATGGTGGAAGAAATCAGACAAAGTGGCAACAGAAAACAAAGCTTTTTTCCTCGAAATGATTTCCAGAGGCATAGGTAAATAAAACACAGTCAAAATGCACAAAAGAACAGCATTTATAGATCCAACCACACGACTAAACAGCAAATGAGCGATAAAATATCAGATCGTTCAGCGTAAGCAATAACAATGACAGAATTCCCCTTTGTGCGTAAACGCCTCTTCTTTTATAGTCTCTACACAGGGTATGACGTCACATAAAATTCTCAAGAGGAACATCAGATTCCTGTGTCTAACAGAGATAGGGCCATGAATCATGCAATTTTCAGAACCTTCATTTTTGACTCTGAAGTCAACAAATTCTTTGCCAAGTCGTCAAATTGTTGCCAAGGTCAAAACCATTTACTTGGCATTCATTAAACACCCATTAAAACTCCTTCTAAATCTTTCTTTCCAGTGATAAGACTAATTGTTCAGGGAAACTATACTGCAGATTCATAATAATATGATTAATAAAGAGCAACTGGAAATATTTGAGCACAGCTGTTTTCAATTGCTTACTAATGTTTTTACTTACGTTTATTAATGCATATGAGGGAATCTTTTCATGCTCAAGGAATCCTTTATTCACCAATTTCAGTTTTATGAGACAAAACATCGAACGACAACGTTAGATACTATGCGCATTTACTTTTATAATGAAAATCGATTTCATTTAGTTATAAAAAAAATCAATTACTTGATGGTCTACGGAATATTGTTTCGTGGACTATTTGCAGAAAAAATCGCATGTATTATAAAAGAAACAAAGTATAATTACAATATTATGTGCAACCAATAGACAGATATCCTCTATCTAGTGATATTCTATGGAATGTTATCTATGAAATGAGCACGCAAATGTAGCAACTACGTTTTGGCAGTTACTTCTGTGACTGCGGAAAGAGGTTCGCTTACAGGAAACATTTTGGATTTTTAAGACCTTTTATGAAAAATGTACAATATCACAAGATATACCTACATAACTCTTGCTTTCAAGTATTACTGAGGTGAAACATTGTATTTTTGAAAATAAACATCGGAACTTATTTCTCTGACAAATGTGAGTACATGCGAGTTTTTAATAATATAAGTTAGCTCAAATGTTAATAAATAGTTTTTTGTCCTAATATCTATCCTTCTAAAGTGAGGAAATAAATAAACTTGAGCAATTTAAACTACCACCAAATGGCAAATAAATATTTAGTTCAAAGCCTTCGTTGGCTAAATTCCAGATAAAAAATATCTAAAATTTTGAATTTTTAACCCCTAATTCTTAAATATAACTTGTCTTAGAAATTAAATCAAAGATTTGAATCTTTACAGCTTACACAGAGAAAGTATAAGTTTTCTCAAAACGATTACAAGCATTTTTCTTCATATATGTTGTTTATTTACCAATATGGATTCCTGATTGGATTCTGAAGGCGTCTGGTTCAAATTCCATTTCAAGTCAAAATTATTTGACAAAAGGGTATTCGAAGTGATTATTTTCAAAAATATAATTTAAAATTTTCTAACGTTTGCTTATGCATATTCTTGCGCAAAGCGACTCCGCCCAATCTTGAAGCATAGGCACAACTTGTAGGATCAAGGACAAAATTCCAACACCAGATCATTGGAGTGAGACACCATCTGGTGTGTGTAAGCAGCACCAGATGCCCAATAATCATGTCCACAAAACCAGTTTTCTATCCATTGTACTGATTTCCATTTGAAATACACCTCTATATTACTTTTACAAATTCATAATAGTAAAATAAGATACAAAATCAATATTGCACTATTTCATGAGTACAATAAAAATCGAACAATATCAACAACAATTCAAAGGCCTGGATGAAAACATTAGCTGTAGAACTTCAGTGGAAAGCATCTTATAAGAGGAAACATGAATAAGTTTTGAAGGGTCTGTTTCGGATATTTTTTTCTTATTGTGTCTCTTAAAGGACAACTCAATAGGGCAGGTGATTCCTCTCCACCTCCACAAGCCCGCATGCCGGCGTCCAGGCATAGGGGGATCCGTGATCTGGGAGTCCTGGGTTCGAGTCCCAGTTCCGGCATGGTTGTTCTTCCTCTGTCCTATCTGTGAGTTGTGTGAATGTGCCCTTCTCTAAAAAGGGGTTATGCAAGCGAATGAGTGATGTGTGAGTGGCAAAGTCGTACTCTTGGCTCTAATTGGCGTTACTAAAATAAGAGATGCACCCCCTATCGGCTTCAATCACCGTCTTCGTAACAGCAGGCTTGTCTAAGTGCCATAAGAAACAACAACAACAAGCACGCATTTTCTTTTGAAATAGATGTGCTTCATGTAGCTAAAGATATTGTGCCCAGCAATGATTTGGCTTATGTGGAAATCCCCTTTTAACCGCTTTGATGTAACATCTTTCAAAAATATTTCCAATCTGACTCCTTTTTCCGAGGTATCCCATATTTTCTGCGGTATCGACAACATTTCTGGCTGTGTCTTGCTTCTAACGTGCACAATAGACTCGGCGAATTCCACATCAATACTTTTCATATTTATTGCTAACTTGGCAAACTCATCTGCTCTTTTATTATCATAAATACCCCTGTGAGGTCTGATCCAAAATAATTTTATATTTTCATATTTAAGATTCTTTTTCTTTATTCTATAAATTATTTAATTTTATCAGAGTAGCCCTTAAATCTGTGACAATTTTAACATTCACTAAATTCCTTTCAATCGAGTCATTTACTGCCTTTTCAATAGTGAAAAATAAAATATAAACCATATAAACAGTATTTTCACTGCCCTAACGAAACTGAGGATAATCTATTTTTTTTAATTATAAAAAATGGATAAGCGCAGTACCAACTTTGTTACTGATCCTTAATAAATCCATAAAAATGCAATGACCCACATGCAGTCCCTCAAAAATGCTCCACTGTATTCTTATCTCATTACAGGGTCTTAATTTAATTTGATAATCAAAGTTCAGTAAGCTCTCTTATGTTTACTTTTCGTCAATTTCTCTTACTCGTTTTAACACTAGAATTTCCATGGAAATATTTATATCTAAAGGTGGACAGCCCGAAAGAACTTACAAGGCCTCATTAGAAACAGAACGATAGCCCTTTGCGCTTAAAGGAAGCATCTGTATTTGTTAAAGTTTATTGTTTATACTTTCTGAATAATACCCTCTTTATTAATTGGTCTCATACTCCTTATTCCCACTTAAAGCAAAGTGGGATCAATCGCATCTTGGACTTTCTTTTTTAAAATCTATTTTTCTTTCTCTTACCTTTCAATAAAGTATTGCAATGTTGCCTTCTTCACGTTTTCTACCGCTTGATCTCCTTCTGTGTTTAATCATGGTAGCATAGCTAGGTATGCTTGTAACTTCTTCTGCCGTTGATTTTAATCAATTTAATCAGTGTCAGTGAGTTTAAAACTGATAAATCCTGTCTCGAAAATGTCTTGAAATAAATAAATTTGCAATAATAGTCATTTAATTAAATTCACCCTAATATTTACCTTTAAAAATAAATAATACTTTATAATTTAAAAAATCGGAGGAAGAAATTCGGTTTTTTAAATGAATTTCTATATCCTTTAATCTAGAAATATTTTGATGGTTTAAACAAATTAATTCTTGTATTGATCATTTGTTTAACCTGATTATTTTCAATATTCAAAGGAAAGTTATTCATGAAGCAATATTACTCAAATTCTGGCATAGCGGAGTTAAAAAAAAGAAGGAAAAAAACTAAATATTATGAAATCATTCAAAAATAAATACCATTTGTACTATTATATAACGTGATAAAACTAAATATTTAAAAAAAAAACTAAATAGGATATACCTTTGTTATTGTGTTTTATACAAAGTTTTAAATTAAATTAAATTAAAAAATGAGAATTATAAAAATAAGAAGGAAATTTATAAACTTGAAAGTTTATTGGGAGTCAACGAAAAAATAAATGCATCTGATCGAGAGAATATCCACAGTTTTATTTTTCATTTTGTGACTAATACTAATTGGATTATAAAAAAAGAAACGGAAATTTTAGAAAGTGTTTTATATATGTCCATTGACAAACAATTTGATGGCAAATTTTTATTTTTTTGGAACATTTTACAGAGCAATCACAAGATGAAGCAATGTTCTTCATAACATTAGTTGAACATTAGTTCTCTAAAAAAGACAAGGCTTCCAAAAAAACTTCAGAGAGAAAAAACAATGCTAAACGTATCTCTTAAGGCTCCTCAAATGAAAGAATATAATTCAGTAAAATGAGAGTTTGAGGATGCATTATAATTATTACATCTAAATAAAAGCTATAAAAATTTATTTACATATGAATTTATACTTTTATTATTTTTACAATAATAAGGACTTTTCAAATTTATTTATCAAATTTCTGTACAAATATTAAGCGAGTCGATGATCCGTCACCGAACAGCGGCTATGTTTGTTAATACAACATCCACTGTTTAATAAAGCTACAATATATATATGAGAAGCTTTCATAATTTTCTTCCTCATATGCTTAACTTGTATTTTTCCTTCAACTAATAAAGGGAAATGTGTGTGCCTGTTGGAGTTCTAAAAGTCAGAACGTTTCACTTGAGACTATTAAATTTAGCATAAATATAATAAGAATTTTTAAAAAATAATTAATTAAAATTTTAACCAGGGCTTTTAACCAGAGTTTTTAACAATACTTTTAGTATGCATTAATGAAAAAAAAATATTTTTACAACAGTTTAAAATACAAATAATTTCATTTTTTAATGACATAAGTTTAATTGTGATTTTTTTTCTAAACTTGGGCATTTATGAAATAATTTTTGCCTGATTTTGAAAATATTCTTCAAAACTAAAATGAATTTCAAACTACTTTTATAGCTTCACCCAGTATTTAATCCAGTGATTTTTTTCTATTTCTGAAAGCTAAGAAAGAAAGATTCGGTTTATTACTTGCGCAAATTACATAAGATATTAAAAAAATTAAAGTACCACAAAAACCAACGCTAGGAATCAAATTATGACTTACTTGGGCAGTTATATTTTAAATAACAATATGATGTCACTTGACTCAGATTCAGATACACAATAAGCAGAACATATTTCATGCCATTAAAATAACATAGTTTTGATATCTGTTACAATTTCATGCTTAAAAATTCTTTTTTGAGAAAATCATGCCCATCAAGTATTGTTTAAGTGGTTGAATTGAAATCAAACACATTCAATGTTTAAAAAGAGTCATATGGCCTGCAAAGGCTGCTGGTAATTAATAAAGATGAAAATCTTCATTTTAGAACGAAATGAAAAGAATCATTGCAATCGAGTGACAATATCTTTTCACTTATTTAGCCGATGCAATAGTGGAGCTCAAAAAATACCTATAAAATAGTTCTTTCAATAATTCTCCAATCCTACATAAAACAAATTATTAATACTGTTTCAAAGAATCCTGTTACTACTAGCTTTGTTTCTAATTATTTCACAGCTTAATAAACGTTACCACATGCCTCAATTTTCTACATTTTACAAGAGCAAGATAAATATTCAATATTACATTACGAATAATGAAAATTTCAGACTTTTTCACATATCTAGTAAGAAAATAAAGTCTCAGGCTCATACTAAAGGCGAAAAAAAAATTAATTTTTGGTTTTAAAAAAAATCGCTTTTTTCCTTAGCTCTTGTAAAATTGTTAAAACTTAGATAAGTGATATTGCTTAAGAAACTATTTACTTTTTAAACAGAAAATGTTCATGGAAGAAAAAATTACCATAATCATTGCATTATCGCTTGAACTCATTGTTAACAAATTTTTATCCGTATTTAAAGCGAAAATTTTATCTTTCCCGTAATCGATTTTCATTTTTCTTTACAAGGCTTTTCACCGTTACATTAAACTACAAACAACATTAAAAGCGATCATGAGAGTAAATATTGCATTTTTGTCAATTTTTAAGAGGTTGACATCCATGAAATACTGAAAGAAAAGAATAGTCTAAACGACGATCATCTTTACCATCCAGAGCAATTTTTTTTAACTTAAAAGGAAGCATTTCTAACCGTAACCACCGATATTTCTGAAAATGCCTATAATTCATGTAGTAATTATTCCGGAATTAATATTCATTATACAAAGTATAGAAAATAATTTATTTCACAGTATTTATATTTTTCAGCTGCATTTTTTGAAAGTTCGTAATCATTGAAGTCATTCGTAAAGTTCGTAATCATTGATTTATTGATTAAATTCTTTATTTTTATAACTATCTCAAAAATATGAGATTTTTTATTCTGATAATAATTTTCTGCTCCCTGAATTTATCGAAAACGTCTGGGATGTTTCATAACATTTCATGTCATTCAGAATTTCCAAAATATTAAAAATATTGCAGCAAGATAAAACCATTCCATACAAGATTTTCACAAATCTTATTGGCTTTCAAAGTGAAGTTTTTGGATTACTTACAAATTGTTTGACATATTATAAAGGTTTATTTCTGATTGAAAGGTATTCCATATTTGCTTATGTAGAATTTTAATATCTTCTGCATCTATCATTGAGTAGAGTATGAGAAAGCATTTCAGTTATTGCTCTTAAAAATAAAGAATCTTTAGAGGAATATTATTTTTAGTAGAAGACAAAATGCTTATATTTAACGTTGTTCTGTTCAATACTCTGCTTTATACTGAAATATTTCTTATTCATTATTGTCTTATTGTCTCATGTTTTCTAAAAAAGTTCTGATCTGAAAGTGCTTATTTTTCAACTTCAAAATGCTTATTATTTCTTTTCAAAAGAAAAAAAATTCTATCTGCTTTGAATACCTTACAAACAGGTTTTTACTGACAAAATTGAAATTTAACATCAATCGCTTAAAAACATTTGCGCACGCAATTTATTCATGCCACAAACTGTAATGATGATTCTAGAATTACTTTCCCAATAGCGACATAAACGCAGCAATTACACTCGTCAAGGCAATGAGTGGGTAAAACTCTTCTTTACGTTTTGCCATTTCCAGTTCCAGCGTCTTTGCCCCGCACTTTAATAATTTCCAGGTAATTCTTCTGAAAGAGATTAGAAGGGTAATTCGTAGCAGGAGTTTTAAAACATTTTGGAAGAGCGGCAGAAGTAGCAGATGTTAGGATTCTTGCTACGACCTATCAGTAACAATACGTGTGAGCTGAAGAGCGTCGGTGACGGAAAAGTCATTTACCGGCTGTCCGTAGTGGAAGTTCCGTGATAAATCTCTTTGCCAGACAAGGGTTTTCATCATCTATAGAGGCGATTGTGAGACAGGTGTTGAAAGAGATATTTCAACATGCTTTGGAGCTCGTCCGAACATCTGACAGCCTCCAGGAGCTTTGTTAAGCGGCATGTAATTAGTAACCGAGCTAGAAAACTTTCAAAGGTTCAAATTTTGAGATTTTTTTAAAGAAATTAAGAGAATGTTTCTTGAAGAAAGATAAGATGGAAAAATGGATTCTTTGTTCAAACTTCTGAAAACAAACCATGTTAATTTTATATCATATTATTTTAATTGCAATTTAATCCGCTAGAATTTATAAATAATAATTTATTTATTTCAGTGAGTCCCATTTATAGAAGAAATTTTCATTTCTCAAAGTAGGAATGAGAAAAAATGCATTCATACCCAGGCCTGATATTAAGAAATAATCTTTCACAACGGTATTTTGAAAAAATAAAATATGTATATTTTCATAAATATAAATACTGAATAACATTAGGAAATGAATAATATTTTAATCGAATGAAAGTTTCAGTTGCGTAAATAATTTTCAATTGAAATATCTCAATCATAATTTTAGCTACAAAAAATTTCTTAATGAGTGTGCTTGATAGTCCAAAAAGCTTTATTCTTTTGGGTTTCATGAAAATGAATGATAAGCAAAATTATTATTAAATGAAATATTTCATAAGACTAAACAATTAATTTTTCTAGAATTAGAATAAAACTATTAGAATTATTTTGAGGAATTTGAATTCCATATGTTATTAATTCTATTCATAATAATGCAATATTTTACAATACAATAAGGCAATAATTCAAAATAATATGTTTTTTTTTTCTTCTTGAGAAAAAAACGATCAATTTTTTTACTAATAAAATGAAAGCAATTTTCAATTTTAAAATTTTATTTTTAAAGAAATTATATATTTTTATTAATAAAAGATTAGGAATAGAATCAACTTCTTGTGTCTTCTTCAACATGTAATAGCGCATTACGATATCGCTTATTACATGTAAACTCAAAAAGTTTTATAGAGTATGTCTCATGTGCTCATATTTTCTTGCATTGACAAAAGTTGTATATAAATAACCAAACTTGCCAATATAGAAAAACTATCAAACATTGAACATTATTAATGCACAATTTTAATCACTTTTCTAATATTTCATGTTGTTTTAAAACTTTAAAGTAAATTTACTAATAAATCACTGTTTCTATATGAAATTTCGCTTCATTTTTATTCCCATTTCATCTTGAACGTTATTCATATTCGCTCATAGACAAAGAGATAGACTCAACAAGTAAGAAAGATGAATTCTTAGACACAGAAAATTTGACTTATTTTATTACAGATTATGCTGCATGTTTAATGCGTAATTGCAGCAAATCAACATCTAAGAGAATATTCGCCCTGTAAAAAGCATTAAATGTGCATCTTAACCTACTGAGATAATTCTATGATTTCTTCAATTCATGAGATTTGAGACAGCATATAATTTGGGTCAGAATTACTTTTCTGCAAAACAAAAACTGTGTTACAGATTCTTGGTCTAGATTTGCCCCATAGGAGAATTTTGTTACTGCTATACTTTCAATATATCTGAATTAAGAAACGGGATTGTGGCAGATGCGCGCATCCATTAAATCGTGCTATTTGCGCTCAAGCTATGGAAGAATTACGGCAGTAAGTAAACTTTATCGATATTTATATAATTTGGCGCGGTTTATGTATTGAAAATCTATTTCATATGGTGATCAGTGCATGAGAATGAAATGAAACCAAAGTGGTCAAATGCTAATAATATTATTTAATGCTGTCTTGAAACTGCGACTCAATACACGCTTTGTATTGAAAATAAAAAATTTCAATTTTCAATTTTAGCGGTAATTTAATACTTGATTCAAAATAAAACTGTTTCAGGTGCCGAATGTGTTTAATGCATAACTGCAAACTTCATATGTGAAAACTGTTCTCTATAAACATCTGATTTCGTTAGTTCCTCATGAATTTTCTCATAAAATGTTCATATTATTCTAGAAATAAGCGTATTCATTATGTAAGCAGGATTCTTAAGATTTAAAATATATTTTGTAAAATGTTTTCTGTGAACTGATATTGATATGTATAGCATTTTTTCATTTTCTGAATAACGTAGAACAGAAAAGCAAAACATTAGAGAAATTTGC
Source organism: Argiope bruennichi (assembly GCF_947563725.1). Classification (NCBI taxonomy): domain Eukaryota; kingdom Metazoa; phylum Arthropoda; class Arachnida; order Araneae; family Araneidae; genus Argiope; species Argiope bruennichi. The sequence continues at coordinate 2,002,468 of NC_079163.1, read as the reverse complement.
CATTATAATTTTAGAATATCTGAGCAGAAATCAAATGGAAATCCCACACAATTTTTTGCAACGTAAGAAAAAATATCCTTCGATGATAATATGAACGGAACTTACATTTCTTGCTTTAAAGAGAAGTAGTTCATTTTAAGTACCACAATAAAGGCTGTATAAGAGTCGCTCTGGCTTTCAACTTTTTGCAATAACAATAATATACGTATAGCAATAAAAATAATGCAGAGAATCATATTTTCGAAATGTCTTATAATACATTTTATGCAATTTTTAAAATTCAATTCCTTTTGCAGTATAAATATAATTTAATAAATATTAAAACAATTAAAGACTGTTAAAATAATATAATGGAAATTATTCTGATTATCAATTTTTAATATCTTTATAACTATAATAATTATTATGAATTTTATTTATTTAAATATCTACGATTTTTAGTATTTATCTTTTATACAATCGTTAACAGTATTGCGATTCACAAAATAATCAAATCATTATAATCAAATCATTTTTTATTAATATTTTATACAAATTACACAATTGCATAATTTTAATATAAAATATTTCAATCATATATTTATTAGGGGAATCAATAGTTATTAGAATTAAAATGAATAAACAAGGTCATCAAGGTAATAATTTTATCAAATTTTGCAAGCTGTTGATGAAAATATAATGAAAAGCGAATTTTAATATTTGCAACAGTATTTAGTTCAAATAATAATGTGAATTTTTCATATCATAACTGAATTAAAAAAGATTTAATGCATTTACAAAAGAGAAATTTCAAAAGTTTAAATATCAGTATTTATTTACTTTTTGAAGTTTTGTTTGTCATATATTCGCGCCTTGTTTTAGAATTAGAGGGAAAATTTCAATCTCGTTAATATCACTTATAAGAATCATCCTCCTTTAAAAATAATTGTAAAGATTTTATGAATTATTTATATTTGGAACAGTTCTCCACGTAACCAGTGCAAATGCTATGTAAATCAAGATATGTTAATTCAGTAAATAGATAATCATCTATTTGAATTTTTCTTTATTTATCACTTTAAGTATAAATTATAATACTAGATTTTGACAAAAATAGCATTATATCATCAACTATTCACTAAATTTCAAGACGTCACATATCATTATTTTCATAGGAAAAAACTGTGATTGTCCCATAAAAGAGCTCTCATCCATAAATATCTTTCTTATCTGAATAAGAAATAAGCATTTTCTATTGCCGTTCTGCTTGTTCCCCGATTTTTTTTAAAAAAGACAATTAGGTTCCAATAAACTTACAATGTAAGAGCAAATGCTAATAGTAAAGGATGTGCGCAAATGTGAGTGAGAGCATCTACAATATTTTGGCATTTAACATTTGAAACACACATTGCTTCACAGCACAACTTTCTCTATTTCATTAGTTTTCCTAAAAAACTTGGAAGGTTCCGGTAGCAGTAATTGAGGAAAGTCTCAACACAAAACAGCTTTAGAGAATTAAAAGTATCAGCAATTTTTTTCTATTAATTAAATGATAGTGTGGACTTTGGTGTCAGTTTTAGTAATTGCAATACTGTGATAAGCTGAAAAGAATGTTTAGATTAAAAAATATAACGAAAATTGAAATTAAAAGACATTATTAGAATATATTAAGTATTTAAAATTTAATCTTTATTTCAAACTGTAATTTTTGACTACAAATAATAATAAGTGATAATTTTCACGGGCGAATTTCTAATGCAAGCAGGAGATATTGTTATTAAACAACATCTCTTCGTTAAATATGTTCTTAAGGTTTATCTCATTAATAATCTTAACAGAAAAATAATGATCTAGCTTTTTTTTGTCACAACATCAAATTCTTTCAGTAAGCCTAACCATACGTTTAGAAATCTCTCTGCCGGTTGATGACAAGTCTTTGCAGCAGTTATTTGATTACATCTATATTTCTTACATTTTTTATCATGAGAGAGTATCGATTAATCTTTTCTTCTCATATCGTCTACATTAATAAAATATCTGAAGTTGATGTAAATATAAAAAAGCTCTTCTCTGCAATTTCAGAAACTCTAGTTAACAGCAGAACACAGAAAATGAAATACAATAGAAAGGATGCTTAGTTTTTTTCATACACAAATAAATACACAATCATAAAAATGACAAACTGTAAAAAATTATTGAAAATGAAGAAAAAGATTTTCATTTATTAATATAAAAAATGCATTTTCCTAATTAGTAATTTTTCTGGAGAAAGCTCCTTGATATTTATCGATTATTGAGTTCTGACTAATTTATAATATGAGTTATCGACCTTAATTTTCTGTATGACGTTTCTCATACAGTTTGCTTAACTCAAAGGGCATTACTGAATATGAAAAACGACAAATATTTTAAATGCGTAAAATTAATAAATTTAAAATTTCAGTGACATATTCAAATGGTTTGATATGAGGCATTCTTTTCTACCTAGTTGCAAATAAAACCTTTCTTTTTATTGTTGAAGTATTTACAAAACCTCACATTTCATTCGGTTGACCAGAGCGTTCCTTCAGATTTGTTCAACCGCATCGAAATCACCACTAATAAAGAGTTCAGATTAATATTCCCTCGTCTTTATCATCTTATCTTATGCTCACGGTACTTGGAATTAAATAGGAAAGGTAAAGCTTCTCTCAAATGGTGTTTTGTAATTAGATATCTTTTGAATCTGAATAAAAATCTAATGTTCACTTTTCAACAAGTTAAGACTGAACGCAGAGCTTTGACTTCAATACTGTTACAGAAATGTCCAATGCGACGTAGCATAAGTTATGCCATTTTTATAAATCCCTCAAAATTAATTCATAGTTCTAATTTATATATTTCACAAAATTTTTCAAGAATTACAACAATCCGTTAACTTACTAAATAATTTTTCCTTTTCTTTTCTAACCAACATTTTTCTATAAAGGACATGGTCTATGACATCAAAAGAAACTGCAGGACATTTTTTTGAAATATAGCTACATCAGAAAGTTTCCTGGATATATTTAGTTTTGATGTAAAACGCTAAATATATCATGTTTTGAAAAAACACCAAAAACTCAGAAACGAATTATCTTCAAAATTCCATTGAAAATAGAGAAAATAGTCTGAAAATCTCAAAACTGTATCTTTCAATAGACAGACGAACTAGAAAGAAATATTTAGTATTTTAAGATATCTTGAAGGTCACCAGAATATGTAATTTTGTGAAAAAAAGCGAAGTTAATGGGGTAATAGATATATTCCTCGTTGTTTATCACCATTCAAAAATTCGTGTCTAATGATGTATTTTTGTAGATAGGAATATATTTAGTCTTGCAAGATAGCAGCCTTATACAATCGGATACTAAGATATCAAAATTGTAACAAATGCATATTGCAGAATAAAAAGGGAACGTGTTCCCTTTTGATAAATAGTTCATCAATTGACAGACATTTGAGAATTCCATTTCATTCAAATATTACATTAATGTTTGCTGTCGTTTTATCAAATATTTTACAAAAAATAAAAGAAGAGAACAGTTTTAAAGTTATCCATACTCAAGTTATTTCCTTTACAGCTTTTCTTTATAACTTTCAAACTGATTTTGTACAAAAAACTTTCAACGTTAAATTGCCCAACATAAATGTAGTTCATAAGGGAAAATAATTTCATTAAAATGCAAAATCATTAGAAATTGCAAAATATCTAAAAGTTTCTTAACAGTTTCAATTTAACCTATATTCTTAAATATATATTTTAAGTTAAAAGTTCCTATTATTGCATTTTCCATATATATTTTAAAAAACAACAAATGGTAAAATGCATAGGACCAGCAGCCTGCGATATATTAGGCATTTAGAAACTTTTCAATCAATTCAATTTGTTTCTCCGCATATAATGTGATCTTATAATTTTTCCAAATTAAAGAGATATTAAATCCCATCTGTTCTCAAAGTAAATAGTGCAGAATCGTCCCTGACGTCACGATGCCTGACCTGAAATCTTTAAGAGCCTTAATATTTTATGCACTATTAAAATTGCGAAACTAAATGCGAAAGCACTTTCTGCACGAGAGCTTATTAAAGACTTGTTTATTCAATCTGGACGCTGTTTCAAAGAAAATTAATGGAATCTGAAAGGATTTTAACATGATTTTATTTGACCATTAGCGAAACTAAACAGAAAATGCAGTTTCAAGCCATAACGTTCCAGTGAACAGGTAAAGGAAACTTAGGTCGTATTTTCTTGAAAAACAGTGGCTGCTGAAGTTTAATAAGGGCCATGCATGGCTTTGGATTATTGTGTGAATCTAGAACAAGGTCGTTGTGTTTCTTTAGACGTTCTAATAGAAATAAATATAGAAATAATTTTGAATATATCTGAGAAGTTAGAAAATTAGATTATTCTCAAATGCTTCCACGTATCTTTTGTTAGCTCTAAGGAAACAATAAAAATAATGAAATATTCAAATCAAACGAATACGAGATTCATAAACTGGGAATGTTTATGAAAAAAGCATTATAATTTTGAAATAATTGCTAAGATAAATAAATATTTCCTTCATAATGCTGTTGGAAATTGGATTGATTATAAAGAGCAACTTCAAAGGAGATTGACTCGTTTGTACAATGCTTTTGGTAGTTAAAACTTGCTTTAAGTGCGTGAAAGTCAAGTTATCTTTCATTCATGCATTTCCAAAGGAAAAAGTATTAAAGGTTTTCTTCTGTTACAAAGATTTTTCAATATCATAAGCATTTTATATAAAACCTCTTTGAAGATAATTTTCACTCCGCAAAGAAACAGAAAAAAGCATCAGTTATTCATTTAATCCGATATTATAAATAATTCCTTTTGCATTTATAGAGTTTAAATTTAGCTAGAAAAAATCCATGTACGGTACCTTGACAAATGGAAAAATCTCAAATGTTAGTCAAAAAGTTTTTATTTAATTTACTTGTTTTTATTTGATTAAACACATTTTCTTGAAACCTGTTTAGGAGAATAAACATCTTTATGTGCTATCAAGCTCTTCTAAATAACTATCAATATCATCATTCTTGAGAAAAATGATCCTATACTGGTGAATTTATTATTATTATTATTTTTGGAAGAAAGATTCAGACGATGATAATTGAAATTTGAAATAAAACTAGGAAATTTATTTTGACATAAAAACGTTTGCAACATAAAGAAAGGAAAAAATACTTAACATAAGAAGATATAGAAGAACACCATTTACATACTTACAGGCACTTCTACTATGCAAAAAAAAAAAAAAAAGAAAAAGCCTCCATTTTTATACGTGATGTAATCGAAGTTTGTTATATTTTTCAATTACATGAAAATTCGGTTTAATCTGTGATTCGAATCCATATATCAATACAGCTGGACACACTTGAACCAAAAAATAATATGAAAAACAGAACTGTTGGCCAATAAGCATCAGGTGAGTTTTAATTTATATCTAACAATTACGATATAAGCAACCATGAATGCTGAGTCTAATTTTTTTTTTGAAAGTCTTATCCTATAAAAGTATAAATAAAATTAAAATAAATAAAATATTCACTTTTTATAATCCTATATATTTTTATATCCTTTCAAAGGCAATACAATTTTACAGTAGTCATGAGTACAATTTTTAAAATACTAAAAACTTCACGTGATTTTTAAATATTATTCGTTTTGTATTTTACAATGAAATCCTTCTGAGCATTCCCGATGGATTTCAAAATAAATTCATTTATTTGATTTAATAATTCTTTGAATTAATTATAATGCATTTAAAATAACTAAAAGCAGTTGAAGGCGCTTTTCCAAGCTCAAGACCTTACATTCGTAAAGTGAGCACGGGAGTTCCAATTCCGAAATGCACAGAAATCTATTATCCCTTTCCGTTTATCTTCTATGTCTTTTGCTTTGCGCTTTCATTCTCAATGGCAAGCAAAGAAGTTCTCCGTAATAGACTGTTGTCGCTATGTTTGTTTCTTTCTTCTCATGAAATTGCCCACTTTGATTTGAAACGTAGTTCTGATGTCGCATTATTTTTTACAGAGGAATTAATTAAACCGAAAGTGGAATTTGATCACGAAATAAGAGAATATTTTAGAATGTTGTTACGATGGGCTAAATCAAAATAAAGTTTTGGAAATTAATTTTGATTAAATTAAGATTTTAAAATATTATATATATATATATATATATATATATATATATATATATATATATATATATATATATATATATATATATATATATATATATATATATATATGTAATGGTATTTTAATATCTAATTTAATCCAAATTAATTTCCTAAATTGGTTGCCTAATTCGGCCCATGTCGGGGTCGCGTGTATTGAATTGACACGTGGACGGAAATCCCATGTTATATAAGACTAGTGATCATTTGTTTGTCCCTTCCTTCCTTACTTCTGCATTTGTGGTGGCATCTGCGCTGTGGTGGACGTGCCTTGTCCACGTCTCTGCTTGTAAATAATTATACTTTCCCGGAATGGATATTAAAATTAATTTAAAAATGTAAAATGTCTCATCAATGTCTTCCAACCTGAATACTGCTTTCAAGAATTAAAATCTTTACATATTATTTAGTCGACAGGATAGTTTCCTGTGAAAAACTTTTAAAAGAATTAAATCCCCGGGATGAGAGGCAATTTGATGTTATGGTACGGCTCCTTGATTCACCGTTACTCTAAAGATGATTCTGTGCTGGCTCGGTCGGTCGTTTGACCGCTTGCTTGCCGACTCTGCCGGGTTACCTCCCGTGGCATAGCGTCTTCAGATCCGACCACTTCGCTGAAATTCCACGAATGATGATACTTCCGTTTTGGTTACCGCATTATCGCTACTCCTGCCATAACCTGTGATCTCATCCGACACTCCGGCTCAATACCCTGGTGGTTTTGTGCTCCTTACATCTTCAAGAAATTCCAACCTGTGCCATGATTCATCAAAAAGTTATTAGAGCTAAAAAGGCATCCATGAACTGACTCAACGGATGAAATTCAAGATTTATATTTTGAACTTTTGATTTTATTTTGAATTGCATTTTTCTATTATAATATAATAGCAGATAATCTTTTTATATTATTATTCAAAATATCACTAGCTTCAATTTAAAATATTGAAGTTTTCAAATTTTTTTCAAATGCATTATTTAAAAATTTTGCATACAGAACTTGTGAACTAAAAAATAATATACCGTGATTCTTATATACTTAATAATTAATGACACGTGCTAATTGGACTAATGCAGTAAATACTTCAGGGGAAACTTTTACACCCCTGATAGTTATTAAGCTACCCTCTATTATCACTGTGTCCAAATACTTGTTATTCACAAAATACAAATGCTTTTTATCCTTCAATTATTAAATATTTTTTATGTATTTTTTCCCCAAACACTGAAACATATGAGTATTTTGAGTCTTGTGTTTGTTACATTCATTCACAAGTGTTTTGTTTGAAATACATGAATCTTATATTTATTTGTACATTTCAAAAGTTTTATATGAAACCCTGCAATTTTCCAAGTATTATTTACATTTCCAAGATTTTCATTAGATATTTTGGAATCTTATATTTATGGTTTCAGTTCCAAGTGTGTAATATGAAATATTTCAATTCTGCAAGTATTATTTCCATATCCAAGTTTTTCACCTGAAGTTTTGAATCTTGTTTTTATTTATAGATAAAATACTTTACTTAAAATCATAATTATATTGATATTTCATTTGGATTAAATCATAGCAATATTGATATTATATTTAATAACTTAATATTTCATTTGGATTAAATCATAGCAATATTGATATTATATTTAATAACTTAATATTTCATTTGGATTAAATCATAGCAATATTGATATTATATTTAATAATTTAATATTTCATTTCTAATTTAATAATCTGGTTGAGGCAGACTTAATAGAATTTAAGAATAATATAGGCAATTTAAATACTATAGACTGTCTGAATTAAATTAGGTTCATCAATTCAGTTTTTATAGAAAAAGGATCAAAATAACTTTCTGCAATATACTGTTTAATTGATTAATATTTTGTTATTACTGTTAATTATTAAGGTTTTTATATAATATTTTCACAAATATAATTCTTTTTTATACTTGTTATACAAAATGATAAATGGGATTTCTGTATTAATGTTTGTATAAGGTGAAGGTAAGAAAAACTGAGGTGTCACTTTCAATATACTTTTAAACAAAACTTGCTGAGAGTCAACTATAAGGTATGGTTGTGTGCCAAAGGGCCCCTGCGCACTTCCACGTCTTGCGGTGTGGGGGATTGTAATGATATTTTAATATCTAATTTAATCCAAATTAATGTCCTAAATTTTTTGTCTAGTTCCGCCCATGTCGGGGTCATTCTAAAATATTCTCTTATTTCCTGATCTCATTCCACTTTTAATTCAACTGAAGCTCTGTAAAAATTACTGCGCCATCAGCTGCCCTTGAAAAGATCAACACGTGTATTGAATTGACACGTGGCCGGAAATCCCATGTTACATAAGACTAGTGATCATTTGTTTCGCCCTTCCTTCCTTACTTCTGCTTTTGTAGCGCTCTGTGGCGGACGTGCGATGTCCTCATCTCTGCTTGTAAACAATTACGCTTTCCCGGAATGGATATTAAAATTAATTAAAAAATGTAAAATGTCTCATCAATGTCTTCCAAATATCATACTGCTTTCAAGAATTAAAATCTTTACACACATACATATATACATGTAATGTTATTTTGGTTGAAGCAGAATGCAGGTGTGAAGACATAGACAAGACGTTGTATTTTTTAATATCGTTTTATTTTCTTCCGGAACACAGACATGATTTTTTTTACAAGCAGGCGCATTACAGGGCGCCACAAAAGCAGAAGTAAGAAAAAAGAGACGAACAAATGATCACTAATCTTATATAAGATAGAATTTCAAGCCGCGCGCCAATTCAATACACGTGTTAACCTTTGATACCTAGCTAGAGCACCGAAAGGATCACTTACATATGAGACGTAGATTGATTGCGCAGTAATTTTTACATAGCTTCATACGTGGAATGAGATCAGAAAATAACAGAATAGTTTACTATGGGCTAAATTAAGATAAAGTTTTGGAAATTAATTTGGATTAAATTAAGAGGATTGGATTGGATTAATTATTAAAATATCAGTACAGTTTTCCCCCTCCGCAAGACGTGGAAGTGCATCATTGCCCTTTGACACACAACCATACCTTACAGTTGTGTCAGATTAAGTTTAATTTTAAAAGTATATTGAAAGTGACACCTCAGTTTCCCTTACCTTCACATTATAGAAACATTAGCATAGACATCCCATTCATCATTTTATATCAGAATCATAAAAAGACTTAAATTTCTGTAAATATTATATAAAATCCTTAATAATCAACAGTAATAACAAAATATTAATCAATTAACAGTATACTGCACAAAGTTATTTTGACCATTTTTTCTGTAAAAACTGAATTGATGAACTTAATTTAATGAAGACAGTCTATGGTATACGTGCCTATATTATTCTTAAATGCTTGAAGTCTGACTCAACAAGATTATTAAATTAGAAACAAAGTATTAAATTATTAAATATATCAGTATTGCTATGATTTCACCCAAATGAAATACCAGTATAATTATGATTTTAAATAAAGTATTTTAGCTGTAAATAAAAACACAAGATTCAAAACTTCAGATAAATAAACTTGGATATGAAAATAATACTTGCAAAATTGAAATATTTCATATAAAACTTTTGGAATTGAAACCATAAATATAATATTCAAAAATATCTAATGAAAATCTTGGAAATGTAAATAAATGTAAGATTCATGCATCTCAAATAAATGATTTGGAAATGATAATAAAAATTGTAAAATTCAAAAATATCAAATGAAAAAACTTGGAACCAAAAGTAAAAATGCAAAATTCAAAGATTTCAAACAAAACAATTGTTAATGAATGTAACAAACGCAAGACTCAAAATAATCGTATGATTAAAAGTTTGGGAAATATATAAAAAAATATTTGATAATTGAAGAAAAAAATCTTTGTATTTTGTAAAAAAACAAGTATTTGGACACAGGGATAATAGAAGGCAGCTTAGTAACTGTCCGGAGTGTAAACTTTTCACCTGAGGTATTTACTGCATCAGTCTAATTATCATGTGCCATTAATTATTAAGTATATAAGAATCTTGGCATGTTACTTTTTTCGTTCACAAGGTCTGTATGCATAATTTTTAAATAATAGATTTGAAAAAATTTAAAAAACTCAATATTTTAAACTAAAACTCATGATATAAAATAATAATATAAAAAGATTATTTGCAATTATTTTATTATAGAAAAATACAATTCAAAATAAAATAAAATCAAAAGTACAGAATATAAATTTTGAATTTCATCCGTTGAGTCAATTGATGGAGGCTTTTTTCTTAACACTAAAAACTTTTTGATGAATCATGGCACAGGTTGGAACTTCTTGAAAATAAGCAGCACAAATACGTCGGAGAGCTGGAAAGTCGGATGAGATCAGTCGGGTCGGATGATACAGGAGCAGCGATGATGGGGTAACAAAAACAGAAGTAGAATTTCAGCGATGTGGTCGGATCTGAAGACGCTATGTTACGGGAGGTAACCCGACTGGGGCGGCCAGGAAGTCGCCGAGCCAGCACGGATCCATCATCAGAGAACGGCGAATGAAGGAGCCGTATTGTAGCATCGCATTGCCTCTCATTCCGGGAATTTAATTCTTTTAAAACTTTTTCACAGGAAACTATCCTTGTCGCCTAAATAATATGTAATGTTATTTTGGTTGAAGCAGAATACAGGTTTGAAGACATAGACGAGACGTTGTATTGTTTAATTTCGCTTTATTTTCTTCTAGGAGACAGACATGATTTTCTTATAAGAAGGCGCAGCGCAGGTTGACACAAAGCAGAAGTAAGAAAAAAGGGACGGACAAATAATCACTAGTCTTATATAAGATGGGATTTCCTGTCACACGGCAATTCAGTACACGTGTTGACCTTATGCACCTTGACACCTTACAAGGGCACCGAAGGGATCACTTTCATTTGAGACGTAGATTGATTGCGCAGTAATTTTTACACAGCTTCATACGTGGAATGAGATCAGAAAATAAGAGAATAGTTTACTATGGGCTGAATAAAGATAAAGTTTTTGAAATTAACTTGGATTAAATTAAGAGTTTAAAATATCATTACACACACGCGCGCGCGCGCGCGCGCATATATATATATATATATATATTAATTCTTGAAACGTCCTTGAGTACGCAGCCCGAGTTGATACTCTTCCCTTTCAGATGTTTTTTCAAGGGACCAATCACATGAAAATCGCAGGGCTGCAGGGCGGATAGTGGAGTTGCTCCTACTTGAACTTGGCCAGTTCCGCGTGTGTGACCCTGGAGACGTGTGGACGCGCGTTATCATGGAGCAGTACCACACCCCCCGTGAGTAGCCCGGCTTTTGTTCTTGATTGACCTGCATAATCTTCGGAGTGTCTCATAGTACACATTGGAGTTGATGATTCTTCTGTGCTAGAGGAATTCAACAAATAAAGGACCTTGGACTTCGAAAAAGACGATGAGCAGCACTTTGCCTGTTGATGCCACAGCTTTGAACTTTTTAGGGAGATGTGACGACGGATGCTTCCACTGCATACTGTCTCGCTTTGTCTCAGGCTCGTAGTGATGGCACAAGCTCTCATCACCTGTGACGATCCGCTCCAGGAAAGCGGGGTCTTCATGATACCAAAACAGATGTTGTGCTGGTCGGTCAGCTAATTCGGAACCAAATGCACGCAGACCTTCCGATAACGAAACCTGTCATGAACAATTGTCAACACTGTTCCAACGCTGGCATTCACATCCACCGCCAACATTACCAATGCGACACGCCGATCACTTCTCACTAGTCCGTCCACCTTGTCGATGAGATCGGCCGTGATGACTGTGTTTGCCTGGCCTGGTCTCGGATCATCAACCAAACTCTCGCGGCTTGCACGAAAACGGGCACTCCATTTTCTCACTGACTTGTCTCACACAGTCTTCCCCTTATACGGTGATCATCCGGCGTTGAATAACGACCGGTGTAACACCTACCGCTATCAGAAATCGGATAATGTCACGCTGCTCCTAAATCGTCGAATTTTGCAATGTGAACGTCATCCTGTCTTCATGTACAAATCCCCGTCAATTGTGCGGCTCTCTTTATAAGAGCTTCTGCTCTCTCCTGCGCATGAAGTTGCCCGCGCATGCTTCGATCTAAGCCGGAGAATCCAATCACATCCCTAGATAACTCGCTATATTCTCCCACAGAGGCATAAGCAAATATGTTAACGATTACATTGTTACGACGTTTCGTACCTTTTCAGTTGAACACCGTTTGTATATATATGTTACAGTGAAAATCCAAAATCGGTCAAAACGCGAATTAACTAGGGAAAACGCATTTTAACTGACACCACTAGAGATCACCCGAATTAACTAGGGAAAACGCGTTCTAATTGACAGTGCTAGGGGGAACCCGAATTAACTATTGAAAACACATTCTAACTCTGTTCTCTAACCGCAACACATTCTATTCGTGTTTTGAATGATTTATTGGACAATATAATTTTATCTAAAATTATTGTATTAAACTTTACTTACTAATACAATTTTTAAGAAAAGAACCTATCATTGAGGGAAAAAAAATTACTTGAATATTTTTTAATACAAAATTCTCTGAAGTTCATACTTGTCTTCGATATTTTTTATAATATCTGATGGCAAGGTTATGGTTGTCATTTGGTGTCATTTCATTGGTTTGGGTTCAATCACAAACATAGATTTGTATGTTGATTGTTTAATTCTTGAATGTAGAGCTCTGTTTTTCATGAATTAGATAGACATTGGACCATTTTGTATTTTGATTATCCTTCATCCATGAAACCACCATATTTTCTACGTCTTGGTTGGCCCTCTCAAGCAAACTCAGCGGCTGGCTGTACCGAGGTTTCCCATGAATAATCTTCATTTCTGGCCAATATGTACATAGCTACTCTATAACGGAATTTACAATCTATCTTCCATTTTCAGATTGCAGTATACAAGGAGCTTCTAATATCAAAAAGATATCAAGTACTTGCAAAACTACTTCTTCCGTTTCTTTGCTCTAAAGTGGTCGTAGTAACACAAACTTTGTTAAAAGTTTCTGGTAAACCATAACAAACCTAAATTCATCACCTGCATGAGATTGCATGTCAGTCATATCCACTTGGCAGCGTCTATTAATTTTTGACTGAATAATAGGTTTAGAAACCAAACCATTCTTTATTATTATTTTTTTATTATTATTATTTTTCTGTTGACATGTTTCATACGTCGATAAAAAAATGTGGAACTTCTCAGAAGTTACGTTAGCAAATATTCTCAATTTTTAATTTCCCCATATCCTATGGCCACATGTGCAAATTCTATAACATAAAAAAATATTTCACCTGGTAAATAATATTTTATGGACTCATTAGAAGAAACCAACTTTTTTATTCCACTAATTTCACGAATGGCAAACCTTCTGCGGTACTGAATTAAAGTCTTGCTAACGGCAGATTTTGCTTCCAACTTCAGGGAAGAAACTGCTGTATTCATCATGTGCAATAGCTTTAAAGTTATTCTGATTTTTAAGTAAAAAAACTATAATTGTTGAAAAAATATATTTTTCCAATTTCCAAAAAAGCATTAACAATTTCTTCACACATCGTAAATAAATCAACGCGTTGCAGCAAGAATAAAACTAGATGACTTCACTTGCTTTGAAAATTTCACAAACAATAAAATCTAGATTCACTGGGTTTAACTAGACAAACATGAAATAACTACAAAAAACAGGTTTTTCCTAGCGTTGCCAGTTAATACGCGTTTTCCCTATTTAATTCGTTCTAGCGTTTTGATTGATTTCGGGCTTTCACTGTAATATGTATATATATACAGAGTGATCTAAAAATAACAGGAGGTATTCGGAGCCATGTAGCGTGTTATATACTGGACAAAATGTGACAAAATTAGCCGCCATACACATTAAAGTATGCGATTCTGATTTATCAAGTAAAAAATTAGTACTAAAAAACGCCAATATTAAAAAATTATAACCAAAAAATGCCGAAATCATGGAGCTGCAAGCGCATAATATGTGGGAAAAGAATACATAACTTCCAAGAGAAACAGTAAGTAGCAACACACCAAATATCAATGAAAAACGTGTATTATAGCAAGTTACAAATTTGGCTCAAGTGACCACCAACTTGATGTTCCAAAAACTGCATGCGGTACACGAGGGTTTCGATGGTGTCACGCAGAATATCGGCATTTTTTCGTCTGACATGTAACGTTGTTTGATCTTTTAAAGTAGGAATGTCAAGAACATGTCCTTGATACACAAAACCTTTCAAATGAACCAGAGCCACCTCACAACCAAAAATCGCCAATATTCAGATCAGTGTCATCAGTTAATGGGTGTTATCTTCTGCGAGTAAAATTTCAGGATTTTACGCAATATCTTCTGCATCGTCGAGAACGGGGTATTTATCGTAATATTGAACGCGCACTGCTAATAACCTGCATATTAGCTTACGCCTGATCCATAACGGCAGTTGAAACTTCTTCACCTTGTTCACTAGAGGGGGTCTCAAGAATATCCAAGATAAAATATCATTTTAAAAAATTGATTAACTGACTGAAAGGAAAGAACACATACACATAGAAAACCAAATACATTTCGACATATTTAATAACTTATTAAAGTAAAACTGCTTACTAAATCAAAACTTACTTAATCAAAAACATACTGAATTAAAAACAAATTTAATAATTATTAGTAACTTTCTTGGGCCTGTCTTACAGAGCAGAGGTTTTCGAAGGAAGGCTTAATATTAGAAATAGCCACTCTCAGTTCTGTTTCTATATTTTGTCTTAAAAAAAGCCACAGCAGAAAATCAAGTTTTACAAAGATAGGATGTTGAAAATGGAAATAGAATATGAAATGTCCTTGTTTTTAGTGCAGAAAAATCATCCTTACTCCTGCCCAAAATTCAAATAGTGATTTATTACTAAATTGTCAATTGTCTTTTAGTTCCACCACTTGCCGTGAAGTCTATCAATTTTTCTTCTTCATCAATTCAGAGTCCTTCGGGAGTCTTATGAAATGTATCCCTAACACACTCGTAACTTGCTATCAGTTTGTCGTCAGCAAGAAAGTACTTTTTAAAATTCTTTGCCAGCATGGCTAAAAGATTTTCAATGGTTGCAAAAACACCTTTTACATGTTCTTCTTCAGCCTTGTAAGTTTTAGTACAACCATCCACTTTTTCAAACATTGTTAGGTTTTTTGCTTTAAATTTCTGTTCCACAATTCCAATTTTCTACAAAAAGCATTAACTTTATCACTCGTATCTAACATATATGTATTTGCTCCTTGGAGTTGAGGATTCAAGATATTTAATTTCTCGAATATGTCGACCAAGTACCTCAATTTCATCACAAATAAATCATCGCGAAAATTTTCGGCCTCCGGTCGGTTTTCTTGTTCTAGGAAAATGGCGATTTCTTCTCTTTATTCATAAACATGTTGCAAAAATTTTCCATATGATGACCATCTTGCCTCGCAATAAAATAGTAATGCTGAATGTACTGAACCCATGTCTTTACAAAGTGTGGAAAAGATTCTCGATTTCAGGGGTCTCATTTTTATATAATTTACTACGGTTACAACCGTAATTAACACAATATTCAGACAAGGACTCATTGCTTTCGAAGCCAAAGCTTCTCTGTGGATCATGCAATGTGTGCACTGAGGCGATTTTTGTTTTACAAGTCCTTGTATACCTTGGAATCTTCCGGACATTGAACGAGCACTATCAGTTCATATTCCGACGCAAATTTCCCTTCTATGTTTGCCTTGTTCATAAAATCATTTAAAACAGCAAATAATGAGAGCGCTGCTGTTTTGCGTTCTATTGGTTTGCAGAAAACTAGTTCTTCTACTGCTGACATATTATCACAAATTCGAACATAGACAATTAAATGGGCGTCTTTATTACTATCTGTTGCTTCGTCAAGCTGTGCTGAAAACAATTTTTCACGCAACTCTATATCTTCGGCTATATTGCCAATTCAACGAGCAACAGTATCATATGAAAGAGGTATGTACTGCAATTGTTTTGAAAAATTATTTCCAAACATAGTTTCTACAATCTTAATTGCTGCTGGCAAAATAAGCTCTTCACCAATGGTGTGAGGGTTTTTTTTTATAGACTTTGTAAGATGCAATTAAAGCTTTTTTATTCACAGACAAAGTTTCTTTAAATATGATTTTTGCTTTTTATATTATTTTAATTTTAATTCGAAGAATTCTCTGGGTTTGTTGACGTACTCACTATGAAGCGTTTCCAAATGTCGTTTAAGTTTATTAGGTTTCATGCTGTCTGCGGTCAACATTTTTGAGCAAATGATACACAGGGACCTTTATTCTTCATTTACTTCAGCAATGGTAAACCCAAAATTTAAGTATTCTTGAGAAAATTTTCTTCATTTTATTTTCGGAACCACGCTCACCTGTGTACTTGCTGATGCTTGACTATCGTCTAATGATTGCTTACATTCACTTAAAAATTTATCCATGAGTGTGCATAAATCTACTGCCGTGAATATTTAATATGGCGAATTGCAATTAACACGAAAAGATATATAACATACACACTCACTATAGATTCGATAGCGATAAAATGATCGACTCGAATGAAACTGGCTGGAATTGAAACTTGCGTTATCGAACATTTTCCTTCTTCCCATGAGAAAACATTTGCTCCGCGCTAGCTCGAGACGCATAGGCCGTGTGGATTCCTTTCTACAAGCATTGCTTATTTTTTTCACTTTTGTTTAGTCATGCTTCTTTTTTATTTCTTTCATTATTCGAAAAAATGTATTCCCAGTTTCTAAATTTAGATCATCCCGTTTAGGGTAACTTTCATTAACGAATTTTTCTACTTTCATATTCTTTTAACGTTTCATCTCCCTGTTTGGCTTTCATTTCAAATAAAATATTTAAATTTTCCCCGCTTTCATTCGCTTCATCTGTTTACCGCCCGCTTATCCAAAATGCAAGATGTGGTTTTTCGCCAACATTGGCTCGCTTTTACTCTTGTTTAAGCAGTTAGTTAAAAATAATATAAAAACAGAATCCAAAATACTCAATATACATTATTGTTGCATACATTTTATAGTAAGGTTGGGGCGCGATGAAAATCATGATTGAAAACTGGTCCGCATATATTGAAAGGTTGAGAAATGCTGCTTTATTGTATATAGTGGCTAAATTGTGTTACATTTTGTCCAGTATATAACACGCTACAAGGCTCCGAAAACGTCTCCTGTCCTGATCACCTTGTATGGTTATATATATATATATATATATATATATATATATATATATATATATATATATATATGAGAGTAGAGACTTCCATATGTGATAGTATAGGACTAAATTAAACACGTGACTACCTGCTTTTTTCGTGCTACATTATTGCTTATAGTCTCAAGAGCAAATGTATTGTACATCAGTGTCTGCTTAATTTCATTTGGGATAAAGTTAAAATATGAGACTTTCCAGAGTTCCAAAGACGGCAGATTGTTGGAAGCCATCTGTTAGGTGCATCCGTATCCACAGTTGCAAAGCTGTTGCGGGAATTAATAAGGACCCAGTCGAAGGTAATGGTGGCATACGACGATCGTGGCAAAACAACATCTACTTGAAAGAACTGAGGAAGAAAAACCAAACTGATTGCGAGAGACCGGATGAGATTAAGGAGGATTAAGGAATGACCACCAGTAGGAAGGCCATTGCATCAAAAGTAACTGCTGAGCTGAATGAACATCTACAGAACCTAGTTCCTACCAATACAGTTCGAAGGGTATTGTATAAACATCTGGGGCAGAGTTGCGATTGTAAAATGCTTTATGATTGATATAAATCGGAAACGGTGAGTAGAGTGGTGCAAGGACCATAATACCAGGACTGCAAATTAATGGAAACAAGTATTGTTTTACGATGAGTCTAGTTTCTCCCTATTCCCATAAAGGGACAAGTTTCGAAGTGGCGAACCTCACAGAAGCTTACAACTCAGACTGCCGTTTTCCTACATTGAAGCATGGAGGTGGTTCCGTTATGGTTTAGGGCCTCATCTCGTGGTTTGAAGTCGGTCACCTTGCATGGATAGGTCACTAGCAATGATTATGTAACTCTTTTGGCCGACATGGACAGGTCACTAGTAATGACAATGTCACTCTTTTGGCCGACATGGACAGGTCACTAGTAATGACAATGTCACTCTTTTGGCCGACCAACTGCATCTCACAGCGCAGACATTGTTTAAGTCTGGAGATAGCACCTATCAAGATGATAATTCTCCAATTCACCGCAATCGAAATGGTCAATCCTGATTTCGGGAACATGAGGACTGCCCAACCACCGAGCTTGAACATCATACAGCCAGTATGTTTAGTTACAGCCAGAGTGAGATCTAGTTATCCTCCCCTTGCGTCTCTCCGGGAGCTAGAGCAGCTTCTGCACGATAAATGGTATACTACATCCCACTTACCGTCGTACAGAACATGTATATGTCCATTTCAAGCAGGATTCAAGCGGTTTTAATTGCGGTTTAACACCATTTTAGATCCAAAACATTTCTTTTTGTATGAGTTTTTTTTATGTCCATTATTTGGACATAAAAATATTTTGTTGAATAAGCCATTAAAACTAAGTTACATAAAATATTCAATTAAAGGTTTTAGTGACCATTAACGCTGCTGAACCAGCTGGTAGCTAGAGAAGGTTACTATTTAAAAAATTATCAGCTGCTCTCTTTATTTTCCGATATAACAGTTTCTATTGCATGAGAACAAGTAATCAGTCATTATTAAAATCCAAAAATTTTAAACTTTAATTATTTTAGAGGATTAGTGTTTCAAATTATTTATGACCATTGATGTTGCATTTATAACTACACTTTTAAAAATCTATTTTAGAATTTTCAAGAATTAAGAGAATAAATGCATATGTTAGCATAAAAAATGAAAAACGTTTTAATTGAAACTTTTCGCTAATTTAAATAATTAATATAAATCGAAATACGCTTTCAGACCTAAACTTCATTTTCCGATAACGGAAATTATACCAAAGAGCTGAAGGCTATTTTCTCAAAGTTAGCTTACTTCAATTTTTTACCTATAAATTTTTATAAACGTCAGGAAAATTTAGTAACTGTTTAGGTTTAATATTTTATTAAAAGAACATCCTAAAGAAATTCTACTATTATATAAAATCTTATCTCGAGTTTAACTTCCTAACTCGTACCTTTCCCTTGCCCGTAAAGAAATTTGATTTCTATTGGCGGCAATTAGTCAGCTTTGCTGAGAGTTATGCAATTAAACTTTATGTTAGATTCAATTATTTTTTCTCCGCACTTTTCTGCTGATCAGCATTTGAACCTAAATAATTTAAATTAAATTTCAAGAAAGTATCTACTTCTACAGGCATTCTTTAAAGTACTAAAAGAAATATATCTTTCATTGAATATGGGTGGCTCTTTTGGAAAGAAAAAAAAAACAGATAATAATTAGTTTATTCCCTTCCTTCCATCAAATATTATTTCCTTTGAATTTCTTTAAAAAAAAAGATATTAGATTTTATAGTATTAAAAAGCAAGGATGACTGTTAAAACGCAAAATTTAATTAGGATATTCATTAAAAGAAATAAACTCTTATAATAGTTCACTTTTTTATTTATGAGAAGAAAGAAGGAATGACCAAACAGTTTTGAAAGTTAATAAAATTTACCTTAAGAAATGATGCGAATTCGCTTCCATGCTTGCATCATGAATTTGGCACAGCATAGTTAAATCTGATCCACTTTACCAAACTTCAAATACGCAATTTATTCTCCTCTTTAGATCAAAATTTATAACTGAGGTAATGAGATAAAAGTTTTGAGATCTCCCACATAAATAGATCTTTTTTCTGTTTAAAAGACATTCAACTCGCAGTAACAAAAAATTGTATTTTAGACATTTATTTTGCGTTTCTGAGAACGAAATATTTTAATTTAACATTTTAAATAACTCCAAAAGCATAAAAGAAGGAATCATCAAAAATTAGTAAAATTAAACCAAAAGAATGTTTCTTAGTAAATTTCTCTTTTAAGCAAATCGTTTATGTACGAATTTTTCTTGGTTGTTAGTTGAAGGTTCAATATAAATTCATGAGCATTTAAATATGTATAAATATTTATGTATTATTAGTTTATGAACAAGTATTTGAACAAGTTGGCACTTTCATAGGAAATATATACTTTCAACTGATGAACAGATAATACTAACTATTTCATAAAATATATTTACATTAAATATGAAGTATAAAATAAACAATTTTAAATCTATTAAAAATTAACATAAATTCAAACCCTCTCAATAAAAAAATGTTATTATAGGATGCCTAATAACGCCATCAATAAATTGGAATGGCGTTAAAAATAATATTTCTAAATTCCATAGTTGTTTTAACGTATGCTGTTGCATTGCTTAAAATTGGTGAGCTTTTAAAAAAGCAAAACGTATCGCAGAAATTCTCTCTCTTTCTAACTATTCCGCAAAAAAGAGAAAAATAAATTACTTTCATACATAAAAATCTAACATGGACAACATTCATATTAGAGAGATTTCGCCAAGAAATGCATTTAAAGAAAAATATTAAAAGGTAACTTCGTTTCAATCTTCAAATGAATGCCATTTTACCCTAAGGCAGTAGAATGTGCAAAAATTATAAAAAGATAGAAATTACTGAAAAAGGAAAAATTTTTAACAGTCAGTTTAAAAATGAACCAAAATGATCATCAGTAATTTTCAAACAATAGTTTTAATTACTGAATATAAAAAAGGATTTTTTAAAAAATGTGAAATAGATCAGCATTCGGAAAACAGTATTTACAGGCATTCTTTCTCACACATTATTTGTCTTATTTAATACAAGCTGTTTTCTTCGATAAACACAGCAGAAGGATGTTCAAATGCTTTTAATTATACCGTGCATTTCAAGTTAAATAAAATCACAATTCTCATGTTTCTGCTTATCATGTGTGTAACGCAATAAAGTATAATGTTATTTATCATGCCTAATTTATAGCAATTTATATTATGTCCTTGATCTTTAAGTATACAGAGATGTTTAACAGGTTTTGAATATTTATAGTATTCAGTATAACTGCTTTAAAACTCTAGTTAAAAGAAAATCAATTAATAAAAAATTTCTCAACATCAAGATTCTCTCAGAGAGTAATTGAAAATCAGCTAGCTTCAATGCTATTAAATTTTAATGGAATTCAATGGAAATTTTGAATGGCCGAATTTAATTAAATGAATTTTTCAATACAACATCTGGTTTTTAAAAATTATAATATATATATAGATATATATACAAAAGTATTAAAATCAAGTTAATAGGAAAATCAAATAAACCAAATAAAAAAGAATCCGGCCTGAAGACTTTTTCAAGGGTCACCCTCAGGCAGGGATTCAAAAAAGGGAATTTTTCTGTGAAGGAAATGCAGACAAGAAATGCCTAATAATGATTCCACCTGACCCGAAAATCTCCTTAAATTAGGCAAAACAGTTATACCATTTTAACAGAAAGGAAAATACAAAACAACAAATTAGAAGAAAATAACCACTAATAAGTAAAAATACAATAACAAAAATAACAATAAAAACAAAAATACCATAAAATAACACTTAAATCTTTAAAGAAAAACAAAAAGGTGAGAAAATACCAACAGCAGTCAAGGAAATTTTAAGCTATCGATTGTGTGTCCTTTTTTAAAAACACAAAGCTAACGGTAATTTAGGTAAAAAAAAATTGTAGGCTCCCAGCGCCATCTATTGAGTGATCTAATATGCAAGGAAAGTTCTATTTTTATTTTAGCCAAAGGATTAATCCCAAACCATACCTTGTTTAATTAAAAAATTGACATTACAATAATTTCTAGGAAATTCATTTTTAATTAAATTTTTAATGAGATTATTTGATGCTTCAATCTAGGAATTTTTATTATTGCAAACCCTTTTGATCCTGTTATCTTGTGAGAAAATTAGATTTTTGAAAATTTTAAGGTTTAGATTGGAATGGTAGTTAACATAGTTTTGTCATTTTAAAGTTGAATTCATCCCTTTTATCGTATATACCAACTATTGTTTTATCATTAGCAATTTCGATTTTTAAATCCAGAAAGGTAGCCTCAAGTTGATTTTTATTTGTTTCTGTCAGAATTAAATCTTTTGGATAGCAATTAGTAACAACATTAGTATTGTCGAAGTTAATCAAAAGTAGGTCATCAATATACCTCCACCCGTTTATTAAATTATATTTAATTATTTTTTCTCATAGTAATGTAGGGAAAATATTAGTTAAAACACTTGAGAAAACTGTTCCCATTGGAATGCCCTGAACTTGTTTATAAAAATTAATACCATTAAAAACGTAATTTTCAGTGATATTAAAATTGCATAACTCAAGCCAGTTATTTTTAGGAATGAAATTTTCATTTAAATATTCGTCATATATAAAAGTGCAGACTTTTATTAATTTTTCATAAGGTAGATTAGTGTATAAATTTTCGAATTCAAAAGTATTAAGTTTATTAATGTCGTTATCTTTAAGAAAATCCAGTACTTCTTTGTTACTAGAAATAATAAAGTTGTCTTCATCTTTTATTTTGTCCAGGATAATTTTTAAGTATTTAAAGAAATGTTTACCCGTATAATAATTATAACTACCAGTGCTACAGGTCACGAATATGAATTTTAAGGGATTTTTATGAAATTTAACTGTTGGGAATAAATAAGGATAGTTAAGAGAGCAAGTCTTAATTTTGGTTTTTTTACGAAAGCTAGAATTCTTTAATCTAATTCCTTTTTCCCGGTGTTCTTTAACATATAAGTTGCGTTAGAATTATATTCATTAATTAAAAGTTCTTTATAGTAATATTTACAAATTAAACAGAAATTATTTGCTGATTTATCTGTTAGTGTAATAACAAATTTTTCTCTTAAATTTTTTATTTGGTTTTCCAATGTTTTACTAACATAAATCCCACGTTCTTTAGATCTGTCAAAATTAGTATTCATTTTTATTTTAATTTCCTTTTAAATTCTCACTTTCCATTCTCCGAAACCTTCCGCATGCCAATGGTATTTTCAGGATAATTTAGCAATAAAAACATCCAAATCATTACCAATAGAAATCAAAATTTTGCTATGGTTTATTTTTCCTCTTAATCTAAATTTTGTTCCTCTTCCCATTAAATCTCTTAAAGAGTTGGATTCAATAATTTTTAAATTACCTGTAATAATATGACCTTTATCTACATCTATAAAATCTTTATAGTTTTCTTTGTTACAGTGAAAACGTCTTCAGGCCGGATTCTTTTTTATTTGGTTTTCCTATTAACTTGATTTTAATACTTTTGTATCAATTCATCTGTGTTTGAGAAGTAGCTGCATTTGCGCTTTCTAAATACTATAAAGTTTTTTCCTGTTCCTTTTTTGGTTTTAGTTTGAATAGGAAATAATTTTTAGTTGCGATTTCAAAACTGCTTTGTTTCATTTTGAAACTATTTCTTACTTTAGATTGGTTACTTATATATATATATATATATATATATATATATATATATATATATATATATATATATATATATATATATATATATATATATATATATATATATATATATATATATATATATATATATATATATATATATATATATATATATATATATATACAGGGGTTTCCAAGAAAGGAGAACAAGCGTTTTATTTCCTTGATTATTGCTACGAGACATTTATTATCAGTAGCAAAATTCCATCAAATACGGAACCAAATATATGAAAATATTGTGACTTCCTAGAGAGAAATAAGAAAATTACAACAATTCAATTTTTATATGGCCTTCATAGCGGAAAATGTTAATGAAAGAAATGTTTTTCTTTCACTCATCTGTAAGGACACAAAGTTTCTTGCTTCTATCTCTAAAATTTGCTGAGATATTAAAAGGCAAATTTACCGATTACCAGTGCTTGAGCAATCTTTCATAGTAATTTCCAGCGTCAACACATATATTATAAATGATAATTAAATATGAAGAATCAGAAAATAAAACGCATTCTTCGACATCTACACAAAGTTGCATTCGTTTAACAATATCTGTGCATATGTGATCGAGTTCAGCACTTGTGACTTACAGGTTTTTTGAATTTGTCGGCACAAATTGAGAATGTGTACTACCAAAGCCAACTCCTCTCTTAGTTTAAATATAATGCTAACCGGAACTAACTGAATATATAGGTCACCATTCAGCATACTGTTGCAGAAAAGGGATCCAACCAAAGACTTTTTAAAAATTCCACTCCACACATGTATAGATAATTGACATTGATGGCGAATCTCCTGTACAAAGTATGGATTTTTACCTTTCCAAAAGTGACAGTTTCGAATATTACTGTTTTTTATCTCGATTAAAGCTACATTCGTCTGTCCAGATTGCATTTTTTCAGAAAAAAAGTATTTGAATTTACCTAAGATTGGACCCAGCAGTAAAATTCAAGTTGTCGGTAGTGTCCATGTAACTGTTATATAAAAACCATGCGCTCCATGAATATTGTGGTTGCCAATTATTATGTTGAAGTATTTCTAGAATATCGGTTTTGGACTGTTGAGTTCTATACTGACTATTCGTACATTAACATGAAAGTAAATGGAAGAATAAACCAAAATGTCAGTTTCTGCGATACTGGAGATAATTTTCTACGATTTGGGTAATTAAATTCCTCATACATTACAATGTCACCAAGTTTGAATGGAGAATCTATAAATCTAGCGTCATATCTTATTTTATTTTTATCATGATATTTTATTGCATTTTCTTTAGCTAATTTTCTGGCTTCTTCTACTGGAGGATAGAATAGATTTTGAGTTAAAGGAGGAGGATAAGGTAAAATGCCAAATAACAAATATGCAGGAGGAAATTTTTTAACTGAATGGGGTGTTAAATTTTTCCATTGATTTCTTGTTCTAAAAGTTTAGTCCAAGGAATTGTGGTAGGAGAAGAATTGACCTTACACTTTAATTTAGTTACTATTAACTGGTTAACTCTTTCACATTTCCCATTAGTTTGTGGATGATGTGAAGATGTTAACAGATACTTGACACTGTAATTTCTGAGGAAATGTTTGAATTTAGATGAGGAAAAAGCACAGTTTCTATCAGTTAATAATTTGAAAGGGACTTGAATTGGAAAAACTTGTTTTAATATATTAATATAAGTTTCAGAATTTTCATTTTTGGAAGGAAAAGCCCAAACATATCTTATTGCATGATCAATTACTATATGAAGAATTTTTTTAGTTGAATTGTTATAATTACATCTACCAACAGTATTGACAGAAAGACAATCAAAAGGACGATCTGTGGGGGGCACAGCCTGTAAAAGGCCAAAACTTTTTTGATTTTTTTTATTTAATTGACAAACATCACAATGTTTAACTTTAAGTGCAATATCTTGCGTAATATGGGGCCAAAAATACTGAGGAGTAATTAAATTTATCATTTTTTTAGTGCCTGGTTTCCCAAATTGTTCAAAATCATATTATAAAATTTTCTCCTAAGAGGAAAAGGTACAACTATTTTAAAGAATTTTTTCTTTTTAACTACAAGTACATCATTAATATTTTTATATTTAGCATTATCTAAATTGTCTAAATTTTCATAGTGTTTTATCTCATCCAATTCCAATAAATCCACAGAATTCTGGAGATATTGAGCAGCAGGATGATTTGATAACATATCAGCTTCAACTTTTGCTGTTCCCTTTAAATATTTAACTTCATAATCAAACAGGCTTAGTTTTAAAGACCAACAAAATAATCTTCCCCTTAAATTTTTAACATTTTTAAACCAAACAAGAGAAGCATGATCAGTATGAATTATGAATATTTTCCCATGCAAATAGTAATAAAATTTATCAAGAGCATCTACTATTGCTAAACATTCCAACCCAGTTATACCATTTTTTTTTCATAAGGGCGTAATGTTCTTGAATGATAAGATACATGATGTAATTTACCAGAACAATCAGGCTGTTTCAGAAAAGCTACAATTGCTACTTGAGATGCATCACAAAAGACATGAAGACGTAAATTAGGGTTATAAATTTGTAACACTGGTTTAGTTATTAATTTATTTTTTAATATTTAAAAAGCCTTTTGACAGTCTTCTGTCCATTGCCATGGTGTATCTTTTTTAAGAAGATTATTTAAGGGTTCTCTAATTTTTAGCATAAGAATCAATAAACTTATTATACACATTTATAGAGCCAAGAAAACCTTGAAGTTGTTTAACATTTTTTTGGAGTTTGTAATTTTTTAATACTTTCAATATTATGATTATGAGGAGAAATGCATTCTTCTTTGACATCATACCCTAAGAAATTAATTTTATCTTGAGCAAATACACATTTAGAAAATTTTAATTTAATATTTTATTTTTCACACAGTCGAAAAATTTGTTTTAAATGATCATAATGTTCCTCTAATGAGTTAGAGAAAACTACTATGTCATCAAAATAGTGAGATGCAAATTTTAAAATTTATATTTATTTAAAATTCTACGGATAGTTCTATTGAATATTGCAAGTGCATTTTTAAAGCCCAAAGGTAGGATTTGAAATTCATATAAACCTTCAGTAGTTACAAATCCCAATTTACGTTTATCTTGTTCATCCAAGGGTTTGCGCCAATATCCAGATGCAAGATACAGAGTTGAAAAAAAAATTAGCAGTATTTAATTTACCTAATAAAGTATATGTTCTAGGTAGAGGTTCTGCCTCAGATTTACAAATAGAATTGATTTTACGATAATCACTACAAAGACGTCTTTTTCTGGTTTCATCTCTTTTATATGCTAAAGTTACAGGGGAGGAATAGTTACTAGTATATTCTTTTATTAAACCTGCATCGAACAATTTTTTAATTTGCTTATTTATTTTAATTTCGTCGGTAGCAGACGTTCTATAGGCCCTTTGTGAAACTGGTAAATCAGATGCTAAATTTATTCCAAGGTTTCCATTCTTATTCTACCAACATCATATTTATTTTTTGCAAACACATGAGAATATTCTAACACAAGCGATAACATAGGTTCAGATAGTTTGTTTACAATCAGATGTGGAACAATTTCCTCTGAGGTATTCACTACCTTGATCTTATTATCACCAGTGTTATTATTTTCAACAATATGTAAAGACATATCATTATTATTGGTATGCAAGTTGGTGATAATTTTTCCATTTTGAAATATTTTATTTTTATCACAATCTATAAGTAATTTATATAAATAACAATCTGGAAACCCTAAGATTATATATGGTGAAGGATTGTCCATAATATACAATTTGATTTTCTTATTTATTTAACCGATTTTTAAATAAATGTCACACATTTGGGTTAATTGGAATATTCCATAATCTTGTTTGATTCTAATCGGGTTTACATTTTTTCTTGTAAAGTTAAGTCTTTTCACAATATCTGCAGATATAATTGAAAGAGTGCATCCTGTGTCAATAACAATATTTACAATGGTATGAGGATTATATACATTGACCATGTTAGATAGACATGGTAAAGTTGAGATGTGTCCGGACACTAATAATTGTAATTGCACTGGCTCCGGAGCCTCATTAGAAGGATTTTGTCTCATTTTAAAATTTTGAAAACAGCCAAGAGGGACATCTATGCACAGGGAAGTCAAATTAGCGTTATTGGAACATTTATCACAAATTGGGATTGTTGAAAGGACACTTGTATCCAATGATAGGCATTTGGAATACCTTTTTGAATACAAATTCTACAAGAGAAAGATAGGAATCTGTGTTGGAATGCAAATTATGACTATGGTTATTGAAAATATTTAGATGTGGCCTCACTGAATTTTGATAATTTTGTCTAAAATTATTTTGAGCTCGTGGTATAAAGGAATTTTGAAATATGTAATTAAAATTATGTCTAGGTATAAAAGACACTAGTTTGCCTTACGGGTTTGCCACTGGTTGTCACAACTGGTTTGCCTGATTCGGGTTTCATTACTGCTTACTGGGTTTGGTTCTTAATTTTCTACCATTTTTAAAAAGTTAGTTGTTATTGTAAGGCATTCTGTAGGGGTAGAAGGAGCTTTTATGCTTACCAGTTTTTTTAATTGTATTGGCAGTCCATTAAAAAGACCTTCCAAAACCAGTTGTGGATTAAGGCCTAACTGTCTGCCACAATTTAATTTTTTATGAAAATAATCAATTAACTTAGCATTTTTGAGTTAAATTTAAGCTGTGAAAAGTGAGAAAAATTATCAATATTCGGGTGAAAGAGTTTCTCAGTTAATAGACAGCATATATCATCACATCAATATTTAAGCAACAATTTATATAATGAGTTAAAGCTGACCCTTTAAGAAATTTGACAACATTTTTAATTTTCCACAAGTCAGTTTTGTTATTCTCTCGACAAATTTTATTGAAATATTCCAACCATGAAATCCATTTTCATTCAATTTTCTGGATCAAAATGATTACGGAGGGTTCTCTGGGCTATTTGTTCATTTTCTTCTTTATCAATTTTATTTTCTGAACTTAGACTCTGAGGGTTAGATGCATTTGTTTTGTGTGGGTCAGTCATTTTTTCAGATCTTAACAACGTTAAAGTATATTTCAAATAAAACACATTATAAATGTATGCATAAAATTTAAAAAAATAAACTTGATAAAATGCTAAGATATATATAAAATACTAAGAAATTCAATATTTTAAATAATACTATAAAAATATAATTTGAAATAATTCTAAAATTTAAATACGAAATTCAAAAGAAAAGAAATATACACAATATAAATCTTGATTTTCACCCGTTGAGTCAGGAACTTTTGAAGGAGATTTTTTTTTAACACTGATCAGTTTTTGAGGAATCACAAGGCAATTTTGAGTACTGGATGGAACAGCAAAGGCAAGTGACGGAAGGTGATTATTATATTGTGATGATAATATAACACGAAAGCGACATCTTGAAAAACTGGATCATTCGGTACAGGCAAAGAGCTTCCACTTCTTGAAGATATAATATGGAGCACGCATAGAATGGTATTGAGCAGCGGAGAATGAATGTCGGAAGAGGCCACAGGTTATGGAAGATAAAATCGGCGATGCGGTCAGGAACGGAAAGCAGAAATGAAGCTTCGGCTGTGAGGAACTTCATCGTAGTGGCCGAAGGAGGAAGGCAGCGATGAAGCTAAGCCACGGGAACAGTGTGGCCGGCTGGCCAAAACGAAAAGCATCGGTGTCGGAAGGAACTGTCGCGTCATTCATTTTGCTTGCCTCTCCCGCGGATTTAATTTTAATTCCTTAAATTCGTTTGACAATTTTGGCACAAATAACTATCCTGTCTGCTCTTAAAAGTAATACATAATTTTTGGAACAGAATCGTCGCCGAAGACACAGAGAAAACGCTTTGAAATTTTTAAGTTCGCTTTATTGCATCCCGGGAGGCATACTTTATATAAAAGCAGCAGCGACGAGCACACCAACACAGAATGACACAAAACGAAATGAGGAAAAGCCAATGAAAGATTTATCCCTGTGATTATATACTGTGAGATTTTGATAGGGATTTCTCTACACGCGTCGAATTGGGTAAGGGACCCATTAGAAGAATTTGCTTATGTCAGGAATCGGAGCGTGGGAACCGCTGACTAAAGCATTTTTACAGTTTTCTGTTGCATCAATTAACCAGAAAAAAGTGGAATAGGAGAGAATATTTTAGAATAATATGTGCTAAATTCAGATAAAAATAAGGAGATTAATTGTTTATATTAGATTACAAAATATCATTACACACACACACACACACACACACACAGACACACATATATATATATATATATATATATATATATATATCGCTCCTGTTATTGTGGAGGATTAACCACAACGATAGTATTTCATTTTTTTACCCATTAACATCTTCGATTATTGAGAGTATGAGTTTTATATTACAGATATAACGAAATCATTCTTTTAAACATTTTTTATATTTGTATTAAGAAAAAATTTTCTTTCTGCAATTTTGCCCTTTTTGTGTGCCTTCGTTACTTAAAACCTCGAGACATTTGCTTGATTAAATTTAAATAGAATTTACCAAAGAGATGTGTTCTGGTTACTGGGACCCATCATTATATATATATGTTACAGTGAAAACCCGAAATCAGTCAAAACCCGAATTAACTAAGAAAAACGCGTTTTAACAGACAACGCTAGTGAAAACCCGAATTTACTAGAGAAAACGCGTTTTAACTGACAACGCTAGTGAAAACCCGAATTAACTAGGGAAAACGCGCCTTAATTGACAGCGCTAAGAGGAACCATTTTTCTCTAGTTATTTCAGGTGTTGTTCACTTGAAATCATATAAAACTAGATTTCTTGCTTGTGTAATTTTCAAAGTGCTGTCGTCTAATTTTATTCATGCTGGAACGTATTTGTGCTGTTGATTTATTTACGATAAGTGAAGGAAATGTTAATGCTTTATGGGCCAAAAATGGGATAAAAAAATTTCTTGAACAATTACAGTTTTTACTTTAAAAAAAACACAACAGAATAACTTTAAAGCTATTACGCATGATGAATACAAAACTCTCTTATTTCCGGTTGAATATTCAAGATTTGCTGTTAGCAAGATTTCATTCCAGTACCGCAGATTAAAAAGTTTTGACATTCTTGAAAGTAAAAAAGTCGGTTTCTTCAAATGAGTCATGAAATATTATTTACCAGTTAAAGGAATTTTTGATTTTATCGAATTTGCCCATGTGACCAAAGGACATGGGGATAGAAACAGACTTAAAATTGAAAATCCAAGAAAATTTTCTAACATAACTACTGAGAGGACACACACTTTTTTTTATCGATGTCGAAAGGAAAGGAAAAGTTTGGTTTCTAAATTTATTATTCACTCAGAAATGAATACACACTGCCAAGTGGATTTGATTGACATGCAATCTCAGGTAGATAATGTATTTAGGTTTAATATGGTATACCAGGAATATTTCACAAAGTTTGTGTTACTACACCACTTCAGAGCAAAGGAACAGAAGAGGTAGCTTTGCAAGTACTTGATATCTTTTTGTTATTACGGGCTCCTTATACACTGTAATCTGAAAATGAAGTAGAGTTTTTAAATTTCGTTATAGAGCATTTATGTGCGTAATGGCCAGAACTGAAGATTGTTCTTGGGAAACCTCGGTACCGCCAGTTGCAGGGTTCTGTTGAGAGGGTCAACCAAGACGTAGAAAATATGCTGGCATCATGGATGAGGGATAATCCAACTACAAAGTGGTCTAATAGTCTTCACTTTGTACAATTCACGAAAAACAGAGCTGTACATTCAAAAATTAAACAATTACCATACAAATCTATGTTTGGGGTTAAACCAAGAGCTGGAATGACAACCTCAACATTGCAATCAGATATTATAAAAAATATCGAATACAAGGATAAAATACAGAAAATTTTCGAAGACATGAATGTAAAAGAACAAGGAACTGAACAAGCACAATCAGGGGAGCATGTTTTTGCTATTAAATCGACCATTATTTTTCTAATTAGTGAGGAAGCCAAATAAACTTAAATAAAGCAAGCCAAACGAATGAAAAAGATATCCGATGCAAAACATCCCTAGTTTGATTTTGGAGGTAATGCAGTTGTTTCCATTCCAGATGTTGATAAAGTAAAAGCTGATTTGTGAAATCTCATCGGTGTAGTGCTTGAAAAAAATTAAGGCGGTCTGTTCAAATTTGGAATGTAAAGATGTACCCGAGTTGTATCCGAGGTAAGAAATTATATTTAAACTTAATTACTTCAGTTTTTATTCAATAAATATAGGTTTATTACTTGATAAGTATTTATAGAGTAGACTACAGCTAATCAGGGTACAAATTTGACAAAAAAATTTAATACAATCACAGATTTTCAGATCTCAATTCGATATATCGCCTCAAATTTTCTTTACTCAAGAACGAGTACTGAATCAGAATATTTCGCTGAGAATATCAGCAAGAAAAGGAACTGTAGGAATTGGACAAGGATTCTCCTGCTGTTCAAATAAAAAAGATTGTTCTTGAAAGAAACGTTTCTGTATAAAAATGGTTCTCTTTGCAATTGTAAGTGTCACAGCAGTTTGCCATGTCGAAATAAGTGATTTGTAATAACGGTACTGTATTAAATAATGTTCAAGTAAACTATTTATTTTTTCAATGATGGGTTTTTTCCTTAAACATTGCAAGTATAGTTTAATACACTGATTTTGGCTTCAATTATATCATTTAACAAATTAGTCAAAACAATAATAAAACGGGTTCCCCTAACGCTGTCGGTTTGAACGCGTTTTCCCTAGTGAGTTTGGGTTTTCATTAGCGTTGTCAGTTAAAACGCGTTTTCCTTAGTTAATTCGGGTTTTCATTAGCGTTGTCAGTTAAAACGCGTTTTCCTTAGTTAATTCGGGTTTTCATTAGCGTTGCCAGTTAAAACGCGTTTTCCTTAGTTAATTCGGGTTTTGACTGATTTCGGGTTTTCACTTTAACATATATATATATATATATATATATATATATATATATATATATATATATATATATATATATATATATATATATATATATATATATATATATATATATATATATATATATATCCCAAGCAGCAAGAATGGTCACTAAATGATTGGTCATTGATCGGATCGCTCGGCTAAAAATCGCACATTATCCGTGATAGTCGCCTTTGGATCGAGGCGATATCGGACTCAGATGATATTTTTTTCTATCTCCTCTAAAGGTTGCCTTTTCATCGGAGCGAGCTCCCACGGCGATTTTGTGAAAATGGTAGTTTCAATCTAATCGCCCCATACTCGCCCTGATGTCTGGAATGTCGTCTCTCCTAGATGGCCCTATTAGAATATATTTAAGGAATTTCCCATGAATCACCGGGCTTTTTTTGGAATTTATTCAGCAAAGTGTGCTGTCATTCCAAGAATTTTAGTAAGTGCAATTTATTTATTATTCTATATTTGTAAATAGTACAGTGTTTATTCTAAATAGTGAATAAAAGAGATTATTTTTGTTAAAGCCATCAGAATTTGTTGATTACATGAAACATGGAGTTGTATGTGATGTAATTAGCGTTAGGTGTAAGCGACCATAAAGCGGAATAAATATTTACGTTAACGATCCACTGTTAATCTCTCTATTTCATTTAAGTGCTGAAACTTTACTTTGTTAATTGAGCTATCGTAATTCTTTTCTTCTCCGTGTTT
Source organism: Argiope bruennichi (assembly GCF_947563725.1). NCBI lineage: Eukaryota > Metazoa > Arthropoda > Arachnida > Araneae > Araneidae > Argiope > Argiope bruennichi. The sequence continues at coordinate 1,968,908 of NC_079163.1, read as the reverse complement.
TATTTCTTATTAGATATTTATTTCACGTGTTCAGAAATAAATGCAGTTATTTTTCCCCTCCATTTACAATTTCTTTCATTTTCTTAACAGCAATTTCAAATGTTCAAATGACAGAAATTTTTAAATAGTGTTAAATAACGTTCTTATGTTTTGGTATGGCAATAACATTTGTGTAATTATTTTTATTTTGACATGAGGCTGAAAAAAAAGGCCTAGCAGAATATATTTACTGTAAGCTTAGAAAAAAAATTCTTTAAAACTTGTGATTATGTAGGCATTTTTAAATACTCTTATATGAATAGTTTCTAATTATTTCATAAAATAGTAACATAAATTTTACTCCCATTTGTTTGAGTTATTTTTATTTTTCTCTATTATCCTAAACATTTTTATAAAATTTGCCTACACAGTCCAATATCAGAATGAAAACCTTATCATGCTTATGAAGTTCCATAAGACTTTTGCTCGTTAATTATACATCTCCGATTGTCAAAAAATATTTTATTGTACTTTTAAACGAAGTGAAAGCTCAACCATTAATTTAATTAAATATATTTTTAGATTCATCAAATTTGGCCAAAAAAGGAGGACCTGAAGAAATGTATGTGTATAATATTTTATCTGCGTTACTGGAAAATTATAAAATCCAATATTTTATAGAATGCTTGGACACTGTGTAAAATGTCTAAAACTAGCTGGCAATGTATGAAACAATTCATATTTTCTAAGCATTCTATAGAATCCCAAATGACAACCCAGAAAAGTATGAAATACATCTCCAAATCGATGGAATGGAAATTTTGTGCACCTTTTGTTGCAAAACTGAAAATGCAGTTGAAGGTAAAATCAATTCTACAGACAATCAGGAAATATAAGTCAAAAATAATTTCTCACTGTTTCTTTGGAAACTACTATGTGAGTTCCTATTCCTGAAGTCAACAAGGGGCAAAAGGATTAGCACAATATATTGGCAGTTATAATGTATATAACAGAATATGGTTTCTACCGACTTGGAACTTCAGAAAAAATTTGAAACAATTATATGCGAGATCTCAATTCACTTTATGCCTTTAGAACTTTTAGAATTAGAAATGTTCCAGACCATGAAATTCCTCTCCAGTCAGTTGCAATTGCTCAGCCCAGTGAAAGCAACCAAGGATTTATCAAATGTATGTGTTAAACAAAATGCTAAAATATGAAATGTCTTTGCATGAAAAATGTAATGAAATGTATTTCCAAATTTCATTCAAGCCTACCGCATTGCAACAAGTAGGTTAATTTTAATTTCTGTTTTTTTTTTTTTTTTTTTTTTTTTTTTTTTTTTTTTTTTAATGAAAACTTTTTCACCTATATAAGAAAGGTTTGAATTTTGTTTTGTACAACTTAAATTTTTCTTTATATATTTTGAATGAATTTTCTTTAATGGCACCTTTATTATTTTTTTAGAATGACAATTCAAGTGATTTTAATTCTAGTTAGGTTAGTTAATTTTCCTTTTCCATTACAATTTCTTTCTTTTTTTAACATTTTCAAATGTTCAAATGAAAGAAGTTTTAAAAAGAATTAAATAATATTCTTATATTTTGGTATTGCAATAACATTTATGTAATTATTTTTATTTTTACATGAGGCTAAAAAAGGCTTAGTGGGGTATATTTATTGCAAACTTTAAAAAAAAAAATTCTTTAAAACTTGAGATAATGTAGGCATTTTTGAATACTCTTATAAGAATAGTTTTTAATTATTTCACATTTCATAAAATAGTAACATAAATTTTACTCCCATTAGTTTGAGTTATTTTTATATTTCTCTATTATCCTAAACATTTTTATAAAATTTACCTACACAGTCCATTATCAGAATGAAAACATTATCATACTTATGAAATTCTATAAGACTTTTGTTCGTTAATTACATATATCCAATTGTCAACAAATATTTTATTTGTACTTTTAAAATAAGTGAAAGCTGAATTATTATTATAATTGTTTTCTAGGTTCATCAAATCTGATCAAAAAGAAAAAGTAAATCAAAAGAAATTTTTGTGCATAACTCTTTATATGTAGCTGATGATTAATTTATATATAACATTTATATAAATGTGTGTGTATTTTTAGAAATGTCAAACTCTTCAAGTATTACAAATATTATAAATAAAGTTCAAATACATTTTGTGTATAAATGACTTTGTGACAATATTTATTCTTTAAAGTCATAGTTTCAGGATGTTGCTTGGCTATACTAGTCATTACAGAAAATTCAGTCAAAAATTTTAAGTAAATTATTATTTTACTTTGTATGTGTAAAATACTATTTAATGAAGGTCTTCATAAATAAATTGTTTTGCATAGTTCTTTGTTTTCTTTTCTTCAAAAGATAAAGAGTAGAAAATGATAGTTTTTTTAAAAAATATTTGTCTAAAGAAATTTCGTATAATTGGAAGTAGCGTTTACATTTTGGGGTATGGAATTTTTGTGAAATATTCAGAGTTAATCATAGATCAAATCTGGTTCTTCTGCTATAAAACCAAACCAAACTAATCGTAGATAAAAAAAAATAGAAATTTGAAGTAAATTATTAATTTGTGCTTGTAAAATGTTGTCTATTGGACATTAACTAACACTAACATTTATAATGAGGTATAAAAATTCTACAGCATGAAGTAACTTTGTAAGTTAATAGTAAATAAAAGAGATTTCGTATATGTGAAAGTTGCATATTTGTGTATGGAATTTTTGTGAAATATTCTGAGTTAATCATATATCAAATTGGATTCTTGTGAAACAAAACAAAAGCTGACTAATCATGGATCAAGAAAATATTAGAAATTTGAAGCAAGTTATTAATTTGCGATTGTAAATTGTTGTCTATTGAAGATCAGCTAACACTAATATTTATAATGAGATATAAAATAAAAGCAATATGAAGTAACTTTCTAAATTAATAGTAAATAAAATTTTCTGTAATGGGAAGAAGTGTTGCAGTTTTGGTATGGAATTTTTGTGAAATATTTAGAGTTAATCATTAATCAAATTTTGTTCTTGTGCCACAAAACCAAACAACTAAACATAGCTATTTTAAATTTGAAGTAAATTATTAATTTTTGCTTGTGAAATGTTTCTATTGGACATTAGCCCATTTAAATTTGAATTTAAAGCCCTTTCTATGTAATTTTTTTTCATTTTGTTAAATAAAGTTAAAACTTAAGAGATATAAAGATTAAATCCTCATAAAACTAAAAATTATAATTCATTTTATTAGATTAAATTTGTATTATGCACATCAGAATTATAATTTTTATAAATGTCTTCCGTGTGGGAAAATTATAAACGTATTCCTTTAAATAAATACATTTTTAAAGCAAATTTCTCACACTTTATATTTATTATATTCAACACTCGTTTGAAACGTGGTAAGGTCATCAGCATTTTTCTCAAGGAAATTTCGTTTCGTTATCAGAGACAAGGAGTATCTTTCTCATTCATAGTGAGTTGATTACCATTTGGCATACATTGTAAAATCGCCAAATCTTACATGCAAAGATAAAGTTTATAATGTGGCAGTCTTTCTTGACACTTGAGCGGAAAGGGGGAAATTTATCGAGCGCAAGTACCATAGAACCGAAATTCTTCCCTCGGTATTCCAATTCACACCCACTCGTGTCACCACTCGGTGCGACGACATGACTTTATGTGACTTAAGTATTTTGGCCTTGTCTATCGATGGTTGTGTCACCGTGCACGGCCAACACCTGGAGTTTATAGCTATGCACCAGAAATAAGCACGAAGTAGAAAGGCAACGGTATCTTAAGGAAAATCCCCTCATGTGCTGTCAAAAAGAAGGAGATACAAAGCTAATAAATAACAAGAGCTGAGTGGAAAGAAAAAGAGGAAAGAAGCACATTCCTGGATACTTTGAGATTGGAACTCACCTAATAAAGCACTGGAAAATGCTAAATTATAGGAATTACAATGATAATTTAAATATAAAAAAAGCATTTATTCACCATATATTGAGAAACGAAAAGTAGAAATCCCTTATTGGATAAATATAAAAGCAAGCGAGTTAGAAGGGCCCTATTAAACATGTCTAAACGGATTATTTAATACACCTTACGGATTATTAATTACTTTTCTTTACCCACAAAAATTATGTTTTATAATTTTTTCCTTCCTTCTTTCTTTTCGAAATTAATTATTTAATCTTACATCGAATCTTACAATAAAACTCTGTGCTATTTCATTAAGTTGTTGTTGTTTCTAATGACACTTGTCATAGATAAGCCCACTGACTTTAGAAATCAGCGATTAAACAAATTAAGTGGTTGATTCTTTTAAAAGTTATATCTATCTTTGGATAGATTTACAAGATACTTAATTTTCTGTAGTAAAATTTTACAGCACGTTCTTTTAGAGTATTTACTTGAATGTTTCGAAATCTGACTTTTGAGTGAAGGTCTTGTCTATTTAAAAATAATAATGGGAGGCTGTATGCATCGCAATGAGTCTCACGCACTCTTTGGAAAGGAGTGTAATTATCAGACACTCTCCTTTGCATGATTATCTAATTACGCAGTAAATCTTTTTTTAAAAAGAAATAAATCTATTTTAATAAGAGCATAATTCAGATGTGTTGAATTATCGTTTCTTGCAGGTAAAATCAAAAACAAAGTTGAAAACGACCGGAAAAAATCAATAATAAAGCTATAAAATATATTTAGTATTACTGCTTAGTTCATCCGATTGTACATCTAAATTTATAGTAAAATTTCTCCAAATGAGCACCGCTACTTACTAGTTATCATTTTGTTCAAAGTCCCTTTTGCTTGATTCGAAAGTTTTGGTGCATAGACATAATGTTGAAATATCCACAAGGAATAGTCACCGGAAGCTCTCAGAGCAGCACGGACGCTTGCTTGATCAATTTCAATGGATTACATTCGCTACATCATTCTGGCTTGGATTTTTTGTTAAGAGAAAGAGAAGGAATGACTGGGAAACACAGAAAAACGATATTGGAAATCAACTGGAAATGAATCATTCTTTTCCCAATATCATGAGAGAAAAGTGAACCTTGCCTTCTATTGAGATCGGAAATTCGAACAGTCATGATTAGTAAACACTCAGCAACGATTCATTTTTGACATTAGCATAGCATTTTGATCAGTAATTGATCTTGCAGCATGTTTTTGTTTTGTTTTTTCCCCTTCTTCTTCTTCTTCTAAATACTGATTAGCTTATAGAGATATTATATCAGTATAAAATAATATTGGCCAGAAATTTAGCTAAGTTCTTCAATCGTGAGCAAAATTATAAAATCATTATCTCATTAGATTGTGAGAAAATTGATGATGTTATTGATTATTCCTCAACAACTACCAACGGATAAAATAGGAAATTGTTTTCTCAATAAGAGAGTAAAATTTTACAAAAAAGTTATCACCGAAGAAACTAAAAGATGCAAGCAAATACAAACTGCTTTTTCTACACTCCAAAGATTTTATATGAATTTCTTTAAAAAAGAAACAATGAAATGAAGATTTATTAAAATGGAGTCTTCTAAAAATGATATTCCTTCAGAGCAAACCAACTCTTTTGAACTGTCGATTTTGTTTGAAACGATAGAAAGTGACCGTTCTAAAGAAGTTTCACTATATTTATCTTTAACAACATCTAACAACTTCGACCAATGGAATTTCACCGTATTTAACAACTATACAAACTAGAATATCAATTGCCATGTAAACTTTTCAATCATGGGTTATGAATTCTTAAAATAATTTTTTCCCTTTCCGTTGTAGCTTCACAAATAAACGATGCCTTGCATCAAAACTTGGTAAGTTAGCATATTTGCCGTTTAATTATGGAACCTTCAATACTCTTTTACCATGAAAATCATAAAGTTAGCATTTATTGAAACTCAAAAACACCTTTTATTATATTCTTTATGTCAATAGACAACAGATGATATATTGATGGATATTGTACAAAAATCTAGATATTTTCCTTACTTTACAAATTTTTAAATAAATTTGGAATTTGTATGACAGTGAATAATATTTAGAAATTATTTGTTTTACCTAAATATAAATTTCTCTCTTTCAAGAACTTCATATTTCACAATTGGAAAATCATGTACCAAATTTAAAATATACACTCCAATATCATTTGTATTCTGTAGATAATAACATTTATATGTATTACTATACACGCAAATGATTTGATTTCCATGAAATTCAAATTATGCATAAGTCTAACTTTATAAATAGTTTTATTGTAACAATTCCTTGTCGCGGAACATTAGATGAATGAAGTTTCAAGAGAAATACATTTTCATTGGTATGATTTATATTTGACTAATTCACTTTATCTATTTCGTTTGAACGGTAAACAAGTAAAATTCTTTTATGTTTATTGGCAATAAAAGTTAGAACGACGTTTATTAGTGTTTGCTTAGAAAATCGTAACGCTATTAAGTATAAGTCTAGGATCATTTTCAGCTTTTACATGAGCTCGTAAATTTCATAATCAGTCAAAATTAAGTTTAGAGTCCCCATTTTACTTTCCCACAGTTCATTTACTACTTTTTATTCATTTTCTGTTCTTTTACTGAAACAAGCTTATATATATATATAAATTTATTACACACACACACACACACACACATATATATATATATATATATATATATGTGTGTGTGTGTGTGTGTGTGTGTGTGTGTGTGTGTGTGTGTGTGTAATGATATTTTAAACTCAATTAATTTAATTAATTTCCAAGATTTATCTTAATTTAGCCCATAGTAACTTCATTCTAAAAATAGTCTCTTATTTCGTGATCCAATTCCACTTTCACTACTTAATTAATCCAAGATAAGTTTTATAAAATTGCTGAATCAGCTAAACGCCGACACATTCTCATGCTCCGCTTGGAGAGATAGGAAAATGTCCAGTAAGCACATTTTTTTTAAAAGATCCCTGTGTTTCCCTTACTTGTGATTGACATGCTTCAGAAATCCCCATCAGAATCTTATTAATATATTAGCACTATGAAGAAATATTTTTCCTACCAAAATCTCAGGTTTTATAAGGCGAGGGAAACTGTGGCGGGCGGGCTTTGTCCGCTTCTCTGCTTGTAAATAATTATGCTTTCCCGAAAGGGATCTTCAAATTAATTTAAAAATGTAAAAAGTTTTTTTTCACTGTTTTCGAAACTGCATTCTGCTTCACATAAAATAATACTTTTATATATATATATATATAAGATATATAAGTAACCAAAAAGTAAGTAAACAAAATATAAGTAAGCGTTATGTAGTTAAAACCTATTACTAAAACAATCTAAAATTAACTAACAATTATTTCTGAATCAAATTCTTATTTTATTTGGTTTAATTTTGATACATTTTCCCCTATTATCTTGTTTTTTATTACTAATTATATATATATATATATATATATATATATATATATATATATATATATATATATATATATATATATATATATATATATATATATATATATATATATATATATATATATATATATATATATATATATATATATATATTCCAGAGAATCAGGAATTAGTTATTTTACGTAACTGAAGAAGCATCTTCTGTGCTTGTAATTGAGATCGAAAATAATATAATTGAGTCGCAAGAATTTCCGTTTACTAAACTGTAACGACATCACATCATTCAAAATTAAAATATAAATAAATACCTCAACAGAATTTTTATTCAAATACACTAAATTCAAGTTCACTTTTTGGGGGAAAATTTTAAAAATAATTAATAATTGCGTCATTAACTACTTACTGTTATCTCATTTAAAATGTCACTATAAATTTTTGATTTTGAACGCATACTAAAACAAATCATGGAGCTCATTTTAATTGATTTTCTCTAAAATAAAGATACCTTTTTTATTTGAAATACATTTGCTACTGTCAGCCCTGAAAATAATTGTCCGATTTTAATGACAATGAAAAAAACGTTTCCGAAATTCTATAAAATAAATTATTTTTGTACTAAATTTTAGTGAATATGCAGCTTCCTGATTATTAGGAAAGTTGCTCGCAAAGCACTTTATTATAATATTAATTCTTACAATCTTAATATAGGCTAAGCATAAAAATAAAATTTAGTATTATTTGTGTATTTTTCCAAAATATAATTTACTTTATTTTTCATTTTAAAATTTTATTCAAGGTATCAGTAAAAATATCACTTTAATTCCTTAATTCATTTTTTTTTTTTTTTTTTTTTTTTTAATCTCGTGAAACAGAAAATACCAGGCACCACATTATTCAAATTAAAAAAGTGGTTACGCAACAAAGGTTGTATTTCAAAACTTACTTCCAATTCAAAAGATAAAAATATCTTTTCAAACCATGTGAAGTAAATAAAGAAAATTTTACAGCTTATAATCTTTTATTATGGTTTCAGAAACAAAGTTCAAAGTTCCTTTTTTTTATTATTATTTTGCACTCATTAAATCGCTTATGATTCAAATTCATCTTTTGCTAAAGTATCTATAAAAAAATCAGTTTTTCTAAGGAACTATAATGTGTCTACATACAATAGTTATTAATATCTGAAAAATTAACTCAACGAACGGCTAATTATCCTAAGTATGGCTTCTCAAAAATTTATCTCTCTTCATCAAAATATTACTTCAAAAAATATCAGTTTAACACGAGAGGATAGTGGGACAGATCCGTTCGGACATTCCCGTATGGGTCATAAACGGCCAATAAATCATGCGAAGCTCTTTGAAAAAAAGAGGGTAGGAAGTGACTAGTCTATTTTGGCTAAAAACATGTTATCTGTTCGCTAGAGTATCTGCGGGAAAATATATTGGTATTTTAACTAAATTTTGATGTTTAAACAAAAGGAAAAAGCTTATGTCAGTTTCAGTTTGTATATGCTGGCTCTGTACAAACCAGACCGTCTGACTTATGACTACCAAATTTGACAAATATATACTTTGGAGGGTAAAAAAGTGATTTCCGGAGCGATTTTCAAAAAATTATCTTTTTAATGATACCGAATTTTTTACAGTATAATTTTTCTTTCTATAATTAATAATATTTAAATATTTTTGTTACCGCTTCGTTGGCGCTTTTTGTTAGAGAATGTTGCAACCATGCGCTGACTTGGCTTCAGCGATAAAATTTATTGTAACCCTGCTGACATGGGATCAGCTTTCAAAACAGTTTTCGTGCTGAGTCGTTGCGGGGTCGGTAAACCTCGATGAAATAAAAAGTTGGCTTTCGAATTGTCGTTTGATTTTAAATAAGATTACAGTCCACTTATTAAAAAATTGAAATGCACCAGCTTAAATTTATGGTATATTCGTACTAATTTTAACCGTATTTTGCAACAATATATTTCATTGTTGAAAAGAAACTGAAAACCGATCGCACGAATATTTCATCTTGTCTTTTATCTTGCTGTTACGAATATTTTATCTTTTTTTTTTATTGTTGTGACCAGAATAAGAAGATTAGGTATATTTTTCCTAAGGTTTCAATATTATGTATGCTTGTAATCAAGTATACTTAAGTAGTAGGAGAATCTACTAGTAGATTAGTAGTAGTAGGTTTCAATATTAGGTATGCATGTAATATTTTTTTTTATAGATTTTGTTTTTACGAATGAGATTTGACTTCAGAATGAAACAATATTGGACTTTTTTTAACGCCTCTATTTTAAAATATTGCTGCTTTTACCTGTGATATAATTGAAAAAATAAATATTATGTGCATAAAATATAGATAGAAAAACAGAAAATTGGGCAAGTGCAAAGCACAATGAAGATAAAAACAGTGTAAGACTATTTCTCAAGTATATATTATGTAAATTAAAAGTCGCTGATATACCAAATGTTTCATGAACTATTAATATTAAATAAAAGATTGCTCTATATTAAAAGAAATACATTAAATACTAAATAATCTTGAAATATAATGGGGTCAATTCATGTGACGTAAAAGTCACATCATGAGCTATCCGAGCATGGCATTTAAGTTTCATCCGCACCGCTTTCGTCGATTAGTCTGCCATTAACGGTCTCCGCCGAGTATGAAGCGTTTTTTTTTTTTTTTTTTTTTTTTTTTTTTTTTTGTTTACATTTGAAGTTATAATTTTTGAGTCATTTTCTTTCCTCTTATTATGTGCTAAAAGAGGAAATACTGGTGTGCTGAGGGATGCTTTAATGCGAAACACAAGAGTGACTGTCATGATAAAATGTTTTCTTATTTTCCTTTCAACAATCCTACCTAGGGTTGGTACCTTTGGTATAGATTTTTTCAAGCCTTCGAAGGCGGTGATATGCTTCATTCATTTTGAAGAATTCATTTAGTGTGTGTTCATTTATTAAATCGTAAATGGAATTCCAGTGATCGCAAATGTTTCAGTAATTTTTTAGAAAAATTTTTCGAAAAAAAGAAATCGGTAAGCGATTTGCCAACAAAAACAATCAAACAAAATCGTGATAGCATTTCTAATTCACTTTATTCACATTTGATGAAATTTCTGATAATTTTGAATATGCTTAGAAGGTTTTAAAATGTTTACATGAATATTACATTGCATTTTCTAAAAAATTTTATCTAAATTTAATTAATGTAAGTAAACAAACTCCTGCTGCAAAAATAGCAACTGCTATAATGCTAAACTTAGGTGGAAGTGAATAAATTTCTTAAAGATTTATTTAATTAGTGAAATCTTTACTAACTACTTAAAATTGAATTTTCTTATTGACTGTTATAATATATATATAATTGATGCATTTTATTAAACGTGCTCTTAATTTGATAAATTGAATGCTATATATAAGAAATATATATATATTTAAGTTTTGAAAACACATGTCATTTAATTAAGTATATAAATTAGTTAAGTATAAAAACAATTAATTAACGTCAAATAATTTTTGCATTTGATTTTTAGTTTTTTGCATTATAATAAAATTTATTATGAGGTTTTACTTTTTTATTATGAACCTTAAAGTTTTCTTTATCTTTTAGTAATTCATGTTATTCAGTTATTGCTGGGTAATCCTGTCTAATAACAAAAGAGCAAAATGGATGGCTCCAGAAAGCATTATTACTAGTTTTCTAATTACATTTGCAGATTTGTGATGGATTCAAAGTGAATTTATATCAAACAACTTTTCTATTGTTAAAAATGAAATGTCAATAGTTTATTGTATTAAAACTGAAATTGACTTTTATCATAATATCATGTTATACCATTGTGCACCTCAGTGATTTCTGTTTTAATAAATACAGGTCTTTTCATTGAAAATCAATTTCCATATCAGCATTTATTATATAATTTTTATTCCCAACATCATTGCTACATGCATGTCACACTTTTTTTTCTATTTATTTAACATATCAATTTTGAATTATAAAATTCTGTAAAAGCATAAAAGTGTTTCTTCTAACTCATCTTTATATCCTATTTAACTTCTCTCTCTATATATATATATATCATGACCTTATTCTTGTTTATTAAATTTATTGTATTGTATGTTTTATTTTATGATATTCATTCAATGTAATTTTTACCAATGTAACTTTAACATTTAAAAAAATTTCATAAATTTTCTGCTTTAAAAGTATATTGTTCAACATAATGTTTTTATTCGTGATTTAAAAAAAACTATTGTTTAGTATTTAGAATGTTTCTGTTGAATAAAATTGATTTCATCATTTACATTGACATTCTTGTCATACTGTGCTTATATTTTTTCCAAGTGTCTAGAAAAAAAAATGTTGATAAATAGTTTTTTTAGTTTTTTGAATTAGTGAGTACATTGAAACATCCATTTGATCACATTTTTTCAAATAATTATCATATATATTTTATCTCTCTCTCTTTCTATATATATATATATATATATATATATATATATATATATATATATATATATATATATATATATATATATATATATATATATATCAGAAAAACACTCAAAAACTCTTCAAGGTCCTAAAAGAAAGATAACCCTTATCTGTCTTCGAAGGAGTTGTGGAGGGGAGGGGTGAGTTGCAGGTAAGGGGTTTCACTATCATCCATTTCAGCCGGGATCAACTGAGGTCATTTTGTGCCAGAACTCTCCTTTTCTCCCTACTTGTAGTTTTTCAAAATGTGCTACTTAAAAATTGCTGAATAAAAATTAAATCAAAATCGATACAAAATGTGGTGGGAAAAAAAGTTTTCGAGATTTGCATTAACTCGGGGCCCCTAGAAGATTTTAAACAGCTCTGAATTTTTTAGAAATTAGAAAAAATTTCATTGTCTGAAATATGGGGGAAAAAGCATAGTTAATCAGTGAAAATTTACAATAAAAGTATAGATGAGTATAAAATTATGATGTTGAAGAATGTATTACCAGAACTTCATTCGTCACGGTAGTTAATGATTTATTTTACATATAAGAACGATCTTTAAAATATTAAAGTTTCTGAAGAATATATACAACATACATTAATGTAAAAATCGTTTTTTTTTTTCATTCTGCTTTATTTTTCAGCAGTAGATTTGGGTTATGGTTTAATAAATAGTGCATCTAGACGAAAATTAAATTTGAATTCAGCTAACATCTCCTACAAATTTTTGCAAATACAAATGATCAGTTAGCAAAATATTAATAAACTTTTGTTTTATTAAGCTGTTTATTTTATGCACTGTGTACTTACGATATTTCATATACAAAATGAAATGTTATATAATGAACAAATAATTTATCAGAGTACAGATTTTTTTAAAAATTCAACAACATTGAAATTAAATCTACGATGATAAACAAAAAAAGTTTACATTTGTTATGACGCTTCTACTCTGGAAACTGATTTTTTTAACTGATGCAACATGGAAACTTAACATCCGTAATTGGAAGCTTTTCTTACTACTTACGACATTTCAAGAATTGCTTTTGCAACTTTTCCCTCCTTACAAATCATTCCAATACCATTAACCTCATTTAATTGCTCCTAAAAAACTCCCCTAAAGTCCTGCATTGCTGCCACATAGCGGCGGGGGAGTGTTTCTAGGCGGAATGGGCGAAGTACGTCGGGAGAGTATTCTCCTGGTAGGGTCACCCAAGGCGTGAAGGCCATTCCATTATGCTCAGCTAAAGGCAATGCAGGCATGAGGCAAAGTCAGACTTCAGCCTTTGGTGCCTCTAGGTCTTTGACCTCTTCAAGCTGCATTTTTAGCCCTTTTATCATGACTCTTCGATTAGGAGACAATGAGCCCACTGTGATGCTGTGTTACATTGTTTGAAGGCGTTCGGGCTCGTGGACCTGGTTTATGTTACTGTGGACCAGGTGGGATAAGCCACTACAGAACAATTGTACTTCAAACTTAAGAAACAACTTTTTTTAAGTGCCTACATTTAAATGACATATATTTCAATGTCCAAACTTATCGAATTAAACAAATGAATCAAGAAGAAATAAAACAAAAATTAAAGAAACAAACTCTTTCGTTTAATGCAAATCGTTATATTTATGTAAAGTTGTGCGGGTATGGGATAATTATTCCACTTAAAATGGCCAGAGCTTCAAGAAACGACTCTACGGCATTTTTAACAAGGAACAAGAGTATTTTTTTTATGCAACAAAAATAAAAAGATTAACAGAAGTTGAAGTAGCTCACTCTCGAGTTGAGAAAGAAATATTAAATTCTTGCCCTCCAGATTGCATAGTGGGTAATGATACATTGATACCCACAGTACTTCCCCTCGAAACCGAAGTTCGGTTATTATTCGACCGGAGGAGGAAGGCGAAATCTGACTATTCGTCCATATCTGGTTTCATACTGAGAATGAGGATGTGAAAGGACGACAGCCGGGTCAAGATGTTCATTCAAAATGTAAACAAACTTGAGTCTGTCTATAGTGACAGTTCGTTTTTGTCCATGCATGTCCAGTGTGAAGACTTTCTCCGTTCTCGACAAGACCTTGTATGGCTCATTATAGGGCTGTTCAAGGGTTCGACGAATTGAGTCTCGTCGGACAAAAGCTTGAGTCGTTATAGCCAAATCTTTGTGCAAAATCCCCTTTTGTTTCGTGAGATTTGAAGCAGGAACTGGCTGCAAAATCTGGATGTTTGTCTTTAATAGACGTATGAATTCTGTAATTGCAGGACTAGTTTTACATGAACGAAAAAATTCACCAGAAAGACGCAAGGATTCGCCGTAGAGTAGTTCTGCAGGGGAGAGTCTTCTTTTAGGCTTGCTCGGATACCTAACATAACCATTGGCTGGATATTCGTCCAACGTGGTGTGGAAAGGCAGTAGCATCTCACAGCATCTTTGAACTGTCGATGAAATTTTTCCACCGTGCCATTTGAAGCTGGATGATAACTTGTCATTCGGATCCACTGTGAACCAAAAAATTGAGCAAATGTCTGAAATAGTTCAGATTTGAACTGTGAGCCACGATCTGTTGTTATAATATCAGGCACACCAAATCTTGCAATCCAGCCTTGAAGAAATGTTTTAACACATGTTTCGGTTTTCATATCGGGTATCGGAAAAACTTCCAGTCATCTTGAAAATCTGTCGAAACATGTGAGGCAGTAAGCATGACCATCAGATGGTGGTAACGGTCCCACGATGTCGAGATGAATATGGTTGAATCGTACTGAAACAAGCGGAAATTCGGACTGGAGACTTGGAATGTTTCGATATTTTGCTTTCCTTGGCATTCGATTCAGTTTTTAGAAAATCGGATGCAATCTTTCTGCAAAGAAGGCCAGATAAATCTGTCTTTTATTAATTTAGCCATATTTTTACCTCCAGGATGAGTTAGGCAATGAATGCTATCGAAAACAATTTTTCTGAAAGTTTCTGGAACGTAAGGGCGTATAGTGTCTGTTGAAACATAGCACATTAACTTTGATCCGCAGGCAAGTTCAATAGGTTTCAGTTTCAATCCTGAACCACTTTCTGTTGAAGACTTAAGACCATTTTCGACCTCCTGTTTCCTAGCCATAATCGATTTTAGTTGGCAAAATAATTTCAGCTACACGAGAAAACGCGTCAGCTACTGCATTGGAATCACCTGAAACGTATTGAATATCAGTCGATAACTGAGCCAAAAATTCTAGTTGTCTAGTTTGACGGAGAGAAAATGTGCCTGTTTTTTGGCAGAAGGCAAACGTTAGTGGTTTGTGATCACAGTAAATTGTGAACTGTCTACCTTCCAAAAAATGTCGAAAATGACGAGCAGCACAATAGACTGCAAGTAATTCTCGGTCATAGACAACATAATTTTTTTCAGTAGGAGTTAACTTACGAGGAAAAAATGCAAATGGTTGTGGCTTATTATCGACATGTTGCTTCAGTACAGCACCTATAGCAAAATCCGATTCATCAGTCATAAGAGACATTTTCGCATCGTCTTTTGGGTGTGCAAGTAAAACAGCATTAGCTAGCATTTTTTTACATGCTTGAGATGAATCAAGTGTATCTGGTGTCCAATGAATTGGGGGTTTATCTAGTTTTTTACTACTTTTAACTAAGTTATAAAATGGATTTTTTAAATGTGCAGCTCGAGCGAAAAAGCGATGATAAAAATTAATCATTGCTAGAAAACGACGTAAATCATAAACAGTCTTAGGCAATGGGAATTCGGAAACAGCTTTAACTTTTTCTGGCAAAAGAGAGATACCTTCCTTGCTAACTAAATATCCAAGAAAGGGTCATTCTGTTTGACCAAAAATGCATTTTTGAATGTTTAAAATAACATGATATTGATCAAGTCCTTGGAAAGTTTGTCGCAAATCACACACATGTGTGGAAAAATCTTTAGAGGCAACAAAAATATCGTCTGGATAAACATAGCAATTTAAGCCGCACAACACTTCATCCATAAACCGTTGAAATGTTTGACCTGCATTCTTAAGACCGAAAGGCAAGCGATTGAACTGAAATAATCCTATTGGTATGGTAACAGCAGTTTTTTCGATATCCGATTGGTTAACTGGTATCTGATTATAAGCTTTAACCCAATTTAGTTTAGAAAAAATTGTTTTGCCTTTAATTCCATAGAAAAATCTTGTATATGAGGTAGATTATATTTATCAAAAATTGTAACTGCATTTAATCTGCGGAAATCCCCACAAATGCGCCAAGTGCCGTCCTTTTTCTTAACAAGATATATCGGACTAGCCCATGGGCTTTTAGAAGGACGTATGATACCTTGTTCTAGTAAAGACTGAAATTCAACTTTGAGTGCTTTTAATTTATCTGATGTGAGTCGCCTAGGTTTACTGAACACCGGAGGTCCTTTAGAATGATTTTGTAGAATGATTTACTAATATAAGATTGAGAGCAGGTTTTATTATGTTAGGAAATTCAGAAAGTAATTGATAGTAAGGTGAATTATCCAAAATTGTTGTTAAGCCAATTATTGATGGACCATTACAATTTTACCATTCACTTTAAGGGAAGTTAACCTGTCAATTATTCCACAATTTTTGATATCGATTAGTAATTCAAATCTTTTTAAAAAATCTGCACCCAGTATAGGCCGAGATAGATCTACAATTACAAAATTCCAGGAAAATAATCGCCTTAAGTCAAAGTCTAACGTTATAGGTTTAGTGCCGTAAGTTCAAATAATCGAAGAATTTGCAGCATACAGAACGAAGTTCGTATCTGGTACACGTTTAGTTAAATTCGCATGAGAAACTGGAAAAACAGAAGAAGCTGCGATGCTATCTATTAAAAACTTCAGTTTAGATTTGCGGTCGTAAACAAATAAACGGCTTAATTCATTGCAATCGTCAGCAGCCGCTACATCTGACGATTTTTTAAGTATTCCGAATATGAATATGGTTCCACACATTTTGTAGCTTTATCACCCTAACGTGTCCGATACCAACATTTCCTAGTATTATTGCTTGTAACAAAACGCTATCGGGAACGAGATTTTAAGGTTCTATTTTTGTTATTACTACGCAGTATATGTGTATACATTCGTTGAATTTGTTTTGATAACTCCTCGATTTTTATTTCTAGTGACTTTAAAGAAGCATTTATTGTCAATGCACTAACCACTGCAGTATTAGCAGTTGTTTCATTAACTTTATCACCAATTTGTGCTAATTTTTCTAAATCATCATCACAAACTGACAATATTTGTTGCATTGTAACAGGTAAAAGTTTCAAGAAAAGTGTTTTTAAAACCTCATCATTAACGCGACTGTTATTTAATTACTTCATTTGCATTAGGAGTTGCGAAGGAGTTTTATCTCCTAGTTGAAGATCTTGTAAGAGAGCTTTGAGTTTTACATTATCAGTGTCAGCATATTATTTAATTATTTTATCTTTCAGAATTGTGTATGGAGCGTCAGGAGGAGGGGATAGAATTAAATTACCTACGTAAGTTAAAACGTCGCAATCTAAGACAGAAATTACACAATGTAATTTAGTGATTTCCGAAACAATTCCCGATGTGATAAATTGCGATACTAATTGCAAAAACCACAATTCAGGATTACTTTTCCAAAACGGAGGAGCTCTAAATGCAGCGCGAGCCAACTCAGCAGATGCGTCCACTTTAGTTTCGGCATCCATTTTGAACACTAGAGAGCAGGAGTACGATCAAGGTGCGAAAGTCAAAAATGATTCGGAAAGAAACATACCTCTCATTTGAAATTGATGTATTTCATTTCCGCTGAAGAAGCTAAACAGTATTGATGTCTACGTCACCACTTGTAGGGGTATGGGATGATTCCACCACTTAAAATGTTCAGAGCTTCAAGAAACGACGCCACCGTATTTTTAACAAGGAACAAGAGTATATTTTTTTTTATACAGAAGAAGTTGAAGTAGCTCACTTTCGAGTTCAGAAAGAAATATTAAGTTCTTGTCGGCCAGATTGCATAGTGGGTAATGATACATTGATACCCACAATGTAATGCATTTATATCTGAAATCTAGAAGAAATGATTATTATTTCGATGTGGATACAGTATTTATATAAGAAGAAATATCATTCGTCATTGATTTTTATAATGCATTTTTGAATAAATTCATTGAAAAGCAATTCATCTTTCATACAAAACAAAGTGGAAATTATTCAGATAGTATTAAAACGCATAAAATTGTATAATGAACGTATCATTAAGTATTCTATATTGCGTTAAATATCATGTTAACTTCCGCCAAACCTGACACTTTTAGATAACGTTTAAAATGTTGTAACCTCTTCTAAAACTGATCCTTATCAGTAACACAACCGCCTGATTGACATTGATTGACAGTTTTATGATCGGTACGGAAAGTGTACTTCTTGCGTACCATCCCACCACTATTGAACGTAGCAGTATGCGGAAAGTGTACTGTACGAAAAAGTCTCATGAGAAAGTGTTCGGTGGGGAGACTGGATTGTAATCTATCTGGCTATCTTATCTTACTGACTGACCACTTCCCACCCCCACTCTTCACTCCCCAACTTTTTTTCGTATTATCAATATGTCGTTGTAAACTAAACTATGATCCGAATTCGTTTTTCAAAAAACTACCACATCTTGGAAAGAGAAAAAATATATTCCATTAGAGGTCTTAAATTTTTAAACTGAAATTTTTGTATAATTAA
The DNA here is from genome assembly GCF_947563725.1 of Argiope bruennichi. Classification (NCBI taxonomy): domain Eukaryota; kingdom Metazoa; phylum Arthropoda; class Arachnida; order Araneae; family Araneidae; genus Argiope; species Argiope bruennichi. Next base: position 1,950,279 of record NC_079163.1, on the reverse strand, counting down.
ATTGATTATTACATATCTTCCTTTATTCCGACATTTTTTCAAAAAACGCTATGCTACAAGTTGTCTTTTCATTAAAAATATTACATGAAAACGGAGAAAAACATTTTGAAATATAAACTCGCTAAAATCATGCTACACATTTACACTTTTTCTGCAAATAATATAAGTAATATTTCATGCAAATAAATATTTTTTTTTCGAACGCATATTAATTTCCAAAATCTGTGTCTCATATAATTTATTTTTTTCTAGACACTTAATTTACAATATCTTTTACACCGAAAGGTGAAAATTTTGCATCTTAATTATGACAATTTACCAATTAATGTTATCGTCATTTTATAGAGGAGTATATACCTCGACCATTCTTTGACAAACTTTTTAACCCTTAACTGGAGACGTGCGGTCTGTGAGACCGCTAGCGAGGGATTTTCTATCACCCCTATTCTATTTTTAGCTCAATTGAATGGATTGACCCTGTAGCTTCCTGTTTTATAACCTTGAATACACGTGCACTTTTTCAACCGATTTCAGCAGATGCTTTTTAAAAATAATTCGGTTATTTCTTTTAGAGCGGTCTCTAAGACCGCATCTCCCTGTTAGGGTCCCAGTGATAAACAAGGCTTAGCAGATGGTGCTAAAATTTTTGCCCCGAAATATCATCCAGTTTACTGATCCTATTATGACGCAGTGCTCTAGACACTTTTAAATGAAGAATAAAGTGATTTTAGTGATAAGGATAATTGTACAGAAAAGTTTTTCGATGAAAGTTCGCATTCAACTGATTTTGATATGTATGTTCAAACATAATTGATTTTTCTAGTGATAATGCATTTTGAAAAATTTATAAAATATATTAATATACCAAGATATATATATATACAGACTTTATATGTTGATTTTCATACTAGTTCTTAATATGTATGTTTAAAATGCCCTAGAAAACCGTTCTATGAAAGTCACACAAGCAGATAAAAAAGGGCCAATTTTACCCATTGTCATTTTTTTTTTTTTCATATAATTGTTGAATTTTACATTATATTGTCTTCTATATACCTTTATATACTATAAAAATAAATATGATTTAAAAAGTAAAAAGTAATATGCTTTTTCAAGAATATTATTTATTGTAACATGTAATTTGAGAAGAAAATGCATGTTCCAACATATTTACTTTTTTCAATGGTTATATATTTTGGAAAAATTTCTAAAACTTATCTATATGTCAAGAAAAATATCTGCAAAATATATTGGCAGTTTTTCATACTAATACATTCATTAGAAAATTTAATTTGAGTGTAAATGAAATGCGGTCTCGTAGACCGCACCTCCCCAGTTAAGTCCTAAAATTTCACCTCCCCAGTTAAGGGTTAAAGCTGTATATCCAAGCTTTTGGAATAAAAACATTTAAATAAAAGTTGAAAATATCATTTAAATTCGTTCCTACATTTAATAACAGTAGGATCTTTAAATTTGGGCTCAAAATTAAAAATAACTTTTCAAAGGAAATTGAAAGAAAAGAAAAGGAAAAGGAAAAAGGAAAGAATTTTTTCATTAATTTTTTTGAAAATTTCAAACTGATAGAATCAATTTTTAGTGAGATATGAAGCGATATTAACTGTATTTCGCCAGCAGTAGTTTTCGTTATGTATTTTATATTTAAGGGCCTAAGTCAACTAAATATTGCCATGAAATAAAGCAAAACGCTTGTGCAAAAATAATAAATTGTCCGCTTGTTTTTTTTTTTTTTTTTTTAATATAGTTTCTTTTGTAAAGATTTTTTTTAAATATCTTTCTGTCTGTTTCGAATCTAAGTAATTTGTCACTTTTAATGTAGTTTTGTTTTTGAACTAAAGTCACTTTTGGCAAGAAAACACTTTTCAGTGCTTCAACACAATCTATCTTAGAATCTATTTTAAATTTTATTATTTATTATTAATCTGTAAATATCAGAGTTAACATATAGGTACATTTTATTATTTAAATTACGAATGCCAGAAAGTGTAATTGTATGAATCGAATGTTCCAAATTAAACGGTTTCACATTTGTCATATTTCCCAATGAAATCAAGGCGAAATAAGATATAAACCGAAATTAATGCTATTGGGAACGATAACAAAATAATGAAAATATTTGTATCAACTAAGCAACCTTCAAAATTGATTTTGCTAATTTTCATCCAAATTTTTTGAAATTTTCATCCAAAATTCTTTATGCAAATTTTTTTAATGGTTTCCCAATTCAAAGAATCTTATCTTGAAGAAGCTGAAGTACCTATTTTAGAATAATTTCCTTATATTTAAATACTATCTATTTAATTTATGTATTGTTAAAAAATCTACAGTTTATTTGAGTGATTCATTAATCACGTACTGAATACAGAATTATTACAGTGATTAATGTATAGAGTACAGTACGTTAATCAAGAACAGAATCTGGTGTAAATCCGAAATTAAATTTTAAAAAAGTAGTAAAAATTGAATTTGCGTTCAGCATTTTTTTTTTTTTTTTTCAATTTTCAAGCTAGTATTCCTTTTATTATAATTATTACGCTCACAATCCCTATTTCTGGAGAATCAGATCGCTAAAACGTAAGACTTTTTTTTTTCTTTTTCAAATTTAATTTTCACAACTATTTGGAAACTGTTAGTATGACACCACTGAAAATTGTAGAAATGTTTTTTAAAGATCGATTTGTGTTTCTTTTCTTATATTCCTACTCATAAAAAAGGTATTTAAAGCCATTTTTCGATACCCTTGGATTTTATTCCGAACAGAGTTGAAGTTTCAGAAAATAATGCAAATATCTATCTAAGACTTTTACCAGTTATTTTATTCTATATAACACTACCTAAATGAAATTTCAAAAATATATCTCATATGAAAAAAAAAAATCTTTTTCCAAATTTTCATTTATTATTTATTTTCTATTTATTTACTTATGATCTCATTACTTTATCATTACATTTTGTAGCTCAATTTATAGGATTTTATAATATAGATTCATTTTAAAGGACTCTTACATAATGTTCCTCTTAGTGTCATAGCGTTTTATTTAAATTCGCAAATTTGATATAATCTTTATCTTGTAACACTCAGGCCAGTTTTGTACAGATTGCTCAACAGCTTTCAAATTTACTTTGAATGAACTTCAATTTGTAGTATTTAGTTTGAAAAGCGTGTGTTCATTCCCTTACTACCGTGATTCCCCGTTTCATTGCAATCTTCAACTATGACATAAATTAACATTCTTTTATCAAAGAAAACCATTTGCGGTCCTGGTGAACCACGTGCCCTGCACCCATGTTTTTTGCAAAAATGCCCCAACTTTTATCCCTTAAGGTATTCAACATTAAATTATACAAGGGAATGAATATTGATGGAATTTATAAAATTGATTATATATATATAGATAAGACACATTTGCAAAGAACGTTCTCATAAATGCCTGTTTGGTATCAGATACTTTACTGTAGATATATTTCTACAAATTTCCAGAATAGCTTTCACTGCATGCTAGGTTTTCCGGAACAAACATATATGTTAGAACAAGTGGAAAAATCTGAAATATCCTAAAAATATCCTGAACATAATAATACAAGAATGATGCTACATATAAAATTAGATGATTCTGATGAAATTTCTTTTCTTTTCTTTTTTTAGCTATTTTAACCAAAGTGACAATTTATAAATCACTAAAAATACATTAAAAGTTTATAAATTTTAATGAAACGCATTCAAATTTATAAAACGTTCTAATTTATTCATGTCACGCTCTACTTTAGAAGATTCATCCCCTCGTCCAACCTTCTTCATTGGAATGAGAATTTATTTTTAATAAATTTTATATTTAAACGTATCAGCTATCACATTTTTCAAATAACTTCGAAAACGATTTTTTATTTTGAAAACTTATTTAAAGGGGTAAAGGATTTAATATTTTTTTATTAAACTTTTTACATCGTTTCTGTTCGATTAATATTATTATGATTCGGTTATTATAATAAAAAGAAATTATTATCAATAAAAAGAAAGAAAATAAAATATTTTCTATAGTTCAAAATTTCAATAAATTTCATTTAAATAAAAATTTAAGTTTTGAGAAACTTTTCTCTTATTGAACATTTTTTGTGTAAGTAGTAAATACAAGATAAATTTGGCAGCTCTATATTGAATTGTCTCATAGAGAGCATTTTTCACCGATTCACAGAAAACATTCACATTTTGCTTTTCACAGAAAATACGTGAACTTATATTTAAATCATGAATTCTTAAACGAAATTTTCGTCTACTCCTTGTTAACTTTTGTAATATGTAAAAAAAAATGTGTCAAATGTTTGCGAAAATTTTATATGATGTTTACAAATATATTATGCAAGGCCGTACCTTTTAACCTTGGTTTATTTCATTGAAAAGTGTGCAAAAAGATCATAAATTATTTTTTCTATTGTAATTACAAATAATCTGTTAACGCTTATATGTAATTAGTTATGCAGTAATTATAATCCCATTTCTTTAAAAACAAGGTAAAGGTGAAAAAATATGTTTTCGCCGATTACAACGACAAAAACCGGAGTAGGAATAAACCGTTTGCGCCCATCTTTAAGACAACCGAAGAGGGCGAAATAAGACGTTTCCGCCCATTTGGAAGCGGATTTGATTTGCAGAAAAACACGTCTCCGGCACTTGGAGGGTTAATAAACAATAGAGTTTAATCCAGGTACACGAAAAAAGATGAAATGTTCATTAAAGTTTTATTCTCTTCTACATTGTAATAATTTTAATCAGTAGTTAAAATAGATGACACAAAATTAAATCATATCTAGAAAAGGCATTGAAATAAACTCAAATGACCTTGCGGTAATTTATTTATATATTTTGAAGATGTTTTAGATTTTTTCCAGCAGTGCTTGAGAATTATTTCTAGTCCGAGTAGGAAATAGCATAAAGAAATAAAAAAAATTACTTTCAGTTATCAACATTTAATTCTACAGTTTCTACAGTATTAATCAGAATTTAAAATTCTTTCCTGGTTTTTATCTACACGTACTAATGAAAACAAAGACAAATTGGTGAAATTTTAGTGACTTTCCACAAAAGAGGATCACATCAAATCCGTCAAATCTTGGCAAACCTATCTACTTAATATTTATTCAAATATTCCTTTTTCCTGTGAGAATCACCAACCTTAAATCATTTAATATTTTTTACAGATAATCGTACATCACATAAAACAATTGAAGCTATTCATTGATTTTTTTCGAAATATATTAAATAAATATTTTTATTTTTAAATTAATATTATGATTTTGTCTAGAAACATAACTATGATTTCGGTTTTATATTCAGCAATTAACATTCTCATAGCTGATTTTTTTTCCGGTAGATACTAAAAAAAAAATTATTCACTATTGGCATTGCACAAAAAAGAAATGACACCTTTTCATAATAATCCTAAATATAGTATCACTGTTTCTAAAACCACTGCTTTTTCACGAAATATCTAACTCATGCATGGTGGTCTACTTGCGATCGACAGTGAAGGTCAACTCTCAAGAATGGACAATGAATACATTATTACTGAAATTGTTTTAAAAAAACCGTTGCCTGTTTGTTGCAAAAGCTCATTAGCACTACCAGATGTCTTGAAAACTCCTTCAAATCAGAATTAAGGAGGTTATAAATATAAAAATCCAACGGGACCATACAAATTAAAATTACTTTCATATGAGAAAAATCATATTCAGTTTTACTTAGAAATTGAAATATTTTGCATGTTTGTTGAAAAGCCTAATCTTGAAGCTTTTTATTTCAAAATGCCATTGACGTTACCTCCAATGAACTATCATATTTTAAGAAAGAAAATTACTTTTACCTAACTTTATTTCCTAGCAAATCGAAAAATAAGTTTTCATGTTCTGTTAGAAATCAAATTTATTCTGTCTCATAAATACTATAAATTTCCATCAAGATTCTATGAAGAAAACTATAATGTTCAACCAAATAATTAGAGGGCCATATTAAAAAAAAATCGAAATGAGCAGCTTCACGATTAAATGATCAATAATACTTAAATCAGTCATACAATCCCCAAAGCAAAGCTTTCATAAATATCTACTGAAGCCTTTTGCAACCTCAAATGCAGTAGAAGTATTATTAAGAAACAGAGATACAGAAAATTACGATAACATATTCGATTTTGGACATATGAATTTTACCTCACGCAGATTTAAAAAAAAAATACGTTAAGAAACGCTTGGAATTGTGATAACATTTTACATATTTATTTCTTTCACTCTCTCTCTCTCTCTCTCTCACTTGGCTAAAGATATTTGTAGAATAAGAGGAAAATTTAATTTTCTGAAGGGAGCCTTTGGGTCCGAGAATATTTCTGTTTGGAAACTCAGAATAGTGCAAGCTCCGTTTATCTGACTTGGTATTTTCATCTTATTCCGCACTACTAGAAATTGTACTGGTCTTTTTTATTTTCTATAATTTTTTTGTCCTTTTCTATTGCTTTGCTTTCTCGTAACTGAGTGAAGGATGCGTAAGATATGAAGCGATGAAAATAGAAAAGTAGACTGGGTTTTCTTTTTTCATTTTTCCTCCACAAAATGGTAGAAAAGGCAACGCTCAGCTACATTTGTTCGTATTTCATAACATGGTTGAGAACGCGAATTTACGGTATCTTCCTTTCTCCATTGCTTTCTAGCAGTTTTTTTAAAAATAAATCGCCGGAGCATAGACCTGCGCATAAATCTGCAAATAAATAAATAATAAAGAAAAAAAATTTTTAAAAATCACTGCAGTTCTTGGAGACTTTCCAACCTCAAGATAAAGCAACATTCACATATTTTTAAATGGTTCGAATGATTTGTTGACAGATCATGCAATAAGAGAAGCTTGATAAATTTTGTTTCAGAAATAAAAAAAGAAGCTCTGATACACAGGAAATAAGCTGATCTACCTCAAGTCGAGTATGCAAAGTTACTTTGAATAGGATAGATTTCGGTGTTAGGGATTCAAATTGAATTTTCTGATCCTCTCTTGAAAGGATCAAATCATTTTCAATAATGTAGGAATTCGAAAACCATTATACTCAATTCAAAATGGAAATGAAATAAAAAAATCAATTCTTTGCCCATTTTCAAACGTGAGTCTTTATTTAAAGTATATATACGATTTTCTGAAGTGAAAAATCCGATTTGTTTCCACAAGATAATAATACAAACTGTTTAAAGAAGTATTTTCCAGATAGCATAATTCTGAAAGAAATCAGGTAAAATTACTGCTTTGTATTTCTAAGAACAGGTATTTATACACAGGAATGTTATAACTAAAGTGACCTTATTTAAACCCCTCTAGAACCTGTTCTACCTTTCGACTTTTGATGAAACACTATATATACGCTATAAGAACCATGGGGAAAATATTTCTGCAATAAAAAATAATGCAAATTTTGACCACCAGGTGCAATTTTGGCGCCTAAAGAAGCGCAAAAAAATCATTCAGAATCATCAAAATTTATTCATTTACAGAATGTACTCCATTGACAGCAATTATGTGTTGAAAGCGCATTATAGCGTATTCATTGGTAGTGCGAAGAACTCTCGAAGGATTTCAGTAACATGGCATGTAATGCTGTCTTTGAACTGAGGTCCTAATTCCTCCTCCTTAAACACGGTCTTTTAGAAATCCCCACAACCAGAAATCACAAAGATTTAAGCCGGGTGAACAAAGAGGGTAGGCATCCAAAAAAGTTCTGGATATTACATAAATCTGGCCAAAGTTAGTACGGAGCAGTTCTTTGACTTTTCTTCCGATGTAGGGTGTTGCTCCATCTTGAATGAAAACAATGGTCTGGAAACATTACTGTTCCTGTAAAGCAGGAATGACCTGCTGTCGAAGAAGTTTTCTGTCCCGTGCACTCGCGACAGAGCACGTTTTAAGTCATTGAGGAGTGAAAGTGTGCAAGAAAAATTGTCCGAGGATAAAATCAGCAGTACCTCTACCCTATACAGACATGTAATCAGAATGTAGTGATTGTTGGTTTGGGACATTAGGAGGCGAAACTCCCCTATGAGGCAATTTTAATTATTCACAGCTCCATCTAAAGAAAAGTGTGCCTCATTTTACCATAGAACTTTTTAAGGCCACGTGTCATCAACTTCCATTCTCTCCAAAAATCGGCAAGCAAATTCATAACTTGCTTGGATGTCTGGAGATTGCAACATTTGCACCACATGGATCTTTTACGAATACCATTTTAAAATGGATCGCAGAATTTTTTGTATTTCGACCCAGAAATCACCAACTCACGTGACGCCGATCGAGCCCTTGCTGAAGAATAGCGGGAACTGGAGGCACTTTTAATCACAGCAGTGCAACTTCTTCGACAGTTTCATTCGCAACCGGTTTCCACCTTCTTCCTGCCTGCACACCTAAGTCTTCAATCACAAAAATAATCATCTTCTTCAAACCATTCTTCGGCGTGGGCCTTTTTCGCAACTCCTTTAAACGATGGTATTCAAGCAATCCAGTTAAGCTATTGCTGCCATTTTTGGTAACCCAGTTTTACCAGTATAGCTCGAACTTTCTTCTGTAAGGGCATGATTAACAATGACAAAGGCATGAAGAATAATTTTCGGGCTCTGACTGCAAGTCTATGTATAGGTTTGACTAATTGGCATACATAATTTTTAAAAAGCGCCATCTGATGGTGAAAATTTAAACTATTTTTCATTGAAAAAATCTTTTTTCCATGTTCCATATAACGTATATGCCAAGTTTCATCAATATTTGATAGTCAGAATGGGCTCTACTGGGGTCTGAATAGGGTAACTTTAATTATAACCACCCTGCATTACGAGGACTGCAAATACTCTGACTGCCATACATCGAGAATTTTAAAAATGTTACAGTTAATTCAGTTTATTTTTTTTTATTACTTACATTTTTGTATTAAAAGTATCATGCCAGTAACTATTAAGGACAAACTTCGAATTTCTCAGCTGAGATAAGATTATTAAAAAGGCCTCTAAGCCGGATATCTTATTTAAAACACCTATAACAAACTATAAGGACGAGGTCTGACCTCAACATGTATTTAGCGTAGGGTTTCCCGTATGTAGATCTATACAGGAAACCAAAATTCCAACCCTGTTAATCAGCTCAATAAATATCATTTACAGTCAAAAGGTAGCTAAGGCCAAGAAAATTGATCAAATTTTATCACAAAAAAGCTATTTTTAATATAACGTGAAGGATTTATGCTTTTAAAATAGCTGATTCCTAAAAACTATTTCCCAAATGATTGGAAATCTTACTACATGCAAGTGTTCTGGTTGGGAAAGAATTTTGCAAACCTTGTCATTTTCTTCTATTTAAAATGATTATATGAGATGGTGAAGATATTTTTATTTTTGTTAGAGGATAATTTTTAGGGTAGGCCGTTTTAATATGTCAAAAAAAATTACAATTTCAATATGGTACAGCAAGAAAAGGATGTCAAATGATGTTTGAGCTTATAGGTAGAGTTCCTTTTGAATGGAATATCATGTTCTACATCCTGATTGATTTCAAATGATACATAATTACATATTTTAATTTTTTAAAATATTTTTAAATTTAAAACACATTTTTCTTTTTTAAAAAATACTTACAAATATGTGTTTTTGAAATAAACTGAAATTCTATGAGTAACATTTGAACATTATTATTATAAAAACAAATTTATAAAAAAGACATCTATACTTATAATAAAGCTCAATGTGTGCGTGTGTGTGTTTGTGTTGGCGCTCTACAGGCCAGACCGTTCGATCTACAACTGCCAAATTTGGCACATATATACCTTGGAGGTCAGAAATGTGCACCTGGGTTTCCTTTTTTGAATTATTAAGTAGAATTTTAATTATAAATTAAAAACTAACTTTTCCGCCAAAAAAATCTTATTTCCCCATTGCCAAATAAGTAAGGCTTCAGTTTTTTTGTTTTTTTTCCCACGTTAAGGAAGTTAGGTTTAACAAATTTTCGGCAGATTATTTCAAACGATTCTGTTTATTTTCTTAATGTTTGATGCATTTAAAATTAAACATTGTAAATTAATAGATTTTTCAGATACATTCTGAAGTACTTTGAATTAAAATGAAATAGAATAAAGGAAATTAAAAATTTCTAATCTGCATAGCATTACCCCAACTGGCTTAGAAAATTCATGCATTTGCGTTACCATAGTTGGTGCTTAAAATTCAAGCATGCGCAATGTGTTCTTATTGTTGACAACTATTTTCAACGGATACGGACTTGGTTTTGAAGGCGTAACATGTTTTCGACAGATTATTTCACACGATTCTGTTTATTTTCTTAGTGACTGATGCCTTTAAAACTAAATATTGTTAATTAATAGATCTGTTCATGATGAATCTGAGAAAATTTTGTTGGAAACTTCTTGAGATATTATATAAATTAAGAAAGATATTCTTTAGTGCCCATAAGGTTTAAATACTCAGCAACTCTGTTTTCCGTACTCATATTTTTAAAAATACTTCGTTTCAGTTAAAGAAATGTTCTTATATCAATTGCACTTTAATCATTTCCACTTTAACTTAAAGCATAAATTTTACGGGAGCTAACAGAAAATGAGAGAGATACATATTACGTTACAGCTGAAGGCCTTTATAATATTATGTGTGACTTATACGGCTATCAAAATTTGAAGCTTTAAAGTATTTTGATGAAGAAGCTATTAAAATAGGAGTTCCATAAAACATTTAATTATTAAAATTTTAACGAACATTAAGATTGGTGAACCGGCTGGTCGCCAAAGGCTGCTAGTTTATAATATTATCATAATAACATTTCAAAGGCTTGAAAATTCTTCTTGCTATTGAATTTTTTTCTGACCTTTCGTGATTTCATCAAACCGTCTCTCTCATATTTTGCACACAATGCAGCTGAAGCTTTTCTCTTGGTCTTCACTGTCCTTTCAATTACTTGCATATGGCACTGCAGGCGTAGTATAAACAGTTCTCCTTCTGTTTTTTACCCAGAAAATAGTTGGATGTCTTTTGTCAGGTATGAATTTCAATAATCGACTACTCATTCATATTATCCTGCCAATTACAGCGGTCAATGTGAGATTATGCATCGAAATTTAAAGTAGGAAGTTGAAACAATAGGAGATCTAATTTCCTGAATGTTACGTGTATTAAAATTGCGACAGACTGCTTGTTCTCAGATGTTCTGAGTAGCGTTTGTGAGCATAGTTTCAATAAGGTTCTAGGGTGTACAAAGTATTGCTTCTTTGAATTACTGGATCTATTTTGGCGTTCTGCCCTGAGGGTAAATATCTAGTTACAGTGATGAATTTGAAAATAGGAAGAAAGATCTATAGGAAGAAGAATTTTGATAGCAAAATAGGCTGAAGCATAAGCTTTCAGTATATAAGTTGTAAAAATAATTAATATTTCAGAAATGGATTCCACTGAAATGTACAAACGTAGAATATGATTAGAACAATTTATTCATCTATCCTGACAAATTTTTCTTGGTTATTTGTTAACTAAATCCGGTGGAAATGAGCCTGTTGAAACTATTCTGCACAAATATGCTTCATTTGGGCTAAGAGCTTAAAGAGAAAATGGATGTAGTGCTGTTGAAATGGTTTGAAAAAGGACAATGGGCTTTTTTCTTACATTTCTAAACTTTTACCGATACTCCCTAAAATTTTCTTGGACCCAGATGTGCTGTCATTAATATGTTGAAACAAGTGTCAAAAGGATAATTCATTCATGTGCAATAGTCAAATAATCCTCTGTAAGAATTGCTGAAACTACAATTGCCCGAATCCTTTTAAACATTTTGTCTCTAACAACATTCTGGAAAGTAAATGATAACCTATTTTAATACTTGCAACGGTAGGCTTATTGACTGGAGTGATTGACATTGACAGTTTAGACTGTGGCTGACATAGTATAATACATCATATCTATCCAAATACCCTTTTGATTGTTTAGATTCAGATGAAATCTAAAGAGGCACCTTAAATTTCTGTATGCTTTCTTTTCCGGGCAGAAACCGTGATTTTTCCTATTCTATTTTTCTTTTCAATTCCCGTTATTTTATTCATTGCATTTATATCCATGGAATCGATGAACATTCTTCTAGTGGTCCTTTGTTCCATTAGGAAGCTTATTTCTCTCATTTTCTTTTTTCTGTGTCTGCATTCGTCTATGTTTTTACAACTGCAGGCCGAAATGTCAAAAAGTACTTTGCTGTTACGGAGTTTGCTGTCTTCTAAATTAATATTTGGTATTTTAGGGGGAAATTTTAAAATGTTTCGCATTTTAGATGATACACCTTCAACACTGCTTTCACGATTGTATGTTGAATAGTAGGAATTAATGCTTTTGACCATATATTTTCAAATTCAAGTAATGTCTTCAAACTTCTTATACTTATCCTCTTTACTAATTTCGTTATCACTTATTTTGGTATTCCAGCTCCACTCATAAAATTTCATAACATCCTCGTATGTTGGCAACAGCATGTTTCAAATATCACTTGAATTACCGAACAATGAGCATTTCCGAGTAGAACGAATACAGTACATGATTAAAATAGAGAAAATATGCACCGAACAAAGTATTACTGTCAGAATTATTCTGAAAACGAAGGCGATGCGGGCACAATGGCTAATTCGCACGTCTACCTTGTTTCATCTTCACTCCTCTAGACAAAACAAGTGTACTGGCTGTCTGTTGGCTGTTCCATTCTAAGCACCTACATTAATGACGCATTCCTGCAATCATGACGAGTGTCCGATTTTTGTTTATCATTCAAACAAGAAATTACCTTGATAATCAAAACTTTGAAATGAATCCGAAGGCTATTAGAGTTATTATAATGTAATAATATTTTGCACGTTATTTTTAGTCCATTTATACCATTTTTATTGCTGCGATCCCCTCGATTCGTTAAGCAATACTTTTTTTCCAAAATAATTTATTAATTAACTATCCTTGCTTACATGAACATTCTCAATTGCCTCAAAGGCCTTTTACTGCCTTTATAGGAATGCCTGTCCCAGAATACATTTTATTGCCGGTTACCAATCACCTCGATGTGCTGTTTGGTTTCTGCTTTACTTTAAATATATCTACTTTTTCGTGGAATATCACATAAAAATAGAATTTATATTGCATTTTTAATGTAAAGCAATTAATTATTATTTTATCACCAGTTTAGTACGAAATAAAGCTTTATCAAAGTGGAAAAGGCTGAATATTATAAAACACGAGAACAGAAATTTAATAAGAAGAAACATACACTAAAATTAACAAATATTTGCAGTTAGTTTAAAGTTTTTAGTTTTAATTTATCAGTTGTAAAACATACAGCTTCAAGAAGAACACCCAATCCACTATTCAACTCATTTTTCTTTAACTTTTATTCTGTCTGATAAAACAAGCACTTAATTTCTGTCATCTAATTCAGTAAAAGGATTTGGGGAGGAACTTTTATTTGAATTTCGAAAATCGCAAAATTATTTATTTCGTAACTCTAATTTAATCAAATAGACAGTCCTTAAACTTGCCAGATTTAGATCAACACCATCAAATTCTTTAATTCTGCAGACGTACGAATAATGGTTCTTCTTTCTGGAACCTTTAAGTTATTGATCAAGATATTCATAGTTGCTAAAAAATTCAGCCATGGATGATTAGACATGACTCACTATTTCTATCTCCACGGCTTCTATTCCTTGTTGAATAGAGTCAAAATCGCAGTCTTCACTTTCTGTCATCAACATCACGTTTTGATTTTCCTCATCGGCAATTTCTTTATAGCTATACTTGATGTCATACTGTTTCAAATACATATTAAGAACCAAATTCCATGTCTAAAAATTAATCTTCGTGTATTACATAATATATTTTTCAAAAATATCAGTTGTTAATGTTAATGTTCATTAAACAATCTGTTTCTAAACTTATATTAATGCACACAGCTTTCAAGCAACAAGTTATTATTGTTTTGCTTAAAAACTGTGTTTTCGTTTGAGATCTTAATAAAAACCTATTTACGAGAGTACTTGTGTTCCTTTTTTGCTTATTAAACGGATCAAGCTGTAAAGCAACAAAGTTGTAAACTTCTAGGAGGAGTTGAATGGCATAACAGAGATGGTTCGGAAATATTTGCTTGGCACGATAAATGGCGTTGATTGTGTCAAAAAAGAAATACAATCATATCACTTACAGCGAATTCAAAAGCTTGAAGAAGTAAAGTATGCTACTTATCCCTATTTTCTAGTATTATTTGTCCACAGACGAGATATCGTTCAAAAGGGAAAATATTTTCCATTGTCATAACATTCGTGTGTCTTCAGTGGTGAACCCCCATAATGACAGGTAGTTCACAGAAGCGTTTTCGAGTAAAGGTTTGAATATCGGCATTGTGGGGGATCACTCGATCAAGCAGTACCTTTTGACTTACCGTCTGAGAAACACAGACAACTTGCTCTTCCTGATGTCAGTGTTAGGCATTGGTGCTAACTGTAGTGGCTATCCCCAACCTAACCGTACAGAGTTTCAAATATCTTAATCTTTTTTTTCTTTTTATGTTACGATTTTTGATAGTTTAAATAATGAAATTAGCCAAAATTTCTATTCGTTTTTTATATTCGATTAGTTAGGCTGATACATGAAATAAACGCAAAAATATTTAATAGTCCTAATAGTTTAATAGAATAACAATGACTTAAAATAAAGTGTATTGTCTATATGTTTATATAGTTATATATCCTTTTGGGGATAAGTAACTCAGCTGGGCTGTACTGAAATATTTATACTTTGTCTGTGTTGCTTCCTCTAAATAATTAGATAACACTTTTGCTTCGGAAATATGTTGCTTTACTGGTTCAAATTCGAGTCCATGGAACAGTTGATATGTTTATGAATAACTTAGCCTTTTTGTAGCTGATTACAACATCTAGGACTGAATTTTAGTTTAAAATGAAAATTGCTGTATATCTTTGCACAAATGGATATCGGGGACCACAGTTAAAGCAGTTATTTTTAAATTTCCTTCTGATGACCTATCTGTGAAAATTTAATTCAGTTTCTTCTTTGTCTCATTTGTCTATGACTAAGGATTTCAATATTCAGATAACCGCAATTGTGGTGAAATTTGCAAACGTCCAATGGTGTCTATTCATGTTGAAGCGACAATTAGCTAATTGCTTGTGCTCAAAGTTTCTGTGCAATTCAAGATTATCTGTTCGGAATGACAGGATTTGTTTACTATATTCCAGTCGCAAAATCGATGTTTAAAAACCATTGATATGATGTGTGGTAAACTCTGGTTTACTTTTTATCGTTTTCTAATGCATATAAGATCGTTTTCTTAGAATAATAATTTTTTGTCTTTGCTTAAGCAGAGTTCGTCTGATCTGATTTACATAACGTTTTAGGAAGTGATGATAATTATCTCTTAAATTAATATTAAATCACTAATTACTTAAATACATCATAATTAAACTGATCCATTATAATAATTTTATTATCAAAGAAACATAAAATGAAATTTATAGCTCTTATTTATAATGCTTAAAATTGGAGCAATACATTTTATGTAATTAATTCTAACTCTTATTTCGTTATACATGAACAAATCGACTCTTTTCTACACATTCTCCTAGAAAGAAATTTCCAAAATTTATTCCAATTGAAATTATTATTTTTAAGCACGGGAATATTAGAAAATTTGCAGGTATATTAAAGCAAAACAAGAAAGAAAGGAAAGGAAAAAAGAACTTTTTTTTAATTTTCAACCATTTGTCATTTTTCACTCAACGTAATAATAATGAGCATACATGAAATAATTTTTTTGAGTATCAGTATAATATGAAAAAAAAAGTGTCCTTACTCGAGTCTTACCGAGTGTACTTTATCCAAATAATTTCAGTGAAGTTTCATACAGGACTTGACTAGGATTTCAAAAGATAAGCTAAATATATTCCAATTGTTATGGATTTTAGAATGCATCTTTGACTAATCGAAATTCAATGCAAACACCATTTGGTTGCTGTTTCTTTTACTCACCACTCATTTGATTATAGCACTTATTTAACTAATTGAATCATTTATGATAGAATGAAGTATTATTTACATTAAAAGTAGTTTGTATAGTAATATGAAAATAACATTTGGTTAGATCTCGATTAAAAGTGAGAAAAAAGGGAACTGAAAAATATCTATTCAAACAGCTTTTAAAATTCGAAGTACAGTTTCATCCATCAAGAATAATGCTTTTGCTTTACTATATAATGGTCTTTAATTTAAAAACAAAATATCTTATGACTTGGTGATTTCATTAAAAAAAGGCCAGGCTTGTCAATTCTGTTTTTTTATTTATCAAAAATTTGATTAGTTAAGGTAACATTTTTATTTGTTAAAAAATCTTTTGCATTTAAGCGGTAATCTCTTTGAATATCTTTCATTTAAATCGAAAGGGGGCAATGAGAAAACCACGATATCTTTTTGGATTAAAAAGAAGTATTAGCAAATTGAGGAAAGATTTATATAGCATTTACAGTGGGTTGTTACTGAAATTATATTTTAAGAAAGAGTCATCCTATGTATTTACTAAGTATATTGCGAAAAAGAGTATAATTAATTAGTAGTTTTCAATAAAATTGTTTGTTATTTAAATGCTTTATTAAGACAGTTGTTAAATAATAAATTGCAACTATCTGTGAATGGGCCTTTCAGTTACAAATGTGGCAAAGGAATCGCCAGAAAATAGTACTTTCAAGTTCTGAATATGTAATTATGAAACATAATAAAAAATAAAAAAATGAAAGGTAACCATTAAAATTTTGTTAATTTCTTTCGAAGTAAACAATATTTCATTTTACAATATTAATAAAAAATACAAACATTATGAAATTTCAATTTAAAAAATTATTTCTAAATCAAACTAAAAAACTAAAAAAATTAAAGAAGATGCTAATGTATTTACAGAGCGCTAATGTTGCTACTTCTAAAACCCAGATGTACTTAACCAAATTAGTAAAAATATTTATTTAATATAAACAAAAAGAATCAAAAAAGGGCAAAGAAATAATGAATCCGGCCTGAAGACTTTCTCAAGGGACACCCTCATGCAAGGATTCAAACAAGGGATTTTTTCTGTCAGAGGTCTGATTTTCGTCCAAAAATATTGACCCCTTGTGGCCCGAAAATCCAATGAAATTGAGGCCTTAGAGATAAACTAGTTTCACAGAAATAAAATAATAAATTTTAACTTCCACATGCGAGCGAAATTACAATAACACAACATAAACTACAAAAGATCACTCACAAACCAAAACTATCATTGAAACAAAACGGAATGAGCATACCAGTAGCAAGTCAAACTGCAGATTACTCTACAAAAAAAGGCACCACGCCAAACCTCAAATTAAGTCCATAGCTGAGCCTCCGTAAAGTGCTTCGTCATTCGAAGTAATAATTGGGGGATCTCAGCGGCATCTATTGAATAGTGTTAGAATAAAGATAAACCTTCTCTTATTAAGACTTCGATATTGCAAATATTTTTTGGAAATTCATTAGTAGTTGAGTTTTTAATGAGAATATTTATTGCTTCAATATAAGAAATTTTGTTATTACAATTTTTTTTAATCCTGTTAAATTGTGAGAAAATTAAATTTTTGAAGATTTTATAGTTTAAATTACAATGGTAATTACTAAGTTTAATTATTTTAAAGTTTAATTCATCCCTTTTATCGTAAATACCTACTAATGTTTTACCATTAGAAATTTCGATTTTTAAAATCAGATAGGTAACTTTAAGTTGATTTTCGTTTGTTTCAGTTAGAACTAATTCTTTTGGATAACAATTAGTAACAATATTAGTATTATCTAAGTTTAACAAAAATAAGTCATCAATATATCTCCAAACATTTATTAAATTGTGTTTAATTATTTTTTTTCATAATTGTGTAGGAAAATATTAGAAAACACTTGAGAAAGCTGTTCCCATTGCAATGCCTTTTACTTGTTTATAAAAATTAAGACCGTTAAAAACGTAATTTTCGTTAATATTAAATTTTCATAATTCTAGCCAGTTATTTTTTGTAATAATATCTTCATTTAAATACTCGTCATATATAAAAGTACAGACATCTAATAATTTTTCATGAGGTAGATTAGTGTACAAATTTTCAAAATCATAAGTATTAAGCTTATTAATATTATTTTCTTTTAGAAAATCCAAAACTTCTTTGTTACTATTAATTATAAGGTTATCTTCCTCTTTAATTTTATTCAGGATAATTTTCAAGTATTTAAAGAAATGCTTTCCCGTATAGTAATTATATCTGCCAGTACTACAAGTCACGAATCTAAATTCAATGTTTGTTTGTTTTTTTTTTGTTTTTTTTTTTTTTTTGAAATTTTACTGTTGGAAACAAATAAGTATAGTATTATTTAAAATGTAAGTTGAATTAGAGATATATTCATTAATTAATAGTTCTCTATAATAATATTTACAAATTAAACAGAAATTATTTGCTGATTTACCTATTACAGTAATAACAAATCTCTCTTTTAAATTTTTTATTTCTTTTTTCAATGTTTTGTTAAAATACATCCCTCATTCTTTAGATTTGCCAATATCTGCATTCATTTTTGTCTTAATTTCCTCTAAAATTCTCACTTTCCATTCTCCGAAACCTTCCGAAAGGGGAACAAAATTTAGATTGAGTGAAAAATAAACATTAAAAGAATCTTAGTTTCTTTTGGACAAGATCTCAATATTTTTATTTCTAAATTATCCAGAAAATACCATTTGTAATAACAAAATTTCTTATATTGAAGCAACAAATAATTTCATTAAAAGCTTAACTACTAATGAATATCCCAAAAACTTTTGCAATATAGAACTATGCTTCCCACCAAATTTATTAATCTTTGTATGAAATTATGTAGGTTGCATAAGTTCTGACAAATTTTTTTAGTAAGTCAGAAACTTAGATGCTTCAGTTCTTTATCTCAGACAAAATGACGTGTCTTGATTTGTTACTTAATTATTAATTAACCAAATTAATTAATTAATCAAATTAAATTTATCTTATATGCTAAATGAATCCCTTTTCTTATTCTAATTTCAAGCCTAAAAATATTTTAACATAATATGACCAGAAAAAAAATGTCCCTTTAAAAGGTTAAATAAATGTATTGATTCTTCGGTATTCTTTTATTTCGATTGTTATTTAATCTACATTGAAATTCAAAGGAAATAATAATAATACGTTTAGTTCATAGACTTTGCAACATACTGAATGGTATATTGTGAGAATTAAAGATCTAAATTCATAGGAAGTGTTTCTTTCCCTAAGAGTTAAATAATTTAAATAAATTATTTTATTTTTTTAATCTTTTTTCATTTATATTCAATTTGCAAGTAAAATGATTTTTTTCTTTCTATTCAGATAATCAAATAAGTATGATTCCCATACTAACAGGGAATTTTAAACAAAATGCTATGCAATAATGTAATTATTGATATTTTGAGGACTTTATTTTTATATTTAAAAAAGATAATCATTTTATTAGAAAATGTCAACTTCTTTTCTTTATATATCGGTTGCTTTCTTCATGAATTTGTGTCAGTATTTTCAGTTTAAAACGAAATATAATTGCTGAACTTTAAAAGATATTTTCCTTTTTATATTTTCTTTAAAGAAACTTGAATAAGTGATAATTGTTTTATTCCGCCACAAAAATGGGTGGCTTCTTCGTTCCAAAAAGTCTTGCTTCAGTTCGCGTACTCTACTCTGGCTGAAAAAGATTTTTTAAAAGAATACATAAAGTTTACTTTTATGAAAGACTCTTTAAAACTTACTCAAAATATTAAAGATCGTTATATTTTTTTAAAAAAATTAGATAAAGATAATTCACTAATACTAACAGTTTTATATACCAATGTATATCGCAACAACTTGACCCTAATGAACATACTCTTACACTACATTGAATTATTTGTTGCATACAATATGTTAGCCATAAAAAGAAATATAATATCTTTATGATTTTATTATTTTATAACTTTTACAGAATAACAACAGGTCTATGAACTTTATTCATTATGCACTGAATTTCATAAGTTATTCTGAGGATCAATCATCATGATTATCGACTGAATAGCAGTTTTTTACAAATATGTAATTTAAAAAATTAGCTCAACGGTTTTGTACCCGTTTCAATTAGTTATGACATTACAGTCAACTAGCATTTTAAAATTGGTTCATTGGCAGTATCAGTTGCCACCTCTTTGTCCAAAAATGTTTTTGAAGTTAAAGAAACCCATTTCCTTCGTTTATTTGTCTGGGTCGATGCTGTTTCTCTTTTGTCTGTTAATTTCTTGATAATTTTTTCTGCATTGTTTGTCATTTTGCAACTTCTGTTTGAAAAGTCTTTTTACTATCGATATATGCTAAAATGAAATTCACTATCGGTTTCGGCTTTGACCACTTTCCTATCCTATCATCAGCATCTAGAAAAGGCTGATTTTCTGTAGGCTAGCATGAGCCTCTCGTCAGAGCAGAGGGATGCATTTCTAATGAAGGATTTGCTTCTAATATGAAAGGAACTTCTATTTTTACATCAATGCTTTGCTCATATTCTATAGCATTACGTCTCTCAAAAGATTCTGTTTATTAGGAGCTATTAGCCATAACCAAAAAAGGAGTAACTGCATTGTCATTAACCTAACAGTTAGAACCATTCTTAACAAAGTGCCTTCACTGTTAATGTCACAAAGTGTCTTCACTGTTATGTTACGGCTACATCCTGTTTGGTACTTTTTCTGGCAGTTATCTTTTTTGGTTTCTGAATCTGTTTCAACTCAATCTCGTTGACGTTGTAAATATCTTGATACTAGAATTTGAATTTACCAAATGCTAGTATATACAGTGTCTATTAAAGATCGCAGTTCTACTCAGACTAACCATTGTAAAGTGGGAAAGAAGATTTGCGTTTATCAATTAGAAATACTGATTGCCGGTCACTTGATGAACTTGCACATTCAGTCCAATTCGCTAGGATATCTATTTGATTCTTTTAATTACGTAACAGTACGCCAAAGTTTACACTTCCTTATTAAAAAGGCCTTAATATATTTTCAAAGCACTGTCTATATACTATAGAAACTCCATTCCTTGTTCATCTGGGAAATCACATCGATATTTATTTATAGACAACGTTAGGTACTATTGATTCTGGGTCTGAAATAAAAACGATTCAGAAAGCATCATTTTCGGGAAATATATTCAAAAATTAATAAAATTTATCTGTATTACTTTATTTATTTATTTATTCTTAAAGTATTTAAATTATAAAATTGATATTGATTAGAATAATAATTTAATATCTATAATAGTTTACATTCTTCTGCAGAATCTTTGCAGCGTCATGAAATTAATGTTACACTAACCAACCACTTATCGCAATGAACAACCAGTTATCACTTTTTAAGATGCTTCTAGAAATATTTCTTACACGACTGTATCCCTCTCCATCCTCCTTTTAAGGATTCTCATATCATCTTTAAAAAGAAAACATATACTATAAAATTAAACTTTCTCAGGGCAAGTTGTTATACTGTAACACTGAACTGTTAAATGTGAAATCATTACCAGAAATTCAGGCTTTCACCTGATACAGACTTTACACAGATATTTCAAGGGATCAGACACAAATTCAAATAACTGCAAATTTCAAATAACTGCACAGATATTATATTTTTGCCAACAATTTTTTCATTACTAATTGATATTAGATCATTTATAAAATGTTAGATAATTCCTATTCATCGATAATTATACCACAATTATTCTATTGAAAGGAAAGGAATCGTATTGTTCTTTCCCACTAAAGCAGAGATTAGAGATGCTTTTTGACATCAAATTATCCATGGAATCACCATACCACTGCGTCTTGGGAAAAGGAGCATAGGTGATTCTTAAAACAAAGTAGAATGTTATCAATTTCCTTTTAAAATATATGAAAATTCTAAAAAAAAGAATATTTAGTCCGTCTTGGAAAAGAATCACGTAGTACTTACGACAGTACCAATACTTTAATTAAATTGAAAGACAAAACAAACTGAAGGAAGTAATATGCACAAAACGGATTTACAGTATGCTCAATCTTTAATTAACAGCGCAATCAAAGAGATAATTACTCGGAAAAAAAGTGAAAAAAAGATAAAATCCAAGTGACTAGAAAAGCAAAAATATCAAACTATAAAAATGTAAGCTTGCCCAACTGCGGGGCAAGCTGAACTCCAAGCAGAGAAGAATCCAGCGATAAGTTGCATCCCTAAAATTTATATCAGAGAAAAACAAATCGAAAATGGTGTCAAAAGTTCGATAAAAAGCATTAAAATTCTTACTTTTCTTGTTTTGACAAAAGCCGAAAATCTATTCTTATGTGTAATCAAAATCAAATTGAATTTGTTAATCGCCATTTCTCAATAGCTCGGTTTGTTTACACGTTTGCCGCATCGAAAAATCCGATGCAAAGTTTTTTTTTTTTTTTTTAGTTATACTGTTTTAATAAGAAAAAATAATTTCAAATCTAAAAGTTTGGATTGAAAATTGAAATCGTTGGAAATGAGAACTTAAGATAAATGAAAGTATTGAACGATCATTCATAAGAAGGTTCTGTCAAAAGAAGAAAATAAAAAACAGAGGTATTTACGCTTTAATTTATAGTTTCGAAATTACAGAAGCATCGCCAATTAATTTCGTCACTCGTGAAGTATACCTTACCACTCTTGTGATAAGACGTATTCATCATAAGTTGATTGAGATTTTTAAATTAATATTATTAATACTTGCCGTATTCGGAGATTATTTCAATGTCATAATTATGTCAACCAATTTTGGTGAAATATATCTTATCAAAACAGGGGAGAAGAAATAAGTTCAATCTTGATTTTTAAACATCTTATAATTACGTATTTTTACTCTCTAACATTTACATCTATATCTCTCTTTTACCAGAAAAGTTTAATTTCAGGAAATGAAAATTTAGGTTTTAGTAATTGTTGAAAACTAAATAGCAACAATTCATACAATTTGAAATAATTTAAATTTATTTTCATTGATGAATGTATTTATAGTTTCTGATAATTAGAAGAAATGCATAATTATATGGCAAACGAGCGAGGCGAGCTGAGATCATGTAGAATTAGAACGTGATTCTTGGGGCTTAGAGAGCAGGGGGCGTAACTCCCTAGTTATATTATATTTTCCAGTCATTGGCACAAGTGCCGTAACTAGCCACTCCTGAGCTCAGTGAAAGAATTCGCGTTAGCTCAGGAATAAATGTTCTCACTCTTTAATTACTTGATTTAAAAAATAATGGATAAAATACATTTTAATAGAGTTTTAATAAGTTTTATTTTAATACAACATTCCTGTCTCTTATTCCAGCAAATGTACTAATTACAATATCTTAATTAATATTTTGAATGATATAGCATTCTATTTAAATAACAGAAGAATCGCATAGTTGTTTTTGTAAGATAGCTGATCTCAAAATAGTTTTTTTTCTTCTAATTAATTTCAATTTGTACAAACTTCTATTGTATGAAGTAAGAGAAACGGAAAGAGTTAGAAATATTCGAAGAGCAATATTAATATTTGGGTATTATACTCAATTAAATCAAAATCACTAAAAACCTGTTGAATATCAAGCGGAGATGCTATTTCTATATTTTGTATAAGAATCGTTATTTCAAGGTTTTGACTTTCAGTCGCAAATGTGAATTCGTAGTTTTTTAATCTTTGCTCTGTTGAAGTCGATTTTTTTAATGCAGCAATACTCGTGTATTTTTAAAACGAGCCAAAGATTTTTTGATAATGCCAGTTTATTTGAGGCAGGAAAGTGATAAGAACACTGCAAATTTGTATTTTAAATAAAGTTATTTCTTTCATCTGATATTTCATCTGTCTTCATTTTCGAAACTTTCTTCTTTCATTTATTGAGCATTCCTTCTTTACATCCATTTCTTCAGAAAACTTTTATACTTTAAGAAAATTCTGTTTAAAATCTGAATCTCTAAGTCCTTAGTATTCCAGCAATTTATTTTATTCCACAAGCTATTGCCAAATCTTTCTTTTGTAATTCTTTATGCATTCGACCTATGCACTGTATTATTCCATGTAGAAAGAGTACAGATAAATCAAAAATTAATTTGTGCAATAAAACTTTTTGTATTCGATACAGCTTCCGAATTTAAAAAAATCACACTAATTGGAATCTCCATTTACCACTAAAAATTTAAAGAAAATCTGAAATAAAAGCTCATAAAGTTTTGCTCATAATTACGCTTGATGAGCTGACAGATTATGGCAATTTTATATTAATAGTTCTTGGAGAATTTCCAACAATTTCTAAAGAAATAATAAATAACTAAAAATTAATAATATTTAGTGAAGCACTCTTAGTTTTCTGTCCAGCTAACGGCTACTTAAGAGATAATTTCATATGTTATTGTATATTATGAATTATTTCTTCCTTCGAATTGTTGATAGTGTAATAAAGACAGAGTAACTGGCCCAGGTCGACAGAGTTGGCGAAAGAATGTTTTTATTACATCTAGAAATGGATATCATTAAGAAACATCAATTATAAAGAAAGATTAATTATGAATTATATTCATATGGCACTTTCAAAAGAGGAGTAAGATACAGTAAAATCAAACATCCTAAACACTTGCCAAAACTTTTTCATGTAGAAAATAAGGGCAATATTATATTTGCGAGGGTAAAACCCATCACGACAGTGTCTAAACGATATTAGAAAAAAAAAAAAAAACATTCGTATCAAGTAAAGAAATAATACCTAGAAAAAGTGAGAATAGCGTAAATATCAATTACTTTATTTACAGCAATTACTTTATCAAGAATTATATTATGTCAACATTCTAGTTATAAACCAACCAGTCCGAAACTAAGTTTAACTACTAACTTTTATGCATTCTAAAACTGATGTCTCGAGTTAATTTAATAGAAATGGTTCATCCTTCGGAGTTGCAGAGCTGTAGCACTGATTGCATTATTTCAAAACTTTATTAGTTTATTTCATACTGTCACAAACTCCTCCCATCTTGGACTTTGGAATCCGACAGCAGCGCCGCTGTATTCGAATCAGTTGATACCGAGACCTACTACTGAAAGTACCAACACATGATCTTCGGGTTAGATTGTAAACTGAAAATTTAAGATGTCTTTAATTCTAGTGTTATTTGTGTTTATTTATGTGCGTGAAGTGTGAACAAATGTTTCGTCTCAAAGAATGTGGATTATTTGTGCAAAGTGATATTTGTTAAGAATTATTCTTTTTCCGAAAGAGGGCGCTGCGTCGCCTCCCAAATAATCCCGATTTTCAGAAATGTATCATTTGAGTGTGTGTGTGTCAATGATGACTGAAATAAAAGCCGTTAGCGGAAATGGTGTTTCTTTTTCTTCCCTCGGTTCTTATAATTTAATTGCAAATGCATTTTTGGTGTCAGAAGTGGGTAGAAGAAGATACTCATCTATAGTGGCGGTCACGGAATATAAGGTAAGCCTAGTTACCTTATTCGAATTAGATTTCTTTCTTCATATTTTGCTGATAAAATCATACATATCATATATCGTTATTTTCTTTCTAATAATTCATGATCAAGAACAAATCCACATCAAATCATTTATTAATGGCATTCTATACTCAGGCTTGATGGAAGAAAAGATTTTGTATTGTCTTGAAGAAAAGAAATTAAAACTATGAAATATCTTGGTTCAGCCCCGATTTCTCATCTGTGCTCAGTTGCATCGCTAAGAGCCGCTTAATTAAGGAAAAATGGAAGGAGAAGTCTTCTCAGAAGAATCACAATGGATGGAGAAGTCTTTCACATCGGAAGAATCACAAACCTATCACCTATATCTTTAATCTTTTTTTTTATTTTTAGCTTTAGTATTTGATTGAAGGAAATGCTTCCAGTTTAGCATGCGTTGCGTAAAATTGTTTTTATTTTTCTTTGAGTAATCAACTGTTCACATAAATTGTTTGACTTAACAGAGAAAAATCAACCTATCTTGGAAAGGATTTTTGTCTTTTATAAAATAAAAATTCACCACCTAAATCGATATATTCGCTTGAATAAATTTTTTTTAAAAATTTGAAATAGATTGGCAAGACATTAACTTCTCATATTTAATTATGTTGAAATAGTGAAAATTCAACACCCAATTCTGACTTTTGTTTCATAAAAAAGTGATATTTAAAACTTTAAAACAAAAGTTTTCTAAAACTCCTGCATTATGTATTTTCAGCCAAGAAATCAAACTTGAATTGCATCCCCACACCAGTAAAATGTGATATGGTCAATTCTCTTTTAACCATCTGTTAATAATAAATTTCATCCCATATACTTACATTAGTAGGAAAATAACTCCCCGAGTGCAGAAATATGCAAATTATGAACTTCAAATTTTGGAAGCTGCATAAAATTCTACAGAAATTTAGAAATTTTTAATTAGTAATTAATTACTCCTCATTTCAAATATCTATGAGTCAGATGCAGCTAAAAACTGCTAAATGGATATTCCCTTTGAAGAGTTTTAATTACGAAAGTATACATCACCCAGATAAATGAATGCAAAATATATATTGCTTAAACCAATACCCAATAGTTATTATAACATTCAATAAAATGACATGTAAATTTACTTATAACTATTTAACAAATTACTAAATTAACTAGCTGCCAATAGAGTTCAGTAAAATAATTTTTGATACTAAACAAATTAATAAATCGGTTGCGTAGAATAATGTGCATTATAAAACTGAAAATTACACAGACTCTTGAATAATGAGAAAGAAATTTTGAAAAATACTCAATCTAAAGAACACTTAGGTATTAATAAAACTAAAAATATTGTTAAATAAAATTTTTATTTTCCTAACATAAAGTATTTGAAAAATGTCATGCTAAATTGCACTGAATTCATCCTTGTAAATAAGAAGCAGGAGAAAATGAAGGATTTCTTAAGCTTACTCAAAGGATGAAATTCCCTATAACACATTTTATATTGACTTTTTAGCAATCTATAATTAAAAGTTATAAACATATTTTTGTTGTAATATGTGCATTTACGAAATGAGTCTGGCTTTCTCCTATCAAATCTACATCTTCTCAAGATGTCTCAAAGGCACTTAAACAATAAGAGTTTGGATTTGGGAATCAGCATGCCATAATGAAAGATAACGAGACTGCATTTACATAAAAGCAAGTGAAATATTATTGTGAGAATAAAAGCATTCAGCATCTAAGGAGCAGGAATTCCACAAGGTAACTTACAAGTAGAAAAAATTCAATACACTGTCAATACAATTTTAACCAATCGCTCGCTAAGGGACTAAACTAGATAGTATATATTTGTTCCCACTTTACAAAAGACACTAAACTTAACAGTCTCAAAAATGGCACAAAGGAAACCTTTATAATTTTTAACAAGGATAGAGAAATAAAGAAGGCTTGAATTGCCGGAAAAGAAAAACATAGAATAACTTCAGACGAAATATCCCTGAAGAAACTCAAAAGAGCTTTTAAATTAGAGGAAAACTTAAAACTTCAAAAAGATGAAATTGAAAGCCCCTCAGTACAAGTTTAGAGGCTTTGCTGGCGTCCAGGCATTTATTTCATATTTCTTCGGTATTGGGCTATTGCTACATGCGACAAAAATACTTCGGACCTTATGCAAGAATAAAAATTAAGTTGAAGGCCAGTTGCAATGTCAGAAAAGTCAGAATGGGAAAAAAATATATCCACTGCAGCGAATTATATTCAGATATGTGGAAATATTTAAATAGAATTCAAACCAAATACGTTTAATAGAAAAATGTATTTTGTTAAATTTTGAAATTTGTATACTTTACATAGTTCGTTTTTCTTGTCTACTTCAGATTCTTTGTGTGCATCAGCGCTTTAACTCTATATTCCCAAATGTTCGGAGAGAAGAAAAGGCCTCTAAGGACCACTCAGACTGGCACTTAAAATATTCTAATCAAATTAAATTTGCACGTCAATACAGAGCGCTCCATATGGTTCCATTTTCAGAACTCAGACTCACTGAGTAACAAACATTAATATCAGTTAGAAAGATAGATGTATCATTCCGATCGGGAGAAGCAGTCAGAAGAATCGTAAAGACATCTTATTTGTACAGACATTGTCATTTTTGAAGTTTAATTTTAATTTTTGTTTTTTAATTTCATATATAATTAAATTCTATTAATGTTGTCGTTTGTCTTTTATTCCGAACTTTTGTGCCTTTTATATTTTTCACGTTATGTTAAGGAAAGTACTTACCCTTTTCGAAATTCCATTTATAGTGAGCAAGGATTTGTCTTACTTCTCTCTTTCATATTTATTAAATATCTCTTCTGTATTTTGTATTTCATCTGTGTTTAATGTTAATTTTTATTATAGTATTTCATAATCATATTTATTCAGTATTTCATTTTTATTCAGTATTTCATATCTCTTTTCATTTCCATTCTTCGTACAGCGCTATAAATAATCTCTACGGATCGATTTTATGTACACTCAAACCATGGCCCGGTTTCTAAATCATTACAAGTAGGTGTATATTTCAACTTCTAAAAAAATATTTCATATATATAAATGGAAACATTCTGAATAGTATATATCAGAGATTCTATCCTTAGAGAATCAGTTTCGGGATAAGATTGCAAGGATTTCCCCAAAAATCTAAATCGGAATAATTCACCTAACAATTCCTGCTGCTTAAAAATTGCACAGTATGTCTACTCTAATTGTGGTGGCCAATAGCTAATTTCTAAATTATTACAGATTGGTATATATTTTTAAATGGAAAAATGCTTTAAGGGAAGAGTTATTTTTTTTTATTTGTCTGAGTAGTCAATGAATACACCAATGAAAAAAATTAGTGTCAAGAATTTTCTGAAATACCTCGATCTGATTTTGAAATTTAACCAAAATTTCATTTATTCCTAGAAAGGTGTTATGAAATACTTACTTGCTCTGAGACAGTAATTGAGAAGATTTAAGTTATATTATGCTGACTTAGACTGTTTTGGTCCTCAAGTGTAGTCTTCCCATAATCCTTAACGTAGATTAAGGAACAGAGGGTAGAAATAGACTTGTGTAAGCATACTTAATTTTTTTTTGTCTTCGGTATTCATTTTACTATGCTTAATGAAAAATGAGATACATTTTTTTTTTGTACATACTCAAACTTAAAAGTTGAGTTTAATTAATTTACCAAATTTCTATCGGACTGCGTGTGTATTTCAAGTAAAACTTATTATTTAAAAAAAAGAGCTGAGTTTTCAACAACTATTCCCAATAAAGTATAAAGCGTTGTGTTTTAACAAACCAAAATGTATTCACCGTCATTTAATTAATAAGCGGGCTGCAGTATCAGCGAAAGCTACAAGAAAACTTTTCGCTAAAATACCCTGACAAGAAAATTCTGCTACTAATTCAGCAAAAACAGCCTCTACTTTTCTTAGTTAAAGAAACCATTCGAGCAATTCAACCAATAGTCTTAAAAAAAGGCGATACAAAAGACGACATAATCCCATCCTTACATTGTCCAGATGATAGTGTTCCGATAGATTAGCGCTCAGGCGATTAGTTTCAGATACAAATTGTCTATATAATAGGTTTTTTTCTGATAGATGTAGGGCAAAACAATCTATTATCTACTACATCTTTACTAAAAACTTAAAATCAATTCACAAAGAATTTTCGTATCTCTTTCAAGCAGGAATAAGCTAGAGAACACATAGATTGAAGTATTGAAGTAAAAATGCTTACTTGGATTTTAAATATATCACAGTTCCTTAAAAAAAGAAACTTAATCAATATAAGAATAAATAAATAGGGAGAAAGATTCAATGTTCTGTTAATTCAAAATGCATGCCTCATGATGCCCCTGTTTCTTTGTTGCAAGGTGAAGTGCATTCAGCAAAAATTCGCTTATATCTTATCATATAAGCAAAATATCTGAAGGATAAAGGGTAAAGAAATAGAAAAAATAACAGTAAGAAAATAGGAAAGAAAGGACAAATAAATCTGAACTATTGTAGAGTCCCTCTGTTTATATTCAATTTAAGAAAATATTAATAATCTAATATGTATAATACAAACAAATGGCTAAATAATGCTTATTTCAAGTAAACTCCACTGTTTAAGTAATTCCGATGGTCCACAGGATTCTAATCTTGAACCTTTGCTTTTTATTTTATTTAATAACTATTTTTTGGTGTTTCTAAGTACTCTGAAGGTTTTTTATTTGCTGATGATTTGTACATACGTTCAATATATTCTAATATTGATGCTGACCTTCTACAGAGAGATCTTCGTTCTCTTTTTAAATGGGGCACAGACAGCAAGTTACACTTGGGCATTGTTAAATGTAGTATTATTAGTTATACTAGAAAATTTCTGCCTTTAAATTATATTTATAAAATTAATATTTAGTATTGTCACACCCATATTCTATTGCAGACTTGAGCATCTTCGTTGACACTAAACAGGATTTTTCCCAGCAAACTAATTTCATGGCTTTCAAGGCCTATCGTAAGCTTGGTATTATCAAACGTAAAACTAGGGATTATGCTCGTGTTAGATCTTGTCTGGAATATTGTAGTACTATTTGGGGTTACTAACTACTTTAACAAAATTAAAATTCTTGAGAGTATTCAAACTAACTTTTTGCCGTATTTGCTTTGCAAGAAAACTGGATTTTACTCTCAAGATATCTTATTTACGTGATATATCTAATTTGCCTACTTTGTGTTGTAAACGAGTTTTTTCTTGTGTTCTTTACTTTTATAAGGTCATCAATGATTCGACTGATTACACTGACATACTGAGCTCCATAGACTTCGCTGTAGCCTGTAAGATCCAGAGTATTTTTCCAAATGCTTATTCTAAATTCAATTATATTAACAGAATCATTTTTTTATAAATTTTATAAGTCTTTTAACAGGATCTCTTGAGAACTAGACATTCATCATATGGCAGCTAGTGTTTTTTAAAATGACTCAACTCTTATCCCACTAGTGTGGTGTGGAAGTTTGGAGAGGGTGTGCCGACTCATGTGTCGTCCTCGCCATCTGACCGCGTTCAAAATTACTTGGTCCTTCCCAAAATAGCCGCCCGAGTGTTTCTATAAAACGGAATGTTAATATAACTAAACTAAACTAAACTCTTATCTATATGGCCTTACTTTTTTATTATCTTAACTGGAGAGGTTCAACAATGATGACGGACCTTTTTTAGTTTTTTAAAGATTTTATTGTTTCTCCGCTTTCGGGAGTTCCTTTGAGCTTTGCCTTTCGGAGCGCTGCTACATCAATGATGTTACAAAGACTTATGGTTTTTTACATATACCTCTAGAGGGCGTTACAAGTGAGAGGAGGGGCAGCATGCTTACGTAACATACTCCCACCTTGAAATTGCACAATTTCAATATTCAGACACTATATGAATTTCACACATCACAATAAATTCGACAGAATTATTACAAAAATGAATAAATATAAAAAAATACTGAAATAATTCTTATATACAAATTTATACAAATGAGTTAAAGTCTCTATATATTATTTACAATCATATACACATATAAATTCACTTAATTTTTTGGGAGTAAACATATTTGACTAATACCTCTTTTAATAACACCATTCAAAACTCTTATTACAACAACTCTGACTAAACCATCTGAACACTTTATTAATTCTTGAATTCTATCCAGTCTCCATTTATATGGAGGCAAATCTGGATCTTTGATTACAACCATATCATTAAGATTTACATTATTCTTAGCAAACTGCCATTTGTTTCTAAGATGTAAATTATTCAAATAATCACGTTTCCAATTTTTCCAAACTTGTTGTTCTAATTTAGTTCATTTTTGCCATTTTGCCAAATAATTATCTGATTTTTCAATTATTTGTGGTTCAGTAATTGAAGTTATTGGACGGCCAATTAAGAAATGTCCCGGAGTCAAAGCTGTATAATCATTAGGATCCGTAGATAAAGGTACAATAGGTCTACTATTTAGAATACCTTCGATTTCTGCAGTCAATGCTAAAAATTCTTCAAATGTGAGTTTTATAGAACCTACTGCTCTCTTTAAAGGAAATTTAAAAGATTTGACACCTTATTCCCACAACCCTCCAAAATTAGGAGACCTTTGGGGAAATTTGCAATCAATACTTTCTGTAGTTAAATAATTATTTAAAGTATCATCAGGATTACTCATTAATTTTTTCAATCTTTTTAATTCTGAATTTGTTCCAACAAAATTTCCTGCGTTATCCGAAAATATACATGCACATTTAACGCGTCGGGCAAAGAAGCGTTTTAAGGTTGCAATTAAAGCATTAGACGTTAGATCAGTAACTAATTCCAAATGTATGGCTTTAATTGAAAAACAAATGAAGACTGCAATATAAATCTTTTGAAAAATACCTTTGGGTTGCCCTTTATATTTAATTAAGAATGGTCCACAAAAATCGATACCACAATTTAAAAATGGTGGGCTAGGACTTACTCTTTCCGCTGGCAGATTTCCTAATAATTGATTACAACTTACTGTTTTATTTTTGAAGCAAACAATGCCTTTATTAACTAATTTTCTAGCCAAATTTTTTCCTCCAACTGGCCAAAATTCCTGTCTGACAAGATGGAATAAGGTTTGGGGACCTACATGTAAATACCGTTTGTGAAAATATTCCATAATTATTTTTGTAAGTCTATGATGAGCAGGAAGAAGCTTAGGATGCTTTTCATTTTTAGTTAATGTAGAATTTTGCAAACGACCACCTACTCTAAGAATATTATCCTCATCTAGAAATGGTGCTAAATTTTTAATCTTACTTCGTTTAATATGAGTACCTTTTGACAAATCTTTCATTTCTTCTGAAAATTCAGAAGATTGCACCTTGCTTACCATGAAGTTGGATGCTGCTTGAATTTCCTTTATTGTTACCTTACCTTTTTTACGTTCAGAAGAACACTTCAAATTATTAATAAATCTGAAAAGATAACTTACAATTCGACAAATTTTAGTATAGTTGTTACTTAAATTTAAAATATCACAAATAAAATTATTAGAAATATTAGTTAGTAAAATCAATTCACAAGGAGTTTTAACTTCTTTCAGAAAGTCGTTATTAGTATTAAAATTTACAGCATCCTTTTTATGAGGAATTTCAGACTGTAGAAATTGTGGCCCATTGAACCAAATTTGACTGTTTATCAAATTTGTTGCTGACGTTCCCCTGGAGATTAAGTCTGCTGGATTGTCTATAGATTTAATATGTCTCCAGTCATAATTTGGACACAAACTGTTAATTTTTTTTAACACGATTGGAAACAAATGGTTTTAATTTTTCTGGGGGAGTTTTTATCCAAGCTAAGGCGATTGTGGAATCTGACCACATATAGACGTGATTTAATGTCACTGTTAAGATCGAAATCACCTTTGATGCAAGTCGTGCCAAAAGTAGTGCTACTGACAGCTCCAGACGAGGTGTTGTTGATTCCTTGATTGGACACACTCGCGATTTGCTTCACAAAAGACTTGTTTTCACTTCACCAGATTTATATTTTGAGCACACATAGATGACTGCACCGTAGGCCTTATTTGAGGCAACACAGAAGCAATGTAGGTCTATGGTGGTGGGATTCTTGATGATAACACATCTTTGAATTTTTAACTGGTTCACTGCCGGTAAGTCTTTTAAAAATTTTAGTCAGTCATGGTTTGAAACCCATTTGTAGAGTTTCAGGCCTCCTTTACTTAAAAGTTCTATTAACTGCTGTTGTAAAGCCTTGGTTTCTGATAAGTTATTTGAACCAGTTAAAATGTCGTCAACAAAAACATCAGTAAGAAGTGCTGCAGATGCTTGAGGAAATTCACTTTTTTCTTTCTCAGCTAATGTCTTGAGTGTTCTGGTGGCTAAAAATGGAGCACATTTTGTTCCATATGTCACAGTCCGTAGTCTGTATGTTTCCACAGGAGCAAATCTATTAGGTTTCCCCAGAATTTTTTGCAGGTCTCTATCTGCTTCTGCGCCCAAAATTTGGCGATACATTTTCTTTATATCTGCACTAAATGCAAACTGATATGTTCGGAATCTCAAGATGATGCAAAATAGTTCCTGTTGAACTGTTCCGCCGTTTAATAAAATGGAATTAAGTGAAACTCCATTGCTATAATTTGCAGATGCATAAAAAACGACACGCAAGGGTGTTGATGTGCTTTCTGGGCGAAATACGGCATGATGAGGAATATAATATTCACTATTGGCAATTTCAGGAGAATCTAAAATTCTTTCCATATGATCTAACTGGAAATATTCATCCATAAAAGCCTTGTATTGTATTGCCATTGTTTTATTTTTATCTAATCTTTCCCAAAGTAAATTTAAACGCCTTTCCACCATTTCTTTTGAATCGCCTAGTGTAGAGCGTTTTTCTTAAATTATTGGTAATTTAACAACATACCTTCCGGTACTATCCCTCTTATGAGTGGGAAAAAAATGTTCCTCACAGTAAGTTTGTTCATATGTCTTTGATTCGATTGAATCGTCTGTATTATAACCAGGAAAAGCAGAATTTTTAGCAGAATTCTCCAGATTATCATTTTCAAAAATTAATCCAGAAAAGAAATGAGAATTTCTGCCGTTGATTGATCCCGTTACTAAATATCCGAATACACTATTTTGTAACAAGAGTGAATTATCATATGATCTAAATTTTTCTGCCTTCAATAAATCAAAGAACAACTCACATCCGAGTAATGCATTAATTTTACTAGGAATATGAAAAGTCTCATCCGCAAGTTTTATCTCACTTGGGAAGTTAACTTTTGAGATATCAATTTCTTTAGAACGAGTTAAATGCGTTATTTTAGGCATAGTTAAAAATGATACAGTTCTGGAAAAATCATTGTCTTCATTAAAAATGGTAGTGGTTATTTTATTTTTAACGAAGAATTCTCCTCCGTTAATACTAGACTTGGATGCATTAAACTTTTCCCGCTTCAAATCTAAAGAATTGGCCAAATCTACAGTTATTATGTTTACCGAACTTCCAGAATCCAACAGGGCTTTTATTTTTATTTTTTGACCAAATGCATCTTCAATAAATAACTGCGCGGTGCATAGAATGTTTGAAGATAGTTTCGAGTTGTTTGTAAGCACTGACTCAGCATCAGTGGTTAGTTTTTGTGGCAACCTTGACGAGCCAGATGTTTCATTGTTTACATTAATTGTTCCTCCGCGCCTGGAAGTTTGACCTCTGCAAGGCGCGTACTTAAGAGTTTAGGATCCAGATATATCAAAGAATTATGGCCTGATTTTTGACAGCTTCGGCAGAGGAATGTGGATTTGCAGGGTGGCTTATGCAATTGCAAACAGTTCTTACAAATGTTATATTTTTCTAAAAGCTCGATTCTTTTAGAAACACTCAATTTTAAAAATTCAGAGCATCTTTGTAAAGGATGTTTAAATTTACATAAAATACATGGCTTTACATTACTTAGTTTATTTGCATTAAGAAAAAGGTTTTTTGGCTTATTTATTGCGCCTTGAAATTCCTTGTGGAATTTGTTACTTGTAGGGTATTTCCCTAATTGATCGAGTACCATCGTTCTTGATTCTAAAAATTGCAAGAGCTCCTTCAATAAAGGTATTTGTTTTGATTGTATGGACATTTCATATGTCTTTCTACTCTCTTTGTCAAATATTTCTAATATTATATTTACTAATATAGATTTTTTAAGTCATTACATTCTAAATTCAAACTTTTTAAACCTCTCATACTTCTATTTATTGTGTCTGTGATATTTTCGTAAGCCTTTTGCAGACTCAAAACTTAATTTTTCTTGTTTTAGCATATTTCGAATGAGAATATCAACAACTGCTCGCTTATTTTCAAAGCGTTCTTCGAGAGCAGCAAACAGTGACTCAAATGTATCGTCACTTGTTTCTATAAATTTAGCTTCACCACGGAGGGCAGCTTTTAAATAAAATAACTTTTGATCATTCGTTAATTCCGTATTATCGCTTATTAGACATATAAATTGATTTTTGAAATTACTGAATTCTTCCATTTTTCCGTAAAATAGCGGTAAGGGAATTTCCGGAAATTTCGTTTTTATTTCAATATGATTGATATAAGCTTTCAAATTTGAATTTTGATCATTTATATTATGAATTACATTTTCCCTAACATTATAATTAGAGAGCAAACATTTCAAACTTACCTCTAATTCGTTTCTTTCTTCTTCGATATCCAACATTTCTTGATCGCACTTCTGGATAAGCGTTTCATCTTCGTCGATTTCTAAATAATCGTTGAATAAAATTTCTAATTCATTTTTTATTTCTTCCACAATTGCCAGCTTTTGTTGACAGCTGAATATAAATTTATTTTCTTCTTCAAACTTTGAACTACTTTCAACAAACTTTTTAATACTTGTTAGTTTCGCTTTTATCCTCCACCGATTCTATTTAACTCTTTGGCTTTGTGAGTTTTATTTTTTCCATATTTTCATTAATCCGTCTCCGGCTCGACGGACCATAATGGAGAGGTTCAACAATGATGACGGACCTTTTTTGGTTTTTTAAAGATTTTATTGTTTCTCCGCTTTCGGGAGTTCCTTTGAGCTTTGCCTTTCTGCGTGCTGGTACATCAATGATGTTACAAAGACTGATGGTTTTTTACATATACTGCTAGAGGGCGTTACAAATGAGAGGCGGGGCAACATGCTTACGTAACATTTACTATACTATGTCTACTCATTATTTTTAATTATATATATTGAGATGTTTATATGTGCTCGTGATTCTGTTTTGGTATTATGATTGTATGTGTTTTACTTTTGTTGACCCTTGCTAGGTGTTTGCATTTTATTTATATAAGATTTTGAGCGTTATAATTCTGTATTCGTTGCTGTTATTTTTTACGGGTGCTTCGTGTTTGTGTTCACTATGTGTTTTTGGTTCATGTACTCTATCAATGGAATCATCTCTGTAACGGCCTTTTTTTAGTAAATAAATAAATGAGGATCGAATGCAAATTTATTTTAGTGAAATAATATCTTTCTTTGAGAAAGTAAAATGCTTGGACAATATCAAAAGTGGCATTGCAATTTTTGTACTGGTTAAATATTCAAACGAAAAGCGTAAAACTTATTTACAGATGGCATTGAAGAATATAATAGAAAAATAGCGCAATTTGTGCTCTAAACAATATGATGAACATCATTTTAGCTACATCATTTTATCAGAAAATGAAATATTACTTGAAATACAGTAATAGTCCATAATTTTATAAATTTGAAATAAAAATTAGTTTATCATAATATTTGTTTGAAATAGATTTTTATGAAATACAAAAGAGATGAGTGAAACAAACTTTTCTTGCACATTGTACAGCATTGTTGATGAAACAAAATTACGCACCATAATAATCGAGCTTATCTTCTCTGCAGGATCGCTTTCTTTATAGCATATTATTTTTTAAGTAACCCCAAAAGAAATATTATTCAAAACTGGTAGTTGCAGGAGCTATTTGCATTTACTTCGCTCATTTCACACATTTGTCTTGACAACGTGAGGTTGGAGTTTCCTGCTATTGTACAGTCACTCGAAAAAGTATTGGGACACTTGGCTTGAATAACTGTAAAGCTATTTATAAAACTATTTATCACGTTAAAATAAAAACAAAATGAATCAAGAAATATTTTAACATTTGGTGAACAGTTTGTAAAGAAACTTTTATTGGTATTTTAGAATTATAATTTGATGTAAGTTTTCAAATATGATTCAAAGGCAAATAGGAGTCAAAAAAGTATTGGGACATTTTTGAAATGAGAAATTGAACAAATACATAGAGTATCAAAAGAATTGCATTTTACTACCACATTTTTAGACTAATTTTAAACACAAAATTTCCACTAGATAAGATTAGTTATAGAAAAAGTGGTGAGATACAAATATATATCGGTTGATGAGTGAAATCTTGTAATAAAACATTGGAAAAATGAAAAATCAGTACGTTGTGTAGAACATATCTTTAAATTGTTTAATTTGTTTTTAATATTATTCGCAAGTTCAAGAAATCAAATGGTGTTGGAAATAAGCAAAGATCAGGTTGTCCAAGAACATTTAATGAACGGGAAAAGAGGTGGATTATGATACAAATTCAATTAATCCAAAAACTGGTCAAATAAAATTGACTCTGCAATGTAAAAGTAACTTCGGAAAATCTGTAAATCCTGAAACTGTCAGAAATGTTATAAGAAAATATAAATATCAGGACAGAGTACCTCAAAGAAAGCCCTACATCAGCAAAGAAAATCTAAAAGCTAGGCTGGCATTTGCTAAAATAAGGTAAAGTAGCCGAAAGAATTTTGGAAAAATGTATTTTTTATTGATGAAATCAAATATAACATTTTCGGATCAGATGGCAAGCAAAACGTTTACAGCTATGAAACCAAATACAGCTATGAATACCAAAAATTTACGGCCTACTGTCAAATATGGAAGTA
Organism: Argiope bruennichi; assembly: GCF_947563725.1. Taxonomy (NCBI): domain Eukaryota; kingdom Metazoa; phylum Arthropoda; class Arachnida; order Araneae; family Araneidae; genus Argiope; species Argiope bruennichi. Next base: position 1,911,601 of record NC_079163.1, on the reverse strand, counting down.
GCAATCAAAGAGTCTGGGGTTGTATGGCATGCACTGGGTTTGGGAACTTACATTTTATTGATGATACAATGAATAAGCATGTCTATCTCGACATTCTCAATCGAAATTTAAAGCAAAGTGGGAGCAAGCTGGGAATCTCAAAACATTTATGTTGTACCAATATAATGACCCGAAACATAGAAGGTCGATTACTGATATTTGCAAGTAATGAGCCCTCTACCATTATCCTAGTGTTATTAAGACTCCTGCACAAAGTCTTAATCCCATTGAGCATGTGTGGGATTATTTGCAGCAAAAATTATATGAATATCAAATTTCTAACAAGCAGGGTTTAAGAAAACCTTTGGTCGAAGAGGGAGCCAAAATTGATGGATTATTTTGCAAAAAATTGATCCAACCGGTGTCAAATAGACTATGAGAGGTCATAAAAAACAAAGGCGGCTCATTAAGATATTAACTTTTAAATTTGCATTGTTTTTAATTTATTGGGAAGTGATCCAATACCTTTTTGAGCACGCTTTTTACTTTATTTCTTTTATCTTCATTATAATCATATTTGCTTTAATATTAGAGTTTTATTTGAATTACACTCATGTCCAAAATTAAGGTCACAAACATAAAATCTGCAAAAAATGAAAAACTAGTCACTGTATTGCCACGAAATTTGGCACAGAGGTACACTACAATGGAAGAAAGAATATAGACACATAACAACATGGAAAAGATTTTAATTGGGAATTAAGAAATAGGTTATATCAAAAAGTGTTACATTATGAATCAGAGATAAAGCATTTATCTCGGGGAAAGCCTGTCTAATATGGAGTATGACCACCGTGCACTGCTATACAGGCTTCACAACGAGCTTTCGTACTGTTTATGAGAGAGTCAATAAATGCTTGGGGCAACAAAGCCCATTCTTCCAAAAGCACGGCTTTTAACTCTTGGAGGGTATTAGGAGGGGGGTTACGCTGTGCAATGGCTCTTCCGAGACCATCCCAAACATGTTCAATAGGATTGATATCCGGAGACCTCGAGGGCCAGTTCATACGTCGAATATCCTCTTCCTCAAGAAAATCATCAACGATCTGGGCTCTGTGTGGACGCGTGTTATCATCCATAAACATGAAGTCTGGGCCAAACGCACCCCGGAACAACCTGGCACAGGCTTAAAGGATCTCATCCCTATAGCGATGAGCATTGACAGTACCCGCATCGAAGACGTGCAGTGGTGTACAATTGCTCCACATTATGCCACCTCAGACAAGGATTTCTGTGCCACCATAACTGTCGATTTCTTTTACTTAGGAGGGATGATTGCGAGCTCCTCGCTCTTTCCAGATGAAGATTCGACGAGTGTCGCTCTGTGTGGTAAATCTCGACTCATCACTGAAAAGAACATGCCCCCATTCTTGCTGCGCCCAAGACTGATGTGCTCGGCACCAGAACAACCGGGCTTTTCTGTTGGATGCAATCAATGGGACACACTCAACTGGTCGCCGGGCATAAAGGGCCCTCTCTGCGAGACGTCTGTATACTGTTTGTCTGGAAATTCTAATTCCAGACGCAACAGCCAGGCCAGGAGCAAGTTTAGGAGCCCTTGTCAGCCTATACCGTCGTGCGCTTAATGCCAGATAGCGATCCTGTGCAAGCGTCATTACTCTGTGACAGCCTTGGCCGGCCTTCCTGGTTACAGTACCACTTGTTTGGAATTGATTCCACAACCTGAATACCACTTTCGGTGCCACTTGTAACCATCGAGCCACCTCCGCCTAAGACTGTCCTGCTTCAAACCTGCCAACGGCTCTCCATCTCTAGGAATCATCTAAACGATTATGAGAATTCATTCTCACTGGAAACAGGTTAAATTTTTTGTTTTAATAAATTATTTACAAAATTGCAGGAAAAAATCCCTGATGCCTAAACGGTCTTATTTCAGTAGTTCCCCAAAAACTAATGCTAAACAACATTTTTTTCCCACAACAAAGGTTAATATCGTGTTACCGGTCCTTCACAATATACAAAATATAATTTGTTTAAATTTTACTGGTAGCTATTTAGAATTACTTTGAAAAACATTTTTGTGACCTTAATTTTTGAAATGAGTGTATTATGATTTGTATATATCAAAATAATATTTACTTCTATCATATTTAGTCGGTGTTTAGTCGGTGAACGTGCTAGAAGAAAACAAGGTACTTTGTGCCGTTGAGGCGTTCGGGCAGAAGATACGGTCCAAATAGATGACTCTGCCCAGATGTTCATATCAAACTTGTGTTGTACGTTGGACAAGATAGTGATGCGGGGATTTTCGAATGACCAAATATTCGCATTGTGCGCGTTGAAGACACCCTTTCTCGTAAGCAGGCTTCATCTGAGAATAAAACTCTAGCAGAAAAGTGTGAATTTTCCTGTGTGGCATCAAGCATCCAACTCCACCCGATTTGTGATTTTTATTGAAAAACGTTACCTGCGACCCTATGTTTTCTGGTAATTTTTTATCTACTTAATGCCTATTATCCTTGCTCTGAATTTGTCTTTTGAATTTGACTACGCCCTCTTTGAACATCGGTACTGATGTTGCAGCGATGTTTTCTGGCTCTCATTTTATTTTTTCTTGAATACCATTAAAACTCCCCAGTTCTCACATTACACACTTATATCAAATTATAGAATATAAAATTCTTTACATTTTTAAGTTTTAATTTTTATTCAGATTTTAACATTTTTGAAAATATGTGTTCTAAACTACTTTTTCATTTTCAGTAATTTACGACCCCTAGATCATCAAATCCACATGTTGTCAGCATGAAAAAAAAACTTCTAAGAATGTGCTTTCACTTAAAATAAAATTGATAGTTAAAACACCATTTGTTATTTTTTTATTAATTTTTTACAGTTTCCAACAGTTTTCCGACTCTCTATATTTTAGCGATTTTCACCAATTAAACGTCGTAAACATGTTGCATGGTAATTCTTTATCCTCTTGATGCCTACAATCACTCTTCTGAATTTGTCGGTCGAATTCAGCAACACCCTGAAATATACTTTGAAGTGCGGTAATGCGCACCTCGCAGCGATGTTTTTGAATTTTTAATTAGAATTTTCATTAATTAAATATTAAGCTGAATTTTGCAATTTTTCAGCGATTTCCGGAAACTTCATCGCATAGTAAAAAATTTTACACCTTTTTAAAATTTAAAAAATGTCTTTTTAATGACACCAATTTAATAGCTAATGACTCCAAAATTTTGGTATTTTTTTAAAAAAAAAATTCATAATTTCCAAAATTAGATTATATTGTTGCCCTAAAATTCAAATCGTTTTTATTGTTTCATCTAATAATTAATCACCCATTGTTGAAATTTCAGGAAGAAGGAATCTATACAATATCAGTGTAATTCCCAAGTTAATAAATAAGTGAAATTATTGTACTGAAAAATTTAGAAGATAGCTAAGTTTTTAAAAGTACTTTGTTTTCGTGCGATTGATCTCTATTAGAATACATAAGTAAATTAAAATAACATGACATTAATTACCGATAATTTGATAGAATCATGAATTTATACATGAAATTATATACAAGCGATATAAATGAAATGAAATATAACAAATTTCCCCGGAGAACTGGAAGTCAAAGGTAACTGGAGAAAAAATAAAACCAATCTTCATAACTGCATCATCAACATTGAAAGAAGAATACTGAATGAAATATCTGTAGGAACAATAAAAACAATTCGGGTTTCTCTACAAGGTTGAAATATATCGTTGTGGAATAAATATTTATTAAAATTAATTCAAAATAGATGTATAACTTACAACAATAAAATTAGTATTATTGGAAAAAAAATTCGAATTTCAAGATGATATAATTTTTTTTTTTTTTTTTTTTTTTTTTGCCTCATAGGACCTTCAGAAGGTTTTGGAGAAAATGCGAATGTTTTATTTAAATTTTAATGAATTAAAATTCTAATTAGAATTTCTAATGTTCTAAAGTACACATTTCCCCTATCCAATGCATATGTATGCCAAATTTGATAGCTTTAATTCCAACGTAGAGATACTAGAGCACCGTCACCTTAACAACAACAAAATTTAAGTACTAGCTATATTCTCTTCTATAACGGTTAATCATACCGAATATTAAAGTATTGTTGCCTCTAGAACAACTACTGCCCCCATGGAAGTTCCCCGAGCTCAGTAGGGTGCGGTATCGCCCCTCTAGTCAACCTATGGTTTAACTGTATGTCTTGTAGAGCTACAAAACACACACACGCACATGTTCATCTTTATTAGCGGTAGGTTTCGTAATAACTTTAGCTGAATAAGTTATATAATTGTATTTATGTTTTATATGTAAACAAAAGAAAAACAGTCGTCAGTGAATATCAGGATTTTTATCATGTCACATTTTATTTTGCATAAATTTAAGTTCACAGGCTAATGAATTTTCTAATTTTTTTCTTGTGTATGTAACTAATTCATTTCGTAGTCTTTTTTAATAATTAATTCCTTCAGTTTAGGTTACATTAATTAGGAGAATTGAAAGTTGATTGGTCAAATAATAAGATGCGCGACTCAGATGATTGCCAAAGGAAGCTGGTGTTTAATATAACAGAAGTAAATTAAAAATACAGAAACAAACACCTCTTCGAAAACATTCCCTAGCAAAGTACGCGTGTTTTACTCTCTGCTCACTAAAAATAAGAATACCACATTTTCCTCCAACTGTTTGCCCCGAAAGAATATCCAGAGATCTGTTCACTAAGATTGTTGTCTTACTCTTTAGAAGCCCCCTTTGACTTCCCTACATTATAAACATGATCAAATAAATACCCCCAAAAGGACATTAATGTAAGAAAAGGCGTGTGTTGTTCTTTTTCCAAAATGTGTCTTTGGCCATCAATAAAGTTATTCTCTGGAGTAAGGAGTTTAACGGTACGAAGAAAAATTACTCTAAGAAGGCCTGTTAGCTTGTCTATCAGTTTTGTGATAGTGAAATGCAGTTGCAAAAATAAATAAATAAAACAGAAAAAAAAGCACATTCTTTAGTCACCTCTTTCAAGGACCACGCAGTTACAATAAAGAAGGGCTCTCCGTTCCATTTCTCCGCCGGACACCAACAGTCGTAAAAGTCTAAGTCGTTGTGGCAAGTCCTAAAAAGAGATTGCGTATTTGTTCCAAAAAAGAATATATCTTCTTATATTCTTTTTTGTTACTTAGTTTCTATGCTAGAACATGCTTAATTGTCTCTTAGAACATGCTTAATTGTCTCTTAGAACATGCTTAATTCTTTGCTAGAACATGTTCTTCCTTTTCTCATGCTCTCTCTCATGTATGTATCATCCTAGGGGGGGGTATTATTGTTTTATATTTAAAGAGTCCACTTACCTAGTAACTTCGCCAGTCTGCCATTGCATACGAGTATGTCTATAACTTTAATAAAATCATTTTCTTACTTTTCATTAGCAATTTGTAAACGTTAATATAAAGAAAGTATATAACTAACATGCTGAACTGTTTTATTCTGAAAAAATTAATATTGATTATATTCATTATATTACACTTTTATAACGTTTAATAATTAGTATGTGTAGAATTGAATGTCTTTTAGTTTCATTGAACCTTAAACAATTTCACACTCTTTGACGAATTCAAACAAAATTTGGTACAGATATTTCTTAGCTCTTGGAAGAATTAACTGTCCTATTAAAATGTTTCTACAACTCAATTAAAGAAATGAAATGGGTGTTAAAAATTTGTACGTTATTCCGTCATAATTTCTGAACAAATATCCGCACAAAAACTTTTTATACCATCATAAAATAAAATAAATAAATAAAAACATTGTACTCACATCAGTTGCATTGCTGTACTATTTTTCTCCAATTTTTAATTTTTTTCAAAGTTTATATAAATAAAAGTTTTTATCATTTCCATATCTTTCTTAAAATGCTAATCTTATTTCATCTTTTAACCACATCATTCGGGGGCTACTACCAGTAATAATGTTGAATTACTATTTACAGACCTTTATATTTTTACTTTTATGCGTAAAGTGAAAGCAAGAATTTTTATACGCATGTGCAATAATTAAACGTTGTCTTTTAAATGCGCTGCCATTTTTTTAAATGCTTGATATAATTTTGTCTCACATTTTAGCACCTATTTTAAAATTTTCAATGCATTCAGCTGGCTTAACGTCATTTTTTAAACTGTTTTCTTAGTCTAAATTCATTGAATGCCATTTTATTTTTCTTGATTACTTTACAAAAGATATGCAGGAATTTTAGCTAAAAAGAAATATTTACATATAAAAATTTATTAGAAGAAATATTCTAACACATACTTTTAATAAAAAGAATTTGGTACTGATATTTTAATTTTTACTATGAAATAGTTATTTTAAATAATTATTTATTTTCCTCACCAAAATTGTCGCAACAATAACCACAATTGAGTTATTATATTTACTAGAACAATCCAAATTTTATTTTCAAAAACTCTTTAGCGAATTGATTTGGTGAATTTCATTTCATATAGCTTCCATTTAATGAGCATAAATTTAATTCAACTGGTATAAAAAAAATTCCAATAATTCAAGTTTAATAATAAGTTAATAATTATTTTCACTTCTTTTACTCTTACTTTATTTTGTTCATTTCATTTAAAATAATGCTATTGATTTTTTATTATTGCTCATCATTTGATCATAAAATCTTATTACCTCAGCACCACGTCAATTATTACAAAGAATTATTTATTATAATAAGCGATTAGATACTTATTTACCTTTATTTAAATATAAAATTAATTTTTGTGCATTATTTTGGAGCTAAATTAGGGAAATGTTGCTTGCCACCCCCACCTCGTCCCCTCAGCAGTCGAAGATGCTTTGCTCTCATATGGAAAATTTTCTGCCGCCACATCAGACTATTTAGGTTATGTACGTTTAAATCAAAAGTTACAAATGCAAGACGCAACATTTAAATCGCAATGTCTTATCGATGTGTAGAGTGTTAACATTAGTGATGCCCACTTAACACGTCAGATATGTAAATTAAAATCACACTCTAAATATACAATACATTTAAATTATACCCTTTTTTTAAACTAACTATTTTCTAATAATTTAAATTTTAAAAAGAAAAAGAAGAAGAAAACTACTTCAATATCTGAGTTGCTCCAACACATGCCAGCAGTTTCATATAAAACACCGCAGATAAAATAAATATTTGCTCAGAAAAATTTCGATAAAATCCCTTTCTCAAAATTTATGTTTACCCAAATAATTTTACATGCCCTTTTTGCAATTTTTTACATTGCTGTTGTGAGTCACGTCTGTCAAGTTCTTGGGCAAGTTTAAATAAGGAACTTTAAAGAGGTGCTAAAAATTATTCTTTTGCTTATAACATTGAGAAAAAAGATATGGTTTAAAAAGAGCCCTCTTTTTCCGTTTTCCCATTATACACACACATACACTAAGTGAACAATGTGCTTACTCTGATTTTTGGATGATTGCTCATTTTTAAGCAATTCGAGTAGACATAAATCTCTAATTGGAAAAATGCTTTAAATAGCATAAAATTTTTTTCTCATGCTGTTTCAGTCAAAAATTTTATCCATACCTATTAGTGACTTTTAGTAAAATTATTCTTAATACAATTATATTTTTTAAAAAAACATTCAAGTACATACTTTAATGGGATTTTAAACAATTTTACTGAACCTCTCGAACATCTTCCTATTATCAGTAGCGTTTACTCCAGGCGGCCCTTAAAATGACTTACAATAATGAAATTCAGTTTTCATAATTTGATCTGTTTTGATAGCATAAGATTTTTATTTAAAATGTTAGCGTTGTAAAAATATTTCATTGAATTCAACTGATGTCTAAAAGGTTGTGTAAAGTTTAGACCTTAATTTATTTATGCAATTTAAACAATTAGTGCCCCATATACACTAAGGTGACAAAAATCATGGAATAAATCCTCATAATGTTTAAGACCTCTTTTTTCTCGGCGTAGTGCAGCAATTCGACGTCACATGGACTCAAAATGTCGTCGTAAGTTCCCTGCAGAAATATTGTGCAAGTTGCTTCTAAAGGCATCCATAATTGCGAAAGTATTGCCGTTGCAGGAATTTTTGCACAAACTGACCTCTCAGTCATGTTCCATAAATGTTCTACATGATTCGTGTCGGGTGATCAAGGTAGCCAAATCATTTGCTGGAATTATTCGGTTCTTCAAACCAATCGCGAATACCTGTAGCCCGATGACATGGAGAATTGCTAACCATAAAACTCCCATCATCGTTTGGGTACATGAAGTCTATAAATGACTGCAAATGGTCTCCAAGCAGCTAAACATACCGTTTCAAGTCAATGATCGGTTCAATGGGACCAGAAAATCCAGTCCATTCCATGTAAAAATAACGCACACTATTATGGAGCCCCATTAGCTTACACAATTCCTTATTGACAACTTGGATCTATGGCTTCGTGGTGTCTGCTCCATACTAGAACCCTGCCATCAGCTCTCAGCAGCTGAAACCGTAACTCATCTGACGAAGCCACGGTTTTCCAGTCATCCAAAGATATGGTTACGAGCCCGAAAGAGGCGCTGTAGACGATGTCATGCTGTTAGTAAAGACAACCGAGTCGGTCTTCTGCTGCCATAATCCATTAAAGCCAAATTTGACTGCACTATCCTAAGGGAAACGTCCATCGCACGTCCCACACTGAGCATTGAGTCTTATTAAATTATTTCACTCAAATGCATGAAAATATCCGAAATAAATGAAATCTTTTGATTACCAATACAGAATTATACACTTTTAAAAAATAAAATAAATGTTACAGCACTCCCGGTTTGTAAGAGCAGAGAAATAAAAGAAGTGAAAAATATGAAGTGCTGGAATATAACAGCAAACACTAATAAATTTCACAGATTTATTTCAAAAGAAAACTCTTATTTGAAAATGATTTTAATTCATAATAAAATCATTTCTAACACTTTCATCACAAACCAACTCTTACAGTCATAAATTCTTCAAGTCATTTATCCCTATCTGTCAATAACTTCTCACAAATAAGCTGAGTTATATACATGCAGCCTCAACTATATCTCTTAATAAACCAACATGGTTTATGAGTCAAACCAAAATTACGTCGAAACTTCGGTTGCTAAGCAGTGATTTCCAAAACGTATGCTTGGATAAAACTGAAAGCAACGTCTTAAAGATAGAAAATAATAAAGTTTGCTTTCGCATATTAAACGCGCAATGTTCTATTTAAGCATAATACTAGCAGCTAAATAACTTTAAAATCTTAGGTCTGACTGGAATGAATAGGCAGGTTTCATCTCGAGATATTCCTATTCTTACATTCAACTTCAGAAAAGACATTTACTAAGGTTACGTCTCGAACGAAAATGAAAAGCGAAGACAGCCTCAGCATCTGCAATTAAATTTAAAATTCTAGTCACAGATGTTCGTTGATCTTATAAGAAATTTTTATTATATTCAGGAAAACAGTTATCTTTGATTTATTTCTCTAAAGAGTGACGCACCATCATCACCCGAATAAGCTCGGATCTTTAAAATGATCTGCGACGATTCAAATTTGAATCCAATACTTACGTGCACAATTACTTTGGCAACGGTAATAAACGGTAATTTATGTTCTCATCGGTAACTTAATTTCTTTTTCATTTAAGAATATTTATTTTGTAACTCAGTAGAAAGAAAAGGACAGTCCGAGCACAGAATGATCTCAGTTGACCCCGGCTGAGATGGATGATCGTGGAATCCCTCCCCAACTTCATCGAAGACAAAGAACTAATTATCTTTATCTTTCTTTTTTGGACTTCCCGAAGTTAGTCCCCTTCAATATCTTTTTACTTTATCAACTAATTAATTTGCATTCATTGAAACTTATTTGTTATTGTACATTCTTTTCTCCAGATTTTATTTATTTATTTTTTTCCTTTCTTTCACTCAGAATAATTTACATATTTTTCTTTAAACTTAAATCCATTCACTATTTAAATTTTAATCACATATTATACAATTTATTTAAGAATTCTTTTAATTGTTTTCTTTTATGAATATTATTGATATATATTGATATTTTGTTAATCAGATGGTTTCTAATGGATTCGAAAGTAAAAGGCTTCATAGAGGGATCAGCATGAGGACCTACATATCTAACATTTGTTTCAAACATAACCATAAAGAGTATATTTCACCGCATATTAAAATGTTCATTTTTGTCTTCGTCTGAGTTTATTTTACCATGTTTAATTAAAGATTAACATATTATATTCACTGTGGGATAATTCTAATCGTAAATTACAATGAATTTACCAGAAAAGTTTTATCTTAAATTTCTGTCTGTGTCATTGATTCATTTATCTTACTTATATAGTATTTAACTGACTGTACTCATTGCTTAGTATAGATAATTCTAATCATAGATTCCGTTGCATTTATCAAAAAAAAAATTATCTTAAGTTTTGTCATAAGGGATTTTCTTAGAACTTCTGATATATTCGACTTCGTTTTTCACCATACCTAATTGTCATTTTCTGATAATGAAACGATTCGTGACTTCGAGGCCAAATCTTTGCAACAAAAAACGGAGTCGGTTTCTCTGCTTTCGTATGGGAGTCTCTATCTAAAGGAATCTATAGACTCCCTTTACCATCTGAGAAGTTGCAAGTCAATGTCATCTGTGACTCAGAGCTCCTTGCCAGTCATTGGACCTAAAACGCTCCCCATGTCACGTTTCAGTGCTATATTACGGAACAAGACTTTACGCGACAATTCCTTTCGTCAGTTTGCCTACTTAATGAAACTGAATGGGACCAACTTCAATGCAATAGAAAAGGAATAAATGAAAGTTGTAAATCAATAATGTTTGGGAACTTTTTAAAAATGCAAATTCTTTTAGAAGTGTCTTCATGGTCTCCACTTTAATTTGAAAATGGAACCAAGTAATCTTGTATGGTGCTATCCACATCTCTAACTGAAATTCTATCTGCACATTTGAAGGACCGTATGGAAAATGTATTGGTTTGTGATGGTAATCTGGTAAATCAACTAAATCAGTGGGACATGATTGCATAACTATGAACTATGAAACGACGGAGTTTTTACGGAGACTTGGCCCTTCTATCGATGGACATTGAACTTGTTGCAGTTGAAAAAATCTCCAAATGTTAAATTATATTAATGAATCATTTTTAGATAGTTGAATTTGAATTTACTTGTAAAATAGCGAACTGTATTGTCCCACATCTTATCGCTGATTTTTATTGATTTATCTGTTTTCATTTTGTATTTTATTTCAAATGATTTACATGTTTTTAAAATGTTTCAATACGTAGAAGTATTGCGTTTTTGATAAATTTATATTGCTAATTTATGCTTTTATTTTATTTCATTAATTGAGTTTATAGAGTCAACATATCGTAGTTTTTTAGTTTTTAACTTAATGCTGAAAGAAATAGCTGATGAAAATCCAGAACGTCCTGGTAGTTTTGGAGAAAGAAGTAGAGACTTTGTTTAAAGCAACTAATGGGCTCGCCATATGCAAGATATAAAAAATTGGGTTTCAAAAAAGGAATCATGATTTAAGTAAAGCTGTTAGAAAGAAGTTTAAGAAAAATAAAATTTTAGTTAATCAAGTGAATCAATAACTATTTTTTTAATTGAACTTACTTTGCACGATTCCGATGCGCAGACTTGACAAAATTCCAAAATATCCGAGGCTCGATTCGAACCTGCGACCATCTACTCCGTAGTCCAGAGCGCTGACCACTAGACCGGATGGGAATTCGGTTAGCTGAGGAAATATAATCTATTTAAATTTGACAACACGTGACAGTCAATGATGTCACTTTAGCGTATATGTGTTACAACAGGTTGTGTGTATGTCTGAACATGGTAGTACTTGCATGGGGAGACAGTAATACGGTGCATGACGTTTGCTTTCCGTGTTCTCATTGGTCGACAAGGGAGCACAACAGGTTATACTTAGTGTGAACAGGTTATATTTAGTTACTCTCGCAAGGGTCGAAATTGGAATTTTCTGATTGGCTCTTTTAGTAAATAAAAGTGAACTGAGTGTTTCGTTATCTCTCCTTTGGACTACTCGTCCTCTCCTACGGTATACCATTTCATTTTCGCTGAAAACCTTTAGCAATAGCGTGTGAACTTTTCAAAAATGGATTCATCTGAGGAATCTGCAAACGAGGTAAGTTCCAATATTTCCCCCTTCTTTTATTTCATGTACTTTATTTTTCCACAAATTAAATTTAAATAATAAAAGTTCCCTATTCACGTGTTTTTAAAAAATATAATTTATTCATTATCCACGTTTTCTTAATATGTAGATTTCACGACCTAATATGTTATTTATGCTTATTTCTAAGATACTTTTCCCTCATTTTTTAAAAAATTTCATGTACTTTTTCTTTCCATTTAAATTAAATTTAAATAATAAGTTTCTTCTCCATGTACTTTTAAAGATTTAATTCATCTATTATCCATGTTTTTTTAAATTAAAAAAAATCATTTCTCCGTATTTTTTAAAAAATACATATAGCTTTTCAAGACTTAATGTGTTATTTATGCTTATTTCCTTTTTTCCCATGTTAGGCAACTAACAAAGAAGTATTTGATGAATCTTTCTGGCCGTATGATGAAGAAATATGCAAAGAGTTAGAGTAATTCTCGGAAGTTGCAGATGAATTCAAATCAAACGGCGATTTCTCTGAACTAAATAATGAGAATGAGGTATCGAAAAGATAAATTTTATTATTTTTTATATGAAATATAACTTTATGCATAATTTATTTATACTGAATATAATTTTATATAAAAATAATACTGTACTAATGATTATTTTTTATATTAGGAAACGCAACTTAAACAAATGAAATTAGATTCTTTTCTGACTGAAAAGAATCAGTGCGGGAAAGGAGCTAAACGTGACAGTTTTCCAGAGGAAATAGACGAGGTAAAACTACTCCTATTATATTGATTTTTTAAAATTTATATTTACTATTTTTCGAAAAAAAAATTTTTTTTTCTATTTGCAGGTTTCCAGTAAAAGAAGAAAAATGTTGGATGACACATCAGCGATACCAGGGCCAAGTGGTGTTCAACAGGCAAAAAATAAGAATGGCTCCCTTGATGATTCGGTAAGAAGTTGTTATATTATTTACTCTTCCATCCATGATATTACTTTGATGCTTAAGTATAGAAAATGTTTTTGCATTTTATAAGTTTTAACTTTTTTTTTCTTAGGGTATAATTATTCATAAAAAGAAATCCAGATACTGTAGAAAATATCAAGGGGAGCAAATCATCTTTGAAGCGATGGTTAATCCTCATGGATTTGCTTCCGCAGTGTGGGGTGAATTATTAATAAAACTTGTAGATACATTACGTCGGTTAATCGAGGAAATCCTTCAACGTTCAACAGAAGGTCTCAGTTCTCGAGATCTGATAAGAATCTGTGTGTTTGCTCCTGGTCTGGACTATCCAATAAGTACTTGTCTAAATACCGTAGATGAAATGACGGTGGAAAAAGTTTTGTATGAAATTTGTAAAGTGCTTCAAAGCAAAACAACGCTCCGTATGGATGAGAAGCTGATTTTTGACATCGTAACTGTAAGACGACCCACAGGTGCCGGTAGAAAGTCAATTTTGAACATTGATGTAGATCGTCTGCGAAAGAACAGTGTTGTAACCATTCCTTCAGATAATGAAGATATTTGTTGTGCTCGAGCCATCGTCGTTGGCCTTGCTGCTGTTACTAAGCATCATCAATACAACTCCATCCGGAATGGACGCAAGCCGCTTCAAAAGACTCTAGCTCTCAAGCTGCATGAAGATTCTGGTGTCCCTATAGGACCTTGTGGTCTGAATGAAATTAAAAGGTTTGAAGAATTCTTGAATGTTCAAGTTCACGTGATTTCAGCAGAGCATTTTAACAATTTAAATCTCTCTCTTTTTCTCTTTTTTTATTGTTCAACAAATCCATTATTTTACTTTTTTTTAAATATTTTTTCGTTAAATCAATTTTTATTAAAGACAAATATGTCATCAAATCAATTTTTTTTTAAAAAACTTAGCTTTCATTTGTATTTTGTTTCAACTGTTTTAATGTTTTTAGTTAATGTTATATTGTGTATTTCGTTTCAATTGTTTCAGTATTTTATTTAGAGCCATATCTTTATATATATATATATAAATGAGTAAATTAAATGCAACTAAAAAAGGGATTTTTTTTCTTCCTCGATTTTAGGTAATTTATAAGGTGTGGAAAAAACTCTTAAACTCTTTTTGTGGCATCATAATAGTCATTATGACTTAATTAAAAACATGTCTGGTTTCTTAGGGAAAAAGTTTTATTGCTCACATTGCGACAAAGGTTTTGACCATTATTGGGAGCATCATTGCCAGAAACGATGCAATGAGTGTTACACTGAAAACTGTGTTGGTAACAGCCCCCGGTCTTGCAATAACTGTTACCGCATTTTTAAATCGGAGGATTGTTTTGATAGACATTTAGCCATTACTGGAAAAAAACAAATATCCATTTGTCAACAGGTATTTCAATGTAAAAGTTGTCATCAGCTAATTAAACGGAAAAGTCGTACGCCTGAACAACACATGTGCGGTGAATCAAAATGTGTTTCTTGTAAAAAATTTGTGTGTATGAGCAGCCATTTTTGTTTCCTGGAGCAAAAGACTCCAAAACCTTCGAGCGAAAAGTTAATTTTCTTCGATTTCGAAGCTATGCAAGAGATAGGAGAGCACATAGTAAATTTTGCAGTGTTACAGTATTATGGTAGAGAGGAAGTGGTATTCGAGGGGGTCGATGTAATTACAAAATTTTGCGATTTTCTTTTCTCAAAATCTCACGAAGGCTATACGGCTATGGCACATAATTTGAAAGGATATGATGGTCAATTTATTTTGGCTTATCTACTAAATCAGGGGGTAAAACCTCACGTAATAACTAATGGATCTATGCTTATGTCTATGGAAATAATTTCTCATAAAATAAGATTAATAGATTCTTAGAATTTTCTCACTATGCCGTTATCTAAATTTCAAAAAACTTTCGGACTAGAAGAGTTAAAAAAGGGTATTTTCCTCACCTTTTTAACACTAGAGAAAACCAAACCTATTTGGGAAGTCTTCCGGATGTTGATAATTACGCGCCGAATTTCATGAATCCTGAAGACCGTCAGAAGTTCTTGAAATGGTACGATCAAAGGAAAAAGCAACCCTTTGACTTCAGAAAAGAGTTATATGAATATTGCAAGTAAGATATATTTTAAATTAAATTCATGAATTTTGTTTTTATTTAAATAAAAGAGAGTACATTTATATTTTTTATTAAATTTGTTTTTTTTTTATTCTTATTAATAGTTGTATTCATAAGTAATTTATGTATAAGTGTCATTGAAAGAAAATTTATTTATATTTAGGTCAGATGTAGACATCTTAAGAAGATGCTGCTTACAGTTCCAGAGTGAATTTATGACGATAAACGGAGTAGATCCATTTTCATACACAACCATAGCATCCGCATGTATGGCCGTCTACAGAAGTAAGCACATACCCCAAGAGCAGATTCCCATGGTTCCGGTCAGAGGTTACGTAACAAGAGTTAATTTCACTAAAGAGTCGATAGAGTGGTTGATGTACTTGGAAAATACAATGGGGATTAAAATATGCCATGCTTTAAATGAAAGATGAGAAAGAAACATTGATGGTGCTTAGGTAGATGGGTTTTGTGAGGAAACCAATACTATTTTTCAATTTTATGGATGTTTTTTTCATGGCTGCGATAAATGTTTTAATAGAGACGATATCAATCATGTATCCAAAATTCCAATGTGGGCTCTTTTGAAGAAAACGAAAGAGAAGGTTTCTAAAGTTAGACGCTTGGGATTCAATTTGAAAGAAATATGGGAGCATGAATATCAAAGGATGAAAGAAAAGTATGCTGTTTTTAGAGATTTCTGTAATAAATTAGATATAGTAGAAAGACTAAATCCTAGGGATGCATTTTACGGAGGCAGGACGAATGCTACTAAATTATTTTTTGAAGGTGAAACTAAATACATAGATTTCACCAGCCTTTATCCCTTCGTGAACAAATATTCTCCCTATCCAATAGGACATCCGGAAATAATAACAAGCAATTTTGGTGATTTTTCTCAGTATTTTGGCATTGTTAAATGCTCCATTTTACCTCCTCGGGGGCTGTATCATCCTGTTCTACCCTATAGATCACATGGGAAATTGACATTCCCTTTATGCTCCAAGTGTGTAGAAACACAAAACAGTATTTGTGAACATGATGATGCAGATCGTGCTTTGAAAGGAACTTGGGTCACAATCGAAGTGAAAAAGGCCTTAGATGTTGGTTATAAACTATTGAAAATGTATGAAGTACACCACTTCAAGGAACAATCAACATCTCTATTCAAATCGTACATCAATACGTTTTTAAAAACGAAACAGGAAGCTTCAGGATGGCCAGAAAGATGCGAAACAGCTACAGAAAGAGCCCTTTACATAAAAAATTACGAAGACCATGAAGGTGTTGTCCTGGATCCAGACCAGATAGTAAAAAACCCAGGAAGACGACAAGTATCCAAACTTTGCCTTAATAGTTTCTGGGGGAGATGGGGTATGAAAGAAAATAAAATTCAAACCACTTTCGTCTCCTCTCTTCCAGAATTTAATGCAATCCTGACAAATACTACAAAAGAGGTACTTAATTTTCTTTTCTTCTTTTTATATAATGCAAACGTTTTTTTTAAATATATATATATATATATATATATATATATATATAATATATATATATATAATATAATATAATATTTGAAATTATATAAGTTTTCTTTCTTTCTTTAAAGATAACTGATATTTATTTCCCGAACGATTCAATTGCTGTTTTAAAATGGAAGATGAAAGAAGAATTTTCTCCACAATCGGATCAGACAAATATTTATTTGGCTGCGTTCACAACATCACACGCTCGGCTGAAACTCTATCATGAATTAGAAAAACTAGGAGAATCAGTACTCTATTATGATATGGATAGTATTATTTATGCTTCAAACGGCAAAAATGATCCCAAGATAGGTGATTATCTCGGTGACTTCACAGATGAATTGGAAGGAGATACCATTGTAAAATTTGTATCTGGTAAGGGGAAAAATATTTCTCTATTTTCCTAATGTAATATGAAAAAATGAATAATTTTTCAGTGTTCAGTTTATTTTATTTAAAAACAACTCTTAAAAACTGAGCTCATCTATTTATTTGCAGGTGGAGCAAAGAATTATGCATATGTCACGAAATATGGGAAATCTGTATGCAAAATCCGAGGTTTCTCCTTAAATTGCGAAAACAGCCTAAAACTGAATTTTGACAGTGTGCTGAAGCTTGTAAGGTCCTTTGACGACGAAAGGATCACTGTAAGAAATCCACGAAAGATTACAACAGATGTGAAAGCTGGTAAGATCATAAATAAAATAGAAGAGAAAAAATATAGAAAAGTGTACGATAAACGTGTAATTCTCGATGACCTGAATACTCTTCCATATGGTTACTAGCAGAGATGAAAAAATGTAATTTTTTTCTTTGTAATAAATAAAAAAGAATTGTTTTTTATATACTTTTTAATGTTGTTGTTATTGAGTTATATATATATATATTTTTCAAGTAATGACTTCTTCTGCACTTGATCAGATTTTTTTTTTTTCAAAAAAAATAATAATAAAAATTTGTAGAATATTCAAGACTTTTATAAAACTCTTTACCAGAATTTTCTATCTTACACAGTTGAACATAGTGAAACACAAACTCTCGTATAATTTCATATTTTTTTTATTGAACATAATAAAGAAAAAATAATGCATCAATATGTTATCCATGTATTTCTTTTGGCATACATGCGTTTTGTTTATTTGGGCATTTTTACAGTGTTACCTTTAAATATTTTTACAGCATTATCTTTAAATACTTTTCGATTAACAATATAAGCTGAAGGGATGTCCATTTCCTTTAAAGCTATATGAAATTCTTCGAATCCTGGTGGTGATTTCTTTCTATTCCGGAGTAAATCTGTTACTAGACTTACGATGTTGGTTCGAGGTATGCGTTGACCCTTGTAAACAATTTCTCCTTCAGGAGTCCAAGATAATGTTGAATGATTAGCTTTTAAGAAATCTAAAATATTCTTGGCAGTATTCAAATACTTAACAGGGGCAGACTGTAAAATTCGAGTTGTAATGGCATCCTCTTTTATTTCTGGAATAGTTTCGGGTTCTTGATTTTCAAGAAGTTCTTTCTTTTCCTGTTGAGGTTGTTGTATTTTCACAAATTTTTGAAGAATTTGTAAATATTGATTTACTTTCTCACTTTCTGGCAGATCCTTCCTTTGAAGAATATTTAGCATTTTAGTATCTAAATCAGATAAATGATCCACAAATTCTGCCCGATATTCAGGTATTTAAACCATTTTCTTAGTGTACTCCATTGATGAGAGAACTGATCACAGATATGGCAGCTGGTAACAAAAGAGATAAAAATCCTTCACCATGTTGAATGAGAAGTTGCCTCTTCTTATATAAGGGTATCTTCCTGTCCGAAAGTTTTCTTAACTTTATCTTATAAGGAGGTACAATTCCTCGAGGTGAGAGGTACAATTCCTCGAAGTACATTAAGTGCACATTCGCACAGAGCTTTGATAACATTGTTCGGACACGTTTTGAAAACTGAACTCTTTGATTTAATTTTACAAATAGCTTTCAAATACTCTAACTGTTGTAGTGTACACATGGTGATGATTAATTTGATAAAAAAATGCTCATCAAGGGGCTTTATATACTTTCCAGATATTTAGCAAATGCTTTGGCTTTGTAGACGGAACAATGATGGAAACTTTTTCCGTGCTTGTAGGGGCACAGCAAATCCAATTTCGGTAAATCTTTTATTTTGGGACATTCAAAATCATCAAGATTTAATATTTCGCGCCCGGTCAAAAATTCTAAGAATTTCTTTTTTTCAAGTCCTTTTACGTAAATATAGGAAAACGTTTCGAATATGACTGTCAACACACAGCGAAAGGTATCATAAGGTAATTCACCATCGTTCCATTCGATCTGATGAAGAAATTTAGTAATCCAAGAGTAAGTACTTTGTTTCTTACAATCCAACCTATCGAAAGAATGAGGTGATTTAAAAAGCCATCGTCCACAGAAAGTATCATCATTAACAGCATACACTGCCATCTCTTTGACGATAAAACGTCCCGGTGAGAGTTGAAATCCTTCAAAATCTAAGACTGCTGATGTCATGGTGTTTCCGCAACGAAATGACTAACGAGGCTGATATACATAATATTTATCTCCCGGAAAAAGTCCAGTGCGCAGGCGCAATGAGTCATCTGTTTGAGGTATCAGATCAACAAGCAGATAGCTAAATGCTTTTGAAGTAGCATCTTCGTATAATTCTCGAAAAAATTTCACATTGTTTGGATAAATCTGGCGACCTAAATGCATGATTTGGGAACGATCACGGGGATTTTTAAATAAAAACATGTAATGCGCATTCAGTGAAATATCTCGAATTTCTTTACCTTTGTGAAATATATTTTGAACTATAAAAATGATAGTTAAATTACGATGATGGCTTCCCTTAGTGAAAGGTTTGCTTAATTTATTGTCACTGGAAAGTTCTGCCATTAGATCATCGATCACAATTAAAGCATTCGAAATACTATTGATATTAGAAGGCAATACTTCGTGAAATTCCACATTTTTCATTTCTCTGTCAAGGTTTTGATAAGCCCCATAACACCAAATTATTTTAGGGGGAAAAGGATGTATCATCTTAAAATCAATTAATTTATTTACTAGGTGTGTCTTTCCACATCCTGTTGCGCCACCGACAAGAACGGTGCACGGGTGCCGCAGACGTAATGAATCCATGATTACTAACTGAAAACTTCATGAGTGATTGTATTTGAAAAATGCTAAAAAAAATGAATGAAATTAATGGTTGTGCTAAAAAAAATGAATGAAATAAGAAACAAAAATCTTTAATAAATGTATTTATTTACTGTTTAAAAATCATTCTTACACCATATCGTTTTTTCCCAAATTGGTATATTCGAAAATCATTTTTCTGGCATTCAGATAAATTGCTTACAATGGAATACAAAGATTTTCCTTGACATAGTTTTAAAATAAAATAAATGCAATAGGCTCCACAAACATTAGACATAAAACTTTGCATCGGTGTCGAATTCCAGAACACAGAGGAATAATGGGAAACGAAATCGTGAAACAGTCGACCATAAAATTCAGGTGGATTTCCATACCAATCAAAAAATTCAAGATTGTCAGATTCCAGGTAAAAGGCTAACCAGTGGGATCCTGGCTCAGATGACGTGTCGGTATTCACAACAATAGCAGACTTTTCTTTCAAGATCGGAATAGTGTCGGATGCAAATACACCACGAAAAAATGGTGAAGTATAAGGGTCTTTTGATAATATATAATGTATCTCATTTCCATTCATTTTCAATTTCCAAAGTCATATAAAATATTCCTCGTTTTGCTTATTTCTATTACGTTGTCGAACTCGGCATAAATTAATACACAGATGGTTTGCAAAAGCGCCTTTGAAAATTTAATTTCCAATCTCAAATTACTATGCTTAATGAGATTTAAATGATCACCATCACAAAGGTCTGGTGATAAATTAAAAGCAAACAATGTATTTCCCTTTATATAATCCTCTCTAGATAGAAATAATCCTTGGTCTTGACCAAATTTATCAGTTCCAGAAAACAAGCTATTATAAGCTCTGATATAATCATTTTTATCAAAATTCAACTCGAAAGGGTTATTTGGGACTGGCTGGCCATCTACATAAATTCCTATAAAATTCATGTCAAAATGCTTGAATTCGAAAGGTGATTTTTAAAATGTTCCATGAAAAGCATCATTTTCCACACAACCGATAATGATTATTTTAGGCATCTGTCCTACGAAAATATTGTCTTGCACCATCGACATACTTCCCTGAGGAATAGAATATACTTTGCAAAGCACTCTATTAATAGGATATTTTGCTGTTTCTTTCTCTAAAGCCTTTACGTGACCTAATATAACACCAGGACTGACACGAACTTTTCGAACTAACAAATTGATTTTTTCCAAGACAACTTTGTATCCTTCATCTAGTTGCAAGCAGAACTCGGGCTTACTTCGAATCAATTTAATTTTCACATCCACCAAGTTCAATAATAGTCTTTCTTGATGAAACAGATCACTGTGTAATCCTCCGATCATATCCACTGTAGCACTCGATTCAAAAAATTTTGATCGCTTTTTCAGTCTATCGTGATTATCGCTGTAAAACATTTCAGATGTAAGCTGAAAAGTCTTACTGTCGTAGCCATGATTCAATAACGTCTCAATATAAGATCGATAAGGATATGTATTGCTAGAGTTAGACACAAGGCGATCATTTAAGGAAACGTCTACTTGACTGAAGATTGAATGAAGAAATAAATTAACCGGGCCAATATTAGTTTTTGTTGACGTAGATTCTCTTGATGTGGATGAATCAGAATCAGTCTTAGTTTCTTTTAGAATAGGTGAACCATCTGCTTTCAAAATTTTTGCTTTTACATAAAGCTGGGTTTGACTCAAATCGAGATACTCTTCTCCACTTCCAGAAATGTGAAATTCTACAGGTCCTCCATCGAATACATTGGATAAGGGATGGAATTCTACCCATTGACCATTTTCTACGGCTGTTTGAGTAGGAGATAAATCTAAAAGTCTACTCTATTCCTTTTAAAATTTCGTCTTGCTGTCCTATGAAGAGTGTAAGACTCTTTAGTCTTTAACCATTTTTTTAATGTGTTTAGTCTTTACACTGTTTCCTAGAGCCCTTCGCAAAGCATTTAAGCCTGTAAAACTTGCTGGAAGCTCAGGATTTTTATAAAAATTTTCAAGTGAGTTTCCTGACATTTTTTTAGTTCATAAAAACTTAAATAAAATAAAAATAGGTCTTCTGTTACATACAGAAATAGCCAATGAGATAACATAAGATTTACAAAGCCTTTATATACTTTTGTATAAAAAAATATGTATATAAAAGATAAAGAATAAGATAAAAAATTTAGAGGAAATAAATAAATTTTATTATAAGACTTTAAAACTCAAAACATGATGAAGATACATCCACAGTTTCATTTAAATACAACTCTTCAATTTTTGAAAAGAATTTTACAATATCCATTTCAGTAAATAAGTCATACTGAAACCATTGCAAGTAAGTCTTTTTAATATTCAGTTTTACAAACTTAGCAGCTAACACACCCCATTCAACATTATACAGTGCTTTTTTCAAAATAAGCATCAAAATTCTGTTTCTTACTAAATTACACACAGTCATGTGCATCCATATTAACACTTTACCGACCGGCCGTCGATTAATCGACGTTTTGTTCTCAGCGCTTACCAACCGGCCGTCGATTAATCGACGTTTTGTTCTCAGCGCTTACCAACCGGCCGTCGATTAATCGACGTTTTGTTCTCAGCGCTTACCAACCGGTCGTCGATTATTCGACGTTTGCTCCCCAGCGCTTACCGACCGGTCGTCGATTAATCGACTTTTGACCGATCTGTGGTGACTACGTTTTCCACCAATTCAGCATGCCCTGAAAAAAATTCAGCTGTCGTTTTCTCGAGTGCAGCTGGGTGCAGCTGAGCGGGCGGTGAAATGGCATAGTATGTTCGAACCGCTACCGGTCGGTAAAGTGTTAAATATAAACCCTTGCTTAAAGTCAATACATTCGATTTTTGAAAGAACAGATATATTTTGTGAAATAGAGTGCAACAAACATTTACATAAAGAAGTTACCAGTTCATCATAACCTTGTGGAGTATCAGCATCCCAGTCATCTAATTTTTCATCATATGGATACTTCTGAATTTCAAAAATGACACGTTCTCTGAGTGTGTATTCTATGAGACTAGATTTAACACAATTGAAAATTCGATTCTGTGAATCCAATAAGTGTTCAATTTGAACTCCTCTGATGATTACTCTTTCTGGCACCAGATGAAATGAATTGTCGTTTCTCTGAAAAAGTCTCTGTAAACTAATACACATTTGAGAGTTGGCACTGTGATTGAAAATGCATACATCTTTCTTCACAACAGCCACGGCATCGGGATCCAAAAGTGCAGAGAAAGTGCGAAGTGTAAACAGAACAGAACTCCATTCTTCAGGCTTCAAAGACACTCCTTCTTTCGTAGGACGGAGGAAACCATTGTCATCTGTTACATAAACTCGAATGTGAACTCTGGTTTCCTTTAGAAATGAATTTACCACAACAGACAAGCCATCATCGAGATGAACCATATTTTTCGGTAACTTACTTAAAGAAATTTCTTGCTCCGTTCGGTCGTTATTACATCTTTTTTTAACCACTTGCTCACGTTGCTCATTCTTGCGTTTTGAACTTATATGCGCATTAACGAAGGACATCTTTTGGCAAATTCAAATAAGCTCAGCAACAGAGAAACACAAATTAATACAATGCAGCACGGACAAAGAACAACTCAACTCGGAATCGGTAGTGGGGGGGGGTATACTACTATCGGGTTCTAGGGGGAAATCTTGTTGTTTATAAATTAAAAGATTTAAATGGAAAAGAAATTGAAGGAACATATTAACAAGAGCTTCAAAAGGTGATCGATTCATCGTTTCGGGGTTTTATCCTGTTGAAAAATTTTGAGAACAAGAACAAAGAAAGAGCAATTAGAATACTTTATTAAATTTCGAGGCTATGCAGAGAAATTTAATTAATGGGTTCATGGTTTGAAATTATTATAAGAACAGGGCATTTAGATTAACTAAGTTAATTGCAAAGATATCGTTCTACTTAACACTTGTTTGTGATAGTTGTTCAATCAGTGCATGACAATTCCATTAAAGACGAAGTAGGAGTTGAAACTTTCATAGGTTTTATTTTCACACATATATGAACACGGACATTTCTAAGCTACCACACAAGCACATCACAACACAAAGACGAGAGAGAGTCCAAGAATTTTTAATGGCACACCTAATTCTTCGGATGTTTCACAACGGTCAACATTAGCTTGTTTCCAAGCTTCATTTAGAATTGGGGAGTTCGTAGCCCATCTTCGAAGATTCATGCTGGCCAGACTTTGAATGTAAATCATTTCTTTGCTCAATTTTATAGCTTCGGAAACGCTTGACGTGCCAGCTGCTAGGTCATCTATGTACAAATAGCTCAGCATTTTACACGCTTCTTCATATTCACTTTCGGATTTTTCTAAACGCAGTTTAATAACTGCGGCAAGTAAGAATGGGCTGCATTTCACTCCAAAGGTGACTCTTTTATATTGGAATGTTTCAATATTGTGAGGGCTGAAACCGAGATTAGGAATAATCCCCTTTTATCCATAAGAATTTTAGAAACTACCTATTTTCCTCGGTGATCCCTACCTCTAAAAAAGCGCGCTGAATATCTGCACTAAATGCAATTTTGTGTAACCTAAACCGTAACAAGATTTCAAGTAAATCAGGATTTAAGTTCGGTCCGCTGTCTAAATAATCGTTTAACGATAACGTGCCTTTTCCCTTTGATGATGCGTCAAAGACAATCCTAACCTTTGTACTATCCTTCCGTTCTCGAAACTACAGCATGACGGGGAAGAAAATAACCTGTGTTTATATTTTGGTCTAAATTCAAATCTACTCGTTCTATAACACCTTCTCTTAAGTGTTCCTTAACGATGCCATCGTATTTAACAAATAATTCCTTGTTTTTATCTAATGTTTTGTTTAAACCGAATAAATGACGTTTTGCAATTTCATAATTACTGCATAATGCCTTATTATCCTCCTTCCATAACACACGAGTTTCGTATCTTTTGTCTTTATACGTCATATTTTGTAGAAACGATTTTAAAGTTTCTTTATCTGAAAGAGACACTTCATTATCCGCATTTATCCCAATCGTTTTTAATAACCACAAATCTTTACCTTATCAAAGCTCGATTCCTCACCCTCGACGATCAAATGGTTAGCACATATCTCCTTACAATCAATTCCCCTTTCCCAGTAGTAAATATCCGAAAATACTATCAGATGCAATCAATCTTTTACTAATCCTTATATTCCTTTCGCCTAAAATCTCTGAAATATAATTCGAACCAATCAAAACATCAATCTTCTCAGAAGTACTAACATCTGCCAACTCCATTCCCTTTTCCAATGCTATGTTTCTAACAAAGTGCGATGGAGTATGAATTTTCGCCGAAGTAATCGAGTCAAAAACAACCGCTTGTATTTCAACACACCGAGTCGGGTGTTGTACAATCCTTAACGTAATCTCCACTATATCGTAAGCACGACGCTCAGCGGTTTCACTTCCGAAAGTGTGAATAGCTAGAACTTTCCTGCCCACTGTTTTCAATCAAAATTCCTCGACAACCCCTCTCAAGATGAAGGATTTATTGGCCCCGCAATCCAACATGTAACGCAAGTGCGTCCTGCTTCCCCTTCGTCCGTTCACCATAGCTGAAAATGTTTGTAATAAAACCAAACCAGGGATCCTATTTTTTTTTTTTTTTTTTTTTTTTGTTCGGTGCTGAAAGATATCATGGTAGAAGTGGTATTATTTTCTTTGGGGATAAAAGTCCCTACTTCGACTATAGGGGAAATATTCTTAGTTTCGGTATTGGATTGCGGTCTTTCGCAAATTAAGGAATTATGCGAAAAAGAACCACAGAGCTTACATTGATAGTTACTATTGCAGAATTTTCTTATGTGATTCTGAAAACGTACAAAGCATTTTCCCTTAGTCATTAAGAATTTTTTTCTTTTCATTAATATTAAGTGAGAAATCATGGCTCATGTGTTTTTTAGTACAAAAGATATTTTTTGATTACTCATTCTGTCATCGGAAGAAGGATAATGTAGCTACATTTAATGATTGCAACGATCTAATTTGGGTTTCTATTGCATCATACATTTTTCTTAAGCCTGTTACATTTGAGCAAGTTTTTACTGGATCAATCAATAAAAGTTTATGCATGTGAGAAGATATGATTATATCTGTTTGGCCAAATCTTTCCTTTAATAACTGTATCGACGCATCATAATTTTGCTCAGTTAATGAAAATCCCGATACAGCATTTAACGCAATTCCACGAAGATACGTTTTTAGATAAGTAAATTTCTCAATTTTTGTTAATGAATCATTTTTATGAATTGCGACTTCAAAGGAATTCCAAAATTCTATAAATTGACTGCAATCGCCCTGAAAGGTTTGTGTATTTTATTTCGGTAAATTAACACTTCGATTTCTTACGGGGATAACATTTTCCGCATTATTTGTAACTGGACTGTTTGTCCTTACTTGTGGAATATCCCTCAAATTTTCTATTTGCCTTTCTAGCTTAGTTCGATTGCTTTGTCTTTGTAATCTTCGCATAAGTCAATTTCTCCTTCCATTTCGCTTAAATCTATAATTAATTGAATACTCTCATCCAAGCTAATTAAATTCTTCAATTTTTCCGTGAGCAGAGCTTTTAAACTCACAGGCTCATTAAGTTTTGTTTCTTTCGTATATTCATTACAAATTTCTTTGCTTAAGGAATTTTTTTATTTCAGTTAAATGTTTCGTGAAGATAGTACGTAATTCTTTCCTTTTTTCCTTTAATCTATTAATATCCATTTTAAACTAAATAATTCAAAAAGGCTTAGAACAAATAATAAATGTGCCCACCTCTGGTTTCAGTTCCTCACTGCGCTTCCTCCAAATTGTCGTGCTTTCCAAAAAAATTCCAATTTCCAAATTTCAACATATCACGTCCAGGGTACACCACGATGTTCAATCAGTGCATGACAATTCCATTAATGACGAAGCAGGAGTTGAAACTTTCATAGGTTTTATTTTCACACATATATGGACACGGACATTTCTAAGCTACCACACAAACACATCACAACACAAAGACGAGAGAGAGAGGGTACATGTCACCGCGTCGGCGTCTCGAATACATCTGGTTAAGGGAAGAGAATTTTCCCTTTTCTCCACCGGAGGGAATCAAAACTCTAACAATAGTTCTAAGCTCTTTTTTCAGGAAAATAAAACTTCTCATTTTATTACACAACTCTCTATGTCAATAACTACAGATGGTGAATGAGAAGTTGGTTTAGTTGATTTAAAGTATCCACATACTTAGTTTAATATAAGAACAAATACTAATTTTTTCGGCTTTGGAAAAAAATTAATGATGGAAAATCAATTGCCAGGCGAATTTCATGTTGTGAGACTCTACCTGATATTCCCAATAAAATGTATTTAGATTCCTTCAAAAATAAAATTGCAATGATCTACCATCCCTTTATCAAAAGAGCTTGAATTAAGGCAAAAAGGAGAGCTGATTCTTCATATAGGTTTCTCGGAACTTCTAGGTTTCCAAACAGGACAGCTGTGTGGGAATATCGAGAGCCCATTTTTTGCAGATCTTAAGGCAGCGTTTCCCGTTATATATGTCTGTTGCTACTTGGTGGAACCTCAGAGCAATACTTCGACTTTTGGAAATTTGGTGGAACCTCAGTTCAAGCTCCACTTTTAAAAATTGATAAAATGAGGGATAAAGATGGAGAAATTGTTATTATGTTACTGTTTTGCAGCAACATTTTTAAACAATTGACATGAGTCTTTGGCATCACTCTGGTGAAGTAGTAGCTTTTGAAAGCAGAGGAGTAATTGCAATGCTATATTTTCGAATGAGATAGACAGCATAAAAAGAAGATTAAATTGAAGAAGATATCCATTTATATGTAAAAACTGTTAAACATAAGACGTTTGTACCATATCAGTGCTGCATAAGACAATATGATGACTATTACGCCGATCCAATAGAAGATTATCTATCTTATCGTCAGGGTCAATCGTTTCAAATAGGCTATAATATTGGAGGATGGTTAAGAAAGTTGTTCCTTACTGCCCTTCCTTTCACATCGAGAGGAGCAAAGTCGGTAGGAGTGAAAATTATGAAAGCAGGAGCTCAGGTAGTAGATTTATTGGAAGGTTGAACTTATGGAATCGACTGAACACAGAGGCAAAGAAACAGGGAAAAAATAGGCAAAGCAAACTATTTAGAGCGCTGACGGCCTGCTTGGGAAAGGGAAAAAGCATAAAAGAAAAAAAAATTCTCAAAACGAGTCATTTCTTCAAAAGCAACGATACTGAGAGGACACGATACTTTTTTTATTTATAATTAAAATGGCATTTATCTTGAAGAATTCTCCCGAATGCGCAAAATCGAACTTAATTTATTCATACTTCCACTAACATAAACGGTTAATGAAAAAGGACATTGGGCTCAATTTCGTTCAATAGTTATGCGTCGGATGGAGGATCTAATGAATTTCTAATCCCAGAAGTGATGAAGAATATATCGATTCATCTTAGACACTATTATAAATAAAAGTAAAAATGTTTAAAAGTGATGAAAAATACTAACTTTAAAAGACAAAGCTGAACTCGTTAATCTATTTCTTTGTTCCTTATTTTCTCAAATCGATGAGAATTTAGATGGAAGAAACACTTCTAGACATAATACTTACGCATATGTGCTAGTATAGAAATTCTTTTAAATCAGGGGTTCGATAGCAAAACTTCTTAACTTACCTCTGAATTATATCACATGGATACTGCTAATCGTTTCACTATTTTTGACAAAACCGCTGTAACTCTCAATGAAGGATTCAACGAAAGAGTTTCTCTGTTTAAAAACAGTGCAACCGCTGATATAATACTGTGCGATACCCCGATCTAACCAGAGGTCATGCGGGTTGCCGAACAGCAACCCTACCTAGCACGAAGGAACAAACTACACTTGGTGACATTGCAAACAATAAAGAATCCTCTTTGACAAAATGTCCTTAATAGAAGATTTAATGACTGGAAATTTTATGAATTCTTCGGCGTCAAGAGACATCCAATTTCTTGCCCATCTGAGTCTGTGTTCTCGCCATAGTGCACAGATGACTTGGATTTTGGACTCATGGAAAGGTACTTCTTGAGTTTCTAAGCTTTAAATCTTCCTTGGCTAGAGTATATGCTTTTTTATTTCCAGTATATCCTTGATGAGCTCTGATCCAGATCATTTCAACACCAAGTTCAGCAGCTTTTTCTTTTTATATCCAATATTATTTTTTATTTCTCCAACGGAATCTAGGGTCATAAAGCCTTTCTTGAATCAGTCTGAATCTTGTCTGAATATTCTACATTCTTTGCTACTCTAATTAACTTAACCATCTCCCTTTCTTTTTCAATAATTATATCGATAGGGGGACAACTAATAAGAATTTGAAGTTCATCAGTGGAAGCCCTGTTATAGGCCTTAGTTATAGAAAGTAACAGAATACGTTGAAGCTGTTGATTTATTTGCCTGACTTTTCCAGTAACAGATCCATATGTTATAATTTTTCAATTACATTTTTATATATTTCTTAATTGTAAAGGGAATAAGGCCCCAAGTAGCCTTAGTTAGTCTTCTTATTTTTTTATTTAGTTTTCCTATTTTAAGTAACATTTCGTTTAAGTGTGGTATAAACGACAAATTAGGGTCAAAATGGATTCATAAGCACATTAACTTTTTAGTGCATGGTTTTCTCTTCCCATTTAATCTAATTCATGGAAAATGACTGATTTCTTTTCTGTATTTAAATTGATATATTTGCATTTATTTGTGCTAAAATTTAATTTATATTTTTCTGTTCAATCTTCCATTATTTTCATTATAACTTTGCTTATTTGGGCAAAATGAAAGAATGCTTTATTTTTCATAAGGATTACCATATTATCTGTAAACGGTGGTACTCTAAATTCAGAATTGTCTGAAATTCATTCAATAACTCGTTAATAACACAACCATACAATTGAACCAGAACTTGAACCTTGAGGAGCTCCCTGATTATGATACCAAGCTTCGTTGTTATAAAGAACTGTACGATTACTGATGAAACTATACAAAAGTCCATATAAGGATTCGTTCTCTCCATATTTTCTAAGTATTCTCTTGATGCCCGGCCAACCAATTGCATTAAACGCATTTTCAATGTCTTATTAAAACATACACGTGATCAATTTGTTATCTTTTGCACAATTAATAAATTCCAAAGTTTTTCCAAGGCCTGTATTGTCCCCATTCTTTTTCTGAAGTCAAAGTGGTTTTAATTTTAAATATTTTGAGACTCTAGGAAATTACATTAGTCTGTTCGTTAGAAGTTTGTCTAAAACTTTGCCCCAAACCGGCAAGAGACAAATGGGTCTATAAGATTTATAATTCGTTAAATCTTTTCCCTCCTTTGAAATTAGAATTAATTTAGAAGGTAGCAATTAGAATTAACCTAGAGTTCAGCGGTTAATTTAGCGGTTAGGATTAATTTAGCGGTATAACGGTTAGCAACTGTTGATATGATTTGACTACATGTTTATATATTCAATCAAGAATGACTCTTACTTAATCTAGTTAATTTGAAAATGGAATTAATTCGAATCAAACCTGAATTCTATCTTCTAGGAATTGAGGAAATGTGAGACATGAATTTATATTTGATCAGGCATCACTCTTTGTCAGAAAAGTCCATTTGAATTCAAGAGTTCTAATAGGACATGCAAGAGATTAAGAAAAATCTAGAGCGAAATATGCTTTGATAGAGTTACCTGTAAAACCGACATCATATTGAAATCATTGATTCCTAATATTAAATAATGGCAGGTTCTCCACAAAATCGGGTATTTCGTTCTGTAGCATCTGTAAATATCGTGCACCGTTAACGTGCCAATGTTGGGGCTATCTGTTATTGTAAATTGCACACCAAACGTCAATAGCAAGCCGCATTTGATGTCGAAAGTCGGTAAAACATCTACGATTCTCCAACGCCCAGGAATGGCTGCTTTGCCTATTTTGTATGCCATTCCATAAAAAAACATGCCTCATCTATCTATACCATATCTGACAAGAATGTTCGCTGAACCTGTATCTGATTCATGGATAATTTGCACCATACATAGCTTCGCTCGGCATATCAGCCCAGTAAAACCTGTTGAGACGTTGGTCGGTGAGGAGGAGAGCCTACTTCACATAGGATTTTCCAAATCTGAATTTTTGAGAAGCCACAGTGTTCACTGGTCTCTCTTCTGCTGCATTTCGGATATGCGAGGGCGTATGTTAATGCCTCATCCGTTAAACCTCCCGTCCTACCTTAGATGATCTACCAGAATGAGCTCGATTAATCACGCATCCTTTCTCTCTTAAATATTTTACAACAGTTAGGATGGTTTGATGAGAAGAATGTGACCTGCATGGAAATGTTGCCGATACAACCTTGCTGCTGATCGTGCTTTGCATCCACATTCACTGTACAGTAAAATCATCTCACAATAAACAGCTTTGGAAAATCGTTCCATGACCATGAATATCAACGTACTACAACTCCAAGAAGATGTCTCTTTTATAGCTGTCTCAGGGGAACAGGCGTGACTTTTCTTACGCATTTGCATATTGCAAAAATTTTGAACACCAAGGTCAAGTTACGTTGAGTTGATGCAACATTAATTTACATTATCTACAGATTATCTGCTCTGTTTATAAATACAATCAGATGCACCCCTCGGAGTTTTAACCGCAGTTCTTTTGATTGGGATCACAAACGATATCACTGTGCCAAAACAATACCACTTTGCCTGAAAGAAAATCATTTCTCTTTCCATTCAAGTTTCGTGACGTCACACTGTAAGAAATCACGAATAAACAAATGCGCATTTTAACCGTTCTATTCTTCTTAATAATGCCCGCAAGTTGTCTTTTCGATGATGCTTTACATCCTTGGAAATCACTTTTTTTCCCTATTTTGTTTTGGTAGGTGATTTCATTCAGTAGGGCATGGCTATTTTAATAAAAATATACCCTTTAATTAATATAGCAACAGCCATTCCGAAGTGAAGAGGGTGGGCAGGAATTTAAGTGGAATTTTTAAAAGGTTATACCCTGATGCTACTCGACTTATTTCCGACTTGTGCAACGGAGAGCACTTTAACATGATAAGTCACAGTAACCTAAGAACAGAAATCTAGCAAAGCTCGCGGACAAACTGTTTCAAAGATTATTTTTTTTTTTTGCTGAGTTTGAAACTATGATTAAGATTAATAAAATAAGAAACATTCTTTACGACTTTGGAAACTGGTGTTTGCCTCACAAATTCATCGAATTCTATCTAAGGACAAAATGCATCAAGATCCAGTTATAAAAATGGCTTTATTGGGCGTTAATACTGATACATATGATCAGGAAGGATATCATTAGTTGTTTATGCATATTCAAGATGAAAACACTTCAGAATGTTTTGACTCATTTGGATTACAGCCGACAATTTATGGAAGCTACATTTTAAGATATAGTGAACACGTTTTGGCAGTAAGATGAAACAAGACACCTCTTCGAAGTTTAACATCAGATGTATGCGGCCACCTCTACTGCACTTATTTTCTTTTAAAAATAAGTGAAGGTTTCACTACGGATTATATTTTATATGAATTGATTGACAACAAGCAAAATGATTTTCATCTGAATCCATATTTTAAGAAAAGGTGTAATGCAAACTTGGTTGAAAAAGATGAATAAAGAATATTTTGTTCTAAATTTTGCTGTCTCTTATGAACTTTTTTGAATTTTATACATATACACAGCTATAGATTTTATTCATCAATCAAAACTAAAACTTGAATTTTTAATAAATGTTATCAATATGAAATGAAAAATAAAAATATATACAAAAATATGATCAATGATATATTTTATTCAAAAATAAATATATATTCAATATTCAAACCATCAAAAAATCTTTGAATACAATCCATTTCTTTTTAAATACTTATTTTTAACAAAAGTCAATGGGATTTTTTTTTTTTTTGATATCTTAAAACAATTTATGACATGACCATAAGGATTTTCTCTTCTGCCTCCAATTAAATGCATAATTAAATCAACAATATTTGTATTTCGTATAATTTTACTATCAATAATAAGTTCTTTTTGGGACGATCAAATATTTATTTTTCATTCTCTCAAAAGAAATTGATAAGTTTTGGAGTCAGGTAGTTAAATTTTTTAAATGCTGCTCTTTCTATTTCCACTTCAATTGCTTCTGATTCCTTCTACATTTGATGCCCTAATATGAAGCTTCATTCGAAATATCTTTTTCCTTATTTTCTGCTATCGTTTCTTTTTCAGAAATGTCTTGTTCTTTTTTCTCATTGTTTCGACTCGCTTCTTGCAAAAGACGAAAGTTAACAAATTTTTGCAGGATTTAATAACACAAAATAATTTTTTCTTATTATTCTGTAAAATTGATTTCATTTGACGATCTAAGTCCGATAAATATTCCAATTTTGAAACTTTTCTTCAAAAACAAATATTTAGTGTGCTCCATGAATGAAAGAAGATGTTATCGGAAGCGCAGTAGGGATCCGAAAATTTCAAAATTCTTCTCCCTTTCGAATCAATGGCTTTCTCTTCTAATACAAAGGAAAAGAAACAAGGATTATCAATGGAACAAGTTAGTCGTTCGTTAGAGGGACATTTCCTTTATATAAAACATTTTATTTTTTTTTCCTTTTTTAATCATTTATAAATTGTAGAAGCATGGAATTATGTACAAAAAGAGCGTATTTAGAAAAAGTAAGTTTACTTTTAATCAAGTAATTAAGCAAATATAAGATTGAAAGCGCATTCGGAATACTCTGAAACTTGTTCCGATTATTTCCCCCTCCCCCTCAAAAAAATGTGAAATTAAATTACTTTATTTAACTAATTATGGTAAATTAATGCTTTTTCAAATGATGTCGTGTGCCCACGGCAGAAGTCTGACCTTTAGCTCATATAAAGATGACACTCACACATTCGCTGGCTCAGCCCCTTTTTACAGGGGCGCACTTTCACACACCTCACAGATAGAACACAGAGTGAAGAACAGCCCTGCCCGAACCAGAACTCGAATGCAGGACTCCCAGATCACGGAGAAGACGCGCTACCTCTAGGCCCCTTTTTCAGACACCTAAAAGATAATAAAATATTAGAAATATAATTAATATTTAAAACAATATTAGAAATATCATTAATATTTAAAACAATATTAGAAATATCATTAATATTTAAAACAATATTAGAAATATCATTAATATTTAGAAATATGTATTAGTTATAATCAATAAAAAATTGCTTTTCAATTTTTCAAGCAATTTGTTGAAATTAGTGCTAAATAAAAAGAAACTAATATTCAAAACTAATGCAGTTCTTCGAACAAAAACTGTTTCATGCGCTCATAAACTAATTATAAATAAAATAAGAAATTAAGATAACTTTTTTCCTTGATTTTTTTTCTACAAAATACTTAATTATTCTAGATATTTCACTGCTACTTTATGGTTCTTGTACCACATACAGTAGAATCATGCTACTTAAATTGCTTTTTGACGTTGAACTTCTGCAATACTTTTTTATTCATTTCAAGATAGAAAATTATATCTTTGCTGAAGAGTCCGTTATAGAAAGAGTCAACAAACTACTCAAAATTATTTAATTTCTAGGAAACGCTGATGACTTCGAGATTGTATGCATCTAAATTAGGTTACTAACTTTTTCTCTGGAGCCTTTTGCCAGCCAAAAGAAATGCTCTAATTCTTCGTCAAATACTGTAGCATCTACTTCACTTTGATAAATAAATTTCAGTTTATTAAGAAAAGTGTTCTTATCTTCTCTAGATACATTAAAATCAAAAAGAAATGTTGAATATTTCTAAATAATGCTCATAATTTTTGTTTCTTCAAAAAAGTTCTGCAATTAAATTGTCACAAGTTACTTTAAAAGTATTATGAATGAATTTTTCATGAGAGGAAGATACATTTTTAGTAGAGAATCTTTTTTTCTTTCAAGTCTTTGATGAATATCATCATTGAAAGTTAACGCAGTTACTAAATTCGGTTGTTCTTTTACATTTAAAATTTCCTTTAGAAACTGCCTAATAAAGTTTTTTAACGACTTTAATAGGGATTTATTCCCTTCAAAAATGATATTCCAAATTACTGTCCATTTCATTCTCAAACATTTTCTTAAGTAAACCTACAGTTTCAACTTACAATAGGGCTTTCTCATTCTCATGATTTATTTCTGATAAAGTTTCTATTATTTTATTAAAACCAAATTTTATTCCCTGAATCCCCTCCAGTTGGCCATCTTTTATCAGATGGTTTCTTAATAATCAGTGAATTTTTGTAGTTTCCCAGAATGTCATTTAATATTTGGTAGTGATAAGTGGATGCAGAAAAAATAAGGCAAATTTTTGTACAAACATAAAATACTGAACTGTTATAATACAGCTTTCTGCGGCAAAGTTGCGAATCAAATTTAAAAAACGGGCAGCCCAAGGAATAAGATACATTAACTCATACTTTAACTCACTTTTTTCATACTTTAACTCCCGAGCATTTCCCTTCCATGTTTGATCCATTGTAGAGACTTTGCCTGAAATATTTAGTGCCTAAAAGTTAAATGAATTCTGCATCATAGCCATGCCTACATATAGAAATGTACACATTGCTTTTTAAAACGCTGATTTGATATTTTGAAAACTTACATAAAGAAAAGTCTTTCCGCAATGTGCAATTAAACTTCTTTAAAACATACGTTTTCTGAATTTTCGTTAATCACCTGGATAAAACATCAACTATGAACAGCAACCAAACACCATATTTTGATATTCAAGTATATATTTAACATGAAAAATCCTTTCAATTGAAGTGAAGTCAATTGAAATCCTTAGAATTGAATGAAAAGACATCATCAATTTGATGTCAAAACCTCATAAGTCCAAATTCTTATATAATGTAATATATTAATTTCATAAGTCCAATATTCTTATATAATGCTATGTGCCTGGATTCTGATGGGGGGCCGAGAGGATCGAGAAATACCAATTTATAATTCCTGTAAGTCATTTCAACAAATGGGTGCTCCTAGTGTACATTTGAAACAGTTTTCCTAAAAAATTTCCGACATACCTGGTTGTTAAGCAAAACTGACGATATGCAACATTTCTGCTTAGGAATTGAAAATTTCTGGTGTTAGTCAATGCTTAAGAGGGGAAAAACTTGTCTTTATTTTTTCCAGAATCGGTTGTTTTTTTTGTTTTGTTTTTTCGTCCAATAAAGTTATTGTTTTTAAGAAGTTTCAAATTGTAGCACTCGAAATATAAATTTCTTCAATTTTCAACATGTAAATCTGTTTTGAATGGAATAGTGAATTCAACAGTCGCTTTTTTCATGAAGAGATAAAATGATACTAAAACAAAGCAAAATTTTTAATCTGAACATAAGGGTAACTAGTATTATAATTGTTAACTATTGTCCCCTAGTAGATGTTATAGAGAAATAAAAATAAAAGTTAATTTTAAAACAGTAATATAGAGCGTGAAATATCATCTTAATGTACAGAAAATATTACTAAGGGTGTAGAAATTACATGATTCCAATAAATAAAACAAAAAATATTACTTTAAAATAATCAGATTCTGGCAATTGGGAAAATTATGTTTACCAGCTGATTATCAGAATTTTCCTCCTACTCAGTAATGCACAGTTTAATTTTCTGAAAACTTTACATTCGTAATTAAAGAATACTATTCATGACAATATAGCAATATTACAAAATTATATTAAAAAAATACTCAGCATAATGGCATGGTTTCTCTGGATATAAAATCAACTCTTACTAGTCAACCTAAACTGGCCAATTCTTTTTATAACTTTTAGAAAAATTTTACATTTTATAATCTATTTGATAGAAAGGTATTTTTAATGACGGCAATATTAATGTGGATAGGAATTGCTTGAAAGTGCTTCGTCAGGGTTCAGTGGTTGCTCAAAACATTAGAATAAATATCAACGACTTATTATAAATTAATGATGAAGGTTTCTTTGTTTAAACTTTTGCGGATGACTAGAAACTTTGCTACGACCGGTAGAACTAGAAAGGAACTTCAGCGTAATACTAATAAATTGCCGGAAGAGATAGTAAATATTGCAGATTTGAAATTCATATCCTCCGTCGACAAGTGATAAGTAATAGTCATCAAATCCGTACAAAGCTAGCTTGACAACATGCTAGCTTGTTGTCAACAAATATTCCTGTTTTAAAATTGATAATAAGGGTATGAAAATAAATAATAGGCTAAAATATTTAAGCATTAATATAGGTAACAGGCTGACATGATCAATTAATTTAAACCTTGCATTCAAAATTTTTTTTTAACTCACAATGATTTTATTAGAATTAGACAAGCCAATTTAATTATTGATATAAAAACTTCAAAATTGTGGTACCTAGTCGTAACTAAGATAATTCTGTTTTATAACACAAGCGTCCGGGAACAAACTCTTAGGATGGAGACTGCAATATACACAGAGAGACTTCCTAATAAAATTTTGAAGGCCTACAGAATCACATCCATGTAGGTTCGAAACTTCTTGACTGGAATCCCACAATGCTCTTTTTGTAAGGAGTGGAGTCCATTCAATGCTTGGCCTTCAGCTCCTGGGCTCTTGGTAGAGTTCTGGCCATCGGACAACTTCTTTAGATTTACTAATATTCATTTAGTGATCAGAACACTGGTCTTTATTTCTCGACTTCAAAATGGCCAATATCAGTGTTCCTCGTATACATCTTAAAAATAGTAAACCTTACAATTTTCATCCGAAATTAAATAAAAACTATGCGGTTTTTCGAGCAGAGCTTTATTTTTCCGTTGCTGGACCTTAGAAATAAAATTAACGTTCACATTAACAATCAATTCTCCGGTGAGGCTTTGCAGAGTGCCAGGTTCAAATCTGCTGCTTTCATTAGAGTTAAGTAAGACTTATTTTTGGCTAGTTAGTTGAGTAGATTTGTATTTCTCGTAGAGAAAATAGATATACCTCCATTTTAATATTGGGTAAAAATTAACCTTTATAAAAGATTCACAAATGAATGGTATGAGATATAGAGTTATTATCACTCAGATTCTAGAAATAGAGTCAAACGCTTTGAACCCTGATTCAATAAATAATCTTACATTTGTAGTAATGTTTTAATTTTCTTCTTAACGGTATGCAAGCCATTTCCTTGTTAGCTTCACAGATTTAAAAACTAAAATCTCTTCTTTGTCCTTGAAGTCAAATCAGTGACGCCGATAATTTAAATGCGTGCTTGTCAAGTAACACCGTCTAAACAATCGGCGGCGCTACTTCGAGGCATTTCTTCTAAAAGTTTATTTAAACAAAACAAAAACTAGGAGTGCCTTTTAAGATAAGAAAAGACTGAGTTCTGTGGAGCTTTAGGCAGCTGAATTGAGACTGTAACGTTTCAACGTTTCATGTCGGCTGGAAAAGCGTTGGTTTATTTCAAATTTATTTACTGATTTTTATTTCATTTTACTCAAGTTTTGAACAATTTGTAATTTTTAAAAAAAAATCCTATTTTACCACAATTATTTTAATTGCTTTTAATAAATAAATTTCCTCTGACCCCCTCATTATATATATATATATATATATATATATATATATATATATATATATATATATATATATATATATATATATATATATATATATATATATATATGTGTGTGTGTGTGTGTGTGTGTGTGTGTGTGTAATGATATTTTAACTCTAATTTCAATTTAATTAATTTTCAAGATTTTATCTTAATTTAGCCCATAGTAACTTCATTCTAAAATATTCTCTTATTTCGTGATCCAATTCCACTGTCTCTACTTAATTAATTCAAGATAAGCTTTATAAAACTGCTGAATTGGCCAAACGCCGATTCTTTCACACGCTCGGCGTGAAGGGGTAAAAATGTCCAGTAAGCACATTCTTTCTTAAAAGATCTCTGTGTTTCCCTTATATGTGATTGACATGCGTCAGAAATCCCTATCTGAATCTTATTAATATATTTTCACTGTAAAGAAATGTTTTCCCTATCAAAATCATAGGTTGTATAAGACCAGGGATAAAATGTCCAAGAGCTTTTTCCTCATTCCTTTTCTGTGTCGTTCTTTGTGCTCATCGCTTGCACATATGCCTGCTTCTTCAAAATGAAATAAAACGGCGTCACGAAATAAAAAGTATCTTCACTGTCTTCAAACTGCATTCTGCTTCACATAAAATAATGTTACATATATATAGTATATAGTTCGTACGTTACGTTTTTTTTTTTTTTTACTGTCCCTTTATCTGAAACAGGAAAGATTAATATGTTCAACCAGGGATTTTTATGAAGAAATTATTTTCATGATTATTATTTCAGTCCCGTTTTCTGAAAATGTATGTATGTTTTTCTGAGAAAGTTTTATTTATGTTTTAGATTAGTTGCTTATTTTGATTATTAGAATTTTTAATAATGGTACATTGTGTCTTTGTTATTTACATGAAATCTTGTGAAAATAAGGTTTTTGTTATTTTTCCCTCCTCTTTGGATGAAATTTGCACTCTTTTTTTTGAATTTTAATAAAACATGCGAGGTTGTTAAAACGAGGTGGGCTGCATGCCCTTGAGACGAGCCTTTCGTATACTGGTCATAAGTCATTTATTCTCTGATTGGCAAGCTTCGGTCCTTACAACCATTGGGTAAACAGGATTGGAGTGAGTATTCAATTCAATTCCTAAACTTGCGCTATTTTATATAAATTAAGAAAACGTTAAAAAGTATCAATAATTAATTTCCATAAAAAAAAAACTAGTCGAGGTGAAACCCTTGTTATATTTGCCACGATAAACACAGAACTGCAAATCATAGTTGTTATATAGTCTTCACAGATAAATTAATGCTCATCTAACAAAGTAATAGCAGACGTTACTTGATTTCCAAAAAAAACGAGGCACTTTATAATCCATTATCTATGAAGTAGGTTATACAAAAACAAGCAACATTTACCAGTATTCAGGTTAGTCTTTCAATGGGCAAATAGATTTTCATGTCATTTAATCTAAACCATTCATGTTTCCCTTAATACGCTTATGCGTTCGTTGTCAGTTTTATTTGTTGGTAATTTCATGCTACAAGGTGACAACACTAGACCATACAAGTCTGGAAGTAAGGAAGGCTGTCTTCAGCAGCAAATAATGCAGTGATCAACTCTGTTGTCGGGCCTTATCCCATTACATATGGAAAGAAATCAAAGGCAAAAAATGCATGCATCAACGATAAAATTATTCATTTGTATACTTAATTATTATACAGAAATTGTTATGTAAGAAAAGTCACTAAGAAAGAGGATTTGAGGATTATTGCCTCGGAAATAATTCTAAAGGTTGCACGTAAATTAATATCATTGATTTAAACTTTGCTTTTGAGAAAAGCTATATTATAAAAATAAGCCAGCTTTTCTAAAATATAGCAATTCTCACATCAACGAAAAATCCAAAACTAATAGGTGTTTAATCAATTCAAACCAATTGAATAAAATTAATAGCTCTCTATACACACTTCTAAAAGAATAAATTTTGACTACAATTTAAACCTGTTTTGAGATACATTTAACATTTAAACGCTGAATTTTTATCATGACCTTGGCACAAAACTCACTCCCGACAAAAACAGAATTGTTGAAAAAAATAGGCATTAGTAGGGAAAGGAGTACATTAAATGAAACATCGCAATATAATAAATATCTTCGTTTCTTTTTTTGAACTGCTCTTGGGATTTAGATTTCGCATCGTAGCCATAATTTCCGGGATTGATCATTTGATAGCAGCCGTAATGAAGGAAATTGCACCCATTCAAAAGAGCAATTTCGAATTAATAGAATCGTTGTTCCACAGACTGTAACGCTCATTTCGAAAACGTTTAAATCCGCAATCTAAATAATGATAGCGTTATGCACATTGAGCATAAAATGCCTTCCTCCCTGACTACAAATGTTCATGATCCCTATAGAAGCTCATAACATTCTATTGTTAAGCAATGAAATAGTGTTTAAATGAGCTAATAGGAACAATAATAGCACTAAGTTCACAAGGGCTCGATGAATTGTCTATGAATAGCAATAGAAATTTCGTGTCTAGGTTTTCAATGGAGATAATCACTCACGACACAACTCAAACAAATGAACAATGTCCATATTTATGAATATAATTACCGATGGCAATAATATTCAAACATAAGCAGGGCAGCTCATGCTTTAATACTTAAAATACGTGTGCGATAACGAAGAGAAAGCATGCGTAGATTTTAGATATTACATGAAAAAGAAAGTCTCTTATGGTATTTCAATGCATCTACAGTAGACTGAAGCTACAAATCGGTTCATAATTATCAGCACGTGCAAGAATTTTGCTTTTAAAGTTGATGTAGATTTCTAAATGTGGGATTTCTAAAGTTGAGTAGAATTCAATATTTTTTCATTTGAGAATTGCTTTCAATCTTCCAAGCTACTAATAAAGTTGCTAATAATTTATCAAACTAATAATAAACTCATAATTATCCACCAAAAGTTAAAACCATAATAATAATAGCATAAAATTATCATTGAAATTCGATACTTTTTTGAAAGAGCATGATTATATAAAATGAGAAAATAATCTAATAAAAATACTTAGGTTGAAAATAGGTTTCAATCCAAACTCAATTTTGAACATTTTCTAAGAACTATTAGTTATTAATAATTTTTAAAGAAACTTAATTCAGAACTTAATTACGAAATTTCGAAGCTGAGGTGATTCATCTTCATCTGATTGCTATTCAAAATAAAGTGACCTATCTAAAAATAGCCATAATGATACTTCAGAGCAATAAGTTAACATAGACAAGCAAAACTAAGAATTTTAGCTAGTATTTTAAGATGTAGAAATAAAATTCTCATATAGAACAAGCTAGATCAGTTTGAAATTTTCATCATCACTAGCCATAATTTCATTTAAATTAAATTATGCAATGAATTTTTCCAAAATATGATGGAAAAAACCTCAGTATACAATAGAAGCCCATTTTAACGTCATTCAGGGGGGGGGGGAATGATCGCTCTATGCAGAGAAACTCTAAACTGATATATAACGAAACAAAAAAAAAAAAAAAAAAAAAACCTCACCATGAATAAAAACTTATTTGGTTACATACTTTTTACGCCCACCCTTTTAACTTTGGAACGGCTGCTACTATATTCATAAAAGTGGTGTCTAGATATAGTAAAGTAACC
The DNA here is from genome assembly GCF_947563725.1 of Argiope bruennichi. Classification (NCBI taxonomy): domain Eukaryota; kingdom Metazoa; phylum Arthropoda; class Arachnida; order Araneae; family Araneidae; genus Argiope; species Argiope bruennichi. The sequence continues at coordinate 1,869,196 of NC_079163.1, read as the reverse complement.
ATGCGCCATTGAATGAAACCACCTACGGCGCCACCTAGTGGAAAACTGCGGATATAGTATTACAGTCTCGAAAACAGAACGAGACAAGGGAAAAAATGGTTTGCAAAGATTTAGAGCATTATCGATTTAGTAAAAAAAGACAGTTTTTGGACATTAATGCGAAGAATAAAACGGTTAAAATGCTTATTCGTTTTTTGATGATTTTCCTACAATGTTAAATGACAAAACGACTTGAGAAAGAAAAAAAATCAACTAATTATAACAATATATCTTTGTTTGAGATGTTCGAACTTTTCACCGTTAGCTGCAATGCACATTTGGATCCTCATTTCAATTTCATATTGTAAACGTTGGAGCATAGAAGGTGACATGTTGGCCCAAGTGTCCATAATATGTCGTTTAATGTCCTGCAATGTTTATGGAGGAGTCGCATACCCTGCTGTTTCAGGAAAAAGTGAACACACTCCACTGGGAAAAGTCTAGTGGAGTCAGATCAGATGGGCATGGATGTCAGTTTTCGAAACCCTCATTTTCAATCATTTGGTTCCCGAATTACTTGACGAAGTTATTGCTTTACTATACATATCTTGTGAGCATACGCTCCGTCATGTTGAAACTATAGATTCCTAAGATAAAAAGACAGCAAGTTCTTCATAAAATCGGGTATTATGTTCTGCAGTAGTTGTAAATATCGTGCACCCATTAACATGCCATCATAAAATATTGCTTCAATAAGATTGTTATTGTAAATTTCGCATCAAACGTTAATAGCAAACTGCATTTAATGTCGAACTGAGGTAAAAAGTCTAGGATTTTCCCACGCCCAAGAATGGGTGCTTTGCCTCTTGTACATGTCCCACCAGGAGCACCTCGTAATTGAGGATAAGAAGCTTTCGGCATGGCGGGTGGTTCTTGCCATCCTTGTGGGTACACCAAAAAGTGGGGGTCTGAATCCTCTCATCAATGACGGGACGTATTTCCTTAAGGAATGGTTGTACTGTGGCCGGCAATGGCCTTTAGAACTCAACTACAGTTCCCACCAGTGTTGCTGTTGCGACTGTCCAGTGATTCAAGTTTTTCCGTGTGCCTTCTGGTAGATCGGAGTAATCAGTTTGTAATTGCCTATTGTACATGCAATTCCGTGAAAAGCATGCTTCATCCGTACACACCATATCTCCTAAGCATGTTGGCTGGATTTGTATCTGATTCAGGGAGAAAGTGTACCATATACAGATTCGCTCGACATCCCCGCCCAGTAAAACTTGTTAAGGCTTTAGTTGGTATGAATGAGCGCCTAATTCCCTTAAAATTTTCCAAATCCGACTTTTTGAGAGGCCACAGTGTTCACTCATCTCTCTTGTGTTGCATTTCGGATATGTGAGGGCATATGCTAATACCTAATCCGGTTAAACTTGCCGTCCTACTTTAGCTGGTTTGCCAGATTGAGCTCGACAGCCACGCAACCTGTCTCCCTTAAACGTTTTACAACGGTTAGGACAGTTTGATGATTTGAGAATGCAGACCTGCAGAGAAACGGTGCCTATACAACATTGGTTCTGATCTTTCTTTGCGTCTACATTAACCGTACAGTAAAACCATCTCAAAATACTCAGCTTTGTAAAATCGCTTCATGACCGTGAACATCAACATGCTACAACTCCAAGATGTCTCTTTTATAGCTGTCTCAGGCGACAGGCATAACTTTTCTTACATATTTGCATACTGCAAAAATTTCGAACACCAAGAACAAGTTGATGTGAGACTAATTTACGCTATCAACATATTGCCTATTCTGTTTATAAAGACAATCAGTATAAGGAACAACCCTCAGAGTTTCAACCGCAGCCCTTTTGATTTGGGAATAGCGAACGATACCACTGTGCCAAATTGCGGTGTCGTATTTTGCCTGAAGATAATCATTTCTCCTTCCATTCAAGTTTAGTGAAATCACAGTATGGAAAAAACAAACAGATGTTTTAACCATTCTATTCTTCGTATAAATGTTCATAAGGTATCTAAATCGATGATGCTCTACATTTTTGCAAATCCCTTGTTTTCCCGATCTCTTTCTATTTTCGAGATACGAAACCTGACTTTTTTATTACTTTTTTTATATTTGCATCAAATTTAAGTAAATGACATTTTTCAAAATAAAAATCTATATACAAGTTATATGAAAAAAAAAATATTTAGTATTATATTTTTATAGTGCAATAAGAAACAATAGTAAAGACATATCAAGAGTAGGCGTGTTACTATATACCATTTTGATTTTTTCTGTGGCCGTGCAGTTTATCTTACGAATTTAATCGTGCAACTAGCCTATATCTGATAAAGGAATGGTCTTCTCCCTTTTAACGCAAACATAGGGGTGGAAGTTTATGAGAGCTAAATTGCAACAGTTGGCAAGATACATTTTTTTTTTCGCCATTACAGCTGCTGAAGATTTTAAGAAAACTCTTTGAATTCTTCCCAATGAAAAATCTTTAATTGTGGAAAAGTTGTGGTTCAAATTGATAACGTTTAATCAGGGACTCTTTAACATACAAATATTGGATATTATTTGGTACCAATCAAAAATGATATTATTTGCAAGAAACCGTTCAACGCAAGAGGCATTAAACCGAGATTTCCTGATGTATTTCAATGAAAGAAAAATGATAGAAAATCACGTTTTCCTTTCATTGCAACGGAAAAATTACATTTATTTTCTTGTTCAACTTCAAAGGTATTCAAGGGGGTCAATAATAAATTAATCATAACGAAATAAATCAGCTATCCAATTGACCTAAAGCTAAATAAAATGTTGCTGAACAACGTTATTTTTGCTTATTTCCTATTAATTATAAAAATTCTTCAGTTTTTCCACATCTTTTTTTTCTTTTAAAAGGGAATCATTGCGAGCTAAATAATGCTGTCTTTACACAGCATTGGTTTCACTTTCTTAAAACTAAATTTCTATATGAAATGCAGTTCCACTTCCAACAAAATCAAATTGGATAAATAATTTGGATTAAACTGAAAAAATAGGGAAAAATTCGAGTTTTCCTTTCTTTCTTTATTTTTTTTGCAGTGAAACTACATTTGTTTTCTAATTCCAAAGAAATGCTGGAAAACAATTCACCTAGCAATCATTCGAAAGAATAGCAGATAAAGAGTGCAATGTGCATTCTGCAGCAGTCAATCACACAGCCAACACAAGCAAATCTATCTGTCCTCGCTACAGATTTGGTTAGAAGCAAGAACAGAAGACGGGTAGAAACTTTCTCTCAGCGGCAGATTGAAACAACACGATGACGCATGCCATGTGGTTCCATTTAGTTTTTGGTTTTTCTTTTTTTAAATTGTATGGCGCTTCTCTGCTTTCATTATGCAGTTATTTTAGAACAAGGCTATAAGGAACCCGCTTGGGAAGCCCTAATATTGAAAGAAAAAGGATTCCCTTTTTCAAGAGTCATTTTTAAAAACTCTCAATGAATGTGAAGAAAGAGTGTTATATCAATAGGAATGAGGGAAAAGTACGTTCTTCCATTATAAGGATTCGACTGAATTACATTTTCGAATAAATGGAAAAGTAAAATGAATCCTTATGATCATTGAAAAACTTTAATAAAGAATACAAGTGCTAGAAAATTCGTCGCAAATTTCATTAACTAAATATTAAATAAAAAAGTTTGTGGTGGGTTGAAACTCACTGATAAATCAAGTGCTTAGTAATAAGGTTTTGATATTTTCGGCGAAAAATACCCTGAAAAGTTCAGAAAATCTGTCGTTTTAAAATACAATTTTTTTCTGATATTTCCATTTCAATCTGCAGTATAAGATATTGTATAATTATAAAATTTTCTTAATAATATTAGTAATATTATGCTAAAAATTATGCACAAATTCTTTGCCTAAATAAATGGAGATTTTTATGATATCATAGATAATGGAGATTTAAATATTTCATATTTTTCGTTGTGATTCAGATTGTTTTACCTTGACCTTACTGCGAGTTCCATAATTAAGGATTTTTTTAATCTAAAAGAATCATTATTAGTTTGCATATGAGTGTGAAATAAAATAATATGCGGTTTCTCGTTTATCTGTACATTGATGTACTGAATACGATGTAATTTTTTTTTCATTTCTAATTTCTTTCAAGAAGCATAAACATAATTTCCAACTATATCACAAATATAGTATAATGTTACATATTAAGGAATGATATAAAAAAAACATGAATAATTGTTTCAAAGATTCATAATATAATTCTGAAACGGTGTTGCATTCGACAGATAAAATGAAGCAGAATGGTAATAATTCGATTTAAATTGCGAAGAAAACTAATAATATATCATTTAGTGAGAGAATTTCTAGAAGTAAATTATCATCTGCGCAAAAAAAGTAAAAAAATAATGGAATACTTCATACAGACAATCCAAATGTAATTTAAAATGTTTTGTTGCGCTTCAAAAATAGTCCGTAGTTTTTTCATTTTATTCAATAAATGAGATAATTTCCCTCATATATCAAATAAGATTATAAACATTTATCTGCCTGAAAGATTATTTCCATGATCCAATTAGTTTTAAAAATCGAAACGAGATCAGTTTTATTTCACTGTCTCATATTTTTATGCTCATTCACCTACTGCACTTTCCTAGTTACGACCTAAAATGAAATAGCTTTTAAAAAATCATATTAAAAGTGGCACATAATATAACTTTTACGTTGGATATAATATATAAATGGGAAATTTTCATGAACTTTGCTCTAAACCAAATATCACAAGTTTTTTTTTAAGTCTTTGTACAGTGTCATAGAGAATATCGGCAGAAGCATCGTGGTTTATCTCGAAACTTTATGCTTATAAATTAAATAACCATCAGTTATGGTGGTCTGGTGATAATGTCTAACCTTGGGTGTCGGAGAGCTCCAGGGTCGGACCACGATTTTATTAAACATACATCATGTATGAGGGTCTTGTGGACTCGAAATCCTGTTCTATGCGCCCATCTGTTGGCATAGCAATGAAGTTTAGAAAGGAAGATGTCAATGCAGACGCTGTCCGAGTTTGCTGACCGATGTGATCAACCCATTAAAGCTTCGAAGGTCGTACGAAACTAGCATTAGTACTGATTCCGGACGGGAACTTAGTATAGCCAGAATAAACTATTGTTCATGATGGCAGTAAATTACTTATAATCACAAGACTTGAAATCAAAAATACAAAATGTGACTCGCCTTTTGCAATCGTTCCTATTCGCAACATTTACGATTCCGTGTTAGAATGGAATGAATTAGCATGAAATACCATTTCTTTGTCACTCATGAGAGAATTTCTCCTTAGTATGAATACTGCCTCCAGAATAAAGTATTCATATATCAATTAAATTCTAAATTTAAATCTTTGAAGCGTGTTCACACATCAGACACATATATTGCCACTGTTCCCTCAGGAATTCGACTTAGTTTGATTTACAAGCAGTTGTGAAAGTTCATAAAATGGTACTTGTAATAGCATTTGTTGTTATCTGAATGAAACGCTTCGACTACTCTCTAGAGTGAGAAAACTACGTTCTCAAGAGGATGAACTTGAGTCAGGAATTTTGTTGCACAAAATGCCAATTACGTATCTACAGAATTACCAGGTTACAAGATATCTATACCTTAACTAAAACAATATCAGAGACTGCCTCCGATTCCAGGACAAATTCTTTGCATAGTCATAAAATGATAAAACATGTTCAAGACTGTTTAACTCAGAAATAAATTTAACAAAAATCGAAAAGTATAAAAACAAGCATCAATTAATGTTTTTCGTTTATTAGCTACCTACTTTACTTGTTAATTCAGAGCATATATTATTGTTAAGTGATGGCCAATTCTAAAATTGCGTACTTAAGTTCCTAAAACTAATTTGTATTTTTGTTGTATTGAAGTATATTGGAAGATAATTACTTCCCCACATGGAATCAATTAAATCTTGATTAAGTTTAATTAAGCCCCATACTGCATAAACTGATCTCCAAAAGCAGGTAGAATTCTGGCCAGATCAATATTTGATTTCCATATTGTTTAAACATTTTCTTCAAATTATTACTTGCTTCAAGAGCTATAGTTATTTCTACTAAATATCGTTTTTAAAATAGAAATAGAAGTAATTCTCTGCAACTTTTAATATTGCAATTATGCGTTTACTATAAAATTGCGTTACACAAATTTAATTTTCTCTAAATTCATTTTTAGAAGGATATTTTGCGATTCTTATAAATTTATATATTTAAAGATATATATTATAAACGAATGAGTCTAGCAACTCATAATTTGATTTTGCTGAAAGTTTCTTAGGTACTGGGTACAATTGATGATAAAATGGAAGTCATATTATGTCAAATAAGGTTTAAAAGCTCAAGAATCATAATATATGTAATGGCATAAAATATGCCTCTCTGTGTTATAATGATAAAACACTAAAGGTGAAATACAATAAGAATGTAATTACTGTTTGATACGACTTCTGCTATTTGTTTCCATGTAATAATGTTGTTAGTAGCTAAATGAAATTTTAACTATGCATTTTTTTGTTATTAACTGTCTGCTGTAATCAAAAGCTGCTGTGATATCTTAAAAGTTGCTGTAATATCAAAAAAATCTGCTGTAATAATTTTTAAAGCAAGATTAATCACTAATTTTAATGTAAAATTTGGTAAGTAACCATAGTCATTCGGTTAACTATAAAAAATACTAAAACTATATGAATGGTTTTAATCATAGAAACTTTGATATAAAGAAAAACATGTTTTCTGGAGTAAAAAGACAAGCTATTTCAATCACATTGAGAGAATAACTTTCCAATTAAATTATCCTTATAATTTTCAAAATTTTACAAAACTCAAGATTATTTATATTAAATTTTTTCTATTTCCAAAAGAATTTATTTCTCTCTTTAAAGCAGTAATTTTGAAAAATCATTTGTATCATTTTTCAAACTTCTTTTTGTTTTAAATACACAGAAATTCGACTTAGCATTACATTAACAAAGAAATAAAACTGTGTTGTTGAAAACATTTGTATCAATATACGAGTTTAGAGGGGGGGACGAAATATTTAACAGATTTCATCTCTCTCACGGAATAATTTTAGCAAACCTAACTTCTTGATTATTCAACTATGAGCTTATAAATGATAAAACCAAATATAAACCAATTCATTCATAATTCTAATAAGAGAGCTAATATGAGTGCCATTTGTCTCAAAATAATTCTAATTTATTATATAAAATGAACATTATTTTAACATTTTTGGAAAGTGGAATTTTTCATCTTAAAAAAGTGTTCCTAATATCACCCACTATATGTTTCTAATACCGTCTAAGTCTATAGCAAGTTAAAAAAAGTTTAATTTACATTACGATATATTTTATTTTTTAAATGTGAAAATTAATTCAGAATAAAACAGCTTTATTGTGCTTGTAAAAATATAACTAACCTATCCTTTTAGTACTTGTCCTAACTACAACATAAAAATAAAAAAAGGATTATTCTGTTCAAATGCTCCTTTTTGTATTCCTTACTTTTCTCTTGTCATATTTTGGTTTGGTTTGGATTGTTGGTTTTAATGGCACAAGAGTCAGAAAGGCCATATTGCACCATGCATATGGTCAATAAGAAAAAAAGTATAAAAATTCAGAGAGCGTTCAGTTAAATAAAAGATGTATAAATGTCTATGATAAAACTCTGAAGCATTTCAATAATGCTTCAGACAAATATGGAGTTTTAGATAAAATGGTAAAATCCAATTGCTTTCTAAAAGTTTTAAAAGGTTTTTGTGAGGATTTTCCACTAATATCGTTCGCTTGTTCAGTGATGAGGAGTTTAAAAAATGTGAACAATGAAGATTAAAATTAGGGAATTCAATAAAAATATGACGAATCATTAAGATTACTTGGCATTTCGAGCAAAAAGGAGCTCGATCACCGGATAAAAGATATTTGTGTGTTAAGCATGTATGGCCAATGCGGAGTCTATTCAATTTGACATCGAGTTAACGCATTGGATGACAAGGCCAGGGTATGATTGTGGGCTTTATGCAATGTAATTTATTATTTATCTGTTGGTTTCAAGATTTTTGTCATAGTGAATAAAGATATCTCACAAGAGAGTTTTTCGCATCGGAGAAAGGTATATCACGTTAAATGAACAATGTGGCTGTTTTTGCAGCATTGTCCGCCATTTCATTTCCAACTATACCTACTTGACCAGGAATCCATCAGAATAATATTTCATAACCTCTGTTTTGAAGAGTCTTTGAAGAGCAATGGGATGAATTCGAATGTGAAAATGGGAAAGTGTTTCTAAGGAACTCATGCTGTCTGTATAAATGTAAAATTTACGTTCGGAGCAGAGAGAAATTTTCTATAGAGCATAAAAATTTGCCACCAACTCAGCAGATAAAACAGAAAAAAATGTATGCAGAGTGTAACTTAGTGCTTCTATGTGAAAAACAATACTACAATTAACATGATCATCTCCTCTTAGAACCATCTGTAAAATTAGGCGAATGCGTTGAATACTGACGCGATGAGAACTAAAAAGTTTTTGAAAAATAACAGAGGCCATTGTCGATTTTTTAAACCCATGAAAAGGGTTTAAAAGAAAAACTGAGAAATATCCCAAGAAGGAAATGAAAATAAATCAAGTGTCTGAATACTCACATCACGGAGTTCCGAATCATTGAGGAGTAATTTAACTCTCTCACAAAATGAGATAATGTGAGAGGGTTCAGACATGTATAATCTCTGAAGGCAGACAGGAAGTATCAAGGAGTACAAAAGGTATTTCAGGACAGACATAGCTCGGAGGTAATAGTGTTCAGATATTTTTGACACCGAAAATTTAATGGAATGTAAAGATTTTCCACTGGTGAGGTCCAAAATGCTCCTGAACAAATTCTTAAGGTAGAGGAGTGCATGGTATCCAGTCTGCGTAAAACGGAAGATCTTGCAGAACCATATATCCTATATCCGTAATCCATGCGTGCTAGAATAACTGATTCATAGATTCCAAGCAAAGATGTACTGTCTGCTCCCCAAGTATTTTGAGAATGTTCAAAAATCTGTCACACTTCTTCCGCAGATGTAAAACATGCGGAAGGAAAGTGAGCTTGCGATCAAATATTACTCCAAAATATTTTATTTCATTAACCACATGTATTCCAGCATTTTGGATGTGGATTATAGGATCAAAATGGATGCCACTCTTCCTGTAAAACGTCGACTTTTGTGAGGAGAAGTCAATACCCGTTTTGATCGCACCAACCTACCAGTTTGTTAACTGCAACTTGCAGTTGGAGCTCTATTAAGCGCATATTGCTCCCCTGGCAAGGTACCTGAAGGTTATCCACATATAATATACTTTGTATAGATGGAGTTAAAACATTAAGGATCTGGTTAAAATGGACAATAAAAAGTGTGACACTGAGTGTGTTTTCCTGTGGAACACCCTCAGCTTGAATAAAAGGATTAGAATATAAAATGCCACCCCGGACACGAAATGTGCGCAATGATAAAAAGTGTTTTAAAAACATGAACAAGTTTCCTTTAAAACCAAAATTTGCAAGTGTAGAGAGAATACCAAAATCACGGTCATTTTCCTTTTCTAAATCGAAGAAGATAGAGACCAGATGATTTCGACGGGTAAATGCATTGTGAATTTGAATTTCGAGTAGGACAATATTATCAAAAACTGATCGTCCTCTGCGAAACTTACTCTGCAGCAGCCGTATGCATGCTTTTTTTCTCCAGTTCAAATATCAGACAGGCATTAACCACGCGTTCAAGCGTCTTACATAAACAACTTGTGAGTGCAATGAGGTCTATGGTGCAGAGGGTTAGAGGAGTTTTTGCCTGGTTTCAAGATTGGAATCACAATAGCTTCATGCCATTGTGAAGAGAACCTCTGTTCAGTCAAAATTCGGTTAAATAAAAATAGCAGATTGGAAAGAGAAGTAGTAGACAAATGGCGAAGTATGTTATATGTGATTCCATCAGGACCAGGGTTGGTTTCATGAGCCTTCGATAAAGCCATTAGTAGTTCGCGTATCCTGAATTCTGTATTGTAAGGAAGGGATTTTCGTGTAAAAAAACACAAATACTTACGTTCTGCACGTTTCTTAGTCGCTACAAATGAAGGCTTATACGAATTAGCAGCTGAAACTTGTGCAAATGAATGTCCGAGAGTATTCGCGACATCTAAGGGAGAAGATACCAATCTGTTTTCTGTATCCAGAACAGGAATAGAAAATTCTTTGTAAATTCCATTAGCAAGCCTTAATATTCTTCCAGAGTAGTTTCGGAGAACTAGAGGCTGTGAGGGAAGAGATGAACTTAATCCAAGATTGCCTACGGATACGACGAGCATTAGCTCTGGCACGTTTAAAAGCAATTAAACTCTCTGTTGTAGGATATCTGCGGAAAATATTCCACCGTTTTTTTGTCCTCGGTGATTGTTGCGACAAGCCTCATTCCACCATGGTCTCGCGAATTTCCTTAGACGTGGGGAGCTTTTGGGGATGGTATTGTTCGCATCATCAATTAAGCAGTCAACTACATTTTATGCTGTTTCTGTAATATCAGTTGTTCTGACCATATTCTCCAAAATTACTGCCTGTTGCATAAAAGCAGTCCAATCCGCCCACTGGAATAGGAAATGCGGGGGACAAGAAATCGCGCCGCCCATTAAGGGGAAGCGATTACTATCATAGAAGTTACTCTCAGCTGTAAAACTGAGCAAAGGAAAGAGATCAGGAGAACAAATAGCCAGATACAGACTGTGAAATGCACCTGTGGGCTCATGGCATGAGGTTTTTTCGTCATTATTGAGCAGGCAGAGAGAGTTATCAGACAGAAACTGTTCAATCTGTCGCCCACGAGAATTTGTATTTTCCGAACCCCACAAAGTACTATGAGCATTAAAATCACCAAGAAGCAAGAAAGTGTTGGGGAGTTAGTTCACTAAACTATTAAGTTCATATTGGTTAATGACTGCATGTGGCGGCAAATAAATACTACGAACTGTGACAAGGGTTAGTATATGATTTTGAAACGCCACAGCTTTTAAAGAAGTTTGTAAATTTAAATGTGAACTCGGGTAGAGGTTGGAAGTTAAGATGCAAACACCGCCGGAAGGATTATTTCCAGTATTAGCATCTTTACGAAAACAGTTATAGCCAAGAGTTTTTACAGCAATGTCATTTTTAAGAATGTTCCCTGAAAAACAGAACAAGCAGGATGAAGATGATAAATAATATGCTTTTTGTCAAGAAATTTGGACCGAAGACTACGACAACTGCAAAAAATAAGAGTTCCCATTAAAAAACAAAAGTATTGAATTTTTTAGAGCAAATGTTAACAAGAGTTGACGAAAGATCGCAACTCATTTGTAATTCATTTACCTTGTCAGACGGATGAAGGGAAATGGAATCGAGACTTTTAGATGTGCCAAAAATGGGCGCTAAATTCTTATGGACATTATCTTTCGTCGCAAGTCCCAAAGCGACAGAATTTTGTGTTGCAGATTTTTTTAGCTTTGTTCTTAGTTCTTTTGGCAGGAGTCCCCATTTTGACAGCTTAAGCTTAAGTGGTCTTTGAGAATTGATTTAGATTTCGATCGGATTGGTTTGCTAGTTTCTAATACACTGGATGCTGTATTTTCTACCTCATAACGGGAAGATTTTTCGGTAGTTGTAGTTTGCGAGTTACAATTCACACAATTTGTATATTTACAGTTTACACAGAAGATTGTTTTTACAATGGAAGCATAACTCACACCAAGTTTGGGTGATTGAGCTAATACTTTTTGTCTTACTTCGGGATAAGAAATAGATTCTTTAAATTTAATGGAAGTTATTTACTTTTCAACTATCCAGTGTTCGCAGGCTCGAGAAAACGATGCATAACAACCTCCACAGTTCACGCACTTTTCAAGGGCATTACAATGTTCGCTGTCGTGGTCTTTTCCTTCACAGCGGGCGCATGTCAGTGTCTCGCGACAATTAACCTACGATTGACCGAAACCTAGCATTTAAAACATCTCAATGGGTTTGGGATACACTGACGAACAGGTAGTTTAATATATCCAGAATATATGAATTCTGGAATTGTTGGTCTATGGAATGTAAGGATGTAATGCTTTGTGGGAAGGAGTTGCTTATCTCGTCTAATGGTAATTTGGCGTACATGGGTTACTCCTTGGAGTTTCAATTCCTCAGTGATCTCCTCAAGGGGAACATTGAATAATTCACCACATGTGATTACTCCCTTGGAAAAATTCAACGATGTATGAAAGACAGCGATTAAAGGGATGTTAGCCAAAGCTTTCAATTCCATTATTTGTTGTGCTTGCTTTTCTGTGGAAACTTCAACCAACAAGTCACCGGAACGCATTTTACGTATGGCAGCGACTTCACCAATTGTTGCGGTGGTAGCCTTCTGCACTAGAAAAGGTGATACAGAATTGAAGGATTAATTTTTCAGAAACTCGTTTAAGTGTAAAAAATCGATCAAAGTATGGAAAATTAATACCTGTCTTAATTTCTTTGTGATGCCCGCTGAATGGAGATTTGGTTTTGGCGGCTATGCGACATTGACAAGGATCTAGGCCCTATGGCACAGCCCGCCACGGAGCCAACAAGGGATAGTAGTCACCGGCTCTGGGCATTTCCATCCTCAGTACTTACCATAGTGCTAATCGGTTACCTATACGCTAGGAGTCACGTCCGGGAACAGTTACCACCCTTAACGCCAAGCCCAAGAGAGTGACCTCTTCGCTTGATCCCTAGCAAACCAACTCAGGTGGCTAGCTACCGGCTGATTGATACACCGGGGACCACAGTGCACCGCCCGTCTAGTGGGTCGACACGTACTGCCAACACGTGGGGTTTCTGGCTTTCCATGGGGTTGGTTGGTTGATTTAAGTTTAAGGGCGCAAGAGCCAAAAATAGTCCATACTGCGCCAATCATATGGTTTGAAATGATACCAAGTGAGGAGTTAAAAGTTTAAAAAGATAACGTACATCAAAATTCAGTTCAGTAAAACAGCAGAAATCAAAATCTGAGAGGTAGGTAACACAAGTGAATTATCGAAAAACATTTATATAAAATGATAAAACCAAATAGCCTTAAAAATATACTGATGAGGAGGTTCTCCCACTAACTCTCATATGTTAAGTAAAGATGAGTTAAAATATGTCATGCGATGAGAATTAAAGTTGGGCCACTCAGCTAGGATATGCGCGACAGTAAAATCAACATTACATGATGGGCATCTGGGCGCTCTCTCGCCGAATAATAGATATTTGTAAGTGAAACGAATATGACCGATGCGAAGTCGAGTCAGTTTCACATCAGCTGTTCTTATGGAAACAATGGGCCATAAATGAATGTGCGGTTTAATGAAACGTTGCTTGTTATGAGTCTCCATATCCCAAGACTCCTGCCAAAAGGAATAAATATAATGAGTTTTGAATCACGATGATAAATTGATGTCTGCCTTGAACTAGAAGCCGCCTTGGCAGCGCAGTCAGAATCTTTATTGCCTAAAATTCCAACGTGACTAGGAACCCAGCAGAATGAAACTAAAAAACCCTTGGCCGGTAGTGTTTGCAAGCAACATAAAATATCTACTGCCACAGGATGCATCTATTTACCAGGGTGGGTTAATATCTCCAAAGCATTCATGTTGTCTTTTAATAAAATAAATTTACGCTTATAAGAAACTGCAATTTTTTGAAGAGTGCAAAAATACTGCTACAAGTTCCGTAGTCAAAACCGAGCAAGAAGTGTGCAATCGGTAACTGTAGATGTTTTGTGAAAATTTAATTCCGAAGCCAACATAACTCTCCGATTTTGAGCCATCAGTAAAAATAGGTTCGTGTGATGAAAACTGATTTTCTGTGAGAGGTAAAGAATTTTTAAAATATGACAAGTGCTGTGAAAAATTTATCAAATGTATAAAAAGGGTTGATGTATGAAAACATAGGGACATCCCAAGGTGGAAATACATATATTTCTGTCTGTCTAATTAATACGTCACTAACACTTGCATCAGAAATAACCGTTATAATGCTCTCACAAAAGGGAAGAATATTGAAGGGACGAGCACTGTAAAGTCTGCGAAGACCAATGGGGAGTATCATTCGCCGTAGTGGATGATTAGAAACTGACTGAATCCTAAGATAGTACTGAGCTGAGAGCATTTTACGTCGTTAGTGGTAACTGATGGCAGATGACATAAAGACTTTGTACGGTTAAGGATCTGAAAGCACTACAACAGAGTCTCAAGGCAGACTGATGTACAGTGTCTAATTTGCGTAAAACAGTGGGTCGAGTCGAGCCGAGACATACACAGCAAATCCATAATCAAAGCTGGATAATATTGCTGCTTGATAATTCCTCGGCATACAGGTGCGATCAACACTCTAAGACGCTGTCGAAAGAAATTTAAGGATATTGAGAAGTGATTCGCATTTCTTCTGTAATTTCAAAATATGTGGAAGAAAGGTGAGAGTTTTTTTTATCAATGATTGACTGATTGATTGATTGATTTGTTATGGTGCAAGAGCCAGTACTGGCCAAGCTGTGCCAAACTCGAGTTAAATTAAAATACAAAAAAAAATTACTCATTAAAAACAGTAAGGAGTTGCAAAGTTAAAAGAACAAATTGAAAATAGAAATTAAATATTATGCATGAAATTCATGTCAAGTAAAAATGAAAATACATTAACATGGTAAGGTTCGCCAATTATATCTTTCAAATTTGTATAATCTCTGCCGAAATATTTTATTCTTAGAAAGCGGTATTTAGGGCATTCACATATGATAAGCCGAACAGAAATTATGGTACTATATTTTGCACAAATTGGAGCTGTATCCGAATGAAGTAAATGGTTGTGAGTAAAATAAGTATGACCTATGCGAAGCCTTGTTAACATGACTCTCATTCTACGGCTGAGAGAGTCAGCCTTAAAACCAGAAATAAATGGTTGGATGAAATGCAATTTATTATCAAGTTGCTAGTCCCAGGTATGCTGCCATATACGGAACGAACGTTGCTTTAAAATTTGATCTAAGTCTTGAAACGGAACAAACGTTTCTTCTTTTGAGCTAGCTGTTTTTGCAGCAACATCAGCTTGATCGTTCCCAGGAATCCAACAAAATAGAATATTAAAATTACGATCCAGCAATTTAAAATATAATTTTACTGTACTGTGTCTCAAAGGATGACTTTGTCTGGTTGAGTTTAAAATAGCTCAGAAGGAAAAAACTCTCTGCGAAAACTCTCCGAGGTAAAAACAGAACAATTTTTTTTCAGCTTCCTTGACAAAGTACAATGTGGTCAAATACTACAGCTGTGCCAACATGGTCACCGACTTTGAAACCACCTGTGAAAGCAGCGCCTTATTTTTCAAACGATTGCCTATGATCACAAAACATTTGTATATAAACAGATGACGCAGTTGTAAATTTTGGTAGCTTATTAAAGTCTTTGATAGTAAGAATGTTTTTGCATGTCCAAAGAGGAACTTTGTCTTCTTTAGGTAAAATATCAATGTTGTTCAGGTTAAAACTATGTAAAAGAAAGCGGATTCTAAAACCAAACGATGAAATAAATGAAATCTTTTTCTCATATAAATGCCCATAAATCGGATTCACGATTCTGTCATATAAAGGATGGGAAGATTTTGATTTATTTTTAAAAAGTATTTGAGAGAAATCTCTGGCGTCGTAATTGTAAGCCTGGTTCTTTAGTTATTATTTATAAGCTCTGAACAGGAGAAGTTCTAAAAGCCCCTGATGGAATTAGGAGCCCCTGATGATGTATTGCGTCAAGCTGCTGTAGAAGAGACTTTGTTGCTGAGTCGTAAATCACACTACCATAATCCAGTTTTGATAAAATCATAGTTTTGTAAATTTAGAATAAATGAAGCAAATATTGCAACCCCACGTTGTATTTGATAAAACTTTAAGAATATTTAAAGACTGAACACATTTTTTCTTTAGATAAAAAATATGAGAACGGAATGTTAGTTTAGAATCAAATAAGAGGCCTAAAAATTTAACGACCGGCACAACGGGAATGGCTGTGTCGTTTAACTGTATTTCTGGATCGGGATTTCTGCATGCCACTAACTCGACAAAATTGAGTACATTTTGGTTTTTGAGTAAAAGGTAAAAAACCATTCTTATCAGCCCATTCCGTTATAGATTTGACAGCAATTTTCAATTATCGTTCGATAAAGGGTATGTGAGTACTTGAGCAATGGTTTGAAAATCGTCGACAAATAATGATCCATGAACATATGGTGGAACTTTTACAAAACTGCATTAATTTTAATAATAAATAAAACAACACTTAAAATACTACCTTGCGGTACCCCCTTTATTTTTAATAAAATCATTAGATAAAACATCATTTTTACGAAAGTTAAAAATTCTTTTCTGAAGAAATTTTTGAATAAAAATTGCCAATTTTCCACGAAACCCATATTATGTAAATCTTTTTAAATGCCATGCCGTCAAGTATGATCATATACTTTTTCTATGTCGAAAAAAATAGACACCAGATGCTTTTTTGTAATGAACGCTTCCCTGATAGCCGTTTCCAGATTAGTATGTTATCTAAAGTACTACGACCATGTCTGAATCCACTCTGAAATTTAGAGAGCAATTTCTTCTCTACTAGAACATGGATTAATCTAGCATTGATTATTCTTTCCAGCATCTTACACAGGCAAATGGTAAGGGCTATGGGCGTGTAGCTTGATGGAAGCTCTAAATGTTTACCAGGTTATAGAATGGAAATAATCGTTGCTCAATTCCAGGACATTGGGAAAACATGTTCTTTCCATATTCTATTGAATAAAATTAGAAGCGAATTTAAAGAATTGAAACTCAAATTTTTTATCATGTCATGATGAATGCCATCAGATCCAGGTGCTGTAAGATGCGAGTTCTGCAATGCTCGCTTAAGCTCGCGAAGCTGAAAATCAACAGTATAAGCATACGACGCTACTATTAAAATCGATTTTTTTTCTTATTGTTTTTATAGGTAATAAAACTTTGAGGATATGATTCTTCACTGGCTACATTAGCAAAAGTTGTACTCAATGTATTCCCTATGTCTTTTGCATCAGTGATAAAATTTCAATTGCTGTGTAAGAATGAAAGTTTCTGATATGATTTATTGGTGCCTAAGATTTTCCTAACTGTTTCCCACATGCGCTTCGAAGACAGATGTCCGTGGATGGAGCTAACATATTTTTGGAAGGATTATACTGACACTGTCGTCTAATTCTTCTATAAAAGGATTTAGATCTTTTAAAAGCAAGAAAATTTGTGGTGGTAGGATATCTTATGAATTTATCCCAAGCTTTTTTTTTGTGTGTCTTTTTTGGCCTCAGCAAAATTTTCATTCCACCAGGGTTTGTATAATCTTGGCAAATTTCCAAAAGACTTCGGAATGACTATCTCTGCAGCTTTTATCAAACATTTTGTTACTGAATTTACTGCATTATCTATATATGGCTGTTTTACCATACCTTGTATAAGTTCAGAATGAGACCTAAAAAGTTACCAATTGGCTTTCTCAAAGATAAAATACAAATGTCTTCTGAGAAGGCTAACATCAGACTTTGATTATTTTAAAATAATGGGAAAATGTGACTGTTGAATAGGTCATATGAAACTGAGAAATACCAATGGAGTGCAAGTGAAGGTGAGCAAATCAATGGTATGAAAAGTTTTACTTGCCTGATGAAAGTAAGTAACATTTGAATTATTTAAAAAACTAAGAGAATGGTCATAGATAAGTTTTTTGATTTGTCGACCTCTTGCATTTGTATCTATGCCACCCGAAAGCGTATAATGCACATTAAAATTTCCAAGAATAATAAGGGAACTGGTATCTGTTTGATAAGAGCATCAAGATCTTTCTTGTGAATGGTGTCACTAGGCGAAAGGTATATAAAGCAGACGGTAATTACAGATTTGATCTGAATTTGTACAGCTACAGCCTGTAGTGGAGAAGGAATATTAATATTCTTGAACGGAAAATAGCTAGATATGAGAGTGGCGACACCTCCAGAAGCATGAACATTTTGTAAATAATCTTTTCTAATTATTTTATAATTTTTTATACTTACATCAGTCATAGGGATGACATCTGTTTCTTGGATCCCTAAGCATACCGGTTGATATTTACTCAAAATAGATTTGATATCATCAGAATGGGTGCGGTAGCCATTACAGTTCCAAGAGATTAAATGTATGGCCATAATTTAGGTTTTCTAAAAAATTTTGATTTAAAAGTTCGAGTGACATGTGAGTAGAATCAGAATCTACTCTGTCATCATCTATCCCACTTATATAATCGTCTGATTAGGGATTGCAATACCGGTATACCGGGATACCTAATACCGGTATTTTGAGCTATTTGTACAATTTTGTAATACCGGTATTCACAAGTTTAAATACCGTTTTTTAGGTATTTACTAGAAATAAATTGTCTCCATTATATGTTCAAGGATCGCCAACATAGCAAAATAATATACGTTTTTGTTTTTATGTCTCCCTAACGGATGAAATTAATTAGACTGTGAATACAAAGTTGCATCGTAAAATCAAGAGAAGTGATAAAATACTGTTTGACGATTCCACTTATTATTCGACATAATATTCAAAATTGTATACGCTCTACTTTCAATAAAACTGGCTGTTGAGGCAAATGTCGGAGAGATTCTAATTTATTAACAGCTAATGCAACAATAAATGTTATGTTGCAGTCACTGAAAGAACAGCACACATCACTATCTGAAGAATTATATATTACATTGAAAAATCGCACAAAAGAAAGGCATATCGAAATAGAAAATGTCTTAAGATATTTACATAATTATAATTATTTTAAAAATGAAAATGAAAAAGAAGAAAACAGACTAAACAATTCAAATCTGATCAAGTTTATAGTAAATTTTATTAATTTTTTTTTTAACCCACAAACCTACCCACGCTCAGAAGAATTCGGTACAGCAGCGTTTCTCAACCTTTCAGTACTCGCGGCCCAGTTTTCAATCATAATTTTCATCGCGCCCCCAACACCCGCTTACAATAAAATGTGTACAACAATAAAGTATATTGAGTATTTTGGATTCTGTTTTTAAATTATTTTTAACTAACTGCCAAAACAAGAGTAAAAGTGAGCCAACTTTGGCAGAAACCACATTTGCATTTTGCCATGCGGGCGGTTAACAGATGAAACGAATGACATCAGGGGAAATTTAAATATTATATTTGAAATGAAAGCCAAACAGGGGAATAACGTTAAAAGAATATGAAAGTAGAAAAATTCGTTAATGAAAGTTAACTTAGACGGGGTGAGCTAAATTTAGAAACTGGGAATACATTTTTTTCGAATATTAAATAATAAAAGAAATAAAACAGAAGCATGACTAAACAAAAGAGAAAAAAAAGTAATGCTTGTGTAAGGGAATCCACACGACCGACGCCGCCTCGAGCATGCGCAGTGCAAATATTTTCTCATATGAATAAAGAAAATGATCGATAACGCAAGTTTCAATTCCAGCCAGTCTCATTCGAGTCGATCCTTCTATCGCTATCGAATCTATCGTGAATGTGCATGTTATATATGTTTTCGTGTTAATTGCAATTCACAATATTAAATATTCAAGGCAGCAGATTTATTCAGACTCATGGATAAATTTTTAAGCGGAAGTAAGCGAACATTAGACGATAATCAAGCATCAACAAGTACACAAAATACACTGGTGGACAAAATTAAGAGATGGAAAGCATTTTCGCACATTTCTCTAAAAATACCGCACAAAACCTGGACAGTTGATTGCCATATATGGTCACTGAAGCGCTATTGGCCCTGAAATAAGTTTACGTATTCTTGTGGGCGTTGCTAAGCCAGCAGGAGGTATAAAAGTCCGCATCGAGCTGTTCATCTCATTCTACTCTTCAACATAGTTGCAGATTTTAGTGCATTTTTTGAATAATCGTGTTGTTTCTTGCTGGTTTTTAGGTGAAATGAGTGAATATCATCGTTTAGACGACAGTATGACGTGAAGAATTGTGGGTATACTTGAGGCAGGCCAGTCCCAAGCTCAGGTTGCTAGGGAATTGGATATAACACCAAGCGTCATTTCCAATTTGTGGAGTCAATTTAAAACTAGTGGGACAGTATGTAGACGACCAGAACAAGGTCGCCCGAGGGCTACAACGGGCAATGAAGACCTGTATTTGTTCGTTTCAGCTAAGCGCCAGAGGACGGCTACAGCCACTCAATTGTCTAGGGACCTCGCGGCTGCTACAGGAACATCAATTTCGAGTAAGACAGTTTCCAGAAGACTCCATGAAAGAGGGCTGTATGCCAGGAAGCCCGCTATTTGCATCCCACTCACTCCTTCCCACAAAAGAGCGCGTGCAGAATGGTGCAGACAACATCAGAATTGGACACAGATTCAATGGGCTAATGTTCTCTTCACCGATGAGTCCAGATTCAGTCTACAACCTGATTCTGGGCGGTTATTGATATGGAGGGAACCTGGAACCCGATACCATCCCAGCAACATTATCGAAAGGGACCATTATGCTGGTGGATGACTCATGGTTTGGGCAGGGATCATGCAAGATACCCGCACACCGCTCCATGTGTTTGACAATGGTTCTGTGAATGCCCAGAGGTACAGGCAGGAGGTTCTAGAGCCCTATGTGAGCCTTTTCAGGGGCGTTGTTGGCCCTGAGTTCATTTTTATGGACGACAATGCGCGACCACATAAGGCTCTCATGGTTGATGAGTATCTGGAAAGCGAGGACATTCAACGAATGGATTGGCCAGCCAAATCCTCTTACCTGAATCCTATTGAACATGCTTGGGATGCTCTAGGGAGAGCTATTGCGATGCGCCAACCTCTCCTCAGAACCATTTTAGAGATAAATTGCTCTGGTGGAAGAATGGGAGGGTCTTCCACAACCCCTCCTTAACTCCCTTATTAACAGCATGCATACTCGTTGTGCATGCTGTCTGTCTGTCAGGGGTGACCATACACCATACTAGAGGCAACACACACTGTACAAGCCTCACTTTTATTGTCATCTTTTATCCTTAAGTTCAGACTACATTGGATTTATTGGCAATAGGTCCTGCCAGTGAATGGCACTTTCATTTTTGTTTTGCATACTTTATTATCATGGTATAAGCTATATCCATATCAAATTTTTTTTATTTACATTCAGTATTTTTTGAGATATTTCGGAAAATGTCTTCCATCTCTTAATTTTGTCCACCAGTGTACTTAAATTTTGGATATACCAGTACTGAAGTAAATGAAGAAGAAAAGCCCCTGTGTATCATTTGCTCAAAAATGTTGGCCGCAGACAGCATGAAACCTAATAAACTTATACGACAATTGGAAACGCTTCATAGTGAGTACGTCAACAAACCCAGAGAATTCTTCGAATTAAAATTAAAATCATATAAAAAGCAAAAATCATGGTTTAAAGAAACTTTGTCTGTGAATAAAAAAGCTTTAATTGCATCTTACAAAGTTTCATATAAAATAGCCAGATGTAAAAAAACCTCACACCATTGGTGAAGAGTTAATTTTGCTAGCAGCAATTGAGATTGTAGAAACTATGTTTGGAGATCATTTTTCAAAACAATTGCAGCCCATACCTCTTTCAAATGATACGGTTGCTCGTCGAATTGGTGATATAGCTGAGGATGTACAGTGTCAGCTTTTCTCGAAGTTGCGTGACAAATTGTTTTCATTACAGCTTGAAGAAGCATTAGATAGTAATAAAGATGCTCATTTAATTGCCTATGTTAGATTTTGTGATAATATCTCAATAGTAGAACTACATTTCTGCAAACCAATAGTAAAATAATGATTTAAATCATTATTTAAATAATGATTTAAATAATTATTTAAATAATGATTTAAATAATTATTTAAATAATGATTTAAATAATGATTTAAATAATTATTTAAATAATGATTTAAATAATGATAATAAATAATTTCTGCAAACCAATAGTAAACAAAACTACATTTCTGCAACTCAAAACAACAGCGCTTGCATTATTTGTTATTTTAAATGATTTCATGAACGAGGCAAACATAGAATGGTAAAATTGCGTCGGAATATGCACCGATGGTGCTCGTTCAGTGTCCGGAAGATTCCAAGCTATACAAGCACTTGTAAAACAAAAATCGCCTCTGTGCGTCTGGACAAATTGCATGATTCACAGAGAAGCTTTGGCTTCAAAAGAAATGAATATGGTCTGAATATTGTGTTAACTACGGTTGTAACCGTAGCAAATTATATAAAAATGAGACTACTGAAATCGAGAATCTTTTCCGCACTTTGTAAAGACATAGGTTGAGTACATTCAGCGTTATTATTTTATAGCGAGGCAAGATGGTTATCATGTGGGAAATTTTTACAACGTGTTTATGAATTAAGAGAAGAAATCGGCATTTTCCTAGAAGAAGACAACAGACCGGAGGCCGAGAATTTTCGCAATGGTTTATTTGTCATGAAATTGAGCTATTTGGTCGACATATTCGAGAAATTAAATAACTTGAATCTTGATCTCCAAGGAGCAAATACATATATGATGGATACGAGTGATAAAGTTAATGCTTTTTGTAGAAAATTGGAATTGTGGAGCAGAAATTTAAATAAAAAAAAAAAATACCTAACAATGTTTGCAAATGGGAATGATTGTACCGAAACTTACAAGGCTGAAGAAGAACATGTAAAAGTTGTTTTTGTAATCATTGAAAATCATTTAGCCATGCTGACGAAGAATTTTAAGAAGTATTTTCTTGCTGACGACAAACTGATAGAAATTTACAAGTGGGTTAGGGATCCATTTCATAAAACTCCCGAAAGACTCTCAATTAATGAGGAAGAAAAATTCATAGACTTCACGACAAGTGGCGGAACTAAAATGCAATTTAGTATTAAATCACTATTTGAATTTTGGACAGGAGTAGAGGATGATATTTCTGCACTAAACACAAGGGTCTTTCGCATTCTATTACCATTTTCAACATCCTACCTTTGTGAAACTGGATTTTCTGCTGTAGTTTCTTTGAAGACAAAATTTAGATCTCGGCTAAATATATAAACTGAACTGAGAGTGGCTATTTGTAATATTAAGCCTTCCTTCAAAAAACTTTGCTCTACAAGACAGGCCCAAGGAAGTCACTAAAAATTATTAAATTTGTTTTTAATTTAGTATGTTTTAATTAAGTAAGTTTTGATTTAATAAGTTGTTTTACTTTAATAAGTTATTAAATATGTCAAAATGTATTTTGCTTTCTATGTGTACGTGTGCTTTCCTTTCAATCAGTTAATCAATTTTTTTAAATAATATTTTATCTTGGATATTCTCGAGCTCCCCCCCCCCTCTCTAGTGTGCTCGCGCCCTCCTAGGGGGGCACGCCCCACAGGTTGAGAATCGCTGCCATACAGTTATCGAAGATTATGATGACACTAATATCGATAGTGAAAAGGAATTGTCTCTTGAACAAAAATTAGAATTAGCGATGAATAAAAAAAAACCAACAAATCAAAATACAATATAGAAATCAGCTATATTCAAAACCATCCGACGAGAAATCGATTTATTTGAAGACAAGAGGGATTTAGAGGTAAATACTTGGAAAAAGTATATAGCACATTGTTCACAGTACCACCAACTAGCACAAAATTACATTCCTGGCTTGATGACAGTAGATGCATTATGTTTTTTAAGATAACATTTCAAAAATTTGTAATAGTGCCATAGACTGAATAGTGATATTTACACTTTTTTGTGATTTAAATAAATAAGATGTACCTTTACTTTTTTGTGATTCTTTATACACTGTTATAATTTATAGGTTAGAAATTATTTTTTGTGATATTTACACTCTTTAATAAGACTGGCAAATAAAACAACGAAACACCTGTGTTTTCTTTCTTTTTTCTAAAATTTCTATTACCGGTATTAAAACCGGTATCCCGGTATTAAGATCTAAAAAATACCGAATACCGGTATTGAACTTTTGGTCCGATATTGCATTCCCTACCTCTGATGAATGAATTTTCAGTTGTTCTTCTTTTTCCTCGATTTGATGTTTTTTATTTTCTTTTTCACAATGTTGATGGGCTTTTACTTTATTCAAAATACTTTTTCGCTTAACTTTTTTAGAAGGAATGGGAGTAATTTTCTTCATACGATCTTATTATATCACGAAGTGCGATTACTTCTTTTTACTGTTACAGAATCTGGGTTGGTATTTGCAGATGCTACAAGATTATTAACAGTCGGATTAGGTATTGGTAGGTATTTAATGCTGTAGAATACTGTTACGAAATTTCCCGGGGTTCGTTTGGATAGTGGGAGTTATATGGTGTGGAGAACGCTCAATCAGCAGGCGGCAGTAGAAAAATAAACAACGACGTTTATTTACACGAAGACACACAGGACAGCAAAAAGACGACAACTATATACAGCATAGAAGACGATTATCTTCAGCCGAGACGTACAGCATACAACAAGACTCTACTGCAGACAGTAGCGCACAACTTAGTTCAGCACTAGCTTGATTCCGTCGCTGCTCCGCTTAGCTCTGGAAGGCCAGTTCTTTACCTTCGATCCCGACTACTCGTCTCTGTCGCTTCCGACTACGACTACTCCGGCAGCTCAGGCTGCCTCCTTTCATAGGTCTCAGGAGGCGGGGCTAGAGGCCTCTCAACCAATCAGGAACGTTCGGGGCGTATCTCGGTTCCTACTGGACGGATCGGGAAAATTCTCGATGTTTCGGGTATAATCTATTTTGGCACCAAAGTCGCCAAATTCGTCGCCAAGTCGCTAGATGTTCGCCAAGTTTGTCGCCATGCTCCGGGACCTCCAACGCGAGACCCGTACTCCGTCCAATGCAGATGACTGCAAAACAGTCTTTCTTATGATGGGACCAACTATGCTGGGAAGCCGCATCACAGATTCGTAACAATACGAAAGACCTGGTTTGGGTGTTCTGTCTGTTACTATTTTTCGAGCTTCTGGAAAAGATATGTTTTTTTTTGCGATTTTAACTGTTTGTATTTCTTTTTCTTCTTTGTAACGTGGACATGATCGGGAGTATGCTGGATGGTCACAGCTACAACTGAAACATTTTGGTGTTGTGGAAGTGCAATTGTTACTATTATGATCAGGAAGGGAGCATCGAGCACAGATTTCTTCGTCTCCCGTGCATGCCGTTATGGTGTGCCCAGATTTTTGACATTTGAAACATCGGATGGGATTCGGTATGTATGGTTTAACAGAATAATTTATATAGGCTATTTTCACAGATTTTGGTAAAACAGGAGTGTTGAATGTTAAGATAAGGTGCTTTGTAGGCAGAGTTTGATTCTTGTTTTTTTTTTTTTTTTTTTTTTTTTTAATTCTACGAAGAGCTATTACTTTTTATTCTTTGAGGCAATTCAGGATGTCTTCTTCAAAGTCTCTCTGAAATTCTCCTTCCTATATAACGCCTCTGGAATGATTTAAAGATCGATGGGCTGCAACAGTGACTTAGATTTCCCCTATCATTTTTAGTTTTTCATTGTTTTCTGATTTTTATTTATTTTTCACTTCTATATGAAAGTTAACATTAAATAATTTTTTATATTGCTAACTACTCCAATGAGACTAGTTACATATTTGTGGATAACAATTGTCGAAATAAATTTCAATGAACTTTTTTCAGCACATATAAAGAAAAATTTAGAAAAAGCATTACTATGGTTAGAAGCAGTAAAAGCCATGTGATTTAGAGAACCCCACCATGGAGCCCAACAAGGGAAGGAAATTGCCGGGCCTGGGAATTTCCAACCTCGGTAACCACCTTAGTGTTTGCCGACACCTATACAATAAGGGCCAATTCCAGAAGCTTTGACCACCTTTAACGCCAAGTCCCAGAAGTTGACCACTTTCGCTTGATCCCCTTAATCATACCAGCTAAGAGACTGGGGTACTAGCGAATTAATACAGCGGGAAGCGAAATCTACCACCCGTCATATAGGTCGCCACTCACGGCAAACACGTGGGATTTTGGCTGTCCATGAGAAGCAAGAAGAAAACAAAGTGGCGACAGCTTCTCATGAAGATCTCCCTCGCTTGCCGTCGAGGGATTGAAGAATCAAGCAGACAGCAGAAGGAGTAGGGGAGAGTAAACATAAAGGAAGTAAAGATCCCTAGAAACCTCGGGATTTGGACACTCATACTCATCTATAGTAGTCCCTGAAGGGGAGTTTTTTTTATCAAATATCACTCCCAAAAACTGCATGTCTGTAACGACAGAAATGTCCACATCACCAATGCGTATTATAGGATCTGGATGTATGCTCGTGTTCCGACAGAAATGAATACAATGACACGTTTCAGCAGAAAGAGTGTGGCCGTTGTCGTTACACCATGTCACCAACTTATTCACCACACGTAGCAGCTGTTTCTCAGTTAAATGAATATTAGAGCCCATGAATCCTATATCTCCATATATCTTTTTTTCACAAGATATCTGGAGATCATCAACATACAAAGTGCATTTAATAGATGGAGGTGACTGGTCTAAAATCTCATTAAGGTAAAGGATAAAAGTGTCACATGCTTCCTTGGGGAACTCCCTCAGCTTGAATAAAAGGGTTGGAATAAGAATTTCCAATACGTACTCTAAAAATGACGATAAAAAATTCTGAATAAAAATCGGCAAATTGTCATGAAAACCAAACTTTAAAAATGATCGAAAATGCCATAACAACAGGATCGATCATAAGCCTTTTCTATATCAAATAATGAAACAACATGATTGCGTCTTACAAAGGCATTGTGTATTTCAGTTTCCAGAAGCACGAGATTGTCTATTGTAGACTGGCCCCTACAGAAACCACTTTGTGAAGGAGGAATGCAATTATGTATTTTCAGTTCATAAATAAGGCGGGCGTTGATCATGCGCTTTAGAGTTTTACACATGCAATTTTTTAAAGCGATCAACCTGTAGTTTAGAGGATTGATCGAATCTTTACCAGGTTTGAGGATCGGAATAACTTCATGCCATTGAGAAGGAAACTCTATTTCAATCTATATTCTACTGAAAAGGTGTAAAAGATAAGAGAGAGAAGCTGTGTTCAAATGGCGAAGCATATTATATGTAACTCCGTCAGGTCCTGGGATGGTATCATGATCTTCATTTAAGCCATCTTCAATTCAAAAATGGTGAATGACGAATTATATGTAAGATGCCTGTTGATTTTAAAATGTAAACGCTTCTGCTCAGCACGTCTCTTGATCTCAAGGAATGCTGGATTATACGAGTCTGCGCATGACACTTTCGCTACGAGTGTCCAATGATATTGGCTATATCTGCTGGAGATGAATACTGAGTATTTCCAGTTTTTAATACTGCAAAGGAAAACTCATTGTATATCCCATTAACAGCTTTAATTTGCTTCCAAATTTGTGCGCTAGATGTCGAAGATGTAATTGAGGTAATGAAGCGTATCCAAGATTCCCTCTGACTTTGCTGACGAGTGCGATGGGCATTAGCTCTAGCACACTTAAAAGCAACTAGATTATCAATTGGGGGATACCAGCGAAATATATTTCACCAGCTTTTTTGTACTTTATGACTGTCGTAACATGCTCTATTCCACCACGGTTTACGAAATTTCTGTGGACGGGGAGAGCTCTTTGGAATAGTATTGTCAACAGCAAGTATTATACAGTCTATTACCTTTTGTACCGCTTCTGTGATGTTTACAAGACTGATCATAGTTTCAGTGAATTCTGCCAGTCGGGAGAAAGCAACCCAATCTACTCACTGGAAAAGGTAACGGGGGGAAATTTGTGTCGCACTGTTCCTATAAGCATGAGAGACTATTATGGGAAAGTGGTCGCTATTATTTAGATAACATGAAATCAAGCAATGGTAAAAGTTCAGGGGAGCAAATGGCCAAATCAAGAGTATGAAAGATACATGTGGGTTTATGGAAATACGTTTTCTCGTTATTATTCAACAGACAGAGACCGTTATTGTTAATAAACTGTTCGTTCTGTCACCCACGAGTATTCGTATTTTCCGAATCCCACAAATGACTATGCCCATTAAAATTACCAAGCAGTACAAAAGGTGGCGGAAGCTGGTCAACCAAATTATCGAGATTCTGCTGACTTATATTGTCATGTGGTGGCAGGTAAACAGAACATATTGTAATCAGAGATTTAACGTGGAATTGAACAGACACAGCTTGCAAGGAAGTATGTAGTGGAAATTGTGAGCTAGGATATAGATTTGAAGTCAAGATGCAGACTCTACCGGAAGTAGATGTGTCAGCTATAGCGTCTTGACTAACACTATTATAATCATGAATTTTGAAAGGAATATCTATTTTCAAGAAAGTTTCTTGAAGGGGGATACAAAAGGGATGAAATTTGTTAATGAGAGATTTAATGTCCACAATTTTTGAGTGAATGCCGCGACAATTCCATGGAAGAAATGTAGCCATTAAGAAATTTGAGGTGAAAAAGAGCTGGAGTAACTCAGGGCTAAAGAATGCTTTTTTGGTTGTTTCTTGAACGTCTTTGCCAAATTCTTGTGAGGAAAACCGTGCTTAGAGAATTTAAACTTTAAAGACTTTTCAGCTTTAGAAGGCTTCTTATGTTGAGCTTAAACTGTTTCTGAGTTGATCGTATCAGAAGATTCTGTATAAGTATCAGGGGAAAATTCTTTTACTTCATATTGTGTACTTTTATTAACAAGGGTTTTTGTCACTGCCGAAGCATAAGTGGGACCAGAGGTCGTTGTCCGAGCTTTGACAATCCGTCGGGCTCCGGGATAAGACATCTGTTCCTTGAATTTAACCTCAATGATCTCTTTTTCAAACTTCCAGATAAGGCAAACCCGGGAATATGAAGTATGATTGACTTTACAATTTAAGCACTTTTCTGTTGCCTTACACTCAGCGTTATCATGTCCGACTTCGACACAGCGGGCACAAGTAAGTCTCACGTGGCAAGCAGTTTTCGGATGACCAAAACGCTGGCAATGAAAACAACGTAGTGGAGTGAGGATATATGGCCTGACTGGGCAGTTAATATATCCTGCCTTGATAGAAAGGGAAGTTTTGGAGATCTGAAGGTCAGGATCAGATACTTCGTTGGAAGGGACCCTTCCATCCTGTCCATCCCTTCCAATAAAAATGCGTCGCGCATGTTTAACTCTTTGTGGTTTTAATTCATATGTAATTTCCTTTAAAGGAACGTTAAAAAGTTCTCCAACGCTTATAACACCTTTAGAAGAATTTAGAACTTTATGAGGTTAAACGGTTACTTTTATATCAGCCAAAGCTTTAATTTTCGTAATTTGTTTCGCCTGCTTATTAGAATTAACTTCTACGAGTAGATCTCCTGAGCGATTTTTTTTTATTGATGTGATATCTCCAACAGTAACAGAATAGCTTTTTGGACAAGAAAAGGTGATACATTCTCGAAAGTTTCGTTATTTGTGGAAATACGTTTAATAAGAAAAAACGAATAAAAATTGTTGCTAGGTTTCTAACAGTGATATTCCCAATTATGAGACGCAGTTTGCCTTTGGCACCCATGCAGCATGAATGAGAGAATTCGGGCTTCGACGGCACCGCCCACCACCGAGCCCAACGAGGCAAGACAGCCATCGGCTCTGACCCCGGCGCTTACCTTGGTGCTAGCCGAAACTTATACGCTCAGAGTCATCTCCAGAAACGTTGAACAGAGATTGACCAGTTCTCTTGATTCCTAGCAGACTAACCAAATAGTTAGGTTACCAGCCGATTGATACACCGGGGATCACAGTGCACATCCCGTCCAATCGGTCACCACGCACGGCCAACACGTGGGATTTTTTCGCTGTCCGTGAGAAGAAAGAAGCAAACAGAACGGCGACAGCTCCTCATGGAGGGCTCCCTCACTTGCCGTCGAGTGATGGAAGGATCAAGCAGACAGCAAAAGGTATAGTGGGGAGTAAACATAAAGGGAGTATAGATCCCTTGGAACATCGGGATTGGGACGCCCGTAGTCACCGACAGTGGGTGAGCCCCTGAGGGCAACTTAAAGGCAAATGGACTCAGAAAGAGCGGCTTTGAAAGGAGAATCACTTGAAAGAACGGTAGATCCGGTTAGACTGTTTGCTGTGGAGCGAAATGTAAAGGTACTGGTCCTATGTTCATTAGAGGTATTGGAGGTGTGTACTCATGATATATTGCTAAAGAGGAGAATTTCGCTCTTCAGGATTTTTGTTTGTATCTGCTTTCCTTGAGTCAAGAAATAGGCATTTGTAAACATTTTAAGATTAAAAGGCAGAATTCCAGTCACTTAACAGTTATTAACAATTTGGGCAAGTTGTTTAATAAATAGCGACTCCCATTATAATTGCTTTTACCTAGGCCTTTTTATCTAATTCTGCCGTCTGATAAACTGTTACATCTCTGAAAGGATGCACACCCTACCAAGTTTCAATTTCTTGGACATAGTACGTGTTGGAATCGTTCATATACGTTTTTTCTAACATTTGCCCATGTGTTGAAGAATGAGAAGATAGATATTCCAACTGCACAAAATTTTTGCAGGTGACGTCAGTCACAAATATTACATGTATGTGTGCGTGGTGTCACCATCTAAGATAATTGCTACTGGATTCTCCTTCCTAGATTTTACGAATGGAATAAAATGATTCACCGGCTTGATAAAAGAGATCTGATTGAATCCATTCAGAAGAATAATACTTTGAAACATTTCCAGGAGGAGTTCCATCCATGATTTCGTTCTTCAACTTTTTTTTCTGAAGTCATCATTTGGGAAAAGTTACCAGAAGCTGGCGGATAAGTCTCTGTGGTTACAAGGCGGCTACACACTGCCGAAGAGAGCTTATGAAGTCCTCGTTTTCCTTTCAGGGTGTTGCAACTGTGGTCAATGGTGGTGCTTAATGAAGAAATTCCAACTCTCGGTGCCTTTAGATATTTTTTTTATTAACAATAACAACAGAGTTTCAAGCTCAGGGTAAATTCAATTACCCCTGGGGTCCGTGCCTGCCACGCAAGTCCCCGTTCACGGGGGGGGGATGTTTACAAACAGGAAGTAAATAACAGGCGGGAGTGCCATCTATGTACAATCCGCAACACTTCCCACCTGAACTTACATAAGTTCATTTTCCATATTACAAATATAATCATAAACAAAGTGAAAAATAGAAATGCATAAATCATAACATTACAATAATGTAAAATATTCTTCCGATTAATGAAAATTTATGAATTAAATTTTAATACCATATACAATAATTCCATTATTAACTAAACATATATATTTAAGGATTTATCTCTAAATTGCAAACAAGTTGAACTGAGCGTTTTATGTTCCCCTTGGGAGTTTTGATGAGAAGAGAACGAACTTGTCCGTCTCGTCCTGGACACAACTCCAAAATTCTTCCTATCATCCACATATTCCTTGGATAACGCTCATCATTAATTAAAACGACATCATTTACCTTAAATGAACAAATCTTACCTGGCTGTGGAGAGATATACGCTGATCTGAAATTTAGCAAATATTCCTTTCTCCACCTATTCCAGAAATGATTCAAAATTGTTTGTTGATATTTAATCCTTTTTGTTAAAGAGTCTCTATTTACATTTAATTTCTCAATTTTAGATTGTATTACAGGTAAAGATGCTAATCTGTTCCCAATTAGAAAATGAGAAGGAGTGAGCGGTGAAGGTTCGGAAGGTTCATTGTACAGATACGTGATAGGCCTAGAATTAACAATAGCTTCAATTTCTAAAAAAAATGGTTTCTAATTCCTTAAAAGAAAGACTTGATTTGCCAATAATTTTCTTTAAACGTTTTAATCGTACGTATCTGCCTTTCCCAAAAACCTCCCCACCATGGACTCCTCTCAACAATAAATTTCCAAACAATACCTTTGTAGGCAAATACATTTTTAACTTCAGGATTATTAATATATTTCCACCATTTACTTAATTCAGAATTTGCCTTTTTAAATATTTTAGCATTATCAGAATAAATTACAGAACAGAAACCTCTACGAGAAATAAATCTCCTAAAAGCTAATAAAAATGAATCAGTACTCATATTATTAACTAATTCTAAATGAACAGCTCTTACTACAGAACAAGTAAATATTATCAAATAACACTTATCATAGGAGTCATTCACAAAAAAAGGTCCTGCAAAGTCTACGCCAGATACATCAAATGGTGAATGTTCTAGAATTCTGTCAGGAGGTAGTGGAGCTACCACCTGTTCTCCAGTCTTTACCTTAAAACGTCTACATATGAGACAGTCATTCAGTACCTTTTTTACAAATTGTCTACCTTTGATGATCCAGAATTGTTCACGCAAGTGAGTTAAGGTACCTTCAACACCTAAATGGCCCATTTTGAAATGAGCATCCAATATCAGTAATTTTACAAATTTATCGTTGGATGGGAGAAGCCAAGGATGCTTCGCCCTCATGTCACCGCTAAAAAACTGCAGACGACCCTTCAATTGCAGCATATTATTTTCATCGAGTTCAGGGCTCAAATTATACACGCGCGAGTCCTTGGAGATGACACTCTTAGAAAGAAGCTGGTGAATTTCAGCTCCGAAATATTTATTTTGAGTAGCCTTGATTCAAGAATGTAAGGCTTCCTGAAGTTCGAAAGCACTAAGAGGTCCACTAAATTTTAAAGAACCAGGTTTAGAATTGATCATAAACCTTTTCACAAAAGCTGTAACACGCAAAAGTTTTCGAAGATTGCTGTATTTATCAATGTTAATACAGCTTGAAATACAGTCATCAACATTGGTAGTAGCAACCATTGTGTTTACGGTTTCAGTTCTCCGTCGCTCTGAAGAAAATATTTCTTCATCACAAATGGAATCAGAGAGAATTGACGAACACTGCACAGGCCACGACTGTACCGGCCGAGACAGCCACTCAGGTCCCGTCCACCAGAGAGAACTTGAGAGAAATGCTTTCGCCGATTCCCCTCTCGTAGTTAAATCAGCAGGGTTTTCCGAACCACTACAATGGTTCCAACAGAGCGGAGAAGTAAGTAGCTGCACCTGAGTTACTCTGTTACACACAAAGGGTTTCCATATTTTTGCCGATCCCTTCACCCAATGGATAACAATTTTCGAGTCATTCCATAAATAAACTCTTTTAATTAAAGATGGAAAGGTGTCCTGCAAGTATTTCGCTAAGCGAGCACCGACGAGTGCTGCCATCAGTTCCAATCTCGCAAGGGTTAAGGTTTTCAAAGGAGCAGCCTTACTTTTAGAAATAATAAAGCTCACCTTAGCAGTTCCTTCTTCTGTGATGTATCGGAAATACGCCACAGCCCCATAAGCTTTAGGACTAGCGTCACAGAAGATGTGATGTCATTCGTTCTTAATTTCGTAAACAGTTTACGTTCATTCCGCAAGTTATCTATAGCAGAGAGTTCAGAGCACAAAGTGTTACATTTTTCTTCCAAATCCTGTGGTAGCTGTTCATCCCATTCGAGGCCCCTTTTCCATAATTCTTGAATGAGAATTTTAACTGTGATTACAAAAGGGCTGATTAGTCCACAAGGATCGAAAATTTGAGAGATTACTCTAAGCACATGTCTTTTAGAAGTTCCGTTGGTGATTCCAAATTCCAAGGAATTCCTAACGTCCTTTAAATTCAACTTAATCTCGTCCTCAATTGGATACCAATTCAATCCTAAGAAACCCGATCCTTGACCATGATCAGTATTTTCTTTATACCCATTCTCAAACCAAAGTTTATTTAGCTCGCCACAATTAGTTCTTAATTTCCTTAAATTAAACCCGGTGGAGCGTAATATATCTATAGCAGAAGAAGTTAACTGATAAGCATCCTGCGCGGTATCTGCACCATAATATAAGTCATCGACATATACAGAATTTAACATTTCACAACATTTAGGATATTTATCTCTAAATTTCCTTATATGAAATTTTAAAACGCACGCCAAAGTAAAGGGAGATGTAGTTAAGCCAAAGGGAAGACGATTAAGATTAAATACTTGCTTTGAGCCGCCCGTATCTTCCGGAAACCATAAAAATTTTAGATACTTTCTATCTTCCTCTGCAATCTCTATCATAAGAAATGCCATTTCTAAATCTCCGCAAAACGCAATTTGATTCTCACGAAATTTAAGAATAACATCCAATAAATTGGCATTATGATTAACTCCTGTCTCAAGCGAATCATTCAAAGATTTTTTATTTTCCCTTCCCTTACTACTACAATCGTAAACTATTCGAACTTGAGTCGTAGCTTTATCGTTACGGATAACCGCTCTGTGAGGCATATAATATCCCGTCCGAGTGTCTTCATAAACACATTTTCCGACAATATCGCAGTCTAATTGATCCTTAACAATTTTTTTGTACTGGTCCGCAATTTCGGGATTTTTATTTAATTTCCTTTCCAATGAATTAAGCGCCTTTCCGCAATTTCAAAATTAGAATCCAATTCAACCAATTCATATTATCTTTCCACATTAATTTGCAAACATACCGTTCTCCATTAAATTTCAAATTATTTTCGAAGGTTTTAATGAATTGATCATCCTTCTCAGAAAGGCTTCGTATTTCGTTAGGCAATTCCTCTATCTCCCCAAATTTATTCAGCTCAAACAAAATAGAAGAAGAATCCATTATCAAACAAACATTTTCGCAACTTTCAGTCGAATCGTCCCTCTTACCGACACCCCCTATCAGCCACCCGAAGACTGAATTTATGACCCAGGTGTTCTGACAGACCCTTTCCCGTTGGTCATAAACAACTTCCCAAAAGGAGTCACTGCCCACTAGAATTTCCACCGGAACCCCCTTGTCAAATGAGTCTGCACGTTGTATGTTTTTTGTCTTCAACTCGCTCAAAATAGAGTCGTCTGGAATGTTTAAAGACAAGGTACAAGAGCTTCGAGCATATAAAATTTTGTTCGATCATGTCTATTCTCAAGCTTCAAGCATACGACCGGATATCGTTTTTTATGAGCTGTAGTTTGGCCAAAAGAATATATAGCAAGCTCTTCGTATCTTATTGGTTTGAGATTTAACGTTTTAGATAATTTAGCCGAGATAAAACACTTGTGAGAAGCGCTATCCAAAATGGCAGTTGTTAATACCGACCTTTTATTCGAACTAGCAAAGACTGAACAAGTTTGTAAAAAGACTTTATTTTTCGCATTAACATTGCTATGCGATACTGAAATATTTTCAACATTTTTATTTAACATCGAAGGCGAATTATGAGAATTACTTCCGATTTCAGTTTGCTTTCCAGCTACGTTTCTCACACTGCTAAGAGAATTATCATTTTTCCTACACACTGATTCATGGTGAAATTTAGAAGAACATTTTTTGCAAACGATACCTGATTTACCGAATCTGCTCATATGGTTCTTTTTAAAACAGTTCCAACATCTACCCTCAATCTTAAGTTTATTTATTTTTTCTTCGATATTCAAAAGTTTACAATTTGTTGAATCATGACCGTTTACGCAATCGCAAAATATACAAACACCTTTTACCTGGGTATGCAATCCCGCGACGGACGAAACATTTTTTGGCCTTAAATAAGTTTTTTGATGCCTGTTATAATTTGGAGAAAAGGTGCGTTGAGTTTCAGAACTTTTTGGGTTACTAATAATCGATTCACAAATTTCCCTCGATTCAACTTCGTTTCTTAAGAAATCCATAATTTCCGAAACCTCACAGTTATTGTCCTTACTGCGCTTCCGATGAAAATCCAAAACGAAATCTTGGGGCAATAATTTTAATAATAAAGGATTCAATAAATGACCATAAGATCCTTCCGTAACATCTAGAGATTTTAAATTCCTTATATTTATTTCAATGTCGTCATACAATCTACGCAAGCCTTTAACGTGGGATGAATTTCGAACCGGCTCTAAATTTAGTAATCTAGACATATAGGAATTTATGATGAAATCCTTACGACCATAGCGTTGATTTAAAAGTTCAATACAAGAATCATAATATTTTTCATTTAACTCAAATCCAGCAACTACGTTGTACGCGGGGGGAGAAAGCAACGATTTTAAGTATTGAAATTTTTCTATTTTAGTTAATGTGTCATTATATCCGATTGCACTATTGTAACAATTAAGGAATTCCATGAAATTTGTATCGCCAGAAAAACGTGGAATTTCTAATTTAGGTAGTTTCAGAGCCGAAACTGCATTTATTGATTTGTTTAGGCTCGAGTTAGATTCCTGGGCAGAAGTATTTACGGTGATCTGTTTTAGATGACACCTTAATTTAATTTTGACTGTTAATATTTTATCCTCATATTCTTCAGATCCTTTTAATTCCGATTTGAATTTTTCTGGATCAGTAATAAGGTCTTCTACTTCTTGATTATATTGTTTTAATATTTCCTCTTTAGTTCTTAAAAGTTCAAGGATTTCTTCCAAAGTATTTAAATCATTTTTTTCTTTTTCTTCCTCCAGAGCTACATGCGCTCTTTTTAGTAGCTTAGTGACGCTGCTGCGAACACTGCTTCTCTTTTCTATTATCTTTGTAAATTTATCCATGCTTAAATAAAATATCAAAGGTCTTACCCGTATCCAATCTTGATTAACTTCCCGGCCGATGCACCATGTTGCAACTGCGGTCAATGGTGGTGCTTAATGAAGAAATTCCAACTCTCTTTAGATATTTTTTTTTTTATTAACAATAACAACAGAGTTTCAAGCTCAGGGTAAATTCCATAACCGCTGGGGTCCGTACCTGCCACGCAAGTTCCCGTTCACGGGGGTGGATGTTTACAAACAGGAAGTAAATAACAGGCGGGAGCGCCATCTATGTACAATCCGCAACACAGGGAAGCAACACTCTCATATTTTTGTGTGCACACTAGTATTCCAGTTTCGACGGAGTTAAAAAAGACTATATTTAATGAAATTACATTCGATCTATTTCAAATTTAAGAACATCAGAGTTTTTTGTTATATGTTTACCCATTTTTTACATTTCATTTTTTCTGAGAATTTTCAAAAATTCTGTAAATTTCAGAACAAAAAAAGGAGCAACTCACACACAGCTACTGAAGAACTAAGCTTCGTAATTACGATAGTTGATACAAGGTACTAAGGTGCTACCAATTATCAAGAAACATCCAGGCTAAGTGATATTAGAAATACATCCCTTTACCTTATTTTTAAAATTTTATACAGACAACAAAACTTTATGAAAAAAGCATCATTATTCGATTATTATGAAATACATTAATTCAAAACAAATTTTCTGATAAACTTTAATTAAAATATAACCTTTAGTATAACCAAAGTCAGCTCCTAAAACTCTAAATAAATTAAAATATATGAACACCTTGCCTCGTTCAAATGAGGCCTTATGATTCATTTGATTACATTTAGAAATGATGAAACTTTAGAGCAATTGATTAAATTTTTATAAATTTGATATAATCAATATTTTTTTGTGAAACAGTTGTATTTCTTTTGCAACCAGAAATGGCAACAATGATCGAACTAAAGCAAAGCGTATGTGAATCAGCATTATTTCATATTTAAAATTGCAAACCTTTAATAAAACTGAAATGCTTAAAGGTATTCTAAACTTAGCTATGTAAATATTAAGTATGTAAAAATTATTTATTTTCATATTTTTTCAAGACAAATTTTAATTCTATTTTCTTATTGTGGGTTTTAGAATCAACATACTTATAAATATATTAATTATAAATTAATTGTATAAATTAATTATAATTATTATAAATTAATTGCAAGAATTTTTCTTCCTACTGGCCTGGAAAAAAGATTTATTCAAACGGTATACCTTCTTTCATTAAATATTTTCTCCACCTCCACAACTTTTTATTCTTTCCGTGAAATAGAATTGAGAAGTTTAATAAACTAAAATCAAAATATGTTTATGTCATGAAAGTAGTAAATACTGTAGTATGCATTAAAATTAAATTTTTCCTCAAATACACTCATGTCCAAAATTAAGGTCACAAAAATGTTTTTCAATGTAATTCTAAATGACTATCAGTAAAATTTAAACAAATTATATTTTATATATTGTGAAAGACCGCTAACACGATATTAACCTTCGTTGTGGGAAAAAATGTTGTTTAGCATTAGTTTTGGGGGAACTACTGAAATTAGACCATTTCGGGATCTGGGATTTTTGCCTGAAATTTTGTGAATATTGCGTTAAAACCAAAAATTTAATCTGTTTCCAGTGAAAACGAGTTCTCATAATCGTTTATACGATGGCTTGAGATGGAGAACCGTTGGCAGGCTTGACGCTGGGCAGTCTCAAGCGGAGATGATTCGATTGTTACAAGTGGCCCCGAAAGTGGTATCCAGGCTGTGGAATCAATTCCAAATAAGTGGTACTGTAACCAGGAAGACCGGTCAAGGCCATCACAGAGCAACGACGACTGCACAGGATCGCTATTTCGGAATAAGCGCACGGCGGCATAGGCTGACAACGGCTCCTCAACTTGCTCGTGACCCTGCTGCTGCGTCTGGAATAAAATTTTCCAGACAAAAAGTATACAGCGTCTAGCAGAAAGGGCTCTTTATGCCCGGCGACCAGTTGAGTGCTTCCCTTTGACTGCATCCAACAGAAAAGCGCGACTGTTGTGGTGCCTAACATACCAGTCTTGGGCACAGCAAGAATGGGGCAGTGTTCTTTTCAATGATGAGTCGAGATTTACCACACAGAGTGACACTCGTTGAATCTTCATCTGGAGAGAGCGTAGAGCTCGATATCATCCCTCCTACATAAAAGAAATCGACAGATTTGGTGGCAGAGGAATCCTTATCTGGGGTGGCATAATGTTGGGCAGTCGTACACCACTGCACGTCTTCGATACGGGTACTGTAAAGCACATCGGTATAGGGATGAGATCCTTGAAGCCTATGTGAGGTTGTTCCGGGGTGCGTTTGGTCCAGACTTCATGTTTATGGATGAAAACGCGCTTCCACACAGAACCCAGATTGTTGATGATTTTCTTGAGGAAGAGGTTATTCGACGTATGAACTGGTCCTCGAGGACTCCGGGTCACAATCCTATTGAACATGTTTGGGATGGTCTCGGAAGAACCATTGCACAGCGCAACCCCCTCCTAATGCCCTCCAAGAGTTAAAAACCCCTCTTTTGGAAGAATGGTCTTTGTTGCTCCAAGCATTTATTGACACCCTCATAAACAGTATGAAAGCTCGTTGTGACGCCTGTATAGCAATGCACGGTGGTCACATTCCATATTAGACAGCCTTTTATTAGTATGCTTTATTAGAATGCTCATTTTTATTAGAATGCATATTAGAATGCTTTATCTCTGATTCATAATGTAACACTTTTTGATATATCCTGTTTCTTAATTCCCAATTAAAATCTTTTCCATGTTGTTATGTATCTATGTTCTTCCTTCCATTGTAATGTACCTCTGTGCCAAATTTCGTGGAAACACAGTGAATAGTTTTTCATTTTTCGCAGATTTTATGTTTGTGACCTTAATTTTGGACATGAGTGTATATTCATCATTACCTTGTTTTGAATTCCTTTTTTTTTCTCTCGGAGTTACCAACTCTCATGCAGTTTTGGCAGAAAAAGTGTATATTATATGATGCATATATTGAATTGTAACTCATGTTAAGCAGTTTCATTATTTTTTCCCTCAATTAATTATATCATACATATCTGAGATTGCCCTCATTAGCTTAACCCTCTGCCCGGAATTAAAATATAAGAACGATTACGTTTCATTTCTCAGCCTAACCAATGTGAATATCATACAATAAGGTTTAAACTAAAAAAAAAGTCCCAATAAGAGTTCCACTTCTAAGATTCACCGATAAGAGTTCATGTGTATTCATTTTTACTTATTTCATTGTAAACAGTCATCAGCCCTTTACAAAGCATATATAAATTGCTATTACTTTTGCATTATTTCGACAGTTGATATATGCGAATAATTAGCAATCTATAAATAAAGTTATCCACGTTCTTCATTTCAAGCAGGAAATATTCTCTAAAGAAATTTTAAATAAACAGCTGATGTTATTATTAACAAATTTTCTCTCAAAAGTTATATCTGAAATTAAATTTTTATATTTCTTGTGTTAGTAACAATAATTTTTATTGATTCACACAACTTTTGCAAAAAAAAAAAAAAATCTATTTCACCGAAAAGCTAAGAGAATTTTCAAGAATGCAACGATTCACCTATGTATTTGGAGTAGCTTTTCTTGGAATTTTTGAAATTCCTGCAATTTTTATCTGAACTTATTCTTGTTAGTTATGCTTAATTTTTATTATGAACCAGCGTTCTTTAAAACCAGTCAAATAATATGCTTTATATTAAAAAGGAAACCATAATATTTGTAATTTACTGTAAATGATTGTTCTGTGTATCAGTTTTATATACCCAATGCTCATTTAACTTTATCGCTTAGGTGTATTTTGGAAAACATTAGAATTTTTCCAAAAGGGACCAAATTTCCGAAATAAAAGTTTTAAAAATAGCTTGAATTACTCAAATGACTCCCACTTTTACTTTTATATGACATTGCTTTAAATTTCATCATAAGTATATCTCAATTATACTAAACAATAAAAACCAGCTGAATTATATTAAATACTAAAAAAGGTTAAGCAGAAAATCACAGTTTATAAATTCTCTCTAAATTTTTAACAAAAACAAAAGGTTTCGCTCTATAATCTTTTTACAAAGGGAGTCGTAACTAACTTTGAATTGCAGAGAATATATATATATATATATATATATCTTTTTTACTTTTATAAGAAATCGAAGCATTTATAAAGCGATTAATTCATATACACCGTCTTTCACCTTGGTGATAAATGGGAAGCAGAATAAAACCAAAACGATCGTTCTTGTATAATGGTTTAGTTACTGGACTGCTAAACACAAGGTCCAGGTTCTATCCTTAGAGCATCACATATCGCCTAAACGCTATTTTAAATTGTCTACAGACTACTACCATTGTTCCAAAAGTTACGAAATTTCACGTAGAATTTAATTAATGGGTGAGTCAATAAAAAAAATAGTTCAAAATTTCGCGTCCAGGGAGCATTTTTTAATAAATTACATACTGGTTCTTTATTTATATTTCATTACCTTTTAATCCTTAAGTCACTCCAACAAAATAATTCCTATTCATTAAGTTACACAATCTCTAAAATGAACAGTAAGCTTTAATTAAAACATTTAAAAACCCTTTTATTTAATCCTTCGACGGCAATTACCATCAAACTCATTGCTCTCAACTGAAACTTACAAACAATCACTTTGACAGCTGAAACGAGAAAAACATTCAAGCGGCAAAATGTCTTTCACTCCACACTCGAATTTATCTCCGAATTGTATCTTGTAATTTAACTTTGGATGCACGAATAGCTGCAAAGAAAAAGGTATCTTAACGAGATGTCTCTCGATAGCTACACTCGATCAAAAACTTATTCTATATCTAATTTTAGAACAAAAGATTTTATTAACGAAGTAAAAGAAACTCAAATTTCTGTTCACATCACGCAGAAAGTAGAAAATCCATATTCAGGCTTACAGGCTCCTTTGCACTCACCAAAAGTAACAGTGTGATGTTAGTTATAGCAAATTCTGGTTAGTTATTCTCGGCCCGTTATTCTTCGAGTACTTGAGGCCTTGCAATAAGCTGGATTACCGGGCAGATACATGCATCATTGTTACCGAGTGATAGGGTTCTGGATCTGTTAGGACATTAGTATCTTTTAGGCTTAATTTTTATACAAAATGGAGTTTATCCATACATTAACCTTTGTGTTAAGGAAGTCTTCAGAAAGCATTTCACAGAAGAACATGTCGTCAGCCGTTACTTTACTGATATGGGGTAACCGCGACCCCTAATTGCATCCATATGACTTTCGACCTTTGTGGTGTTTGAAACACTTGATAAGTTGTGACAATCCAAGAACTTTACATGATCTTAAATACAGAATTTCACTACATATTCGTAGCATTTCCCAGAATACACTGCTGACAAATATTGAACATGCTATCTTGCGATTCTATATAGTAGCTAAAAACGATGGCCGTCATAGTGAACATATTTTGTTGTAATAAAATTTGTAATTTATCATAAATATATACTAAATATGTAATACATTAAAAAATACTCATGGGGTCGAAATTTTGAACTAATTTTTTTTATTCGCTCAAACAAATTCCTATCCCTTCATTATGTCCTACACAAAATTTCATGATTTTCTAACCATCAGTCTCGTGTGTTACAATTTTAAAATATGGTCGTTTGATCATAGACACCTTGTATTTCTTTCACATATCTATAAATTCTGAAAATAGACTTCAGTGTCGACAATAAATTGTCAAAAGTGTTTTCGTTTGGGAAGGATCCTAAAATAAGAGTGAGCATAAATTCAGTATCATTTAATTTATACCAATTTCTAATCTGCTCATCATTGTCAAAACTTGAAAAAGAGAGGTCCCTTACAGAGATTAAATCACCACCTCAAAATAAAAGTCATGATTCACCCAAATCAGTTTGACATCAGCAATCCAGCAACTAACCGACAAAATTCATAACTTAAAACAACAAAAAGGGTTATCTCTACATTCATTCTAGGTATCTTCGATAACCCAGATTTTCTTCCTCCTTAGTAACCTCAATAATTTAACATAGATTCTAAACCCACAGATATCTTTAAAAAGATCCTTACTAACTGAGAAGTTTGTCTTTAAACGGCACAAGGCGCAGGCTTCTGGTCCCAGCAAAAAGAATTGCCCAGGATTTCTGTTATAGATAAATTTATTGGAACCTCGCCACTAAAGAAATCCTTTCAGAAAAATGGTCACCCAACCTTCGCCTCCAGACATTTGAGGCCAACTTCGTCTTTGTCATAGCTTGATCAATGGGAGCTAAGCTCAAATCAGCTGCCCAAGAAATCCTCTCAATCTTCAAGCACTGAATGGACAAACATCATTTGCAAACTTAAACTGAAAATTCCTGCAGTATCTTAACTTGCAAGTTATTAATGACCCAA
This sequence comes from Argiope bruennichi, assembly GCF_947563725.1. Classification (NCBI taxonomy): domain Eukaryota; kingdom Metazoa; phylum Arthropoda; class Arachnida; order Araneae; family Araneidae; genus Argiope; species Argiope bruennichi. The sequence continues at coordinate 1,825,985 of NC_079163.1, read as the reverse complement.
AAATTAAATGGAATAATGTGGCTATCAAACTCCAATATTCATTAAAATACTTCTCAGTGTATCATCTTAGTTAGCTCAATAAGAGTGTTCCAGTCTTGAGGTACCCAGAGATCTATCTTTCCTTCATGGTTAAATTCTCCTGCAGATTCTACTTTATGCTTTCTGTTTCCTCCCCTTGACGGTAAGCAATGGAGCTTTCCATAAGAAGCTGTCTCAGCTCTGCTCGTATCTTACATCTCACACGCAAAACCCTTATATGTCGGTTGTACAGGATATCTATTAGACGTGTGGTTCACAGTGTGCCCCCAGTATATCAATTCGACCATTAAATAACCAGCTGGATAGTTAGTCCGCTAGAGATCGGTCACTTTTTTGGGCTTGATGTTAAGGATGGTGACTGTCACCGGAAGTGATTACGAGCATATAGGTTTCGACTAGTGCTAAGGTAAGAACCGAGGCTGGGAATGCTCAGAGTTAGTGAATGTCTTTCCTTGCTGGCTCCGTGGTGGGTGATGCCACTGGTCCCGAATAATTTTTCAGGCTTCAAGGACAAAAAACACTAATCAATTCAATTTGCATCAAAAATAACTCAAACTAGTCACCAATTTCCCCCACTTTGATCGTTTGTTTTATAATCAAACTAATTTCCGAAACATGAGTCTTTTAATGCAATTCCCCATTTATCGTGCAGGAAGGCTGTCATAGAAACTGTCGGTGAAGTCACTGCCATCCATAAAATACGCTCTCACTATTTATAAAGATTTCTTGCTGTGGAAATCTCCACTCAAAAACAAACCCAGCAAGTAGTCAAAGTGAAGCTTTAGCTAACATTCTTTTTACTGCTCAATACATGCATGGTTGAATTTGTCCAAAAAAATAATAATATGTGAGGAATTTTTCAAGGTTCCTGTTGAGAAGTTCTCTGAGAAAATACAATCTTAAGGAGTAACTCATAATTGCAAAATTACCATTCAGAAGGATTGACAACTCCTTTCACAAAGCATTATATTCTATCTTTCATATATCAAAAAAAACTCGAATCTATATATATTTGATACATCAAATTGCCTGTTCATCAGTACATTCCAAATCTTCTGGGGTGTTTTCAATGCCAGTGTTTTAGCCATTTGCTTTGAATACCTATTTGAGCCTGCTGTGTTGAAAAAGATCAAGATAGCAAGCAATGTACTTACAAGAAAAAAATTGCGTGAAATTCTATGCCAATCATACATCATTTCCTCGATCCTAAAAGCCTAGAAAGTTGAAGAGCAAATAATTTCCTCCAAATTTAACGACAACATCACCAACCACAATGCTAGACGAGAAGTTTCAGCTCAAAGCCCCAAATCTTGATTAAGCTATGCTTCTATCTTTTTTTAAAGCCTTTTGTGTAAATTTTTCCTGCACAAAATTGACAGACATTTATTCCTGCACAAAGTAAAATACGTCACTCAAACCAAATTCATTGAAAACTTTTCTGATTCTGAGATTGAAAATGCAACAAGCAGTGTTCTTGAAACTGGCAAACAGGTCAAGCGTATATCTAAATCAACCTCAAATTCTTAAATATCTCTTAAACAAAGGTTTTCGAAGACTAAATTTTCATCATAGGACATAAGATAAATGTTTTTTTGTTTTTTTTTAAATCAGCATCACAAAATTCCATGATTTTGGGACTTATGATGCAGAATGTAGTCCACAAGGATTTATCGTCCATATTTGGTGACCCGTCAAAATTCCCGTTTGTCTTTCACTCTTTCTATCAGATAAAGAGGAAAATTCAACAACGAGTTGCGGAATCTCTCCAATGTCATTATGCCCTCCTAATAATTCTTATTCAACACTGATTTCTAAATGGCTACCTTTCTTTCGTAGAATTGTCATGGCCTTCAGTCCAATGATTGATTGGATTTTTATGACTTGATCATTCTGCACCAAACACATGATATTTATTTTTAAAATGGTGGTTCCTTTATTACTCAAATATCAAGGAGGAAACGGAAAAAAATTAACAATGAAGAAGTCCAAAATAAAAAGAATTAATCAAATCATATTTGCAAATCAATTTCAGATACAAAATAGAATTCTTTTATATTTGGACTACAGCCTGAGTAAAAACTTTAAGGCCAGTAAAAATTTTTGAGAAAATGTAAAATAAAATAAAAGGGATTCAGATAATATTAATTATTAAAGTTCATTGATAAGAAATAAATGCCATAAACATAATTTGTAAATACATAATTATGAGAAACATGTGGTTATTTAAAAAGTTAGTATTTCTGCCTGTGTAAAAACTTTAAGGCCACCATTCATTTTTTTAAAAATAAATATAATATAATCGTGTAATTACCATTGCAACTACTAGCTTGTGACAACGCTGCAATTTTCATATTTGTCATACGTTTCTTCGAAGTATTGGTGATCTTTGTGAAGATGGCGAAGGGTAAGAAGTTAACTGATCGTGAAAGAGGACAGATCGAAGCTTTGTCTTCAACAGGAATGAGTAGTCGTGCTACTGCGATAAAGATAGGAAGATCAAAGACTGTAGTCAACAATTTTTTAAAATTGAAAGACAATTATGGTAAAAAGAATACTGGGGGAAGACCTAAAGCTTTGTCCTCGCGTGATGAAAGAAGAGTTTGCCAACTTGCATCTACTGGAAAGTACTCAACCAGGAAACTGATTCCGACGACAGGTTTAAAAGTTTGTCAAAAAACGATTTATAACACAATTAGAAGGTCTGGAAGGTTCACTTATACAGCAAAATTGACTAAGCCTCAGTTACTGCAGAGACACAAAATAGAGCGTTTGATCTTTGGCCAGAAAGTCATGACCTGGGACAACCGATGGATAGAAATTATTTTTTCTGACGAAAAAAAATGGAATTTGGATGGACCAGATGACTGGAATTTCTACTGGCATATAAAAAATGAAAAAGAAATATTCTCCAAGCGCCAATTAGGTGGAGGATCTGTCATGACTTGGGGCTGTTTTGCTTACAATGGTGTGGGCTCAATTGCATTCGTTTCAGGTAGAATGAATTCACAAGGATACCAAAATGTCCTAACAAATCATCTTTTGCCAAATGCTGAATGTCTTGCTGGAGAAAATTGGAAATATCAGCAAGACAATGCATCGATCCATTCGAGTAACAGCACAAAAAATTGGTTCCAAGTCAACAATGTTGAAACTGTGAAATGGCCAGCTAGATCACCTGACCTCAACTCAATCGAGAACCTTTGGGGTGACTTAGCAAGAAGAGTTTATGCAAATGGGAGACATTTTATATCAACAACAGGGCTGAAATCTACAATCGAAGATGAATGGTATAAAACCGACCCCACCCTTTGTTAAAAACTTGTTTCATCCATGAAAACAAGAATATTTGAAGTAATTCGAAGAAATGGCTCCTACACAACCTTCTAAGAATTTGTAATTTTTTTCTTATATGTTATTTTCTATGTTGGCCTTAAAGTTTTTACTCAGGCTCAAATATTCCTCTGTGTGTTCTGTAATATTTTCCAATAATAAAATATTTGCAAATTAATTTTTCTACTTTTATTACTTTTATTTAAGCTAAATAATTATCAATCAAATGGTATTTTAATTCCTCAGTTTATATGTTTCCATTTTCTCAAAAAGTTTTACTGGCCTTAAAGTTTTTACACAGGCTGTATCACACAATAAGCGTGCCATTCTAAAATGTAAACTGCTAAAATAATTTATTCTTAAACTGTTAAAAATTTTGCATTCAACCAAAATATGTCTAACTTATCAAATTATTTTGCATAGCATGCACATTAGTGGCGGCTCGGTCTTTAGTACGTGATTATGTAAAAATATGTATGACTCATTCTAAACTTCGTCAGTTTTATGGTCTATTTACGATTGAAATATGTTTGCTGAAATCTTTTAACAGAAGTCATAATACTATGTAATTTATTAAGAACCTGATCACCCCAAGCAGTCTGACATTTGGATATTACATTTCATATATCGATTCATATCACTTTGAGGGGGGAAAAACATTTTTAATGACTACAACACTGTTTCCTGTTGTATTTGTTCTTTCGTTCCCTGCTATTCCCACATGCCTTAGGATTCAAAAAGAAATTTATATCATAGCCATTGTTTTTTAGAAAGAAAATTAATTTCAAACATTTTAATTTATAATTGTAATAAATAACTATAAAATCAATATTACTTTATCAAATATAATAATAATAAAATAATAATATATAAAAAATCAATTTTATTTATAATAAGTGGCTAAATTTGCTCTTAAAACTATTACTTAAGCGAAGTTGAAACGTTCTCTTCTATAGAAAATTTCTTTTTATAAAAATAAAAGCTTTTTTCGGAATTGATGCTATATAAATCTTTTAAAATAGCATAACATGCCTTATCATAACTTTTATGCATATCGGGAAGAAGGACCGGAACAGGGTATTTGTCTCAAAAGCATCTCTAATAGCAATTTCAAACATGAAAACCTTATCAGTAGTACTTTATTCAAGTCGAAATCGACTTTGAAAGTTCGATAAAATTTAATTTTCTTCCAAACAATGGATTAACTGAGAATTAAACATTCTTTCCATTAATTTACTTTAACGGCTTGTTAAAGCGATTTGTCTATAACTAGAGGGATTTTGTGGATTCTTATCAGGTTTGGAAATAGGTTTGGTTTGGTGATTTCGTGGAGTTTATTGGCACAAGAACCATTTATGATTAAACTGCGCCAAATGTATGGTGAGAGTTAATCTTATTTTAAAAGTTTATTTTTAAATTACGTCATTTTCAAGGAGCTGATAACATGTAAAGTCAGCTAAAAGTAGTCGCATGATAAAATGCCATCTAAAAGTTATTTAAGAATCAGATAGAAGAATGAAGGTTAGTCATTTTTAAACGTAAACAGATAGGGATGGGGAACTTTATAAAGAATGCATTTTAATTTGATGTTGGGAGAATGAAAGTAGCGGATTATTAAATTCTGGACATTCCATTAAAATGCGAAGAACCGTCATAGGACATTGACATACTGTATGTCGGATTGCGGTTTTCCCAGCTGCAAATGTTTATGTGTTAGTGTTTATGTTTATAGTTTATTTGCACTTTAAGGTTCCACTAGATATGCCATTTTAAAAGTAGACTGGATTTAACATGGTTTTTTATATTGTTTAGTGGAATAGGAGAACTTAATGTACTGGCTGCAGATTTCTCTAGATTGTCCGGTAATTTATTTCTCGATATTCGAGGGAACTCAGTAGAAGAGAACTTTGAATAGGAGTGACCACACCATGAAGCCACGAAACCAAATCCTCTTAAAAAATGTAAGTAAACAATTATTACTCAGTCTTAAACATACAGTTAGGAATTTTATCAGGCCCATGATGTTAGGTGACATTTTCTTAGTGCTGTTTTCAAATCATGCAAAGCGAAAGGATATTATACATGTATATTTCTGTCAGTAATGAACGAAAAGTCAAATAATTTTCTTTCCTCACTTCTTTTGTATTTTACGAATTTTTGAGAAAAGGATTCGTTCCTTGATATTTTAGCAAAATATTTACCTAATACATTTGCAATACTTTTAGTTTCCGATATAATTTGGATATTAATTTTCAGAATCAAACATAGAATGTCCGATTTTATATGTTTCTGCTATTTTTCGGATTTTTCCCCCATACTAATTTAGACTATGTAGTATTTCTAACCGAACTAAATATAATTTTGAAAATTGTTTCTCTTGTTTTGGTATCTAATATTATAGGCTACAGCTTTCACTAGTTTAGATGTCAAGTATTTTTTTCGGGGGGGGGGTAGCTACGAAAATAGTTCCAAATACCTGATAACGATTTTAATTAAAACAGCTTTATACTATAATTTCAATAGCTTTACCAATGTCATTCACTTTAACCGTGTTTAGATTTCAATTAGACTAGAAAGTAAAAAATTGTTTTCGAGTATAAAACATATACATGGGATTAAACATATATGTATAATACATATATAAAATATTTCAGTTATGATAGGAAAATGATCACTGCCAAAGAAATTATCATCCACTGTAACATTCCGTCTATTTAAAACTAATGATCATTTTGACAGGTCTAACATATGGTATATTTAAATGGAGAAATGAGTTTTGATATTGCATTTAAAATGAATAAATTATGATTTGAAATAAGGCTTCCAATTTGGAGGCCACTAGAATTTATGCCAGTACTTCTACAAAGACAACAAAGCCCATTCATGTCTCCCAAAACAATGAAAAGAGATAAGAGTTCCCCTATAAGATTTTTCCATTTTGTTCTGATATATTGTTTGGATGTCTGGCAAATACGAGGTAGTCATGAAAAAAATTTACCCAATATATGAACTCCTATTGGTCTATCTAGATATTGTTATTTGAAGATATTCGTTCAAAATTATGATGATTCGAAACAGCAAAGTTATCTTGGATATAGTAACAGTAAAAAAGTTTTGAAATTTTCGAAAAAATTTTGAAAGCTTAAAATTTTGAGTAACACCGCTTCTTTCCTTCGCAAATTGATCAACTCATCCACAAGAGCTAGATTTAGCTATGCTGCATCATACAGTGAATTAAAAATGTAAAACTATGTAGTAAAATTTCAAACAGGGAAGAATAAAGAAAGAAAAAACCATACAACAAATGTCAAGGGGCATCATTTAAGAGAATGGAACATAAACAATAAAATTTCAAAAAAGATGTAAAATTCGTAAACGCATATTTAACAAAAAAGCAGAATGATAAAACATAATTCAATTTTGAATAAAAAGCACCTAATTCTAAGTAAAGCAAGCATGCCTGCATGAGAGCTCTTCATCAAGCCTTTCAACTTTTTACTGTTGTATAAAAAAAGGTGTGAATGAAAAGCGATGAAAGCTGTACATTTTATTAAAATATTGCGGCATTGAAAAGCGACAGTTGATCCTCCATGGCCGAATGGTCATAGCACTGATCTCATAATCAAGAGATCGTAAGTTCGAATCCCTCTAGAGACAATGCGAATCACTGTTTGTGTAAATATTTAATTTCTTGATTTCATATTCTAGTGGATTCTGGACCTTTCTTTAGTTTACCAGATAAGTGTTCTGGACTTTTTTTACTGTCTCCAGAAAAGTATTCTGGAACTTTCCCTGTTAGTATAAAAGCAGAAGATCTGTCAGTCACTGCGTTCTGAGTTGAGTTAATAAATTGATTTAGTTCTACTTGTTGTGTGTGTCATTGCATTCCACACTAAAGTACCTGCGTGACATTCTTTGGTGGAGACGCCGGGTACGATTCCAGTCAGCGTAGAAACATATTTACGAAGAAGCAATCGCCTTAAAGGTCTGGACCCAGAATTTTGCCTTTATAATCCATCACCCCGAAAGACAATTAAAATGCATGTGGAACCGGAAACTAAACCTATCATCCTGACACCATCACAGACACAATACAGGAATCCATCTCTATTTAAAAGAGACGTGGGACAAGACTTAAGCAAATGGCTGAAGGAATATGACAGAGTATCGAAATTCAACAGATGGGATGACATGACTTGTCTGGCAAATGTGTTCTTTTTCCTGGACGGTACAGCGAACCAATGGTTCAAAAATATTGAAGATAAATTGACTTCCTGGGATGTTTTCAAATCAAAGTTGAAAGAGGCATTTGGGGAAACACAGCTCTATGTCAAGAAGGCAGAAGATGAGCTAAAGTATAGATCTAAAAAATCCGGCTAAAGCACGCAGTCATACATCCAAAGCGTGTTGGGATTATGCCATCAAGTCAAAACAGATATGTCAGAAAAAGAGAAAGTGTCTCATTTGATGAAAGGAGTCAGTGAAGATGTTTACCAGGCACTGCTGACGAAAGAGATAACCACTTCAGAGGACTTTATTAAATGGTGTAGAAAAATCAAAGAAATGCAACAAAAGAGGATACGGGGTAAAAAATTTGAAAGGTTCCCAAATGTCGTACCAATGGCTGCAATCGACCAACAACTGGATCTGATATCACTAGTACGTCAAATAGTGCGAGAGGAGGTCCAGCGCCTCATATCTCCAGTAGTCGATCCCGAACTCCAAGACCAAGGCATTGAAGCCATTGTGCGAGTGGAAGTCTAAAATGATTTGGCTCCTTTGTCACAGACAACACCAGAGTGGACAACGATCAAACCAAGACGCCAACCTTCCTATTCCGCCGTTGCCAGACGATCTACGCCCCTAGCACAGCAACCACAGATGAAGACAGATTGTTCCACAGATGAAGACAGATACAGATTCCATTTGGGCCGCCCTGGGCATGTCGTTTGATACTGCCGAAATCGCAAAGCTATTTTTGAGGCATATCGGGCTAATAGGAGAGATTTCGGCCGTCCGCCGTCGAATACAGCCGACCACCTGCCTGAAGTTTGTAGCCCAGCCCAACACGAGGACAATCGCCGACACGCCGCTATAGATCTCCTAGAGAAATGAGGAAAACTAAGCGGTGCGACCTTCCTTGGGGGTGAGGCCGCTAGTGACAAAAATCCTCCGATTGCTGCAAAGATGTCCGGAAACAACATTGAAATAATCGTCGACAATGAGCCAGTACCTGCCCTCGTGGATTCTGGAGCCTCCTTTTCTGTTATCTCGGAGAAATATCGTCGCCTACTGAAAAAAGTTATGTTTCCAACAACTAAAAAAGTTCTTTTAAAAGTCGCCAATGGAAATTACGTGAGACCAGTGGGAAAATGTACACTTCGTCTCTAAACCAATGGCCGACCTCAAACTTTTGAATTTATTGTTTTGCCGCAATGCAGTCACGATATCATCTTCGGTTGGGACTTTTGGGGCGTTTCTCAAGCTGTTATAGATTGTGGCCGTTCGGAGCTCTTGTTTCAAGACGTCATTCGAGAATCCCAAACTCCAGACTCCAGCCGTTTATTCACGTTGGAAGACTATACAGTACCTGCTCGTTCTACCAGAAAGATCACCGTCTTAGACAGTAAGAACCTTCGAGCTATCGACGTAATAGTAGAAGGAAATAGGATGCTCCTCTTGAACAAGGAAGTTTCTATTCCGTCTACTATAGTAACGCTCCTTAATGGTAAATTAATGGTAAAGCCGAACTATGGGTTGCTAACGGACAAGGGGAACCTCAGATCATCCCTAAAGGCATCTGCATCGGATATGCCGAACTTACTGACTGCAAAGACTGCGTAAATACCATATACGAAGGATCGCCTTATTCCACGATCACTTCAAAGGCAAAGTTGGGTGTCATCGACTATACCACGATGATAGCTCCGGATTTGAAGATCGACCAAAAAGAATGTTTCATCTACTCCAGAGGTTTTCAGAAATTTTCGATCAAGAAAGGACGTTCAAGAAAGGAAGTCAACTCAATGTTAAACACCAAATAAGTACAGGCGACCACTTACATATCAGTCAGAGAGCTTACAGAGTGTCCCCATCTGAACGCCGCATTATCAGTGAGGAGGTAACCAAAATGTTATAAAGATACATCATTCAATCATCAGAAAATCCGTGGTTATCTCCAGTCTTCTTGGTGAGGAAAAAAGATGAAAGCTAGCGTTTTTGTGTTAACTATCGCCGACTCAACAAAATTACCAAGAAAGACTTGTATCCACTGCCGCGTATTGACGACACCTTGGATTGTCTGAAGGGGGCAAAATATTTTTCGTCTATGGATCTCTACTCTGGTTACTGGCAAATAGAAGTTGATGAAGTCGAACGTGACAAAATAGCTTTTTAACACCTTAGGGATTATTCGAGTTTAAAGTGATGCCATACGCTCCTGCAACTTTTGAAAGGATGATGCATAATCTTCTGCGACATTTAAAATGTACAATGTGCCTTTGCTATTTAGATGACATTGTGGTGTTCTCAGAAACATTCGATGAACATCTTCAGAGGTTGAATACCGTCCTTCAGTGTATACAGAACGCAGACTTTATGATTAATCCTAAAAAGTGTTGCCTTGGAGTACAAGAGATAAAGATCTTGGGACATCTAGTATCCAGTGATGGCGTACGATCGGACCCAGAAAAAGTAAAGGCCGTGAGTGACTTTCCCGTGCCTAGGAATATCCATGATATCGGAAACTTTCTGAGACTTTGCTCTTACTATCGCCGATTTATAAAGGATTTTTGCCATAAAACCGAACCTCTACAGTTGTTACTGAAGGGGGGCACAAAATTCTGTTGGGGACCTGAAGAGGTGGAAGCTTTTAATAACTTAAAGAAAGATCTTACCTCCGATCCTGTTTTAGGCCTTTATGACGAAAATGAACCAACGGAACTGGAATCGGCGCAGTATTAGTTGAAATACAAGATAGGAAGGAAAACGTAATAGCTTATGCATCGCGTACTCTGACGAAGACTGAGAGAAACTATTCCACAACTGAAAGAGAATGCCTTGCGGCCATATGGGCTATAACTAAGTTCGTTACTGACCATCATTTCCTGTGTTGTCTGATAAGACTGAAGAATCTCTCTGGAAAACTCGCTAGATGGGTGCTGCGATTCCAAGAATACGACGTATCAGTGGTGTACAAAAGTGGAAGAAAACACAAAGATGCTGATAGTCTGTCCAGAAACCCATTAAAAGTCGATGTTTTAAGGTCTGGGGACTCCATAGGTACCGCTTTATTTACTAATCTCTCAGAAGTACAGATGAAAGATCCGGAATTGGCAAGAATAATAAGAGAAAAACAAAGTACCGAAGCAAGCAGGCTGTGAAATTTTGAATTGGTCGAAGGAGTCCTCTACAAGAAGAATTTTTATCCGTCCGGAAAGAAATTTCTACCAGTGAGCCCGAAGCATTTACGGCTCAGTATTCTAGGACATCTAGGATTCACCAGGACGTATGATAGAATAAGAAAACAATTTCATTGGCCAGGCTTGTACAGAAATGTTCGAAGATTTGTGGTGCACTGCCGAGATTGTCAAAGGAGAAAATCTATTCCTCAGAAGCCACCAGGTCGTCTCGTACCTATTCCACCAGCTGCTGCTCCTTTCCATCGCATAGGAATCGACCTGCTAGGACGATTTCCAAAATCTGACGACGGCAACAAATGGATTGTAGTAGGCACCGATTATTTGAGACGGTACGCAGTCAACAGAGCTTTACCGACGGCGGAAGCTATAGGCCGTGGTGGCTTGGTGGTAAGGTCTCGGCTTGTGAGCCGTAGGGTTTCAGGTTCGAGACCCGATTTCACCGAAGAAGCGTCGTGTAAGAGGGTCTGTTGCACGTTAAATCCGTCATGCCAAACGTCTTCCCGCTGGTGTGGTGTGGCGTGGAGAGGGGGATGCCAGCTCAGGTGTCGTGCCCGTCATCTGACCGCGGTTCAAAATTACGAGGTCCGTCCCAAAATAGCCCTAGTTTTGCTTTACAACGAGACGTTAATATAACTAAACTAGACGGTGGAAGCTACACAAATCGCCAAATTCCTAATAGAGAACATAATCCTGAAGCATGGAGCTCCACGAGTTATCATTACAGACCGTGGACAAGTTTTCCAGTCCAAGCTGGTGTCCGATATTAATCGACTGTGCAATATCACTCATCGAATGACAACAGCCTATCATCCGCAAACAAATGGCCTTATAGAGAGATTCAACAAAACGCTAGCAGATATACTTTCTATGTAAGGTAATGTCGAACCGAAGAACTGGGACCAGGTATCGCCGTTCGTCACATTCGCCTACAACACTGCGAAGCACGACACGATAGGTTTTACGCCCTTCTAGATACTTCATGGGTGAGAAGCTGAAACGCCATTGGATACAATGTTTACTCTCTGCCCCAACGAGTTCAGCCAAGAAGACGATTACGTTAGTCATCTGATCAGTAAGGCAGAAAAATCGAGGCAATTAGCTCGCACACGAGCTCTCGAGCCTCAGCAGAAAGATCGCCGGCGTTAGGACTGAAGTTATCGGATGGTGGCATACGAATCTGGGGATTTGGTAAGGATTTTTATTCCATCTCGTAAAAAAGGGCTTTCCGAGAAGCTCCTCAAGAGGTACTTCGGCCCTTATCAAGTTATGAGGCTGTTTTCCGACGTTACCTATGAAGTAGCTGATTTCGACCCTAGTTCAAGAAGGCGGAAACCGAAGGAAGTTGTCCATGTCTTACGCATGAAGCCATACCATGACCCAGAAGAACAAGACGACCAATATTCTTATGAAAGTATGGAGGTTCCGGAAAGAGACAACTCCCCGTGAAGACGCGACGCCTTATACTGGCCCTGTGACTCGATTAAGAACTAAAGCCTCGAAATTAAATGTTATAACATCGGGACGCTGTTCTTCTAATTAGGGAGCAATGCCGCATCGAAAAGAGACAGTTGACTCTCCATGGCCGAATGGTCATAGCACTGGTCTCATAAGTTCGAATCCCGCTAGAGACAATGCTATTCACAGTTTATGTAAATATTTAATTCCTTGATTTTATTTTTTCCTTTATTTCATGTTCCAGCAGATTCTGGACTTTTCTTACTGTCTCCAGAAAAGTATTCCGGAACTTTCCCAGTTAGTATAAAAGCAGAAGATCTGTCAGTCACTGTGTTCTGAGCTCAGAGTTGATTTAATAAATTGGTTTATCTTTACTTCTTGTGTGTGTCATTGCATTCCACAATAAAGTACCAACGTGACAATATGATCAGTTGTGTTCAGAACTTTGGAAGACATACACATTGGAACTGAATCTCTAAATGGCAATATTTATGCGTGTCATGCTTGATTTGGAGATGAGCTAATTTAGCATCGACTTCAAGGAGCCATAACATCAACCACATGGCAATATAAGGATGCTATAAATTTGTTACGTATTTGAGTATTCCAAGATTCTTGCCCTGAGGCAAGAATGCACTTTTGCACAGTTTGATGTATATCAGGATAAGTAACATTATGGATTCTAGGGCCAGATGCCATATCTGGTTTCTTGTTGCCGTCAATGCTGTTAACTCGAAATTCAGCAACAGAGTAATCCGAATATTTTTCTTTCAAATGAGCGGAAGCTACATAATATATCTCAAACAATAGGATGACGCTGAGAAATAATGTTTCCGGTGTCTTAAAATACTCTTACTAAAACTGTAAAGGCAGAATTTTCGGGACTACTAAAAATGCTTTGCAAGTCATAAAAGTTTGTTACTACGCTACAGACGAAGAAATATGGAGAAAGCCTATGGATATAAGTGGCAACGTCAAGAAAAATATCAAAACCAATATCCCCAACTACTTTAGAATCATCTGTATACAATACAGCATAATCAGATTATTGACTTCGATGAGAGTGAAGGATTTTTTGGAGGAAAGCTGGAGAGGTTTCACTTTTTTCTTTTCAAATCTACAAATAGTTCGTAGCACTTCGTTAGTACATACTACTTCGTTCAAAGATAAAAAATAAAAGAGAAATCTAATAAATAGTGTTACAGTAGTTCAGAATCTTATCGTTGTCTAGCAAAAGATTACCTACATATTTCTTCTATTTTTTTTTTCAAAAACGTCAGTTTTTTTTTTTAATTAATAACAAATGAAATAAACACAGCACGGAAAAAAAAATAGGTGTCATCGAAAATGTCCAATTTTCAGTTTTAAGATGGCTGGTGTAAAAATAGCTTTTCTTGGATAATTTTCCCTGATAATATTGTGGGAAAAGACAAAATTTTTCTAATTATAATTAATTGAATATTTAGTGAAAATTTGAATAGTAAAAATAAAATTGACAAGATTTTCTTTTCTTGTATTAAATAATAGGTGTTCAAAATTTGGTTCAATTTGCTCAATTGTTTAGGAGGTTATATGAAACATACATAAATACACAGCCACAATGACTTTCATCATAATATAGAGTGCGAGGTGGATTGTAAACGGTACACATTTTTTTCTGGTTATTAAACTCTTTCCAGTTTGAATAAAATTTGAATTAATTTAACATTGTAATAAGTTTAAGATTAGTAAAAGTATCTGCAGTTATTTTACCTACAAATATGTTTTATATATACTAATTCAACTTCTAAATATTCTAGATTTAAATCATAACAGTTATAAACGTTTTGTTCTTACTTGTAAGAATTTAAATGAAAGATATGAATTTTTTATTTTTTTCCCCTCGTTATAATCGCTTGTTTTAAGTTTACCTTTTGTATTATAGATGTCGCCACGAACTAGAAGTTATTTTTGTAATTTACCATTCGACAAGTCTGATTTATTGATGTCCACCTAGTATTTTATCTAGAATACTTTTCAGATAAACAAATTTTATAATTCATAACTTTAATCAACAAGGTGTATTTTATTTTATAAAAAAATAGAATCAATAAAGCATCTTTTCCAAAAATTTCATATTTTGAGTTATGTCAAAGAATACACCTTTGCAAAGAAAAATAATTCTTTAATTTATGCAAAATAAACATGTCAATGTTAAAATTTTGGTGATTTATAGAAGAAAAAGTATCATTAAAAAAAGTGAGCATGCATCTTTCTTTTTGTCTCCCTCCATTCCCATATATATCTATATCTATATATATATATATATATTAATTTAATTTAAAAAGTTTTTATTTCACATTTTCTAATTTTTTGACTATAAAAAAATGCAGGCCTTAATTACAGCAATTATTCTTACCGTTTGTTTAACCTTGAGGAGTAACCTATTAAAACCGACACGAAGACTGAAAGTTAGGAACATGAATTTGGAGAAAAAGCATGCTTTGTTTTTCTATATGCAGGTAATTAAATATCCCAGCTTAGCCGAAAAAATCCGGTATAAATCCAACAAAGCAACCAGAATCCTGACTGCCTGATTTTTTTTAATATGTAAATCAATTCATATTGAGCAAAACTTAATACATTTGCATTTTTTTTAAAGTCGATTTTTTTAAAGTCGAGAATTCTCTTGCATTTCAAATTTTTACTATACAAGATTATTTCATGTATTTATTCCCTTGTATTTATTATTATTATTTTTCGAGAGTTACTGTAGAATATAGTAATTCTCATGTGGTACAAGAAAAAAAAATGAAATCTATTCAAATATTTTCGTCACATGTATTTTCTGTATTTCAGGGGGGGGGGAGGCAATTTGGCTCTAATTTTCAAAAATAAATGTCAACTGTCTACATATAATCCTATATTTTTACCTTATTTTGTTTATATATTTATGACCTCTACGTTTAAACAGCAAATGGAAAACATAAAATCGTTGTTGGAATATATGACTTAATACAGCCTGAGTAAAAACTTTAAGGCCAGTAAAAATTTTTGAGAAAATGTAAAATGAAATAAAAGGGATTCAGATAATATTAATTATTAAAGTTCATTGATAAGAAATAAATGCCATAAACATAATTTGTAAATACATAATTATGAGAAACATGTGGTTATTTAAAAAGTTAGTATTTCTGCCTGTGTAAAAACTTTAAGGCCACCATTCATTTTTTTAAAAATAAATATAATATAATCGTGTAATTACCATTGCAACTACTAGCTTGTGACAACGCTGCAATTTTCATATTTGTCATACGTTTCTTCGAAGTATTGGTGATCTTTGTGAAGATGGCGAAGGGTAAGAAGTTAACTGATCGTGAAAGAGGACAGATCGAAGCTTTGTCTTCAACAGGAATGAGTAGTCGTGCTACTGCGATAAAGATAGGAAGATCAAAGACTGTAGTCAACAATTTTTTAAAATTGAAAGACAATTATGGTAAAAAGAATACTGGGGGAAGACCTAAAGCTTTGTCCTCGCGTGATGAAAGAAGAGTTTGCCAACTTGCATCTACTGGAAAGTACTCAACCAGGAAACTGATTCCGACGACAGGTTTAAAAGTTTGTCAAAAAACGATTTATAACACAATTAGAAGGTCTGGAAGGTTCACTTATACAGCAAAATTGACTAAGCCTCAGTTACTGCAGAGACACAAAATAGAGCGTTTGATCTTTGGCCAGAAAGTCATGACCTGGGACAACCGATGGATAGAAATTATTTTTTCTGACGAAAAAAAATGGAATTTGGATGGACCAGATGACTGGAATTTCTACTGGCATATAAAAAATGAAAAAGAAATATTCTCCAAGCGCCAATTAGGTGGAGGATCTGTCATGACTTGGGGCTGTTTTGCTTACAATGGTGTGGGCTCAATTGCATTCGTTTCAGGTAGAATGAATTCACAAGGATACCAAAATGTCCTAACAAATCATCTTTTGCCAAATGCTGAATGTCTTGCTGGAGAAAATTGGAAATATCAGCAAGACAATGCATCGATCCATTCGAGTAACAGCACAAAAAATTGGTTCCAAGTCAACAATGTTGAAACTGTGAAATGGCCAGCTAGATCACCTGACCTCAACTCAATCGAGAACCTTTGGGGTGACTTAGCAAGAAGAGTTTATGCAAATGGGAGACATTTTATATCAACAACAGGGCTGAAATCTACAATCGAAGATGAATGGTATAAAACCGACCCCACCCTTTGTTAAAAACTTGTTTCATCCATGAAAACAAGAATATTTGAAGTAATTCGAAGAAATGGCTCCTACACAACCTTCTAAGAATTTGTAATTTTTTTCTTATATGTTATTTTCTATGTTGGCCTTAAAGTTTTTACTCAGGCTCAAATATTCCTCTGTGTGTTCTGTAATATTTTCCAATAATAAAATATTTGCAAATTAATTTTTCTACTTTTATTACTTTTATTTAAGCTAAATAATTATCAATCAAATGGTATTTTAATTCCTCAGTTTATATGTTTCCATTTTCTCAAAAAGTTTTACTGGCCTTAAAGTTTTTACACAGGCTGTATTGGAAAAATATGGTTAAATCATCAACAATTAAGATCAACATTATTGCGAATTTGAAAACATATTAACTTTTTTAAATTAAACTTTCACATAGCAAAGATTTGACTGTCAAGTAACTATAATTTAACTTGTAATAAAGCAGACTCAAACCAAGTTTCAGTGAATAAGGAGCACTTGCACTCACTCATTAATTGGTGCCATTTGTGCTCACATTGTAAAACTACTAGGGCTTAATTACAGGAAAACTTTGCGTGCCTTTACAGGAACTACAAAAAAAAAATGCATATTTCTCATTCTGATAAGAGACGATTGATTGCTGAGGGTTTTTTCTCAAGGAATAATCACGTTTTTTCCCACCGTAAAACTGATCATTACTGTTTAAGAATGAGATAAATGTGTTTGGAATATCTTCTAATTTGGTGTTGTGTTCGGTGTGTCTGTTTTTTTTTTTTTTATTTTTTTTTTATTGCTTTGATCTGATTTTAACTTTGAATGAAAGTACTAAAATTTTTGAAACATCAAAAGTAAATTCATCATCTATGCATAAATGGATATCAATATCGTAGCATGTTTAAGAATGTAGTTACATGCCGCTGCTTTAACAAAAAATTGGAAAAGCGTAAAAAAAACATTTGGAAGTTTTGGAAGTAAAGTACAACAGTATTCACTTCGAAATTACTCATTCTTGTAAGCCAAATGAAGCTAAGATCGACATCAAGAAACATGTAGCAAAAATTAAAAGAGGAGTTAATAATACTAACGAATTTGTCTCAAAAATATGACAAATGTTTCCTACTTTTCAAAGTGAATATGAATTTTTGACAGATATGAATCTTTTCAAATCATAAATTTCAACAACATTCATGTTTTTAAAAATGTCTGACGTCAGACAGACAATAAAAATTTCAACAGCAGAAAATGTTTTCAATATAGAGATCATAATATAAATTAAATAATGGTAAAAAAATTTATGATTTGTAAATATTATCTTCAATCAAAATTGGAATAACTTTTATAAATCTATCTAAATAAGACAAGCAATATTTCATTCTCATTAATATTTGGAATTTTTTCAATCAAAATAAAGTAATTATTGTCAGTTCAGATTAACAACACTAAATGTATTACAGTGCCGATTTAATCCTTTAAATATGTCATTCATAGTCACAAATCACATAAGTCATTTCAATATGTAATTCATAGTGAATATGGTTGTTTGAAGGATATGAATCCTTGCAAATTATAAATGTAAACAACATTCAAGTTTTAAAAAAGTTCTATCATAAGATAGTCAAAAATTATTTCATTCACAGAAAATGCTTTCAACATAGAGTAACATAAAATAAGTAAATGCATAATAATTTTTATATCTTGGAAATATTATCTTCAACGGAAAATGAAATAGCTTTCAATGTATCTAAATGTAAGCCAACCAATGGTCTTTATCACCAATACTCTGAATTTTCAACAATCAAATTAAAATAATCATTGCCTGCTCAGATTAACTCCACAAAATGTATTACAGCGCTGGTTTAATCTTTTAAATATGTAATTTAAAGTCATAAAATTCATTTAAATGGAAATTTCTACAAATAATTAAAAATTTATAAAACAAAAAAAAAGTACGAAGAGATGGTTATCTGTCTACAGAAAAAATATGTGAACTTATTTAACTCACCTATTGGTTAGTGAATATCTATTTTGAATTGACGTCCTTTCTTAAAGGAAGTTATTTCTTTCAATATAAATTATAAATTTGTTTTCCTTTTAACATTCAAATATTATAAATATATGACAAGCAATATTTCAAAGATATGTTAAATGCGAAATTTTAAGTTAAATGCTTCAGGCGCCTCCCCTTCAGGGGCTCACCTACTATAGGTGAGTACGGGTGTCCCAATCCCGAGGTACCCAGATATCTTTACTCCCTTCATGCTTACTCTCCTCTACGCCTTCAGCTATTTGCTTGATCCTTACATTCCTCGACGACAAGCGAGAGAGGTCTCCATGAGAAGCTGTCGCCATTCTGTTTGCTTCTTGCTTCTCATGGACAGCCCAAATCCCACGTATCGGCCGTGCGTGGTGACCCATTAGAAAGACGGGTGGTGCAATGTGTTCCCCTGTGTATCAATCGGCTGGTAGCTAGTCACCTTAATGGCTAGTCTGCTTAGGATCAAGCGAAGGGATTACTCCTTGGGCTTGGCGTTAAGGGTGGTCACTGTCCACGCGGGTAACTCCGAGCGTATCGGTTCCGGCTAGCACTAAGGTAAGCGCCGAGGCTGGGAATGGCCGGAGCTGGTGGCTGCCTTCCCTTGTTGGGCTCCTAGGTGGGCGGTGCCGTCGGGCCCGCATCTTTCTTAATATCATATGGCTCCTCCTAAAAAGGGTCCCTTCAGTGGGCAACAAAGCACTATGAAACTTTCTCCAATCTTCCAATCTTTGACCCTTTTTTCGTAATTAAACGATTATCAAACAATAACAAATTTTTCAACTCAGTTTCGCCTTTCCTTGTTCTGAAGGCTATCTCGGGAACAGTTGGCGCGGTCTCCTCAATTCGCAAAATGCGTTCAGGGGATTTGCTGGTGGAAATTAGAACTAAGAAGCAATCGCATCAAATTTTAAAGTTAAAAGTGCTGGCCACAATACCCGTTTCTGTCCAACCACATGTAGCATTGAATTAGTCAAAAGGTGTGATCACTTGCAGCGAATTGTTTAATGTGCCGCTTGAGGAAATATTACTTGAATTACAGGGTCAAGGAGTGACACATGTAAGCCGCATAACTATTCGGCGAGATGGACAACTCCTTGATACTAAGCATCTCATACTAACGTTCTGTTCTCCTAAACTACCAGAATATATCTATGCCGGGTATATGAAACTTCCAGCGAGACAATATATTCCAAATTCCTTGAGATGCTTCCAGTGTCAGCGTTTCGGCCACTCAAAGATTAGTTTCCGCGGGACTGTCACATGCGCCCGCTGCGCTGAGAAAGGCCATGACAGCCAGCAGTGTACCGCATAAGAAAAGTGTGTGAACTATGATGGTGCAGACTCATCTTTTTCACGGACATGCAAACGATGTACTCTCGAGAAGCAAATCATAACACTTAAAATGAAAGAAAGCATCTCTTATCCTGAAGCTAGACGAAAGGTCTTAGCTGAAACACTAACACCAGGTTTAAGCTATGCATCTGCCGTCCAAAAAACATTCTGTGCGAATTGCTCATGTCTAAACTGTATCAAAAATAAGCCTCAAACCAATCCACCTGAGAAAACATCCGACTCTGACACTGAAAAATCAACAGTAAGTGCTCCTGAAACTTGCAAACCGGAAGCGAATAAACATAAATTCAAATCTAGCAAATCATTGAAACTAAAGCTTGCGAAACGCGGGCTTAAGCAAAACGACCTACCAATAAAAAGAAAAAAAAATCGACATCAAAAAAATTCGGTAGCCTTGGGACTAGCTACACAAGGTAAAGTCCACAAGGACCTGACTTCCATCTTTGGTGGCAAGCTCAATAGCCTAGATATAAAATTACATCCGTCTAAGGAAGAATCTGGGCTTGAAATGAGTTGCGAAGACCTGGCAACTCTAACAATTGCCTCTTCTGATTTCTCTTCTAAACCAGTCTCCTAATGGGTACCTTCTCTTTGAATTGTCACGGCATTGAATTGTCCCGACATCAAGTCCATTTTAAACAGATTTCATCCTGTTTCCATTGGTGTTCAAGAAACCTTTCTGACACCAAACATTCCCATTAAATTGCGTGGTTATAACTGTACGAGATGCAGACACAGGATCTCACAGTTCAAAAGGTGTCTGTATCTTTACTTCAAATCTCTATCCGAGCACACAACTAAATTTATATATCTCTATGGTGAGAGATATATAACGTACGTGAACTTGCAGGCTGTGGTTGTGCAAGTTCACGTACGAACATTAGTAACAGTCTGCTGCATTTACTTACCACCTCATGATGTTCATCCGTCAGCAAGACCTTGACAATCTAGTGGACCAGCTTCCTTCACTTTTTATTATACTTGATGATTTCAACGGTCATAATATTTTGTGGGGTTCGAATAGTACAAACTCTCGTGGAAGTTTATTGCCAATAATTGTCTCTGTTTACTTAACAACGAAGAGAAAACATACTTTCATGATCCCACACGAAGTTTCCATACTCTTGATTTGGCCATATGCTCTCCCGAACTTCTGTCATTGCTAAACTTTACTGTTATCAACAATCTATATAATAGCGATCATTTTCCTATTATTGTCCCCCATGCTGATAGCGGCGGTGCGATTTATTGCCCTCCGCGTTTTCTATTCCAGCGGGCATACTGGAAGGCCTTTTCGCAACTAGCAGATATCACTGAGTCTATGATCAATATCACAGATATTTCTGAAGCTGTACAAAATGTCATTGACATTATAATCTGTGCCGCAACTTCCACTATTCCAAAGAGTCCATCACGTCTAAGAAAATTCCGCAGACCTTGGTGAAATGAAGCCTGTAGCGACAGTTACAAACATCAGAAAAAGTTATGGAACATTTTTCGAAGGTACCCTACTATAGAGAACCTCGTTGCTTTCAAAAAAGCCAAAGCACTAGCTCTCCGCATACGTCGTCGTAGTCAGAAGGAATCCTGGATAAAATTCATATCCTCTATCACATCCAGCACAGTCCTGTGGAGAAAAGTAAAGGCTGCTAATGGTATATATCATAACTCTTCCATTCTTGTTTTTAATAGAGGGAATGTGAAGTATTATGCCCCATTAGACGTAGCCAGCATTCTGGGCGCAATTGATTCTTATAGCCTTGATTTTCTAGCAGTTAAGAATCGCACGGAACGGTTGCCGTTATATTTTAGTGACCGAAATACCTCTCCATACAATTGCGAGTTTAGGATGTTTGAGCTAATAACAGCATTATCTCATGCCCATGATACCAGTCCCGGGCTTGATGGGATTACCTACAATATGTTCCGCCATTTGAATACAATTTCCCTTTCGAATCAGTTACAATTATTTAATTGAATATGGATTGAACAGAAGTATTCTTCACAATGGCGGGACGCTATAGTGATCCCTAGCTTAAAACCTGACAAGGAAGCTTCTAATCCTCTGAACTACCGACCAATTGCACAAACGAGTTGTCTTTGCAGGACCTTTGAGCGAATGATCAATGCTCGACTCGTATACGAATTGGAGAACCAAGGATGCATCTCTCCGTTGCAGAGTGGTTTCCGTAGAGGTAGATCTACTTTCGATAACCTCGCATTGCTGAAAATCCAGATACGCAACGCATTTGTCAGAAAGAACCACCTTGCCTCCATATTCTTCGATATAGAAAAAGCATATGACCGTTCTTGGCACTTTGGCATACTTTCAACCCTTTTTCACTTTGGCTTTAGAGGAAACCTGCCCATATTTTTACAGAATTTTTTATCAGATCGGACCTTCAGAGTTCGTGTTGGGAACTTTTACTCAAATCATTTTATTCAAGCTGAGGGGGTTCCACAAGGAAGTGTCCTCAGTGTCACCCTTTATATTATTCATCTTAGCCAGATTTTAACTCATTTGCCTTCATCTGTACATGCGAGTCTCTACATTGATGATTTGAAGATTTCATATCAAGGAAGCAATATGAATCTTATCGAACGACAATTACAAAATACCGTGAATAAATTGGTAACTTGGTGCAATAACAACGGGCACAGTATCTTGCCGGAGAAGAGCCGATGTGTGCACTTCTGCCTCAAGAGAAACATCCACTTAGATCCAATTATTAACATTGGAAATGTACCAATACCTGTAGTGAATGAAATACGGGTTTTGTATGTGATCTTCGATCGCAAGTTGACTTTCCTTCCGCATATTTTACATCTGTGGAAGAGGTGTGAGAAAACATTAAATATATTGAAAGTGCTCTCCAAAACATCATGGGGTGCTGATCGAACCTCTTAACTCCGTATTTACCAAGCACTCATCCTTTCCCGAATTGATTATGGTTGCATGGTGTATGGCTCAGCACGTCCTACAGTGTGGCAGCGATTGGACACCATCCCCCACACTGCTCTGAGGATATGTTCCGGGGCATTTCGCACTTCTCCAATAGAGAGTTTGTACATCATATGTCACCAGTTACCTCGTCATTTAAGGCGTACAAAATTATCAGTTTTGTTTTATTTTTGCACACAGACCGTGTCTCATCACCCCATCTGTCACAACAAGCTTCCAGTTGGTCTACGTAGAATTTACGATGCCCGTACTGCTTGCATTCTGTCCTTCTCTGAGAGAGCCAAAATGATACTACGCGACTCGGACTTTAACGATGTAACAGTCAAAGTTCATAACCCTTTTATCTTTCCACCTTGGGATATCCGGCAATTTCCATTTCTGAATCGATTCGCTGGTTTCGATAAGTCGTCAACAGCTTCTGTAGTCAATCTTCCAACAGCTCTTTTTACTTCATCGTTATCAGTATTTTTTGTTTGTGCCAATTTTCACGGATGGCTCGAAATCAGCTGGACATGTTGGTTGTGATATCATACTTCCATCTGATACACTGAGCCATCGACTTCATAATTGCTGCTCTGTTTTTACTGCTGAGTTGATGGCAATTTTCTCTGCTCTCCAGATAATTCCGCCTGCTCCTCAGCGTAATTTCATTATTTACTCTGACAGCATGAGTGCTTTGGAATTGCTGATAATCGGATACATCCTATCGCTACCCGCATTTTATTCACTTTGCGTTTACTGAAAAACAATGGTTTTAATATCTTTTTTTGTTGGGTTCCGAGTCATGTAGGAATCTCAGGTAATGAAAAGGCCGACTCGGCTGCAAAATCTGCGATGTCTAACTTATGGACTGGACTACCGTATTGTGACATTAAGATGGCATTCTCCCGCCATATAATTTCTTCCTGGCAAGAGGCATGAGATCGGCAGACGCATAATAAGCTACACTCTATAAAGCCTACAATTGGATTTTGGCCTCTTCTACCTATACGTGAGATGGATGTCAAACTGACTCGTCTCCGTATAAGACACACACGATACACCCATAGGCATCTCATTTTTGGTGAGAGGGCACCAATGTGTCCTGCATGGTATGTTGATTTTAGTATCAAACATATTTTAATTAAATGCCCTGTTTTTAACCCTGAATGTGTTTACCATTTTTCTACATCTTCAACAACTTTAGAGGACTTGGTGGGAGAAAAATTCCACCCAAGCATTTTTAACTTTTTACGAGTCATTCGTTTTTATACTTGCATTTAGCACTTTCTACCGTTTGTTTGTGTTTTGCATGGTCTCATTGCTTCTCATTAGGTTTTCATTATACCATATGTTAACATCCATGTTCATATTGTACTATCACAAATTTAATTTTTACAGTACTGTATTTTAACCAGTTTTATGTTGATGTCATAGATTTTATATTTTATAATCTGCTCTGATTTTACCATTTGCTTGGCGCAGTATAATCAGCTATGGTTCTTGCGCCATTAAACCACAAATAAACAAGCAAAAAAGCTTCAGGCGTCTCATTTGTAAACGCATTAAACTTTCCTTATTTATTCATTATATCAAATAAAAGTTGGAGTATCCTTTTAAAGTAAATACTCTTTTACATAATTCTTTTATCAATGTATTTTCATTAACATTTGAGTTCACTTTAAAATTATTATTAAAATATTATAAATATATGATAGGCAATATTTCTAAAATATATTAAATACGAAATATTAACTTAAATGCTTCAGGCGCCTCATTTGTAAATGTATTAATTTTTTTTTAATTATTCATTATATAAAATAAAAGTTGGACTATTCTTTTGAAGTAAATACTCTTTTACATAAATCTTTTATCAATTTATTTTGATCAACATTTGATTTCACTTTAAAATTTTGATATAACCATGTTTAATACTACTACTAATGTATAGTACCGTCAATACTATTTGGTTTGTTGGATATTATACTATATAAAACTGTAGTTTATATTAATTTTTGAAATATCTTTTAATTTTTTTCTGACTGTAATGCTATCAAAGGGAATTTGAAATATTTGTTAGATATTACTTTTAAATTATTGAAAATTACATTTTTTATTTTCATTATTTCAAATAAAAAAAAACATTGACAACCAGAATCTCAACTATGTAGAAAGTCATAAATTTT
The DNA here is from genome assembly GCF_947563725.1 of Argiope bruennichi. Taxonomy (NCBI): domain Eukaryota; kingdom Metazoa; phylum Arthropoda; class Arachnida; order Araneae; family Araneidae; genus Argiope; species Argiope bruennichi. The sequence continues at coordinate 1,800,980 of NC_079163.1, read as the reverse complement.
ACATTTAAATAAGTAACATTAATAGGTAAAATAAATTCAAATATTTTTTTTTCAAAATATAACTCCTTACGCTGAGAAGATTCATGTATGATTGATGTTATATATATTTGTAGTAGTTAAATAATAGTTTTCTAGGATTCTTATGCACTTCAATACAATGCATAACTAAGACAAAAAAAATCCATTGTTTATTTTAACACATTTATAATAAATATTTTTTAAAAAAAATATTTTAAATCTTATGAATTCTATTCATTATAATAAATACAACTGTTATACCGAGATATGTCTTATTACCTCTAATATATAATGTAAATTTTATGAAAAAAATCACAAAGAATAAGAGAAAATGGATATCTAAAGAGTTTTCATGTATGAAATTGAAAGACTATATATTAGATAGAATATTGATTTTTTTCACTATGACAGGACATTTATTTTGACTTTAAATCCTGATTTCATTGATACAACCATATAACCTAACTAAAAGAATCTAACTTAATTGGTCGATAAGTAGAATGATTAGCGCAATCCACACAATTATCATTCGAAATGGCTCTGTTTCTTTCACAATTCTGTGGGGTACCTTAAAAAAATAGTTTAAAAATTATATATTTAAAACAGCAGAAATAAGGGAAGTTTTCTGCTATTTTTTATTGAAATAGAGTAATAATGTGTAATGAATTAGAGTAACATTGCGTAATGAAGTAGAGTAATAATAATAACCTCAGTAATGAAGTAGCAATAGATTTTTTTTACAGTTTATTTAGGTTTAAATTTGAACAAACTTTTTGAGAAATACGCTTTAGAGTAGAAAAAATCATAACTTATTGTAATTATATGCTGAGTTCAAAAAAATGGTTTCTCAAATTACATCACCAATTTTTTTCAGTGCAATAAGCAAAATATTCTTTCATTTCTAAGTTCATATCAACAAATAAAGTTTGAATTTATGTTTGGCATTTTATGAACTATATTCTTTTTTTTATTATTTGTTTGTTAATCACATACGATTGAAAAAACATACAGTCTTAGTTTTCGTTCTGTTCGAACCATCGTTTTGATTTCTTTAATATCCCTTTATTGTGCCTTTTTGCTTTAGCTTATTCTATTTTCTGATAATTAACTGATAACTATTAGAACTGATAATTATTAGAACTGCTTTCTGGATGATATAGTAATCCCCTGATTTGGCCATTAAATTCAAGCAATGTTTTGAGCTCTAATCTGAGCAAATTTTGAAAAAAAAAAAAATCATCTCACCTTTATCTTTAGAGTATTTGAATCTCATTTCTTATAGTAAACTGCAATGAAAAAAATTTCCTCTCTGAGAGTAACATGTTTTGCTACTTGCCTTCAAGCAGCTTAAGGACTATCATTCCCTTGTTAATGATATGTATAATATATGTATAATGTATATGTATATGTATAATGATATTTAATATAAACGCTTGCTCCAAAGCGCAAACAAGTAGCGCTTTCTCAAAAAAATTTCAGAAGCCATGCTTATATAGCTGTGAAGTAATAGTAAGTTTTAATAGTAAATAGTAAGTTTTATTTTAAACCCTAAATATTTAAAGGAATTGAAATTACGATATAGGCCTAATCTATACAGATCTTAATTTTCGATAAGAAATTCAGGAAAATAAAAGAGAGAATAAAATATAAATTAATTATATAAATATATTTTTTACTCTAAATTGTATGTGCACAAATTTCGAACAAATTGAAAATAAATAATCAATTAATGGCAATGCTTTTAAGAAATTGGCAATAATTTGCTAGCAATTTACCTATGAATAAAATTTTAGCTCCTGATACTGTATCTGATAATTAAATGTTTTAATGTAGTACGTATAGATGTAGGACTGGGTGGGACAAAGTGCCTATTCAATCCCATTTGGATCAGTGTCTAGGGTACTGATTAAAAAATGAAATAATGTTTAAAGAAATCAGATAATTTATTTACAGTAAACAAAATTAAAAGGACATTAACAATTAGGACGGAAAAGGTTATTTACATTTAAGTTAGAAATAAAATATTTAGATGGCACCAAGTGCGAAGCCTAAAATGATGTCTGCCCATAGCAAAGCTATGTGCCGCCGTAGCGCAAGATTATTAACCACACATCGATATCGGACACGAAGAACCCTCTCTCTTTCCTTTTCTCGAGAGAATGCCAACAGCTCGCTTTTTTATTAAAATTTATGGTCATGTGACTTAGCATTTTGAATTAGTAGAAACCATGGTGCTATCTATTACAATACAATAAAACTGAATTGAATTGGATGCGTTCAGTATAACACTGGAATGGTAATGGCCACTAATTAAATCAAAAATATTGTTCGAATTTAAACTGAAAGTAAATAAATTATCCAATATTGATATATAAAAACAAATATTTTTAGAACAATTCAACTAGTTTCTTTAATTCAAAATACTATTGGAATGAATAGAAGATAAAATGCTTTATTAAAAAACCATGAATAACTTTCAGCAATAAATTTCAAATAGTAAGAATATCGGATATTTCATTTGAGATCACAAGAAAAATAAAAAATTAAAATTATTTCGTTAATATTTATTTATGCAGCTAGGAAAAAATTATTTGAATATCAGTTGTCTCATTTCGTTCCGAAAGAAAAAAAAAAGATTTAAGCAATATAAATCTTGTTTTATAAACTGTGATTAAATTTATTAAAATATGAAAAAGAATTTAATCATTCAAAGTTCTTTATATAAAAACCTAAACAATTAGAATAATATGGAAGTTAATTACTTTGAGAAAGAGCTAATTTTTTTACACCATTAAAAGCAAGCACATGTAAAATCTTTAATCAGCAAATTCTAAAAATGAAAACACGTTTGAATGGAAGGCATAATAATTCCATCAAAAGATATTCTCTAAACATTTCGAGCTTCGATCAACTTTTGTTTAGACTAAATGGCTTCAGAGCGACAGATAAATAAATTAATTCTTAAGGAGCTAAGAGGCGTCAGCGAAGGTCAGTGACGAAACAGAAACGAAACTGCATAGCTTTGCTGATTTGTCGAGTGCCAACGAAGAAGCATACAGAATACGATAAATCAATTCGTGTTTAAATGAAAATATACAAATAAAACAACTTGAAATATTACGTTCAATTTCCTTAATATTTAAAAGATATACTTGCAGAGCATTTTGATAGTTGCGATAATGTATACACAAATAGAAAAGGTAGTATTTAAAAAAATATAAACTCGCATGATACTTCAAAAATATGAATACATGATACTTTAAAAATATGAATTATTCCTTTTACTCAGCTAAAAACAACAAGACTGCGGCTCTGAAATTCTTCTGAACTCTTTCTTCAAGATTTTTCGTTTGATGAAAACAACAAAACACAGTACCTGATATAGCGATCTCTCACTGGTGTTGTATAAAACGTTTTAAGATATTTTAGTTATTAATTCCCCTTGGAGATCGATGTTTAGACGGAGACACGGCTGATCGCCGCTGTTGAAAGAAGAACTTCTGAAGTATATTGGATGCATACACTGGAGATGAAACTAATGGACTCTCTGGAGGTGTTTTCAGAAGAACTTGAACTACGAGATGACTCCACTTGAACAAGAATGCGTAGTTATTGTTAGTATTGAGAGGCAAGCAGCGCGTTTTCTTTAGCAATGATTCAAAATCCCGGGGCCGTGTCCCCACGTTTGTTCCACCCAGTCCTACATAGATGTTGCATTAACATGCTGATTTCAAGTACATGGGACTATATATTTAAATAGGTTAGCAAATAAAAAGGAATCGAATAAAATGTAAGCTAGCTACGTTTTTCTACTTAGAATAAAAAGAAATTATACATTTCAGATTTAAAGGAATTTCGGTGATGTTTAACAGTTTCTTATTCAATATATGTTTGTTTAAAGAAATAACCATAATTTATTTTTAAAATAATTAATATGATTTCTGTCTTATTTATTTTGGCCATAGTGCTTATTATTTTGCAAAAAAAAAATTAATTAATGCAACTTGTCTGAATAACTTCAAAGTAAAAATGAAAAATGCATTCATTAGTATATTTCAAGTATTTGCCATTAATCTAAAAGTTTGTTAAAATCTTTCATGAAACGCAATCATTGCACTGTTGAATAATTTTTAAGAATGTACATAAAAAATGTACATTTCGAGAAAGATGCTGTCCATAAAACATCACGAGCATTTAAAACGATAAGTTGCTCATTATATCCATTGACAACATAATCACGCTTTCAATTTTGGTTAATAAAGAATGAAAATATTTTAAATTGAAATCTAAAGCATCCTCTACTTTTAATTTTTATTTCTCAGCAAATTCCTTCTTAATTATTTAGCCTAATAAATTAAAATATCCATATATTTAAATCGTTAAAAGGCATGTATATTTGCATATTGCTGGAATTGAAAAGAATAACGTTGAAAACATTTGAGGCAGATCTGTATGAGAGCTCTTTGCATATATAGTTTGGAATTCAATGAAATCTGAGGCTTTAAGTGATGTTGACTATTATTTAGCAATAATTTTATTGATTTTATTATTTTTTTAATATTTGTAAATGAATCAGATATTTTTCTTTAATTGTTTGCAATTTTTTAATATTTATAACTGGGAAATTGATACGCTTGTAGATATTTTCAACACAGTTTTGATAATGATAAAAAAGGAAAGAAAAAAATATGTGGCATTTGATTTATATTCAAATGTAATTCTTCAAAATCTTCTTGACCATCAGCTATTTTTAGAATACAATAATTGCCCATATTGTTTCATTTATCTATTTAATGTAGTATTCTCTGCGATAATTGAATGAAACGGTCTGTCATACATTTAACCGCTTACTAATTCATGTAAATTTCTTCATAGTCCCTTAGTAAGTACAAAGCACTTACTGAACGAAAGTTGTACGGTCAAAGAATTTTAAGAACAAGTAAAAGAACTAAATATTATTGATATCTATTTAATCTTGAATTTCAATATGTGCATTTTGTTTCATTCTTTTAAATGAAGAAAGATATAAAACTAAACAAAAAGATATAAATATTAAATTTGCATTGAACTGAAAATTATACATCAGTTTATTAAACTTGGTTTATGCCCATCAAAACTATAATTTTTATAAATGTATTCTGCCTGGCAAAATTATAGGTGTGTTCCTTTTTTAATAAATTTTTGAAGCAAATTTCTCTCGTTTTATTTTTTATTTTCATCACTCTTCTGAAACACAGCATTAGTTGCTCATTTCATAAGAAAAATAATTAGGACCATCAACATTTTTCAACGGAAGTTTCGTTTCGTTATCAGAGGCATGGAGTATCATTCTCACACAGACTTGGATGAATTACCAAATGTCGTATTTTTCAAAATGTGTACGTGCGCCAAATCTAGAGCTCTTATACCGCCATTTAATGAGTGAGCAAAGCGGGTACACAACCTGATAATGTATCTGAGAATCAAGCGTTTGAAAATAGTACGTGTAGATAGATATTGCATTTACATATTGATTACGCATACATGGGATGATTTATTTAAGTATGACAGTGAAAGAATAAGAACCGGATAAAATGTACATTAAATAAATTTTTCAACTTAAAATAAAATGAAAAAATGTATTTCACATTTGAAAGAATTTCAATGGTTTTTAATATTTTCAATATGAGTACAATCTATTCTTAACAAAAATGTTTATTATTTTGAAGAAGAATTGAATTTAATGCAACTTGTTTGAATAATTTTAATGTAAAAAATGCATTCATTAGCATGCTTCCAGTAATGAGTTATGAAAAATATAAAAATGTTTCAACTAGCCATTTTTCTTAAAAAATTTTCAATAAAACGCAATTATGGCAATTAATAACTTTTAACAGTGCATTGAAAAGGACAGCGTTTCAAGACAGCTGTACATAGAGCACCATGAGCATAGAAAAAGATAAGTTGATAGTATATGTTTTGATAACATAATTGCAACTTTTGTTTTTGGTTAATGAAGAAAGAAAATATTTTAAATTGAAATTTAAAGGATCCTCTAGTTTGATTTTTCTGTATTAACATATACTTAAAGCGTCAGCATACGCACGAGGTCTTTTTGACCTCATCTTTTCTCTTTTGCTCGGAAATTCTAGGAATTTATAAAAGCTCCCACCTATTACTTCCTTTACCTTCATGGAAGCTGAAAGAAAAAGATTAGAACAGCAGAAGTCAATGAAACAATGTATCTCATTTTTTATTGGATGGGTAAGATCTTCTTGTACTTGCGGTTGTGATTCTTTTAATGTTACGGCTATGACAGCGAACGAACGTGAGTAGCAAAGTTTCAGAAAGATTGTCGCAAGTGCTCCGATTGATAATAAAAATGATGAAAGCTTGGATTCCTCAAAGATTGCTGAAGCTTTAGTATGTGATCATGATGCAGAATCGTAACAAAACGCAAATTTGGAATACTCGAGAAAATCTGACGGAAAGTTTTTACTTTCTCGGGAAAAAAGAAGCAAATCCTTTTATAAAATGCATTCCCTTATAGTATGAATAAACTGTCTTGAAATTCATGCTAAAAATTCATTTATTCTAAATGAGAAATGATAAAAGTATTATTATTTTGAGTGTCGTAAAAATTGAAAGAAAAAGTTGTGAATTTTCGAAGTTGTACATTTAAGCTTCTTTTCCAAAAAATCACTATGTAAACCATAGATTTTCTTATTCTTTCAACATTTTTATACAGAAAAAACTTTTTACTTGAAGCTTATTACTTTTTATATAAATGGAAAGGGGGAAAAGGAAATGAATGTAGAAAAGATATGGAAAAAAGGATTCAGTTCAATTTTGGTTTTTATTAAAAAACGCTTTTATATCTTAAACACAACATACATGCATGAAAAATATTCATATACTTTGACCCTATTTTATTTTTATACAAATAGATAATAAGATAAGAGGTTCGAAATTTTGAGTCCATTGCATTATACTCCCCCGAGTGTGTTCAAAGAATGGGTGCGTGTGCAGAAGGATTCATTCACCTGAGGAAGTACATTTTTTTCCAATTACTCAAAGGCATGTATATTTTCAAAATTTCTAGAACTATTCGCATCTGTTGAAAAGAAGAAATTTGAAAAGATTTGAGGTGAACCTGGCTTGGTTTTTCCTGCTTAGAATAAAATAAAATAATATATTTCAGATTTGAAAGAGTTTCAGTGATTTTTAATATTAAAAATATTCTTTATTTCTGATAATTAAACAGCTTTTATTTTTTAAATTATTAATATGAGTCCTGTCTTACTTATTTTAACTTGAAAGCTTGTTATTTTATAGAAAAACTGAACTTAATGCAACTAGTAGAATAATTTAAAAAACACATTCATTCATTATTGATTTTTGATAATGATATAAAAATATATTCAACTAGACAATTATCTAAACGTTTCTTAAAATCCTTCAATAAAATGCATTAATGACTTCTGATTAATTTTTAAAAATGCACTGAAAAAACTATGATTCAAGAAAGTTGTACATAACGGCATCATGAGCATGGGAAACAAGAATTGCAAACAACAAAAAAATATTTTAAATTGGAATTTGGAGTATTTTCTAGTATAATTTTTGTTTCTTGGCAAATTCTTTGTTAATTCACAAAATTCTTTATTCTAATGAATTAAAATGCCAATATATTCTTTAATAATTAAAAGACATATATAGTTTCATAATTTCTGGAATTATTCGCAGCAATTTAAATGGAGGAATTCAAAAACATTTGAAGTGAATCTGCATGAGAGTTCATAGTTTATATAATTTTGGATCCCACGAAATTTCAACCAGGACTTGAGTGATGATGACTATTATTTAACAATAATTGTATTGATTTTGTTATTTTTCAAAAGCTATAATAGATCAAATATTTTATATATAGCTTTGCGATTTCGGCAGTAACGAACTACATGGCCAGGGCGGCCACAATGGAAACAGACGGGTCTGTTTCAGGGGTGCGCCAGATACCCTGTGGTTGCAGTGCTACGGGCGTAGGTCGTCTGGCAACGTCAGCATAGGTAGATTGGCGTCTTGGTTTGACCTTTGTCCACTCTGGTGTTGTCTGTGACAAAGGAGCCAAAGCATTTTCCACTTCCTCTCGAACAATGGCTTCAATGCCTTTGTCGTGGAGTTCGGGATCGACTACTGGAGATATGAGGCACTGGACCTCCTCACGCCCTATTTGACGTACTAGTGGTACCATATCCAATTGTTGGTCAATTGCAGCCATTGGTACGACATTCGGGAGCCTTTCAAATTTTTTACCCCGTATCCTCTTTTGTTGCATTTCTTTGATTTTTCTACACCATTTAATAAAGTCCTCTGAAGTGGTTATCTTTTTCGTCAGCAGTGCCTGGTAAACATCTTCGGCGACTCATTCATTTTAAAACCACTGCTAATATTCATTACTAGATGTCTTTCATTTTATCACGAGAATTTAATTTTAAATTGTATGACTGAATTGTACTTGGCATTTATTAATACCATTTGTTTGGCGCAGTATGGCCATATTTGGCTCTTGCGCCATTAAATCTCACAATACCATACCATACCATACCATCGGGAGCCTTTCAGATTTCTTTCCCCGGATCCTCTTTTGCTGCAACTCTTCGATCTTTCTACACTATTTAATAAAGTTCTCTGTAGTGGTTAATTCTTTCGTCAGTAGTGCCTGGTAAACATCTTCGGCGACTCCTTGCATCAGATGAGATACTTTCTCTTCTTCTGACATATCTGGTTTGACTTGATGGCATAACCCCAACACGCTTTGGATGTACGACTGCGTGCTTTCGCCAGATTTTTGAGCTCTATACTTTAGCTCATCTTCTGCCTTCTTTACATGGTGCTGTGTTTCTCCAAATGACTCTTTTAACATTGATTTGAACACGTCCCAGGAAGTCAATTTATCTTCAATATTTTTGAACCATTGTTTCGTTGTGCCGTCCAGGAAGAAGAACACATTTGCCAGACAAGCCATGTCATCCCATCTGTTGAATTATGATACTCTCTCATATTCCCTAAGCCATTTGTTTGGGTCCTGTCCCACTTCTCCTTTAAATACAGATGGATTCCTGTATTGTAGCTGTGCTGCAGTCAGGATGACAGATTTAGTTTCCTGCTCCACAGGCATTTTCCTTTTCTTTCTGGGTGGTGGGTGATAAAGTCCAAATTCTGGTTCAAGGCCTTTAAGGCGATTGCTTCTTCGTAAATCGGTTTCCACGATGAATGGAATCGTACCCGGCGCCTCCACCAAAGAATGTCACGTAGATGCTTTAGGATAGAACTCAATGACACACACAAGAAGTAAAGCTAAATAAATTTATTAACTGAACTCAGAACTGAGAATACAGTGACTGACAAATCTTCTGTTTTTATACTAGCAGGGAAAGTTCCAGAATGCTTTTCTGGAGACAGTAAGAAAAGTCCAGAACACTTGTCTGGTAAACTAAAGAAATGTCTAGAATCTTCTGGAACATAAAATAAAGAAAAACATAAAATCAATTAAATATTTACACAAACTGTGAATCGCGGGATTCGAACTCGCAATCCCTTGATTATGAGATCAGTGTTATGACCATTCGGCCATGTAGAGTTGACAGACTCTTTTCAATGCGGCAATATTTATAACTGTGAAATCGATAGTTTTGTAGAAGGTTTCAACACAATTTAGATAATGACAGATGATAAATTAGTATTTTCAGTCTTTCGATTCATTAAAGTAATAGAAAGGGAAATAAGTAATCTATGACGTATATTTATATGTAAATATAAATCTTCAAAATTCTGTTGGACACTAATCATCTTAAGAAGTAAAAACAATCCGTATTGTTTCATTTATACATTTATATAGCATTTTCTGCAATGGAGTATGAAACAGTTTCTTTCATGCGTGTAATCACTTCAAGAACTCATATAAATTTCTTCATAGTTTGCCACATAGTAGGTATGTAACATACACTAGAAAACAGTAGTACTGTTGAAGAATTTTGAGAATAAGTGAAAGAACAAAATATTTTTGATATCCATTTAAATTAGTTTTTGTATATTTTGTTTCATTCCTTTAATTAAATTAAGCAATTTAAAAAAAATTAAATTTGCAAGATACAGAGATTAAATTTGAAAATTATGCTTCAGTTTATTTCATTAAATTAACGTTATGCACGTCAAATTTATAATTTTTATAAATGTGTTCGGTATGACAAATTATAGATGTATTCCTTTTTAGAAACAGATTTCTCTCATTTTATTTGCTCCATTCCGTTATCAGAGACATGGAATAACCCTTCTCAACGACATTGATTGATAATCTTTTGTCAATGCCCCAAACCTTATATACAAAGATAAACTTTAGAATTATGGCAGCCATTTTAATGCTTGAGCGCATATAACATTATTTAATGGTGAGCGCAAATGTGACTAAGCGCAAGAGACACACAATCACATTATCAGAAGTTATAGCATATTACTACCTATTTTCTTAAAAGCACTGCGAGTGCTTTCAAGCTAATTTTCTATGTACATGCAAGCCAGGAAATAGCATACAATTTCATAAGTATTTTATATTTCTTCCTTTTTCCTTTATATATTACTTTCTTGAATTTCTTGTCAAACGGAAATAATTACCACTTTTGGGCCATCGTATAGATTGGACCTTTACAATAATCTCAATTACATTAAATAATTGAGCCTCAAAATAAGATTTATTTCGTAGCTATGTAAGCCTGCTTTCCGGAATAATTTTTTCGGGAAAGCCCTACGAAGTTATATTTAGGATTAAGTGCTTATATTCAGATATCTCTATTCATGAATTTTAGGAAAGAAATGATAGTCATCATTCTATGTAGTTACTTTTCTATCAAAACCAAATAACAAAACATGCTATATCCTGAGTGTGGTAATTTTTTTCAATATTTTTGTTTAAATACTTTAAAAATATGATTAGGTGTGGATTTTCTTGAAAAGTTGCTTAAATTAGACCTCAAAGCATTGCTTGAATTTGATTACCTCTCCAAAAAAACAGCTATAAAAACTATTAGTTCTTATAAGTAGGAACTGAGACAAGCTAGAGCAATATGAATAATAATAAGACAATTTTTTTGGCTTAACAGCACTATTGATTACGTGATTAGAATTCATTTGTTTAAAAAAATATTCATCATAAAAGTGAGATAAGATAGACATTTTTTTGTCGAAGTAATGCATTACTTAAAATGTGTAGAATCCTAAAAATGTATTATTTAGTTGCTATAAATATACATAGCATCAATCATACATATTCTTCATAACATAAAGAATTGTATTTTGAAGAAAAATAATAATTTAATTTATTTTGGCTCTTACTATTATTACTACTATTTATTTAAATATCTAAATGTTTAACTTCCAATATAATTGAGGCAATTGCTCTCCTATTTTTAATTAACGAAACAAATTTAATTTTTAATAATTTAAAAGTAATGTTCAACAGAATTGCATTTCCGAAGAAATTCACGTATGCATAATTCAATTCCAATTGCAGAATCATCCTTTATTTAGATAAATGTTAAGATCATTTTATTCTACTAAAATAATGAATCGGAAGCTTTTGAGACTGAACTTTTGGTACTTATCACAATTATAAATATTTGTTATTCGAAGATATGATAGATTTACCACTTTTCAAAGATTATTTTAAATCCTTTTTAACTGCACTTCAATCAGGAAAGTAATTCGCTTTATTTCATGGCATATGATCCAAACAGACTAAGTAGTACTGAAGGAAAGATTATATTTCCGTCAATGAAAAAAAGAAAAAAAAATGATAAAAAATCTTGGTAAAAGAATATTTACTTCAAAATGAATTTTTTTTTTAGAATAATGACTAATTAAGGAAGGGTTAATGTATTTATAAATAAGACAGTTGAAAGCATTCTAGTCAAAATTTCGCCTTTAATATATTTTTCCAATGTTCTTTATCATACATTTGTAATATTTGGATGTTAAGAGCGAAAAAATCATTCATTTTTATTTATATGAAATAACTCACTTTAAAAAAGAGCATCTATTTAAAATAGATATTCACAAACCGATAGTAGAGTTAAACAAGTTTATATTGTTAAGAATCTGTAATGCTGCTTCCCAGCATAGTTGGTTCCACCATCGGAAAGAATGTTTTACAGTCATCTATATTGGACGGAAATCTATTTGAACAGAAATTGGACGGTGTCGCGTCGGAGGTTCCAGAGCTTGGCGACCATTTGGCGACTTTGGCGCCAAAATAGATTATACCCGAAACATCGAGAATTTTCCCGACCGTCCAGTAGGAACCAAAACACGCCTCGAACGTTCCAGATTGGTTGAGAGGCTTCTAGCCCCGCCTCCTGAGACCTATAAAAGGAGGCGGCCGAGCTGCTAGAGAAGAGTAGTCGGGATCGACGGTGAGGAGTGGTCGGAATCGACAGAGAAGAGTAGTCGGAATCGACGGTAAAGAACTGGTCTTCCAGGGATAAGCGGAGCAGCGACGGAGTCAAGCTAGTGCTGAACTAAGCTGTGCGCTACTGTCTGCAGTAGAGTCTTGTTGTATGCTGCACGTCTCGGCTGAAGATAATCGTCTTATGTGCTGTATATAGTTGTCGTCTTTGTGCTGTCCTGTGTGTCTTCATGTAAATAAACGTCGTTGTTTCATTTTCTACTACCGCCTGCTGATTGAGTGTTCTCCACACCATATAACTCCCACTATCCAACCGAACCCCGGAAATTTCGTAACAATATGTTATTATGTTTAAACAGATAACCATTTGTTCATCTTTTTCTTTGATTGTAAATGCTTAAATATTTATATAAATTCTCATCTTGCATAAAATATCGGAGTTTAAATTATATATATACAAGATTAAATCAGATTTTCTTTCTGCCACCGTAATACAGGGTGAGCAGTATTTTGAGTTCCTCTGAATTTTCCCTGACAATTCCGGGTTTTTAAAAAAATATCCCTAACATTTTTCAGTTGTTTCTAATATCTTCAGAATGATGTCTCTTTATTTTATTCTCTTTAATTATTGCACAATATGTTCTTAACTTTATTTGAAAAATCGTTCAACTCTTTTAACTAAAATCAATATATGCAATAAATTAGACACGGTGGTTAATCTTTCTCTTCCATAGTCTGTTTAGGATTATCAGTAAAAGTTTGATTTTCATTAGTTTTCATTAGTTCATTTTACTTATGAAAAAATACTAGCGAATTATCATGTTCGATAAAAATTACCGATTTATAAAAAAAAAAAAAAAATTCCAGTTTTATAATAAATTTCACTGATTTTTCCCGACATCCCAGAATTCCCTGACGATTACCTTCTTTTCCGGTCTGCTGACCACCTTGTAATATATTTGGTGTTGTTAGTCAATAATTATTTCTTTACTATCAATAATTAGTGAATACTATCAATAATTATTTTATTTTGATTGTTACAAATTTCGAATGTTGATAAGAATTCAATATTGCTTGTATTACATTTAGAAATACGAAAAAAAAAAAAATGTTCCATTTTCTGTTGAAGACGGCATTTTCCAAATTATAAAAATTGTTATACAATTGTTCAATTTACATTATGATTCCTGTATTGGAAGCATTTTCTACAATCGAAATATTTATTGAATCTCTTAAGATAGGTATTTTTAAAATTATGAATGGTGTTAAAATTCATCATTTACAAAGCTTCATATTTGTCAAAAAAATTCATATTGATTTTGAAAACGAAGAGATATTTCCTCTTATATTTTTGAGACGGATTCATCAGTCCGTCAAACTCTCCTTTTAATTTTTGCTATATGCTTCTTAACGTCGATCTTAGCCTTATCCGGCTTACAAAAATGAGTATTTTTGGAGAGAATAGTTTTGCATTTTGTTTTCAAACGTTCATTACATTTTTCAGAATTCTCGTTAAAGCAGTGGCGTCTAATTACGTTCTTAAAGTTACTACGATATTTGTATCTATTATATGCAAATAATGACTTTTCTTTTAATGTGTCGAAAATTTCAATAGTATTATTCATATTTAAAAATATGTCAAAGCAGCAGAGAAGGAAGGAAAAAAAAAAAAAAAAACAGACACATCGAACACCAAATTAAGAGGTAAAATTTCTAAGGTGCTTCTCGCGTTCTCAAAGGGACTTAATCAGTTTTACCGTTGAGAGAAGATGATTATTCCATGAAAAATAACCCTCAACTATCTTTAATCTATCAGAACAAGAAATAGGCATTCTCCATAATGCCTGTAAATGATCGCCAAGTTTTCTTGCCAAAGGTAATTAAGCTCCAGCAATTCTACAAAGTGAGGGCAAATAACTCTAGTTAATGAGTGAGTGCATATTTCACTATCCCGGTATGATACTTTGAAAAATCAATTAGTATTGAAGGAACAATTATAGTTTCGTCATCAAAGCATGAATTATAAAAGAAACTTTAAAGTAAATTTAAAGGTTGATAGAATAGAGATGATGGCTCCCAGATAAAAAGTACCTTTCCCGAGATGATGGCTCTCAAATAAAAAGTGCATTTCTTGAAAGCGAAACTATTCATTTCATTTATACATTAGAAAATTAGTAACGTTATAATTATAATAAATTATCTAGATACTAAGGGACAGAAAGAAGTAAAAATATTACCTAAACACAGGAAAACATGGTGATGGTTGCAATATCTGAATCTCGGAGACGAAAGAAAAGAAGTATTGCATTGATACAACAATATATCTCCTTTCCTCCGCCTACGAGAGACCGACTCCATTCCTCAGTATAGAGATGATGGCTCACAGATTAGAAGTGTGTTTCGCGAAATCGAAACTATTCATTTCATTTATACATAATATTCATTCATTCATACTATTCATGTCATTTATACATTTATAAAATCAATAACTTTATAAGTATAAAGGGCTATTTAGATACTAAGTGATAGAAAGAAGTAAGGATATTACCTAAATGCTGGAAAGCATGATGATAATTAAAGCGATACATGTGCCTTGCGCTTCCATGTGGACCCTGGAGATTTCAAGACTTTCACTCGCTTTTTTATTATACAGAGTTTCACCCAATTCGACATTATCATCGTCTTCAGATTTCAATACATTGCAAATGTAGAATTAAGTCCTACTCTCTGTGAAAACTAAACTCCGCACACAATGGAACTCATTAGACTGATAATTTTTGAACGATTTTTATTGGATATATAAGAAAGAAATGTATATAAAGAAAGGATATGAATACAAATTATTTTAATTTCATTCGAAAAACAGTACAAACAATTAATATAATATTAAGTAAGACAAAAGCAACAACTTGAATCATATATATGTACATGCAAAAATAGTATAAAAATTGATTACATTAAAAAATAAAATGTTCTTGGTATTTATTAATAATATCTCATGGAATATCTTCTTATATTGGTTCGCATTTGCGTTACAGACTGAGGAAAACCATGAAAAAACTCAGTCCAACCAGTCGATCTGAGTAAACATTTGATTCACTTACAAAGCATGTGAAATAAAATTAAACTAAGAGACCCTTTTCCCCTTAACAGAAGGTAGCCATTGAATGCTTAATAGTTTTCCAAAAAGATTTATTCTGAAGAACATAAAAATAAATGAAAAGTATACTATCATTATTCTTCAAGCAAGGAATAGTGACCAAAGCATTTTCCGGTCACACCCTCCTCATTCAAAAATATTTTATCATAAAACGGAGATCAAGAAATTTTGTTTGATATGGTTGTAAAAAGAATGTGTGATTTTGACTGTTTAGAATATTGCTCGTGACGATTAATCGTTTCATTAAATAAAGAGGTTTTAAAATGTTCATGTGTTATGTTTCTTAGACAACTCTGTTTTACACCTTTTGCCTTTTTCGTTTCAGAATTTTCACATTTGTAGCTGTACATTTTGCATCGTAAACCGATAAATTCTGAAATAGGTTTAGATTTCGTTTCGTCTTTTAAAAACCCTAACTTATTTTGGTTCTCCGAATTAAAAAATTCACTTGAAGATGGATAGTTGCTTAGATCCATGATATCAAAAAATTCGTTTTTAAAATCTTTGTAAACATTATTCGTAAATATTTGCATGAATAGAGAATCAGTATCTATGTATAAGAGTTTGCAATTTTCTTTATAATATTTTTTGAACTTAGAGTAGTATAAAGTATACATGTGTAATTTAGCTAGCTCAAGCACGCAAAATCCTACATAAATTGGTTTGTCGAGAACTAAATTAATTCTTTTCATTTTAAAGACAGCGAAGTCTTCGTTTATGCTCTCAAAGTATTCAAGTAAAGGATTTGCTAATTGCTTTCTACATTCAGCGGGTGTAAGAGCAGTCTTCAAGTTAATTCTTTTTCTAATGTTTTGGCATGTTTTGCCGAAAAAGGCATTATTCATTTTTTTAAAGAAAGATTTTTCAAACTCGCTTTTGGTTTGTTGGCGTTTTTCATTATTAAAATTTATATAGCTACACAACCAGTCTGATTGAGAAAAAGCCAAGATCCGATAATTTTTTGAAAGACATCCCATGCTTTAAATAATATTTTAAGTTCCGGTAGTGTAAAATGTAGTGTTTCTTTGGATAAAAATTTGGTGTTAACTTTTTACACTCGGTGAATGGAATATTTTTTTCAGACAATAATTTTTTTTTTTTGATAATCTGATAACATTTCTTTATTTATATTTAAGTGTTCTGCTGCTAAGGGAAAATCATGGAAATCATGAGCTGATTTATCATATAGTAAATCTACCTCTAATATCCCGTTTCTGAGCATCGAGATACATTTGCTAAATCAAAAACAGCTGTTTCTTCGGGTGAAAGCCAAAGAAAATCCCCAACAGGTAGATAGATACTCAGACATTCAATGTCCGTAAAGATTGTTAACATCTAAATTAGCAATATATTTTGTAGGTTCATTGGGGTTATAACAAGAAAGATATGGACTATTTGCCTAGGCATATCTTTGTCCAAGAAAGCAAATACCACCTCTCATTTGAGTCTCAAGTAAGACATAGTTTTCTACATTCCATAACAATTTTAATTCCTGGCCTGTGAATTTTAAACCAGAATGCCATGTTAAATCAGCAACAGTTAGGAAATGAGCAGGGTCCAAATGATAGTGCGTCATGCTTGTTTGTCGAAACGATTGAAATACTTCAGCTAAAAGAATTGTATCTGTATTTTGATTCAATGTCAATGTAATCTTGAAAGTTTTTACAATGAAATTCTTGGTAAACCCTCGGTGCGTGTTTGTATTCTTTTTTCTTTCTTTTTTGTTATGTTCGAATTTGTCAAAGTGTTAAAAAAAGCTTCGTGAGGTGGAAATGTCTTTTGTTTTAAAATATCTTTTGATGAAAAATAGCTATAAGGAAAAAATCCTTTTTGTTTGAGTAAGTTTCTATTTGTTTTGATTTGGAAAAAAGAATCAAAGATGTCAAACCGATGCTCAGAAGTTTTCAAAATTTCTACAAGAGAAGATAAGGAGGAATCAAGAAATGCGTACGAATCAATAAATTTAATGTAATTATCGAGGGTAAAACTAGTAAATTTTTGACTATTCGAATTATATCAGTTTGATGCGCGAATTCTGGAGACATATGTTTTAACAATAAGTGGGAATCGTATCCCTTAAGGTTGTGAATGACTACAGGAATGTAATTACTTCTTTTTAAATTTAAATTACATGAATTGTGACAGAATCCTTTAAATATGCCTAAAACATGGCAATGATCTCTGATAATGCGATCACTCGGTTCAAATTTTAACTTGCATATGTAACATGTGCTACGCTTTTCCATTGGTATATTTTCCTCGATCATTGGTTTTGTTTTCTCTCACTCAACACTCACAACACATTGTTTATTGAAACTCTATCTGCCGATAGCTACAAAAAACTCACAAGGTGGCGTTGGCGTCGCAACATACCGCCCGCCTTGAAATATTACATTTCAAAATAATAACACTGAACATCAATACAAAATATATCACACCAAAAAAAATAATTATAATCTAATACAAATTACATTACAATATTACACAATCACTATACAATATTACACAATCACTATACAATATTACACTAATTAAATTCTATTATCCATAGGTAATTTACACAATTTTGAAATAGCTCTTTTGAAAACACCAATTTGTGTTTTCACATCACAAACTCTTACGTTACCATCCTTACCGTGGTAAATATTCAGAATACGACCAATAGCCCATTTGGTACTCGGTAAATTTTCCTCTTTCAACAGTACCAAATCACCTATCTTGACATTGGCTTTGATTATTTGCCATTTCGTGCGATTTTGTAAATGGCTTAAATAGGTAATATGCCAACGTTTCCCAATAAGTTGGACAATTTTCGTTACTCTTTGCCACAATTTTAACCTATTAGTGTCTATACTCGTAATATCTGGTTCTATTATTGCACTGATAGGCCTGCCTATTAAAAAATGTGCCGGTGTCAAGACCTTTAAGTCATCTATATCTGAGGACAATGGTGATAATGGTCTGGAATTTAGAATTCCTTCTATTTGATTTGTAACTGTCAAAAATTCCTCATAAGTTAAATTAGCTTTACCTACTACACGTTTAAGATGGTACTTAAAGGACTTCACTCCAGCCTCCCAAAGGCCTCCAAAATTGGGTGAACGGGGTGGAATGAATTTCCATTCAACTCCCTCTGAGAGTAAATACTCAGCAAGAATTTTATCTTGATCAATTACAATCTCAAGTAATCTCTTAATTTCCCTATTCGCTCCAATAAAAAATTGAGCATTATCCGAATAAATTTTGGATGATTTGCCTCTCCTTGCAAAAAATCTTTTTAGTGTAGCAATAAAAGCTCCACTCGTTAAGTCACTCACAATCTCTAGATGAATTGCTTTGGTTACAAAGCATATAAAAATACACACATAGACTTTATTTAAAATACCTTTCCTCTGATTGCGATATTTTATGAAGAATGGTCCACAAAAATCAACTCCACTCACATTGAATGGATAGTTAGGTGTTACTCGATCTCTCGGCAAATCTCCCATTATCTGGTCTAAAGTAACAGGTTTAGCCTTAAAACACACAATACATGAATGAACTATTTTTTTACACAAATCACGACAACTTACAATCCAATATTTTTGACGTATGAGATATAACAATAATTGTGGTGAAGCATGCAAATTTTTTAGATGAAAATGTTCTACAATTAAATAAGACAATCTATGATTTTTAGATAAAAGAATTGGAAATTTACTATCAAAATCTAAATCACTGTGGGTAAGTCTTCCACCAATTCTCAAAATGCCATTTTCATCCAAAAAGGGAAATAAATTTTTTACCTGACTGTCAGTATTGACAAAACCTGATACCTTGAGAGACTTGATTTCCTTGTGAAAGTCTTCCTCTTGAATAATTTTAAGGAGCTTCATTTCAGATTCCTTTAATTCAATAGCTTTTAAGATTCCAAAATTCTTAGGAAAATTAACTCTACAATTGTTCAAGAACCTGTAAATATAACTTAATATCCTAATTAAACGACAATAATTATTACTTAAACCAATTATATCATGCACAAAATTGTTCACTTTAGCATTAAGATAAACAAAGTTATTAGAGTCACTAAATTTTAAACGTTCTAGTTCATGTTGTATCACTCTCTGGTTTGTCTTTAACTCGGATTGGAACTCTTCAATGGAACTCAGTGGTGGTGGCTCACTGGAATACATGTCCTCAGTGGACAAGAATGGAGGTCCAGTCCACCATAATGAACTGTGGTGCAGGCTTGATGGGTCGAGACCTCTGGAAATGAGGTCAGCCGGGTTCTGAGACGAGGGAACATGATGCCACTGTTCTGCAGAGGTCAGCTGTTGAATGGTGGAAACTCGATTTCCCACAAAGGTCTTTAGCATGTTAGGGTCTTTTTGGATCCATGCTAAAACGATTGTTGAATCACTCCACATGTACGTTGGAGGTGAATCAACTTGTAAGGCAATCACAACTCGTTTCATCAGCTTTGACAAGAGGACGGCGGCACACAGCTCAAGCCGCGGTATTGTGACACTTTTCACGGGTGCAACTCTGCTTTTGCTCGTCACAAGTTTCACTGTTGGTATGCCGTTTGACGAATAAGAACGACAGTATATCACTGCTCCGTAACACTTTTCTGAAGCATCGGCAAAACCGTGTAATTCAATCCTCGTCGCATGCGGATGCACAATACACCTTTCAATACAGATACTGTTTATACTCTTGAAATCTTCAAGAAACTTGTGCCATTCTTTGGCTCTTTCAGGTGGCAACTCATCCATCCAATCAATTTTAAGACTCCAAAGGCTCTGCATGAAGATTTTGGCTTTTGCGACTACTGGACCAAGTAGTCCCAGTGGGTCGAAAAGTCTAGCAATAGTTGAAAGAACACATCTCTTGTTGTAAGAATTCTTTAAATCGACTGCAACTCTGAAAACAAAACAGTCCTCTAGTGACTTCCAGGACACTCCTAACGTCTTAGTCTCGATGAGATTTTCAAAGTCATATCCTCCATCGATATTTGAAGCCAGTTCTAAGTGGCTGCTGGACCACTTATGAAGCTGCATTCCTCCTTTCGCCAATATACCAGAAAGTTGACTCTTCAGTTCCTTAGCTTCCTCTAAAGAAGATGCGCCGCAAAGAACGTCATCCATGTAAAAGTTCTGTCTAAGAATTGGTGCTGCTAAGGGAAAGCTCTTCTCTTCATCTTTAGATAGTTGCAACAGTACTCTTGTTGCTAAAAAGGGAGCACTCACTGTCCCATAAGTCACTGTTTTTAGCTCAAACGTTTTTACTGGATCATCACGATTCTCTTTCCATAGAATTCTGAGCAATGGTTGCTGGCTCTCGTGCATGAGTATCATACGATACATCATTTTAACATCGGCCGTAAAGGCATAAGGATGGTCTCTGAATTTTAGCATTATTGCAAATAAGTCATCTTGCACAAGTCCTCCGTTATATTGCAACGCATTGAGTGACAATCCATTACTTGTCGGATTCGACGCATTAAAGACCACTCTCAATTTAGTGGTACTTTTTTGTGGCCGATATACGCCATGGTGTGGCATATAATATCTTATCTCTGAATTATCCTCCTCAGTGATTATTTCTTTCATGTGTCCTAAATGTTCATATTCGTGTATGAAATCTTTGTATAATTTTAGGTATCTCTCTCTAACCTAATACACAGAGCATCCAAACGTTTGAGAGCTATGTCCCTTGATTCACCTAAACATTTCGGATCATCTTTAAGGGGCATTTTAACTATGTACCGGCCCTCAACATCCCTTGAATGCGTTTTCACGAAATGTTCCTCACACAAAATTGCCTCTTTATTTTTGGTTCGCTCTAAATCAACATTTTCTAATTCCCAAAATTTTCTTAAGGTATCATTTAAATCTCCTTCCTTAATTAATCCACAATGTACTTTTAACTCACTATTTACACAAGTACTACTATCTGAAGCCACGAACCCAAACACTGTATTTTGGAAAATAAGATTAGAATTTTCAGAATATATTTGCCCGCTACGTAATAATTCATAGAAAATTTCCGCACCCAATAAACAGTCAATGGGACCTGGAACATAAAAAGTATCATCTGCTAAATTAATGTTCTCAGGAATTTGTCCTTCCATATTTAAAAATTTAACTGGAGTTAAATCGGTAATTTTCTCTACTACTAACATATTTATTTCTCTTTTAAAACTCTATTATCGGAATTTGAAATTACCGCACTTACGCAATTTTTAACACACATGGAAGAATCATTTAAACACGTTACTAGAATATTTACTTTTTCTTTTTTCAATCCCAATTTATCTACACATTGCCTGCTCATAAGATGAGTCATCGATCCGACGTCTAATAAACATCTCACTTCCTGCCAAAAACCAAACGTATCTCGAATGAAACATTTAACAGTGCTCAAAAAAACTGTTTTACTCTTTTCATTTTTGTTTATCGCGAATACCGACTTATGAGCATATCCCGCACCATCTGGCGTCTGTAAAGTTGAGGAGACAGGGGGGTAAGAGGGGTGAAATACTTTCGCATTCTCATTTAGCGATGACCCTGAACTATTGGCTGTCTCTATTTGATGCGCAATAATCGAATCACTTTCATTTTGATGATTTATTTTATCTCTCGGGAAATGGAGAATAGTATGATGCTTCCGGCTGCATACTTTACAAGTTTTTGCCTTACATCTCATAGCTGAACATTTTTCTTTTAAACAAAGAAAGCAAAGGCGCTGTTTTTTAACTATCTCAACTCTTTCTTCAACAGGAAGTTGTTTAAATTTTGCGCAAAAGGGGATTGTGTGATTTTCAAAACAGAATGAACACTTTGACTCATTAACATCGGACAAGAAAACACTTGTAACATTTTTATGATACTTTTTCTCGAATCTGTTTTTAATGAATTTGTTTTGTTTAAAACTTGAATTCGACTCATTTTTATTCGAACCTTTTGAGGATACAAACAAATCTAACTCACGACCTAAATGTTGTGGTTTGTACCAATCTTCCCCTTGTTTAATGTTGATATAACTCATTAACTCCTGATCAAGGGAATTAAATATTTGATCTGATACTATTAATTGACACAAATCATTAAATTCACTTACGTTTCTCAATTGACAATAGTATTCAAACATAGAGGCAACTCTAGATGCAAATTGAACATAGTTTTCTGTCACTAATTTTTGAGCTTTTCGAAATTGATATAGACACTCTTGAGGAGTAGGTTGAAATTGCTTTAACACTAACTCTTTAATCTTTTCATAATTTTCCAGTTCCTCCTCTTTGACGTAAACCATTAAATTTCCTACTCTTTCTCCCAAAATATTTAATAAAATTTCGGCTTTAAATTCTTCTGCGACATTTTTAGTTTTGAAAGCCTTTTCTATTGATTGAAAGAACAAATTGAATGCTTCTGTTTTAGAAGGGACAGGAATCGTTAAAGTTTTTACACTTTTAATTAAGCTTTCCAAACTAAAAGACTCGTTATCTATCTTTTTTACTTGTCCAGGGGGCCATTTTACTCTTAGCATTTGTTAGCTCAAGCTCTTTATTAAGCTGCTCTAGCTTAACTTTTTCGAATTCTAATTTAAGTTTTTCTTGTTCTAATTTTAACTTTTCTTGTTCAATTTTAGATTTTTCATTATCTTTTTTAGATTTCTTTTCTTCTAAAACATAATTAATTACACTTTGAATAAATTCTTTATCTGTTTTGAAAACGTCACTACTCTCAATTATTCTTCTTAAATCTAAAATTTTTGGATTCACTGGTAACTCTAATCCTAACTCTTCAGCGACAAGCACAAGCTCGTCTTTTTTAAGATTTTTAAGCAAAGCCATTTTACCAGTATATTAGCTTAAAAACGAAACTACGAACCAAGGGAACTGCTCTCACCTTGAATTGGACACTGCACTCTTGATTGGCACTCGTAATCACTCAAAAACACAATTCTTCAACGAAAAAACCTCCGGTTTAGATTATACTCGCACTTTTTACATTTGGAAAGAACCATCGTTCTTACGCACATAGAACACACACGACGCTTTTTTCGCTCGGGCTCGGACGGACCATGTTTTCTCTCACTCAACACTCACAACACACTGTTTATTGAAACTCTATCTGCCGATAGCTACAAAAAACTCACAAGGTGGCGTTGGCGTCGCAGCAGGTTTATTGCATGATAGTCTTTAAAATAAAGATTTTGCTAATTTTTTTTTATTTTTAAAAATATTTGTACTGGATTTTCTCCACAATAGAATTTGTGATATATTATTTCATTTTTTATATTAATTGCTATTAATGCGAAACTGATTGGTTTGATGCGAAACTGATTTCGTGATTCTCTAGGTTAGCTGAAAAATTCTGAGAGGTATTTGGTAAAACAGTAGATATATTTTTCGTTATGCATTCAAAATCCGCATACAAAATAAAAGGGTGGAACAACATTTTGTAAATGCTAGTAAATTTTACAGTGTTTATTTTAGGCGGTGATAGTTTTTAGGGGGCAATTTGGCAACACACTCGCTTATGATCTACAAGTCTATTTCGCCTCTGAAATCCAATCAGACATCGCGAGCAATAATGATGAATCCCTTTATTGGTGTTTAATAAACGATTTAGATTTTTAATTAAGAAGTAATGCTCTTTATACAGAAGTAAATTTATTTCCGAACCCAACTTTTTATTATTGATATAAATGGGAAAAACTTCTTTGTCATAAGTAAAAATATTTATCTTTAAACTGTTTATACTTTCAAAATACTTTATGTTAGAGAGTTTCATGGGGAAGCTTACATTTTTCAATTTTAAGTATTTTAATTTATTTTGATAACTGCTTGGAGCATTAGAATGTTTTCAGGAAGAAAGAGATGAGCTAAGCAACTATATATGAAGCATTTGTGATTATCGCAACGTATATTTAGAAGAGTTTTTTTTTTTTTTTTTTTTTTTAAGCAGTCAGGTAATTTTATATTACCGCAACCTCCCCGAGGTTCTCTGTACTGTTCGATATTAACATCTAAAAAGTTAATTTTATTAATAACCCAACCACTGTCGTTTTGGATATATGTTTCAATGGAATTGAATATTTTCTGAAAACAGCTTTTAACTTTACTTTTTATTTGGTTATATGATATTATGCGTTCAGCAAATGAACAGAAGTAAGCGTTTTTTAGTAAATTGCCAGGATGAGTATCTTTAATAAATTCAATTCTTATGCATATTAAAAGACGGAAAGGTAGGTTTTGCTCTAATAAGAGTAAGAAAATGTTTTATCGAATTTCTTTATACGAGTTGTAGGGATCAGAGTGTATCGGAGAGTGTCGGTAAGCTGAAATATAACCTCTAAAACTTGATTCTGTTCTATTAAACGACATTCTAAGAAGATGAATATAGAAGAAAATTGTGAACTTAGTTTAATTTTTTAACAAAATTTTCATTTAACTCGTGAATGTTAATTTTTCTTTATATGTTCTGCGAACCCATTTATTGCCTTTTTTTAAAGCTCCCAACTGATCAAGATTCATGTTGAATCTGTTCCTTGTTTCATCTCCAACATTCTTTTGGAAAGCAAGATAATAGGATTTTCTGTATTCTCTGATGCTGATGTTAATCCCTTTCTCTAGGTAAGTGCTTATTGGGGGTATGAGCTTTTTCTCTTCTGTCGGATCAGAAAAATTATACTCGAAATTCTTTGCTTTTTTGGTGGACTCCTCTTTTTTCTCATCGTTTGATTTTCTTTCAGCTATCAGAAAAGGGATAATATTTTGAAATTAAATCTAAAGATACAAAATCTAAAATGATTTTACATTTTACCATCATGTTTTTCTTTGGGAATTTAAAAATCTAAAGTCTAAATTGACTTATAAAATCAAATCTAATTTACCGCTTGTATGCTTTTCCTTGGAAGAAAGAGGAAATAACTGCTCGCCGACTGAATCGCTATCAATTAAGCCTATTGGTAAGTGTGAAAACTTAACGTTATTTTTTTTAAATTTTGTTATACATGCTTAGCAATCTAAAAAGAATATGAAAATGCAATCACTTACTTATGCTCGCTTTGTGACTGTCCATGATAGCTGAGTAGTACTTAGATACACGCACTCTGAGGAAGACGAAGATGAAGATGAAGTCTCCAACAAGATCGGCAGTATATGTACAAAGGCTTATGTAACTTATATTTATACCCCTTTTTATATAAGTGGCAATGGAATAATTGTTTATTATCTGTGGAATTTCCCAGGAACGCCTTGTTCTCTCTGAACTGGTGATCTTAAAATAATTTTAAAATAACTTTATGTACATTTTCCACCTTAACCCACTTTCACCACCTTCAGAATAAAAGAACGTAATTTTATGGTGATATAGGATATTACGCAAAACATATTGATGTAGCGAAGCAAAATAAGACAGACGCAATTATACAGTTAAATTATATTTTTATTCAGGGATTGTTAAAATATTACATCGAGTGGTACAATCAGTTTCTTCGTGTTGCTTATGCATGTAGAACATCGATTCATTGATGATGTTACATTAAATGACAGTAAGTGCTGCTTAGTATTACAATTATATGTAGATTTTACAATGCTGAACTATTCTCAGTATCTTAGCTGTATAGCTTGGTATTTACATTTATTTTCTTTGAAGTTGTCAACAATTCCATTGCAGATCTTTGAATCATGAGTAACTGATTCGCCGAAGTTCACTTTACAATCAAATGTCTGTCGATAATTCATAGCAGAACCGTTATGGAGTTCTCTGACAATATCATTACTGTTGAGAACCTTGAAATAGGCAATCTTCAATCTGCAGTTTGAATCGACTGTATCCATTTGATAGCAGTTCGCCTCTTGAATACAGGATATCATATTTTCGTAAAGGGAATCGGTGAAGCAATGAATCATATAAGCTGATCCAGTACGCTTCAAGTACATAAAGCCATATCTCGGTTCGGAAGTCATCGTTTCTGCTGAATCAGTTGAAGCACAATGAGAATTTCTCAGTTAGTGCATCTCTTTTATAGGCTCTGTATGAAAAGTGACCTCCAAAAAAATATGTTAAATTTATATATAGAGCTTATAGAGAGGGAATATATAATTATATTCTGTTGAAACATGTCTAAAGACGTCTATTTCTGAAATCACGCACTTCACAAATTTGATTTCTGTAAGATTGATTTGATTTCTCATTTCTGTAAACATATAACTATCTCCTTGTCTTTTTCTTTATTTGTAAATTTTAGAATTATTTATATAAATTCTCATGTTGCAAGAAATATGCAATTTTAAATTATATAGTTGAAAGATTAAATAAGCATTGTAATAAATTCTGTGGCGTTAATCTGAACTGGTAATAATTATTTTATTTTGATTGTTAACAATTCCGAATATTGACGATAAGTCTGATTGAAAGTGAATATGAATCTTTGCAAATTATAAATCTAAACATGAATTCTGTTTAGATTTATAATTTGCAAAGATTCATATTCACTTTAAAAATGAGGTGATATTTCCTACTGATGTATTTTTAATACATATTCATTAATCTCACGAACTCTCCTTTTAATTTTTACCACATATTTCTTGACATCGATCTGAGCTACATATGGCTACGTGAAGCTTCTATCCCAGCGGGAATGAGTAATTTCGAAGAGAATACTGTTGCATTTTGTTTGCAAAAGTCCTTTACACTTTCTTTGGACATTTCTTTAGAGAAGTTTCATGTAACCATATTCTTAAGATTACTTCAGTATTATCGATATTGATATCCATTATACATAGATGATGGCTTTACTTTTGATGTTTCGAAAATTTCAGTACTATTATTCATATTTAAAATCAGATTAAAGCAACGGAGAAATTAAAAGCAGTCATACCGAAAACCAAATCAAGAGATAAAATTTCAAAAACATTTCTCTAATTTTCAAAAGATAACGATCATTTTAACGTGGGATAAAAGATGATTATCCCTTGAGAAAGAATCCTTAACCATCTTCTATCAGAACGAGAATATGCATTTTTATAACCCCTCTAGACGCAAGTAAGATTTTCCTGCCAAAGATAATGAAGACCGCGCAAATAGCACTAGTGAGAAAAATGGCAAATGCGACTGAGCACAAGTGCCTCTTATTTTGTTTTGATTTCGACCGGTGAGAGAGAAAATTTTTATTATTCCAATGAAAGATAATAATTTAATAACCTGGTGATTCATGGAATTATCTAGTATTAATTTGGGCGTAATTCAGAATGGTCATCGAACTCCAGAAGCAAAATTATTGGACGAAATTGTTTAAAAGATTAAATTATGAACAGTTAAAATAACTACCAAGTTAGAAGGACGGGATTACTTTTTTTTAAGTTCAGAAAAAGCTTTTAAAAACAGAAACAGTTTAGTGAGGAAATTAAACTATTCTATGTTAATTCGGAGATAAAGTATCTAATTTATTAGTTTATATAAATGAAGAAGAATTTTAAAATTATGAATCATCAAAACAATTAGTACTGGAAGAATATGAACTGTTAACGAAACTTTGGAAAATTTTAGATAATCTAAACCTAATCCCATTGAAACCTCTCAATTTGAGTCGAGGCTTGCATCAATATGGTTATATTATTGTAAAATAAGAGGAGTGAAAGATTTCGATTCAGTAAATCAGTTGGTTGTAGCTGACCGGATGTTTCAAACAATTGATTCCGAAACGACAGTGCATATTGAGGTGTTGTAAGGAGGCGGAAGAGATTGGTTAAAACAGAAGGAAGTAGGTAAAGAGAGTGATGTATTTTATTCTTTCAAAGGAAAATCATATGATTGGTGAGAGACAAGTGGAAAGATAATGACATGAAAGTTTTCAAGGTAACTGGGGAAAACAATAATTCAACGATTAAAAGGTTTAAATGGCAGTTTCTCACCTAGGAAAATTTTTGAAAAACTGAAGAAGTTTTGAAAAGAAACAGAATCTAAGAGGTTAACCAGTTTTTCCTGCGGGTCATATAAACATTTATGAAGATATTGTAATTTTAAAAAAAATTAAAGGAATAAATGTAAATACGATTTTGGCGGAAGGGTCTGAAACAAAAACTGAAACCGTATATCTGGAAGAGTAGATTTACTGGGCTGATAAGCTTAATAATCAGAGAAGTCAGCAATCATCATACACGGAAAGCTAGTCCATGCATTAATAGACTCGGAAACCGAAATTACGGTGTCAAAAAGGAATTAGTCCTAAATATTTTAATTCAGGAGACTTCCATTATTTACTTGAACGGTATTGTTGGTCCAGTCGTTAAATGCCTTTAGGTATATATTCCTATAGGTCCTGCGACTGGTGGCTGAGTTAATGTGATACAGTATTGAAATCAGATTGAAAACTCACTGCCAAACGGCAAGGTCCTCCAACTATAATTGAAAAACGATATCCTCATTCATTTTTGTTAAGAATGCCTGATGGTCCAAAGAGATACGTACATCAGAATAAATTAAGGCATGATACTGATAGTGCTAATTCTGTAAATGTTATTTTTAAAGAGGAAAAAGAGTTTGAAGATGTTGAAATGCTACCAAGCGCTACTGTTCGAAATTCCTAACAATCTAAAACGTAATCACTTGAATAGTTCTAAAATAAAAACAATTAAAAATCTAATTGTGAAATTCAAGTGTCTTTTTATGAGGTATGTGCAAACAATTTAGGTCAGTGCCTATAAAATAGAGTTTTTACCAAGTACGATGCGAAAAAAGCTCAATTGTTATAGCACACCCATCACATTTAAAAATAAAGTAGAGCACCAAGTTCGGGAATAAAAAATTTAAAATTAATAGATCCATTTGAATCTGAAATCGCCCATTAAATAGTTTGTGAAACCAAACAGGATTCTTCGGTAAGGATGTACACTATCTACCAGTAAGTAATTGGACACCTGTGATAAAGAGATCAACACAATTTTTTCATGTTCAATAGTTGGTAGAGCCTCCACATGAGGCAATAACAATCTTTACCCCTCCCGGGCATGCTTTCCACAAGAGTTTGGATGATGGACAGTCTTACTTTCTTCCACTCGGCATGGAGAAGACAAGTTCTTTCACCTATTTTTGGATGGCTGCTGCACCCCTTAATTCAGCGATCCAATTCGTCCCAGAGGTTTTCTATTGGATTCAAATCTTGACTCTGGGCAAGCCAATCCAGTCAGTTCACCCTATTGTCACCATACCAGTCTATAGTGGATCTCGCAATATGACATAATAATGATCTAATTATGGAAATAATAATGATCCAACCCATAAAATTGCCAGACCGTAGAAAGCACATTGTTGTCTATAATAATGGAGTAGGAGTCGACGTGGAGCTTACCATGAATTGGTATCAAGGGTCCAAGTTCATACCACGAGAAACAACCCCAAACCATAATTCCACTTCCATCAAACTTTACTGTAGGCACAATGCATTCTGGCAAAAGGCGTTCTCCATGCATACGCCACATCCAGACTCTGCAATCCGACTGACAGAAATTGAACTTTGATTCATCACTTCGGAGAACCTGTTTCCACGCATCTACGTTACAATTTCGACGTGTCTTACACCACCTCAGACGAGCAGCGCGAGTGGTTTTGTAATCAAAGACTTATAGCGTGACCCTCGGGAGAGTAGTCCATTAATCGAGCAGCAGAGAGGAACTTTACTAATCCTCCTAAACTACAAATTAAGTATGACCACCAGTAGATAATTCACGCCCCCTTTTTTTATGTAATTGATTCTGTGCATATTCTTAAATGTGTACGAAATAATTGGTTCAATAATCATAAAAATGGCTAGCTACTATTTTTATTATCCAGATTTTGATTCTTTAAAAAATGTATGTACTGCCGCTTTAAGGACTGGGAGAAAGCTTTATGATTTGGAGTGTTCAAACTTGTTAAAATTTGGTTATGGTTTAAATCGTAAAGCTCTGTCGCCAATATCTTTGGAAAGGCAAAATGTAAATTTAGCCTTAAATCTTTTTGGTACTGATGTTGTTATGCCTAGAATGAGCTTGGGGAAAAATATCATCTAGAAAGCTATGAACAAACATCTCAGCTCATAGATGTGATTTGTACTTGGTGTGATATTGTTAATGTCAAGACTCCCAACAAAGGAAAATTAAAGCGCAATCCTATGTGCGAACCTATTACAAATATCCTATCTGATAAATGATTAACTTTTTTGACACAGCTAATTAAATGTGTAAGCAAATGGGAAAAGCTTGATTCAAATAATTGAAGACTTTCCAAGGAAACATTTCTTGCCCTTCATCACACAACACAAGCTTTCATCGAAATAGCTGATTATTGCACCAAGGCATTAAAAAAGAAATATATTCTCTTGGGTAAAACTTAAACAGATAAACTGGAATCTCGATTTGGGAAGTATAGAAGTACGGCTGGAGACCAATATCACATTTCTGTTAGACAGATTTATGAGACTGAAAGCAAACTAATATTATCCCACGAATTAAAACTTGCTTCTCATAACAAAGACGCTATAACTGTTAATATATTTGATGACAATGATGAGAGTAATGATGATGGAAAATAATCTATATATTTAATTTTTTGTGATATATCTGTTGAATAATCTAATATAGAAAAAATAGAAGATGCCTTGCCATAATAACATATTTAGCTGATTGCTGTTCCCGTGCTGCTTTAAAAAAACAAAGTGCTTATATTGTGACCAAAAAATTAATAACAGCTTCTTAACCATTCCTCGTAATTTTTAATCAATAGATGTAAAAGATAAGGATGGCTTATTATATCCTAGTGAAATACTTTTAAATGTTGTAATTCATACGTATGTAGTTCAAAAATTAATTAGTGAAAAATATGAGAGTAAATTTATTGAAGTTCCTAATCAATGAAATTTGATCATTAATCTAGAGGAAAATATTTTAATAACTAAAGATATGTTACTTTCTTCAGATCTTTGAGTGGATGGGCATGACACATTACCCTTATTTGTTATAATTCTGAGGTCAGCAACTAACAGCTTATTAAGTAATTATTGTAAAGTGAAAAATGACAAAGTGAAATTTAAATGTAATATAATTGTTTCTAAGAATAAAAGAAAACTAGGAACTTTTTCTAAAAATTCTTCCACTGATAAAAGAGAATCTAGCAAGAAAATTGATCAATTGGAAGGGGGGGGGGGAGTATCTGTTATTACAGAAATATAGAAGGGGATTTTTTTTTTTGAAGGAATAAAGAGAAAATTATTTTTAAAAATCAAATTGAATGTAACTGTAAAATTAAATGTATTTATATTATTAAAGATTGGTAAAATTATATGCTGTGCAGCTTAAGAATATCACAATTTTAATTATCATTTTTATTTTGTTAAAAATCATATTTGAAGTGATATTTCTATATATATGTATTCTAAATAATTGTTATATAGTGCATAAAAATAAATGTTGTTTATTAATCACATTTTAAGTTTTCTTGCTATGTATTATGTCGAAATAAACAATTGTCTATTAATCTGTCTGTGTCTTCATCTGTTTCATATTTTTTAATTTTTTTAATTCATTCATATTTATTAACTTAAATATGTTATTCCTTTATACAAGTACAGTTCACAGATTTGTTATTTCTTTAAAAAAACAAACATTTTTATTAAATAATTTAAAAGTAAATTTAAAATCCAATATTTATATAACGTATAAAATGTGAATGGATAATCTCATTATGTCACTAATCAAATTTTTTGTTTACAGCAATTTTTATTTTCTATATGTAAATATTTTACTATTGGCTAACTTCCTTTTTTAAAAAATAAAACCTCTGAGAACCAAAAAATTTCCATTTCAAAAAAAAAAAAATATGTAAACAGCTATTTTACACAAATAAATATTAAATAATTCGCAAATTAGCAATTATTATGCGACTATTTAATAATTCGGAGAATGTGTTTCTAATAACGAAAGTTGTCAAGAAATTATGATGTTCATTATCGAAAATTCTCAGATCGCGATTGCAATTAATTTAAATACCAATTTTATTTTATACAAAGTATTATTTTTTAATTAGTATCTATGCGATTATTTGATAATTTAGAAAATTAGCGAAAATTGTCGAGAAAGCATAACGTTATACATCGCAAGTTACGAGTTATGATAAACTAAATCCTTGTCCGAGCGACCGCCTAAAAGTGATGACTCATTCCAACAGCCGGTAGGCCTTATCACCCGAGGGTCAAGCTTATGGGCGGCAGCACGACCATGGAAACCAAGCAAATGTGCTTCCCTGCGAATGGTACTATGGTATTTATCGAAACAATCCCAGATGCTTGTTGGAACTCCTTGAATATGTGGGTCATCGGTTTGGTGCGATTTTTCCAATTTTTTGGGATGGCCCTCTTCAATCTCTATCTCTTAGTTTCGTAGGTCTGCTGGTCGAAGCACATTCCGACAATCCTCATTCATATTCCCACTCACATTCACGCTTAATCACAAAATCCACTATCGATTTTCGAATGTTTAACTCAGTAGATATGTCCCTTAAAGACCCACCATTTCTATCATATCCAACAATTAGCTTTTCTCGAAATCCGACAGCTCCGAATTTCGCCACATCTTGCACACGACAAATGCCAATGATGTCTCCTACACGATGTATAAGTACCGCAGATATCCTCATTTGCATGGGTGTCCAAATACTTATTCGTGATTGATTTCAAGCATTAAATTCCGTCATGAAGGTGTCTGTTTTTCTATGACGGACAAACTGGAGGAACTTTTCACATGACGTAACTGATTTAGCCATTCCTAATGTCAATCTACCTTTCCAAGTGCATTGTGATGCATCAGAAAATGAAGCAGGAAGTTGTCTAACTCAACAACATTCTAAAGGCCTAATTATAAGCAGAATACTTTTGTTAGTTGAAAGTTAAACTCAACTCAGAGGAATTAGATCAGCATTTAAAAGAAGCATGGGCAATAAGGTGGAACAAAAAAAAAAAAATCAATTTTTGATTTTTAATTTGTAATAGTGCGGAAAAGTTGCCTTTTGGTGTAGATAAAATAAATTATAAATATGAAAAATATTGGAGTAGGTCTTGAGGTGCCGCAAGGACGTTAAAGTTTCAAAAAATTAAAATTTTTTATACATTTTACAGGTTTTTTACAAGACAATCATTTTTTTATTTTTAATTTGCAATAGCGCGGAAAAGTTATCGTTTGGTTTAGATAACTTTTCATAAAAAATATGAAAAATATTGGAATACGTCTTGAGGTGCCACAAGGACGTTAAAATTTCATAAAAACACACTTTCTGCAACTTTTTAAAGATTTTTGCCGCCTTGATTATGAAATAAAAAGCTTTAAATAGGAGTTGTCATATGAATAGAAATATAAAAACAGTTTTACTATTGCACTGCATAGCACTGAGTCATCGCCGGAGCAGTTGTTATTGAGGTAAGGCAAAGATTTGTCTGCGTCCGGTGACAAGGACAAGCCTAGTTTCAAATCAGTAGCTTTGCCGAGTTCAGTTGAGTTGGTGCCCCCGCTCCGTCTACTGTGTAACTGATTAACGAAACTGACTTATTAGTTTGTGCGCTTATGTGCTTTGCTGTGAGTAAAAATGGCTTAGTCTAAATTAGTGTAGACAAGACAAATGTCGGAGCGTTCTATTTTTGAAAAAAATTAGCGATTTGCTTGAAATTGAACTCCTTATTTACGAATCTATTATGAAGTGCTACTGTTATATTAGGCATAACTTCAAAATTGCTTCAGAGATGGATACTTCTGTAATTGAAATATGTGACACTTTAGTTACCATAATAGAACAAATATGGTCAAGAGCTTCTATTCCCGTTGCTTCTAGCAAAAGAATTTCACAAATGATAAAAACTTATCATGCTGCATATAGGAATTTATTAAAGTCTAAAAGCAGAAAATGTTCAGATAAGCTTGATTTTACCCTCACAGAATTTAGAGTAAAAGCTAAACGTTTATTTGATATTGCTGACTTGTATAAAAGAAAAAAAAAATGTGCCAGTTATGGAACGAAAGTTTCTAAACGATCAACACTCCAACAGGAAAATGGTTAAAGGTAATACTGATATTGCTACCACAAGCACTTTGAGGAAGAAAGAGGCATGAAAGAGTAAAGAATTACAGTGAATAATTAAGTTTAATCAAGAACAAAAAAAACAAAAAAAAAAATACTATTGTGTCAGAAAAGGTTACTGGCGAGAATGGTAACGCTGAAGAACAACAGTGTTCTTTATAAAAAGAGGTAAATCAACCAGATCCATCAAATAGGTAAGAAGAGATAAAACTGGTGGTTTAATATTAAGTTACAGTCTTTATGTACTTATGGTTCCAAACATTTTTTAACCTCATATTTACGCTCTCTCTGACGATCTCAAAAACGTTATAGACCAGATTATTCAAAGAAATGGGTACTTTGCTGATTCAGATAATATTCTTTTGTGCATGCTAAGTGGTAAAGGTAAAATTCAAAGTGCCGTGTTTTAAACGCAAGAACAAAAAGTAAAGACAGAGTGAAGAAGTTTAATGCTCCAAAGATAAACTTCGACGCAAAGGATTACACCGACATGATCTCATGGCTTGAAAATGATGTAACTGAACCTCCTTTGTTAAAGCATGTTTTCAATGACTCTTTGAAAGACTTTATACGGAAGGCATCTGAAACTGAACCAAATAGTATAGGGGACTCGGTTATCGACATTCCCCGGCTTCCTTGTCTCACGCAAGCAGTGGAAAGAGCTGTGAAACTGGTGGCCGAATCGGCTCAAAATGTCTGTGGTTTAATCGCAAAAGAAGGATACATGAGAGCAAAAATTGACTCAAGTGTGAATATGCCAAAATTTAATTTAAAAAAAACAGTTTAATGTGGCAATAAAGTAGAAACAAACATTTTGCAGCTGTAACATTTGTAATCATTAAGGATACAGAAGTAAGAAATGCAAAATTTGACATAAAAAATCTTTTTTCTATTATTACACTTTGTAATAAATAATTTTTCCTGTTGTAATGCTTATATATGTATTTAAAATCATCTTTTGTAACATTATAATAACGAAAAATTCATACAAATATTTTATCAAAATTTATAATTGTTCAATTATTTTACAAACTTTAAGCTCTTTGTAACACGTCGAGATATTGTTGTATTGCAACCAAATTTTTTAAAATTATTTTTGAACATAAAAGCTAACTTTTCCCCACTATTACAAAATTAAAATCTAAAAAGACCCATTTAAAAAATTTCCATTTTTTCAGTTTTTTTTACAAATTTCCAGCTTTTTGCAACACCTCAACATAATATAATATTGCAACCAAATTTTTAAAAATTGTTTAACAGGAAAGGCAGCTTTTCCTCAATATTACCAAACTAAAATCTAAGAAAAAATTTGCAATGCTATTTTAAAAATTTTCCTTTTTTTTTCAATGTTTTTACGAATTTCAAGCTTTTTGCGGCACCTCAAGATAATGCAATATTTCAAACAAATTTTTAAAAATTGTTTTTGAACCTAAAAGGTAGCTTTTCCCACACTATTACCAAAAGGCCATTTTTGTTTCACCCTAATGGGTTGAACAAATTTAATAAATGGATCTATGATGCTAGATCCGAAATTATTTTAGATCATAACCCATTGAAATGCTTGTATAAAGCCACAACAAAAAGGCCTGAACTAACTCGTTGGCATTGCAAAGATGGAATCATTCTATATCATATAGCCAAGGTGTGCAACAAAGAGATGGTGATGCTTTATCGAGATTAAATGAAGAATTATATCGATTGTTTTCTTTTCTTTGTTATATTAATGCTTTATATAAATACTGTTGAAGAGTATTTTTATGGTGTGTATGCACTTACCATATCTGAATATTCAATTATTTTCCAAGTAATGAGAAATAAGCTGTCATTGAATTTGCTTTGCTATTTAATGAACAATATTTGAATGCTGAATTTGTTGTTTCCTTAAGAACAATATATTTCTTTGCTGTGTTTTGTATAATGTGAATAAAGTGTCTTCTGTAATTAGGGAATTAAGCATTTATTTTATGTGGTTTGATCTTGCTACGTTATAATATAAGTTCATTTATAATATTTACCACAGTTCCATTTATGTGTTATAATAAAATCAGCCACAAGGGACTCATTCTACTAATGAATGGGGTGTAGAAGGCGCCGTTATGATCTGGAGAAAAAAATTAGTTCCCAAGCAGGGAAAAGAACGGGGTGAGAAAGAGGGCAGAATGAAGTTCGGCAGAAAGAAGGGAGCCGCGAGTAAAGATATTTTTTTAATCTGTTTATAAGCGATATTGTGATGTGTGATATTAGCTAAATATGTAAAAAAATAAACGTAGTACTAAAATCGTCATTTCTTGTCTCCGATCGCAGCTCACAGATTTCCAAAAATGTTATAAATAAAAGAACCCTCACTACATCACCCTTGTAACTGCCGAATGACTGCAGTTATTTTCATGAGTAGTGGTTAGGTATGGTAAAGTGACTGTGCGCAACCGGTTAAACCGATTGCAGCGCCTATATGTGTAAAATGTGGAGTTAGTGTTATTATCTCTAAAACGGTACAAGGAAAAAAGTGAATTACGAAGCTATAAAGCAATATCAATTTAGTACAAAAAAAAAGACACCTAGTGGACGTAAATACTTAGGACAGAACACTAATGATGATGATGATATCGTGTCCGCGTTACCACGGAAAGGGGGTGCAGTAACTTCTGAGGGTAAAGACCCCTGAACACCCGAGGGCAGAAGTCTGACTTCTAGCTCAAATGAAGATGACACACACATACACATTCGCTTGCACAAACCCTTTTTACAGGGGGGGGGGCACATTCACATACCTCACAGACAGAACACAGATGAAGAACAACCATGCCCGCACCGGGATTCCAACCCGGGACGCCCAGATCACGGGGAAGATGCGCTACCCCTATGCGAAGGCGCCGGCAGGACAGAACACTTAAAAGAAGTATTTATTTGCTAGCGATTTTCTCCATAGACATGTGCAAAACTTTCTTAGGCAAGAAACAACTAGTTATCACAAGCTACCTTTATTTTCGATGTTCAAACTTCAATTACAATGCATATCTAGAAATTCGCTTGAATTTCACGTTGTACAATGTTTAGCATAGTGTGTGACACATTTGGCATAAACATCCGAAATGTGTCATTGAAAGTCGTGTAATATTGGTGGAGGGGTCGCATTAACATGCTGACTGCCACTGTCCCACAGGAAAAAGTTCATTGGAATCAGATCTGGTGAAAGCGGAAGCCACCATACCGATTATTTGCTCTCCAAACTCCTCAACCAAGCACTGCCTCAATGAAGATGTTTTGAGATGAGGTGCACAGTCATATTGGAACCATACGTCCCGGAGCTGAAACAATGATAGGTTCTCAACAAAATCTGGTATTACTTCCAGCAGAAACTCTAAATATCGTGTAGCCGTTAATGTACTATGATAAAAAACTGGACCGATCAGCCTGTTATAATAACTTTCCTATCAAACATTAATCGAAAAACGTATTTGATGCCGAACACCGGTAGAACGTGTTGAATTTTCAGTGAACAGTAAAGGGTATTCTGTCAAAGAAACATTTCATTCCGCGAAAAGCATGCTTCATCCGTCCACACTGTATCTGGACTTCTGTGTAGCTCAGGAACCTCTGGCGCGCGCCTGAATAAACACTTGGAATATTTTCAAATTCAGAATATTTTTACATATAAACTTTGCAAAATTAATTATGTTGCAGAAAGCTTCTGCATATTGAAAATAAGTTACAAATCAAAGTTGAAAATTTAGAAAATTTGTGTATTAAATATCAATTTAGAAAAGTTTCAAGCACATTTAACAATGAACATTTTACTTTATATTAGAATATAAATAACCTTTTATAAAAATTACGATTAATTATACTATTGTTTTTATGTTAAATTAGGCAGATTACCTCACGTTTGCTCCGGAGAATTAAATACACAAATTTAAAACAAATGAAATAAAGATAATTAATTTTTTGTCATGCATGATTCTAGTTTAGATTTCTTAAGGGTTTATTTCCCCCCTTCTTGTGCAATCATAAGACATACAAATACTTATTCAGTTTTTCTATTTGATTTGCATTGTTCTTTGTATACATATGCCTGGAATATCAGATATTTTCAATATTCGGAGTATTGAAATGATTTTCAGCTTAGTAAATTATTTTTTGAATTTGTTTTCAAAAATTAAATGTAATAATACAAAATATCACCGATTTGGCTCTACACGAGCTAATGTAAGAAACTTGAATGAATTTCTACCTATGTGAAATGAACTCTTCCTACAGTAACCTGTTTCTTTAGCGATCGCTGTAAACATAGACATTTGTCTGGAAGTGTTCTCGTGGTGGCCACACAGTAATATCGCCCCGCATCCCCGTCCTATAATACCAGATGAGGCGTTGGCCGGTAAGGATGAGCATTTAATTCGTTTAGGATTTTCCAACCGCGATTTTTTGAGAGAAAAGAGATTTCTTTTACCCTTCTTATGCTGTAAGTTGGATATGCGAGGGCGAAAGATAATTACAAGGTGAGAATGATCACATAAGTTTTTAGTTTTAAATAATTATTAAGCAAGAATTTGGCGATAACTACCGAAATATTATCACATAAAAATATTTTTTACACCACTTTAGAAGTAAAAAAAAAAAAAATTATACCAGTTTAGCTGTGTTAATTGTTTCTTACATTTAGCATTTATTTTTAAAGAAATTTTATGCACAATTCTTTGTTTTAATGATGCAAACTTTTATTATTTCATCAAAACTTTAGCTCTAATATTCTGTTTAAAAGCTTGATATAAACATTTTTTTTGATTATGCTATAAAATATCCTTTATTGCAAAAAAATTGCAGTCCATTTTCAATATTTGGTCAGTTTATTTTTTCTTTCTCTGTTCAGTACTTGAAAAAAAAATTTATATTTTAGAAAGATTAACTGTATTGTTGTGAAAGACTTTTTATCTATAATATTAAAATCATCACTCCATTTAAAGCAAAATAATCTTCTATGTCTAATGCATTCTTCTATTTTAAGTAGAATAAACGTTTACTTTACAATTAACTTAATAATATGTACTTTTACTTACTACTTAACTTTACTTTATGTTACTTTTTAGAGACATTTTACCTCAAAACATTTTTAACAGATTAAATGTAGAAACAAAAATCATTAATTTTATTAGATTAAAAACATGACGTATGAAAATTTAGCCCAAATAATGATACAGCTCTTATTTACTGTTGTTCTTTTACTCCACAACTATTTTTTTCCCTTTGTAGCAAATAAAGCTTACGGCTATAGATCAACTAAGTTGACGAACTTAAATTGTTAACATAGTTAAATTAATACCGTTAATAAGATAGAAAAATATGTTAGTCGCCGAAGGCGATTACTATTTTATATAACCAAAGCAATATAAAAAATATTCCTGGTTCTTACTGTTCATTCTCAGGTTCGAAAACTAAGCTTTTGCGCATGCGTTTATATAGTTAAAATAGGGATGAAAGAAAAGATGAAAGGACGAGACATTTAGATTTGACAATAAGGTGTCTCAGGATACATGCGGATTTAGGAGGCGTAAAAACTGCGGATGACTCGTGATACTGGCGGAAATTAATACTAATTCACTATAAAATAAAGAACATTTTTTTATTTACTGTAAAAGGCTGCTTACACATTAAATTATGATTAATAAATGAAGATTTCTGTTCTTAAAATCTAATAATTAGCTTTTTTACAAAATAATTATAATTTTTTATGTTAAAACACTTATTTTTTAACTGAATTCTTTGGCATCATTTTGAGATGAGTAATAGCAGATAATCACATTAGTCATCTCAAATCACATCACCTGAATTAGCCATATAAGCATTTAATACGAAATTTTGAGTTAAAATAAGACAGCACAGGCAGAAAGGACACGACATTCACATGAACGTGGGGTGTAAAAAAAAAAAAAAAAAAAAAAATTGAAAGAATAAGAATCTAATATGGCGGAAATCCACGTCAAAAAAAGTGACGAATTCCAGATACACGCTCATCTTTCCGCTTCTCACCCCATATTGAGGTAGAATCGTCGAAAAGAGTTAGTCGTTGAATACTGAATGGAACAATACCAACAATTTTTCTTCTAATCCGGAAAAAAAAAAAAAAAAAAAAGCAAAGTTTCCTTTTTCCGTTCATTCTCTGGTGTCTGAAAATAGAAATATACCACCCGTCAATTTGCAACTAAATCCGTCCATTAAGAATGAGGTTTCTTTATCCTTTCTCAACATGATCAAATAAACAGCCTGAAATTTATAAATTTAATATGAGACGTAAGTATCACTTTATCTCTTTGGTTGACAAATACCATGATTCCCCTGCCCCTTCGAAATGGTTAAAGTGATTTAGAGACTTTCTTTTATTTTAAAGACAGACAAGTTCGCTTATCCATCAGCTTTACGATAGAAAGATGCAGGTGCAAAAAAATCATGCAGTTTCGCCATTTTTTTTATGCTGAGAAGGATCAGGGTTTTGCCACTTCTCGAAAGTAGGATATCTTAATCACTGCTAGCATAGAAAATACGAGAGTTTACTGTGATAAAGATGGGATTGTGTTTCAACATCCTGGTAAAAGGGTCATATTGCCTCATGAATATGGGGGTTCATTTTGTCAGGCTTAGCAACTCACGTAATGTTTAATCAATCATAAAAGGTTGGCTTATTCGTAAATACCTTTTTTACACATCAAACTGTTAAATTTTTAAACCTTGTTTTTCAAATGGTCCACTTTTGCGCTCCTTCCCTCACTCTGTGTAACTGGCGGAGACCAATCTTGCCACCTTCCTTGGTATTCTAAATAGTACTAAGAAATAATAGGGAACAAACCGCTAAATACATTCTGGGGTAATATGCAAAAATTTGTCATCATTTCAATATTATTCTCTTCAAGACAATCCACCGTTCCGATTAGAAACCGAAACGCGTTCTCAATTCCCTCGTAAACTCTGGAGTAACGAAGAATGCATCGAGGTAGTTATTAACCTTCCAATTCTATGCTGCTGTTTAGTAAATGAATTAATTTGGGGGGAAAGGCTTTGTTTAATAAGCCTTGGATAGTATGATTATACGCTGACAAAAATAAATAAATATTAACACGTTTTCTATCTCATTAAATAAATTTAAATTGCAAAAAAATGAGAGCGTCTTCAAAATCCTTTCTCAGTTACCATAACTGGTCTTACATGTGAATGAAAAATATCACAACTGAATAAGGAAATTGATCTTCTTAAAAATACATAGGCGCTAGCAAGAAACTTTTATTAAATGAAAAGCAAGTTATTTGTCTTTACAAAAAATAGTGCAGCAACTAAATAAGCAATAATACAAGTTCTTCGTAAAAAAGACGAAGCAGCAAACAACAAAAGATAAGAAATCTTCGAACTAGGGTGAAAACCTAATTAATGTTATAATGCCGGAAATTTCTATTGACTTCGGTGGCAAATTGTCAATGTTTTACATTATTATCACTTTAATATTGAAATTGGCTTCAATTTTTGGCCATTTTCTTTCTTTTTTAGGAGTTTTATTACAGCCCTCTCAATTAATATTACGTAATTATTTACGACACTTTCCAATGTTAGTCTTTATTGTACTACACAAGACACAGTATGGTGCATTTTGTACCATTTATTAGGCAAGGCAAAGTATGGCGCATTTGGTTAAAGTTGAGCATTTCCTTTCGTATTATATAATTTCCTCTCACTTTTTGGGGCTTTTACTAATAAAGAAACACTTTCAAAGACTGTAAAATATGGAATTAAAAGTATAGACGAAACATTAAAAACTTTACCTTGAACGGGAAAAAAAAAAAAAAAATCCAGCAACTTACGCCCAAAACCAAGCAATATTACTAGGCCTTACTTGAAAATTGATAAATCGAGATAATTTATCGCAAAAAGACAGTACAGCCACTCTAAACTGAGCATCTGGGAAAAGGAAATAGAATTTACTCTATTCTAATTCTGACATATTGACAAAGTCAGCCAAGGTAAATGTCCTTTTCTATTAGTTATACAGTGACCTTATTTAAGTAAAATATATACTCAACAGATTTATTAAAAAAATTATACGATTTAACCCTTATGTTCATTTTGTATAGTATATATAGTAAAGTTGTATGTTTGTATACCATACACACAACTTTATATATATATATTATTTCTTCAA
The DNA here is from genome assembly GCF_947563725.1 of Argiope bruennichi. Lineage (NCBI taxonomy): Eukaryota > Metazoa > Arthropoda > Arachnida > Araneae > Araneidae > Argiope > Argiope bruennichi. The sequence continues at coordinate 1,758,090 of NC_079163.1, read as the reverse complement.
AAAAGCAATCTTGCCACGATAAGGGTTAAACACACCATTATAGGTTTGGTAAAAAAATTGGTCTTCAAGCATATATACCTGCAAATTTTTTTCGTTATCTCTAATTTCAATGCTTTGCGAAAGGCCCCGTTCAACTAACAAGGCTGCTAAGCTATTCAAGGCACAATTGGTATATATTAGATAGCCGATACTTTTTAGTTTCAAATAATCATCTTCCCAACAACAATGAGCAATTAGAAAAACCCACATTATCACTGAAAGATTGGAAAGGTTAATAAGCTTGTTCACATTCTTAAGTTACAATTTCCAAAGAGCTGGTCACTTTGGTAATGGAAAAGTAATTAATATTTCGTGGTGAAGATGGAAATCATCATCATTATAATCATGGTCATTCATGACCAAATAGAGGATTGTGCATATGCCCAAGATTTCATCATATTGCAATTAATTGATGATAGATAAAAATCGAAATTTAAATTATATATATATATATATATATATATATATATATATATATCAAAACAACTTTTGCACGCCCATTTCCCAAATTTTTCGAAAGATGGAAGTATTACACTTAAGGGTTGATTGTGACGCCTAGAATATAAAAACATTACCATGGCCTGAATCTTCTCTTAGGAATTAGAATAGGTTCCTTTTGAGAAATATAATCAAATCTCGGGTGCGCAGTGAGAAATTGTTGCAAAAATTAAGTACTTTTAAGCACATTTGTACACATAAACATATGTAAACCTGCGTATTTTCTCAGCATATGATATTTTGTGTTTTATAATAATGCATATTTTATAATGAAATTTTTAAAGAAATTAATTTTTAATATGCATGTTTTAAATTTTAATATTTATTTCTGTATCTGAAAGCAATATTTGCACACCTTCTATCTTAAAACTAATTGTGTCTTTGGTTTTTGACAAAAACAAAATTATAAAAATGTAAAACTATCAATACCAAAAAATTAAGTCAACTTTTATCAAACTGTGTTTTTTTTTCTTTCATTTTTAATATTTCTTAAAATTAACAAACTACCAGTTTATTTAGAAAGATACATCATTTCTGAAATGTCAGCATTTATGTGGAAACATAGCCTGATCAAGCAGTTTGTATTTGATTGTTATATATATAATAACAAATAAGATACGACATAACTGGGATGGAAAGCAGTAATTTCCCTCAATACTAACTTGCTATATTTAGCTTTACAAGACTGCAGCAAACATTTCTAAGAACGAAAAATTCCAGAATGCTACCATCAAAAACTGGCATGAAATTGACGATAGTAGTACGCCCTGTTCTAAATGAATTTCTTAAATCATTTTTTTAATAGAAAAGAACAGCAGTGCTCAGAAATGAGCAGACTACAAAAAAATCTAATCGCTTCTTACTTCTGAATTTTAATAAAGACCTTTTTTCAAACGTTTTTTTCGAAAATTTAATAAAAACCTGCTTTTTAACTGATTATATATATTATAATATATATTATTACGAAGTGGTAAAACGTATCCCTGACATGCAAATTTAGCGACAAAAGTTGGCGACCTTGGCGACGAAAGGAATCTTTTGGAAGAATCCAGGTGGTCTGAACATTATATCACCGAGACCAGCTTTTCCTTGAAGCTTGGAGAAAGTTCTGGAACTTTTCCAAGATTATACCACTTCCTGTCAGTGACATCACTTCCTGTGGAAAGACTATAAAAAAAAAGCAAGCACTCAAGACCGGGGGGATTGGAGTATTAGACAGCAAGCAAGCTGCTGAACTAGCGAATAAATGCACTGCGTTATTACGACTGATTGGCGATATTTGTAGGAAAATTTTGTAACATTTGGTGTCAGAAGTGGGATTAGTTGGATTTTTCTGTGTATGCCTTGGACCAGAGGAATGGATGAAAAATTCGCAGAGCTACTTGCCATGATGGCAGATATGAAGAAAGGACATGAGGAGATGAAAGTAGGATTAGAAAAGAAATTAGAAGCTGGACAGGACGAAATGAGGAAAGGCCAAAAGGAATTGAAGAATCAGATTCAGATGCATGTTAGAGTCAAGTCAAAGGAATTAAGGATCACTTTAACAGTTGCATAGAGAAGATAGAAGAAGACGTTCAGAGTGTCGAGAGGGAGATTGGAGAAGTGAGGGACGAGGCTCGGGCCAATATCGAAGCAGTTCAGGAGAGGATCGGAAATCTCGAAAGGAGACTTCGTGAACTCGAGGACAGATCAAACAACTTCCAACCTAGTCCAGAATTCTCGTATACCATTGACATTTGATGGAACAGATATCATGGACTGTTTTTAAAACCCGATTTGATGTCAGTTCTACAAACGGATGGACATATGTTGTAAAAGCCAGCCAACTTGTAGCGTCTCTCCGGGGATCAGCGGTGGAGGTTCTTCAAGGAATTCCATCGGAAAAGCTGACGGACCTAAAGACAATTGATAAAGCCCTGGAATCCAGATTTGGGGACAGCCATCTAACCCAATTTTACAGAACAGAGCTGAAGACAAGACGACAGAAGGCAGGAGAAAGCCTTCAAGTTTTGGCCGCGGACGTGGAGCGATTAATGAGCCTGGCTTACGCCGAATGCCCTCTGGATGTTCGGGAAAGCCTAGCAGTGTAGTATTTCGCCGATGCCATCAGAGACGAACACACGCAGCTTGCAACGAGTCTAATGGATGAAAAAGATCTCAAATCAGCTCTAGCTTATAGCATGAAGTATGAGGCAGCAAAAACTGCTTCCCGGAGTCCCAGACATGTCGGACCGATTGAAATTAAGAATGGTACCGTCGGAAAAAGTGATGACAAATTTGAATCACTCTGCAATATGCTGGAAAAATTATTGAACAGCCGTGATGGTGAAAAGAACATCCATCGCCGAAACCCGAATGTGACTTGTTGGAGGTGCAACAAGAAGGGGCACTTACAGACAGAGTGCTCGGTTGTTGATTAAGTTTTAACAAAAACAACGGTGGATCCCTGGTCTTCAAGTGAGATACAAAAAGCACAGTTGTAAGATCCCGCTATTAAACCGATTCTGGAGAAGAAACTAAATTCGGCGGATCGACCATCTTGGGAAGAAATCGCTCCGGAAAGTCCGGCAACGAAACGATACTGGGCTCTTTGGGACTCCTTACATCTGAAAGACAATGTTTTATACCGCAAGTGAGAGAGTGATGATGGAACTTCCTGCCGATGGAAATTAATTCTCCCAAAGAGTAGAATTCCAGAAGTTCTGCGAGAGACTCCTGACAGCCCAAATGGAAAGCATTTTGGAGTCATGAAAACCTTGAGTAAGACAAGAGAACGATTTTATTGGGATCGACTTCGCGCTGACGTTGAAAAATGGTGTAAGGAATGCCATGCTTGAGGAGCCCGAAAAGGACCTAAAACAAGAACGAAGGGTCGTTTGAAACTCTATAATGTGGAAGCAACATTTGAAAGAATAGCTATGGATATCCTAGGACCTTTTCCTGTAACGACAGAGGGCAATAAGTATGTTCTAGTGTTAATGGACTATTTTACCAATTAGCCCGAAGCAATTCCCATTCCAGATCAGGAGGCCTCGACGGTAGCTGGAGAATTAGTTCGAAGCTGGATCTCATGTTATGGGGTGCCTGTGAATTTGCATTCTGATCAAGGAACAAATTTTAATTCCGCGCTCTTTACTGAACTTTGTAAACTTTTGGAGATTGAAAAGACTCGAACGACAGCGTTGCATCCCGAGTCCGATGGAATGGTCGAAAGGTTTAATCCAACAATTTTAAATAATCTGTCTTTATTTGTTTCGAAAAATCAGACTGATTGGGATGTACATCTGCCACTCTTTCTCTTGGGTTATAGGAGCACAGAACATGAGGCGACCAGATTGACCCCAGCAGAAATGCTTTTTGGTCGAACGCTGCGATTGCCGTGTGATATTCTCTTTGGACGACCGAATGAAACACCTTCCTCGCCGAATGAGTACATGAAAAATTTAGAAGCGCGTTTGGAGAGCATACATACCTTTTGCCAGTGAGCGAATTAAACTGACCAGCGAACGAATAAAAAGTCGTTACGACTCCAGAGCGACCGATCACCAATTTAAAGAGGGTGATCTAGTCTAGATGTATAACCCGAGGAGACGGAAGGGTCTGCGTCCGAAGTTACAACAGAACTGGAAAGGACCTTATACTATTGTCAAGAGATTAAAGACGACATTGTTTTGGCGAGGCATTCGACGTCCGGAGGTGGTCGAATGCCACGCCAAAATTCATCCACATTAATCGGCTGGCTCCGTACCGGGCCACTGATCATAGTTCTATGTAATGGGACTGCCCGGGTGGTGCAGTCTTTGAAGGAGGGAGCAGTATTACGAAGTGGTAAAACGTATCCCTGACATGCGAATTTGGCGACGAAAGGAATCTATTAGAAGAATTCAGATGTTATGAACATTATATCACCGAGACCAGTTTTTCCTCGAAGCTTGGAGAAAGTCCTGGAACTTTCCCAAGATTATACCACTCCCTGTCAGTGACATCACTTCCTGTGGAAAGATTATAAAAAAAGCAAGCACTCAAGACCGGGGGAATTGGGAGTATTAGACAGCAAGCAAGCTGCTGAACTAGCGAATAAATGCGCTGAGTGATTACGATTGATTGGCGATATTTGTAGGAAAATTTAGTAGCAATATTATATTATATTATATATATATATATATATATATATATATATAATGATATTTTAACTCTAATTTCAATTTAATTAATTTTCATAGTAACTTCATCTTAATTTAGCCCATAGTAACTTCCTTCTAAAATATTCTCTTATTTCGTGATCCAATTCACTGTCTCTACTTAATTAATTCAAGAGAAGCTTTGTTAAATTGTTGAATCAGCTAAAATCTAACTTTCCCACACTACGCGTGAAGAGATAACATACCGCTGATCAAGCAAATTCTTTTTTAAAATCTCCCTGTGTTTCCCCTACCATGTCCACCCGTGTAATGAAAATCCCTATCGAAATCTCATAATACATTAGCACTGTAAAGAAATATTTTCCCTATCAAAATCATAGGTTATATAAGACCAGGGATAAAATGTCCAAGAGCTCTTCCCTCATTCCTCTCTGTGTCGTTCTGTGTGCTCATCGCTTGTACATATGCTTGCATCTTCAAAATGAAATAAAACGACGTCAAGAAATTAAAAGTATCTTCACTGTTTTCAAACTGCATTCTACTTCACAACAAATAATGTTACACACACACACACACACACACACATATATATATATATATATATATATATATATATATATATATATATATATATATATATATATATATACTGTGTACTTTTATATATAAATCTTACTTTAGCTTTAAAAATTTCAGAAAAATGGGATTATATATTTTAAGAAGAAATGAAAATGCTTTAACAACTTCTAGTTACCATAAATAACGGAAAATATTCGTAAAGTTAAAAAAGAATAATTGTCATAACTTATACCCAAAACTAATTTTTCAAAAATTACTAACTGAAGGGGGAATGCATTCATTCAAATAAAATTTGCATAATAGAAAAGCTATATTTTTAACTCTTAAAATTAAGTTAAAATATTTTTTATGCACTGATGCTTAGCTGTTATATGAACATAGCGTTAAAATTCTGGCTCTATTTTTTAAAGTAAACCACTAAAATTTTGAAATACCCGTTCTTAATGGGCCTCTAATACTCAAGAAATAACTTTCCAAATTTCATGTTCCGAAGTTCAATGGTTTATGCATTGCTCTATTAATCAGGTCAAACCTGTATATGTAAAAGGAGATTTCATTGGGGGGGGGGGATTCTATAAGTATTAAAAAAAAAAGAAAAATCGTTATAAAATTAAAGTATCTAAATCCTAAAAAATAAAAATTTTTGAAAAACTTTTTAAAATTTCGCTAAAAATTTTAAGTACCAGAATTAGCAGGGCTTTCTTTCCATCATGGTAAAAACTATATTTTGTCGAGATTGGTCTAACAAATGATAATTCTCAAATGAATGATGTCATTTAAAAAGAACATCGTGAAAGAAAACACGATCATTCATGGATTCAATTTAAAATCTCATCGTACTTCACTTTGCGCGATCGAATAACATAATTATACATCACATTTAATTACATTTCCGTATAGTACATAAAAATCCATCTAATAAGTCTTTCAAGGGATTATTCCAAAACAACATATTAAAGAGAATGATGATCCAATGTATATCGTAGTAAAGAGGCTTCACTTCGAGTATCTTTTACTGCAGCTCGATGTTCGATATTTCTCTTTGGAGCACCACATTCATCCTACTGTATTTTTGTTTTCCGCTTATCGGACCAATCTGCGTATTCTTCTTTAACAAACCATAAAAGGTTAAACATACACTTACTAGGCATAACTTAAATAAATTCTTCAACATATCAAAACATTAAAAAAATTTTTGTGTTTGAGAAATTTTTAAAATAAGATTATTCGAACGTTTTTTCGAGCCGCAACAAGAATGGCACAGTACATATTTCGTACTGCCCCTTCCGGATAACTATTCCAGTATTTTAATAAACAGCAATGCACATTGTTGAAGAAAGAGGGAGAGGACAAAAAGTCTCATGAGCGGTGTGTTATCTTAATATGTGTTGGCACTCCTGGATCTATTTCACTCTGGATTCCTTGTTCTAATTCTTCCTTCTTGATTTGCTTTCTTGATACATAAGATAAACACGCCTATACACGTATGATTTCCAATTATCGTATTCAACGTGTGGGGAAAGAAAACGTATAAAATGCTGTCTTTGCACTTCGAGAAAATTGAACACTTTTAAAGTGTTCAAAAATGGTTTTCAAATTTAAGCACTTTTCTTAACGCTTCTACTTCATTCTGCTTCAATCAAAAGGCAAAAATTATTTGCGATTTTTCCAGAATACGTCTATTAAACTATTTTTTCCTCTTTACACCCCCACTTTGGTGCTACAGGTAATTGTCCAGGACACCTGTTTGCATAACTGCATAGAAATGTCAATTTTAATTTTTCGCAACAAGGATGTTTAGAATATACTATTTTTTTCAAAAATCTCTCAATTTTTTTAGAGGTATATAGTTGCTATTAAAATAACCTCATTATGCATACATTTTATTTATTTTTTTTCTTTTGCGATTTTAATGCATCAAAATTTGGAAGTTTATGTTAATGTATCCAAATAAAGGAGTTTTAGTTCTATTGCCAATACTTAAAACATTTCATTTTCTGTGATACTTATTATTATATATTAAATTGAAATTAAAGTTGTGGTATGGAATAATCGAGCTCAAAATGCAGTTTTCTTCCACTTATCACCTGAAACAAAAGGGTTGTATGTGTGTACAAAAGAAGCGCTAAATAATAACACAGATTACAGAAATTCTCATTTTTAATTCAACAAATATAAACATGCCACATTTACTTCATTTCAGTTCAATGAAATTTTCGTCTTTATATGACATAATAATACAATCCAATATAATGTGCTTGTTTTATAGTCTGAGAAAGGACTGAGTATTTTGATTTCATTTAGTTATGTTTGTTACAAATAAGAGTATTCAAATTAAGTCAATACCAAAAGCTCTTAAAATTGTACAAAATTCTAATATAAGCATTCCTGCCTTAGAAAAAGAAATGTCAGTTTTCTTTTAGTCTAATAAACAACCAAGACTTCAGAAACCGTAAGCACAAAACACAACGAATATCACAATATCTTTGCATAGTTGTCAAACTATACAGAAAATCTGTTTTAAATAAAACATTGAGACAGTAAAAGAAAAATAAACAAACAAAGGGTCTGATTTAAAAAAAAAAAAAAAACAACTTCTAACATTAAACTAATGAGTCAAAGAATAATACACAATTTCAAAACTTAATATCATTTAAAAATTATTTAATAACAAAGATAAATCACTAATAACGCATATCATTTGTTACTGGTAAAACAAATAATTTTAAAAAAATTACAAATCTTGAAAAGATATTATTTGAGAAACTGAATATCTTATTTAGTTAAAGAAATAAAAGCATAGTAAACTATTTATAATTAATAACAGTCATTCAACAACAACAAAAAAAAACCCTTCTCAAAAAAGAAAAGGATCAATGAAATGTCTTGAGCATTACAGGACATGGTAAAGATTCTATGATATATAAGATAAGTAGTTCATTACACAGTCAAAGTACAACGAAATTTCTAAAGATTCGGAACCAAAAGATTTTACAGATGAAATTCATTATATTTAAGCATAAATAAATAATCTTTCTAATATTTTCAAATAAAATACAATGATTCGCAGGTACCCTTTTTTTTTTTTAATATAAAACGGAATAAGCAGCCATAACAATATATCAACCAAATATATAATTAAAAATATTCTAATGCACAGTATTAAATGCATATCAGTGAGTTCATTCAAAATAGTACTCAAATCAAATGGCAGTTCAATTTCACAGAAGACATTACTAATTATTTTCAAAATTATATGCATATATACATATAAAACTTGTTCTGAAGTCTTTTTATTTCTATAAAAACCAATAAATTTGCATCTTTCTAAATTATTTTAATAATTGATACCTAAATTAATCATGTCATTAGACTTCAGAATAGATTAATAGCATCATTATAAAACAATTACACACAGTTTTTTTTTTTTTTTCAAATTTTTCTCAGAAAAAAAGGAAGTACTGTTAAAGGAAATTTTCAATAAAGCTTTCCAAAGCTGTAAAACTTTAAAAGGAATGCATTGTACTAAATTACTGATAAATTATTGTAGCACAAAATTGTTAAATAACAAAAAAGCACCAATATACATTAAAATATTGCCATAGGCACACACTTCAGAAAAATAGAAATTTTTAATTTTATGCTAAAATATTTAAATTCTGTAACTTTCATAAAACGACTAATGAAACCAAGAAGAGTGAACAGTTAAACTGGTACAAAAAAATATGCCTACAGTTTATATATTTTAGGAAGTCACACTTTCACATAAACTAGAAAAGGACAAGAACATTAGTTTGATTTCTTAGATACAGCATACAATTAATTTCTTATGATTTATTAACACCACGTCTGATTTTGCTTCACTTGGAAGTATTCTAAAAACATAGGAAGCAAAACATTGTAAATTTACACTGTACAAATTTATGTTCATATTGACAAAAATATGCCCCAGGACAGTTGTACAAAAGGGGTTTATTTATACTGTACATGTATTATCACTTCAAATTACACTAGCTTTGTATACATATGAAGGGCAGTAATTTAGAAGCTGCATACTCAAAGAGGGGAATTAATCACAGAAATGCCACTGCCACTCAATGAATAATGTATATCTGACTTACTATTTACAATGCTGATTACACTTTTCACAGTTGTTCCCTTGCATCCTCAAAACCAAAGGTTAAAGATCTTGGTCAACTCACCGAGCTAGGAAAATAAATTACTAACATCTACTCTGCTCTTAAAATATACTGATGGCACTTAATTAGTTCTTGGATTCACAGTTTTTACTTCTGCAAAGGAAAAAAAAAAATGACCATAATTAATAAATAACAGTCATAAAAAATGGATAAAACAGACACAGATAAAAAAAAATTGCAAAAAGGTTTTCTCATTTATAACATAAATGAGTCTTCATCTTTATTAATATCTAAACAATCCAAAACTGTTAATTACAATATTTAAAAAGATAACGAATAATAATTTGAAACTGATTTTCGAACTAGGAGAGAAAAGTACAGATATATATGAAACTGTAACAATTACATCTGAGACTTTTAATTTAAGACCTATAATAATTTTGAAGAATAAATAACAGTATCAAACGGAATGAATGTTATTTAAAAAGCGCAATTTCAGCGAGTTCAAGGATAAATTTAGTCAAAATTATCTTGCCTATTTTTATCGTACAGTGGCAGAAGGGGGGGGGGGGTCACAAAATGTTTGCCACTCTTTTCAAGTGAAAGCTACTTGCCTTTAAAAAAAGGGCTTACGAATTTCGGGAAAGAAAAACACTGTCAGGTGTAAATTACTGTCGAAAGATCCTACAACATAATAAATGCTGAAAAACATTAGAATTAGATGTACAGATAGGGGTCAAAATACTAAAACCCATGAAAAAGGCATGGCCCATTTCGAAGAAGCAGAATGCACAAATCACTCTGCACTCAAGTCTGCCACCTAATGGTTATGAAAGATAAAGCAGGGTGCATAGTAAGAAACTGCTGCAAAAATTAAGTACTTTTAAGCACCTTAGCCCCCAAAATTAAGCACCTTTGCAAAGTGTGCATACGTAAACTATGTATTTTCTAAGCATATTTTTTTCCCCTATTTTATATTAATACATAGATTTTATTGAAAAAAAATTCTTTAAACATTTTTAATCTTTTTTTTTAAATTTTGATATTTATTTCTGTATTCGCAAAACATCGTCTATTGTAAAATTATGCCTTATTGGATTTGACAAAAGCATAGAAATGATGATAAAAATGAAAACACCTATTAATATAAAAAAATTTAAGTCAACTTTTATAAGATTAACAATAAAGATCTGTGAGCTTTTTTTAAACATTTCTTAAAATTAAAATAAAATATCAGATAGATACAACATTTCAGAAAATGTCGATGGTGATGTAGAAGCTCAGCATGACCACAAATTTTGTATTTGATTTTTATATAAGCAACAACAATTAAGATTCAACACAGCTTGGATGAAAAGAGTGAATTTCTCAATGCACTGACATAATCTATTAAGTAATTTTATTTGCAATCTTATAAAGCTAAGGACTAAAGCATTCCTATGATTATCATCATACGAATGGCAAAACTGCCATGAAATTGATGATAGAACAATGCCATGTTCTAAATAAGTTTGTTAAATCAATTTTAATAGAAAATAATAGCATTGTTGCGACGTCATTGCATTATCTCTCTTGGATCGCAACTGGGACGTCACAGCCCTTAAGACGAAGAAAAGTTGAAGGAATGTGATGAGGCGATCTGATTGGTCTGTTATTACGTCATTGTATTATATCTGATGTAAAAGACGATTCTGCATAGTTCGGTTTTGTATGGTGTTGCTTGTGTTCGTGTTTGTCTCTGTGCTTTGTGTTTAATAAAGTTATTTTAAGTTGTATAAAATGATCATATCTATTTCCTATAACCTTGAATAAGATATTTGCAGAACCCTAGGTTATAGTTGTAACAAGCAGCGTTCACAAATGATCACACTAAAAGGAGATTTTCTTATCGCCTCTTATTTCTAGTGTATAAAAGTCTTTTTTGAACGTTTAACGTAACTAAAATTTAATGAAAATCTGCTTTTTAACCTAAAAGAAAAAAATTCTTATTTAAAAAAATTACAGAAGAAATGTTATATATATTTCATGAAGAAATGAAAATGCTTTAACAAGTTCTAGTTTTCATAAATAACGGAAACAAATTACTATAAAAAAAAAAAAAAAAAAAAAAAAAGTCAGCTTTGTAGTTAGAAGCTAAACGGAAATAAATCAGCCCGAGCGTCTTTCCAAAACTTTCTCGCATATTGCCAGGAAATGCCTTGTGTGGCATTGGAGTACAATAGTTACGGAACATTAACACTGTGCGTGATTAAATATTTTTACTGATTCTATCTATAGTGTGATCGTTGGCAAGTGTTTAAGGATTAATCTCTGGCAGGCGGGTTGAAAGTATCCGATAAAGCGAATTTGGGTTTTAGACACATTCTTCCTAATTGATTAAAACAAAAATTTGACTCAAAAGTACACTTGTAGTCACAAAATTACATACAAAATTTCATATATTTAAGTCATTACATTTTTGAGCTATCGCGTTTACATATTTCTGAAGACCAACATGCAGTGACCCCTTATTGGATTTCGCTCAAAATTTGGAAAATGTTTATACATTACATATTAAATCTGTATACCAAATGTTAACTACCTAGCTCTCTTCGTTTTGTAATTACCATGCTAACTTATATTCGAACAGCCGGACAGATAAACAGATTTCCTCTGAACGGATGTTGCTGAAAATTTGATCGAAATCTACAAATTTGATGTGAAGACCATATATCAAATCTCATCTATCTAGCGCAAAATGTTGTCTTGACAAATTGTCTTTGTCACAGACAGACAGTTTTCGAATTCATGAAGGTAGATTCATTAAAATCTCGAGTACGAATTTTTTGACGATTGCAAGATTTTCACTAAATTTTGTATAAGAGAAAGTAAATATGCCAATGGAAGCAAAAGTCTTTCTTCAAACCAGCACGAGCCAATATATCGCATTGCTTCAAGATTTAACCAATGAAGAATTTTATTCAATGAACATGCCTTAAAAATTTTTTAAGTTTAAATAAAAGCAAAGAAAGCACCCCCCCCCCTTTACTACAATTTTAACAGCTGCAGAATAATATGATTCAACGATTTGAAGAAGCAATATTTTGAATTTCATTATAATAAAAATACTTGATATAAACTGTGTCCAAAATTTATTTCTCAGAAATTATTAAAGAAAAAAAATTACCTTAAACCAATTTTTTTTCATTATTTGTTTATTTTAACCTTTATTTATTTATATTATTTCTAAACTTTAAAACGGTGTTAAAATAATTTTTATGCGATAATATGCTTTGATGTTATGATGAAAACACATTAAAATTCTATTTTTTAAGTAAGCTTCAAATTAAAAGTTTGAGAATTCCGTTCTTAGTGTGCCTCTAATATCCCAAAAATAACTTCCCAAATTTCATGCTCCTAACTTCAATGGCTTTATACTGGGCGTTGCTCAGGACAAGACTTTATATATAAAGAGAGATTTCATTCGGAAAAAATTTCTATAACATTTATAAAAAGAAAAAAAAATCATAATAAAATAATAAAATCTAAATCCCTAAAAAAAAACTTTAAAAAAATTTCTTTAAAAATATTTAAGTAACAGATCCAGCAGTTTCTTTTTTCTTAACCAAAACAAATTTGACAAGATTAGCCCAACAAATAAAAATGTTCAAATAGATGGGGGCATACAAAAAAATACCGCGTAAGATATCACGATCATTGAAAATTTAAAGTTTCAAGTTAATCATACTGGATTTTACGCGATCGCCTAACGTAATTTCATACCGCAATAAATTACAATTCAATATAGTACAGTTGAATACCTGTTGTAGGTCGTTCAAGCAATTGCAGCAAAACGACATATTAATGAGAATGATGACTGAATATAGTGTTTTTAAAACAGCATTTTCCATGTTCGTATATATCGTTTTGGCGCATCAAATCCATCCTGCTATTTTCAGATTTTCCATTGATCAGATCATATCACATATTCTTCTTTAAAAACACATAAAAGTTAAAATATATACTTACCAGGCATAACATAAATAAATTCTTCAACATCTAAAACATTAAAAATTGAAATTGGAATGTTTTTCTAATTGCAATAAGTTTGGCATAATACGCATTTCGTGCTGCCCCTTCCATATAGCTATTCCAGTAATTTTCATGGTGCGGCAGAAATCCCGGACAAACGATTTTTAATAATTTGATTAAAAATAAATAAATTAACAAAACATAACAAATAAATAATAATAATAATAGTACACTTTTACTAATAAATTTAATTTGTTTCATATTGGTCGCCTTTTTCAGTGATGCAGAGGCGCAAACGCTTATTGAAATTTTCAGCAATGGGACGCAAGTCTTCTGCCTTTAATCTATCCCATTCCCGCTGAAGCGATTGCTTTAGAGAGTCCTAACTTTTATGTCGTTTAGTGCAAGCTCTAGACTCCAAAACGAATCATACACTGTAATTATGGGATTGAGATTCGGCGAGTATTGTGCCCACTCTCCAGATGATATCACGTCCGGAAAATGCGCCTTGCACCACTCTTCTGTCTTTTGAGCCTTGTGAGCTGGTGTGGAGTCTTGTTGAAACTCCTACTTTACATTGCCGAAGTGCGTTTTGGTCCACGGAAATACAATAGCTTCTAAAATGTCCCGCTGGTACACTTTGATTTATTTTAACGCCCTCACCACAAAAAAAACCTGAGATGTTTTGCCGCTTGCACAAATTTTCCCTAGACCATGACCAACTTTGGATATTTTCAATGTTCAACAATTGCTGAAGTGTCTGGAGTGTCTACAGACTAAATCTTATAGTTCTAGGAGTTATGAGCTTTTGGTCGTTAAAGAGCTACTGATTAGTGAAAAGGAGTCTCTCTCAGCGCTGATTTGCTACCCGTTTCAAAAGTTTTCTTCGTCTTTGGAGCGGAACGAGTTTGTTTTCTTCAATGAGAAGCTGTTTTTTTTTTTTTTTTTTTTTTTTTTTTAAATCTTGTAAGGTTTTAGTCCAAGCTCTGATTTTGCCGTTCGTTGCACTGATCGGTTCCTTATTCCAAATTCACGAGCGATTCTTCACATGGAAATCAACGGATTTTATAGAACTCGCTTTTTCATAACCTAACGGCTATTGAAAGTGTTCACGATACGTTTTTATTCACTTCCTGGACTTTGACCATAATTGCCAAGGTCTTTGAAACTGTAGATTGTATCAGACACTGTTTGCCGAGGCACATTAAGCAAACGAACGACTTCACACCGTTCGCTTTCCTTGCTTAAACAACTGTAAAATAGCATATATTTTGCTTGGCATTGTAAAAAGGACAAAAAACAATACGTAAACTGAAAGATACATTATAAAATATGTTATAATTGAAGTGGCAGACAAAAAGAAATAAACAAAAATTAAAACGAAATTAACTAACTTCTATTCTATGATGTAATAGCTTTGTCCGAGTTTTTGTGCCGCACCCTGTAATAAATGGCAATGCACATTGTTGAAGAAAAAGCATTTCAACAAAAAGAATTACTAAGCGTTATCTTAATATGTGCAGGAATCCTTGGAATATTTCTTCGAATTCTTCCGTATTGTTGGTTTCCTTTATTGATACATTCGGCAAACAAGCCTTTACGACCATGATTTCGAATTACCATACTTTATCTTGCGGGGAAAAAAAGACAAAAAGAAAAGCTTTCTTCGTCTCCACGAGAAAACTGAGCACTTTTTAAGAACCTTTTCTGAAAATTATGCACTTTTAAGGTGCTTAAAAATGGTTTTCAAATTTAAGCACTTTTCATGACGCTACGCACCCTGTAAATTTCCAGTCGTTTAATATCAGTCATAGGTATAGCAGGCACCTACCGTACTCTTCGAAATACTTAATAACTGACATGTCAAAGTTCGAAAAAGGCATGATTGTTAGAATGCGGTGAGCTGGTTGCTCAGTGACGGAAAGATGCAATTATTTGGGGCGTGCAACGAATACTGTATCAGACGTTACGACAGTGTACACAAAATACGCTAATGTGGCATCTCCGAAGCACAAATGTGGACGAAAAAGGTGGGAAAACTTACTGGGTGGGGTAAAAGGGTGATAACTCGCATTGTGGCTCGAAAGTACCAGCAATCTTTATCCTAGACAACGTCTGAGACAAATAGTCATCTTTTCCATTTCAGAAGAAAGTGCCAGTTATATTTATCTCAAATAACATTTTAGATAAATAGTCATGTCTTCCACTTCAGCAAAAACTGCCCAAAGAGAGCTTCATGCTTAGAGAAGAATCGGTATTCGTAAACTATTGATAACGTCGCGTCATACTTTTCAGTGACGGCAATGGCGTAAACCACACAGAGATTGGACTCCACAAGAGTGGCAACAAGTTATATGATCTGAAGAATCAACCTTCACATTATTTCAGACAACTGTACGCGTTTATGTGTGGAGAACACCCACAGAAGCATTTGCTTTTGACTGCCTCTTGCCGTCTGAGAAGCATGCAGTGGTTTCCCTAATGATATGAGACGTTTGTTACTCTGCACAGGAAGGTTACAGCTGCTCACTATGTCGATATTTTGGTAGATTCAGTGCATCCTTTTCACCACACTTTATTTCCCGGAGATTGCCCATATTATCAAGACGACAACTCTGCTATTCAATTAACTACAATCGTCCAAAAATGGTTTGAAGAATCTGAGGAGAAGTAGGACATCTAGCGTGGCTCTTTCAATCTCCTACCTTGAACATTTGTGGGGATATTCGGAGTCAAAATTTCAAGCTCGATTTCCTCTACCATTTACGCTTTCGAAATTAAAGACTGCCCTCCAGGAAAATGGCTTCATAATCCATTAAATGCTGTTCATGTCCTCTATGCATAAATCCCAAGTGGCATACAATCTATAATTAAGTCAAAGGGTGGTCCAACTCCACATTAAAAAACTTCTATTTCATGTGTGTTCGTATTGTTTTGTCCCCATCTGTAAATTAATGCTGCTTCAAATTTTGGATACCTTTAAATATGAAAAATAAATTTAGTAACATAACAATCTTAAAACATACATTCATTTGTAATACTTTTAAATTTGATAAAATTTCACAGATTGCAGTATTAAGTTGAAAGAAAATTTCAAAATAATAAAAGATTTCCGATAAATTAATCAAAAAGGCGTTAAAAATTGGATTCATACTAGCTCTTACTGCTTGGCGTGCTCAGTATGATTACGCATGTCATTTCTTTCTGCATTAAAATCCGAATCGTTAAATCGGATTGTATGCTAAAGAAGTCCCTTCAAGAAAGCTGTTTAACTCGTAGGGGAAGCTCTTAGATGCGATTTTTAGTCATTCGACAAAATAAGCTAAGAAGTATATTCACCGCCTGCTCACCTTATTCTACCTATATTAGGCCTGCGCCAGAAATTGATTCATTTAGCTATTTTAGATTGTTATGGCGTCTAAAACAGAGGAAAATTCGCTTACGATATCCATTATTTCCTTTTGTTTAGTCTATTAAGTATCGTTTGAGACCATCCACCACAAATCAATCACAAATCCTTTTCAATAAGATCATCACGAGGCTAAATCATAGTCAAACGTTAGGAGGGAAAGTTGCGTATAAAAGCTTGTACATATTTGAGCAGCTTCCCCACCCCCTACACACACAACCTGCATTTAAAACGGTTATCTCTGACTGTGTATTCTTTGTATTTTAAGGCAATCCATATGTAACAGGTACTTCATTTGGACCGCAGTGACTTAATAGCAAGTCTCGGCTTCGAGATAAGAGGGTTCTAGACTCGAAACCCAATTTCACCGACCATCTGCTGTTTAAATGGGACTATCGCAGGCTAAATCTGTCGAGGTCAAATGTCCTCCCACTGATGGGATATGAAATTTGGAGGGTGGTGGTTAGTTGTACTCGTCATCCGACTACAGTTCAAAATCACGAGGTCCTTCCCAAATAAATAGACCTAGTTGCTTCAAATCACGTTATTGCACCTAAATTAAATAGTTACTTGAACTTGTATACAAATTTTCTTTCCAGCAATGAAAGAGTTGAGTAATTACCCAAAAGAAAATCTTTGGCAAATAATGGTTTGAAAACAAATTATTGCAGGGGAATAAAAACATTTGTGTCTAGTTATCCGACTCATTGAAAAAAGTTTTTTTTTTAAATAATTTTTTATAATCAGGTTTTATGTAATACAAGTCGTCTTTAGCGACCACTTGTTCCGCCAGGATTAATGCTCATTAAAATTTTCAACTAAATATTTTGTGTAACTTGGTCTCTTAATAATTTCTTCAAAATATTTTTAAACTTCAATTCAATTCGATAATCATATATCATCATTGCCTTACATCATTCTATGAATTGTAATATGTATTTAATTTTCAGTAAGCTCAAGTAAAATGTGAACTTTAAACTGAGGAGCAAGTGGTTGAAATTTAATTAATACAAACACTTTCTGCTGAAACCAAACATTCTTTTAAAAATATAATTACATAAAATCGAATCTTTCAGCAATAAAATATGTCTACTACAGAACTCTTTTTTAAAAATAATTTATGCAATATTTCCGTGAATTATTCAACAAAAAATTCTCCGATTCATCATAAAATTCAGTTTTACTTTCAAAACGATTCAAATTACGTAAATAATTAATATTTCATTTCAGTCAATAAATGTACTTTAAAAACAATTATGCAGACTAAATTTCATACAGCTCTTCGATACTATGAATCATACTCAGTAAAATAATCTTAACTATCTAACATTTCAATCTTCTGCGATCAAATTAGACCTAGTTATAAAGTTTTAAATACCATTATTTTATGAGAGTTGACAATTTATTTATCGTAGACCAATAAGCCACAGGAAAATTCAGGGCGCTGATTCGTCTATCTTCTTTCAGAAAATCAATGGTGTAGTTTAAAACCACGCGTTTTCATAAAATAATAATATTCAAACTATCAAACTCAATCAATTTTAGTTGCAAAAGTTTGAAACTTTTTGTATTTGAAATATTAATGCTTAAAAACAATATTTTATTAAACATGGTTCACAAGGCAGGTAGAGGATTTGTATAAAAATGTAATATTTGTAAGTCATCAGAACATTCATTGACTCAAACTGCTTTAAACAGTATTTTTCACTTCATTTCAATTAATATTCCTATTACATATATACGCCTATTATTAAAGATTTAGATATTAGCTGTTAGACCCTGATTATAGTGGATATCCTGAATATATTAAACTATATGCCTTACATAAAACTGAATTGCTGAATTAATAATATAGATATTTTTAAAAGTAACACAAATCTTTCTCTTGCCTATATTATATATATATAATGAAATATCATGTTTCATAAAATATAAAATTACACTTTTTTAGGCTTAGTTTACAATAAGAGTTAACTGAATCTTTTCATTAAAGATTTTGTCAACATAATGTCAAACACGTTGATAAAAGCCAAGTTTTCCCATGCACGGGTAACATGCTAGTACAGGTTAAATTTTATTTCTATTTTAAGCGAATAAATTCTTGGGTAATATCTATAAAATGATTTTTAAAAATTCTAAGCAGATAAGATTTTTTAAAATTTTAAGTAGAAAAATTATATATTAAAACACTGGTATCATTGAAAAGATAATTTTTTTTTCAACTTTAAGATGATGTAAAAATCATGATTATGGTATAATATATTCTGAAGTTATCGAGAACCAACACCAACACAATTCGCTTAACACAATTAAATAAAATCCCAATGAAACATTTTAAAAAATCACTCTCAGGTGCACTTGTCTACCCTCCCAAGTAAGTATGGCCAAGTTTGGTAGTTCTAAGTTAAACAGTCTGGCCTGTCGCACGCACGCGCGCGCCTACACACACACACACACACCTTTATTATAAAATTTCAGAGGAAATATTTTATTATAAAGCTTTCCTAAAACAACATAAAATCATTGAATTCCAAGACGAAATCTTATTAATTTCATAAAAAGTCGGAAATATTTTTATATAGAATGGAACATAGTTAATTCTTGAGTTTTTAATTCAAATTTTCCAGCGGTCCTTCAACTTCATATTAACATAATAATTTCTTATTAAGAATCTTCAATAATTTAAATTTATTTCTTAGAGATAAAAAAAAATTATTATTTCTGAATTGTTTTCATTAGTTACCTATGTGTTTCCCATCCCCAATGAATAATTTTTAAGGCCTTTTAATTCATTCAAAAATTTTACTGTTGTTCAAAATATTCAATTAAATAATTTCTCACTTAAAAAAAAAAGAATACATTCGATACGAATTGTACCTTTTATTTTTAAACTTAAAACGCTCTAAGTGCTGAACAGTTTTTTTTAATTAAATAACTTACTTATTTTTGAATTATTTTTTAAATTATATGTTTTTAATTATAAATGTAATACCGTTTTTCATTAAAATTATTTGTTTTTCATTTCCTTAACTATGCATTATTTACTAATAGTGCTAAATATAAATATTTACTGCTATTTTTAGAATAAAAATTGTCGCTTTTTTTTTCACTGCATTACTTGTTACAGATTTTTTTTTTTTTTTTTTTGAAACATTCATTACAATCTCGTCAGCTTTGAATGAATCAAGTTCGAATTTGTTATCAATATTCATTCATTTTAATCTTCAATGGGCCTAATTTTTTCGGTGCTACAGCTTTAAAATTTACCTTAACTGAACTTTGTTTTATTTACACAAATCACTGTCTTCAGAATATTTTATTCCTGGGATTTCTTTTAAAAAAACAAGGATAAATAATCTACTCCAAATTGAATAAGAAATAGTTGGCATTTTTCGTTTTTCAATTCCTAAGAATATTTTATCTTATAGTCCTTTAATATTCTCGCCCCCCGCCTCGAATTTTAGCATCAGAATACTTTTATAAAGGCAATTTTAAATGTAGGACAGACCTCTTTCCTATGACTTGACAAATATCTTTGTACTATCACACCAACTTCAGAGTTCCTACCGTGACTTTCAACCTATAAAGAGCGGCACGGCTAGCATAGAACCGTGCTCGATAACTGCCCACTCCCTCCCCCAAAATTAAAAGGCAATCGGTGCTGTGTTTTAACTGTTTAGCCGGAAGTACACACTCACCGCCTTTGTCACAAAGACTTTGTGATATACAAATGAAAAGCTGGCGTATGTATGCGCCCAGCTTAAGCTAGATAAAACAGGTATGAAGATATAATATAAGGGAATCATAGGACTTCCAAAATAGGACATTAAATACGAAAACTATTTTAAAGCAAGTAAAGTTTTATTTTATATAATAATAGAGGCCATTTCTTAAAATTAAGGTGTTTATATGTTTTCTTTCTTTCTTTTTTAATCTGAAGATCTGATTAAAGATATCTTTTCCATTGCCAACTCAATAATTTAACATTTTTTTTACAGATATGTAAAAGATAGATACAGCTGGACTGGCTATTTATACATGTCTTTATTCATTTCCTAATTAGAAGAATTCTATCTAAAAGCACAAAAAGTATCCATTTCAGGATACTTTGGCAGCAGCTAAAAATGAGTTTTATTTGCATTTCGTTCAAACGTCTAAAACTTATTTAATAATCATATCAGTGGTGTAATTAGAGTGGGGAATGCAGGGCAAGCGCTCTGATAGCCAATACCAAGGTATGCAAAAAGCAAAATAAATCTATAATGATTTAAGACCTTTAACGATATTATGCTGAAAAAGCATTAAGCGAAATCACCTTTTAATAACTCAAATTGAGATTATTTATCAGAATGAATTTAATTTCAATTACTTATTACTTAACTGCACACTACTTACCTAATTATAGTTTGTGTGTGAAGCAATAAATAATATGCTGATTACAGTGCACCAGACTAAATTGCAAAATTGTGGCAAGATAAAAGCATAATACTACGAACTTGTAAAAATCATTATCAATTAGATTAAAGTATACATTTTTGCAAATTTTAAACTGAAAAAGACCAAATTTGCAGGTACAAATGTGTTTAAATGGAGCAAAATTGCCATCTTATTATATAAACATCTAGCAACCACAATAATACTCAAGAATTTAAAAAAAGAAAAAATTTAATGACAACAACCTAAATCATTTTTCTAATATAAAAAATATATTGCATGCTAAATATCATTTCGAACAATAAATTATCAAAACCACAACAGGAAAAAACGTTGCCTTTCAAGGTGCACATGATTCTAATGGTTATTTTAATACAGTACACTCCCGATTATCCGCGGAATTGGGTGGCGCGGCCGCCGCGGATAACAAAAGTCGCGGATAATCCGAAAAAAGCTAAAAACGGGTATGGCAAAAGAGAAAAAAGTCATTCCAACTTTGAAAAATCGTTTTATGTACAATAAAACGTAAAATAAACAGCAGGAAATGTTTAACTAACGCTTAATATTTTAGTATATCACTCAAAACTAACCTAAAATGCATTTTGTTAATGAAAGCAGAAAAGTGCTTTGTACTTATGAGAGGCGTCAAGGATACACAGAAAAATTAATACATATGTACTGTTTTAATACTTTAATGCATTATGTAATTACAAAAGCATAACTGTAAAACTACACCTTTTTGAAAAATCAGTCATTTGTGTATGCTTCTTGCTTTGAAATTATTTTTTCTTTGCTTGGAAGCAAAAAAAAAATTAAGCAAGTAGAAATTGCGTACATTAGTTATATAGCATAAACAAGTGAAAAATTATCAAAAGCTATAGAATCATTAACTCTTTAAAAACTAGGAGAATTGCAATTTTCCCAAGAAATATACTGTTAAATATATCTTTGTCTTTAAAAGTTATGAAAATTTCCTACACAATTTATGTGCATTTAACATTCAACGCCACTTATATCAGTTTCCAGAATTCCATAAAACACACGCACACATTTTTCGGAACCGATAAAGAATGTTTCTCCATTTTTCAATTTCATAAATATGTTGCCTCATGATGCTCATATCAGAAAGGGGGGGGGGGTAATATTCTTTATTGGTTGGTTAAAAAAAATGTATTTTCCTCCACTTCTTAACGTCAAATTTGGAAAATTGAGATAGGTGATATTGTTAATTGACAAAACATCACATGACAAAATCTAACTTTGAAATAAAAATTTGCTTATACTTACATAGAGAATAATTTGAAAAATTGTAAACTATAAAATTATTTACTACATTTTCACTGCTTAGTAATAAAGTAAAATTCTTGATTAAAAAACTTATACAGTGACCTTTTCCATTAAGAAAAGGCCTAAAGATCTGAGTAAATATGAAATAGGCCGGATTGAAATTCAAATACCGAAAACCACTGTTGCATGTCATATTTAAATATATTAAAATAATCTTATTTAAATATATTTTTAAAATGTAGGAAAACTGCACAACTATTAAATATATCATTGAAAAGATAAGTTTTTCAATTTTAAGATAGTGTAAAAATTATTTTTGTGTGTTTTGTTTCAGAAGTAATCAGTAAAATGTTGCTTTAATTTTTGTTCAACTAAAACTAAAATTGCAAAAGAAGGAAAAAAAAAAAACTAAGATACACATTTCTATCCTTGAAAATATATCTATGTTTAGTTTAATAACTTTTGATGAAACAGTTTGGTCTATACGGCGCCATAAATTTTTGTCTTTACTATTAGTATAGAAAATTGTACAATGAACATTAAATATGGGTAACTCTTTTACTTAAAAGGCACCACAAGAAGATAAGATTTAAAATAAATTCAGAAAATTGTTTCAAAAGTTTTTAATAATTTATTAATTTGCTCAGGGACTTTTCCATCAATATTATAACCACTTAGAAAGAAAGGACTTAAATAAATCGAACGTTTGTTTGCGTCAAAACTTTATTATATTAGAATAATCAAATACGTATTTGAGTCACATCGTCAAGAGCGGCAAAAGCTTGCTTAGGGGAACAAGAATTTTAAATAAATAAAATATAATTTACAACTAATTCCACATATTTTAACTATATTTTTTATTCACTGCCTAAATAATTGATGCATTATTTTTTATACTGAGCTTAACAATCTATTTGTCTAATCAAGATGCAATTATTTTATTTCAATTTTGCTCTAAGCATAAAGTTTCGGGTGGAGAGATAAAGATGTGGAGGGGGGGGGGGGGGGAGTGCTGTTTTGCTGGTAGTGCGACAGATCCGTACGAACATTTCCGTACAGAGTCATAAAAGTCCAATAAATCATGCATAGCTCTATGAAAAAAAGGAGGAGGGAGTGATTAGTCTAGGTTTGCTAAAAACATGTTATCTGTATATATATTGGTAATTTTAACTAAATTTTGATGTTTAAATAAAAGGAAAAAGCTTATTTCTGTTTCAGTTTGTATGTGCTGGCTCTGTACAAACCAGACCGTCTGACTTATGACTATCAAATTTGGCAAATATATATTTTGGAGGATAGAAACGTGATTTTCGGAGCGATTTTCAAGAAATTATCTTTTTAATGATACCAAATTTTTTACAGTATAATTTTTCTTTCTATATTTAATAATTTTTTTAAATATTTTAAACGTATTTTGCAACAATATGTTTCTTTGTTGAAAAGAAACTGAAAACCGATCACACGAATATTTCATCTTGTCTTTTGTCTTGTTGTTATTACGAATATTTCATCTTTTATTATTATTATTTTTATTGTGACCAGAATAAGAAGATTAGGTATATTTTTCAATTATGAGTAGGTTTCAATATTAGCTATACTTGTAATATTTTTTTTTTTATTTTTTTTATATTTTTTGTATTTACGAATGAGATGTAACTTCAGAATGAAGCAATGTTAGACATTTTTTTTAATGCCTCCATTTTAAAATATTGCTGATTTTACCTGTGATATAATTGAAAAAATAAATATTATGTGCATAAAATATAGATAAAAAAACAGAAAAGTGGGCAAGTGCAAAGCACAATGAAGATAAAAACAGTGTAAGGCTATTTCTCAAGTATATATTATGTAAATTAAAAATTGCTAATATACCAAATGTTTCATGAACTATCAACATTAAATAAACGATTATTCTATATTAAAGGAAATACATTAAATACTAAATAAGCTTTAAATATAATTGCTACAAACCGGGGTTTATTTGGCTTTACTTCATTTTGTATCATTTATTTTCAAATTGTATTTTTATTGTTTTTTTTTGTTTTTTTTTTTTTGCTTTAGGAGAAATTGGGAAGTATTTCTTTACGTAAATGATATTTAATATTAGTAACATATGAATTTCATAATGAATTAATGCTAAACAATGGTAGGGATATTTTTATACTTTACGTATCTTGAATATTCCTCGTGAGAGGCTGCTTTGACAGTAATTTTAAAATATAAATGTGATCTAAGAAATAATTTAATTTAATTATTTTTTGTGGATTATAGAATTAACGTTCTGTTAAATATTCTTTCAAATTTAATACAAAATCACAAAAGTTTTAGACTATTTTGAGAAAAAAAATTGCAACTGTTACAAAAGTATTATAATGCATTTTTTTTTTAATTTAACAATATATTAATAGAAAATTATTTATTTCATTTCATTTTAATAACACGATTACAAATTTCTATAACGAAAATATACTGAAGATTTAATCAAGATTTCATGCATTATGGTTAAAAGTAAATTACAGAAATGAAAGTGAATGTTCATTCATATAATTATGAGAAAATAAAACATCTCTTTAAAAATTTCTTTAATGGTACAGCAAGAGTTTCTCCTCAATGCAATAACATAAACCTAACTTTATTTCTTTTAATAAAGAAACTTATGTTCTTTATTATGTTCAATTACTGTTAAAATCTTATATTGATTTCGACCGGACTTCTGCAAACTATGGGCTCATTGTCAGATAACCAGACTTTTTCCATAACAAAATGTCTGCAACATCCATATTGCTTTCACGGGGGGGGGGGGGGGGGATTGCTTAAGAACGACAGAATCAATGGGCACATCCAAGTGTGCCCTTAAAGCTATTTCTAATAAAGATAAGTAAATCCTCAAGAGATTTGAATCTACAATATAGGATCTGCTGTTATGTCAACAGTCCAAAGAGATTATTTAAATAATTCTAATCAAGGGTGGAAGAAAAGCAGGATTATTAAATAGATAAAGTTGGCAACTGCCAAGGAGTCACCCAGCTCTTCAAAATTTTTAGCAGTTTTAAAAAGTATAATTTTATACTTCATTTAATAACAGAGCCCATGCAATCAAATTTATTCAAGTCAAAATCAAGTATTCATTAAATTAACTTCGAAACTTTATTCTAGTAATTTTCCTAATTACAATTTACAAGTTATTCACTATGCTATTTTATAATTCTAAAAAAAATTTGGAGCTTTTTAGTTTAAACAAATGTCCGCTTCTTTTACAATATTATTTCGAGTGTATTAAAGAAAGCTGTCTTTTGTTTTTAACATTTTGCTTAAAGTTAATTTCATATTTTAATTGCGCACTTTTTTTTATATGCGAAATATTGAAATGGAGTTTTTAGAAAGGGACTTGTAGCTGCAATTTTTCAAAATTTCCTACCTAAAACTGCTGCATAAAAATTAAATCAAAATCGATAAAACATTTGGAAGGAAAAAGGGGCTTTGAGATTTTCTTTACCTCAGAGCCCCCAGAAAATTTAAACTGCCCTAAATTCATTTGAAACTGGAAATAATTACATTGTTTGAAATATGAAAAAGCATAGTTAATCAGCAAAATTTTACAATAAAAGTATAGATGAGTATAAAGCTATGATGTTGAAGATTGTATTACAGGAAGTTCTTTTATCATGATAGTTAATGACTTATTTTACCTATAAGAACGATTTTTTAAAAAATTAGTTTCTGAAGAATATATACTACATATGTTAATGTAAAAATCATTTTTTAAATTCTGTTTTATTTTTCAGCAGTAGATTTTGATTATGGTTTAATAAATAGTGCATCTAGAAGAAAATTAAATTTGAATTCAGCTAACATTTCCTACAAATTTTCGCAGATATAAATGAGCAAAGCAAAACATTATAATATATATAAGTTAGCAAAATATTAATATACTTCTGTCTTAGTAAGTTGCTTATTTTAAACAAAAGTTATATAATGAACAAATAATTTATCTTGATCAGAGTGCAGATTTTTTTAGGAAATGCAACAACATTGAAATTAAATCTACGATGATAAACAGAAAAGTTTACATTTGTAATGACGCTTCTGCTCTGGAAGCTGATTTTTTTTAATTGATATAAACTGGAAAATTAACACCCGTAGTTAAAAGCTTTTCTTACTACTTACGGGATATCAAGAATTGCTTTTTTAACTTTTCCTTCCTTATAAATCATTCCAATACCACTAACCTCATTTAATTGTACTTTAAACTTAAGAAAAAACCTTTTTTTAAGTGCCTATATTTCAATCATCAAACTTATTGAATTAAACAAACGAATCAAGAAGAAATAAATTAAAAACTAATGAAACAAACATCCTTTCATTTAATGCAAATCGCTATATTTATGTAAAGTAATGAATTAACCATCTAAAATCTAGAAGAAATTATTATTGTTTCGAAGTGGAGATAGTATTTATATGAGAAGAAATACGATTCCGCATTGGTTTTTATCATATATTTTTGAATAAATTCACTTTGCGGAAAGGCAAAGTGGAAAGTATTCAGATTGTATTAAAACACATGAAATTGTATTAAAAACTTGTCATTAAGTATTCAAAATTGCGTTAAACATCATGTTAACTCTCGCCAAATCTGACACTTTTAGATAACGTTAAAGATGTTGTAGCCTCTTCTAGAACTGATCCTTATCAGTAACACAACCGCATTGTAAAGGAGACCATTGATTGACAGTTTTATGACTCGCACGGAAAGTGTACTATACGGAAAAGTCATACAACTGTTTCGTTATTTGCACTGGCTGCCATTTCATTTACGTCTGCCTCCGAATCATATGCTAGTGATCATTTAGGATCAATGACAAATTTTTGAAAATACAGGTTCAGAATCTTAAAGGAAGGAAGGAATAAATAAATAAATAAAACTACAAGGACCTTCTATGAACAATCTTTTTATTACATAAAGGGTGCGTAAAATAATTTTAATTAAAAAAAAGGCCACTTTATAAGTACTTTTTAAGCACATTTAGAGAAAAAATACGAATCAAACTTAATGATATTATATATATATATATATATATATATATATATATATATATATATATATATATACACACACACACACACACATACTAGTAGCAGTCGCACGGCGTTGCCCGTGACATAACATCCAAGAGGAAAAATCAGCTTTAAACGTAAGTCTACCTCCACACCCGATATGGCATGAGCATGTCACGCAACATCAAACAAACACAAAGATATATTTAGAAATCTTCAAAAATAACTTTAAAAAAGCATTTTTTTTATTGCACACATTCAGAAATATTGGTTAATCTTTGATATACAGTCATTTGGCGCCTTGCGAAGTTGGCAATTTTTCGGTGTCGCTTTTGCTACTATTACGCTATTGCTGCCGTTCGCGTCACATTCGGCCATTTAGCTAAAATTTGTCGATAAATTATTAATTTGGCGAAAATAACTGTACATCAAAGCTGTTCTGAAATATTTAGACTATTAAAAAGGTAAAAATATGATATTTTCATAGACAAAACAATACACTAAAAATATACAGCAGAAATGCTGTTTAGAAATTTAAAAATATACAAATAAGTCATTGTATCCACTGTTCCACACTTTTTTTTTATCAACTCTGCATAATTTGATATTAAAATAAAATTCATCTTGCTTCATAACATTTCTTTGCAAACAATATTGCTGTTATTTCTACTGGTGCCAAGGCAAAAAGATTTTGTTTGGATGCCACTCTAGAAAGTGCCACATAAAGTTGTACATGAGAAAAACATTATTCGCTTAAATCAATTCCAGCAGTGTGAAACGTTTGTCATTGGGCTTTATTAGTAAAATAATTAAAATCGCAATTTTAAAACTCTTTTTCTTTATTTTGATATGATTTCGATATACTTAAACCTTCCCCAATAAATGCCTAACAAAATGTTCCAATATCAGTTATTTTGGGGGGCATAATGAGTTTAAAATCATATGTAAGCAAAGAAATGTATCACATATGCATACTGCAGCTCTTGCTATTTGCGCATGTGCAGTTTTAGGTTTTCGCACATGCGCGAATCGTAGTAGGAAAATAATTTAAATCGCAGTTATAAAACTCTTTTTTTTATTTTGATATGACTTCAATGAACTAAAACCTGCCCCAATAAATGCTCTACAAAATGGTACAAATATCTCCAATATCAGTTAACTATTTCTCGAGTTTTTTGTGGTTCAAACATATAGACGCTTTCAGGAGACTTCATTTTATACTATATATGAGAGAGAGAGAGAGAGAGAGAGAGAGAGAGAGAAAACTATGAGTTCGATGAAATAAATTAAGCTGAATATTGACTAAGTAAATGTCCAACCTTATAAAGATAAAATACTACTATGAATTGCTGAAAATTTTTCCTCGACATCGAGACAAAGTTACTTAGTGTTTTTTATATGTTTGAAAATCACGAAAATTGCGATTTGTTCGAAAAATCTTAATAAAAGACTTTTATTGCATATTTTCAATTATTAAATTACACTATGGTTAGTAGTATAAGAAAAAAAGGTTATACTGCTTTTTCATTAACATTCCTCGAAAAAGCTTAAGAACATAAGTAAAGAAATCTAGAATATAAAAATCATGCTAATTTTTATAAATAAATAAATAAAAAGTTGATCCGTTATAGAGATTTTTCGAAACGCTTCCAATTCGCTCAATTTTTTCTTTAATAATTTTACCCAACTCATAAAATCTGGTTAGTATAAAAAGTTTCTAGTTTGTTGAACAAAGATAATTCCAAAAATGATTTCCCGCAGTTTGAATCATGAAAAGAAAAATCCAAAATTTCGAGTTCAAATATTTTTTTATTACAATTTTTTCTCTTTGTATATTCTGCAGTATACGAAAAAGTTTGGCATTAATTTATTTTCTGTATCTTTTGGCAAGAATAACAAATGACTTATAAGCAACTTTGGAATATCAAAAACATTTTTATTTACTTTTACTTTTGGAAGTCATTGTTTAAACTGAGTTAAACCTCCAACACTCAGTTTTACATGAATACATAGAATTACCTCTAAAAAGGAAGGTTTCCCCCCTATTTAATCAAACAAAAAGAAATGAAAGAGAGTCAAGTAAATGAAAGGAATATGTTTTCCCCCCTATTTAAAAGAAGTGAAAAAAAATTTCCCGCTAACATCTGAATTCATTCTGAAAAACTTTAAAGGGTCAGGCACCTCAAAGGAAATATAGCCAATAATCAGGCAGATCTAGCACAGTGAAATGGTTTCCCAATATGAGAAAGAACCTATGAGCAACTGGATATAAGATAAACACTTTCAAGACTCTAACATAAGAACCATAAAAAAAATAATAAATAAAATTTTTTAAAAAAAGCAGTTTTTTAAAGGATTTTTAATGACGCTATGCACCCTGCAATGGCTTTACAAATCTATAAACAACTTCCCTCCCAAGACATTGTCATGGGGAAAAAAAGAGAGAATTACAACGATTCTAAATATAAAAAGTAATGACCCCCCCCCCGCCACATACACAATGGCGGCCATTTGACAAGGAAAGTGCTGAAAATGGCAAAAATTTGGGCTCGAGCTCGATTAGGACCTGAGATTTAAGGATTCTTCTGGAAAATTCAGGCCCCATTGGAACATATAAAAGGCGAAACACTTATACGAAAATTAATTATCTCTTTGGAGTATTGATCACGGAGAGAGCTTCCTAACTGTGCCATTTTGAGCGGTATTGTTGTTTCCTAATTAGCGATTTTCTGCTAGTGCTGCAATTTTCTCCAAGTGTCGATCTTTATGTCCGCTTCGGCTATGGTTTTGCTAAGAATGCTTGGTGTCGTATGTTTTCGTTAACCCATATCCAACATGTTGAGGTCCACACAAAAGAATACATAACAGTGTAAGAAGGGTTTAGTAGTGCATAGCGAGCACAAAGTCCCAAATGAAGTTGGCTGTGAACGCCAAACTGACTATTTTGTTAGCGGAGTTAAAGAAATCTGTGAAATTGGACACGAAGAGATGCGACTTGTACGTGAAGGGGGGGAAAAAATACACTGGCTGAAAAAAAAAATCCCAACACCAAGAAGGACTTGTGCTAGATAAACAAAACTTGGTAGGCATGTTTATACATCTGAAAGATGACATCGATTCAAATTTCGCGCTCCCCGTATAAGTGTGGCGATAGTAGCACCACTCAGATTTTTCATATCAGGTTTGCTTTAAATGCGTGCTGTAAAGTTTGTAAGCGTTATTTATCTTTGAAATCTAACGTATTTAGTTGATGTTAGCCAAGAATGCCTTTAAGAAGACGAAGAAGCCATTATCAGCAGCTCTCCGAGTTTGAACAAGGTCGTGTGATAGGGCTACGAGAAGGTGGATTTTCTTCCCGCGATATTGCAGAAAGACTTCACTGGAATGTATCCATTGTGAATTATTGTTGGGAGCAGTGGTCAAGGGATGGTACTGAAGTTGGTACCACAGTGGCACAATGAACTTAGAAACCGGTTACTTCAAGGACAGCTACGAGCCAGGCGTCCTGTAGCGTGCATTCCACTGACTACAAGCCATTGCCGTTTCTGACGCGATTGGTGTCAAGCCAGAACTCATTGGAAGACGGAGTGGAGATCTGTTGTGGGCTGTCCAGGCGCCAGTGATGGTCATGTGTTGGTCAGGAGGAGGCCAAGGGAACACTCCAATCAAACTGTCTGCAGCCTAGACACACTGGACCTATACCTGGAGTCATGGTCTGGGAAGCAATTTCCTATGACAGCAAGAGCACTCTCGTGTTATCCCAAACACACTGACTGCAAATTTGAACGTCAGTCTGGTAATTCACCCTGTTGAGCTGCCATTCATGAACAACATTCAAGGGGAGGTTTTCCAACAGAATAACGCTCACCCTCATACCGCTGCTGTAATGCAACGTGCTCTACAGAGTGTCTACGTGTTCAGATCTGTCTCCAATTGAGCACGTATGGGATATCATTGGACGACAACCCCAGCATCATCCACAGCCAGCACTGACCGTCCCAGTATTGACAGAACAAGTACAAGACTTCGTCGATACTATTAGAGACGAACGCACATAATTTTGAACAAGAATGATGGGCATAAACAGCTGAAATCGGCTCTGATTTATAGTATGAAGAATAAGACTGCGAAACCTGTTTCAAAGACATCGAGACATGCAAGATTATGAGAGATTGAGAAAAATGTGAGTGAAGAAACAGATGATATATTTGAACATCTTCTCAAACATTGCAAATTATAAAAATCTTGCTGTTAGGAGGAAATGCGATCTTCGACGAAATCTGAACGTGACTTGTTGGTAGTGCAATAAACGTGGCACGTATAGAGAGATCCAAGAAGACGTGATTACAGGAAAACATACTTACGGTTTTTTCTAAATGAAGACCCCTGAAGGACGGAAAGCTTCTGCTCTTTCAGGAAGGACGAAGGAACTCTATTTGAAAGAACTTATTTGAGGTATCCAGGATTTGATGTTGGTGGACACGAATGTTAGGAAGAGTTTACTCTTAAAAGATTGCGCTTGATAAAAAAGCAGATACGCGGAGAAAAGAATGCAACAATCGAATCTGGATTCAGAGAATTCCAAAACATTTTCTACGTAGCTGATATCGATGGTCCATGTAATCTCAGCCAGAATTATCTTAAAAAATTTTACTTTACTATAGACTTGGAGAAGAATGAAATATAGGCAAAAAAAAAAAAAAAGAAAGAAACTTAACCCTTTAAAGGACCTTTTTTTTTCTAGTCATATTATGCTTAAATATTTTTAGGCTTGAAATTAGAATAAGAAAAGGGATTCATTTAGCTTATTAGATAAATTTAATTTGATTAATTAATTAATTTGGTTAGTTAATAATTAAATAACAAATCAAGACACACCATTTTGTGTAAGATAAAGAACTGAAGCATCTAAGTTTCTGTGTTTCTAAAAAAAAATTGTCAGAACTTACGCCAACCTACATAATTTCATACAAAGATTGATAAATTTGGTGGGAAGCATACTTCCCACGGCCCTAGAAAGGGTTAATTTTATTAAAATCATTCTCCGTATTGGCAAAACAGAAGATTATAATACCAGCGAGAGCGAAAAAGAAGCACCACTTCCGTACGAGTTCTGAATTTAGACAATAAGCTCAAGACTTCAGACAAAAGAGTTACGAATCTGATTTGTAAAATAACAATGAATATCGCTACCTGTCCTCAAGAATTTTCTGACATGCAGCACCTTGCGACGATCTTGGGGAACTTAATGAAAATCAGCAAATAACAGTACGAAAATTATTTAAAGAATTTAAAAATTAGTTTTCCCATTGATAACGTTGATGATAGTTGCTGTAATGCGACATAAAATTAAGACAGGTGATGAGACACCAATTATGTAATATCCAATATTTTTCTCTTACAAAGAAACATTTAGCCGTGTGCCTAATTAAAGAGAAATTGGATAAGAGAATAAGTGAAGAATTATCAAGGCTTTAGACTTCGTCTATTCGGTTTTTAAGAAGAAAGATGCATTGACACGACTGTGCGTTGATTACAAAAAAAATAAATGAAATTAGGAAAGAGGAAGATTACTTTCTACCACAAATAAACGACACAATGGTTATCATGAGCAGAAGCCAATGGTTCTCGACATTAGATTTGAAATCGGGACATTGGTAAGTAGAGATCTGACCTGAAGAGAAAGAAGAGGGCTACCTGGAAAGGATTGCAGCAATTTAAGATGCCTTATGGATTTTGTAACATCCTTAATCTCAAATTAAAAACTTTATGGAGACAATATTACATCGGAATTTGTCTGAAGTCTGCTTGGTGTATCTAAATGATATTGTAATAGTACAAACACTGAAACTAATATCTAAAGGTATTGCAGACTATAAAAAAACTAACCTTAAATTAAGCCCGAAAATATGCAGATTCTTCCGTGGTTGTTCATCTTGGACACATTATAGCAAAACAAGAAACTAAACCCAATTCTGAAAAAATCATGGCTGTAACTGGTCTCATTCAGAGACAATAAAGCATTTCCGTAGTTTCCTTGGAACTATTTACCTTTTATCACCATTTCGTAAGAAACTTCTCTGCAATAACAGGACCTCTAAATAAATAAAATAATTTTAAATATCTGTTGTAAAATTAAAACTGTTGAAAAATGCTAGAAATATTTCAATAATTTACGCAGCCTTTGACAACTTTTTTTTAAAAAACTAATCCCGATACAAACAAAGATTTAATCTTCGATACGAATGCTAGATAAGTAATGATAGTGTATTTTCCTGCATTATTGAAAACGAAGACTGTGTCATAACTTATTTCGGCAAGAACTTGGGCAAGTCCGAAAGGAATTATCCTGTTCAACGTAAGAAATTGCTAGTGAATATTGCATATATCGAACACTTTCATCACTACGCCTATGGACTGAAATTTCTTCTCCAGACTAGATTCCTTGAAATGGCTTTGGAATTTTTAGAAACAGGAAAACCAGATAAATCGGAGGGTTCAAAAATATGATTTCGAAATGTAGTATCGGAAAAGAACGTCTCACAAAATTGTAAATGAAATGGAAACTGATATTTTCGTGAAAATTTTAACTACAGCTACGTATCACTGGTTTTCAAGCGAAATCTAAAATCGCATATGGAAGAAACAAATATTAGACTAAACCCGATAAATTCATAACGACTGGAATAAATACATAAATGATCTATGCAACGCACTATCACTTATTAAATCAAGAGGACATAAAAGCCTATCACCTAAATCTATTCTCTAACGTCATAAATGAAATCTTTAACCCTTTCTATAACAATTCTAAAGAAACAGACTTATTGTAAAAATTAACAGTGAACTAAGAGAAGTGTTTAAACGTAGAAACAAACACATAAGAGAATAGCAAACTATTAAAAACTTCCAATTCAGAAGCTTCTCAAAAAACTGAACAAACAAATTCGGCCAAACTAAATCTAAAGAGAAACTCATAGACATTCAACCGGATGACAATAGCCTTTGGGATATTTTTAAAAGGATGAGGAAGAAACATGCAAAACGTTTTGACCTTAAAGGTCCGAATAGACAATAGAATTAAAGGCCTACACAAATACAGAAAAAGCTGAAATAATTGCTAATAGTCAAGAAACACAATTCATCCAGAAAAACACAAATAGAAAACATACATAAATATAGTACTTGTAGTTTTTGCAATTGCCCAATTTCAAAAACCACAAATACTCTCACCTCTACTCCCACCTAGAGCAACAGACATTATCCAATACATCCGCTCAGTTAACATACACAATTCAACCTGGTAGATATCACAAACAAAATGTTAAGACACCTCCCTTTCATAAGACTTATGAAAATCATCTATATTATCAATAGCATCTCCAAATTAAAATACTTCCCGAATTCTTGGAAAAACCATAGAAGTCGTCTCAACTTTGAAGCCTGGTAAAGACCTAACAGAGACTTCCAGTTACAGGCCTATCTCCTTACTTCCTACCTTAAGTAAAATAACAACATACAAATATCTAAATAAAAAAAACATTATTATCCGCTATCAATTTGGATTTAACACTCTGACTGCGTAATTTTTTTATAATCACCATTTAGATGCGATGTTTGCAAATAAGTTCAAATATTTTTCAAACAAAGTGAACTGAAACTATATGTTACACGATAATATGATATAATAAAAATCTGTAATTGTAAAAATAAACACACTAAACTGGGAAGGGGGGAAAAAAACACCGAGGAATGCAATAGAAAATGGACTGATTGCCAACCCACGGAAATCGCGGGGTAAGCAGCTGGCGGGTTAAACCTAAACTATCCTGTACCCACCAATTACTTTGAACTGTAGAATATATCACATCGGGCTTCGAAAACAGAATTAGTGGGTGCGCCTTTCCTAAATATCAAAAAGCTTTCGATTGTGTCTGGATTAATGGTTTAATTGACAAACTTATTACATACAAAATTCCTTCATCTTTGATTCAACTTGTAAACTTTTTCCTCACAAACAGAGCCTTTACAGTAAGAGCAAACAATGCACTATCTAAAGAACACAGGGAAAAATTAAGCCCTTGTCTCTCTACACATTATTCTCAAATGACATTCCTGAAAAACACATCACAACCGTTTGTATCTATGCCGATGACAAGGAGATATGTCATCGGCATAGATAAAAACAAAAACTTAAAATGGATCGCATCCGTCCATAATAAACACCTCTTCGAACTCAAGTCCCGGTTCCAAAACAGCAGTAAGTCCAACAAAAATTGAATCAGTTCTATTCAATAAGAAATGTAAATTAACCCTCGTCCCCAATATATTCCATGGTCTCAAGCGAGCAATTACCTAAGCGTAATTTTTGACGCCAAACTAACATGGCAACCAACATAAATTATATAAGATAGAAATTCCGAGATAATAGAATTATTATTCCCTTAATTGCTTGGAATTCAGAAACGCCCGTAGAAAATAAATTGCTTATCTATAGTGCGATTCTGCGACCTCCCCTAACTGAAGCAAGCCCAGTATGGGCATACGCTACCAAATCCCAATTAATGAAAATTGACAAGAGCCAGAATGATTCTTGAAACAAATCTCCAGATTCAGGTTGTTTATGAGAAATGAGGACATTCGAAAACCCCTCAGTATTCCTGTCCCCCCCCCCCATCAAAAAATTCATGCAGCACCTTATAATATATTGCAATAATAGAAATAGATATAAAACCGACAACACCTAACACTATAAGACCTAGAGCAATATTATTTTAGTTCCCGAAATCAGCATCTACCCCCCCCCAAACCTCTTTAAAATATTTCATTCTATTTAATTAAAAATGACATATTTCATATCCTCTAGTCCAAAAAAATCTCTATACCACACTGGCTCAACCACCACAAAATTCCTGCTCCCCTGTTGGCGAAGATAAAAGAATAGCTAATACCAAAGCACGCTCTCTGAAACAAGGAGACCCCAGGAAGTTTCTGAAGTCGTCTTCCCTGCAGTAGCTGAATCGTCACCCCCACCAACCTTCTCAGACCGACCGAAGCTGCAGATTGGATTCACACTACCATCTAAAGACCAAAAGTGCACTCTGAGTACATATCAGTCGACTGGAGGTTGTACTCTTTCTCTCATCTCATAAGGATTAATTATCTCTTTGAAATATTGATTACAGAAGGAACTCTCTAGCTGCCCTCTGAAATGTTATTGATTCTTAATTAGCGATTTTCTATGTGCTTGTGTCGCGACTTTTTACAAGTACTGTTCTTTGTGTACACCTCAGCCGAGTTTTTCGTGAAATAAAGCGCTGTTTTCCATTATCTAACAAGTCACTAAAAATACACTGAGCAATTTCCGCAAAACATTTTCACCATTAATATTCAAATGCGCATTAATTTCTTGCTTAATACTTCTAGATACTTAATTGAAGAACAATAAAAACACCTGGTATGATCATCTTAAAATAAATAAACCAAAATTTAGTGGGTTCCAAAATCACAATGCAAGCGTCTGTATTGTTAGCAGCCGCACGGTTACTATCAGAAGCTAATTTTATATGCTCATTTAGTGAGTGTTCATTTCACAATCCCATTCATGTTTTAGTTGAAAAAAAATAATTCAAAAATATTAACCTTACAAGAATTTCTAACCTTACTTCTGATCAATGGAAAATGCAAGAGATACAAATTAACACACCATTATTTTCATTTAAACATGTGAATTGAAAATAATGTCCCATCAAAATACTTTAAATTCAAATTGCTATTTAAAGTTACTCTGTTAAAGCCTCAATTCTTAAAATTTGATTTTGCTATGCAATGCGATTCTCTATTCTTCTCTGCTTTTTCAAGTAATTTGTTTGCAAATTTCTACACTTCAGAAACTTTCTCTTCAATTCTAACCGCGTTTTTATTTTAAATTTTCAATCAGTTCATTTACAATGTATTTCCCTTTCTTATTCTTTTCATCAATTTGGGACAGTAATTTATGCTTGTCCATGTTTTCATTTCAACATATTTAGAGTGGCCCTTTTGTACATATAACTTGTTTTTCGCGATTCGAAAATACTATATTTCGATTCATTTCCACAATATACGTTTCTGAAAGTTTTACAACATATGCTTCTTTAAAGTTTCTAAACATAAAATTTTATTTAGTGAAATTTCTCTTTCAATTAAGGCCTTCCCAAAGCATACTATTATCAGAATCCTAATTACATCCTACAATACTCAAGGAGTTTTCATGGACCATGGGAAACCTGGAAAAAATTCCACTATTTCAGCGTTGTATGATAGGTTCAATAGGTACAAGGCATATAAATCAAACCAGATAATATATCTGCAAATGTAATATATCTATGCATGAATTACTAAGTAAGCACAGTAAATATCATCCTCAATATTAGTTACTCAACAACAACTTTCTCTATATATTCTTTTATAATATGAATTCATTATAAATGTCTTTAAAAAAAACTAGTTACTACCCCTTTAATACTTAATGTTATGACTAAACTTGGGGGCGGGAGAATTTCTGCTGTTTGAATTCCCCCTGTTATTTCCAGGTTTTATTTAAAAAAAAAAAAATGACTTTTTCGGGAGTATCTAAAATCTTCAGAATGATTGTTTTATATTTTTCCCCCTCTTATGTACTGCACAATAATTTTTAACAGTATGCAAAAAATAGTATTCAACTCTTTCTTAAGAAAATCAATGAAAAATAAAAAAATAATGTTTAGAAAACAAAATAATAATTTTCAACCATTAGATTTCAGATAAGAATAATTTTTGTAATCATTTACCCAATTTTTGCAAACACACTAATCAATATAAACAAAATACTAGAAGATGTGTGCTCATCCAGACTTGCTTTACTCAGAGCTGATTAGCCAAATTTATTCCTCATAGATATAACACAAAATCGCAAGCATATTGGCAAAGTACTTAATCTATTTCTGTCAGTGTAATCTTCCCTATTTATGTTGTTTACCAAACCCAAATCAAACTGAATAATACCATATATGATAACAGAAAAATTGTCATTTACTAAAACAAAATAAGCAGCTACAAGAAAATATTGACAATATCAGTATGCCCTTTTAAATTAAAAAAAAGGTGGCATTGCATGAAATAAATGAAAATTATTCAGAGAAGAAAAATTGCATTAACTTATAGCCCGCCAAACATACTAAAAAAATCACCTTCACATGGGCAGAATGATTAACCAATTTATATTATACATACATTTACATTAAAATGTTAAAAAAAAAGATGGAATGAATGAAATCTGTAAATTTCTATCAGTTTCATATACTCTCTACTTCCAGATACCGAAAACCTCCGCGCTAATCCCCATGCGCCAGAAGGCGTTGATTTTGAGATGAAAATATTTACAGTCTATTGAGCAGTATAATAAATTTTGCTTATCAATGGAATTGGAGAGAGAAGCAGCCTCGGATAAATCGCAAAAATTAACTAACCAAATTAAAAATAAATACAGGTTTCGAACTAAAACAGAGCGGATCAAAATGACAACGGGAGCATAAAATTGCAGAAAACGCATATAAATGAAGAAAAGAAAGGCGTGGAAAAGAAATATGAAAATGCGCTAATATTATTCCTCCATCAAAAAGTAATGGTCTCAGGTTTCTGAAACGACCTATATATCAAATTCTATAAGGAAAATGTTAATATTTCTTTTTTTTTTTCCCTCAATATTTTGAGAAAATGAGACATAATCAAAAAACATATATTAGTACAATATATCAAATAACAAATTTCAATTTAACATGTTTAGTATTATTTTATTCAGTAGAGTTTCACTTAATGTCGGAGGCTTTTTAAAGATATGTTGAATAATAAAAAAGAAAAACTTTTAACAATAGCGTTCGTGCGATACTTTGAAGAACACATAATCAACAAACATTTATATTATTTTCTAATACTCAGAAAAACAAACCAAATAAAAATATGCTTAAGAAAACATAAACAATACGCAAGACACTTCCAAATTCAATAAAAAGTTCGGGAAGAAATAAAAAAAATTAATTAACTCTAGTATTTAGCACATGTAATTACAATAAATTAGTCCTAGATTATAATGTTGGGCAATATTTTACATGTAGTTTAAAATAACTCTCGATATTATCAAAGCAAAATTCATACTTTCGTAACTCCTCGTCCCATCGATTTGACGTAAGAAAAAGAAACAAGCCAAATCGGTCTCCTGAAACTTAACACACTTAGGCCAAATTTGACAGAAATCTACAAATTTGCTGGAAAGTTAACATACATAATTTCATCCATATAGCTTCAGGTGGATTTGAGGTTACATATTTACAGGCAGTCCAATATAATATATTGTGTGTGTGTGTGTGTGTGTTTCAGACTCGGGGAGCTTTTAAGGGAAGCTCATGAAGGTGTTTTTCAGACTAGGGAATGATGATTCGTCAAAATCTCGGAAATAATTTTTGTTGTAGTTTCTCATCCCAGGTGGTATAGCTGCGTAACACCATCTCTATGAAACCAAACATCTCTAAAAAGTCCAAAAACAGTAGCGGATCCCTTAAAATCTCACAAATCGTAAAATTTAAGAACATTTAAGAATATCATTGGGGAAGGCTTGATCTACCTTGCACCAAGGACATTTAGCAAAGATCATCCGTCCGTGTAGGAAGGGATTTGGTGTGTCCACTCAAATAACGAGAGAGAGCCGTTTGCTGTTTTCTAGAGATATTCAGACGATGACAACAACCGGAACTCTTAACTCTTACCAAAGTACCAAGAGTGAGCAGGTGACACTCTCCAAAGTGCAATCGACTCCATCATTTTGATAGAGGAGATTTCAAAATAAATTAGTGTTGCATCACCATGAAATATGTCAGCTGAGGCAGTCTTAGCTAAGTTATCCGCTATCTCATTACCATTTAAACCAACATGTGAGGGGACCCACTGAAAGTGTATAGAGTGTTCAGCGGATAGCCTGGCAATAAGATCGAAGATATTCATGATAATATTGTCTCCCACTTTCGTCCAATGAGAAAGGTCATGTAATAATTTTTTTAACGATAACAAAGATTTTTCTTTGTATATTTCTACATGAAAAAGTTTAGAAAAATTGTTGTAACTTTAATAGGATTATTAGAGCAGAAAATAAAAGCATTATTGTTAGTTGGGCCTTTCATACATTGCATTTTTCCACAGAACGAACAAACAAAACTATTTTCGTCAATATGCCATTATTATATGTTTTGCAACTTGACGCTCTGAAAAAAATATTAAGGAAGTTATTATCTAAGCAATAAATTAATTATGGTGATTAATTTTTGTTATTTTTTTTTCCATTGCAAGTCCGAATGTTAACTCTTTGGGTACACTTTTTGTTTGCTTGTTTTTTATTTATTTATTTGCATTTGGAGCACAATTTTTTGGGCATTTAAAAGTAGTAGATTTTATCCTAAAATTCATTTATTTCATATTATTCATTATATGAAGATAAATTAGAGTATTTAGTATTACAAAGAAGAAAAAAAATTGAAACCTAAATTCAAAAAATGCATAACGTTCTAATACGTCAAATGTACCTAAAGGGATAATAAAACCGACTTTATTGTTTCTAAATTATTTTGACTAACAGCATGAATGCTAATCGGAGCTTCAATCACGATCCGATCTAAAAACAATGAAACAACTAATATTTTGGGATTTTTATGACAATATAAATTATGTAAGAAATCGCTATTAAAGAGTTAATATTTTTTTAAACATGATAAAGTGTATAACATAAAATATAAGACAAGTAATGAACAAAGAAGTTTCAAAGTCAGTCAGTAAAAGCAGAATGCATCATAAACAAGGTGCACATATTGAAGAATTGAAGCTGGTCATCCACCAGCCCTATTCCCAAATACATAAACAGTTTTGTATTGAAATATATCTCTCGTTAGCGAGATTTTGATACAAGAATGTCGCTATTTTGTAATTGATTGTTACGATTCTTTTTCTAGGTAACGTAAGAAATTCGAAAACGGTTTTCTTTTTTATCTCTTAACACACACGCAAAAAAAAAAAAAAAAAAAAAAAAACGGTCCGTCGAAATTTAAATATACATATCTTGTCGCCAGGCATGTGCGCAAAAATGAAGATAGCCAATTATCAACTACGATAATAATAATTATTTTTTTTAAAAAAATGAAATTACCTGCCCATTCCCTGTTACCTGGTCAATTGATCTCCCTGCTATAAATTAACTGACAGAATACAGATTCGCGAAATACTAATAATTAGCCGCAGCAATTACAGAACCTTACATACATAAGAAACGAGTTTTGTAGAATATATAAAATATAATATTTAGAAAAGAAACTATAAGAATTTAAACACTCAAAGATAGAGCAAAGGAATCGCATACATTTACAAAAACAACAGTACATCGTTCAAAACAAATTAACATAAAAAGCTTCACCTTTACTAAATTGTATAACGAACTAAATATCAGTTTATATTGGGGAAAAAACTAATATGTAGTAAGCTTTGCAACCATCGATGACATGAAAAAGTACGGAAGTCAAAACATGGAGACTTTAAAAGATAATTTTGAGATGGCAATAATTTACAAAAATACATTCAAATATGGAAGAATGTTTACCAAAAAATCAGAAGAAAATGTTCCATTTATGACTTCCACAGATAAAACAATCATCTTGAAAGTCATAAAATTCAATCAACCACTAAAGCAAATACTCGCATTATAATCAAAATAAACATGAGCAAAGCATATTTATGACACTGCAAAATTTATACTGAAAAGAAACATTTTTAATAGAAAAACAGCAACTTCCAAATGATTAAACTAAGAAATCTAAAACTTATTGAATATGAAATCTATAATGAATTCCACAACATTAACATAATACTTTTAATTTCCCTTCAATT
Source organism: Argiope bruennichi (assembly GCF_947563725.1). NCBI lineage: Eukaryota > Metazoa > Arthropoda > Arachnida > Araneae > Araneidae > Argiope > Argiope bruennichi. The sequence continues at coordinate 1,715,551 of NC_079163.1, read as the reverse complement.
AAAATTTTACTTCATATTCCTTTTAAAGACTATTATTTATTTAGGTATAAAACTCTTTTTTTTTTATAAATACATAAATTTTTTTTTCAATATTTTGGGCTTAAAAAAATGCTTGTCAGACACAATAAGTATCTTTGCAAATATGCGAGATTCCCCAGCGTTTCCTAAGAGAATTCACAATTCAAAGATCATAGCCAATGACCACACAGCTGTCCAGGTGAACAGAGCATGATCATAATCAACTGCGGAGCAATGGCATCACAGCTGATGTCAAGAAGACGGAAAATTTACGATTCGGCATGCACAATTCATTTGCATTAAAAAAAAAAAAAATCTCACCCCCCCCCCATATGAATATCGATATTATATCGGTGATGCCATCAAGACTATTCTTTTAATTAAAAAAATATTCACTTCTTTGACGTTTACTTACTCGCTCATTTTTTGGAGGGGGGGATATATGAATTGAATTTCTACATGTAATATTTTTTATTATTGTCGCAAAATATGTGCTGCGATTTGTGTAGACTTTGAGATGTTTTCCACAACTTGAATTTAGATCCTACTTCATGCATTTCGGATCTAAATTTTGAATCTGCCGTTGTCAACTCTGACATCATTGGTTATGATTACTGGATCTTGTCGGAGATTGTTATAATGAGAAATCGTTACAAGAACACTCGAGGAAATTGCGTAAGCAATGCACGACACATATACATTGTGTGTGGTAAGCATTTTCAACACAGCATTGCCATGTGATTCCGTGTCGACTAGGTGTACCCTATCGCACCGAAACCTTGGTGCTGAATCACCCTGTATAAATTACCTGATAATGCAATGAAACGTTAACTTTTTTAAATAAAAAACTGAGCATGAAAATAGGAAAGGGTTAAAAACAAAATATCTGTTTACAGCATCTTTCTATTTCATAAATATTTTGTACAAAACTCTCAATAAATAATAATGCTGTTTAAAGAGTCGGACATACTATGACTTAACAGTGTAAATTGCTCATAAATATGCCACACAGCATCATCTCTAATAACCTGTATTCATACTGCACATCACCTTTTTACTGCATTATACAAGAAATCTATTGAACTTCTACATTCCATTATAATGTAAACCTAAATAGTTCTTCTTAGTAATGGAAAAACAAAAGTATAAAGGACAATAAAAGGAAATAACTGAATGAAAATCATTAAAAACTATTCTTTCAATCTTGAAATCCCAGCAGATAAGGCAGGGGACTTGCATGCATATTAATAACTCACCTTGATTTATAGTAAAGGTGCCTGTTGGAGAACTTGATGTAGTTATGGGATTTGAAGAATCAAAAGCATTACTACGCACAACAGTTTGTTGATGAAGAGTTGGTGACACAGTATGACTGGACTGGTGTGTCGTATATGGAGTTTGCCCCAAATGAGGAGAATATGTATTTGATGATGTTTTCGTTGAATGATTCAGCGACAAATGGGATGGACTTGCACGAAGAGGTAAAGGACTATGACTACGACTATAAGCAGATGTAACTTTTTCTATTTGTGACATGGAGTGAGCTGGAGCAGGGGATATGTTAACAATGGAATTTGAGCTATGATTAGGTGAGGTAGTTTTAGACTGGTTAGAAATAGGTGGGGATGTGCTAGCCATATAATGGCTAAGGGAGGTAGATGGACTTTGAGAAGGACTTGATTTCCAAGGTCCTTGAATCTATAAAAAAAATAATAAATAAGAAGACAGTAGCTGTTTATATAATGCACACACACACACACACACACACACACACATATGCAAAGAAAGAGAAAACATAAGATTTCATCAATTAATTAATATGAAATATTAAAACATACACACTATTCATTTGAAACATACCCAACAAATATTGGGAATAATAAAATGTAAACTGGGAATAAATCAACCCTGGAACAAATGTGCGCTTAAAACAATTACTCACATTCTAAAGCTCAAAGAACTGAATAGTATTTCACAATGTAGTTTACTCAAAAACAATACCAAATGCAAATCTAAATAGCAGCTATGACAAGTAACAAATAGAAGATGCCACTAGTCAGATAAATGATAACAAATATAAATGAATGCAAGAGCAGTAACTCAAAACTTATTCATAATATATGATAAAAACATAATATATATAATTTTAATACACCACATATATAAGATTTAACCAGTTAAATGCAGTTCTAATAAAAATGAAATCTGATTAGCTTTATAATGATGTTTTGCAGAATTTACTATGTGACTATTTGTAAAGAATTCAACATGCATATGCATCATTGCTCAACTTTAAAAAGGGGAGGGATTTTAAAACAAGTTTTACAGTTAACTGGTTCAACATACAAATCTTTCAATAAACTTATTGAACAATTCCTTTATTATAAAAAACTTTTTTTTATAGAGTAGGTAATAACTATTCTGCATAAAGTAATATTGTCATAAAGGACTGAAAATAAACTGCTTGATTAATATTTTTAAACATTTGAGCATTCAAATAGGAACACAGCATGTATTCCAAAAGAATCAAGGCAACTAAGAATTTTAATAATATCTGCAATAAGATTCAATGTTTCCTCAAAGATGTTTTGCCGTTATTATTCTGGTAATAAATATTATTTTCAAAATGTTTTTGATTAATAAGTCAGAAGACTCAACCACTTCTAAGACCTTAAATATTAATATTAGAAAGAAATTCCTTGTCTCCAAAACGTACACTAATAGAAAAATACTTTATACACTATGATAAATTAATTTGTGACCTTTTTCCAAGAAAAATTTTTATTAACGGTTTTTGAATTATTAATATATTAAAATTTCCTATAATCTATTTTTTATTTTATTTTTAATATGATAAAGTATACATAATTCATAAACACATGATACTAGAATGGATATCTGCAACTGATAAAGTTGACTCATTTTAAAAACAAGGTATAACTGTTAGTTGCAAGTACCAAAAGTAAATGAATATCTCAATAAGATTGTTTCAAATAATCCTTAAGAACAGAACATATCTTACCAAGGATTGCCTTCGCTGAACATCAGATGTTGATATAATTGTGGAATGACTTTGTGAATTCTGATTAGGGGAGTCCGATTTAGATTCATGAAGACTTCTTAATCCTGGTGAAATATGAGATGTTCCTCGTGGAGAGTTATGCTGTGAATGAGCAGGTGTACGATGAGGAGATGAAGAATGCGCCGGTGGCGGAGTAGGCATTGAACCAACAGGGAAGGGAAAACCCTTCATACCTTCTAGGAGGGATGTACCAAGACTTGTTTCTAAAAAATGATGATTCCACTGATCACCGACTTTGCTACTTTGGCTATACTTAGTTCGTTTTTTATATGGTGCACTTGCAGAACCCTGAGATGAGACAGAATTGTACTTAGCTAAGTCAAATGCAATCTTTTGAGCACTTTCTAAAGTGGATCGGGGAGATGTACTCGATGGATAATCACTTATATGTTCATTTAACAGACGAGAGGAAGCACTAACACTAGAAACAGGCGAGACTTGTGTATGAATGTTAAGCCCTTTAATACTATGCTTTTTACTCACTGGAGGAGTGTCAGCAGTCCTTTCAAATGCCTCAGCAAACTGCCGTGAATGAGGAACAATAGAATCTTTTAATTTCAAATTAACAGCATTTGAAGTTTCAGTAGGAAGACCTTTACTTTTCACAACTATATCATTAGCCCTTGAAATCGTTTGATTCTTAGAATTCAAGAAAGAATCAATACTTATTCCAGACTTGGAAAATGAAGGAAGTCCACTTTCTTGACTAGGTTTTCGAGAATCTGTATTGTATTGCTTCCCATTATCAGCTTTTTTAGGACTAGCAAGAATGTCATTAGAAAATTTAGAATTTACATTGCGAGGTTCTTTAATTAAAGTTGGGTTGGGAGAAATAACGCTTGCCACCTTTGCAGCTGTACTTTCAATATTATGTGAACCAGCATAAGGGTAATCTGCTAAACTTGCACAAATAATACGTGCAAGCATGTCTGAAGCTAGAGATCCTTCAGTGAATGTGTTAAAGTCAGATACTTTGGAATTGTAATGGGACAGCTTATTTTGTTGATTTGATTTAGACTGCTTATCACTTTTAGATATGGCTGTTTTAGGTTGCACTCCACTATCTGATATTGCATTAACAAGAGGAGATGAAGTTTTAGGAGGGGGAAGATCAGAATTCAATTTATTCGAGCCTGTAGGAGTAGTAACAGTCTCTGCAGTTTTAGTAAACGATGATTCATCCATTGCAGAAGATTTTATTGGAAGTGTGAAGAGTTTGGCAAACTCAGCTGCCCTCTCTTCTGCAGATATACCATGATTTGTAGTAAGGAGATCCATATTTTCAGCTTTCTCAAGCACATTTTCGACAGGTGGAATGAAAGGCACACTTTTATCGGGGAATATTTGATCAAATTCAGATTCCTGAGATACCATCGTGTTGTTTAATAAAGACACTGCAGGTTTCACATTCATCATCACATTCAAAGGGTTTGTATTTTTCTTGCTAACCAGCATTTGCTTCTTTGGACGATTCCTTCAAAATATATATATAAAATATTATTTCAACAATAAATCATGAATTGAAAATTTTAAGTAAAGAGTAAAACGTCAATTAAATGTTACTTACATTATATGTAGATAAATGCTACTTACGTAATATAGAAGTGAGCAGCTCGGCTCTCTCGGAAAAGAATCCTATAGAAATATAAATTAAAATGGAAAATCAGCAGTCCAGATAAATCACACAAAATATTTGACAGCTAAGAAACAAAAACATTTACCTTGACTGCATCCATCCAGGAGGCCACAGATTTTTAACTTCAGCTTCTAAGAAATGCTTCAAATATTCTTCTGCTGACTGAATTCTTGTTTTGGACACTTCATAGCACTTTAGTTTAATACGCACCACATCACACAAATACTTCCTGGAGAAAAACATAGAGCGCAAAAAAGAAATTGGTTAAATTGTTAGCAAAACGTTTTTCTCTATTACGGATAATGGAATAAGATTTTAATTCCTTATATATTTTCAAAAAAACTAAAAACTTGCACTGCTTTAATAAATTATTCAAATTACTCAAGCCTACTCTAATTTTCAAATAATTTCAAAATGAAAACTCCTACGTGTAAATCCCATTGACGGCGATGTCGAAAATTTATTTATCTGATGTTTTTCTTTGGAAATCTAGTATTTTCTTTACTCATCCAAGACGATGTTCTGGAATATTTCATCGTACTGTTTAATGTTATGTACAGTACTTGGTTGTGTTTTCATCCAAATAAGTTGATGACAATCTTTTAATCTAATTTGTACGAACACAATTTATAATATCTCTAATCCCATTTGCCTATTATATCGACAGTATTTTAAAAAGGGGGAGAGGAAATGTTTATCATTATTCCTTTAAAATTGACATTTTTTCCTAGTAATAGAATATAACAAATACTTTTCAGATTGATATTTATTTAAAAGAAATTATTTAGTTCAAGAGAAAAATTTTGTAAAATATCTTTAAATAATTAACTAGAAAATAAGACAAATTATTACGGTGTGTGATACAGAATTTAAACATACAGGTTTTTCTTTCATTGAAAATTTGGTAAGATCTTGTGTGAATTTCTTTTTTTCATATTAGATGTTGTCATATTACTAACTTAAACAATAATTAATAGTTAAATAACTTGAGTAATGAATAATAGTTACAACCATATTATAAGGGAACACAACAAAAAATATATTAAAAGATAGCAGCTCTAATCACAAGCAGCCTACAATGGGCATCTAAAATCAATGAATGTGTTAGCAAATATAGTTATCATGGTTTTAAAAAGTCTAAAACTATTAATAATATAAAAGAAGACTTAATAATCAACTTTTAAGTAATTCATCCAGGTAAAATGAATCCACTTTTATTTAAATAATGATATGATAACTGTGCTTAAATTAATACAGAAAACAATTACAGTACAAATTGTCGACTTAATGCCACAGTATACATTGGTCAAAATTTGAAAAAACTACTTCTCCCTTTTTATAAACCTAAAAAGTGTGAGTATGTTGTGTCATTAAATAATATAAAACTTACTTTCAATTTAATTTTTAGAATAATTCCAACTCTAACAAACAACAATACAGTCAAACCTCGTTTAACGAGATCCTCCAATAACGAGCAAAACACCATGATGCCACACGCAGGATTGGTCTGTATCTCGGGTCTCAGTCTATGTTGAGTGTTTGTACAAAAATAATTCTTATTGAGGATGGATTGAGCTTTGGCCGGATAGCGTTACCAAATGTGACTCCTGAGGGATTTGAGCAAGTGATCGTGAAACCTTAATCGAAGATATTGTCTCTGGCCAAGAATATGGGGCAAGAGGTGCATAGCAGCGATGAGCTGGTGGAAAAATATAGCTAGTATTACCAGGACTTATGGAACTACATTCTGCACCATAGTAAAAAGCTGCAGATGAGATTTGATCAGCAGTGGAGGAAACAGCCCTTAGCCGAGTAACAACTTTTCGGTGAAATAAAAGAGATGTTGAAAGCATGGGATACTATTGCATCGTATGTTAAGAAGTACAACTGTAAGCAGAAAATAGCGATGCATTCTACAAATTTGACTATAATACTGTGTCTCATTTATGTCAAATTTTGAAGCACAGCCAAAGACAATGTTTTTAGACTACTTTCTTGTAGAAAAAGCAATTATTATAAATAATAAATTACATTATTATAAATTTGTTTTGAGTATATTTTCGGAATTGATCGCATTGTTATATTTTACATTGATCCCCATTTAAAAAATTGTTTTTCTCATTGCAAGTAAGATTCGGACACGAATTATTCTCGCGAAACGAGGTTTCACTGTATTTTATAAAGTAATACTCTGAAACTAATTTTAAGCAACAAATCAAATTGCTATTAATCAATATAGTTCCAAAGATTCTGAACATATGTTTAAAATAAGCTAACTACAGGATCCTACAGTTTCTACAATATACAATCTGCTATAAATTAACCAACGGAGAAAAACCTTATATTAATCCTATGCCGTCCGATAGCCCCACGTTGGTATCATGCGAGAACTATCGAGCAAATGCAGATGACACCACATTGGTGCAAGTGAATTTTTATTTATTTTATGATTTTTTTAATTATTTACAATTATAATTTATCTTATGAAAATTATTAATATTTTGACTATTTATTAACTTATTTTATGAAAATGAAAACATGATCTCAAAACCTCGAAAAACCGCCAGTGACACAAGTCCTACTGATGCCAAACAAAAGAATTCCAAATAGACATTAAAATTCTTTAACGATAATACTTTTCCTTTCTTTCCCTTTTAAAAAATAAATTATAATTCGAATGAATGGCTCAGTTCTCTATAAACTCTTACGATCTCTAGGATTAGGCATAATATTACACCTTTCGCCAAGAACCTATGTCCAGCAAATCTTTAGGGAGGTATTAGAAATAAGAATTTCGCCTTCTAAAAACCACCATCACAAAATTCATGGTAATATAGCTGGGCCGGCCATTTGGGGGATAAAGCGGGTGCTATGCACCCGGGCCCCGCGACTGAGGGCACCCCATCTTGATTAAGAATTGAAATAGTGTTCTGAACAATAATAACGTTTACACGTACTGAAAGTATACAAGTTTGTTTCCACGTGGCTGGCTGAGTTTCGACTGACGCCGTTATTAGGCAATGATGGCAGTGATACCTATGGGAAGGGGGGTATGAATAAAGAAATCCCCTTCAGACATGTTAAGACAGAGAGGCGCGACTTCTGGGCACTAGCGGCGGTCAGAAGTTGAGACTGAGTTCCAATGGACTTGTAATTCATCAGCTATATACTTTTTTCTGCATCTAATGTAATATTTTTTATGCGTGCTATTATGTTTGTTTATATTAAATTGCTCAAACAAAAAATAAAACAAAGATAAATTAAACGATCAACTCCTAGTAATGCACATTGCATTACTGCTTGACCGGAATGAAATAGTTAAGGAAGAAGTTTAAATGCAGCAGTCGGCGGATTTGGATATATACGAAGTTCACAGTATATATTATAGTTTTGTGCAAGTAGGCAAAATATTGTTAATATAAGATAATTATATTTACAATCACCTACTAGGTAATAGCATATAATAATTTGATAATTCATTCTATAAACTGATTAATACTGTTAGATATAACCATTTCCACGCCAAAGAAATATCCCTCTGGGCGTCAAAAAAGAAAATTATCAGAAAAGAAGGGGGGGGGGGGAAGCTAAACTTTAAGAAGTCAATTCAATTGCTTCAACTTCAGAAATTACAATGCAAATTTCAATTGGAAAAGAAAGTTCAGCGCAAAGTACACAGTCCAGCAATGAAAATGTTGAAACGGTGAAATTTGTTGAAGAATCGCGTGTTTATACAAATGAAACCGAATCAGAAAATAATGATGAAAATGACAATAACAAATATGATCAAGAGAGTATAAATGATCCTGGTTTGTGGCCAAGAATTATAACTGATAAATTTGGAATGTTTGGTGCTAAAATCGAACCTGTGCAACACAAAGGAGTTTTTGCTGAAAATGCTGAAGGTAGATCATTTTCCACTACATACTACTTAAAAAAAATGCCTAATGGTGATACTCAACTTCGAAGCTGGTTAATTTATTCAAAGACGCAAGACTCCGTATTTTGTTTTTGTTGTTTACTGCCCCCCCCCAAAAAAAAGAGGAAATGACCAAACTATAATAAATAGAGAAAGCTGTCAACTGCAATCCAAGATCATGAGTGTTCTAGTTGTCATTTTAATTCATTTATAGCTTGGAAAGAATTACTAAACCGACTAAATTTATGTTTGATTATTGATAAAACAAATCAAGTTAATAGAAGTAAGGAAAGGGCACGGCTCAAATTACTATTTCAAAAAACTGTAGATGTGATTCTATTCTGAGCGTGTAATAATCTTCCACTTCGAGGAACCCACGAAATAATAGGTTCGCTTAATAATGGGATTTTTTAAAGTTTAATCGAATTATTAAGTAAATACGATCCTGTGCTAATGCTGATATTTCCCATAAGGAACAAACTTCAATTATTATTAGATATGTAAATTTTGAAGAGAAAAGGTTAACTATATGCAATTTATGTCACACTCCTTTAATTTATTAATTTGTGATGCTGCTTCCAGCAGTATACTTTGTAAAAATCATTTTGGGATATTACAATGCTTATGTTGCTTATTTTCTGCATCTACAAAAAGCTGAGGAATTCTACAAAAGCATTTTAATATTACTATTAAACCATTATGTGACACTCGTTGGGAAGCCAAAATAGATTCGGTTAAAGCTGTGTATGCACAGTTTGGACAAACTTGTAATGCCCTAGAAGAATTTATTGATGTAAGTAACGATAATACAGCGGCATACGAAGCTAAAAGTTTATTAGATGCAATACAAGAAATGCCATTTACTTTATGTTTAATAGTACAGTTTGCAATATTGTCCAAAATTAATACTATTAATTAATTATTAATAGTATTAATTAATACTATTTCGAACAAAAACAATTGTTCTTGACTTTCAATTTAGTCAATAAAATTAAAACTGAAATCCAAAATTTAAGAACAAAATTTAACACATTTTTAGATGAAGCAAAAGTGCTAGCACATAATTTGAACATTTCAGAACATTTTCCTATAACACGAATTCTATAAAGAAAAAGATTATATTCCGAATTAGCAGAAATTGGAAATTAGGTGTTATTTTTTAAACACTTGAATTGATACTGTTATTGTTCAAATAGTAGATTTGGAAGTATCCGATTTCAAATTAATCACTGATATAAAAGCTATAGAAATACATGAATTAGAGAAATGTTCCAAAAACTTTCTAAAGTTTTATAAAAAAAAACCACACTTTTAAATAAAATTGATATTATTGAAAAACTATTTTATTTAGACCGTGAAGATTTGTTAATATATTTTTTCCTGCGACAATATGCTTTGATGTTATGACGTTGTGTTTTTAAGTTTTAATTCAACTTTAATCAGAAATTTTGAAAATCCTTTTTATAGTAGACCTTTAATATCCAAGAAGAATATGAAATTTGTCTAGAAGTTGCTTAATTTCAATGGTTTATACTGCCTGCACATTACTTTGTCAATAGAGGATAAATGTTTACCTAAACGGCACAGACTGCTTTCACTGGGAAAGAAAATACTAAAAGAATAAAAAACGAAAAAAGGAAAAATCGTTTTCTTTATTTCTTTAAAAATTATAAGTAACAGATCTAGCAATTATTTTTCTATGCAAAAATTGAAATTTGGCCAGATTAGCCTAAAACATAATTTTCAAATGGATGGGATCATTCCAAAAGCACTACGAAAAAAAATTTCGATCATTGAAAGCTTAATAGCTTCACGTTAAAATCTCACCAAACAAGATTTTACGCGATCGACTAAAGAAATTACACATATATGTCAACATAGTTACACACCGCAATGAATTACAATTCAATACAGTACAGTAAAATTCTTTCAATAGGTCGGTCAATGGATTGCTCCTAAACGGCATTTTAATGAAAACGATGATCGAATGCGTAATGTACTATCAAGAGGCTTCACTGCAATTTTTTTAAGGTAACTTCTCCCATGTTCGATATATCTTTTTGGCGTACCAAATTCATTTAGCTGTATTCTTGTTTTCCGTTGATCTGACCAATCTGCGTATTCTTCTTTAACGATATATTACTCATTAAAATATACTTATCAGCCAAAATTTACATAAATTCTTCAACATCCAAAACACTAAAAAATGAAATTATATGGCCCTAATAGCGGAGGAGTGCCAGGGACTAATATAATTCCAAGATATTAAAAGGCAAAATTATTGACTCAGACCACTTTTCTACATATCTGATCGGTGTTTGAAATAAGCAATGGCAGACTCACTTAAAGATAATACCTATATTACTAAAGATTATTAATAATAAGAAAATAATAATTCATGCGGAATAATAATAATTCAATAACTCGGAAGAATAAGAAAATAATAACGCATTCTTCGACATCTATATAAAATTGTACTCTATAAACAATATTTGTGTATACGCGATTCATTTCATCGATCGCTTGCAACATAAAAACTTTTTGAATTTGGATGGTAAAAATAGACACAGTATGTACGGCTAAATACAATTCATCCTTTCAGTTCAGATACAATGCCAATCAAAACTAACTGAATATATCGGTAACCATGCAGTATACTGTTGTATAAAATGAACTAATCAATAAGTTACTAAAAATTTCACAACATACATTTGTCGAAAATTGTACTTGTACACAAAATAGATTTTTACTGTTTCGAAGATTAATGTTTCTTGATAAAAGTGAAATTTGTCTGTACAAAGAAGGATATGATTTTAATGAAGTCATTTGTAAAATTCTAAAAGTCGATCTGGTAGTTGTTCATGTAACTGTTGTAAGAGCCCATGGAATTCACGGATGTTTTATGGACAACAGTTATTAAGTTAAAATATTCTCTACAATGTCGATATTGGTATATTGTATTCTAAATCGTCTGTTTCTATCCAGCATGGGAGAAACTTGAAAAATAAGCTAAAATGCCAATTTCTGCATGACAGGTATAATGCTTCATTCTCTCCGTTCCTCCAGGAAAGTAGGAATCCTGCAGTTAGTAATCACTAAACCATTCTAGAAAGATGTGGGGAATTCGAAAAATGACATGTGTATTTTTCTACAATTAGGCCAGCATTGCGATTACATATAACATAAATAGTCATCATATCCAAACGTTCTTTGTAATAGAAATAAGTATTTCTTTCAGAAGGTAAAAGAACAAAGAAATTTCTTTTCTAGCTTGGCATTTCCGTAGTAATTAATGTTTTCATTTAAATATGTGGTAAGTCCTTTTAAATATAAAAATCAGCATATTTTAGATAGAAATGAGAAAGTTTGTATGCTCATGCTTAAATGCAAGAGAAATATTTTATTCACATTTTTGCACTTTGGGGAATTTATTTTTAAATTATTAATAGTAGTAGCATTAATTTCAAGAGAATTAATTTTTAAAACATTTTACTATTAACCTCTACAGAAGCCAAAGTATTATCATACAATGGACCTCCTTATTTAATGAAACTTTGCAATTGGAAGAGTCTAGATGCAATATTTAGGGAAATAAAAGCTTGTTCCACTTTTGGGGGACATCCTGTAAGTATTCAGTTCACGAATAGATATTTTAAATTAATTATATTCATTTTCAAATAACAATGGAATTACACGATCATTATAAAATTCAATCTTCTGAACCTTCATTTTATGAATAGTCCTTGAAATTTAGAGGCATCTTGTTGTAAAATGATTCTTCAATTGACATTCGGACCACTGCGCATTTACAATCATTATATCTTGAGCTTACGATCATACTTCCATGCTAACATATTCAATTAATGCTGTCTTCGATGTTTTTTGACAATATTTAATATTCATTGCATATATTCTCTTTCCTCATTGGAGAGCTGTTCTTTACTAATTTCAACTGCTGCAAATGAAACCATTTCAATCACTTTTTTTAGTTTCATATTAGATTTTTTCAGCGAGCGCATTTTCTAGACGTTTATGATGCGGTAGTCACGTATCAATCTAGTCTCTTGATTAACAAATTCTCAAGTTCATGCTACAAATATTTGCTGAGTTACATAGCATTCAATCTCTCGATTCTCATGCTGGACGCATGAAAAAGATTATAATGTTCATATATGATATTCTTGACATAGTGAATAACATTCTCCAAATTTCTACAGCATATCAGTGTATTTCTCTTTATTTCAAGAGGCCCAAATCTTAATGTAATCTAAACGTATCTTCCATGTTCTTCACTTCCATATAAATTCTAAGAGACTGTGATGTGATCCTAATTTTATTTGTACATCCTTTTTTTTTTTTTTTTTTTTTCTTCTGACAAGACTTGTATAGTTATCTGACAGTTCAATTCTTGCCTAAATTCTTTTTCCTTTTTTTCCCCCATCCCCGTTGGAGAATTTCATAGGAGTAGATTACCTAAATGCATTCACCGGGAGTGGCATTCAAAACATAGTTTAGATTTAATAGTAATCCAATTTTATTGCTGCATTTCCCGACATGTTAATGAATATATTTTTTAAATATGTTTCAAAGCATGAAATAAACAAGATACATAGCCATTTTTTTATACAAATCAGTTAATTAGTAAAGTCATTATTAGAAGATATTCAAGTCAGTATACCAAGAATATCAGCTATGAATTATGACAGCTGCATTACATAATAACATCACAGCTACAAATGCAATTCAATCTGAGTGTTTACCAAGTAACTCAGCTTGCAAGAAGAATACAATAGATATTCTATAATGATTTTAGCCAAATTTTTTTTTTCAAGTGGCCTTTTTGTGTTTAAATTTCAGAAACAAAAATATTACTAAATCAATGAAGTGAAAAAAAGATCTTTAAAATTTATATTTTTAAAATAAGAAATGAGCCTAAATTCAATATAAAAATTCGCAGAACAACAAGAAATGTAAACAATATATATTATTTATTTTCGAGACACAATTATAAATAACCATGCCATTATTCATTAATGGTCTCGAACAATAAGAAAAAGAAGGTGGGAAAAAGCTTTTTGAGAAGATTTAAATACTTATGCCACAAGTGATTATTCCTCATAGTGAAACTGGGATTTTTCATCTTTAAAAGTGATTAAACAAAAAAATCAAATTATGACCTTTATTAGAAAATAAAAGCCATAAAAATGAAAATCAAAGAAATGATGATTTCTAATAAAATGTCCAGTATTAATTACCATGATTCTTTCAATTAAGTATCCTCATGCACCAAATTAAGACAGACTTTAAACCTGTGTTGTTTTAATAATTAGCATTGCCTATTGTGTGCATGAACTATCCTAGGGGAATCCAGTCCTATGACATAGTGCGATTACAAAACTAAATGTCTAAGCATTTACAAATTCCAATTCGTCTTTTGCGGAAATGCGATTTCAGTTTCCGATTCCTAATGTAAGCTGTGCAGATAATAAACATAATCTTTCTTTAAATTTCTACTATGGAATAAAATCGAGTGCTTAAATATCAGTTGAAACTACGAAAACTGTTTCATATTCATTGTATTGTTAAAAATTAAGCAATATATTTAAAAAAATTGCCAAAATTCATAAAAATATTTGAATGAAAATTTATTTGTAACTGATGTTATTAAAACGGCTATCTATACTTATAATAAAGCAAAATTAATAATTTTCAGCATGTGTCCTGTAGGAAATGAAACAAATATGAAATATGATATTTTCTAAAAAATAAATCCAAGAAAAATTATTCTATGATCTTTTACAGTATCTATATTATTCATCCAATAAATCAGTTTTATTTTAAGGCAAACATTTTTTAATACAAACAGGATAACCATTCAAATCAGGGCCACACAGTTAATTTGTAAACCTTTAGTAATAGACACACATCTTCTAAAATGGTCTAAATGCTAAATGATTATATTTTATGTAACTGGATTCAATACATGCTCTAATAAATAACGATTTTTTGATTTTATATAAATCCTCTGCTCTGGGAATCACATTTAACAAATTAATAATATGAATTTGTTAATTGAATGCTTTAAATAAAAAGATCTGTACTCCAATCAACTACATCAATCACTTAAACTGAATGATTTTTGAAAATTTGAATATTATTATTTAATAAAAACGGGTTATTTTAGATTCTCCATCGATCGCCTGAAAGAAAATGCGCCAATCAGCACTCAGATTTCTCAAGACTGAATAGCCTAAGATCATGAAAATGCTGATTGTTCTAAAATTTTAACATTCAAAACTTCATAAATCGGTCTTAATTGATCGCAGAAAATAGAAACGTTCTTTTATTTATTTAAAATTTGGTGTGTCCAGAATATTTCCCAGAATATGATTCCTTAAGACCAAAGGACTGTATTAAATTTAGACTTTATAATTTTTGAAGTATATTTATGGACCAAAACAAAATATTATTATTGAAGTAATTTAAATACTTTTGAAAGTAAAACTAAAAATTGAATTTTATATTAAATTTGAGAAATTTTTGTTGATTATTCTTTGAGATATTACATAAAATATGAAAAATATTGTGTAGAGCACA
The DNA here is from genome assembly GCF_947563725.1 of Argiope bruennichi. NCBI lineage: Eukaryota > Metazoa > Arthropoda > Arachnida > Araneae > Araneidae > Argiope > Argiope bruennichi. The sequence goes on along the minus strand of NC_079163.1, from coordinate 1,700,299 downwards.
TAAGATTTAAATACCAAACGATTCTTTTTGCAGTACTCAAATAAAAATAAATAAATAATAATGACAAATAAAAAAATGTCTTTATATTAATTGCAATTTCAGCATTTCCACTTTAAATTAAAGTTGAAATTATACGGGAAATGATAACAAATTAGAAAATATTTAGTAAATTGAATAGAACGATGTAAAATCTAAGTAACAGTATAAGTTTGATATGACTATCAAAATTTGAAGTTTAAAAATATTTTGCTAGAGAAGCTATGAAGAGACAAGTTATTTAAAATATTTAATTGAAAACTTTAGCGAGCGGTAATACTGGTTGGTCGCCAAAGGCGATTAGTATTCTATACAGCATAATTCTATAATGCTGCAAAATACAGTTTTAGGCAAGGTTTATATTGATTCGGGAGTTATCTTGGAAATACAAAATCTCACATGATTTTTAATTATATTCTATTCCAAATATCAAATAAATCGTTCCCAGATGCATAAATTTACACACTTTTAAGTGTAGCGCTGCCAAATTTGGTAGCTCTTAGTCAAATGGGGGGGGGGGGGGGGTCCTGTAAAAAGCAAAACACCTGACACACACAGACTTTTTCTATTAGTAGTAGAGAATATAAGCAATAAAAAGTTACCTTATTGTATCATTCCATTCAAAGCGCTTCTTTGGTATGCGAGACACCTTTTTGTCACCTTCTTCATCACCACTTTCTTCACCATCGGTCCCAGTAATTACTCCATTTTTCTTTTCTTCTTCCCTAGATGAAAAAGAACAGCTATTAAAGCTTCATTTATATAAAAACTCAAATTTTAATAATCAATGTCTACAATCAAAATACTTTCAATTGCATTACTAAAACTGAAAATATTTATAAAAGTACACTACAATTTCATTTCTTTATTTTCAGAAATATAATTTGTTAATTTGCAGTAAAAGTTCCACGACCATCCAGATCTCAGAAAAAAATAAAGCAAAAATAGTACTTGAGAGTGGAAGAAGACAGGAAAATTACAAGAAGACCTAAAACCGAAACCAGCAAAATTTGTTCATCAAAAATGCAAGCAGGCTTTAAAGTAAGATTATCTCCTAGCGATACTAACCAGAAGAAAAAAAACTGCATTATTACTTAAATTTCTAAAATATTTGTTCCGTTAATTTATCTAATTACAAAAAAAAAATATTACGTAATTTTCTAATAAAAAGTTACAGTGTGATAGCAATAAGTATTTATAATCGTCAGTTGTCTACAATTCTAATAAATTTACTTTATAAAAATTGCAACAGATATTATGTTTAAAGAAATGAAGAAAATGACTAATTATGAACAGAGAAAATATTTTAACTAGTAGCAAATAATACTTATAATATGCAATCATGAAACAATAATTCAATTAATAAGGTAAAGTATATATCCAATTAGAAAATATATATACTATATCCCATTATAAAATAGGGATAATCTACATGTGTATATAATATGGCAAAAATAAAAAAGCATATCATCCTTACTTTTTTGTTGTCCTTTTCAATTATAGATTGAAAAAAATTCAACTAGGAATACACACAGATAAAATTTTATAAAATAAGATGAGCAGATATAAACTGATATTCTGAGAATCAGAGACATTTCATCCCATTGAAAATATAGTAAGAGCATAGAGAGGAAAGAAAATACTTTAAAATACATAAAAAGACAAACTAAAATTATACACACTAAAATATTTTATAAAACCAATGAAGGAAAATAAGGAGTATGAAATAACGATCATATAGCATACACAGATTGAAGCATCTTGAGACAAGTAGTCAAAGTTTAGTTCTATAAACACTAGCATAACAAGTATGCATGATCATGAACTGGAAGTCTGATAATGTATTCAAATACAATATTCAAAATAAAATAACATTACTGATGCAAACAAGTAGCATAAATATTTTTAAAAAAATTGATTACTTTTAAAGGATAAACATACAGAACAGGGGCACAGTATTAATGCTTGTGGACACAATTTTGAACCTTGCTGTGAAGTAATTCTCATGTTAGATAACGTTTCTATTTTCTGTACTTCGCACAAGTAATAAGTGTTCTCAATGGACCCCTTGCACTTATATAATTCTCAAATGGAAATGTTCAAAGGGGTTCATTTCCCCTTTTAAAATCAGCGAAAAAGTTTGATATACCAAGTCTTTTTTTTTTTTTTTTTTAAAGAAAATTAAGCAGAAATTACTATAATATTGTATAACTCTTTTAAAACAAAGTTTAAAAAATGAAATATGGTAGTGGCAATACTTAAAAAAGTGTGCTAATTTTGCATGATGAAATATATTAATTTAATCTTTACTATAGTCTGTATTTTCAATAGGCGGTTCAAGGTCACATTTTCTACCTCGTTATTGGTTGTCTGATACAGGGGTGTTTGTGGGACCCCAAAAAATCCCCTGAAACTTTTACGGACTTACTACCGGCATTTTGGAGTTTCGAGAAGGGGGGGGGGGGGGGGAGAAATGAAAAATTACAATTATGAAGTATTGAATGACCTAATTATAAAAGTTCAATGAATTACTTTTTTTGCAAAATTAATAACCATAAACTTTCAAACATATAAACTACTACATTTTATGCAAATATTTTAAATTACATGAATTAATTCTTTTAAAAAAAATTATCTAATTTCTGCTGCTTTTTTTTATTTTCTGATGTTTGTGGGCTTGTCTTTCTTTTGTGGTGAACTTCATAATTGCAGGAAGGTTGACTTTTATTTTCCTCATTTACAGTTGAAGAAATTTCCTCGAGAACTGCACATGCAGAGGTAGAAGCAGTTTGCTTTTCTGCTAATGTAGAAGGTTTTTCGGAGACTTTTATAGGTGACTCATCTGAAATACATGTTTTTAAGTCCTCTTGATATGTTTTCCAACTTCTGTTCATATTCAGTAAGAGATCTTTGCGAATTGGATCAGTCATTGGATTTTTTGAGCCATATTTTTCACATGAGGTTTCTTTAGAAGCCATTATATCATATTTAATAGTCTGCACTGCATCTAGGGAATCAATCTTAAGAGAGGTTCTATAGTCAGTGACAAGTGTGTCCATTAAGTTGAATGCACTTTCCACTAATGGGCCATGGAAGCAGCTAAGGCAGGCTTTGACCAATTTAGCCAATGTAGGATACTTATAATCATTTGTGAAATCATCTTTTAAATTAAAAACTTAAGACCAATATTTATCAATTGTACACTTGACTTGATTTCCACTTTCATCAGATGTGTAGAGCATTTCTTTGGTGATATCAATATCACTCTGTTGTAACCTTATTTCAGCTTCTACTTTTGACTTTTCATTATCACTAAAAATATGGGACATAAAAGATGATAATTTTTCAAAAGCTAATATTGTACTGGTTTTACCTCTTAGCTCTGGATCTAATGCTGTAAAACTAATTAGATATGAATTTTTAAGGGGTAATTTCTGTTTCATATGCTGAAATTTCAAAGTGAAATTCTCTTGCGTACATAAATAAAAAAATATTTCAATAAGCGAAACGAAAAATTTACACGTGCATCAATAAATGAAACGAAAATTTTACACAGCGGAGAAAAAAAAGTTGCGAAGCGATCAATGACAAATAGCAAATACGGCGAAAAATCCCCCTTCTCTACTTATTGGCGCCACGCCAGGAGAGATAAGACCTTTGAACCCAGAGTCACGTTATCGCACATCTAGTCGAAAGAAGTCTCTCCCTTTTTTTTCTGCCGCGCCTACTTGCCGAAAAGAATCCAGAAGAGAATGTCCGAGAACCGGGGGAATGAGTCATAACGCGCAATAAGGAAAGAACAAAAAAGTTTTTTTCCCCCTTTTCACGCATTATCACTGCCTTTGGAGAAAGAAAGGAAAAGTTTTCACCACACACACTGACCTTGCGTTTTTCTGCTTTCAAAGCAAACAAAATTACCCAGATCAAAATAAATAATTCATTATTATTCCTATTTCCTTTTGAAAGACGATCCCCGGAATTTCCGGGTATCGAAGTTCAAAATCCCCGGAATTCCGGGGTTTCCCCGGAGCACAAACACCCCTGCTGATGCCAGTAACGCGGTAGAAAATGTCACCTTGAACCATCTACAGAAAATACAAAGACTATAGTATAGTAAAGAAAGTACTAGTAATCTTATTTTAACAAATCTTGAACAAGGTAAAAAAATTCACATAAACTTTTTTTTTTTGATCGAGAAACTTCTATAATCATTAAACAAAACTATTTATCAAAGCGGTTTCTTTTTAATTCATTCATATTAAACACCAAATCTCTAATCCTCTCATGTATTATCAAAGGTTTGTAATTGTTAAAATTACTGCAAATCATATTCTGAATACAAAACTAAAACAAAACGCAAATTGGATTTATTAAATGAATACTATTTTAAAGTATTTAATTGTAAAAAAACAATACTTTAATCAATCATATTTACACAGAAACATTTCAACATATGCCAATTAAATTGACCTTTAAAAAGAGATACATAAATTTGACAACTGTGTTTTATTAGATGTTTATTCTGGCAAAGTAAAAATCAGAGTGGCATATATAACAATACATGAGTCAACTTATGAAAGATGGTATTATTTGAGTCAAGACCAGAAAAAAAAAAAGTCTGGAAGGAATTTCTTTTCAGAAATGCATCTAATACAACATAAAATCAAAATCAAGTTTCAACACAAAAGAAAAGACGGTCTGGAAACAAAGCTTTTACTCTTAAAAAAAAAAATGATAACTAGACAGCATAGGCAATAAATGCTTGCATACTATTTAGTAACTAAACAATTTTAAAATATGTCAAAAAGAACCGATAGCAGGAAGAATGGCTTCTTATATTCTTACTTCACTAACAGAATTGGGGGGAAAAAAATGAAGAGCACAGCAGCAATGGCCCATATGTCCCCTTATTTTTTAGCATTCAATAACTCAAAGAAAAGGGAAATTGTGAAAAAAATTTATGATCTACGTAGTGAACAAAATTATGTAATAACATGATGTGAAAGGAAGGACAGAGGCAAAATTTATTATTACACTCTAAAAATATTCTTTCATTTAATAATGATCTTTTTTATTAATGAATATAATACAAATGATAAAAAAAGGCATTTAAATAGAAGAGGTGGGCATGAAGTTCCAATGCCATTTTGCAAATTATTTTCAAATATGTAATTTTTAGTTCATCAGATCAATATTTTCCATTATAAATTCTATAAGGAAAACCATTCAAAAGTCTATGTTTATTTTTTTTTATATCTGAAAACTTATTCTCATATCTTAATTTAAAAAGAAACTGCCCTATTTATGAAGATAAAGAAGCAACTATTCCTTTAATGATTTTCAAAAGTATCAGACACAAATGCAGAGGCGCTTACAGCTCCTGTAAGCCCAAATTCAATATGAAAGAAGATCCAAAATCAGTAAATAGTGCATAATTTTTCTAATCAACACTACATAAAGATGTGTAAGGTTATTCAGGTTTCTTTTTTTTTTGTTTGTTTGTTTTTCATAACGATTTCTAAAGCTTGTTGCTCAAAGAAAAAAATTTTGCGCATTTTTTTTTCTGATGTTATTTTAATCAAACAGATATATGCTGAAATTAAAATACAACAGCTATATATGGTTATTATACAGGGTGGGTAGTGATAAACTGCTGCAAAATTAAGTACTTTTAAGAACTTTTTTAGCACCTTTGTACAAGTATGAATACATAAAATGTGTATTTTCTAAGCGCAGTATTTTTTCCCTATTTTATAATAATAAATAGTTTTTATTGAAAAAAAATTGTTAAAAATTAATTTTAAACATTTTTTTTAAGTTTTAATATTTATTTCTGTATTTGTACAATAATTTCTATTGTAAAAGTATGCCTTTTTTTTAAAATTTGACAAAAGCAAGGAAATGATCATAAAAATTAGAAAAAAAACACAATTAATACCAAAAAAATTAAGTCAACTTTAAAAAGACTAACAATAAAGATCTTTTTCAACTTTTCTTAAAATAAAATATCAGATACAACATTTCTGAAAATGTTGATAGTGATGTAGGAGCTCATCATGATCAAATATTGTGTATTTGTTTTTAGCATGACCCAAGGTTCTTATATAAGCAACAAGAATTAAGGTCCAACATTGGTGGTATAGAAAGAGTAAATTTCTCCCTGCACCGATTTATTCTATTAAGTAATTTCAATTGCAATCTTATAAAGCCAAGAACTAAAGCAATCATATGGCTATCATCATACAACAGCAAGACTGCCATGAAATTCATGATAGAACAAAGTCATGTTCTAAATAAGTTTTTAAAATCATTTTGAATAGAGAATAATAGCAGCGTTTACAAATGATTAGACTTTTTAAAAAATGTTCTTATCGCCTCTTATTTTTAAAAGTGTAGTAAAAGTCTTTTTTGAACGTTTAACGTTCCTAAAATTTAATGAAAACCTGCTTTTTAATCTATAAACAAAAATTCTTACTTAAAAAAAATTGCAGAAAAAACGATATATATAATTTCCGAAGTTTCCCAGTTTTCATAAATAACGAAAACAAGTAAAAACAAAATCAACTCAGTAGTTAGAAGTTAAACGGAAATAAATCAGCCAGTGCGTCTTCCCAAAATTTTCTCGTATATTTCAAATAAATGCCTTGTGTGACATTGGCGTACGTTACGGAATTTTAACACTAGGCGTGAATTAAATATTTGTACTGTTTCTACACATAGTGTGATTGTTGGCCAGTGTTTTGGGATTAATCTCTGGCATGCGGTTAAAAGTATCCGAAAAGCAAATTTGGGTTTTAGGCGCATTCTTCCCAATTGATTAAAATAAAAATTTGACTCAAAACTACACTTATCGTCAAAAAATTACACACCAAATTTGCTATATTTTTGAGATGTCGCGTTTACATATTTCTGAAAATACAGGCGGACATGTGGCGAACCTCTTATTGGATTTGGCTCAAAATTTGACATGTTTATACGATAGATACTAAATATCTGTACTAAATTTTAAGTATCTAGATCCCTTCGTTTTGTAGTTATCATGCTAACTTATATTCGAATAGTCAGTCAGACAAAGAGATTTCCTCTAAACGGATGTTGCTGAAAAATTTGATTGAAATCAACAAGTTTGGTGTGAGAACCACATATCAAATTTCATCCATCTAGCTCAAAGTGTTTCTTTTTTTATCTTTGTCACAGACAGACATTTTCTGAAAATGTGCTTTCGAATTCAAGGAGGTATGAAAGGTGGAGATGCATTAAAATCTCGAGTTCGAATTTTTTGAAGATTGCAATATTTTCTCTAAATTTTGTATACGGAAAAGTAAAAATGCCAATTGAATCTTTTTTTAAGAAAAACTTCCTTGAAGCCAGCCCGAGACAATATATCCTATTGTCCAAAACTAATTCCTCAGATTAAAAAATAAAAATTTTTATTATCCAAACGCTATTCTTTTTTTAACCATCAAAACGGTGTTAAAATAATTTCATGCCATAATATGCTTTGATGTTATGAAAACACATTAAAATTCTATTTTTTTTAATTAAACTTTGAATTAAAAGTTTGAGAATTCCGTTCTTAGTGTGCCTCTAATGCCCAAAAAATAACGTTCCAAATTTCATGCTTTTAACTTCAATAGCTTAATGCTGGGCGTTGCTCAGGACAAGACTTTATATATAAAGAAAAATTTTATTGGGAAAAAATATCTATGAAAAGCAAAAAAAAAAAAAAAAAAATGATAAAATGATAAAACCTAAATCCTGAAAAAAAATTCTAAAACTGAAGAAAAGATTTCTTTACAAATATTTAAGTACCAGATACAGCAGTTCCTTTTTTTTTTTTTTCTTAGTCAAAAAAAAAAAAAAAAAAAAAATGGCAAGATTAGTCTAACAAATAAAAATGTTCAAATGTATGGGGATATTCCAAAAATACCATGAAAGATATCACGATCATTGAAAATTAAAGGCGTCAAGTTAAAATTTCATTACACTAGATTTTAAGCGATTGATTAACGTAATTACGTACCGCAATTAATAACAATTCAGTATACTACAATTAAAAACCTGCAGTTCGTCGTTCAAGCGAAGCAAGGCATAGTACACATTTTGCAAAGCCCCTTCCAGATAACTATTCCAGTATTTTAATAAATGGCAATGCACATGGTTGAAGAAAAAGGAGGGGGGGGGACGAAAAAATGAGGTGGTGCAAAAAGGAAAGTGAGGGGGGAAGAATCATCAAGCGTTATCTTAATATGTGCTGGCACCCTTAGAATAATTCTTAAAATTCCTCCCTTTTGTTGGTTTTCTTTTTTGATACATCCGGTAAATAAGCCTTTATGACCATGATTTCGAAATGTCATATTCAATTTATGGGGAAACAAAACAAAACGCTTTCTTCACTTCACGATAAAATTAAGTACTTTTTAAGGACCTTCTCTGAAAATTAAGCACTTTTAAGGTGCTTTAAAATTGTTTTCAAATTTAAACACTTTTCATGACGCTACGCACCCAGTTATAAAATACACATTTACCAATTGTGTAAAACAGAGGTAATGTGGCAAGTGATTCGATGTTTTTATGGCATTTTACATTCGCATATTCGTATAAAAACACAAAAATGTAGTCAAATACTTCCTTTAAAAAATGAGCCACAAAAGAACTACTGACAATTACAAATACCTTTAACATTAAGAAATAAGATAATTATAACAGTAAAAAACTTATATGGTGTTAGTTGTCATTATTAAGTTGCAGTAGAAATTCGCACTTTTTACAGTTTTAAAGATGAAAGCATTTTTAAAAAAATTCTGAATAAAGCAGAATTTTTTATAGTTTTATATATGAAAGTCTGACATCAACACTCATAAAGAACTCAAAACTCATTAAATAAAGACTAAACAAGCGGGCAGAAATTCACTTTTAACTCACAATAATTAAATTGATGAGAGCCTATTGAATACATATCTCTTCCCGGTTGCTCGGCATTCAACACTGTTTACGAACAACCCCCCCCCCCACACACACACACATACGGTGAAATGTTATTATGCGCAGATATATACCGCAGGGCGTTGTAATGCTTTATCAATTCAATTCGAAAAAATGGCCCTCAAACTTTCTGCATAGCTCATATACTAATAATTTGTAGCCGTTGCCGAGGCGTGAATTGTATAATAAGCAAACGAGTTCGATCCTGGGTAACAATTTCTGTTTTTGTTTTTAATTTTTTTTTTCTTCTCATTTATTTCAAATTAATTTAGCAATTTACAAACAGTTTTAATTAATATGTTTTTCATTTTTTTATGCAAAAATAAATATTAATTAACAACTTAAAGATGGTTTCGATTAATATGATACTAATTTTTATACGGAAAAAATGCATTTTCTCTTAATATAAGTTATAAGTTATTTTTTAAAAGAAAAATAATTATGTTCATGTATATAGTTCTTGAATTATAACTATAATTTAATTTTTAAGTGTTAAGATAATTAATTATAAATATAATTTTAACTATAAAAATATTTCTAAACTATTTTTATCTTAAAATTATTAGGTTTTTAATTTTTGGATTTTAATAAAGATAAATTATTTATAATAACTCAACGAAGCGGTCTATATATCGGGAATTAAAGAGAGCAGCTGAAATAAATAAAATTATATCCGCAAACATTCAAAATGTTAATAATCAAAAAGAAAAAGTAGAAAGCAGGTGTTAAGTTATGGAATGCATTGGCTGAAGGCTCAAAATTTGTAGTAACATACGATATGTTTTGTGCGCTGCACAATTTTCTGAAGAAAAATATATTTTTAAGATAAATGAAATTTGTTTTTTATCGATTCTTTTAAGGTTTCTCTTGTGGTTAATCATTATTTATGAATTTTGCAAGATGTCAAATTATATCCATCTTGTTTGGAATGTTTTTACGATAGATACAATACTGTCTCTTGTATTTAATAAGAAAGTAATGAAATATTTTTATGATGTCAGTAATTTAATTAACATTTATCATCATTAAAGTTATATATGAAATTATTTTTCCTACTAAAAAATAAAATTGTAATTCAGCACTTATTTTTAAGGGAGATTTATTTTTAAAACATTCATTTATGATTGATAAAAGAGTTACATATTAATTGAAACTGTCTGTAATTTTATTTAAATAATTTTTTTAAAAGAAAAACACATTCAAATCTTAATTCTTTTTCTAAATTATAAATCAGGTATTAAGAGAAAAAACATTTATTTTCCATATAAAAATTAGTATCATATTAATTGAAATTATTTTTAAATGTTAATTTAATTTATGTAATTTGAATATTTAAAAAATGCATTCATGCTTATAATTTTTTTTAAATAAATTAAATTAACATTTAATAAAGCGCTTATTCATCAGCTGCTTCGATAATCTCATGAAAAAAGAACAACTGTCTCGTAAATCGAAATTGGACTGATCTATAAAGGGGAGAAAGGAGAGAGAAAGAGGCGAGTTTCCACATAACATAATCGCGAATCTATTGTTCCGTTTTTAGACGCTATAGCTACGACCTTCTATTCTTTCAATCTTTAGAGATCGGTATGTTTCAGATGGGAAAAAATAACTGAGAAACTTAAAATATCCTGTATTTTCCCAGTTTTTAGGAAAATTTTCAAATTTTCCTGTATTTTTCCGTTTTTTTCAGTCGATTTTAAAAGTCCCTGTGTTTTCCAGGTTCTTCCGGTGGCGTGGCAAACTGATCGTACATACTGTTTTAAAATATTACTCAAATAAAATATTCTATGCTTATTAATTGGCATCTGATAATTAAAAACATTTGCTTGCTTTAGTGTTGCTTGAATGAATGATAGATCATTTTTGGTCGTGATAGATTTTGTGAGGGAATAAGTGCCATTCTTATCCAAATGGTATTGGCATTATATGCAACTGCTGAATCTGGACAACTGAAAATCCCCTTTATCAACAAATTGTGAATGAATCGAAATTATGGTTTGCAATAGCTTTATATCATTATTTATAATGCAGCTGTAGGTGTGTTTTTTTTGTTTTGTTTTTTTTTTCTAAAGAAAACATTGCCTTATGACCTCTGATATGGTCTGTAAATGGTGTCGGATAAGCATCTATGAAGTGCTATGCTTTTCATTCTATCCCTGCAGTAGAATAATTCTCAGAACTCCACAAACTTAATGCAAGATGAGAACCACATTATCGGTCTTAACTTGCTCAAAACCTGTGCAATACAACGTTTCAGATGATAAGGTTCTAAACAGATCAAGCTAAAGTCTGTTCGCTAGATCTGATCTCAGGTTGGTCTCCTTTGAGCCTGACTTAATCTCCTTTTCACTAAAGGGTTATTTAAAGAACTTTGTTTATGAAAGTCATATTGCAAACTTAGCTATCTTGAAAATCAGAATTCCACAGTATTATTCAAATATTCATACAGATGTATTGCATGCTGCTCTTCAGCCTGTCATGCATTATTAAAGAAAAGCAATGGAGAATAAGTTGAATCATATATACACCGATTCTCGATGTAGCATAGGATTGCACTTAAAATCATTATGGGTGAAAATGCGGTTAATTCTTATTTTCTTCCCACATTTTGCAAATGAACTTCCCATGAACTCATTAATTCCCTGTTGCAACATTATTTCCATTTAATAAATTACTATTTTCTCTAAAAGAAAGTTGTTCCAGACTTACTTTTCAAAAGTAAACACCTTGTTTGCACAATAACTAGTTATGGAAGAGAAGATGCCTACACATCTGTATAATTTGGGTCACTGTTTATAAGCATGTCAAAAGAAGGATTTACAAATAACATTCAAATATAAGTCATTGTGTAAAACTTCTAGATTTAATTAACGTTCTGTTTACATAAATTAAAAGAAAGATCCAGACAAAATTAAGTATTACTCATTTAGATATGTATGATTATTTAATACCACATGGAAGTAATTTAAATAAAACAGCAAAATCTGAAATAATAATGCATATAAAGTAAATCAAATTTACCTTGCATTACATGCTTGTTCTAAAGCTGCATATTTCTCCAACATCTCTGGCATCACAGCAGCAATGCCTAACAAAATAATAAATATTAAGTATATCTGAACATTTTTTTATCAAAACAGTTAAAATACTTTAAAATACTCAGATCCTCAATGCAGCAAACTCTTGCAAAACATAATTTTAACTTAATACAACTTATTTTACTTTAATATATTGAATGCTCGAATTTCAATCAAACTATCAGCTGAACATCGGTCGCAATGTCAAATGTTTATACAGGATTTCCATCAATTAAAAACGAAGTCAAAGAAATAATCCCAATTACAAAAACAAGTTGCAACTAAGTGCTTTGAGATACAGTATTAAAAAGAATAAAATAATTAATCAAGACTTGATGGAAGAATTTGATGATCCAATACTATTCGACAGCAAAAATAATAATAATAATAATAGCGCCTTTAACTTACAAGCAGTTACTCGAACTGTCAAACGAAACATACGAGTAGTTTGATTTTGCAATTTAAATTGACTTAAAAAAATAGAAACTTTACGATAGGCACAGTGGAAAAACTCGGCAAGAGTTGTCTCACTGTTCCAATAAAAAACTCAACTTTAAAATATATATATATATATATATATATATATATATATATATATATATATATATATATCAAGCAGAAATAAATACCCTTTTAATCGGCATTTCATTATCCATTGCCTTATTTAGGTTTGTTTGTTACTTTCTAAACTTCTTTATAAACACTTTCCAAGTTTGAGCTCTACCTAACACATCTTTATATTCGCATATTAGAAAATTAACATAGGGCAATACGATTATGTTTTGTGCACAATGTTTCATAACATAGCCCTCACATTCTATAAAAGTATACTGAAGTTAAAATCATTAAATAAATATCTCTACACAATTACTTCCAAAAATAATCATCAGTTTCGTAAACATATTTATTAATAAAATTTCATTTGCTGCTATAATTTTAATAGAGTTTTATCATTTTTCGGAGTAAAGTACAAAAACATTGATTATTTAAGTTTAACAACACAGCCCGAAAATCCAATCTTATAATTATTTGTAATTTAAAACACAAATTAATGTGAAATTTAAATACAAATTGCATAATATAATATACAATAAAGTAATTAAATTCTTATTAAAAACATTTTTAATGGGAATAATACAATAATTGCTTTAAAAAATGATACTTGTATGCATACATAATATAAACAGAGAAACATGCAAAGAAAAAAATTTGAAATTGAAATGTTATTTTCATTCCTACATTATTAGTATAATAGCAAAATAAATAAAATAAATCTCGGTGGTTCAGCATTTCCAAACCACAGCAGTAGTCTAGGAACAAATAATTATGGTAACAATGACAGAATTAAATAAAATATTGTCAATAAGAACTGCATATCAGTGAAGCTTACCATCTTGAATTTCATTATATTTCAGCGAATTTCCGTTTTAAAAAAACTGCTACCCAGTAAAACTACATTTCAATCAGAATAAACAATTTAAAATATTTATCTGGAGAATGAAAAATGTTTCATCTTGTGCACATTCTTTAAAGCATACAAAGATCAGTTTAAAAAATGTAACATTCTCATGTGCATTAAAACTGCTTTGCAATAGTATTCTGGCACCTTTTTTTTTTTAACATGAAAATACTAAGTCTAAAACAAAAAGCTTTTCATTGCATTGTGTTAATATTAGGAATAATAATGACCTTATTTATTAATTTTTTTAAGTTTAATGTTTAGCAATCTTAGAATTTCAATTAAGATTCAATCTTAGAATTTCACATAATTTCTGAATATCTTTGATTAAAAGTTATTCATCATCAAGAAATTCTAATTATATTGAAATACAATTATATAATTCATATGTACCATCTTTAAGGCGCTGCATTGGCTCTCTCAACTTCCCATCTTCTTGATCCAAACGAAGTTTTTTCGCTCTTTTTTGCAAAGTTTCTTTTGTACATGGAAGATGTGAAGCTAAATGAGCATAAATAGTTGATCTCTGAGCACTAGTCAGCTCCTGGGCTTTTAGTTCAACACTATAAAACAAAATTGATAAAGAAAACTTATTCTTTGGAATATAGAAATTCTGTATTCACACTGGTAAATTATAAAACAATTTTTTTTAAGCAAAGCATTGGTTTTCAAAACATCACATGTGATTCCTATTTAGAATATGAAAGTTCTTTGCTGCACTTGGTTATTAAAACATGCACCCAGTTATTAGAGGCATTTTTCCCAATAGCATACAGTATCAGTGACTACATCAAAATATCTGAGAACTCAATTTATAAAAGGATGATAAATGAATTCCGATTATTAGGTGATTAAATAACAAAAGAGAGACCAAATTTTCATTGAAAGTAGCTGTGAAGCAAATATATAGAATAAATAACAAATGATATAAGCAAATACCTACTAATAAAGACAACAAATCATTTACATAAAAATAGAACTTAATTATTGCCCTACATACAAATAGGGTTCTTACAATCCAATATGACTTTGCAAATGCAAAAAGTGGTTGCTACAAAGAACTCTTTGCCAATGTCTCTGGTATATATATATATATATATATATATATATATATATATATATATATATATACACACACACAATACTGACTTATCGGCATGTAAAACCATGCAGTTGCATGAACAATATGTAGAGTACACAACTTTAAAATAATTCCTTTGAATGCTTACTTTAAGCACTCCGAAGTTTTGCTGTTAATACTGCATCCTATTTACCTTTGTTATCTGTCAAGCTGTACAACATAATAAATAATGTTCCATTCATGCAACAGTATGTGTTATAATGAATTTGTATTCCATTTAATTTACATTGTATATTTCACCTGATTTATCCTATTCTTCCATGCAGATCTCCCTATAATAACTGCCTAATACATTTGCACATCTTTGCTCTATTTTAAATATGATTTGTTTCTGCATGACTGATATACCCTTAAAATTTATAAGCAATTCTGGGATATCCTGTATTTGTTTTTTTTAAAAATGTTATAATTATCACAATCATATTGTTTGTAAAAAAAATACCGCAGAATAAAATTACCATTCAGATAACACTCAAACATAACATAATTAAACTGCCACTTATTTGGTATATCATATTACACTATTTCACACTTGATATTTCTTAGGGAAACCAAACTGCATTATAAAATATTTGCTTATTTTACGAAGATAAATGTCAAAAGAACAACATTTTCGTAGAATCTCATTCCCCACGTGGAATTCATTTTTCCTACCATATTCAGTAAGTAATTATAACCAGCAGAGGCATTAGTAGGTGGAAAATGGAGGCAAATAAATACACACACACCCTCAACACACGGCGGAGAGAAATCGAGAATTTCGTCAGCAAAAGTGTACACCGCTTACAACGATTGTGGAGAGCTGGACATTAACGAATAAGATAGTTTAAAACCCGTTTTACAGCTAATACATTGCAAACAATTGAAATAATCTTGGTTTATATGTCGGTAGAGTGTCTATGTTTGGCAAAATAGTCGACAGGGTGACAAGTCAGTAAGATATATATATATATCATTTCGCTGATAATTTTTAATCAATCGATTAAGAAATCAATGCGAATGAATATCGACGATGTTAAGTCCGTAGATTTTCCGATACTCGATTTAAATATCGTTCATTCAGCTTATAATTTGCACTATATTTGGCAGAATAAGGGTCAATTTGGCGAGAGAATAAGATGTCGCATTCACAAATTTACAGTTTCGATTACCTGTCAATGAAATTATTAAGAAAATTGAAGAATTTATATTATAAAAATTTAGATGATGATGGGATTGTTTCATCCTTTTATTCATCCAATTGTCACCTCCTCAGCAATGAAATTGCAATTTTTTTTAATCTATTATGCATATTTTATTATGATAATTTGCTAAATAAAATCTGGTTAATAGTTCAAAAGGTACAATAAAATATAGGCTACTATTAAAGGCAAGTTTTTGCAATATGCATGCTAAGAAGAACTGCTTTGCTGTAGTCAAATTATGCAAATTCACAATAAATCACTGGAGAGAGTAAACTGTGTAATTATAAATTAAGTTTATTTAACAGTGAAATATCTGTTTTCTGCGATCTAACTTAATAGGTTACAATTATTTCATAAACGAAATGTTATCAACTGCGATTGGTGATATAACATAAATATGTTTGAAACCACAACTTTCTAGCTATACAAAAAGAGAAACTATTTTAGAATAAAATGCAATAGTATATAAATCTAAATATACACACATAAATAAGAAGCACACTTATTGCGTAAGTAGTTCATTCTATAATATGCGCATTTTCACACATATTAAGCATCACATAAGAGAATAAATTTGTATTTATGTACATATAACTACAAAATATACTCTTCAGTCTTCTTAAAAAATCTTTTTATACATTCTATATTGTTCACCTCCGAACAATGGTAAATTTCAGTTCATGTACGCGAACTTATTCGCCTCGGTCTCGAAACAAATTTCTGCTTGTTGTTGCAATTTTTATTTAAAAATTCTTTTAGATAGATGACTACACTAAAATAATCTTCTTTTTCCCCCTTTTTTTCGAAAATGTCGATTTTTTTTTTTTTTTAATTATTCTGGACTTCAGAAAAGCTTCTTTATAAAAGTATTTGAACTTCTACATCCATTTCATATAGTATATATAAGAGCATTATACTAAATGAAAGATTTTTTGCATTTGTTCATTTAGGATGGCATGTCTTCAAGATACAACCAATAAAAAGTTGAACGAATTCTTTGTCAAGAATGCTTTAACACTGACTTTGCTAAAAGAGACACGAGTGTGAAGCATTTTGAATTAGTACAAAATCGGGTAGCTCCTACCTTAGAAATGGGCGTAAAGAAAAGGAAGAATCCTTAAGAAATGATCCCATTAAAAACTCCTTGTTTGAAGACAACAGAAGCTCTTTATGCTTCAGGGTGAAGCTTTTAAACATATTTTTCGCCCTTCCTGAATTGGTAAGGTTTTTAGAATATATATACGATTTTTTCCTCCGATTTTATTTGCATCTACAATCCCATGCATTAATTCTTTTCATATAATTATATATAATAGACAATATCTACATTCAAGAAAGTTAATAATCAAGAAAACTTTTTATGAACTTTTAGATTTAGTTATTTCATTTTATTAAGTATTACCTTGCATACGTTACCATTATCCAACATTAGGCATTAATAAGTTACTGTAATCCTGTACAATTAATTAATTTTCATTCGACCTGAAATATTTTATAAGTATTACAAAATTTAGAAGATTTAGTATTTTGCTAAATTCGAATTAAATTCCAAGTAGTTAAAAACATATTCTTCATTAAAGTTGTATTAAATATTTTCATATGCTACAACAAATTAAGATGATATCTTGCTACAGCCCATCTTTCAATCTACGTACTAAAATCTAGAATGAAATATAACGATATTATTTTCAAAAATTAGATAACAATGCAATTAAATCTTAATAGTGTCTTAAATAACAAACTTAAATACTGACAAACTTTTGGTGGAAGTTTAACAAAAGAAACTTAGAACATTTTAAACTTTACAATGAGTTAAATTAGGATTAGTATCTGAATAAAAAAGAAAATTAAGTTATTCGAAAGCTAAATTAGAAAAATTCAACTTGCTCTTTCCACCGTCAAGTCTCTGCCACCACCCGATTATAATTAACAAAGAATTAATACTCCTTAAACATTAATACTTATTCTTAATACTCTAAAAATATACATGCACATCAATTTATCTACCAGAAGAAGTTAACAATGATTTAGTTCCATTACTTATAATAATACATTCCTTAAAACAATAATATATACAATATGAACAATATGAAATATGAACAATAAAAATGAAATACCTAATAGTTTTAACATATTCATTACAGTATATTTGTCTTGAATTAATCGACAAGACTCTCAAAATGTGTATTTCATATTTCACTTCAGAACCATTTAAAAATACATCACATATAATTTATAAAGATTACCTTAATAGCATCCTATTTACTTCATCACTGAAAAATTTACATTTTCCTTCCTCAGATTTATATGCAGCCTAAATAAAAAATTAAAAATCAGCAAAAAACATAATAAATATGTAAAATAAAATGCACCAAATCCTAAATTTCTATAATTTCTGAATATCAGGGGTGTTTGTGGGACCCCAAAAAATCCCCGGAAACTTTTACGGACTTACTACCGACATTTTGGAGTTTCGAGAAAGGGGGGGGGGGGGGGGAGAAATGAAAAATTACGATTATGAAGTATTGAATGACCTAATTATAAAAGTTCAATGAATTACTTTTTTTGCAAAATTAAGACCTTTGAACCGAGGTCACGTGATCGCACATCTGGTCGAACAAAGTCTCTCCCTTTTTTTTTCTGCCGCGCCTACTTGCCGAAAAGAATCCAGAAGAGAATGTCCGAGAACCGGGGGAATGAGTCATAACGCGCAATAAGGAAAGAACAAAAAAGAAGTTTTTCCCCCTTTTCACGCACTATCACTGCCTTTGGAGAAAGAAAGGAAAAGTTTTCACCACACACACTGACCTTGCGTTTTCTGCTTTCAAAGCAAACAAAATTACCCAGATCAAAATAAATAATTCATTATTATTCCTACTTCCTTTTGAACGACGATCCCCGGAATTTCCGGGTATCGAAGTTCAAAATCCCCGGAATTCCGGGGTTTCCCCGGAGCACAAACACCCCTGGAATATTGTATACGCAATTTTCAAAATAACTAAACCTATTTGTAACTGGCAACGGTGGCTCGTGCTAAATCAGTATGGAAGTGCTGTACTTCAAAGTTCTATACATCTCTGATTTTAGATTAAAGAATCCCCCTTTACAATAAATTTTAAATAGTAAAGTAATTAGATAATGCCCATCATTATACAATTACTGACTTCATAAAGATTATTTTTATATAGAAACTTCAAAGTAATTACTAATTCTTAATTTTGTTAATAAATAGTTGATACAACCAGCACTGCTTAGCATTAGAATTAAAAGACTTGTATATTTTTAATGCACAAACTATTGTATAAATCAGTATAATAAACAAAAAAAAATTATCGAGTGGAACGTTATTTAATATATAAACTGATCCAGACTATTTAAAAAATTCTTGATAGCGAAATTTCTCCATAAATTAATAATATTTGGTGTATAAGTTTTACAAATTTCGTTCACAAATGCTGAAATATAAGAAATGGATGGACCGTTAAACTTCTCGAAGTTTCCAGCATTATCCTTTTTGTCGCCAAAGTCGCCAAGCTCTGAGATTACTGGCTCAGGACCCAAGCAGCATCCAATACAGATGATTGTAAATCAGTCTTTCCGGTCATAGAACTAAACGTGCTGGGAAGCAGCATTACAGGTTTGCAACAATTATATAATATTATTTTTTAAATATATATATATACACTTAAAAAATCTTCAACATAGAATAATTACATTAGATTAATATCCCATTTAGAAATATCATTGGGACTGTTTAGAGGTAACTTCTCGTAATTTTGAACAGTGGTCGGATGTCAAAGGAAAACTCTTAACAAATTTCTGCACCATATCAATGGGAGGTAATTTTACCTGACCTTGGATTTAATGCACCCTGGAGCCACAAGTACGGCAGATCCACTATGGAATCGTGTCTCGAACAGGGTGCGTATAGAGAAACTGCTGCAAGAATTAGGCTTTTTTTAAGCCACTTAACCAAATAATAATAAATAAATATTATTAGGCACTTTTTACATTTCTGAATGTGTAACCCGTGTATTTTCTAAGCTTAAGATGTTTTCTGTTTGTAATAATGTATTTATTCTCATTAGGCTTCTACCAACAAGGAACCAACTTTCAAGTTCTTAACTTCAATAGTTTGTGCAGTGCGTTGCTCTGTCCATCAGGGCAAACTTCTATATGTCTAGAGAAATTTTAATGGCAAACAACAACAACAAATCTGTAAGAGTTACAAAATGAGAAAAACAAAAATTGTAAGCGCGTAAAAAGTAAAATTTGTCGCGACTCGTCCAATAAATTAAAATTTTCAAATGGATTAGACATTAAAAAGGGGCGGAGGAGAGAAGCGTGAACGAAATCATGACCACTGAAAACCTAAAGCTTCAAAGTTTCATCATATTAGAATTTACGCAATTGTCTAGCGTAATTACACACAGCAATGAATTACAGTTCAATAAAGTACAGTAAAATCCTTTTAATAAGTTCCAAAAATCACTCTAAAATGACATATTAATAAGAATAATGATCAAATGTGCAATGGAAGAGTTATGTTTTTAGAGCAGCTTCTCCCATGTTCGATGTATCTGTTAAGCGTACCGAATTCATTCTCCTGTATATTTATTTTTCGCGTTCATCGGACCAATCTGCGTGTTTTTCTTTCGCACATAAAACGGTTAAACGTGCATTTATTTATCAGGCATAATTAAAAGAGGAGACATAGAATTACTAGGCAAGAAGTTTGACTCAATGTCTATTTTGTATTACCCTTTCATGATAAGCTATCAAAAATTTCAATAAACACCAATGCATAATTTCAAAAACAACAATACAATTGTTGGCTCCCCTTCAAATAGTTTTTGTTATACTTCTCAAGAAATTTAAACATTTTCTCAGAAACATTTTTCAATTTAAGCACTTTTCATGACGCTACGTACCCTATTAAACTTCTGGTTCCAAAGCTGAAAGTTTACCATGAGCTCCTTTTTGGACTTTATTAGTTAATTTAAAAAATTGGCTGCTTTTTGAATTCTACAAGAATATTTCTTATTAACAATTTAGGGTCATTAGTATAAATTATTCCTTAAAACAAGGTGCATAGTGTGAAACTGCTGCAAAAATTAAGTACTCCTACACATTTTTCAAGAATCTTAGCCAAAAAATACATTCCTACATGCATGCATATGTAAATTTGCAATTTTTTTTCTAAGCAAAGGATGTTTTCTATTTTATAACAATGTATAGTTTTTATTGAAAAAAGACTTTTTTTATTGATTTTAAATGAGTATTCTTTCAATTTTAATATTTATTTCTGTATTTACACATCTTCTAATGTAAAATTGAAATTCTGGTTTTGACAAAAGCTCAACAATGTTGATCATAAAACGGAGGGGAAAAAACATCAATACCAAAAAAATTAAGCCAACTTTTATAAAGATTAACAATACACGTCTCTGATCTTTTTCAACACCTTTTTAAAATTAACAAATTATTTAGATGAATATATTATTTCTGATGTGTCCAAAAATTTTGCTATAGATTTTTTTTATATATATAAATATGTGAAAACAAATAAGACTCAACATGGCTGGGATGGAAAGTGTAAATTTCCTTCTGCATTAATTCATTATATTTATTAATTTTATTTGCATTCTTATAACATCTAAGAACTAAAGCATTCCAGAATGCTACTTCATAAGACTGACAAAACCACCATTAAATTGAGGATAGAATATAGCAATATTTTAAATGTATTTTTAAGTCATTTTATTTAACAGAATAGAATAAAATGGTTAGAATACATAAAAATTGTCTTATCGCTTTTTAGTTCAGAAATTTAATAAAGGCCGTTTATGGACGTTCTTAAAAATTAACAAAAGCTTGCTCTTTAACCTATATGTGGAAGAGAAAAACTTACTTTATTTTTTAAATAATTACAGTGAAATACATAAACTTGATTATATATTCCACGAAGAAATTAAAGTGCTTTAACAAGTCCCAGTTTTCATAAATAACAGAAACAAATTCATTAAATTAAAAAAAAAAAGTCAACTTTGTAGTTAGAAACAAAATAAAAATAAGAAAGTGCCAGCTGAAGCATTTTTAAAGCAATTTTTGAACCAGCAGCAGATAATATATCAGATTGTCTCAAAATTTAATAAAGCTCATCAAATAAAGAATCTTTTTCAGCGAAATGTTTTAAAATTTCTGAAGTTCAAATTAAAACGAAGAAAGCAATTTCTATTTTATCACGACATAAAGCGAAAAAGTAATGTGACTCAATGACTCGAAAAAGAAATTATATTGTGTTGAATTTTGTTATTATAAAAATCACTATTGCAAATTGTGTCAAAAACTAAATTTTCCAAAAATAACTAAATTCTTTAAAAAATATGCATTCATTTAAAAAAAATCGGTGCCCTTGAAAACTTTTTAAAAAATCGTTAAAACAGTGTAAAACTAACTTGCTCGATAATGCTTTGACGCTACGGTGAAAGCACGCTAAAATAGTTCTTATTCTTAAAATAAACTTCTAATTAAAATTTCGAAAAATCTGTTATCAATAGACCTTTATTACCCCCAAAAATACTTCTAAAATTGCATGCTCCTAAATTCACAGGTTTATGCGGTGCATTTATCAGGACAAAACTTTATATATATAGACAGATTTCACAAGACAAAAAAAAACTAAGAATTATAAAAAGAAAAAAATTATAAAATCTGAACCCAAAAGAATTGAAAGTTCTGAAAAACTTTTTTTTTTTTTTTTTTTTTTTACTTCGTTAAAATTTGTAAGTATCAGATACAGCAGTTTCCCCATCCCCTAATAAAAACTAAAATGTGACGACATGAGTCGAAAAAATAACTATTTTCAAATGGATAGGGTCTTTACAAAAGCGCCAAGAAAGAAATCTCGATCATTGAAAACTTAATGGCTTCAAATTAAGTTTCTAGCTTAAGCTTGAAGAAGTCTAGCTTCAACAAATTAGATTTTACATGATCGACTAACGAAATTGCACATATACGTTAACATTGTTACAAACCACAATGAATTACAATTCAATACAGTACTATAAAATTCTTTCATTAAGTCGTTCAATGGATTGCGCCTAAACGACATATTAATGAAATCCACGATCGAATGCGTAACGTACTATAAAGAAGCTTCACTGCGATATACCTTTTTGGCGTAACAAATTCATTCTGCTGTATACTTATTTTCCGTTGATCTGACCAATCTGCGTATTTTTCTCTGATGATACATCACAGATTAAAATATATTTATCAGGCACAATTTAAATAATTTCTTCAACATCAAAACCACTAAAAATTGAAGTTCATACGTTTTTCTAATCATTACAAGTATAATTAAATCCTACTCATTACATTTTGTACTGTCGCTTTCGGATAATTATCCCAAAATTTCAATAAACGGCAATGCACAGAAAAAGGGAGACAGCTCATTAAGTGTTATTTTAATATGTGTTGGTACCCCTGGATCTACTTTGCCCGAATTCTTCCCTTTTGTTAGTTTACTTTCTTGATACATCAGATAATCTTTCATCTTTTGCCACCACACTTTCGAATTATCGTATTCTAAGTGTGGGGAAACAAAACCTTTTTTCGCACTTCTCGAGAAAATCAAGCACAATTTAAAAACTTTTTTTTTTTTAAATAAATCACTTTTAAGGTGATTAAAAATGGTTTTCTAATTTAAACATTTTTCATGACGCTACGCACCCTGTGAAACCTTAACGTTATACTAAAACTTTCTTTTAAAAACATATTCAGAAGATTCAATCAGAAAAAATGCTAATACTTTAAAGGCACCAAGTGATAAGGTTAAATAATTAAATCCTACTCATTACATTTATCCTAATTAAACTTTAAAAAAAAAAAAGAAATAATATTTCATATTTCAATTACACCTGGAAATATAACTACCAAGCATTTGAAAAAGTGAGTTGCATATATTCTTCACAGACTTATTAATCCTCTATCATCGGCTATATTACCTTAATATTTGTATAATATTAAAGTCTTGAATATGATACAGTATAAAGAAACTATATATTTTTTAATGAAAAGCAGATTTTTTTTAATTCATATTTATAAAAACATTACAAGGTAATTAAACAACAAAGCTTGAAATACTAAACTTCTCGCAAGGAAAGTGCATTTTGGTCTATTTAGTAATATTTGAAATTAAAATAAATAAAAAATTACCACTTTCAATTTCTCAAGAACTTCATCCAATTCAGGCGGCAAATTATCAGGCAATTTAGGAGCTTCTATACTTTCTATAGGTATTTTAGCTTCTTCACCGTCACTACTTCCTGTTACAGGGCCAACAGAAGTATTACTACCGCCATCTTCTGCTGCAGCCTTAATAACAGATTCAATAGCTTCAGATATAGAAGAAGGGTGTCCTGGAACTTCAGAAACATCAGTCTCGTTATCATCAATTTCTTCAGTTTCATACTCTCTATCAACCTTAATGGGATCTAACTGCATTTGTTGCAAACCTTCTTCTTGCATACGTTGCAAATTAGCCTTGTGCTGCTGCAACATATCAGCAACAGTAGGCTGTGCTTTCTTTTTAGGTTTTAAGGCACTGAAAATAAAAGAAAAGTACAAACACTTTAGTTCTATACACTTTTCTTGAATTAGAAAAATAAAAAAATGTAAGATTAAAATATATCTTCCTTAATTCAATTACCATGGAACAATATAAAGTTTGATAATATTAACAAAAAAATTCCTATACAAATCACAAATATCTAAAAATAAAGGATAACAGATTAAAAATGAAGAGTGATGCAAATTTTATTTACATTTGATAAATTTTTACTTAACAAAACTTGAACTATTAAAATATATGTTAATAACGTTTAAAAAATGCAAAAATCTAAAATTAATGTGCTCTTTATTTAAAAATTCAAATAATTTTATGACTTTTCTCTTTTTAGGTCAAATAGTCCAGAAAAATTATGCATTTTGGTGTCCAAAAGATAGGATAGTTTTGATTTTATTACATTTTTAATATTGTGCTTTCGATATGCAACTATGCGCCACTTGGCGTAAAAAAACATTTCCTATGCTTTTGTAAATACCTCCAAAAGGTCTAGTCCAACAGTGAAAGGTATTAATTACAAATGTAAACTGGAATAAATTTTTTAAGTTCCCATTCAAAAATAGCTCTAAAGCCTAGACTTAAAAAAATCATGAATTTCTTTTTTTTAGTGTGTTTTTCTTTAGTTTGTGATGCTTATCTCCTAAAGTAAGATGCTTATAGAAAATTTCATAAGGAGTAAATTTAAAAAATGAGTAAATATGCTACGAATAAAGAACAACAGGGCGTTTATATGATCAACATTTCAAGATATACAATTGTTCAAGGAAATTCTTCCAAAAATTAACGACACAAACTTACTCGTTCTATATTAAATTTATTTTGCAAATGTATTCATTAATCATCACAAATTTTCATATCGTAATAAAATCGCACAAAAATATTCTTTAAATCACATACTTTTTATTTAAAAAAATAAAACCAGAAGAGTAATTATGAGACAAACAAAATACATTATTTACATTTTTCCTTTTCGATCTGTTCCTGTTATATCATCCGCCAGCACTGCTTCCATCAACAGAATCAATTCTGTTTGATGAGAATGCTAAAAAAAAATAATAGCCTTATTTCTCACCTCCTCTTCACTAAACAGTGACAAAGAGAAAAGGGGAAGTACTAGTTGGATTGTGAAAAGCACTTTCAAAGTCTTCATTTGACTATTTGGCTATACAATTTTTTTGGAAGACGATTAAATGACTCAGTAATTTTTTCTTCTTCCTAATTTAAGCACATCTGTTAATAGAAGCAAATGTTATCACTCTATCTTAACATCTGAATCTAACATTGCCTCAACCAAATTCGCGACATAGATGGCAATTAATATCTGACGTTTCCGTTAGAATGTTACTTATTGCCACTGGAAAATCATTTTGAAGAATAAAATGCATAGAGGAGGCCACACCACATGCTGTTAGGCAGTCATTGAATATTATTCAGCTTCATCACAGCCATTATGAAAGTGAATCATTCCAAGGATTCGTCGCATAAATCCATAAACTTGAAAGAAACCATCAGAGCTTATTATCACCTTCAAGAAGATTTGTTCTATGGTCAGATTAAACCAAATACAATTGATTGTAAAATATCTCTTGAATTTCTTGTATTCTGTCTTCCAAATTTAGTAAATCTTGCAATTGGCTTGGTAAGATGGGTGCATTTGGCTATGAAAAAATAACAAGCTGCGGGGAAGAGGGGAAAAAAGTCAACATCTGTTCAAGATACCAGTTTCCCAATTTTCAGCTGCAATAATTTTTTTATTATTATTAAAGTAATATGTGAAAATACTTTAACAGCATCTCAGCTCCAGATCCAGGGTGTTCCGATTAGTTTAACTTCACTTTCATCTGCTTTGAGAAGAAGTGTTTCAATACTCATAAGTATATTTTCGATCATAATTCTTTTAAGAACGTATTTTTAACACTAATTTTATTATTTTATAATGAGAAAACTTAAAATCATTATGATAATGAATATGAAGTAGAAAATAAATACAGAGTCACTTTGTATTTATTTTGGACATACTTTTCAACTCTTCCTTCTCGCAACTGTATATCTTGAAATATTGATAGTTTAAACAGCTAATTATACATTACTTAAGGAATATTTACCCACCTATAAAACAATTCCATATATATGTATTTGCTGTAGTTTAAGAGATATTCAGCAAAAACCGATGAAACACTCACAATTTTGGAAACTTTTGTGAAATTCACACTTATTTTCAAGAAAACTACAGAATTAATTTTCAACTCAAACCACTGAATAATTTAAATCTCTAACTTAAATTTTTCTGTAAAACCAGAGGTTCAGGAAATATTTTTTTTAAAAAAAATAGAAGATGTAAAATGGATATTTTTTTCAATACTTCATATACGAAGGCACGTCAAGGACGAAAACTTGGAATTTAAAGTACAAATTCAACACTAATAACATGTGAAGAAAAAAAAGATCAAAACAGCCATAATTTTGCAGAACAAACCTTTTTATAATGAAGGTTTACTCAACTAAAAATATAGTTGATCATTTTGTGAATAATTACAGTATTCAAAATTAATAAAAAAAATCATGAAATAATTCAAAGCTGATTAGAGGAAGGAAAATGGTTGCATTTGAAACATGATTACGGATTACGTTACATGAAGTTTAAAAACAAGCATGCGATATAAATGCATATGAAGAAAAAATAACTTCGGAAAACATTATGATAATAAATTAACATCAAACCTCAGAGCTTCATTTAATGGCTTCCGACCACGGCGTTTTTGATTTTCCTCAAATCCTACCCTTCGTTTCTTCTTTTCTTTATCTGTGCCTTGTTTTATTCTCTGAAAATAAAGATTTCTCAAAAACAAAATCACTCGAAGCTAGAATACATGTAAAAATACAGTGATATTCGGATTAGAACTTGCCACGGAATTCTTCCAGCAAATTCATTTTACAACAAGTAATTCAGAAAAAAAATAACTGCTGATTTGACATCAATTTCATAATCATGTGATTATATAATCCAAAAAAAAAATTTAAAATTATTAACTTTATTCCAAATTCTGATGGCAGCCATTATTCTGTTAAGAATGCACTACATTTTACGTTTGTAGAAATGTGTTTAAACTGTTATTGAGATTTTTAACTGTTAATGTTAATGTGTTACTGAGAACTAGCGAGCCCTATATTTATGAAATAAAAACTAGATACCAAAAAAAATAGCCTTTATTATGCCTTATACATATTTAATCACAATTTGTAAACCAAATAGCGAAAAATATTTAATATATAAAAAAAAGACAAATATCCAATTTTCGACGACATATTACCTCAATACCTCAATACAGAATGTATTCCTTCGCTTAATATTTTAAGGGTGTAAAGAAGTCAATGTACTATGTAGAAAAACTTTCAAAACTGAAATTGTCTTCCTATTGAACTTATAATTTTTCAAAAATCTGAAATTTTTTTAAAAAATTCAATTTTCCAAAATCTGCATAGAAAAACTTTCTTGTGTATTATATTGTAGTATGAATTTCATGTTTTAGATTTATTTACAAGCTAAGTAAGAGGACCTTAAAAAAATCACATTCTCAGCATGAAACAGTAGTATATTAATTAGGCTTAATATGCTTATTCAACAAAGTATATGCATGTTCAGATTTGTTAAACACATATGTGATTCATAGATTACAACAAACCTTGCAAGTAGACTTGTCTGCAGTTGTAATTCATAGCCAAGAAAAGCCTCAACAAACATGGTTTAGCCACAACATTACAGGTTACCTCGACAATACAGAAAAAGCAAATATTGATCCCATCACCAAAGAATGATGCAGCTCATGTTTGTACAAGTTTCAGGATAACTATTCCTAAACTCCACCAACCATGAACAGAAGATTCATTTATTTTTTAACTGGGAGTACACCAATTGTATCATCACATATTTTTTGCAAACAAAATAAAAAATTAAAGTTGCTTGATGGATTAGTATGTACTTAAATGTTTATTTTGCACTGTATTGACATACATATATATTTTTTTTCATTATCAACAGAATTATTATTAAACAGAAGTGTAAGACACTATATAAAAACGGACATGGCTGGAGATTCTGTGATATATGAATTGACTAACAGCAATTCCTTCATACCATTGTCTTGAAATAAAACATGAAATGATTCAATAATTAATAAAAAAAGGAAAAAAGACTAACAATGCATATTGATAAAAAATTTAACGACATATACAATATGCTTGAATTAAATCATAACAACATGAACATACATTTTAAAACAATGCATTTAAACTGCAACATAAATTTTAAAATGTGCAGAGAATAATTTTTTCTAAGTTATCGGGAATTTCTTGATCGTAAAAAAAGTATGTACACTAAATATATTACATTTATAATACACAGCACAAATGTAAGCCTCATATTCTTTCTGAAATAATTTCCATGGCACAATTAACAATATTAAGGACAAATTTTTGGCCCCATTAGTCTATTAATCCTTCGAACCAAACGACTCCACATGCGTTTGCATTGCATTTTCGTCTGGGCCGAACGACGGGCTTTTGGGAAGGAAATGTTTTCTATTAGATGGCATTACTAATTCGCGATTTTATCAAAAGATTGGTCCCATATATTAGAATTTCTCTCTCCGAGATCAGATTGGGATAAGTACTTGTGAAACATCAGATTTCCACAAATATTAAAAAAAACACGCGTTTAATAATGTAAAGTAAGTACTTATTTCGAAGTGGTTGTTACAATTTATACTCTCATTTGGGATAGGACGTTATTCTATCAAGGGTTTATTAGTTTCATTTGCGCAGTTATGACTACAAGACTATGCATGATCTATATATAGATTTTTCCGATGACAGTCACAAAATATTAAATGATTTATAAGAAAGCAGATGATTAAAAACTTAGAAGATGCATAGATGCAAGATAAAAAATGAAACACTGCCTATGAATATAAATTGCAATGAACGTATGAGTGTAAACTGTAATGATTGTATAAGTGCAATGACGGTCTCTACACTGATCAGTGTTTAGAGGGATTTGACATGGCTTTGAAGCATTAATTATAATTTTTATGAAGTATTTTAAAATACCAATTGTAAATATTTGTTTTTCTAATTTTTATTATTCTGAACCAATCTTGTTAAGAAGTACAATCGATCATAATAAAACACTTTATATATTTCTTATTCTTTTAGTGTTAAATATCAAATATCTTAACTTTTTTAAATCTTGGTTGAAGCTATATCTATTGTCACATATTTTAAAAACTGTTTCATTTCTGTGCAAAAGAGTACATTTTATGAAGTTTTATGTACATATTTTATGAAAAATAATGCGAATTACGCTTAGCGGAAGAAAATGCTCCGACAAGTACAGACAGTCGGCGTTTGCTTGGTCCCATCCTAAGGCAGCAATTCCTTCCGCGTGCATCCGATCCGAAGGGTTAAATCTAGAGTTTACTATATTTTAATTAAATAAAGAAAAACAAAAAGAAAGTGCTTCCCGTCATATTTCTGCAATGATACAGTTTGAAAGAAATTAAACACACAAACAGGTGACTGGGATCAAAGTTCCATGAAAAATACAGCTGAAAAAAATCAGCACAAATTATCAAGCAATGAAATTCTGCACTGACAGCGATAAATCTAAACAGATTTATTGAATATTTCTCTGAACATTTCTGAAGATCTAATTCCCTTTGAGTTAATTTATTTATTCTCAAAAGCTTCTTTTTCATCGTGCATTCACTCTGAAATTTATATATTTTTTCTGCGAATCAAACGGAATTGCACCATTAAAAAAGACAATACTTAAATTGTTTTAAATAAATTCCACTAATTTTGAAATTTACTGGAATTCAAAATTCCTTGCAACAGCCTTTATGGTAATTAACCATGAAAAAGTTTACACAATATATAACCACAAAATAATTGTCTACATTCCAAAATTGATTTATATAATTTTAGCGCGAATAATATGTTACATTTAGTCTCAACACTTTTTTTAAAGTTAAAAAAAAAAAAAAAAAATTGAAAAATCCCAATAATGTAGCATTTTGATTTTTATTATCCTCTTTTAAAATCCTGCAATTTTTGTACTAACCTATCCTTCTTTTAACTTTATTCCAAGATATTTTAGCTTGCTTGTCTTTAAAATTATTGTGAAGACTTCATATGTCACTTTTCACACCATTTTTTCAAAAAACATTTTATTGTGTATGTTGCTATGATATAAAATTAATAAAGGAAAACTAAAACGAATGTTTAAAATAAATAGAAATAATGGTAAACAGAAAGAGATAGGACCCAAACCTTTCATTACAAAATGAGGAATCACTTGCTTTTCTTCCAGAAATATACCAAACTTACATTTCTACTGCTATAATCTCAGACAGAAGAGAGAGGGGAGGAAAGAATTCTAAATACAATAAAACTATTTTCATTCTGAAAATAAAAATTTTTATTATAATGAATAAGGAATATTGGCACTTTAAAACAATTTTTGTTTCAAATTCACCAGTTACTTTCCAAATACAGTAGGATTATTTAACCGTAACTAACGATATGCCATGCAAATTTTTCTGCATTCCCTAGTTCTTAAAAATTAGTCGTATTAATTCAATTTACTTAATGCATTTGACATGAGTATGTGTGAAGTTTTACGCGATTCTAAAATATGGAAAACATTCCATTGGAATTTTCAGGGAAGGCGAAAGCCATAAGTGCATATATGGCATGCTGTGTTTCAGAAAATTGCCTCAATAAATAGTCAGCCATGAAGTAACAAAGGTTTTTAAGTACCATAAAAATAAATTTTTGGTTAAATTCGCTCTTACTTTCGCCGGGTTTAGTTGCGATCTATTTAAGCAACTTAAAATTTATAATAAAGAAACAAAAAATAAATAACAGTTGACCAATTAACAAAAAG
Source organism: Argiope bruennichi (assembly GCF_947563725.1). Classification (NCBI taxonomy): domain Eukaryota; kingdom Metazoa; phylum Arthropoda; class Arachnida; order Araneae; family Araneidae; genus Argiope; species Argiope bruennichi. Next base: position 1,668,842 of record NC_079163.1, on the reverse strand, counting down.
GAAGAAAAGATTCACAATAATTTATTTATTCCTGGCAAGTCACTAACCTTTGTTACATGCAAACAAACAAAATTAAGACCTCGATAATACAGAATTTTATGAGCCAAGAAATTCCCAATAAAACTGATTCCACATGATCGATTTAAGGGTTTTTTTCAACTAATTAAATAGAAAAGCATGGTCTAATGAAAAGAGTCAGTGCTTTGAAAACGAAATTGGAGACGGTTTTAAATGTTATTTGATCAACATATTTCCACTTCACTAATCAGCGATGAAGTACAAGATCCGATCAAGAAATTGAAAAAAAAAAAAATGTAAAAACATATCTGCTAAAGAAACAAAAGCAAAAATGCTCAGCCTTCCTCCAAAATTAAGGAATAGAGAGAAAGTATATAAAAAGTTTAACATTAATAAATATATATATCAATTTAGTACACTTAGAAAAGAACACCTACTTTTATCTGAAAATAAGAAAAAGTAAAACTGATTCAGAAATAATAATTTTAAAAAATGTTAATTTTATGAAGATAACAAATACATAGGAAACAAAATTAATCGATTCACAATATAATTTATTTCATAGCATATATTTCAACCGATGTACTCTCATTTCATGCTAACCATTCGATTTTTATGATTTTTAATGTCTCGATATAAATCTCAAATATGAAATTTATGCAGCAGCGTAATATGCAACAGATTATATATATTAAAATCAGATTTTTAAACTGTTTTCTAACAAATGTATATTAGGCACAAAAATCTGGATTTTTAAAAAAATATAATCTTCGGATTTTGAAACATTGTATCTTGAAATGAAAGCAAGTCTCAAAATTGAGTTTATATAGACTGTTAGACACCTTTAAAAAAATCAAGACGGAAAATACATTCCTTCTTGAGGTAATATACTTTCAAACACTAAAAATTTGTCATTTTTGATGTCAAGTGTTTAGGCAGATTTTTATTATTTAGGATTCAAATTTTAAATAAATATGAATTATAAATGGCAAAATTGTTTCTTCTTGAATAATCTGATTTTGTTTCATGAATAAAGGGTTCACCAGTTCTGAGTAAAGTAACACCCCTACAAATGTAAAATAAGCCCTTGCTTAACACAAAAATGGCTGCCATTAGAAAATTAGGGGGAAATATAAATTGATAATTATTATTGCTTTTTGAATTCAATAATCAAATAGAAATCCCGAAATAAAAAATCATTTGATTATAAAATAGTTAAAATATATGCATTGGATTAATTGCCTAACATTTCTATATCATAAACATAAAATGCATGAATATTTTCTTCCAGTATCACAATACAATTACAATAAGATACAAATAAGATTATTTAGAAACAAGAGAATCCAACATATAAAATATTCAAAAATGTTTATAGTTTGAATTTCCTTGAAATAATTTTTCAGTGGATTTCATCACTTCATTTTATTTTGTTTTTAACCTCATTTTTATAATTAATTTTAATATATGTCCCATATTTAACAGGGTAGGAATGATAGTTTCGCCATATCACACAGATTTTCATAAGATTTTTGCCTTAAAATCTACTTAATCATTAAAAGAATAAAATTTTCAATCTTAACTTCTGTGAAATCTTCCATTTACATATCTTGTAATCAAAATATCACTATTAGAGATTCCTCACGCATTTTTCATATTACATTTATAACACAAATGTAAAACCAAATTACTTATTACTTTGAATCCCCATCCTCAAACACACGGGTGGCTTCTATAATATGTCTTCGAGCCAAAACTAATTTGTTAAAATTTAAAACTTTCTACCCAATACTTTTTTTGTAAACCTTTTTGAAAGATAATAAAACTAATTAATATTCAGGTTGGTCATAAAATAATTCGCCGTTATATTAACCTCAAGTGGTCAATTTGCTCGATCGATGGAGATGAGATTTCAGATATAGTTATTGATGTTATGAGCTCGGGATTCTGTGAAATGCAACAAAGTGGCATTCATGATTACGATTATAGGTACAGAAACTCAATATTTTCGAACAGTAACGCCCACTTTTCCCACCACAAAAAGTTCAACGCATGCGGAAATCCTAAAAGAATATTGGAACAGAGAGCTCAATAAAAATACGATCTGGTTCAAGGGATACGCCCCACCATAAAAAAAAAATACGATCTGGTTCAAGGGATATTTCAAATCTAGAGTGTACATGATCAATATGTAAACTTTGCGAAAATTTTATCAAATATGAGTTTGCAAACATCTCTCTTGCTATGTTACGTTCGATTTATTGTTTACAGTCCCGGTATGCAATGTCGAATTGCCGATTATGGAACTCATAAGAAAAATCGCTTATCCGAATAAAATTTTCCATTTCTCCGATCTGTGCTGTCATCAGTGATCGGCGTCTTGCCTCTACCATATGCAAATTTTCTCCGTGTTCACCCAATCGTGTTTTTTCTTTTACTGAGGGGAGGGGCAGCCAGAGCTCTTCTTTGTGTGTGCATGTGTAACGCGTCTGTTTTTTAAAATTCATATAACATTCCAACGTTCATTAGGGATTTTGCATGCACTGCACATTTTGCGAAAGGAAAAGACGGGCATTGCCGTTCGAAAATTTCTAGTTTTTGTACCTGTAACTATAATCGTGAATGTCACTGTATTATAATTCACAAAATCCCGACGTTAATAACTAAATCCAAAGCTTAATGTCTATATCTTCCCTCTGAAAAACTATATATGAAATCTCATCTCGATCGGTAGCACAGATAGGCCACATAAATTTCAAATAACGGCAACATATTTTTATGGTTACTTTTTTGGGGGGAGGGGGTGGGGGGTAAGGCATTCCATTTAATTATAAAAATATTGATCCTCGTAATCTTAAAAAATTTCGTGATCCTTTGAACTACTTTTTTTCTTTATAACTTGTTGAAAATAACGAAGTAAATACATTATATGATTTCTTTAATCCAATTTATGTAATAAAGTAGATTTGATAAATTTGAGTAGAAGGTGCATGCGTTCTTTTCTGTTAAACCGAGAACATACAACATGCATTAAGTTCGATCATGTATATTTATTACTTTTATACAAATAGTGATAAGTGTTTAGCACTTTTTCAGTGAATTAATAGTTTAGATAAGGGCAATACAAATAACGGTAGAAAATTTTATAAAGTATTTACCTTCTTCCTTGGTTTATTTTCATAATTACATTCTGATTCAGACAAATTTCTGAATTCTAAGTCTCCTTTGTTTATGTAAAACCCTCCATATTCAGTTGTAAGGGTAGACGGCACCAGTTCATCATACTAAAGAAAAGAAACAATTTTTACATATCATACTAACATTTATTTTGTAGAATCGTTTAAAAAAAATAACGTACATTGATTATATGTTTGTTAAATTTAAAGAATACTGGGGGGAAAAAAGCCCAAATCCATACCGACATGAAAATGTTTATTCATTTCTACGGCTTTATTTCTTCAGTGTAAACAAGCACATACAACAGTAGAGATATGAATCTAAAATTGCCATAAGCCATGTATCCTTGTTGGTCATGCGTCTTCACAAAATCCACAATTTTTAATTATTATATCACGTCAGAAGATACTTGGTAGTAATTAAAGATAACATATTAAAAATATTTCACATCTACATGAGACACTAACGCTTTCTATTTAAAATTAGCACTAGTTAATTTGGTTTCAAAAATTTTTAATCCATATATTTTATATGCTTTGCCATAACTAATAAGCATTAAATAATAACCCTACAGTGCATTATGTAGATATTTGGTAGTGCATCTTTATTTCCATTTATAAGCTTCACATGATTGTTGCAAAGGGTAATAAGTATCTGATTATTATATATATTACTGTTTTTGGATAAACATTTGTAGAAAAGACCTATATATGGCTATAGCGATATTAGATTTAAACCGCAATTTCGGAAATATACCAAAATGGTTGTTGTATGAATAGTCCTAAAATTAAAAATACTCTCAAAATATTTATTTTGCACAGTTAAAAAATATATCGGTAAAAAAGGACTATATTTATCGCAGAACTGCTAAAATAAGATTTGTGTCATTGAGATAATGTTTAATTCATAATGCAGCCTATTTGGCACATTTTAATTCTATTTAATAATTTCCCTATATTATATTCTGCTATTCAAAACATATATTGTTTTGGTAAAAAATAAATCATGCTTATTATTCATTAAAAGGCAATTAAAGGCCTCATTAATTCATTAAAAAAACACTGAAAAATGCAATAATTATGTTCCAGCAAAAACATTTCCATTAAACTCACAAGCTTTCCAAAACATACTTAAAATCGATCCAATCATGAGAAATATGCAAGCCAAATGACAAAACAAAGAAGATATGACACATAATGTTGTAAAATTCCTATCATTTTAATTTCTATATTTCTGATATAGTATTTGGCAAAATATTTTTCATTTAATTTCATATTGTTAAATTGAAAGCCGTTATATTGTTGCCATCGTTTAAGACATTGAGCTGTAGACTTCTTCCATCATATTATACATAATTTAAGTGAAACTCTTATATCGCTAAAAAAATCTAATCAAGTTTGGCATTGAGTGGTCATCTCTTCTTTCATCATTAACAAATTATAAGCACGAAGTTCCAGGATTGAGAAAATGGCCGATAGAAAGATATTGTTAATCGCCAATTCTCCTGTAGCTGATCGCCGAAACAGAAAGGGTGAAGAAAGGCAAAATGGCGGAAGACTGCAAGATGCTGAAGTTGAAAGGCAAAAATTATCACTCCTAGACGATACGAGTTCATGATTCTCCTGTGCAGATGCGATACTGCGAAATCACAGATACAGAATACGGGATTGAGATGAACTATCCTGATCAAAGAAAAAAAAAACGATGAGACTTTAAAATTGATATTTCTCATCGTAAGTGATACGTTCTTTGGCGACATGGAAATACAGTTCGGGACGAAAATGCACTGAAAGAAATGCATACGAAATTTGGATTCTTGAATATCCTACAGCTAATGAAGGATTTCTTCACAGTCATCATAAAACCCAACGAATCGATGAAATCTTAATTGGGAAGATTGATAGGCATTCATAAGAAACTAGTTGACGGTGGCTATCACCAACAGAAAAGTAGAACTTGCCTTGTTGATTGGACTACCGAAATCATACGAAGCTCTTATCATTGGAAAGAATAAAACAAACTTATCAATAGCATAAGGAAATCGAGACTATTCATGGAGGAAAGCAGCATGTCAAGAACTGAAAAAGAAGATGCAGCTCGAAAGGAAAGGCATTTTACAGATGATTAAATGCTTCAGCTGCGGTGAATGGGGCTGGGTTGCCGCGATGAAAGTACTATTTGACAACGGATTGTAAAACTCTCTGCACTTTTGCGCATGCGTTAGGTTGGGTTTAATTCGACAAAATAGGGCTGAAAGGAAAGATGAAAGGAGATGTTTACATTTAACAATGAAGACTCGCGGTTTTATGAGACGTAAACATTATAGATAATTAGTAATACAGAAGGAAAAAGGTACTAATGCACAGTAAAATATTACAGAACAATTTTTATTTAATGTAAGGGGCCTAAACATTAAATTAGAAAGAATAAATAAAAAATTTCTGTTCTTAAAATTTGGTAATTACTTTTTTTACAAAAGAATAATTATCTTTTTTATATTAAAATTCTTCTTTTTTATATGTTATTAAATTTTTGCGACAATATATTAATTCCCCGTTTTCTGCTTCTTGGTCACAATATTTAATGATATTATCTAAAATTTTCTTCGTACCACTCCTGAAAGCTTTTTTTATCACTTGAACTAGCCATATCAATATGAAATTTTGAGTTAAAATAAAATGCGGTCAGAAATAACACAACACTCACATACACGTGAAACAATATTGAACTTAAAAAGTATCTAATGGGGGAAATCCAAGGTCAAAGGTGAATACCGGAAATGCGCTCAACGTTCCACGTCTCACCCCTAATGAGATGGAATCGTCGAAATGAGGTCGTCTCAGAATCCGTTAACGAACAGTAACTATCCGTTAACTATGGGCCTAGAACAGCCGAGAAGAGAGAAAAACTAAACGATCGTTGCTTTTCGCTTACTCTGTTGTTTACATTCCTTCTCAAGCCGTTGTTCTAAAACAATAATGTTTACTTATTTTATAATTTTAATGATTTAATTATTTTACACAGATTTCAACATAGTAGAAAGATAAAATGATAAGTAATAATTTTTCCCCCAAAATCAATTTGAAGCACTTACATTTACAGAAAAAGTTAATTGTACAAAATAATTTAAAGATTATTTACTTAATAAGAATTCTCCAGGCAAATATAAAGGCAGTTTTTCAAAACGTTTTACAAAGATTAAATATTTTTAAATTTGTAAAAAACGCACAATGTTAACAATGTCTTCATTCGAATGTGGCAGTTTTCGCTTATAAATATCAAGTAGATTTCTTTGCTACAAAACTTGTTATATCTAATAATAATTTTTTGGATGAAATATGAATTTTATACAACACTTCGCAAAAGAAACTTCAGTTTATGAAAGGTGTACCCAAAAAGACAAATCTCATATTTTATTGAATGCAACTTCAGTTTGTTATTCGTGTTTTTTTTTTTTTTTTTTTTTTTCCCCTCCCTTCTACATCTTCTCCCTATAGAATTATATTATTGTTTTCATTTTAAAATTTAATTATCCGATTAAGATTTATTTATGAATGATTAATTTTTTATATTAATAAAAAAATTTCATTTTAAAAAACTTATTTTTTAATGTTATATGTTTATAATATAATGTTATATGTTTAAATTAACAAAATATTTCTGAAAGGTGTTTCCCAAGTTATTTATTTATTTTAACCAGGAATTTCATGCCTATTTTTCTATTTATATATCCATTAAATAAATTCCCTCTCACCTCCCTAAAAAAAAGAACAATAAGCCTGCCTTCAGAAAAGTAATATGAACTGAAATGCCATAAAATATCGTTAATGTTAATAATCGCTTTAATTTGTAATTTTAACAATTAATCATTAATAAATATAATGTTTAAGAAGTTACTCTATTAAATAAAATTGAGTTTTCTCTATTAAATACAACTAAGAATTTTGAAGATACATATACTAATTAAAAACGATTGTGTTAATTTTATTTAATAATAGAATAATCCCTTCTATATCAAATACCAATCATATGTATATCAAAAATAATGAAATTTTATTTATGCAATTAATTTTAAAACTTATTTTAAAAGACAGAATACAGTACCATCCTTAACATTCATGCGAATACTAAAGACAATATATTTCTTCTTATAAACAATATTTTCCAAAATATAGGATAGTCGGAATTTTATTCATTTTTTATAAAAATTGATAAACAATTTTCAAATGTCACAGGATAAAAATTTTAACAAAAAATTGATTAAAAAAAAGTTTTTCATAAAAAGTAAAAGAAAATTATAGCAAACAATTTATCCTTAAAATGATAATATAAAATCCGAATTATTTATATCATCAAAATGTGTCTGTCTACTCGCTACAATGAATGGTGTAACGCTAACATAATCTTAGTCTTAACGTGTACATGCAATCCAAAAGTTATAACTCGGAAAACTAATAAAGAGAAACAAAACGTTTTAAGTATTCACATGAATGACAAAGATAAAATATATTATGTTCTGTCTAATCCACTCGTAAACAAGAGATATTTGCACGAATTTTAAATGCTAAAAGAGTCTCAGAATCCCAAACATGCGAGAGGTCAAGTTGGTCTGCTACAGGAAACTGATTGACAAAAGTAGTGAGCGGCCCATTCAGAGTTCTAGGCCCATAAACGATTTTATTGCTTTCTTAGAGGCCTTGAATGGGGCCACCTACTGAAAGCATGAAAAGATTGAAGAAGCATGAAAAGAAAACATGAAACTTGACAAGAATTAGATAAGTACAAACGTATGGCAGAGAATCTCTACAACCGAAGAATAAATGTATCGAGACTGAGAAGTGACAATTATGATGAATACTGAAGAACCGAGTTCAACATATATCTTTTTAAATTTGGAATTTAAAGATAGTAAACAATTCTTGGGTCATCAAAACAAAATGAAGTCTCCCAAAGGTTAAATTAAACCTTAATGAGCACATGATGTTTATTTGTCGAATCTGGGGTTGCCCCAATATTTTGGATATAAGCAGATCTCAATCGCCTATCTTCGTCATAAATGCTCGTTTACTGGAACATTTCAAAACAATCAATGGGAACATTTTAAAACGAACGTGATCAGGCAAGAAAATAAATGCAAACCACACCAGATTCTTCGGATGTAGAACCTGGAGCCATGTGCGCTCATACTAACTACATGCATAGCAAACTGGATTCCAAGGTAAAAGATTGCGACGTGGTTGGATAACATGAGGATGTCGAATGTTACAAGCAATAATCTTCGAGGAAAACATTTTCCTCTTCAAAGAAGGCACACAGCCAATCAGAAGACAATGCCGTGCTTCATATATTGAAGATAAGGAAATAAAGAACAGGATACATTCCCACCTGAATCAGAAATACACAAATATCCTATCCAAACTACCAACAGCATTACGGAAGCGCATAACAAAAGGACAAAACTTGCTGGCCAGTACCTAAGGTATGTTCAAATCACTCCTTCAATGAGCTATAAGATCTACAAATTTCACAGACAATGGGACAGGCAAAAAATAGAAGTGTATATTCAAATACGGGTCCTGAAAATGAAGACGGTGCATTGCTTTCATAAGCAGTCAAATAAGTAGAACTAGAACTAGAACTAGAAAAAACTCCACACTATTTAAAAGATTTTGTCTAATATAATGATAGAGATAGGACGTGTACCAGAAACTGAAGAATGTAAAACTCCAATAACTGTCAGGATACTTTAAATATTTACTGAATTCAAAATGCAGCAAAGGGAAGAAAGAAAAAATTAAGATCTTCAAAATACCAAAACCTGGGAGCTTGCCATCAAACGAGCAGGCATCCAAATGGCTATTTCGCAAGAAGTGGAAGAGAAGAATGCAATTAAAAGAATGCCTGCTAGTGCCACTAAAATTTTCTTTATGACCTAATAGTAGCGTACTTATGCAGGTCCACCTACAACTGCAAAAAGCTACCCTCATCAGAATTTACTTCGACGACCTTTCATTATTAGTAGATCTCAATGAACAAGGAATTTCAAGCGAGAAAGCAAGAAGAAATTTAAAGTCAAGAGACCTTGACCCAGTTAACCTAATCATTTCAATAATAGAAAACAAAGAAAATGATGGATTATACAGGGTTTTGATACTTAAAACCATTCCATTTCCGATTTCTGACAAGTGATATGAGAATATCTCAGCTAATCAATTGTTTTGTAGTTAAGCACGTATGCTTGTATTTAATTACAGCGTTTTTACGCGTCTTCACAAAGTAGAGCATTTCAGGCAAGCGTTAACTTCATCTGCTGGTGTCAATCAAGGAAATAAGTAATATTTGACTGAAATCTTATGTAAACAATATTAATGCGCTCCCAAATTTCCTTATGTTTCTACGCAGATTTTGCAATGATAGATCAAGAGCTTCGAACGAATTTTTTACGTTTTTCTGCATTATACCATGCAAATTTGAATTTCTGCAACAATTTTCTCGTGACGAATTCATTAGAAATGTTGCACGTGGAAATTTCAATGAATTTTATGTTCAATGGCAATTTCACAGTGGAATGAGTAATTCTTCCAATTGGCAGTCTTTCCGACATTCTGGTAGCAATGTCGTAGATATCCCGGAAGCAAAAAATAAGGCTATAACTTTGGGATGGAATTCTACCAGAATCAATCTAATAGGAATGATTATTAATTAATCCTAGCGTACCTAAAAAGATTTCTCCAACGCCTTTATTTACAGTTTCTATTATTTAATAATAATTGCCTTTTTGCTGAAGCTGTAGTTTAGAAATACTCAATTGTACATAAAATAAAAGATCGCCGATGTCGTAATTTTGTTCACGACTCAATTCTACACATAAAAAGCAGCAGCAGACCGATTCAATGATGGCATTCCCAATTTAATGAGAACTTTGTTCGTGATTTCTAAACAGAAATCTTTACTCATTATCAACGCTTCGTTGCAGATATCTGCTCTGAAATCAATTGGTCATACTTGAATTTTTCTTGCGCATTCGACGGAAAAATCTCTTTAGGCACGTGTTGCTCATGTTTCTACCATTCTGTAGGAAATGAGGGTGAGCAGGCGGTCAACATAATTGCAAACAATCAACGAATTTTATTTCAATTTGACCTTTCGAACAAGTCATTAATGCATATATCCCAGTGTCGGTCATTTTCCAGCAAATTCAGAGTTAGACATTCACTACGGAAACTGGCACTGTAACGCCATTGACAATTCTCTATTAATGGAAAGATGTTGGACTGGGCATATTTATTAACAGCATGCGTAGAAACACTCATCTTAATCAGGAAGCAAGATGTACAATCTGCATATAGTTATTTTTTACGATATGAAAGATTGCCCGCCGACTCTCTTTTCTCGTTTGTGTCGTAGTACAGGCGAATATGGAACAACTCACACATTATCTACTTCAATAAAACTATTTCGCATTTTTTATGGTTGCTAATTTACCGCCATCTCTTGCTGATCTTCTGGATCCATGGAAAAGATACCCATGGTTTCCTGTAAATGTGTTGGATACTAATGCTTGAGAGATGCTTAGAACATTTCGAGTTTCTCATGCATGGTGAAATTTGATTCAGTGTACCTCAAGGAATATGTATCTTATTTTTCATCTTAACTTAATACAATGCTTTATCGATGCCGGCATCGGGCGTTCAGCGCATATTACATAGTTTATTTCGTTTGAAGTGATTTTGTTATATCGCCACAATTGCATATGCGCTTGTAGGAATCCTTTCTTTTGCCATTTCACTGAGTGCTCGAAATGAACGCTATGATAAAACAGACAGCTCAAATCCATCAAAATGTCACGCGAAATAATTCAATCAAAATGAAAATCAAAATTTATTAAAATTCAATTTAATAATACAGTTGAAAACATTAAAGGGGAATCGTAAAAATTGATTTAGTGTCTTGCTTTTGCCCCCACCAGATGGCGCTGTTTTATATGGTGCCATCTATTGGAGTCCATTACTAAAATCAGAATGCTTTTATCTGTTACGGGTGTGATATCTACGTTGCAATTATATAACCCCCCCCACCTGTATTCAAACGTAACGTTGTGTCAAAATTTCAAAGCAAATGGTGAAGTCCCTCCGGAGATTACCGATTTCGAGCAAACGAACATTTACATTTTTATTTACATAGATTCAAGGAAAATAAAACTCAATAGATGAAACATTCAATTAAACATTTTTATTAATGTTCAATAGCGTGTTTACTTTATTACATAACACTTATAAATGCTTAAGGAAACAGCATTAAGGCACTTGTTATGTTCATCTTCAATTCATTAACTAAAAGTGGGTTTCGAGATCCCATATAAGCACCCTTAATGTTAGGTGCCAAATAGGTGCAAATTTACTCTAACAAGATGCTACTAGAAAATAATTTCACACTAAATATAGGATGTTGACTTACACACACACATTTTAGGCAAAATTCATTAAAAAAATTTAATTTCATAAAATTCACTTAGATTTACTTTTGATCATTGCTTGGCAGACAGAAGGAAAAAAATGCAAGACACAGACACAAATAAATAAATCTTTAAACAAATGGTCTAAAAAAAAAAAAGAGTACTATTAGAATATTTTACATTTTAAATTATGCTGATATAGATTCAATTCCTAATATTTCATTTCGTTAATCTCATTTATCTTCTGCCTTGAGTCTGTTTGTATACAGATTTCTGCAGTGTAAAAAATCGTATTCGATTTTCGCCCTTTTTGATTTTAAATCACTTAGCCTATCACAATTTGTTTCTTTTTCTTATTCATTTTGCAATTGCAATCTTCGTTTGTCCATTTTCTAAACATATTTAGAGTGGGTATTTTTTCTGCATATACAAGTACTTTTGCGATTGAAAATTGCATATCACATCACATTTTCTTAACTGCATTAATCATCAGAATCTTAATTACTTCTCACAATTTCTGATAAGACTTTTGAACTTATCAATATTTTGATGGCAGCCTGTCAATTCGTTTTTTAAATATTTCAAACTCCACAAATTCTGCTGAATTGTAAGCCACATTATTCAAAAAGTTGCTCAATTTTATTAAAACAGAAACACATAGATTATCTTGTCGGCGCTTGCAATTCACAAGAATATAAAGGCTTTCATCTAGTTAAAGCATGGCTTATTTGGATATTCTAGAATCTAAACACTCACACTTCTGGCAATGTAATGGTTCTGAAAGAATTCATCCAAAATTTTATGAATGATGACACATACCATGCTCTGACATTCATGTTTCAAATCTATTAATTTATTGGTTATTCACCCCCCCCCTGGAATATTAAGGCTTTTTAACCTTTTATCTCCAAAGAATTTGGTATAAATTTTCCTGGTATCAACAAACAAATCTTAAATTGGAAAATCAAAGATATGATATTTACAGTTTTTAGGCATTTAAGAACATCACTTTTCAAGGCATTGCAAATTTTCAAATAGCTAGTAAACATTTTTTCCCAATACTCGGTCCTAAAAATACTAAAAAGTCTGCATAGAAAAATGTAACAAAAAAAAATAATAAAAATGGCTGGATATTTTTGATTAAAGACAAGATAAATTTTTGTCAGAGAAGTAGAATCTTTGTTGTGTTAAGCAACAAATTTATATGATTTAGACTTTATTGTTATATGCACTTTTCAGCATATAATACCAAATCTTTCTTGTGTTTATATAACATAGCATTATGTTTCATCATTCAATAAATCAGGAATTTCAAACTTAATGAAGGGTTATTTTGAGGTAGTTCTCAAAACCAATTTTTCCTTCGAGCACGAAAGTCTTACATATTTTCGTCTGAGAAATGATTTGTTTCATGGACTACTTAAATATTCATCAAATATTAAACTACATCTTTCAAATCAGTCAGGCTCTTAAATAGAACACTCTGCATGTATAGAACGAAGTTAAATATAAATACATCTTTACAAGATATATATGAATAATAACTCCCCCCACACTTCAAAGAATTTCAGCTCTGCGTCTAAGCACTGTGAAGACACAATGAATGGCACAATAATATTATCACCAGCTTGCCGGGCCTAATGAAGATTTCTACCCTGTGTGGCGATTCTGCATGCTGTACCCCCTCTTCTCTTCCTTCAAACTACACGGAGAAAATGATTGGAGCTCCATAACTATTCCACATCAACGTCCCATTTCTGTTGGTGGAATTCTTAAAGTGAAATCAAGAGTCCAGTTGAATTGTTATGAAAAGTATAAGAATGTGGACAAAATACATAACCATTTAACCGTTTAAGTTGGTTTATGAACATAGACCTCAAAGTTTATACTCGAATTAGAGGTACAGCAGGAAAATGGGAAAAAAAATGTTTTTTTTTAAGTTTTTGGCATTTAAATAAATGGTAATAGTTTGAAAAGCACTAGATATTATAATGGTCTCTAGAATGATCTGTCAAATGTTAAGACAGTTTTATAACATTAGGAATAAAATCTTTTAAAACGTAAATTTGAAAGTAAATATATTTCATTTTCAGTGCAATTTTTTGTAATTCCATTTAAAGATGTATTAAACAGAATAAAAATGTCAAGCAAAAATGTTAGATTGATATCTGCATTAGTTTTTGAAAAATTCAACTTCATTGGGAAAAAAACAGTTGACAAAAAATATTTGTAAGTATTTTTCTATATGTCGAATTTGCGAAGAAAAAGAGATGGACTAGTCATTGTTGATTATCAGAAAAAAATGGTGAAAATGAAATTAGGAAAAAAAAAAAAAATTGTGGCACTGAGTTTCGAAAACAATAAATGCTAATATATGATCACTAGAAAATATAGTAGCCCTTCTTTATTGAAACAGAATGTTAGTTTTAAATTTACCTTCCCCCCCCCCATCTGAATTGACTTTATCAATGTCATTAAATTGTAGAGCAACATTTTTAGAATCAGATTCTTTTTCCAGTTCACAAATCGAAAAAAAAAAAAAAAAATGGATGTAGATTTCCCATATTTTTCAAGACTATTCCTAGGACTTAAAGGGAAAATCATGTACTTTCCCTGCCCTCAGAATACAGCAAAATAAAATTCCAAGGATTTTTAAGGAGTGTAGGAACCCCATATCACTTCAGACCAGGCAATCTATACCAGCAAAAATGCCTATTAAAATATCTGAACCTAAATCTGCAACCACACCATTTGATCCAAACATACGGTATCAAAGTAGAGGATGACAGACGGCAGAATATAAAAGGAGAAACTGCAAAAATACAAGACATGTCATTGGAAGCCTCCTCTTGGCATTGGTACACATCCTGGTTGCATCCATGTATATGAACCCCATGCATCCATGTATATGAACTAGTTTAATGAAAGCACTCTAAAGGAATAAAACACATTTTAAGATACCTCAAAAGAACTAAGGACAGAAAGCTGAGGTTCATGAAGACTGGTAAGAAATTGCAAGTCTACTTGGATGGTGACTGGGGAGAAGACGCAAGTGACCGAAAGTCTATTAGTGGATACATGTTGCTCCTTGCAGGGGCACCAATATCATGGTCAAGCAACAAACAAACCACCACTGCTTTGCCGTCAATTGAAGCAGAGTAACTTGCAATGAGCCACACTGCAAAAGAAATTTTGTGGGTTAACAGCCTACTAAGAGAAATATTGATAAAGTTCTCTGTTCCTCAAAAGGTGCTAGTTCACAATCAAGGGGCAATATTTATTGCCAAAAATCTTGTCATATTAGAAAGAAGCAAGCATATAGATATTAAATACTTCTTTCTATGTGATTTGAAGAACCCAAAACTTTGAACATGCCCCATTCAGTGAGGATCCTACAGACTTACTAGCAAAGTGAGTATCCAGGAAAGAGATATGAGACTTAAAGCATGGGATGACATACTTTAAGTACTATAGACCTGATCCAAGTTTGTAACTTGGAAACTTACTCCAATGTATTTATATACATTTAAGGATTGTTACTTAAATTTGTATTGAGTATTAAATATATTTTTATTTACTATTGTATGTGAATTTGCCAATGTGACAGGCAAGGGTAAGTGTTGTAAAATGTCCACAATTTTAATTTCTTTGTTTCATATATTGCATGTAGTAATGCATTTTTCATTTAGATTCATACTGTCAAATTGACAGCAGTTTCATTGCTGACGTCGCTTATACCATTGAGCTACCAACCTTGTCTCATATAAAGTACATCTCTTAAATGTAACTCTCTAGTGTAGCTCAATAAATCTGATCAAGTTGGGCATTAAATGGTCATTTCTTCTTTCAAAAATTGATGAAATATTATTCAGAACATGGAACAATAGTAAAAAAATTAAAATTGCACAGAAATGAATCTTCTTATAATCAATACTCCATAATGCAAATTTAAAAACTATAAGCAATGATGTATTGTAATTTTACTAATACAATAATTTATTTTTAAGCTATCAGAACAGCATCCTGTTAAATTCGAAAACGGTAGTTACAATAAATAATCAGTACTTACAGCCTCTTCATTATCAATAAATGGGTCTGTTTCATCATAACCCATTCCTTTATCAATAAAATCTTCACATAATCCTAATTTTTTCTTCTTTTTCCTCCCAGGTTTAGGGTTCTAAAACACAAAATAGTATGCTTTCATTATCTAATTTCAATTAGTTTTATTACAAAATGTTTCCGACATGACAGAGGAAAACTGAAAATACGGAAATTCCTCCAAATCAAAATATGACACAAGAAACACAATAAAAGTAATATTCATCTTAATTATTAGATATTCATAAATAAATCTTTTTCATCTGAATACCTTACAATTCAAATACCTTAAATGAGCAAAAGTGTAAAGATAAATTATTTCGATTAAAGCAAATTTTTAAAGAATATATATTTATTTAAAAGCAAAAACTTTACAAAAGGCATTAATAAATATCTAAAGGGTATGATAAAGAAATGTAGAATGTCTATAAAATAACTGAGAGCATTCTCTCCATGACACTCATATTCTTCCACAAAACAACATGTTTTGATGAAATTTCGTATAATAATCAAGAGAATCTAGTATGCATTTTTTATGGTTCTTTCTCACACTGAATGATTTGGTTCAGAATTTGATATTTTTGCACAGGCAGATAATATGTCAAACTTCATTCATCTAACTCATTGTAGCTTGCATTATATACCGATACGCGCAGATAGTGCAACCTTTCATGGATTAATCCCAAATTATCTATATTATAACTTTAATGACTAATATCATTAACAAGATTTTATTATGTTAACAGAGACAAAGTCTTGAAATAACAGAAAAGAAACAGAAATCTCATTTATTTCCATTTTTGAGAGAGCGCATTCATATGTATATGGATGGACAGGCTTGCTTTGGGCGGGTGGGAGGGGGGGAGTAAAAAGTTTAAAACATGGAGATTTGTCAAATCTAAAGATTGCATTTTTCGGTAATTGTTGTACTCTTTGCATATAAAAAAGTAAAAAAGAAAAGGAGAGCGGGCCCTTACTTTCAAAATAAAACATTTTCACTTACAAGTATTACTGTTTTAATTAAGCACATAACTGTCATAAGTGTATATACATAGTTCTAGCATTCTAACTCTTTTCGAATTAAAAAAATTTGACATCCAGAGATTTTTTTTAAAGAAAACTCAAGTTCATATTTCATATATAAGAACACAAATGATAAATTTAAACAAAATGCTTGCACCATTAACATTCAAATATGCCATTACTTTATTTCTTGCTATTGCTAGATGCTTAAATGAAGAATACTAGAGATAATTTGTATGCTCATCTCGGCGAATATGTAGAATTCAGTTATTCGCATCACATTCTTAACAACGGCGTCTACACTGCTTTACCTGATACTGATTTCACACAAATTATATACATAAGCTGAGACAAAATTCATCAAAAAAAATTTTTATATTGGCAATGAATGCAAATGCCATAAAACTCAACTTTGTCATAAAATAAAGAAGTAAAGAAATACAGCATACATAAAAATATGTTAAAAACTGGGCTCGTGGTAACAGATTTTTCACAGGGATATCGAATTACACATTAGAATCCATGAGTAAACTTATCAGTACAATACGGTGTAGTTACTTCCGCTAGAAACCTTATTCAGTTCATGAACTCAGACTGTCAGTTATAATTTTATTCCCCTTGATGGCTATTCAGATAGTAATACATAAAAAACATTAACTTCCTTTTTTTTTTTTTTTTTTTTTTTTTGTAAAAATGCAATAACATTCAACCATCAGCCAAAAATTGATAGATTTTTCAGGGTTTTCACTGAAAACGGGAAAAAATTCCCTCTGTTTTCCCTCTACGTATACAGGGTGAGACAGAAAAACCTGGACAAACAATTTTTAATATAACTTTATTAAAAATAAACTAACAAAATATAACAAATAATAATAAGAGTAGACTTTTACTAATACATAAATTTTATTGTTTTCAAAGTGGCCACCTTTTGCAGCGATGCAGAAGCGCAAACGCTTATTAAAATTTTCAGCAATGGGCCGCAAATCTTCAACCTTTAATCTATCCCATTCCCGACGAAGCGGTTGCTTTAGAGAGTCCAAACTTTTGTGTGACTTAGTACATGCCCTAGACTCTAAAAATGGATCATACACTGTAATCCGTGTAATTGAGATCTGGGGAGTCGGGGGGGGGGATATCACGTGCGAAAAATGCGCCTTGAACCACTCTTTTGTCTTTTTGGCCTTGTGAGCTGGTGCGAAGTCTTGTTGAAACGTCCAATTACACCAATTTA
Organism: Argiope bruennichi; assembly: GCF_947563725.1. Taxonomy (NCBI): domain Eukaryota; kingdom Metazoa; phylum Arthropoda; class Arachnida; order Araneae; family Araneidae; genus Argiope; species Argiope bruennichi. The sequence goes on along the minus strand of NC_079163.1, from coordinate 1,650,837 downwards.
CACTGCCGAAGTGCGCTTTGGTCCACGGAAGTACAACAGCTTCTAGAATGTCCCGCTGGCAGACTTTTTCCTTTATTTAAACGACATCATCCACAAAAACCAGATGTTTTGTCACTTGAGCAAATACCACCCCAAACCATGACCGACTTTGGATTTGGGGATAATCAACAATTGCCGAGGTGCTTGGAACGTCTACAAACCGGATCCTATTGTTCGGGGAGTTACGAACTTGTTGGACGTAAAAGAGTTTCTCTTTAGTGAAAAGAAATTTTTCCAGAGCTGACTTGCGGCCCGTCTCAAAAGTTTCCGGCATTTTTGGAGTCGCATGAGTTTATTTTCTTAAGTGAGAAGCTGAATTTTTTGAAACTTGCAAGGCTTCAGTCAAAGCTCTGTTTTTGGCAATTATCGCACTGATTGGTCACTTATTCCCATTTCACGAGCGATCTTTCTGATTGAAACTCTCGGATTTCGTTGAATTCACTTTTTGATTATTGAAAGTGTTCACCATACGTTTTCGTCCACTTCCTTGGCGTCAACCATTATTTCCAAGCTCTTTGTAACGGCAGATTGCACGAGTCACTGTTTGCCGAGGCCTATTATGCAACTGAAAGATTTTGCATTGTCATTTTCCTTGCTTAAACAACTCTTAAAAAGTAGTTATTTTGCTTGACATTGTAAAAAAGCAAAAAAAACAATGGGTAAACTATGAGATACATTATTAAAATTGAAGTGGTAGACAAAACGAAATGAATACAAATTAAAAAGAAATTTATTAACTTCTATTCTATGCTGCAATAACTTTGCCCGAGGGTTTAAGATATGAGAAAATGGGCGAATAGCACTCATGTAGTTGTTATAATGGGATATGATTTTAAGGAGTGGAAAAATCAAGGAAAGGAAGCAACAATTTAACATTGTTCGAAATGATAGCATATTAAAAGAAGGTTTATATTTGCAAAACGGAAAAAACAATTTACCTTTATTTATTATCTAGAATTTAGCAATACAAAATTTATATATTAAGGGGGGGGGATATATCATATATCATACTCTTTAATTGAAAGTCACACAAAATTAAAGACTTTTATGGAATAAGACACAAAACATTTTTGCTATGATGCAAATCATTAAACTATGATTTAACAAGAGAACACTACAAAACAAGATTTCTATTTATTTATTCATTCATTTTTGAAAATTCAAGTATTTGGGCATTAATTTCTGCCGATTTTAAGCCACCAGTCTCATGAAACTAACGGATCTAATCGGTAAAAAAATAAGGTGCAACATTTCTGTATGGCCCAGCGTACATTTTTTAACTATTTCACTTTCAGTGAACATATGTGAAAATATTTCCGATATATCATGGAAAGAATTAAGGGACGAATGTGATGCAGCAAATTTTAATGCCCATAAAAATTCAGCTTTAAATTATTGTTTTTGAACTAAAAAGTTAAAAATCGGTTTATTTTCGGACATTAAATCTGCCGTTTTTGGATTTGACGTGGCATTCCTTTTAGATACCAAGTCCAGCATCAACGATGACTCTTTTGAACAGGCACACAATCTTGTATGTTTTCTTTTTTTGGCATGACTTGTAAGTACCTGTTTTCCTACTTTATTTGAGCTTATTATCTTTTTATAAAACGAGAAGTACGCAGAAATTTGATTTATGGCATTTCTCGAACCTATTCAGCAAAACCAGGATTGATTTTTTTTTTCTATCCGTACGATTCGTAATACAAATGGATTTTAAGCAGATCATTGATTTAATAATACTTTCTAATCCATTTTGAATAAGCTTACAGTTTCTCAAATAATAAACAAACCATTCAATAAACTCAAGTATGGTAGACTAAACACCAGCGCACTGCTTCCGCAGATTGAATGTTAATAATCCCGCCAGAGAAATATATTCCATTCCTTCGCACAGTTGCAGAAGTCTCGCGCATGCTCATTAGTTGCAATTCAGGAATCGAATAGAAAAAGAACAAGTGCCTTGCAAATCGAAACTGGAATGTTCTATACAGGAAAAAAAGGGAACAGAAAAGGGGCAAATTTCCACATTACACAATCGCAAATGACATTGTTTCGTTTTTGGAAGTTATAACTACGATCTTTTATACTTGCTATCTTAAGAGGTCGGCATTTTTTTGGATTAAAAAAAAAATAACTAAGAAACTTAAAATTCCCTGTATATACCCTGTTTTTATTTTTAAAAATTCAAATTTCCCTGCATTTTCCGGTTTTTCCTGTTTTCCCGATGGCGTGGCAACCCTGTTTTTGTAAATTCTCACAGTAGTATTTTATGCTATTTAGTAAGAGCCAGATGTTCCTTCATTCTCATATTATTATTTTTTTTTGGCAACAAATAATGTTTGATTCGAGCAAGAAAGTTGCAATTAATCTATAGTTTATTGCAAGGATATTTCTTATTAAAGCATTGTAAACGACAGCTCTTCTAATCAATTGAGCATCTATATTATAAGACTTGTAAGAAGAATCATTCATTAGAAGGTCCAGTTGTAATGAACGAAATAAGAGGTGTAATGCGCTTCTGTGCACGAAGCGAAGTTTCTGAACAACAGTAGAATCGCCAAGTTCCGTAGCTACTTAATTTCAACACTTTGAAATACAGCTAATAACTAAAAACAATCTATCATTTTTGCTCAAATATAATTTTAAATAATATGGTACCTTTTTGCGATAAGATGCAGCTCATTAAAGTTGATTGACACGAATAAATGTATCTTATTTCAATGTTATTAACATTAGGTCAATGAATTTCGATGCTATAATTTTATCAAAACAGGGAAAAATAAGCAAACTCAATAGTGATTTTTAACCATCCTAGAATTATATATTTTTGATTCCTAACATTTGCACATACAACTCTCAATTACCATACAAGTTTAATTTTAGAAATTTGAATAGAAATTATTTAGCTGTTAGTAATTGATAAAAGTTAGCAGTTCATGCAATTTGGAATAATTTAACTTTACTTTTAATAATGAAGGTATATATAGTTTCTTATTACTAGCAGAAATGCACTGCATTATGAGCGAGCGAGGCAAGCTAGGATCATGAAATAATCTTAAAAAAAATCGCAGCGTTATTATTGAAGATTATGAGCGGAGCAAACAGGGGAAATGTCACCCCCCAGTTCAAAGAAGATAATCTTCTACGTCTTCATTCTGAATGTATTGTAGCAGTTTATGAAATTTAGAACATATTTTGATCTATTCTATTATATCAAGCAAACACTAGAACGTGTTATTCACTCAAACCATAAACTACCTTCCATTTTAAAAATAAGAATTCATACAATTTTTCTACCCTTCCTATTCTAAAATATATATTTAGGGGGAAAAAATAAGATTACAAGAAAATTAAATATGTGATATAAAAAAAAAGATTAGATTTAATATTTTATCTAGTTTTTACAACAAATGAAATTAAAAATTATAAATTTGTTCTATATTTTTAAACATGGGGTTAATATTAACATTTTTAGCATTAAGTGAAAATATAATTTTTAAAATCAGCAGCAGTGTTTTTCCTAAAGGTTTATCCTACACTCCTTAATAAAAGCACCATCACTCTCTCTTCCTGCATAAAAATTGTGGACTTTTGAGAAGTTCCTAAACAATACCAATGCTCAAATCTTTACTTTCAAGGTCCTACACATCAGTTTTGTACTTTGTAGCACAGTAAAGAAAACCAAGTATGCGTTTGGATGCATTTAGTTTAACGATTGTCACTAACATTTCATGCGAAACAACAATATTAGTAACAGGTCAAACACAAAATTCCATATACTTAAGTGGTTGTGTTTTTAAGTAATCACATTTATATGCAAGTGAACATTCAGAGCGACAAATGGTCAATCTGTAGACAGATTTAGTTCAATATTTGATACATATTCATACTTTACATGCTAAAACTTGTTTCAAATTTCCTTTATCTATTTTTTTATGTTTTGTAATTAAATAGAATAATTATATTCAGACAGAGGGCAGATAAATTTCCTATGAATTGATTTCTTTCAGAATTTGATAGGAATCGATAAACTTAGTGTAAAGTCCACATGCACAATTTAATCTCTCTAGCTGAAATTGTCTAGTATTTGTCTAGCTTTGAATCATGCTGATAGACATAATTCCAAAAATGTGCTTTGCAGTCTAAAACATGGAGATTTGTTAAAACCTTGAAAACGAATTTTTTGACAATTACAACGGTTATTCTCTGGATTCTTTATACACAAAAAAGTAAAATGTGCTCAAATATCCACCTGCTGACAATTTTTCATCACGCTTTAATGAAATAATTTTGTAATAATTAACCAGATAACCTTTTTGCAAATAATTAACCAGATACTGCTCTTTGACACAGTAAAGGAAAAAAGTTGTTATTGGAAAAGGGTGCTGTTTCCAATCTCAAAAATTGAACTTGATAAAATATAAATGTTAAGGGTAGAATTTAAATGTTTTCAACTTCATTTTAATTGTTAGTTTTGATCAAAACAACTGATTAGAATAATGATCAACTAACCATCAATCATAAATAGAAGACTATAAAGAGAACTAACATTGACAAATCTTGTCCAAAAATATAAAATTAATGTTTTGATAATTGCTTTATGATTTGAAATTTATTGTATTTGTCTAGGAATTTAGTATTTCAGAATAATCCAAAGGTGAATGTATCCATCTTTTATTTCAATATACTATAAATAAGCTTCTTTAATGCATGAAATTTCTATTAATACTATTTTAAAATATTCATGACAGTGAGCAAAGAATGCCAAGATTTTCCGCGTATTCAAAGGAAAGAAAAAGGTCTCGCTTTCCGAAGTTCAAATCAAATCCTTTCGACAGCGATGTAAATAACTGGATCGGATTCTGAAGACAATTCCAAAAACATTCACGATGATGATAGTACTGATTCGGATGACGAATTCCAGTATAATTCTGAAAGTGGCAGAAGTTGGTTCATCAGCAAGTGATTGAATGGAAAGTTTTCCGCTATAGCAGACAAATTATAATAATTCTATAGAAAAAATGAAATTGCGTTTTGCTAAAGACGAGATGTCGATCAAAATGTGTGTTTGTGAACTTTTGAACTTAGTTTTAACGTAAGCAAAGAACGGAGAAATTTTCACTTAGTGTGTTTCTTTGTAATAAATTAGAGACCAGCGACAAGCACTGGCGACATAAGGAATAAACGTTCGATGAAATGATATACCTGTAAGAAGAGTCAACTCTTCCAGAAGATCTTATTAATAAATGGGATTGAATACATATTAGAATTTTGGGAACTTCTTCCATTCTTCTTGGGAATATTCTTCTATTGCAAATTGAAAGTGAAAAGATATTAAAGCTTGCTTGCTCAAATTTCGCGAAGAATTAAAAGTTTCAAAGAATTAAACAGAAAGATAAAATTCACACTACAGCTTGCATTGTATCTAGTAGAAAGAAAAGAGCTACTAAAAATGACAAACAATGCATATTTTGCAATCAGTTCACTTCATTTGCATTGAGTTCATCTCAAAGCTTTAATGCTTCTGATATGTCACTGCATGGAAAAGAGAAAAAGAAATGTGCTTTGCCTGTTTAAAACAAAGTCTAATTCGAAAATTTCTAGAACCTATTTGAGTTTATTGCATGCAAGAGGAAACATAACATTATGCATCTAAATATAAATCAAACAAAACAAGGTAAATCAGATTAAAATACAAAGAATTAGACACAAAAGTTTTCTTGTTTCTGAGAAAATCGTTTACATTGTTAACGGTATTGGCAAAAATCAAGAATAATGACAGGTTTAGAATTGTTCAGGGATTGTTTGAAACTGGTGCTTATGGATTTTTCATTTGAAAAATAAAAAAGATATTGTAGATAAATTAGAATTGAAACCAGTAGATAAAGAAATGTTGAGCTATATACTTCGGAGAGGGGGAGCAGCGAAATTCAACAAGAATCCCACAATGTCTATAATATTACACTGCAAAGCTTGCATTCAAATCTTAAGCACATTTCCTGATATATTTGAAAATAAAATATGTCATGCTATTCCATGTATACATGTTTCTGATATTTATCCCTTTTGAGAAACATACAGTAATGCGATACAAAAGATATCCCTGAAATAGGTTTATTAAAAGGAGCAGATTATCTTTAGCATCATTGGTTGGATCATTTGAGCCTACTGATAATCTGGAGCCAACAAAACAAGACTTGAAGGTAGAGAAATAAACACTTATTATTAAGCATTATTTGCTGCGAATAAGTTTTCAAAATTTCTATATTCATAATTCTTATTGAATCTTTTAACCACAATTGCATCTATTCCTGTACTTTTGATAATTACACCAGTAAATTCAACTTACATATTTTTCTTCGAATCTCCTGGCAATTTCTTGTAACTCAACATCTTCATCAAGAGAAAATGGATCATCACTTCCTGGTTGTTTGGATTCCCATTCTTGATTCTATGAAAAGAAAGAAATTAGAGAAAATTCTAGAAATTAAATACAAGGTATGTTTTTAATATCATTTTTATAAAATTCTGAAAAAGTATACTATAATGGTTCGGTAATTTGAATTATAAGTTCCGGTGTTCTAACAAAATAAAATGACAAACAACAAAATCTAATAATTAGTTAGCTTTGCTCAACTGAAGAATACAAAAGGGGATAAAAACCATAACAGATGCTTTGATAGTTCTGGCAACTCAAACCAAAATTTCTTTCGCGCAAAAATAACAAAGGCATGTACAAAGTGTGTGTGAATCTGAAATTTTTTTAATTTTATATAAAGAATGATCTAAAAAGTTTGAAAAGAGCTTTGATTACCTTTATTCGTTGAAAGTGAGAAAGAATTGTATGCTGCAAAGGATTTAAAATTAAGTAAGAATTAAATATTGATGAAACTGTCCCATCATCACTTTTTCAAAAGTTCACTATATTTTTTTAAAGCTTCCTCGGATAAAATTCATCAAATACATTTTATATTATATATATTTCTTTTCATTTCTCTATATCCAGACAATAACAAAAACTGCAAACTTTTGTATTTACAATTGAATTATAATAAAGGGGAGAAAAGATATATTATTTTCCCCCACCATTTAAAATGTTATTTCATCAGTAAACATATGAACCATATATATATTAAGTTTAGATATAAAAAAAACTATTGAAAAATTTGTATTACAAAAACATCAAAACAAACTATTAAAATTCTAGAAATGATTCAAAAAAAGCTCACAAAGTATTCTCAAAATGTTTACCCTTCATTTTAATGATGTATCACTATTTTCAGGTCAACAACAACAAAAACTTCGTGAAAAGCTTCGAAACGTACGCAACTGGATCACGACGTGTTTAACAGGATTCCCTGAGTCTCGCATTTCGTTTTCTTATCTTCTGCTAAAGAAAGAAGACTGAGCAAACTCCGGATATGAATCCAAAAAGCTACTTATTGTGACTGATCTAAATCATCCATCGGTTGCAGCTCATCCATCTACAAATGGAGAGAAAAGATTTGACGACAAGCCCCGGTCCACAAGCCGAGCTACATTACCACCCATCCATTTATACTATGATTTGCAGGTCGGAGTGACCTGCTTGAGGGCTTACTGTGGCGTAGACGAAATAGCAAGTAAAATAGGTTGAGTGTTTACATGTTAAATTATCTCACTATTTATTGAAATTGCCATTTAGGGAATTTGTTACATTTATACTTATACTTTCTTTTTACAAGTGACAATAGCACTGCCTCCAGAAAATCCACTACAAAAGGACCATTTCAAAATATGTTATGTATATTTTTCAGCTGTTAAGATGTATTCATAAATAAAAGTTCAAACAAGCAATTTTTCATTCCAAATTCCACACCACAAGGAAATAAAACTTCCTTTCCTAAGGTATCATGGATAAAAAACTATTTGTATCATTCTAATAATGATTACTGAAGGATGATTGCTCCATTCTCCAGCAAAATCATAGAATATTGTTTGCAAAATGTCTGCCTATGTACTGTTGGATTAACAGTACATAACAGTCGTACATTTTTTATTATTATTATTATTATCCAATTAGATAACACTTTGCATTTCAGAAATGTAATATTCTACTGATTGAATTAAGAATTCCATATAACACTTGAAACGTTCATAGATTATACATAATTTTTGGTCGAAGTATAACGTCTTAGAATGATTTTATTTTAATTAATAAAATTGAGAAGCGATTATTCAATGCCCTTCAGACATGGGCAAGACAGTTAAAGAGCTAAACATTTTCAGAAATAATCTTGGACAAAAACCAGTGGAATGAAGTGACTGAAGCAAGTGAATGTAAATTGGATCCTAGTGATATTTTATCAAGTACTCAATAGACACATTATATAGTTTCAAAGCTTTATTTGTTGCTTAATGCTTGTCCTTGAGATCGCAATACTGATAGTTCATTAAATCCTCTATATTTGGCATTAAAAAAAAAGGTCAGTTGAATATCACAGTGGAAGGTCGGAAATGAATAGGTATATTAAATAATCTGCAATTTATTTTAATTCATTCGTTTTTTGTAAAGTTATTTTACTACAAAATATTTGATAAATGCTAAATACAGTAAAACCATAAAATATAAAAACCCCATAACAAATGTAAAATGCCGGGCATAATACAATCTTGGAACACACACACACAAAAAAGCTGAACTTCATAAAATAACAAGTTGCGTCAAAATAAATATAGGTAAGTAAAATAAATACGATTAACTGAACAATAAAATGAATAAATTTCAGTCAAAAAGGCTTGCAAAATAAAAGAAATATAGTGGAATTATTTTTTTAAAAATTAATCGATAATAAGACTGATAAAACTCGATTCCGAAAATGCTGAAATTGAGTTTCTATGGAAATATGCAATGCCAGAGATGTGCACGTGCTTTATAAATGCATCCATAAAATTAATTGTGGATATATCTGTCATTAACATCTTATACTTTATTTATATTTTGAACAGCCTTTTCATAACAGTAAAAATACATTATCTCTCTTTTCAGCTGTTACTAAAAGAAAATGGACAATGCTGCTGTCATTAGACTGTGTACTATGTTTATTCAGGCATAACTCTACTAATGCATCAAATATGTTTACTCATTAATTTAAAGAAAATAATGCTCATAAAAATATTATTTATATGCTCAATAAGTTAAGCAAAATTATATGAATATATATTATCAATATTATATCTTTATAAATATTATGTAAATATATTTTAAATTCGCACCATGTCAGTGCAATTTAAATAACATAATAAAGCGAAAGAACACGAAATTTAATTACACAGATAAAAGAAAAAAAAATTCTATTATGCAAATTAAAATTAAATCACCGAAGAAAATATGAAACAAAAAAAACACAATCATTTGAGTTAAAGATCTATTAAAATTGCGTTATTAAAAGACATTTATACGAATTTATCACGTGAGCATGAATTGGTCCCATATATTTAAAAGAAAAATCGTTTGTCCTTGTGATAATCTTTCCCTCTCCAGAATTAAGAAAATGGCATTCCTCAATGTTAAACGTTTATAAATTTCTATATACATTCTAATCTAGGTAGAATCGTATGTATTATCGATTTTGTTTCCAGTACTTGCGATACCAGATTTCTGATTTAAATACGGTTCCCGATTTTAATAGTCAATTTTCAACAAGCATATCTTAATTTTAAAAATAACAAGTATGCAGTTTGAAGTAATGTAGTACAAAAGGAAAATTTTTCTATTCGATTAATTCTATTTAGGATATCGTATCAAAATATAAAAACTATCTTTCTAATAATCAATAGCAAGATTATTTACTTGAAATAAGCCTTATAGCCTACCTTATTTCGGACATTTTTACCATTTACAATAGCTACTCATTCCAGTAAATTTTAATTCTTGTTAGATTCATTTTTCTAGAAACTTTCTTGGTTTTTCAACTTATTTTTATTTAAATGATTTACACTTATTGTTAGGAATTAATAAGTATTTGAAGAAAAATAAAGATTGATTTTCGAAATATATTGACTGTAAGAACTTAAAATAAATAAATATTTTTTTCACTTTTTTTTCTAATTATAACTAAGTTAAATTACAACAATTATTAATTAAGGAAACAAAATTTTATAAAATTATTACTTTCTCGTTTTAAAATGTTTAAATTTTGCTGAGAAAAATAACTGGTTTAAATATAAGCTGGTTTAATTGCGATATTGCTGTATATGAATAAATTAAACATGTTTTCCTCAGTTTGCTTTTTCCGAAATCATGCTTATTACAAAATGATAGACGTCAAACACATTTTATGCAACCTACTTGACATTTTTATTATAAATTCACAAATATCAACTTAATAGATTTAGATATCGATTTTTAAATATATTGATTAGAATTTTTTTTTTTTTTAATAGCGGAAGTGAAAAATATTAGATGTTTTCTAACATTTTCTATATTTCCAACTTTTTTTTCTCCGAAACTAATTTAAATATCTAAAATGGGATGCCTTATAATATTATGTTCATTAAGAAGATTCATAAAAAAAAGTCACCAAGTATAGAAAATTGAATAAGAAGAAGCGTTTTTAAGAAACTAGTAATTTTAAGAAAAATTTTTAATGTTTAAATTTAAATCTCTGAACAGGAAAAATATTTTTAAAATCTAAATTTCTGAACATTTTTCATCTAATAAACAAAGCAAGTTTTGTTGAAATTGTAAAAAAAAAATCTTGTGATACCAAGTCTTCTTAAAAGGTTTATTACATTCATAAAATAAAATAATCCTACTATAAAAAATTCACAGAGCGCAAAAGTGTAGCCGAAGAGGGAATTCAAGTATGCGCTACAGTACTTTTCCTGCTGCGGTCTTGATGCAGTTTAATTACAAATTACACAAGATGTTGTGCTTTTTTATAAAATTAGAAGTACTGAGAGAGAGAGAGAGTGAAAGAGAGAGGTATTTTATTCCAAGATGTATGAAAGAGGTGGTAAAACTCCACTGTTATATTAAATTGTGATGGATGCAGTAATATTAAAAGGAAAAAAAAATTAGCATGTTTTTATTAAGTACATTCTGTCCCCTTTAGATTTTTAAAAGAATTTTAGATTTTTTTTTCTGCATCAAATTTAAAATTTCGCGCAATATCTTTAAAAAAAAAAGATAATATGGGCAATGAAGATATCACAGATATTTTCCAACTAAAAACAAAAGTAATAATAGAAGTAATTCAAATTCCAAAATATAAATTTTGTAAAATGCTGCCAAAAATTCAAAAGACAAAATGAGAAACCAATGCCATAACACAAGCATCAGGTAGGACAGTATAAAGATTTAAACAAAATAAAAATAAAAATTCTAAATATTGAAGGGATAGCAACACATACTGTTCTTTAACGGATTCTAAAACCCTCCGCGCTTTTGCATATGCGTCAGGATGTGTTTATTTAGTCAAAATAGTAGGGATGAGACGAAAGATGAAAGGAGGAGATATTTATATTTAACAATAAGGAGAAATAGATTATATACGAACTTAGAAGGTGTAAAAACTGCAGGTAACTCGTAATATCTAACATTGAATTATAATGAATAAATGAAAGATTCCTGTTCTTAAAATTTAGTAATTCACATTTTTACAAAATAATAACTTTTTATTTTGAAACACTGTGATTGATTTTTTAATAGCATTTTGACTTTAACAAGAGTAAATAATCTCAGTCACATTTAGTGATATTATATAAAATATATTTCGTTACAGCTCAAAGTTTTTCTGTCAATACAATTAGCCAAATAAGCAATTTTGAGTTACAATAAAATAGTACGATCAGAAACGACATGTCACTCGCATACACATGGATAAAAAGAGAAAGAAAAAGTATCTTATATGGAAATCAAGGTCAAAGAACTCCGAAAATGCGCTCATCCATCCGCATCTCGCCCGCTAGTGATGTGGAATCGTCGAAAAAAAGTAACAACCTCGGGATACGGAAACGAACAGTAGGCAGTATAGCCATCAGAGACCTTATCTATCAAAGCCTACTTTATTCAAGGTAGCCAGCATTTCTGCTGTTTGAATTTCCCTGACTTTTCCAGGTTTTTTTTTAAAGAAATTTGTGACATTTTTCGGATGTTTCTAATATCTTCAGAACAGTGTCACTTTATTTTATTCTATTTAATTATTGCAAAATATGTTCTTACCTTTATTTGAAAAATTGTTCTGTTCTTTTAACTAAAATCAGTGTAAAACAAAATTTAATTCTCAGGGAAATAAAACACGTCATTTTCACTTACAGAATTGCAGATTAGCTTCAATTATGTAAACCCCCCCCCCCGCCCGCTTTTTTTTTTTTTTTTTTTTTTTTTTTGCAAACATATTAACCATCATTAGAAAACGCATGCCCATCTGGACCGATTTTTAGCTAAACGGTCATATCTCAAAATTGTTAGTCAAATTTAATCACAAAAATGCTGTACGAAAATATATGCACATTGGCGGAGTGCCTAAGAATTAAATGATTTGTTTCTTTCCAGTGGGGTCTACCCTTATACTGCTTACAAACATGCCAATCAAAACTGAACAATAATTTTACTAACAGGAAAAAAATTCATTTACAAATACAAAATGAAATCTCTACATCAAAATAAGAAAAAAATTTCAATTAAATCAAATTTGCACTGATTTTTAGCTCACCAACCATAATTTAAAAAAAAAATAGCTTGCACAATGGCTCAATGCTTAACCAATTAAACAGAGAAAAAAAATGGAAAATTGGTCCTTATCATTTTTTTATTGCATAAAAAGAAAAATGTTTTAGAGGTATAAATTTCAAAAAAGATAGTATGAATGAAATTTAGGGCAAACAGTTTCATAGACACCAAACCATATCGAAAAAATGTTACCTTCTCTTTTTTTAAAAAAATTGAAAAAATTACATGAGGCATGTGCACCTATAATGTATCACACAAATTCATTTCTCAAGTTTAATATTATTTTTAAATTATATAGCATTTTGTTGAATACATGGGGAATTTTAAACGACCACAAAATAAAAATGTGTTAAAAGAAAGTATTAGCAATAATGTCCATAGCATCCATTCATATGAACATGGATTACTAAATTCTTCATAAAGTTTAAAAATAAACAACAACAAAAAATTTTACGGAAATATTAGCAATAATATTCGATATTTCATAATTCAAAGAGATCCCCCAGAAGGGGGAAATTATTGTAATATACTTATTTAATTAAAATAAACTGTTTTGGATTTATAATAATGGATCAATATTTTACAACCAATTATGAATATTAATAACTAAAATTTATTATTTCGCTCTCGTAACACGTAGTATGGTCGATTTGACGTTCGAAGGAAAAAACGAGGAGGGGATAGCCCCATATATAGCTTTTTAAATAAAAGAAACGCATTAATGTGCATTGCTTTTCAATTTAAACTGTTGATTTTTTTTTTAAATGTGTGAATTAACTCGTGAGAAACACCAGGCTGTTATTTTAATGCATCAAGAAAACATTTCAAATGTTGGATTGCTCATCGATGCGATTGCAGTGAGTCGACTGTTTCATAAAGACATTCAAAACCGAAGAAACCGTAGATAAAAAGCTTAGAAGTGGTCATCCGAGGTTATCTTTTAAACGTGCTGATGCTACATTGACACGATTATGCCTGTAAAAATAGATTTACAAGTGAATGGAATGAGTCCACGTCTGTCATTGATAGTCCCAGAACAGTTCGCAGGAGGCTCTGTGAAACTAGAAAAACAGTACTGACGAAAGTAATGTGGCAAAACCGATTGGAGTGGGCCAAGGCGCATAAAAATTGGAGTATTTCGGAATGGAGACATATTCAGTCACGAAAATCGCTTTTCTTTAATGTCTGACAAACCTGACCACGTTTGGCGTAAAGCAAAGGAGAGCATAAGGCCAGAATGCCTGGTTCGTACATCAAAATACCCAGAAAGCGTAATGGTGTGGGGGTGCATGACATATCAGTCAACTGCACGACTTCCTTTTGCTACAGGAAACCATGAATGGTGACAAGTAGGTTGGTTTGCTGAAGGATCAATTGCTTCGTAATACTTGTGGCATGTTCCCAAGGCAGAAATGGATATTTTAACAAGAACTAGCACTCTCCCATACATCGAAAAAGGTCAGATAAACTTTATAATTGCTTTTAAATTTCATTTCATTTCAATTCAGTTCAGTTCTGGCCTCAATATCGAAACATTCGTTATTTTAGCTTAAGGCTGCATTTGCAAAACATGGCATTAATATTCTCGCATGACAAGGAAACTCGCCAGATTTAAATCACATAGAGAATTTGTGGAGTAAAATGGGGAAGAAAATAACTGAGAATCCTCCCAGAACAAAATAGAGAACTGCAGGAAACAATAATTAAAGTTTGGCACCATGAAATACTGTAAGAAGTATTGCAAAACCTTGTGGATTCCATGCCTAACAGAGTGGCTGCTATGATCGAAGTTAGAGGCGTGTGTATTATATTATATAACCACTATATCTAATTTATTGCATAATTTTTTTTATTCCATTATTTGTTTTAGATTATCAGTAAAAGTTTGATTTTCATTAGTTGCCAAAGATGTTTCATTCCTTTTATTTTTTCATAAGTAGTAATTTTTATCCAACATGAAAATTCGCTAGTATTTTTTCATAACAGCAAATTAGCATGTTCGATAAAAATTACCGATTTGTAAAAAAATTTCCAAATTTTATAATAAATTTCCCTTACTTTTCCCTGATTTTTCCCGACCTCCCGGAATTCTCTGACGATTCCCGGTTTCTCGGTCAGCTGGCCATCTTGTTTATTATTCATGCAAGAGCCATGTTTAGAGAGGAGCCATTACATATTATTGCAGAGCATTAAGTTCATTATTTTTATTAAGTTTTATTAATACGTTCCATTTCTTCAATTTAATAATAACACGAAAAAATGGGTCAACTTACGACATCATAATAAAAATGGCCGCTTCGAAACGCAAACAGATCTCGTCTACAGGAAAAGTTAATGGACTAACTCAAATCGGTCCACCGCTGTAGCATCACCTTAGCTTTCTTTACAAAACAGTAGAGCACTTTATTAATAGAAATTTAAACTACTACTCCATGTGGATCTATTAGCATTAATCGTCATATTGGCCTCGAAGAACTTCGTGGCAGTTCTATTGACATTGATCAAATAGTTGTACGTATCATGTAAAAAGAAAGGGTTTTTTTAATGACCGGCATGTGTAAAAATGTCTTCATCAGAAGGAGATATTATGAAAGTTGCAAAAGGCTGTATTTTTAATTTTGTTGGCAAGAAAAGGAAAAATGGCACACATTCACGGGAAGAAGTTGAAATTAAGAAAATATGCCGAAGGGAACATTGATTGCGAATACAAAGAGACTTCTGCAAAAAAGCGTTGCACGGTAATACAACAATAGCTAATGGAAAAGGCTGAAATGTCGAAGGCGTTATACACGAGAGATTTTGTTCGTCGTGTTCTTAGGTCGATATATGGCTTGTCCCTAGCGTGTCATGCCTGCAAGTCAAATGAAAAATTCTGTAATTAGCAGTAATACACAGGCAAGAAATTAGAAAAGGGTTACTACAGGACGGGTTGCGAGAAATAGCTGAAAAAAATTGGGCACTTTTTTAAGTATCTTAACCAAAAAATTAACCACCTTTGTATATATATGCATAAGTAAACCTACACATTTTCTAAGCATACGATGTTTTCTGTTTTATAATAATGCATAGTTTGTATTGGAAACTTATAGAAAATAAATTTTAATGTGTATTTTTTTAACTTTAATATTTTTGTATTTGCACAACATCTTCTATTGCAAATCAAATTATGTCGTTTGGTTTTGACAAAGAAATGATCATAAATATGAAAAAATGAACGTCACCAAAACAATTAAGTCGTCTTTTATAAGATCACGATAATAATCTATGATATTTTAATATTTCTTAAAATTAAAAAATTAACAGTTAATTTGGATTAATACATCATTTCTGAAAATGTCGCCATTGATGTAGAAGCCTAGCATGACCAAAAAAAGTTTGTATTTGATTCATATATGTAGCAACAAATAAATTTCGACATGGCAGAGATGGAAAGTGCAAATTTCATCTAGCACTAATTCACCATATTTAGCAATCTAGAACAATTTATTTGCAGCATAAAGCTGATAGCTCCAGGTTGTCAGTTAACATAAGATTGGCGAAACTGCAACGAAATTGTTGATAGAACAATACCATGTTCTAATTGAGCTTTTTTTTTTTTAGTTCAAATTTTCAAATCAACAAAAGAATAGCAGCGTTTAGATAGATATGTTCAAACTATTAAAAATCATCTTATCGTTTCTTATTTCGAACGTTTAGTAAAACAGTTTTCCGGACGTTTCCCATTTCGAAAATTTAATAAAAATCTGCCTTTTAACCTTAATGCAATTTTTTTTTTTTTAATTTTAGCTTTTAAAAGTTACATAATGTGACTATATATTTTGCGAAGAAATGAAAATGCTTTGAAAAGTCCCGAGTTTCATAAATCATTGATTTCAATTCACGAAATTAAAAAGACGCCGTAACTGTAGTGAGAACAAAAATGAAAATATAAAATGGCAGCCGACACATTTTAAAAACGTATTTTTTGAATCCAGCACGACATAATATATCACATTGCCTCAAAATTTAGTAACTTAATCAAGTGAAGAATCTTATTCAATACACTAGTTTAAAGTTTTTAAGATTGAAATAAAGCAAATAAGCAAAATTTTTTATCATGACGTTAATAGCCGTAAAACCATGTGATTCAACGACCTGATGAAGCAATGATATTGTTTTGAATTTCATTATAATAAAAACAATAGTCCAAAAGTAATTTCTCGAAAAATAACTAAAATTAAAGAAAAAATGCATTTAAACAAAATTAATACCATTCAAAAACTTTTTAACCAATTTGTGCAATAATATGCTTTGGTATTAAGGGCAGGGGGGGGAGGGACTTTATTTAACAAATTATTATTAAAAACAAAATGTTTAATTAAACTTTAAAATTCTGAAAAACTCGATTCTTGATGGGATTTAATTACCCAAGAAGCAATTTACACGCCAGGTTTCATATTCTTAATTGTAACGGTTTATACTGGGCGTTGCTCTATCATTCAGGACCAACCTTAATATGTACAAGAAATTGCAACGGGGGGGGGGATCTTAACAATTAGAAAGAGAGAAAAAAAAGCAAAAACCGTTAGGGAGTGATAGAATCTAAATCGCGAAGAATAAAAGTTTTCAAAAACTTATATTTCATTTAAAATTTTAAGTACCGCATATAGAAAGTTTTTTTTTTTCAAGCAAAAATTAAAATTTGGCGAGATTGGTCCAATAAATAATAATTTTCAAATGATGGGAATATTTAAATAGTACACCGTGAAAGAAACCACAATCATTGAAAACTTACGGCTTCAAGTTAAAATCTCATCATACTAGATTACACGCGATCGACACACCGCACACAGCAATTAATTATAATTCAGTATAGTACGTACACTGAAAACCATCTAGAAAATGGTTCAAGAGATTGCTCCAAAATATACTAAAGAGGTTTCAACACAAGTGTTTTTGCAGTAGTTTATGCCACGTTCAATATATCTCTGGTGCATCAAATTCATCTTGCCTTATTCTTTATTTTCCGTCGTTAGAAGCAACCTGCGTATCTTCTTTATCAACATATAAAAAGTTAAACATACACTTATCAGGCGTATTCCCCATCTAAAACACTACAAATCGAAGTTCGAATTTTTTTTGAGTCGCAACAAGTATAAAATAATAAGTATTTTGTACTGCTTCCTCGGGATAATCATTCCAGCATTTCAATAAATGCACATTGTTGAAAAAAGAAAGAGCGAAAAAACGTCATTAAGCGTTATCTTAATACATGTTGGCACTTTTGGATCTGTTTCACCCCGGATTCCTTGCCCGAATTCTTAATTTTTGGTTTTCTCTCTTGATACATCTGATAAACAAGTCTTTATGACTATACTTTCGAATTATCAATTCAACTTGTGGGGAAACAAAAAGTTGTCTATGCTTTTCTCGAGAAAATTAAGCACTTCTTAAGGATCTTTTTTCAAAATTAAACACTTTTAATGTACTACAACGCTTTTCAAATTCAAACCCTTTTCGTGATGCTAAGCACCCTGTATTAGCTGCCTTTGACAACCAGCTGGTTCACCGAATATATAGGTTGCATTTAATCTCAAATATCTTAAGCGTAAGTTGATGTTAATGATTGCCAAAAGAAAATACATTTTTCCATCCTACATACACATTAAAGCCACTCTAGTTATTACATTAGTTAGTTAGATATTAGTTATACATCTAGGGTACGTAGTGGAAAATTGCTGGAAAATTAAGCTCTTTTTGAGCATCTTAGCCAGAAAAATAAGCAAAACACAGCACCTCTGTATATGCAGGCACACATAAATCCATGCAGCTCATAAGCACATGATGTTTACTGCTTTATAATTACACCATTATTACTAAAAATTTTAAATATACATATTTTTTAATTTTAAATATGTTTTAATTTTAATATTTATTTCTGTATTTGCCCAACGTTTTCTATCATAAAATAAAAGACATCTTTTTGATTCGATAAAATAAAAATAATAATGCAAAATGGCATTATCAAAAAATTAAGTCAAATTTAATAAAAGTAGCAGTAAAAATCATGTATTTTCAATTTTTTTCAAAATAGACAAATCGTTTGTTAAAAAAATCTCTGTATATCACGATTTCTTATATAAAGTTCATACGAGGTATACTAATTTATTAACTGCAAAATACGAAGATCTGCTGTATAATTTTTAAGTGTTTGAATTCGGGAAGGGGGGGGGGATTTTTTCCCTTCAAGTCGGCGCATATAAGTTTTAATTTTTGAAGTTATCGATTTCTTCAAATTGATTTTCATAATGTTTTATTAAAAATGGAACGTTTTCATTTGGCATCTTGAGAAAATGCAATCGAACGTCTAAATAATTTGCACTTGATTCCTACACAAATCACTGAACAAACATTTCAATACACAAGACAGCAATACATATTGCAAATTTTTCGCCATTTTGTGACAAAAACTTATTAATTTATTCCAATACTATTTCTGGAGACTGATTCACTGGCAATTTATTTTAAATAATAGATTACAATTTCAAATTTATAATATACACACACTGTATTATGATGAATGAAAACACTCTCAACGTCTTTTCTGTTATTTTTCAATGAACGAAACAAATTCATGTTTCGACATTTAGAACACCATACTACACAGTTCAGATTACAAACACACCAGACGACTGTTTCCAAGTCCAATGCCCGCTCTGATCTGCGAGTTCTCACATGTATTTCCTCCTGGCTCTTCGGTCATGTGATCAATTAGGGCGGCATTTAGATATGTTCTGTGTTGAGGTGGTACTCTTCCATACACATTTTCATTACACTACATAATCAGAATCATAAGTGGTTTTAAAAAATTGAGAATACGATTAGAATTATTTAGGAGCTACGCAACTCTAAGAATGAATATTTTTGCTATTAACAGGGTTTTGCTACGGCGAGATTATGCTCTGTTGATTACATTCGAACTAAGGATAGGGAATCTTTGAAGTTCTTTGATATCTCTTATTTTTGTATTAATTTAATGCTTACCAGAATATATGATCACATTGTGATTTATTCTGTTTGACATTAAATAACAGTTAATGATTACTGAATCATGAAATGTGCTTAATCAAAGAAAGGCTTTAAAAAATGTTAGCTAAAAAAACTTTTAAAACTTCAAATCTTTTAAGTGGTGTATACATTTAAGGGAAAGAATTTTTTTTAAAAAAATGCTTAGTTAAGATTTGATTTATTGAAAGCAATTCTATCAACCAAATAAAGTTAACTTTTTTCTACTGAAATTTTATCCCACAGATTTTTTAGTTTAACTAAAATCATTTAAAATTAAGGAAATGCGAAACATATACACATGACATTGATCTTGAGGTTGATACGTTAGCTTTTCGGGTCTTATTTGCCGAAAATAGGAATTCTACTGTCATCTAATTTCTGAATGAGATGCTGTGCTTAGAAATCTGAGAAATATATTTAGAATTTACTGACCAAGTGTAATTTATTACATAAAATAATATTAATTTTACTTTCAAATACGCATCAAATCTTTTTATCTTAGATATACATTAGCTTTACTATTTTCCAGAAGAAAAGTCCAATTATAAAAATGTTTAGCTTTTTGAAATGAACTAACAGAACAATTACAAGTTGTATTTAATTATTTTCAAAATATTTCTTTGCATATAAGACAAGTTGAAATATTTCAGAAACATATTAATCAAGACTAGATCTTGCTGAAAGAAGGTAAATAAAATTTAAAAAACTTTTCATTAATTTTGTTATTCAAAATTCATGAGAAAGATCCACATTTTCATGAAATTAAATAAGAAAATTCTTTTTTAAATTATATCTATCAGATATGTTTAAAATAATTAGTACTACTAAAAAATACTATAGAGTTTGTAAAGAATGATATCAAGTCGGAGTCGGATTTACATATTTCTGTGCCCTAGTCCAAGCCAGACAATGCTACGCTCCTCAAAAAGGCGATTCATAAATTTTTCAATTTTATATAAAACATAACACTTAATATAACCTTTATCAGGGTTCCCACGGTCCTTGAAAACTCCTTGAATTTTCAAAGAGGAATCCTGCCTCAGAAAAATTCTTGATTTTTCATTAGACTCTTGAATATTCTTTAAATTATATAAGCGAGATTTACATTTTTTTTTATTATTATTATTATTATTAGTGGACAGAAGAAAATAAAATCTATTTTAAAGCTGTTCGATTTTAGATGGCATTATATCAAGGTGCGTACACTATTTTATCTTAAAAAATAAGAACTTTATAAGTACTTTTCAAGCACCCTCATAGAAAATATAAGAACCAACTTTAAACGTAGTCTATTTTAAAATTATGAGTTGATGAATGAAACTATGATGAAATAAATTAAGTTCATTATTAACTAAGTAAGTGCCTAATTTTACAAAAATATTAACATAAAATACATAAATTTAAGTTTCAATAATTTGTTCCCTCTTACGCCTGCACTCATTTTCTGAATTGCAGCAAAAGACATATTGTTAGAAAAATCACACTGGCATTAGTAGTTTACTGAAGAAATAATTTCAATTTAAATTTTCTTTCAAAGCTGTAAAAAACACAATTATTGTTTCACAAACTTATGTACATCAGATGCATAAAAAGGTAAAAGCAGAACATCACTCGGATACAATACGCTCTGCAACACATGTGAAGCAAGTTAAAAATGTCTTTCCAATACTTTATTGTATATTTCATAATAAAGTATTACTACATCTACTTCAGCCATAAAAATTAGGACCTTCGGCAAGGTCGTAAATGTAATGAGAATTTCATTTTTGGAATCCCAGAATATATATAAGTATGCTCCGAAACTTTTTGGAATTCAAAATTCAAGACAGAGCTACAATTTTAGAAATAAGCTAACTTGGCAAATTTCATTTATCTCAGTTTTTTTTTTTTTTTTTTTTTTTGTTATAATGTTTACATGCATGTGGACATATATATGATAAACTCACGAGTGGATTTGGTTGAAAATTTTGATATGGATCTATACTTCAAATACTAAAAATGTGAGCGAAATATTACCGATGTAGCGCTTTGCGGTTTTAAGTTTAAGTTATGTACTATGACGAACAAACAAACAAGTCTTTCGTGTAAATGGACTTCGTTCAAAATTTCGTAAAAATCTGCAAAATTAATATTTAGAAACTCCAGCTCAAAGTATTTTTTCAGTTATTGTATTCTCAGACACACGTAAGTCCAAAGATGTATTATTCGGAGGTTTGAATCATGACGATTGAACAAAATCTTGAGTTCGAATTTTTTGGTAGTCACAATTCTTTCTTTCTGAATAGTTCGTATAAGAAAAAATAAATAAGGGATTTTATTGGCATTCATTTATTTCTAGTATCTTTTGACAAAATTACTACAAATAATTCTGGAGTATCATAAACATTTCTATATACGTTTACTTTTGAAAACCTTGAATTATTCAGTGTACTCACTCATCGAAATCCAGAATGAATGGAATACTCACGCTCCATCATATTAATAAAAAGTTCTAAACGTTTGCACAAAAGTTAATCGAAACAAAAATATTTAAATGATTAACTAATAGGGAGTCACTAAATGTTATGACAATATAATTAACAAATGATCTACAAACAAGTAATCATGCGTAAAAAAGCAACTATAAGCTGAAGTTACAGTTAACAACCAACAGTCGTGGTTTTACATGAATACATAAAATTAAAAAAGAATTTTTTCCCATATCTAAACAAGCAAAAGAAAGTGAAAGAAGAGTCAAATAAATAGAATAGATACATTTTCCCATATCTATCAATATTTCTTTAAACTGAGAAAAAATTTCCACTGTCCTTCGGATTCATTAAACATTAAAAAATTCGACTTTTCAAAGAAAATATAATCTATAGTGGGGCAGATCTAGCGGGATGAAATGTTTTGTTATCAGAAGGGAAAATATAAGCACCTGGATAAAAAATAAGAACTTTTAAGGCCCTTATACAAGAACAATGAAAAATAAGCAGTTTTTAAGGACTTTTAATGGCATTACGCACCCTGTATATTATAGCAATTTTATGAATAGCAATGTTAAATTTTCAAAAAAAAAAAAAAAAAAAAAAAAAAAAAAAAAAGCAAATCTAAATTTTAAATCATCATTTTCCCCCTCAATTATTACGTCCGACCGCTACGCTCTGAATCCTCACTATATAATTTTCAAAAATCAGTCACCACTAAGTAAGATTTTTTTTTTCACTACTTTTTTCTAACAACCAACCATTTTCATACCATCTGAATTCGCACATATTTTTTTAAAGGATTTTTGCTCCCCAGGACTGCGAATTCGGAAGATAGAAAAAGAACTATACATTATATTATATATCCACTTTAGATGCTACATTCGCTACATGATACTACATAAATGCTACATTTTTTTTTTTTCAACGAAATTGAATTTTTGGAGAAAAAGAGTAAATATCAATCTAAAAATTTTAAGTAGGCATTTCTTTTTGTTTAAAACAACTTTATATGTAAATACAAAAATTTTACTAAAATTGCTAATTAATAAAATTTTCTTCTCTGATTCTTATACTTTTCATAACAATTCGACTGGACTCTTGATTCTGCTTTAAGAATCCCACCAAGAAAAATAGGATGTTAATGTAGAGTAGTTATGGAGCTCCAAGCATTTTTCTCTGCGTAGTTTGAAGGAAGAGAAATGGAAGTACAGCATGCAGAATTACCACACAGGGAAGAAATCTTCATCAGGACCGGCAAAGCTGGCGATATTATTGTGTCATTCATTGTGTCTTCACAGTGCTTAGATGCAGAGCTGAAATTCTTTGAAGTGTGAGAGGAGATTATTCATATAGCTCTTGTAAAGATGCATTTAATATCGTTCTATACATGCAGAGTGTTCATTTAAGAGTCTGACTGATTTGAAAGATGTAGTTTAATATTTGATGAAAATTTAAGTAGTCCATGAAACAAAGCAAATGAATTTACACTTTTTGTTTTGGAATGAAAAGAACAAAGAAGGTGAATGATATGACTTCATTTTTAATAAGCATTCCTCAAGACTTTAGTGCTCAAAGGAAAAATTGGTTTTGAGAAAAATTTATCTACCTCAAAATAGCCCTGCATTAAGATGGAAATTTCTGACTTATTGAATGATGAAACGTAATATTATGTATATATGCGTTACATATTCAACTGTGTAAATAACTGTGGGTAGAAGAAGCCAACACGGGATTTTGAACCTCTTCTTATCAAATGGGTATTATTTATTCGAAGGTTTACCGGTGTGAAGAAAGGGTTATACTTCAAATTATTAGAGGATGAGAAATTTTGTAATAATTTACGGAAAACTAGGTGTCTGGAGAATGTAGCCACTACTGGACAAAACATCAAAGTGAGAAACGATTTGGTATAGTATGATTAAAGGTGTACATTTATAACAAAGTCTAAATTGTATAAATTTGTTGCTAAATACAACAAAGACACCACCTCTCAGACAAAATTTATCTTGTCATTAACCAAAATTATCCAGCCATTTTTTTAACATTTTTCAACACATTTTTTTTTTAACTATTTTTATCACAGATTATGAAAAAAGTTACTAGTTGTGTAAAAACTTCCAATGCCTTGAAAAGTGATTTTCTTAACGCCCTAAAACTGTAAATAGCATATCTTCGATTTTTCACATAAAGATTCGTTTGCTGATATCAGAAAATTTAATACCCACTTCCTTGGAGGACAAAATGATATGGCTAAAAAATCGGAAAAACAGCTAACAGATTTGGAACATGAATGTCAGGACTTAACATGAGTCTTCATTCGTAAAGATTAAGATAAGTTCTTTCTCAACTATAATTTTACTAGAAGTATGAGTGGTTAGATCCGAGAAGAGTAGCCAAATACGCCTTACTATAACAAGTTGAAAGTCATTATTTCTGCTCTTGTGAATTGCAAATGCCTATAGGAGAAGGAATGCGATTCTATTTTAATAGAACTGAGCGACTTTTTGAATAATGTGGCCTACAATTCAATAGAACTTGTGGAATTTGAAGTATCCAAAAAACGAAATGGCAGGTTGCCATCAAAATACTGATACGAGCAAAAGTCTTGTCAGAAATCGTGGTAAATAATTAAGATTCTGATGATACAATACCATGACCAGACCGTTGTTAAAAGGAGATTTTCCTTAAATAAAAATATTAATGTCGCATAACATTTGATTTCAAATGAATTAAGAAAATGCGGTGGGATAAATAATTTTCAAATCACAAAAGAACTTGTCTATGTAAAAAAAGATCTACTCTAAGTATGTTGAGAAAATGGACAAATGAAGATTGCAATTGCGAAATGGTGAAATGAATAAGAAAAGAAAGTACACAGCAGATAAATTAAACGACTTAAAATCAAAACGGACAAAAATCAAAAACGATTCTTACACTTCAAGACTGCGGATAAACTGGCTAAAAAGACAGCAGAAAAAGGAGATTAGCAGAATAATGTAGTATTTAGGAATTTAAACTTTGTCAGCATAATTTAAAATGTAAAATATTATAACGCTACTCTTTTTCCAGCTCTTGCATTTTTTCCTTTATTCTGTAAAGTCTAATCAGAAGTAGAAATAAAAAGTGTTAATGCATTTTGTTTAACTAAAGAGTGAATATGTTTGTGAAGTCGGCATTCTTTAGTTAGAGTGAAATTAGCATCTACTATAACTATTTATAGTAGTTGCTATCTGGTGGTTAACGACAAAGGCGCGGGCATTGAAATTTTTATTGCATTGCATTGAACATCTATTCTGTTTTGGTTAGAAAGGATGTTAAAGGACACGCATTCTAACCTAAAAATCCAAATGAACATTAATAGAGTGCGTTTCGTCATGAGCAGTGTTTAAAAGCGCTTAAATTTGAAAGCCATTTTCAAGCATATTAAAAGAACTCAATTTTTTTGGAGAAGTGCGAAACTTTTATTGTTGTTGTTTCTCGTGACATTTGAATAAGATAAATCGAAAGCACAAGCTTTGTTTAGCGAACGTATCAAAAAAGAAAATTTATAGCCCATTGAAATTATGCAAGACAGAAGAAAGAAGTTTATATATATTTTTTAAATTTTGATCAAATGTTCTACACTTTCAGGAACTGAAACCGAAAAGTTCTCTTTTCTGAGAGGGGGGGAGGGATCTCCCTCTCTTACTTTCCCTCCAAAAATTAGAAAAAGTCAATGCATAAAACAATTATATATTGTTTATAAAACAAATTATTCCCATGATTTTCTTTAAATATAGGTATCTAATTATTCTACGCATTGCAACATTAAATTAAAACACATCTTGCATAGTTTTCCTGAAATGTATTGCACATAAAAATACAAGTAAAATATGAAATTCTCTCTATAATAATATAATATTATTTAAGAGCGTCAAATGAAGGTTTGATTGAATTATGAAACTTGAAATATAAAGACATAAATGCTATTTAGTTAACTATTCAACTTACTGTTTTACGCTTTGTTTTATCAGTGATACTCATAAAAGCCTATGTGAACTAGTCGTTTATCTATAATATCAAGAAAACGTTATATAAGCATTGCGTTTTATTCGCTTTGTGATTGGTAGATAGCGAATCACCTGACCCTTGTCGTTTGGAATTTGTTTTGCCAATATTGTTTGAATTTAATGAAATTTATTTAATGAAAATTATTATTATGTCATAGCAAATATTTATATCGCATTTGACAGTGAAAAGGTAACAAAAAAAAGTAAATCATTAATTAAAACAATATTTATTGATTCTACTTTTTGATTCTATTACTACACACCGTTTGTGGCAACGCTAATGAATAACTTTCTGGCTTGTTTACCTTTTTGAGTGACGGAAAATTTTCGTTTCTTGGCTAGCAATCGTCTGAATACCTAAACAACATGCCTGTTACAACAGCATTGCTTTTAAAAATAGTAATGGGGCGTCCAGCCATTTTAGATGAAGGGGGAAAAAAACAAGAAGAGAAACCGTGCGAGAACCTCCTACTTTGAAAAGAAAAGCTGATCTTAAAGCTGCTACGTTGGTGGCAAAACGTGAAAAATTGAATCAATATTTAGATATTGTAGATATTATCAAAGAATGTTCATATTGTAGGGCTTTTGAGTTTTGAGCCGGAAATACGCCGATCGGCAAATGTATAGTGTCATCATTTCCCACATCTCCTTCCGGCTTTCCACCTGCAGAGCTACACCTAAAAGAAGGCAGCTTTGTAATGTTGCTAATTAATTAGTGCATGAGTGATGGATTTTGCAATGGTTCTCGGCTTGTGGTCAGAAAGATTTGATTGAGTGCTGCATTTTGCATATTGAGTTGTTGACGAATCTATTGCGTATCACTACAGATTCGAGAAAAAATTATGCAGATATGCAATTTATATCGAAAAGATTACAATTTCCAGTAAGACTTGCTTTCGTCATGACCATCAGTAAGTCACAAAGTCAGAGTTTTGACAACGTTGGTCTGATTATTAATGATTTTCACATGGTCAATGTATGTAGCAATGTTCAGAGCGAAATCCAGAGCTGAAATTAGAATCTAGTCTAAAGTACACAGCATTAAAAATATTGCTTTTAAAGATGCTCTTAGTCACAATTAAGCAACATGAAATATTATATTAGTGAGAAAGTTTATTTATTTTATTTAATTTTTTTTAATTTCATGGTTTAATTCTTCATTTCTGAAAAAAATTCATTATTATGAGATTTCCAAATTTTAATTAACGCTATTTTTTTTTTTTTTTTTGGACTTGGACTTTTTTTTTTGTTCACATTTCTAAAACAATTTGTTTCCATTTACTTTTGTTGTCTGGAGGGAGGGAGGGAGGGAATCCATCCTTTATTCAACCCCACTAACCTGAGGACATGCAATATTCGAGGACAACATCGGGCCCGGCGAGCGAAAGCGAAAGGGGGCAAAGCCCCCTAGTGGGAAAAAAAATACGTCTTTCATATTGGAAGATAAAATGAGCAAGAAGATGCACAATCGAAGCTTTTTGAGCATCAAACAATGAAGAATCTTCTGTAAGCGTAAAATCTTTAACATAATCTTTTAAATAAAGAACTCTTTATTTTTTTATTTAAAAATATTGTAGTCATTAAATTTTTTCTATCTAGATAATACAGTATAATGTAATTGTTCTAACTTTACTGTATAATATTTTTTTTGACGACGCATACTTTTATGATATTAGATTATAATTTTGGTCTCGGCTAATTTTCTTGCTCTTAATAGTGCAGCGCAAATTATGCAATTAAAGCAGTGAAAATGAAGTGTTTTCGAATGCTATCATTCATTTGGGAGGCTTTTCGATAAGTTACCTTGGACCGATCGGCATAATAATAAAGATTAGTAAAATTTCTGAGTTATGGGAAATTGCAGAACCTGAAACACTGATCCATCACGTGCTTTCAATATACGCTTATGAAAGAATTATTTAAGAACACTTTATAATTCTAAGACCAATTTCATCAATATCAAGAAACAAAATGGACATTTCAAATGACTATTCCCCTCTGCAATTCTGATGCCAGACCATCGTTATCGATTGTATGAAATAATATTAAGTCGTTACAAAGACGGAAAAGTAGTTTCTAGCCGAAATAGATTCAAGAACAGGGGAAAACATCTCAACCAAAGCTACAGAACTTTAAATCAAACGTTTCTTGCAACAGAACATTTCCTTTACACCCTGTCTTATCAATCACTCTTCCAAGATACGAGTACGCTTGAAAAGAACCAAGTGATTCGAAAATTATTAAGGAGAGCTTCAACACAACTTATCGTTTAAAATGAACAGGTGTGATTTGGCCCTTGTATAATCATGAAACTCTAATGAAAAATCTGAAGTGTTGGGGCGTTATACAAGGGTGAGGTTTCCATGGTAGCTTTCTTAATAAGTTCTTTCGCATTCCATATCCAACATGTTTATGAGGTAAATAAAAAAATGCAGCAACATGCTCTTAAATTAATAACAATTAACAAGTTGAATTAAGAAGCGAAATATACTGCAAGAAATTCAAAGCAATATTGTAACATGGCTCGCTTTTATTGACATGCAAGATCTGTCCTCGTTGACATTAATTTATTTGAGTAAAATATTGTCATCTGCTACTAAGTTCTAACCGTATAATTTTTTTTTTTTTTTTTTTTTTTTTTTGCAAAGAATCGTAAAATTTAGCTTTCTCAAGCTAGAGGTGGCGTGGATCAATCAATACAGTAATATTCCGTGCAGCGCAGTTTTTCCGTGAACTGTTTATTCACTAGACAATTTACAAGAGTTTGTTAGTGAAGGACTTATTTGAGCCTGCAACAGTGCTCGTGGTTTTATTTAAGAGTAGTGATATGAGAAAGAAGCGTTTTGTGATTTGATAACAACTGCATAACTATCAGTTGATAGCATTTCTTTTGCTCTTAAAGGAGGTGGTATTCATTCAGCCCGTAAATATATCCAAAGCAAGGGGGCACCGGTTGGGTGGACAACATTTATATGTATATAAACTTACATATAACACCTGTAAACATACTTACATCAAGAATCATTACGACGAAGAAGTAACAATTGTTTCTGCCCGAATGGATCGTGCATCATCTAAACTACAAAATTGGGATCCGGATGAAGCATACTTCCATTTTTTCTCGTTGATTAGCAGAAATTTTCACGCAATCTTGCCAGTAAGAACCGTTTCACAGGATTGCCACTCAAATCTGGAAAAAAAAATTCCCCGTGTTTTCCCTGTACGTATATGCAATATGAGAGGAAATGCTCGAACAACACTTGTGTACTAGTTATAATGGAACAACGATACTCCATAGTTTTTAATGAGTGGAAAAAGCAAGGTTCTTCAATAAATGTGGTTTTAAACAAGATGCATTTTTTAAAACAGTAAAATTTTTGGGCATGTGTTCATATATTTTTTATCGTATTCTTCACAAATATAAAATGCTGTTAAAATGCCTCTCTTTTTTCACTTTCAATATCTCCACTAGTAATCAAGTAACCTGTAGTCATTATTCCAATATCGGTCATTTTTCTCAGCCTTCAATTTTTAAGATCAAACTCTATCAAAAATAAGTGTAATATTTTTGCTTCTTCATTATGCTTCTTATGATAATGTTAAACAAAAATGAAACGATTCTCATATAAGAAAGGCACCTTAGGTTATGTTTGATTATTTTGAAGAAATGGCTGAAGAATATTAGCAATGTAAGAGAAGTCAGAATCAATTAATCCTGACAAGCATTTATAATATCATTACATGCAAATCCAGGAAAAGTTTTTTTTATTGAAATTTATATATTTCTTTATGCTATCCAAAACCTTTGCAGTACTATCGCAAATAATTTCTACCCAATTACAAGAACAAAACTTCAATGAAAATTCTGAAGAACCAATAACTCGCAGGAAATTAGCGTATCTAGCTGGACTATAATATTTTTACTCTTAAAATAACATCCGCTTTCCATTCAGTAGATTTATGTGCATACGGAAATGCTCAATGGATTATGTGTAGTCCATAATTACATAGCTTTAAAATTTTACTTTCATTTTCGTATAGAAGTTGACATATTTAATTTTTTTTTTAAATTTAAAATTGGTCCATCCATACTAATTTGTAAAAGTAACTGCATATCCAAACTTGATGTAGCTTCTTTAAAATTCTCAAACAATTCTTGAGCAGTGGTATGCCTTAAAAATATTGAATTCCAATATCTTTTGAAGCCTCTATTGGCTGATTCACACCAGTATCTTATAATAAAATCCTTTCGGTATTTTTGTAAAATGCGATTCAAAACTTCGTCAAAGCAAATTACAATTTTTTTAAAAACATATCTTGAAAAAAAAAACAGAGCTAATCCGAACAAATAATATGCGACAATTTTGTAAGACCTAAAGTGCTTTTTTTTTTTTTTTTTTTTTTTTGCTATTTCACTATCCGTGAACTTAAGTGAAAATATTTCCGATACATTAATGAATGCATTAAATGTCGATTGTCACGCAACAAGTTTTAATGTCCATAAAAGTTCAGCCCTTTAAAAAAAAAAAAAAAAAAAAAAAAAAAAAACTTAAAATCGGCTTATTTTTGGAGATCAAATTTGTCGTTTTCGGACTTGACATATCTTCTCCTGTATTGCTTTCAGATACAAAATTCAATATCAATGATGACTTTTTTTTTTTTTTAACTGGCACGCAATTTTGTTATGTAAGTTGTTGGAAAATATTTTAAATTTCCATATATAATTCAAAGGTGTGGAAACGTTTTATAACTCCACATAATATTATTCTGCTTACTGCGTTTTCAATTTAATTTTTATAAGCTTATTATTTGTAAGAAAAAATATTGAACATTCAATTAGAAATATATTTTCCGCCATAATAAATTTCATGTAAAAAAATCTTTATTTTTTGCTTAATAATCTAAGATATTACCAGTAAATTGATTTGAAATTTTATGAACAATTTCTTTAACAATTCTCTAGCATATTTATAGTAAAGAAATGCATTTAAAATTAGTCTTTTACGACTGAAATGTGAATCTAATAACAATTCTTCACTCTACATTCTTTATTTTTTTTAACAGAATTTTAAAATCCCGGTTCATTCTATAGTATGTAGAATCTACTTTTATTCGTTTTTTTTAATTACTACAGGAGTCTGATTTCCGGCATATTAGAAAATTTCATCTAAAAATAGCAGAAATTAACTTTTTTTATAAATTTATGATACCTTTTACTCAAAAACAATATACTAATATTTAAAAGATAAAAATTTAGAAATTAAATCACAATCTCGTAACAATCCATTATCAGGACACATCGATCCACCGAATCGCTGGCATTTGAAATTTGAGCATTTTACCAGCATTTCATGAAAAAGACCGATCTACCCTTAGGTCCCTTGCGCAACAGCTGACCTTTCTCTTCCAGTTTGGATGAAATCTTCCTTGCCACGAGTCATAATAACAAGGATTAAGCTGGCACCTCACTATCAAACTGAAGACTCCCGGCAAGATTTAATATGTTCCAGATTCTAAATGCAAGCATACAGACATACATACATGTATGAAAGAAAACCAAGAATCCTAACAGCTTTCCTCCGGTAAGAATATAAAATTACTTCCAGACCACCATGGTCTCAGTGAATCAACCGTTTTTAAAATACATAAACGTACAAGCTTTTCTTATAAACTCAAAATATTTCACAAAAATATAAGTTATGGCCGATATGTATTCAAGTTTTAATTGGAATAAAATCTTTGTCGTTTGAAAATCAAAATTTTACGTTGAATTCTTATTACAAAGTAGCAAATGTATGGATTATTTAAAACGGAGGTTGAGAAAGAAATAATTCATACTGTGTCTTTATTGTAGCTAAAATTTGTTATGTTAGCTGTGTTCACTTATTTTGGTAAAAATTGCGTAATTTAAAACTAAGACCCAGTTTACATTGACTGCAGTTTGTACCAATCAAAAATTAGTTGCAGCTATTCTTCTGATGGCGCACTTAAATGAACTCGATTATTTCACTTGAATGATTATTTCATAGAACTGGTTCATTTAATTGTCACTCTTAATTTTAAAAACCTAATTACTCCGCTGGACCAACATAACCAAAAAAGCAGACGTTTTCCCAGGAAGATTTGGTTTGTTTGGCCTTTATAAATAGGCTGTGCCATAGAAGTTAATGAGTTGTGTTTTCCAAGTTGCAAAGTACGAATTCATTTTTGCTTTGACTTTAAAAGCTTTATAAAGGCTTTAACATCGAATAAAGATTAAGAATACAAAAAAAAAAAAAAAAAAAATGAACTCAATTAAAGATTTTTAAATATTAGTCTTACATATGAAATCCTAAAGTGTTTAAAGTTACTGAAATTATAAGATAATTTTCATTTTTAAAAGTAAATTAAAAGAAATTCGACGGTTTCAAAGATAGAAAACGGAATTGAAAGTTCTCCCCTTTTTCTTTCACTCGCTCTTCCAAATTTTATTTCATTCATCAAGAAATGCCATACTTCAATTACAAAAACATTCCGCGCCCTATCTATGAACAGTGACCAAAAAAAATTACTTTCTAGCACAAAATAAATGCACAAATAAAATGGGTTAATCTTCAAAATTATATAATCCTTAAAAATCATCTAACAACATTATAAAGAATAATTGAGCATCTCAAAGAAAAGTACTTTTATTTAGTGATAGAAAAAATTATCTAACGGCCTCGCGCCCTAAATATTTACCAATGTCTAGCTAGTTACACGGTTGCTCAAAAATGAAAATTTTTGTCGGCCATATGAGTAGATAAAGTAGGGCAATAAAGAATTCGCATAAGATCAAAAGCAACAACAATGACGGAGAAAAAAACTGACTGCGATTATTTGTAAAATTTTAACGAGATATTTCAAAGCAAACGAGATTCTTAAGATCGATTTCGTCTATTATTGGTGAAATATGAATATGAACAAAAGCACATACTGTCAGTGTTTTCACGACTCCAACTTGAGGTCAGAACCCATAATTGCTTGAAGCCCTGCTCTAACTGAAACCTTATTCATAAACTAAAGATGAAATTCACAAATGCACCGATTTCTATCAAATTAAATCGACAGCTTACTCAAAAGCATATATTTTTTTATAATAATGGTATGCCAGCTTGCTAAGATTATTAAATTCTTTCATCCTCTTTCAATATAGTAGATGAACTCTCTAAATAATACAAATCTTAGCCTCTCTATTGCTTACAGGATATTGCGATGCTTTCCACTGACATATTAAATACGAAAATTGGACACTTCAGTTTCCTTTTGAGGTAATTTTATTATAAAGTAAAAATGAAGGAAGGGAGGACGCCCAAATATTAATGCTAAAAGGGGCAAAATAATCCCCCATTTTTATTTTATTACATATGAAAACATTTTTAATCTCTAAGGTCTGCCAACACAGTTGAAAATTACAAAATAGTTTGAGAACAAAAGAGAAGTTAAGGATGTTAGTCAAGATTTCAGATACAGGCAGCAATTTTTAATACTTCCAACTTAATATCGGAATGCATATATTTAACATTTCTTACAAGCACCGAAAAAATGAAATTGAACATGCAAAAAGATTTCTAAAATTTTGGATAACAAAAAATTGCACTTATGAAACTGAGGTGCTTAGTAACTAGAACATTTTGTATTCCTACTCAAAAACAATTCAAAAAGAGGAGATGGCAAGTGGGGCGATCTAAAAAAAATTCCGAAAAAATCTTATATTTTCATCTTATTTCTTGCAATACTTAAAACAAGAAACGTGACAAATAATTATAACTAAACGATGGATTGTATAAATGTTATATTAAAAAACTAGATATCAGTTATGAAAATATGGGAAATTCGCGTCTAAAATTATTTAACATGGTAAAAGTAGTTCTGTTCTGTAGGATTCAGAACAACTTAACCGGATAAATTTTAAACCATCCACTGGGAACAAGATTGCTATATTCCTATTTTCATAACAAAGAAGTAGTGTATAATTATCCGGAAGAAGGAATTAATTTCAGAGTTATGCTTGTTCAGTTCGTGTTTTACTCTTCAAACTAAATCTGCTTTCAATCACGGCAGGCCAAAGAACCCAAATGGAAACAATTTTCGAAACTGCTTCCTAGCCAACTTCCATCCAGATAAAATAAATTTAATTAAAAAAACATTTTTGAAAAGCGCTTTTATAAGTGAACAAAGAAATAAAATGATTTTAATAGCTTTTTACTTTTTAATCATTTATTATTATAATATTCATCATGGAATCTTAAAATTAAATTTTTTTTTTCTCAAATTCACTGTGAAGTGGAATCACTGATTTGGAATCAAAATTTAAGTAAATTGATAGATCAATTCATAAGTAAATTATTAAAAAACTAAAACCGTGTCTCGTCATAGAGAATACAAACGTGAGTATAGTTTCAAAAGAGAACCACATCAAGAAGCGAGTGAAAATGCCGTTACAAAAATACATTCCATTAATAACAAGCAATGCGAATTCCAATAAAAAGTACATTAGGAAGAGAAATAAGTATATCAAAATATTTAAATAAAAATACTTATTATGTACCAGAGACAGAAAGGGTAAAACTAGCTTCTTGCAAATAATAAATTATATGTTACAAACAACCTCTTCTGTGCAAGATTTGGCAGAGAGGTGCATTCAAATTGTTTATGGCTGTTAAGGCCCGCGATAAAGCGGAAGAGAGTCGAACCTGTATAGAGAGGAAATTGCGGTCTTTGCGAGACGATGAGCTTTCTCTATTCTATTTTTTTTTTTTTTCACTTTTAAAAAACTGATGACAGTAAAAAAGATTATATAAGTCAAAAAACAAATTTTAAAACATGAAATAAATCTTAAATTTAATTATCTAAAAATAAAAATATTTGATTTGGTATTAATTAAGCCACCTTCAAACTCCGTTAATTAAGCTCGAGCATACTTTTTGTAACATTCTGGTGCGGGGCCTATTGGAAGAAATCGGCTAAATTGGATAAAGGGTAGCCCTGCTTTCAATAATTATTTATTCACTTATTACGGACCTCATAAATTTAAATGTATTTGTATTCCAATTTCGCACTGTTTGGATTTGATATATTTGTAGCACATTATGAAGAAAACTAACAACCCGAAGCTCATCTATAAATGATTTATCAGAACACCTAAGGTCCGAACAGATCCATTCTGTGCAACACTTCCCTATAGTCTTCATACTACAAATATGAGAAATAATTACAACTGAAATAAATAATTTAATAAGTAACTTATGACTTAATACCTAAACAAAGTGAATCATATTTGAGGTTACTTGTAATGAGTAAGATTTTATTTTATTAGTTAAGACTGTCTAGCTTTCTTTGATTTTGAATCAATCCGAGTGCTATTTTCGGGCGGAGCTAATAATTTAAACCTGGTACAATGCCGAGGATGATATCAGCATCCACATCCCACTCGCCAAATTTCCATACTGTACCAACGTATGATGCAGCAACATAGTGAATGCTACTTCGCATTCCAATAAGCAAGTAACGGTATGGCTAAGCAATAGTGTAATAATTAGAGATTGCAATATCGGACCAGACCAAAAGTTCAATACCGGTGTTTTAGATCTTAATACCGGTAGTAGAAATTTTAGAAAAAGAAAGAAAAAACAGGTGTTTTTTGTTTTATTTGCCAGTTTTATTAGAGAGTGTAAATATCACAAAAAATAATTTATAACTTATAAATTATAATAGTATATAAAGAATCACAAAAAAGTAAAGGAACATCTTATTTATTTAAATCACAAAAAAGTGTAAATATCACTATTCAGTCTGTGGTACTATAACAAATTTTTGAAATGTTATCTTAAAAAACATAATGCATCTACCGTCATCAAGCCTAAAACGTAATTTTGTGCAAAAATTACCAGCTGTCGAAAACGCTTTTTCGGCATCTACGCTAATTGGTGGTACTGTTAGCAGTGCGCGATATACTTTTTTAAGTATTTACCCCTAAATCCCTCATCTTCAAATAAATCGATTTCTTGTCGGATGGTTTCGGATATAGCTGATTTCTATATTGTATTTTGGTTTGTTGATTTTTTTTTAATTATTTATCGCTAATTCTAATTTTTGTTCAAGAGAATTCCTTTTCACTATCGACATTAGTGTCATCATAATCTTCGATAACTGTACCGAATTCTTTTGAATGTGGATACGTTTGTGGGTAAAAAATTTTAAGAAAATTTACAATAAACTTGATCAGGTTTGAATTGATTAGTCTCTTTTCTATTTCATTTCCATTTTATAAATCGTTATAATTATGTAAATACCGTAAGACTTTATGTATTACTAATTATCTGTAATGTTTACGTCTCATAAAACCGCAAGTCTTAATTGTTAAATGTAAACATCTCGTCCTTTCATCTTTCCTCTCACCCCTATTTTGTCGAATTAAACCCATCCTAACGCATGCACAAAAGCGCGGAGGGTTTTATAATCCGTTGTCAAACAGTATTTTATCACTTCTCTTGATTGTACGATGCAACTTTGTATTCATAGTCTAATTAATTTCAACCGTTAGGAAGACATAAAACACAAAAACCTATACTATTCTGCTATGTTGGTGATTCCTGAACATATAGTGGAGACAATTTTAAAAATTTCTAGTAAATACCGAAAAAACAGTATTTAAACTTGTGAATACCGGTATTACAAAATTGTACAAATGGCTCAATATACCGGTATTCGGTATCCCGGTATTGCAATCTCTAGTAATAATACAGGGACAGTAGTTGTTTTTAATTCATGTTCGGTTTTGAAGTTATATGAGGTTAAAGGAATGACGACTTCATCAAATGACAATGACATCTACTACGACACTCCAAGACAGACAAAGAGCCTTCTTTTAACTCTGATTTACGAATGCCAATAAATAAGAATATTAGAAAGAAAAAACTAGAAGAAATAAATTTCATTTAAGAAAAACAAAACAAATCTTTAGCCTGCTCGATAAGCCATATCTACTGTTTTTCCCAAAATTTATTAGTAATGTGAAATTTAACCTTTTCAATCTTGAATTAATTTACCAGAAACTTTAACTTATTTTCAATTTTATTTTCGCATGCAAATTGTTTGGTTATAAAATAACTCAGGGAAAAGAAAAAAAAATTTTAATAAAAATAATTTTTGCCTTCAGCTGTCATCTATTGCCTCCTCTTCGAATGACGCTCTCCGTGTCCTTGCGAACGCCTTTAGGAAAAACGATCATATTACGGATATATAAGCATTTGATTAAAGTGATATTTTCAAATATCGACGGGATATAATAGGTTAAGAAAAAAACAATTGCTTTTTAAGTTGAATTAATATTTCAAAAGTAGAAAAAACGGACAAGTAATAAAAAGTAAATTTTCTTTGTTTCAAGCCGACTTGGAACAAAGAAAACTTACACTGTTACTTGCAAGTGAATGAATGATATGTTTTCTTGTTGCTTTTGCTTTAAAACCTACAAAACCTGAATTTTAAATTATGTAAAAGTTCTAATTATTGAAACAAAGTAGGATTTAGTCATTCCATTTCAAGAATTTTCGAATTGCTTTAAAAGATTTTAGCAATGCAACTAAGAAAATTCTCCCTATTTGCATTTCCTACTTTAGATGAAAGATTTAACATGCTATTCAAAAACTGTTGAAAAGAAAAAAAAGTTTGATTAAGAATGATTTGATGATGCTTTAATGTGCAAGAACTAAGTTGCGCCAATGGGATAGACTGTAAATTATTTTTAAAATAAGTAATTAAATGTAACTACATTTTTCTGAAGCACTAGAGATTCGAAAGAAATTATCATTACATCTTTACTGAGAAAAATCCCTAGTTCAAAAGTTGTAGGCATCCCACTAACCCCTAAAAACTTCCCATCGCCGAAAATGCGCACAGTTCATACAGTTAGATATATACGAAGTTTTTCCGGTAATAAATAAGATCTGCCAAATCCGTCACCTCCTCCCTACACACACAGCGGAGTAAAACGTATGATTCAGTCGAAATGCCCAATGTATACGAGTTGAAGATGAACTCCCTTAGTTAATGGTCTGATTACGCCAGCTATTATTCATATTATCAACAAGTTAAAAAAACACAATCATAAACTGGAATGAGAGCGCCACCTGTAAAAAAAGTTTATTAAAATATATCATACTACAGATGTTCATCATATTGACTTGTTGAACTACCAGAAGAATAATCAACTCGCAAAAACAACTCCTTCATAATTAGAAAAGGGTCTTACTTTACTGTCAACATTCTGCGAAATATTAACTGAAATATACGAAATGGTACAAAAAACTTCAAAGTTAATGGAACGAATGCAAAACTAAGAAGAGATGAATGTCATAACATGGGTGTAACAAGTAAAGGATCCAAAAAAGTTTTATTTAAATCAATATATCTGTTTAACCGCAATAAAGTGAAGCAAGTATGTTCGGCAATAAATTCTTTTGTTAATCAACGGAGATGGTAAAGTTAATCGGACAAGGTATGATACTTCAAAATAGTCTCTCGCTTCAAACGACGACTATTTAAAAGTTGTAAAAATATACTATATTTAGTAGATTTATTGAATGCCTACATTTAATAAATGAACATCGAAAGTTGCAATTCCATAGATTTCATTATATCTTACTGTTAACATTAACTATCATTTACTACTAATATGTTAGTTCAAATTCATTAATGAGCTCATGTTTTGTTCTTGCTGTTCGTTTTTGC
This sequence comes from Argiope bruennichi, assembly GCF_947563725.1. Lineage (NCBI taxonomy): Eukaryota > Metazoa > Arthropoda > Arachnida > Araneae > Araneidae > Argiope > Argiope bruennichi. The sequence goes on along the minus strand of NC_079163.1, from coordinate 1,611,766 downwards.
GATATTTTCTCCATACCATTTTTAATGAACTATTTAAATCTTTCTAATTCACAAATTAGACAAGGGGTGAAATATAAGAAAATTTAATCTTACTTTGATAAGAAATTGGGGGGGGGGGGGCAAACATAAAAAGTTAATACTATATGATGGTTATCTATATATGAAATTTGTTTAAGCATTATTTTATATATATTACTATGTATTAGAATTTTATCTATAAAAATATATTTTGTAAAGTAAATATATTATTTTCATATGTTACTCTGATATTCATTAAACACAGAATATATAAATATTCAATAGATAAATTTTCTTCTAAAATTTTAAAAATGATCCCCTCGCCTCTTTTTACTAGATTAAATTCCTTTCGATTTTAAACTTTTCTTTTATTTGCTTACTGAGTTGTTATCCAGTAAAGTGTCCATATAATTTGATTAAAAGCCAAATACACTAGTTTCAACACACACACACACACAAAAAAAAAAAAAAAAAAAATTCATGCAGAATTAAACTTCATTAGTTTAATTATTACATACAGCAACTAGAAATGAGTAACTAAACTAAAAACCATTAAAGCTGCAAAATGATAATGCATGGCAGCAAAATATTAGTATTTCACCTTCTACTTCTTCATTCTGCAACAAAAAATTAATCAGATTTTATAAACAAAAAAAATAATGATAGCAACATTAAAAAAAAAATGTTTAAGAAAACTAAACTACACTATAAAAATTAAGAGGCTACATTTTTGAAGTTATACTATGCATAACTACTTAAAGACATAAATTTACCATTTATATGTGCAGTAATTCTGTTTCTTTTCCCTTTCATCTATGTCAACTGAACATATTCAGTATGACAGAATACATGTTTATATACATCTCTGTAAGTATGTATGTATGTATATATGCATTACAGAAATAAAAACATTCAATTATTATATCTAGCAATTAAGATTTAAAAATTGTTTTGTCTATCTCAATGTGACAATTTATTACTTTTCCTAATAAGTCTAAGTGAAGCAAAAATTTAGGTTCACTGCAATATTGCATTCATAATGAACCAGTGTAGAAGAATATGAGTTGAGAATACACAATGATAATTAATAATTTTTTAGTCAAAGTGTTAAAAACTGCAATATGACATGCTTAAATATACTCTTCCAATTTAATTTCAAAATGCTCTTGCTTATTTCATAAAACTTCTTATATTTTTGTATTTAGTTGATTATTTCAGAATTTTGAAATTTTCACCCTGCTTTAAAACTTAATATTTTCCTTATTTGTAATACAGATGACATTCTAGCAGAAATTTTACCTTTGTTTACAGGCATGTATAACAGACGTATTAGTCAATTATTAAGATTTTATTTTTCCCCCTTTAACTTATCTATTTATAATTTAATCATTTAAATGATTGTTTGAATCCTATGCCCAACTTAGAACACCAAAGTAGTTTTTGCTGATGTGATGATTGATAGTTTGATTGCTAATCAATGCAACAAGGACAAAAGCTCCACAAGAACTCTTGTGAGATTATTTAGGTCCAAGGAAAGACTTTAAAGAGATTGATAAAGTTAGAATGACTTTTCTGTTTCTCTATCAAAATCTTCATACTAGGAAGCTTTCAAAGTTTCACTAGTCCATATGCTTTAAATTTGATGTTTCTTTAATTCGGTTTTCCATCAAACAGAAATAAATATTCACTTAAATATCTTTTTTCAAATAATTCATTCACTAATTTCATTAATTTTTTTAATTCCTTTTCATGTAAAAACTTTTACTGGGAAATTATATTTCAAACAGAATTTTTTCACATGTAACAAAATCTTTACAATCTACAGATTTTTTTTTTTTTTTTACCCCCGAGAAATTTGAGAGAAGTATGAATAAATACAAGTTACATGCTTTAGAACTAAACATTATGGATAGTTTTGCTTCTTGAATAGTTAAAAGTAGAACTCAGTCTGGACAAATGCTATCCATTATCATCTAGGACATAAATTTTGAAAAAGAAACGTCCTTTCTTTCTCTTTTTACACAGGCCACAGTAGTTTAAAACTTTACATCTGGGATGTTTTATCAGCTAAAAAATAATTTCCCACCCCTCTGCATACGTATATAAAAACACATGCACAAAATATGCATTTATTAAAAAAGAGAAAGTGGACATTAATGTATTAGAATAAATTTAGTTGAAATGTTCCAACTATGATTAATATTTATAATCATGAAGAATTAGGCTTGCAATCAGATTTTCAGTGACTATATAAGCCCTGATCTCACTGACCAGTCTTAATAAAATCATTATACTTAGAGAAAATATTCTCATGAATAAGTGAGGAATTTTCTTTCTTTTTACAGTATACTAGTAGTTAAACAACTTAAATTATTTTTTATGATGACATTCTTTAAGATAACAATGATATTCTGCTAGATACATAAGAAACTCAGATAGTGAACCAATTAAACACATAACATATTTGCCACTATAATTCATAATGTGTCAATACATCATTTTAATATTCTCTATAAACGAGTTTATAGATGTGACATAGAATTATCTTTCACAGATTTATACTGATTATTTTGTTTAATGGAGATAATTTGGAAATTAAGGTTTGAAGACAGCACTGTTTACCAACTTACAATTTTTATCTTCTGTATATGAATTTGAAGAGATACAGAATTGAAACAGTCATGAAGAAATGAGAACAAAATGACCACATCATCCCTTTACAGACTGTGCTTTGAGGGGATTAATTTAAATTCTGAACATTTTTAATAATTCTTTTCCCTTTTGATCTTTTTTTAATAGAATACACTGAAATTTTAATTATGTAAAGAGTCAATCTAGTTCTTAAATAATAAAAGGAGTAAACCAGTTCCATATTATTCTTTTGCAGGCTAGTTATATGTTATTGTTCGATTCAGTTATCCATATCTTTCCTAACTCGAAGTGAGATTTTTTCTAAAAGTTCAGCTTCAAATGCCTTATTTAAGTGAATATTGTCCTTAAGAGTGAGAAATTCCGCTTAATAAAGTATTTAAAAATTGAGATGAAAATTATAATAAAAAATGAATAATTTTGCTCTGTTTATTCTATACTATCATATTTTTTACTATATTATTAGCAAATTTACAAATTACATAAATATTTGTACTTTTAAAAAATACATTTATTTCACTGTTTAATTTTTTTTTTATCTTGTGACCCCTAAACTAAACTATTTAATAATTGGTTTCAGTAAAAAAAAAAAAAAATATGCAAAATTTACAATATGCATTTTTGTATATTTAGATTTTTATACACCAATTTTTCAATATAATGATATTTTTTCAAGGGATCTTCGAATTTGATAAATAATTTTTGTCTGTATATATTTAAATACAAAATCAAAATCTTGCCCAAATAAATAGGAAGAAGGAAGAAATAAAGCTTATTTAACAAATTTCAAATGCTGAAAGAGAAGAATGTGTAATTTTCGGATATTTAAATTTTGAAGAAAATGGAATAATTAAATCATTTGGAGATTAGTTGTGGGATAATCATGGGATTAGTTTAAATTTTGAACATTTTTTTATAATTTTTACCCTTCTGATCTTTTCTTAATGGAATAGGATGAAATGTTAACAATAGAAAGAGTCAATCCAATTCTTAAATAATAAGCGAAGCAAGTCTGTTATGCATTATTTTTTTATACAGATAAAATTTAAATTTCCGTCTTAATGAAGAGGAAAATTTTGGTTAACATCGTTAACCACATAATGATTGTAAATTTAAATACCTGAAAATTGTGCACTGTTCTCTTTCAGCATTTAAAACTTGTTAAATAAACTTTATACTTGCCTTCTTATGTATTTGGGCAAGATTTTGATTATGTGTCAAAATATATACAGACAAATGTTATTTATCAAATTTGAAGATCCTCGAAAAAATCATATAGAAAATTTAATGTATAAAAATTTAAATACACAAAACTGCATATTGCAGATTTTTTATAATTTTTTTTACTAAAACCAATTACTAAATAGTTAAGCTTAGGGCTCACAAGATTTAAAAAAAAAAAAAGAAAGAAAGAAAGAAACAGTAATATAAATGTATTTTTAAAAAATACAAATATTTATGTAATTTGTAAACAGAACAAAATTATTCATTTTTTACAGTAATTTTCATCTCACTTAAGCTGAATTCTTCTCTCTCACGTTTAGTTTAAAGGCCATATTCCTTATACTAAAACATTTAACTGAATGCTTAGTAAAAATCTTGCTCTATTTATGAAAGAGATTTGAAGAACAGAAGTTAACAATAAGCCTGCAAAATGTTTTGTTGTTAGATTTCAAGTTTTTGAGTTTTAATTGCATGCAGAATCGGTGAATTTAAAAAATAAATATATTATATTCCTTTTATGAATGCAGCAGCTGCTTTTTTGTAGCAAAAGTTATACATATTTTATTTTAATATTTCACTTCACATACAAAAGTTAATTTGATATAAAAAAAATTCTATAAAAAACCAAAATTTCTAAAAATGGTTCAAAAATTGAAACATCCATCATACTTTATTTCAATCATATAGCTTCAGTTTTTTTTTTTAATGCTTATTTTTCTTTATAATCCTTAAAAAATGGCAATCCCTACTGGGTGTAAATTGCTTGTTACCATCATCAGAAAAAGATATATAATCATTGCTTAGTAAGAAAGCACCTCATTCCTTATAATAAAAGAGTATCCTAAGAATCCCTAAGGATACTCTTTTATTATAAGTATCCCTAAGAGTATCCCTAAGAATAAAAGTATTTCTCTCACAAAATATCAAACAGACAAACTAAATATCAATAATTTATAAGAAAAATTAAAAATTAATAAATTTTAAATTGAGCATTTTGCATTAAATTTAAATACAACAAAAAGAAATATTTAGACATGACAATTTGGTTTAAAGTAATCAAACTAAGTAAGGCAAATCATTATCAGAAGCTCATCCTGAAAAAATTTTATACCTGAAAAAAAAACAAAGAATTAATTTTACAACCTTTCCCTTCAGATTACTTCTAATACTGCAAGACAAAAGAATATTGTAGAGGATTTCAGAATTTTAAAATAAATTACTGACAAATTAGGCTTTACTCTTGCATAACATCAAAACCTCACATTTTAATCGGCACTTTCTTACAACAAATATTTATAAATAAAATGTTGTAAACAGTGTCCTAATGTGTAGTTTAGAAAAAATTAACTTTGAAACTTAACAAAAGCAAATAGGAGAAAAACAGTACAACATTATAAAGAACCTAAGTCACATTAATTTTAAAAATATATAATAAATTGAACAGCAGCAGACTTATCAGTTCAGATATTTTCCTTTTTTAATTAAAAATTCTTCTCACTCATGGAAACTCATCAAGTAGGCATTCAAATTGCACAATGTGGTCTGTTCTGCTACTCGATTTATTAATCAAATTTAGGTTAAAAACTGTCTCTAGTATCTGCTGAAGTAACTGATAAAAATGAAACTTAAAAACATGGAAAATAAAGAAAAAGCAAATGAAGCTGATAAGAAATTGCATATCCAAGCTCAGCATTCCCAACATATGTTGTAATAAATTTCATTATAATTTTACATTGGCCTTCCAGAGTTCCATCCCATGATACATTCACTCCATACAAGCTTGGACCAATCTCTATTGTAGGTAACTGTTTAATCAAAAAAAAAAAAAAACTTGGGAAAAATTGTTCTATTACTACCTAATCTGATTACATATCCAGCCTACTTTAATCTCTAAACTGTTATTAACAAATAGTACAAATCTCACAAGAAACAATTTTAATTTAATTCACAGATGTATGATATTGTTTCCAATCTATGTTAAACAAATTCTATTTTTCAGATTGCTGTTATATCAATATCTTTTCTACTAAATTTGATTCAACTAGAAAAGATAAGCATTGAAATTTATAATTTTTTCAATGTATGATACAGTTGTATTACTTTTAATTGCTTTAATATTTATCATACAATCAACCTTAACAACTTATACCAAAATTATTCTTAGGGCCTTGTAAACATTATATCCCATTTTAGAACTACAAATATTTCCTATAAAAGCTTACCCTTTTTTTTTTTTTTTTTTTTTTCTACATGAAAAACGTTACCTTTTTAAAAATTACACTTATAAGAAACTGTTTTTTCCCTGGCTGAAAAAGATACTCTATCAGCAAAATTTTTATCTTTGCTTAAGGGCTGCTATACTAAATAAAATAAAGCTTTTACACCCTTCTCCATTACCTAATCCATATCCACATTTCATCCCATGGATGATTATTTTATGCCTTTGTCTTATTCAGTCATTCTAAGGTGATGGACAGATTGATGTTAAATGAAGAAAACTAAAAACAGTTACTCCAGATGCAGTAAATGAAGATTGTAAATCTACATATTACTTGAAAGGAGGATAAAATTCATTTTCATTTTTTAAAATCCCATTTCCTTGTTAATAAGTGGAATAATATATAACACTCCAAATGGCTAAACTAACTTTTCCTATTTTTCATTTTCAGCTCAAAAGCAAATCATCCATATTTATATAAACTTCTGTGCCTAAAATATTCCTAAGATGCATGAGTTTTGTTATATATCAAAAAGTATGTTTTATCTTCTTCAAAAGCTCATTTTAAATAACCTGAAATTAAACAATCAAAATAACTGACTGCATGGAGGAATGAGTTTTCCCTCTAGGATGAAGTTTAAAGGCTATCCCCTAATTTCAAAAATAAAAATTACTCTTATGTAGGTTGTGCCTCCGGAATCTAAAACACAACATAAGGACTTTTGTTTGATCATAACAAATTGCATTTATGTTGCAAGCAATTCATCAATATTATAACTCGTTTGAAACATTAGTAAAATTTTACATCTACAATCAAGCAAAATGATCGGATTTAACATTATTCCCAACACCACAAAAGACACTAAATCTATGGTTTGAGCAGTTGAAAATTGTTTTATCAGCATGTTTATTGCAAACAAAATAGTACTAATGCATATGAATAAGCATTTGTATACAGAAGATTAAGGGATTTTTCAATTCTTAACAACACATATTATGAGATCATGTGGCAAACTTCGATCTGCCTAAAGTTCACAAGGCTGAGAAGGCTATAAGCAGGTTTATTTAAAAATTTTACTTCACTAGCTGCCAAGTAAATTTTTAAAAAATATGTATACATTCTGTGAATGATAAAATATTAGGATATTATTAACATTTTATTAAGTATAATTGATCAGATCCCTGTAAAATTCTCTTATAAAAACCAAAAATCAGCATCAATAATATTGTGTATAAACATGGATAAAGACAGAGGCACATTCAATAAATATTAACAAATTTAATAAAATAAATGTTAATTCAAAATAAATCATAACATGATAAAAATATGGTAAAAAACTGACTATAACTAAATAATTGATGGTAACTAAATTGACCATCTTATTAAAACACAAGTCTGATTAAGTGCACTGCCAAGGGCTGCAAAGCATCTAAATTTGTTTCTGATGAAGCCCTTCTTTTATTAAACTTCTCCAATTAGTTTCAGATTTCAACATAATTCAATGTGTTAATGATTTGCATTAGGTTAATTTTTTTTATTATTTTATTAGCTTTGTAAATATGTTCTTGTTCAGTTATGATTCACGATTATACATTATCTAAATCTGTGCATAATATTTAGTAGATGCTTGTTGTTTATAAACATTACATTAAGTAATAAAAAATATAGTTTAACTAATTACACTTCATGAAGTGTCAAATTTACTTTAATCTCTTATAATTTATTAATTTTGATTTTTTTAACAAATTTATATACAATCTAAGCTTATAATTTTTAAGACCTGCAAGCAGTTGCTGCTGAGTATCTGCCTAGTTGGAAATATGCCCCTATTTGTTAATTAAAAAATTAATATAGTTTTTTAATTCTCATAGATTTAACAATAAATTAAGAACATTTAATGTTTGGCACAGAAGTTATATAATTTCAAATTGCAACAAATCTTTATAATACAAGAGAAGAATTAATTTGATTCAAGAAAGATCTTCATATCAGATATTGTTTCTCTCAACTCAGCTTTTGCAGTGTCTTAAAATATTATAAAATGTTGCTCTATTTTATTTTTATTATGTAATTTGCACATCTTATGTTTTTAAAATTTTTTCGAAAAGTAGTATTGAGTGTCTATTAATTATAGAATTGTTAAGGTTTGGCTGAGAAAAAATGAAAATTTCAACAAGAAATAAAATTATTTTATAAATCGAAAGTCAAAGCTCTAATTACAGTTAATTAAAAATTATTTTTAACTCTTCAACCCGTTCTTCACTTTATTTCAGCAAATTTATGATTATCCAGTACCGAATATTCAAGCAAACTGTTTGACAATATTTATATATTAAAATAACACCTTTAATTTTTTTCATTATTTGAACAATTTAAAAATATAAAAGTCTAGCATTTGATGTATACATTTCAACAAAAAAGTAATTTTCCTCAGTTTTTAAAATGTTTATTCCAAATTAATATGGACTAGGGAGAAAGAAATAAAGAAAAAAAGGATATAAAGTTTACATCATACAAAAAGAAATTATAGAGAGAAAATTACTTATTCCCAATGATATTCAACTTATCTCTAATACAATTTTTCTTATTTCAGAAATCTTGTTTTAAGCAATTATTTTCCAAGCTAACTAATCTTGTTGTTAGTTAGCAAAAGAACTATTTGATTACAATGTAGCAAAGACAAGATGTACAAACATTCTCACATTTAATAATACAGATTAAAACGTCTGCACTTATTGAGATATTTTATATAAAACTTGCTATTCTTTAATAAGTGCAATGATGGTTCATTCATTAAGAGCAGAATTTTTTCTCTCCCTTCAAAATAATTCTATACTAGAAGTCAGTAATCCAAGAGAAATATATGACAAAGTATTTGTAAATTACATTTCATTATAGTATATAACCATGAAAATCAGAAATGCACGAAACACAAATGAAAGTAAAAAATAAAAGACAGGGTTTATTTTACAAGATTAACAACTCAATTTAAATGACTAAAACCACTTAATTTTTATGATAAATTGAAATAAAAACAGTAGGAATAGATGCAATGGATTATCTAGCTCAATCTTTTCTGATGCTTGACAAATCTCCCTCTTCCTCTCTAGCTAAAACTTTTCCACTTGCAATTTTCTTTTAAACATTTCCTTTCAGAATGAATTTGATTGAATGGAAGACTGATTAAATACATATATTTTGGCCTAGAATATAAATAAAACATGTTTTATACATAAATCATTCATCTCTCTCGAGAAACATTTTCAATAGGAGTGTTTTCTTGTGATTGAGCAGCCCTCATTGCTTAGACAGATTTCCTGTATTGATGTGCACTCACAAATATGGAGATGATTTCAATAAAAAATTAACTTTAACAAACTTGGTTACTAAATATTAATAAAATTCAATCACTCTTTCACAGAATTATGCTTTCAAATAGAAATTTTAATGGACTTCAGTTTACATGCAATTAGATATGGAATCTGTAAGTATAAAAAGCTAATTAAAATATACAAAATTTGTCTCCCAATTGTATAAATTCAGCTTATTTTGTACTTTGGTTCAACATTTTTTCCCCCACATTTAAATGTGAGGAATATGTAAACAGTTTATAACGATATAAAATGATAAATTTTCAAAAACCATCTTTTTAAATGTTTATTAAATCTTAATATTCTAGTAGCTATGGCATAGGAACAATTCCTAAGCACTGATTTTCTGATTTTGGGTATTCCTCACAAGAACATATGGTTGACAAGTTATTCTAGTCTGAGGTCATCCGAGAAGTTTATTATTTATATTTCCTATATTACATAAGGTACTATTTTCAGTACTGAATTCCTCTGCCAAATCAAAAATTCAACAGTAAATTTTTAAAAAAAAAAAAAAAAAAAAAAAAATTTTAGTTAGGGCTTTGTATAAGCTTCCATTTCTCAGTGGCAGATTTTGATAATATGAGGTGCAGGTGCTGAAATATTTTGAGGCGATTCCTTGGGTAAACTCATGACAAGAAAGTAGCATGAATAAACTTATTTTACTTTTAACTGTCTTCAGGCTTATCTTACGATATCGTTATACGATTGAAAGACAATTCCTAATGCATCTATAGCTTTTATTTCTGATTAGTACAGTGAATATCTCTTTTATCAACACAATTTTTATATTATGTCATTTTTTTTATTGCTTCTGCACCAAGGAATCTTGTATTTTAATATATAATTTAAAGCAACAGTCAATGGGTTCTACAGCAATTTTTATTTTTCATAATTTCAAGGGCATAGTTCAATTTTTATATCAAGATTATTTATCTAAACCCTGGTGAGCATGTTATAGCGCATAAACAGAAAGGCAAGAAATAAGGAAAAGTTAAGGAAAGTTTTAGAAAAGGATTTGCAGTCTCAGTGTTGAAAAGGATTTGCAGTCTCAGTGTTGAAAAGGATTTGCAGTCTCAGTGTTGAAAAGGATTTACAGTCTCAGTGTTGAAAAGGATTTACAGTCTCAGTGTTGAAAAGGATTTACAGTCTCAGTGTTGAAAAGGATTTACAGTCTCAGTGTTGAAAAGGATTTACAGTCTCAGTGTTGAAAAGGATTTACAGTCTCAGTGTTGAAAAGGATTTGCAGTTTAGAAAAGGATTTACAGTGTTTTTATTGCGTGAGAATTTTACTTAACACTTTACTTTCTTACCTAACACTTTTATTAGTGAATTAACACTTTTTTCTCTTTAAAGGAAAAATAAAAGAAGAAATTTCTATGAATCAGACTGAAGAGGAGCCTGAACAATTAAATTTGCCATCAGCTTAGTACTATAATATATGTCCAAATAAAATTTAATGCCTGTATAGATCTGGAGGCATTAGGCGACCACCTTCACTGCCTGTGTGGATACCGCCACTGCCTGCGTGGATACCGCCACTGCCATTTCTTATGAAGCATAAGACTATGTAAAAAGATCTTATTCGATGCTCTGCAGAAGAAATTGACCCACCACCAATACCAATATACTTCAAGTTATCTTTGTCAGGAAAATCTTATTAAAGTTCAAAAACTATAATCTTGGTAACCATAACACCTGGCAATTCATCTAAAACTGAATCACTAGGTTTATACATTTTTCAGATTCTATTTTCCCTTTCCTCACTGATTTTTTAAAAAATCAGTTTCAGATGTAATTGAATCATTTATTTTCATTTTCTAAAGTTACCTCAGTCTTCCGTGCAATGCAAAGTAATCATAAAATATCAATGCATACAGAAGGTATATCAAACATCAATCTATTAACTTGTTTTCTGGAATTCCTCTCCCCTTGATTTCTTAATGTCTGTTTATTACTCTGTCATTAAGAAAGTATAGAATACAACATGTACTACAGGCTTGGAGGAATTCCCTAAAATAAACAACTAGTTTATATACTCACATTGCTCAGGATTAAAAGCATTTCATATAAAATATTTCTAATGTAAAAACTATTTTTTATGAAGTGTAATAATATACCAAAGCTATTTTTAAATTTCATCAACAGTTTAGATTTATTATATTAGTAGTATAAATTTTGTTCACAAATGCTGAAATATAAGAAAAATTAATTTTTTTTTTAAATATTTGTTTTTTCAGTAGTAAAAAATGTGGAAAATCCTCAAATAGTTAATTCATGATACAAATTGTTATTTGTTTGCTTTTAAAATTTTCCTTTTATGATTCTGCTACTACGGGTTGGCAACGGCATTTTTTGTGCATTCTTCTTTAACAACCAAAATTGTTTAATTTGCTCTCAAAAGCTTTACTTATCTTGTCTTCTGAATTTACTTGTTTTAGGCAATGACAAATCACTACTTTAAAACCAATAAAAACATTGTCAAAAGCTATGCATTAAAATAAAAGAAAATTTTAAAAATAGAGTAGTTCTAAAGTCAATGTTTCTTAGCAAAAGATATATATCTTGATTTCAAAATCATCAACATTAAATTAAAAAAATAACTAATAACAACAAAAAAAGTTACACAGAAATGAAATTAGATTGTTAAAAAGGTAAAATTTTGAATTTTAAAATAGTTTAAAAAATTTTATGATAATTTACTTCAAAGTTATTGTATAAAAAAAGGCAAAATTTTGGTTAATTTCTAATTAATAAAATATTTTTTTATTATTATTCTTTTTTTTTTTTTTTTTTTTTTTTACTTTGAAAAATTAACTATATTCTTCCCTCTTCTTAAGTAAAAAGTATGCCAAATTTAGTTGAATTCGTTTTAGTTGTTTAGAAAGATGTGGAGTATACATATATAGTCACAAATGACTTATAAGATGGAGGTTGAAAATATTTAAAGGTAAAGACATGTATAAAGCCAGTATTCAGTAGGAGGTGACTTCTCTTCAATAATAATTTAGTCATTATGTAAAAGTCTGAGGAATTTATTAAATAAGTTTTTAAAACATTTTATTTAGTTTATTTCAAATTTATTACATAAAAATGTTCCAGTTTAAGAACATCTAGATGAAACTGTAACAATTTTTATTCATAAACTGCATTTTAATGAGATTAGTAATTCTTATACTTAAAGAGAAATAATTAAATTTTGATAGTATATTAAAAAGGTAACTACATTTAAAGCTATTGTATGTAGTTACATTTTTTTTTAAAGGTGCAGGTACATTCCACGCTTTTTAAAAAATCATAGAAAGGCAGAAGCTTAAAAAAAAATTTCACATAATATATTAGCATTTAATTTCCTAAATTTTTTGGAGCTATGAAGCTTGAAAAGATTACTAAAAACACAGTACTTAGGTATTATAAAAAATAACTAGGGTCAGGTGGGGTAAAGTGGTCATGATTCATAAAAAAAGGTTTAAACTCTTAAATAATTATAATTTTTTTTTTAATTTTGGTTGAAAAAATAAAAAACAAAGTTTTTCACTAAAAATTTTACTTGTGGCAACATGCTTCTGGCAGTTGTCATTCATTCTCCATGTGTGTTTTTTACAGCTTGTTCTTTTGACTTGAATTAACTTTTTAGCTTCATTTTGTTTGATACAAATATTAATAAGTTGGCAGTGCAGAAGGATTTACTCGCATCTCAAGAGCATATTTTCATTCATAAGTTAAGTTTCATTTATTATAGATATAATTTAATAATAATTTTAGTTGCATGGGGTAAAGTGGTCATAGGCTTAAGTTAGAGATGGTTCATTAAAATTAGTCATGCCTAGTTGCTAAATACCTATTAAACATTGGTCTAAATGCTAATTATGCTTAGCTAGTTTTTAATAGTTATTAATTATAATAATTAATTATTATTAAAGCATAATTAATTAATCAAAATTTTTTAAAAAAAACAAGCTTAACTATTACCAGGTTTAGAATAGTATTATAATTTGATTGAAATTTTATGAATTTTTTAAAACATAACATTTTTCTTATTCTTTACAGCTTCAACATGCCTAGAACATATGTAAGGAAGAATCCAGAAATCTACTCTGATGCAAGTTTACAATTAGCGGTGCTTGCTGTAGAAAAAGGAAAATCTATATACACTGCAGCTCAGGATTTTGAAATTCCCTATCAAACTTTAAGAAGATGGGTTATAAACAAGCCAAAACACAAAGGTCCAGGAAGGGAACCAGGGCTAACACACGATGAAGAATTTTGCACAGTTGAAAGTTTAAAATTTCTTGCACAATGTGGATATCCATTTGATCGTTCAGATGTTTCAAACCTAATTTTTACGTACTTTAACTCTCCAAATAGTAGAGAAAGTCCTTTTGGGAGAAAACCTCCAGGATCAGATTACCTAAGAAATTTTGAAAAACGCTGGGCAAAAGAATTAACAAAACGGAAACCAGAATTACTTACTACAGCTAGAGCGGCTTAATTTAACAAACAAAACCGTAACTACTTTTTTTGATGCCTATATTCATCTTATTGAAACAAATGGTCTTCAGCAATGTCCCGACAGAATTTTTAATGTTGATGAAGCTGGACTAGGTACAGATAGCCGAACAGCCCAGTATTTGTTCAAAAATCTTCTTGTACTACTTACATGAAATCAGCATCACAAGGAAAGACGATGTTCAGCGTGCTTTTTGGGATATCAGCTAGTGGCAATTATATGCCTCCTTTTACCATTTATAAGGGAGCTCATTTATATGAGTCATGGACTAAGGGTGGTCCTCCAGGAGCCTTATATGCTTGTACAGAATCTGGCTGGATGCAAGATTTGGTATTTGAATCTTGGATGGATCATTTTATAAAATATACAGAAAACTTACAGAAACCTGTTCTGATTTATGATGGCCATGGAAGCCACATGACCTATGGCCCAGTGAAAACAGACATAGACAATATTATAATATTGTGCTTGCCCCCTCATACCAGCCATGCCTTACAACCTCTAGACGTTGGTGTCTTTTCACCATTAAAAAAAGCCTGGAAAGCAATTTTGAAGAAATGATTCAGAGAAACCCGATTGCAAAGTGTCTCAAAAAGTGTTTTTCCATTTTTATTGAAGCAACTACTTGAGTGTATGAACAGAATGCCATCAAAGGTTTTCTTGGTAGTGGATTATATATCCAATAAAATCCAAGAAGTAGAAAAGCGCATTGTTCTAACCAAAATATCAAATCCGATACGCTCATCTGATCAAAAAATAAATCAAAATCAAGATTATGAGCCATCAACATCTACTTGCAACTCAGATTTGAAACAGGCGGATATATCGAATGTACATAACCCAACAATTGCATCTCTAATAAAAGAACTAAAACAAGCTATATTAACAACATTATCTCCACCCATCTCAACTGTAAATGAAAGAGCTAAATAAAATTCTAAGCAAAAAAAAGAAACGTGTTCAGGCCAAAACTGGGGAAGTATTGACAGAAGAAACGGTTGCATTGCATCTACAAAAAGAACATGAAGAACGAGAAGCCAAAAAGAAGAAAGTTCAAGGCAGTAAACCGCCTTTGAATCAACTTATGAATAATCACCACCAGATGTCTCGAATCATATTAGGATCTTGGGTATTGGTAAAATACAAAGGAAAGAAATACGTTAAGGAATTTATTGGCCAAGTAATTGCTGAAAATGGAGAATTGCTTTCTATTAAGTACCTAAAAAAGTCTAAAATTGGAAATTATTATACAATCCCAGAATCAGATGATACAGATGAAATTGAAAAATCAGAGGTGATCAGTCTTGGAGGAGTCAAGCTTCAATAGTAAAGGACATTATAAATTTGCAATTTAATGGAACAAAATAATAATATTACAACAAGGAGAATTGCAGGCATTAAATTTACATTGTATAGTACTTGTCATTAATAAAATGTGACCATTACTTCATTTGTTTCTTTTTAAATTGTCATTTTTTATGGTATGACCACTTTACCCCATCCCCTGGGGTAAAGTGGTCATAAAACTATGCTTTTTAAAAAATGTTATAAAATAAATTTATTTCCAACAGATAGTCCGGAAATCCTGTGAATGTGCTCTTGAATAATGTAATGTAAAATAACATCCAAAATATTAAGATATATTTCATAAATTCTTATGCTTATATTCTGTGAAAGTTAAAAATATCTGTTTTTATGACCACTTTACCCCACCTGACCCTACATCTCTTTCATTATGTTTTACAACAATCAAGTAAAAATTAAATGCTTATCATGTATAAAAAATGTGGTTCAAGCAGAAGGACATAGATGTGATTAATTTATAACCGATGCAAAGGGCAAAATATTCAATTAAACCTTATAACAAAGAAGTTTTTAAACTGTATAATACTAATCTAACAAAAGTTATAATACAATTCATTTGAAAAAAACTTTTTTTTTTGTCAAGAAATTAATGATTTCATACCGCAAATTCTTGTCTCAAAGGTACTAGAATTCAACTTTTATACATAATATTAAATTAAATGTACCATTAGAAGAAAAACTACTCTATAACCAATAATCTTCAATGCAAAAAAAAAAGTATCTTGGATAAAAATTAATATATTTATAATTAACAAATCTCTGCATATAAATTTATATGTATACTTTGATTGTATAAACAATATTATAAAATTAACAAATTAAAGAAATTTGTTTTTTCATTTATTTCCATATAAATTCTACACTTATCAAAATCAAAGTAAAGAAAATTTTTACAAAAGTTCTTCACTCCTCCCGAACATAAAATATGCAATTTTGGCTGAGTATTTAATACAATAGTGCGTAGCGTAATACAACTGTAAAAATAGGTATCAACTTTAAAAAATTTAAAAACATTTCAAAACTTAACTATGCCCTTTTTTAATAATTTTTACAAAAAAAAACAAATTGAGTCACTTTAAAAATCCATTATTTGAAAGATTTTAAATGCTATATTCTAGTAAGAATCCCTAATTTGAAAATTAAAGTTTAGAGATACAGTCAGTTTAAAGTTAATTTTGAAAATTAAAAATTTTAGAATTCTAACTAACTCCTATAATTGGTTTAAAGTTTCTTAAACTGGAAACTCCAACAGACAATCTTATAATCTTACAGGTTTTTGGTTAACTTTGGGCTTTTGCTTGAAAGTCAACAATATTTACTTCAGGTAACAAATTTAAATCTTCATTCAAAACAATTTATTCTAGTTATGTCCTGTAAACAAAAATAGTCACCTTTCACTAATTAGAAAATTTATAAGAATATCACGATGCTGAATAATAGTTAGTATATCATAATTTCAGAGCCAAGGCTCTTTTCTAAAAACTTCATGTAAACTTCCAATGAACTCTAAATAAGATTTTAAAATATTTCTGGAGTAAATAAAAATTTTAAACTATACACTTAAGATGTTATACAAATTAAATTTTCTCTTTTGTAAGTTTGAGTTAATATTGTTTTCCATATGCTCAATTTAATTTAGAACTTTAAGTAAATAATGAGGAAAAAGTTTTATAAAGTATGAATTTTATTTAAGATGCTTTTTTTTTTTTTTTTTTTTCCCCTTTCTTTCTTTCCTTCCTTCTTTTTCAAATGAACATTAGCATTTTCCAGCCTTCTAAACCTGATATTTTTCTGGAAATATATCTAAACCTGCAAACCTTTCTATCTTAAAATTAAACAATCATTAAAGAGTGTTAATAATATCAAAACATTAATACAGGTATATTTAATTTTGTATTCCTTATCTAGTTAATAAAATGAAAGCCATCAAACATTCACAATTAATTGGTCCAAAAGAAGAATTAAATTTAATAATAGTTAAGTAAATTATTACTATTAAAATGAATAATCATTCACTTTCTAGCTATTGAAACTTAAAAATTTAGATTTCAAATAGTGCATTGCTGTTCACTTTATTTTCTAGCACAGGATAAAATGTACAAGTTCAACTGTTCAGCAAAATTTTTACATTTGCCAGCAAGAAATTATTTTACAGAAATAAAAAATTTAATCAAGCATAAAACAATATAGAAACAAATTTCACATTTTTTTTTAAAATAAAGCTCTATTTCAATTATAAAATATCATTATTATTACAAATCATTTATTTTACATTCAGCATTGTTCTCTTTATAAGCATAAAAAAAGCAAGCTATATATCTCACAGTTTATGTATTAATTTGAAATATGTTTGCAAGAAATTTATCATTTATGCTTAACTTAAAAGTTATTGCTACTAGAAATAATTAATACTATAAACAGCTTTAAGGATCAAGATACATTAAAACAAATTCTAATAGCAAACTAAAAATTTTGAAAAAAAATATTTGTCCATAGTTATTAAAAACGTTTGAAGACTGAACATAATAATTATTGATATAATTCTGTGTGAAAAAGAAATAACATTTGCCTGTTTACTTCTTTAATTTCTAATAGAAAAATTCATACTAAACAATTCCAATGTAATTGTGCCATTTTGTTGCCTAAGTACCACATGAAATTTAATTTTAATCATGAATCCTCTATTAAAATTAATGTTTAATAAGATGTATTGTTATGTTATCTACTAGAGCTGCAATTGAGAATATAAAATCCATGTTAACAGTTACTCACATGCACTAAGAAAAATTAAGGAAATTGAACAAAAACTTAAAAAATTAATATACCTATTCACTTTTATCTAAAGATTTTGTTTCTGCAAAATATAGATAATGTGAAAAAAATATTTTAATTTTATTGTTTTTTAAATTGATAATAATTGCATGATAAGAAAAATACTCAAAAGCTTAAAAATCCAGTAAAAAAAAACTTACATAATGACAGCATACACGCCACGGATATTAACATGTATAACACAATTATAATTAAATATTACGTTCTCAATAGGAATCATCTGAATGTCATTATTTTCGCAACGAAGACTATGCAAGAATTCAATATGAAATCTTCTAAAAATACATAAATATTTGGCAAATCATAGAACTTCTAAATTAAGATACTTTTACAGTCAAATATTAGTCCCTTGATATAGGAGCAGGAAATGTAAATAAAATAAAATGTAATTGCATAAGAATATTACGAATCGACGTAATTCTTTTTTTTTAAAAAAACTCTAAATCCTGCATAATTCAGTTCAAATATGCACTAATAAAATACTATACTATATACTTATGCCCTTTTTAATACAGTTGGGCATAGCCTAGTGCAAAAGAGATGGAGTAGAAAAGAAAACGACCGCGCAAAAATTGAATTAAAATACATCTGCTTATTCATATATGGAGCAAAAATAAAATACATGTCAGTTTATTATGTCTTCCAGACCATAACAAATACCAAGATCTTAAACCAATAGACAACAAAGTTTTTTATTAATACTATGATTAATATCGTTATTAATTGGCACTATTAACCGATCACTATTTTTGTGTCGTCTCTCGTGCTTACAAACATGGCGACCATTTCATAAGTCTACGTCATTGAAGACATTTTCATCATTATTTTCAAGTGTGAAAAAACACCCTAAGCGTCGAAAATCGATACAGTCAAATAAGAAATATTATTCCATTAATGAATCATTTTTTCTCTTACTATGTGTCCCATATGTAACACCATCTTTAATTTATTACAAAAAAAAACAGCGTAGAAAAAACCCCTACACCACCACATCAACATAACCTACTCCACGGCTTCACAGAAGAGCCAACGAAGACTAGTTTTAGGAAAAGCACGATAGCCTGGAGTTAGACTTACCCGAGCTTCTTTCACCAGCTCCGCATATGAAAACTCAGCAAACTCGGTAGCCTTGTCGTTGAGCTTCAATTCAAATCTGTACGTTGGAGGGACTTCTTTTACTTTTTTCTCACGTTGCAATGTCTTCGTTGCATCTAATTGTAACCGCTTTGGTTCGGCCATGAGATTTTGTGAAACCTGGGAAGGATTACATGGGATGTTATTTCCCAAACACTTCAGAAAAGTTTCAAGCTTTTTACACCCGATTCTGCGAGATCATCTTTCACTGTTTTCACCTCTCAATACCGGCTCTATTGAGCATGCGCGAGAATCAGTGGGATGTGGCTCGCCTCTGCTGCTGCTAAACAACAGCACATGTATCAGTGACATCTTCTACTGCTCAGAAAGAGTAAATCGTTCGACATCTGATAACCTGTTTTCGGCGTAATTTTAAATCAGTGGTTTCCTGCTTTACTACAAACTCGATGTGAAATGAAAAACCGCATTTGAATTCGATTGTTGTTGTTCGAAATATAGCACAAGTTCCTAGAGAATGAAAATAATGAGTTATCTGTGATAGTGGAATATGTTATGAAAACAGAATCTCGTGTGACGATGAAGGACAGAGTGATTATCCTATCAGACTAAAGATTATTCCACGCTATCCTAAGGAGTTAAGGAAAATAAAAATCAGACTAAAGATTATTCCACGCTATCCTAAGGGGTTAAGGAAAATAAAAATCTTAAATCAATTGGTCTAAATGAGACACTTCAACCTCTTTCTTTAAATGTCAACAGGATTCAATCTTAGCTTTCTAGAAAATCTAGAATTGATTGAGAGAAGTAACATTTATCTTTGAGGTTGAAAAGTACGAAAAATGTTTTTGCTTTGTTACCTATAAGTTGAGTTTAACTCCATGCGTTTTACAAAAGCATTAAATGTTTGAAAATAGGTTTTATTTATTTATTGTACATCTACATTACGGTAATATGTGTTTCATATCATATTTTATATTATGTGTTCATGTCTAAATTTTACATTAGGCAGGTTTAAAATCATGCAGTCAGTTGGAGCGACCTTAATGTTGTAAATTCGTTCTAAGTTTATTTTGTTCAAAGCGAAATGTCAAGTTACCATCGCTTTAATATTTCATTTGCTGCCATATGTCTAATGAACTATTGCGTAGAAAGTATAAGCAAACTAAGTTAAAACATCTAAACATTTGTATGGAAAAACAAAGTAAATAACATATTTGAGATAATGCTAGATAAACTTCTTTTATTTTTATCAGAGAACTTTTATTTTTATTAGAATATTTCTTTTATATTTATTAGAACGAATGAATATCATTTCAAAAAATTTGATAGGATCTCGGATATTCATTATAAAAAAAAGTATAAGCAAACTAAGTCAAAACATCTAAACATTTGTATGCAAAAACAAATAACATCATATTTGAGGTAATGCTAGATAAATTTCTTTTATTTTTATTAGAAAACACAGGTGTGGAAAGAACGTACTTATCAATGTTTGGGTCTGATTAATCGTAAACAATGCACATATATTCTGAAGATACAAAATGAAAAAGAACGGAAAGCATATCTGATTCACAACCGGAACTAACAAAGATAGGAGTTCAAGGTCAAAGTATTTGCCTTTTTCGTTTAAATTTCGCCCTCATTCCAATCATAAGGGGGATTTTTTTTTTCAAGCATACTCCCCCTTTTTTTTTTTTTTTTTGATGAATGAATATTATTTCAAAAAATTTCATGGGATCTCGGATATTCATTACAAAAAAAAGTAGTAAACGATTGCAAATGCAAAGAAATACAAATCAAATATGATTCATTTTATATCTAGAATGAAATATTAAATTACAAGTTATCAGTTGTTAAAAATATTCACCGTAGAATCGTTCCTTAACTTTCCATAAATTGTGGAGATAAATGCGTGTATTATATAAATCGTTGAATTAAAAAAAATAGAAACTCAGCAATGACTGTCTTGATCGTAAATGCAACTTCTTTCAATGGACAAAATTATTTTAAAGAAGTTTGTTCCCCTTTATTTCAACTACCATAAATGAGTTTAACTTTTTTTTTTTTTTTTTTTTTTTATGTCTACCTTTACTGTGATTTTTGAAATCTCAGAAATTGGGAAAAGAATTTCTGTTATGATAGATATAAAATTTTGTTTATGCATAGCAATAATATTCTTTGCCCTTCTAATGGTTACTTACTGGGAATGACCCTGTTCCTCTTACTCAGAATCTGCTTCATTAAGGTACGATGTAGAAATCAAAAGTTTCTCACAATGAAATTGAAACTCTATTGAAAGTAAATATTCAATTCAGAATTTATTATTTAAGTGATTTAAATTGTAAAAATGTAGATACAGCTAAGTTGAAAATCATATGTGAGCTTTGATTTGAAGTTGTCCGATACTGTAGAAGTCATAAAACAATAATGAATAATTATAATTGATTAATAATTATGAATAATTATTCAATGACAAATAATTGTCTGATATAAGAACGTACCTTTTATAAGGTCACTTTTTTTTTAGTCCGCTGGTAGATTTTTTTTTTATGTCGTCTTGACTGCATTATTTTTAGAACATTCATAATATATTACAGTTTATTTAGGCTGAGCAGAAAATAAATTGTGTTATAAGATTTCCAGTACATTTTATCAATTGGTTTTTTCCATTAATTAGTAAACCAATGGCTAACAGCTCGTCCAATTTCATTTAAATTTAGATCATAGAATACAGAATACAAAATCTGAACAAAAATTTTTTGTATGTTAAAATAATGGTTAAAATAACATTTGAGATTTGGGCTTTTTTTTTTTTTTTTTTTTTTTGTACGTTTATTAGGATCAGGATCTGGAAAAAAAAATGGGATACCAATTGATTATAATGTATTTTTTTATTATTATTATTAAAGTGAGAACATTATTTGTCTATAAATTTCATCTCAGTGATAAAATAAAACGCTAGAATTTAGCATGGCTTATACTGCGTTTAAGTAGAATATTTGATCTAGTCACGAACTGTTTTTTTCCCCCTCTCTCCCAAAAAGATGAATATTATTTAGCATCTGAAAAGAACAAATTGCATTTTAAATGCATTTTATTCCAGTTTGTATTGTTTTTTCAATCCGCTGTTTTCAATTCATAATAAAAAGGATAAACGTGTGTAAAATAAAATAACTTTTTCGTCGCTGCATTTTAAATCAGAAATTGAAAGATAAAAGAAAATAAATTGCATTTGTATCATCGGGATTGATTTTCTATTTATAAGAAAATAAACAAATTAACGAGTTGTTCTTAACAACGTAACGCATTAGTAGAATTTTAAAGGATTGTTTCAACACTAAATGTAAGGGCAATGAGCAATATTTCGAAATCCTATCTATAAGCTTTTGGAATGCTTTATACGTTAAAGCAATTGGATAATTTTCATGCCTTCTGCACGCTCAAATCTACTTTTACATGATTTCAGAAATGGAAAAATACTATCATGAAATTAAATCAAAGCAAAAACCACTTCCCTAACTTTTGTGTGATTGCTTTCTAACTTAAATTCAACATAATTTTCAACTTAAAGATAAAAGTAAATAAAAGTGTATTTTATTATCTTTCGAAATAACCATTCCGCTTCCTTGTTTCATGATGACGGCAGAAAAAAAAAAAAAAGAAAAAAAAAAAACCTCGTTATTAATTTTAATAGAACAGCAAAAAAAGAAATATTTTTTATAGATATAAATTATTCATTCAAGACTGCAAAGAGAGGTCATGATTTAATTCTCTCTTTTTGTTTTCAGATAGAATACTTGTGGAAATCATGCATAGACTACCTTATCAAATTCTGGATTAGGTGAGGTTTGGATCAAAACTAAATGGCATAAATATTGGTATGTTATTTATGAAATCATGTCATATTATTCGAATAGCTAAAAAGTATTATGCTTATTGTTTTCATTTGATCATATGGGCGGTGGCTGGATTGATTGCAGCAAAAATATTAAATGCGGCTCTGTAGGCATAATTAATGATCAGTGTATATGGAAATAAAAGGGCAATTTTTTCGGACCTGGACAAGTTCGTGTTTAAGAATTCAAGCTTGTGCAGAATTACAGTAAATGTTTAAATTAAAAGCATTTCTTATGATCTTCGTTATTTTTGGTTTCATTGTAGAGTTATTCATTTTTAAGACAAACAATTTTGAAATTCAATATTGAACAATATTGATACAGTATAACAAAGTGTTATTTAAAGAATTTGGATATATTTGGAATTTGAACTAAGATATGTAATCTTTACATTGTCCTTAATCAGAACGTAGATCATTTAATCTTATAGTTGAAAATTTTTATAGTTATTATTCTAACATTCATTTAATTATAATCGTAACAAATCAGTGTATTATTATTTTGGTATTGATTATTGTTGCGTATTACTTATGCAATATAATACATACTTACTGTAGATTTAATCTGGCATAAAATAAGGCAGAAGAAAATCTAAAACATCTATGTATTTTTTCCAGGATTTGAATTTTTCCTGAAAACAGTTTTAAAAGATTTCTTCAGAGACATCAAGAAGAAAGTAACAATGTGATTATATCATTTAAGATCCGTTTAAAACTACTCAAAAGTTATATTCCTGGCTGATCCGCATGTTTAATCAAGGAGTGGAACTTTAAAAGTGGTAACAATGCTGTTGAGACGTCTTGCAACGGAACCAAATAATGTACCTTATACCAC
Organism: Argiope bruennichi; assembly: GCF_947563725.1. NCBI lineage: Eukaryota > Metazoa > Arthropoda > Arachnida > Araneae > Araneidae > Argiope > Argiope bruennichi. The sequence continues at coordinate 1,587,753 of NC_079163.1, read as the reverse complement.
ACGTTAGTTACCTAATTACCTTATGTCAGCAAATGGGAAAAAAAGGATTGTTAGCTGACTGTCTTGTGTAGTGTTTTCAGGAACAAACACTACAGCTACACATTTTCGAAACAACAGCAACAGCTGGTTAAAGATTGAACGTGCCAGTGAACATATAGCACGAGATTGCAATCAAGGTCTTCAAGAGGCTTGTGGAAAACCTCTATAGCATTACAGAACAGTGGCAAGGTGAGTAAAAAACCTTCAACGAGGAACATCAAAATGTGGCAGACGTGTGTAGGTCGTTCTGGTGTCAGTGAAGAAATGTACGCTCTTGCTGCGTTACTAGATAGTGATCAACGTCATACGATAAGTAAGTTGTGTAGATGTGGAATGTGAATTTCAAGAAAATAATATTAAAAAAAAAAAAAAAAAAAAAACTGCGGGACTTTTTAATAAAATTGTTTGAGGGGTCAACCTCGATTGTATCAGAGGGTGATGTAATGATTGTGTTGTGCTTTGCCTAAATATGTTTGGATGTTTTCATATAAAGATAGTTTATTTTACTCATACAAACATAACACTGGACATAAAACACGAGCACATATACATCCAACGCATCAAGATTTGTGGCCTCTTTCAAGAAATCTGCATGATTGCTGTTAATTCGAATAAATCTCTGCCGCAAGATCGCACCTCCAATTTCTTTAACTCTCAAATACTGGCCCGCGATTAATAATGGTTCATCAAAAGCTTTAAAATTAAAATCAAGAATTACATAATATCACTAGAAATGATTTTTTTTAACAAACATTCAATGATATTTTATACGTTTTTAATTCTGCATCAATTATCAAAAGTTGAAAGAAAAATTTGTTAAAGTACTTACAAGAACCTAGACAAAAAATACACCATCAAGGGATTAAATACAAAGCGATTGATTATTTGAAATACAATGCAAATTTTTCGAGTCAATAATCATCACGTTGACAAAATGGCAAAAATAAAAGTTTGTTGATAGGATGTTTGAGTTCACCGTTCATAGTTTTTAGGTTCACAACATTCCTTTTTCCATCAGCACCTGGATAGAATTTAATCACTCTACCGAGGCACCACTTTAAAGATGGTGAATTATCATCTTTTACAAGTACCAAATCACCAACGTTCAAGTTTAGTTTATCTCATTATCACTTTGCATGCTTTTGCAATGGAGAAGGATAGTCTAATGACCAACGTTTCCAAAAATGTTGAAAAGCTTATTGAATCAGTTTACCACCAGCATTAAATGCTATCTTATCGAGTGCATCGGATTTATGAATGCTTGGCCCAATAAGGAAGATAAAAGGTGTCAAAGGACTAAAGTCATTGGAATCAATGAAGATTTCCACAATAGATATGGAGTATGATTCGACTTGTATTAATAAGGTGAAAAATTCTTTTGAAATTAGCAATTGAACCTCTATTGTTCGTTTTAAGTGATTCTTCGTTTGTTTGATACCATTCTTCCATAGACTTCCAAAACGAAGGGGCAGAGGAGGCATTGAATTTCCAAATGATTTCGATAATCTCCTAATGAAAAAACTGGTGCCATAAATTTTCTCAGTTCATGATCTGTACCAATGAAGTTGGTTCTGCGATCAGAAGACATTTCCTGCGGTTTGCCCTGAAGGACCACAGATTTAGTTTCTTTAGAGGAGCTACTCTGCTTCTGGATACAAAGATTGTCTCCAAAATATTGGAATTTTCAAAATGCGTTCTACGACCATGTCCTTTGATATTAGCGCCATCGAATACTATTGGAATCATATCTTCTGTAACAATCAAGAAATATATTCCAGGAATATTAATGTTAACAATTTAGGAATATCAAGTCAAGAATTTATTTCTTAATTCATCAGATACCTCGATTCCAATCCCAGTTAGATTCCCATAAGTCTTGTCTCATAAACTTATCTCTAATTACATATGCAGAAACTAATTTAATTGGATCATAAATTTTGACTACGATTAGTAAAATGAGTCTCTTTCATTTTTTTTTTTTTTTTTGTTCATTTAGTTAGTTTCTGAATTGTGCAACATCAAATTTTAAATTGTCTTGATCTGAATCCCAATTCAAACCTAGAATTTTTGAGGAGGTTTTATTTAAAATAGTTTCTTCAAAATATATTCCGTTTTGAACCCACACTTACCCACTTTTAAAACTATAATAACTCTTCATTTTGCGAAAATGCATTTTTGCATCTTTTAGAATTAACTAGGACACTTAAGTACAAGAAATTATCTAAAATTTCTATAACACCAATATATTCCTTTTTATATTTTTATATGATATTTGTTAACTCCTCACACAACACATTGACGGACCATATTTTTTCTCCTCACACCACATTTATTTTGTTAACTATCTCTATTATATAACTCCTCAAAAAACCACGCCATGTTATACACACACTTTTATTACAACACAACACATAACAAAAATATACATCAACGCATTGCGTCACGTGATTACATCGAGTCACATGATTACATTGAGTCACGTGATCAGACGGGATGGAGAAAAGCGCGCGAACATTCCCCCCCCCCGTTGATATGTTTTAAACATTCAACTAAACACATAATATTACAAGTAATATACAGTAAGAACTCAATATGGTTATTTGAACAACAATCAAGAATAATTCAATGTATTCACATATTATGCACAAATATATTTACAAGAAAGTCATTTTTGAATGGGCAATACACATATTGTAGTCGCAGACCTTTTAAACATGCCAAATTGGGTTTTTATTTGAACCACTCGGATTTTTTTTATCTTCCCCATAGTAGATTTCTTTAATTCTACCCAGAGACTATTTGTGAGTAGGCAAATTGCCTTCTACTAGCAACACGATATCTCCCACATGAACATTTTTTTTCTCGAATACCCATTTATTTCTTTGTTGCAATTCGTTCAGGTAACCTCGGTGCCATTTTTTCCAAATTTGTTGCACTAATTTAGTAACTATTTGCCATTTTTTAAGTTGATGTTCCTTAAAACTGCTTAAATCATTTTGGATAATCGAATTCATTGGTCTATTGATCAGGAAATGAGCAAGTGTCAGAACTCCAAAGTCATCTGCATTGGCTGATAATGGGTAGAGTGGGCGCGAATTCAAGATTGACTCTATTTAGATTGTTAATGTTAGAAATTCCTCAAAAGTTAAATTAGCTCCCTTCGAAACACTAATGAAATGAAATTTGAACGATTTGACAGCAGCCTCTCAAAGGCCGCCGAAATGAGGTGCCCTGGGGGGGTTGAATTTCTAGTCTATTCCTTCTGTAGACAAATAATTAGCCAGAATTTCATCGGGATTTTCCACTAACTCAAGAAACTTTTTAATTATATTATTGGCACCCTTAAATTTTTGTTGCATTGTCGGAGTATAACTTTGCACACTTGCCGCTTCGCGCAATGAATCTTTTTAAAAAGGCTATAAAACACTCAGATGTCAAGTCTGACAAAATCTCAAAATGAGTCGCCTTTGTTACGAAACACACAAATACTCATACATACACTTTATGTAATGTACTCTTTCGTTGATTATTATATTTAATCATGAATGGACCGCAAAGGTCCACTCCAGTACAATTAAAAGGAAAATCAGCTAAAACTCTGTCTTTAGGTAGATTGCCCATTAGTTGATTAGACACTATGGGTTTTGATTTGAAACACGGAATACATTGATGAATTACCTTATGACAAATTGTACGACCACTTAGTGGCCAAAACTTTTCTCGAACAATACATAATAAATTCAAAGCACCAACATGCAAATGCTTCTTATGATAATATTCTAAAATAATCATAGTAAATTTATTACCTTTTGGCAAGATTGCCGGGTGTTTTGATAAAAAATTTAAATTTGAATTTTCTAGCCGGACTCCAACCCTCAAAATGCCATCATCATCCAAAATCGGGTTGAGGCTTTTTAACTTACTGTTTGGCGAAACGAATCCTTTGAGTTGCAGGTTTAGAATATCTGCAGCAAATTCTTGCTGCCTCACCGCTTTAACCAAGAAATTCTCAGCTCTTTTCAACTCACTGCTGCTGAGAGGACCTATAGTACGCCCAAGTGGATTTGGGGCGTTGTCACTAAACCTAAAAATGTAACTAAGAACACGCAAAATAGACATATAATTATTACTAAGCTGAATTAATTCATACATTAAATGCCCTTCAGTAATATTAAAAATTTTAAAGTTTTTACAATTTTTCTTAATTTCAGCATTGAACTCTTCATTAGTTTCTGATACTAAAACTGGATGATTAGGGTAGTTATTCTCAGCAAGAAATTCAGGTCCATTCCACCATAAGTCACAGGTCACAAGTTTTTCGGGTCTCTACCTCGAGATAAGATGTCAGCTGGATTTTGCTCTGACGATACATAATGCCACTGTTCAGTACTAGTATTTTCTTGAATCGTCGCTACTCTGCTGTGGACGAACTGTTTTAAATCTATTGATTGTTTCTGGAGCCACGCAAGCACAATAGTAGAATCCGACCAATAGTAGACACTAGTCACTGTCGATTTGATTGCTGCCATCACTTTTTTCATAAGTTTTGACAAGACTGCGGCGTTCAATTCTAGCCGGGGAATCTACAAGCTTTTAATTGGTGCTACTCTGGATTTACTAGCAACTAATTTAATCATAGTATTTCCTTGTGCATCACTTGATTTGCAGTACATCACTGCACCATAGCAGCGTTCTGAAGCGTCTGCAAAGCCATGAAGCTCTACACTCGTTGGCTGGTCAAAGACTACTCGTCTGTTAATGAGAATTTCATTTAAGGCTTTGAGAGCAATTAAAAAACGATGCCATTCTCGATATTCTGATTCAGGCTGAACATCATTCCAATCAATGTTTATACGACATAGTTCTTGCATGATCATTTTGGCTTTAGCTATTACCGGATTCAGAAGGCCAAGTGGGCCAAATATTCGGGCAATAGTTGACAATACTTCCCTTTTAGTATACAACTGTTTCGGATTGACATCTACTCGAAGAGCAAAACAATCTTCCTGAGAGTTCCATAGAACTCCCAATGCTTTTGTTCCCTCCTCTTTATCAAATTTATAACTATCTTCTGATGGCCTTGATTCATTCTCAAAATTGTTATGCCACTTATGTAATTTCAGTCCCACTGACTGCATAACTTCAATAAGTTGATGCTGTAACTCCTTGGCACCCTCTAGCGTTGAAGAGCCACTGACTATGTCATCCATGTAAGTGTCATGTAGTAGAATTTCAGACGTCAAGGGAAATCTGGAATTCTCATCTATGGCCAATTGTTTAAGAGTTCTTAAGACAAGAAAGGGAGCGCAAGACGTCCCATAAGTTACAGTTTTCAACTTATACGTGGTAGGCTCATCGTCAAAATTTGTTTTCCATAGAATTCTCAGAAGATCGCATTGATCTGATTCGATGAGTATTTGCCGATACATTTTTTATATATCGGCGGTAAAGGCAAATTTGTGTCGCCGAAAACCAGTAATGGTCGTGATGTCGTCCTCAATAACTTCTCCTTTCATCAGAATGTCATTTAAGCTAATACCGTTGGTTGTAGGAGATGATGCATTAAAAACTACACGAAGTTTAGTGGTCGACTTTTCTGGACGAAAGATTCCATGGTGTGGTATATAATAAGAGGAAGATGGTTCAGTTGTCTCATCAACTTTACGACGAGTTAGGTCACATGGAGAATCTCTCATAAAATCTAAATATAACGACAAGTAATCTGAATCATTCGACAGACGATTCCACAACGAATTAAGTCTTTTTACCGCAATGTCCTTTGAATGTCCCAAGCAAGAGGGATCCTCTTTCAAAGGCATTGTAAGTACATACCGGCCCTCCTCATTCCTCCTATGGGTTTTCACAAAATGCTTCTCACACAACAAGGCCTCTTGACTCTTAGTGACCTCATTATCTACATTTTCAATTTCCCAGAATTTTCTCATAGCACGATTCAAATCAACATCTAAAATCAATTCACAATGAACTTTGTTCTCTTTCACCTCATCTACACTACCACTGGCAACGTAACCAAAAACTGTATTCTGCAACAACAATGATGAATTCAAATCACGGAATTGTCCAGGTCTCAACAATTCATAAAATACTTCAGCTCCTAAAAGTAAGTCTATCTTTCCTGGGATATTAAAACTAGGATCAGCCAGGGATGGAAGCCCTAATACCTCCATATTTACATTAATTACCTTGTTGGGGGTAACATCAGTAATTTTGTTGACCACTAACATCGACAATTCTCGCTAAAAGCTCCTATCCTTATTTGCAACAGTTGTACTGACACAATTATTAACCACCATAGTAGCGTTCACACATGATACAACAGTATTTATTCTTTCCAATCTTAACTGAAGTCGTTTTGCGCAAGCTTTCGTACACAAACAAGACTGACTTCCTACATCCAATAAACATCGAACCTCCACATACTCTGAATATTTATTTTTAACCAGTGCACGAACACTACTAAGAAGGACATTTTTGCTTTGGCTCTTTTGAAAACTCGTCGCAACTATCTTAGACTGGGTATTGGCCGCTGTTTCTTTTACCGTTTGACTCTGCACTACATCTTCGTTATGGACGGGTTCACGAATCGCAATACTTTCAGACGGTGAACTAGAATTATTATTTCCCTCGCGCGGAAAATGTAGCATTCGATTATGAGATTTTCAGCAAAAACAATTTCTATCGGAGCGACAATCACGAATTTTATGGGGTAACAAGCAACGGAAACACAAATCATTCAGTTTCACTAAATCAACTCTTTCCCATACGGAAAGTTTCTTAAACTGGGGGCAGTTATAAAGAGGATAATTGACACTATTCTTACACATAACACACCTTAAATTTTTTATTTCTGACACGAACACTTTAGAAACGGTTTTATCAGAACGCCAATTTAGAAATTTTTGCGATTTATTTCCCATAAATATTTTTGTTTCCCCTGCTACGATCTTACTATTTATCTCACTTTTACATTTACTTTTCGATGATAAGAAAATGTCACACTCCCTGCCGAGCTCATGGGGTTTAAAATAATTTTCACCTTGTTTTACCGCAATGTGAGTCATTAATTCTCGATCAAGAGTTTCGAAAATTCTATCGGAAACTATAAGCTCGCATAGAGATTGGAAATCCTTCACTTTGCGCAACTGACAATAGTAGTCAAAAGATGCACTTAATCTGGATGCAAATTAAACAAAACTGTCCGATGGGGATTTTTGAGCTTTTTTAAAATTATTTAAACATTCCTGAGGGGTAGACTCAAATTCTTTTAAAACTAAAGTTTTAATTTTCTTATAATCACTTAAATCTTCCTGATTAATATAAACCAGCAAATTACTGACTTTTTCACCTAAAATATTCAACAGAATTTCTGCTTCCAAATTTTCTGAAACATTTTTGGTTTGGGATGCTTTTTCCAAAGAGTTGAAAAATAAATTAAAGGATTCCGATTTACAAGGTACGGGAATGGTTAATGTTTTGATACTTTTTATTAAGCTTTCTAATTCAATAGTTGATGAACTCGAATCCACGATTTCAGTACTTTGAATATTATTTAATAATTCTTTTTTAGCATTTGCTAACTCGATTTCTTTCTCTATTTGACACAATTTTAACTTTTCTAGTTCTAACTTTAATTCGTTTTCTATTTTTTCTTTTTCAATTTTTTCTTTTTCTTACGTTAGCTTTGCCTGAGTATCGGCTATTACTTGATCTATTAGGCCCTGGACTACTTCAGTTTGTGTCTTAAACACTTCACTTTTTTCAATTATCTCCCTCAACTGAATTACTTTAACATTATCAGGAACGGAAAGCCCTAACTCTTCCGCGATAATTCGCAACTCCTCTTTCTTTAACTTAGTACTCAAAGACATGGTTGATATACGTGAAAATAATATTTACATACAACCTCTCACAAATTATACCTTTTTGTACCTCTAATTTTCCAATCACAGGTAAAACTTTCAAATCGAAACTACGACACCTTTAATAATAATTCCACTATGAATTCCAAAACGAAACCGAAATCAACTTTGTCAGAAATGCTACTTTCAAATATAAATCACAATTTGCACAACAAAATACACTGACAGGAATTACTAATCCTAATCCGAAAGCAAGAGTTCCAAAATAGAAATCGAAACCGAAAGCAATTTATCAGAAATGCTACTTTCAACTGCATAACAAATTGCACAACAAAATACATTGACAGGAATTACTAATCCTAATCCGAAAGCAAATAAATTTTCATAACAAATACCAACAAACCAAAGTTATTTCTTACATAACAAAATCTCAATCAATCTCAATAAAAAATCTCAAATTCAAAATTAACTCCAATTTCACATAAACAAAAAATATTCCACAATTAAATCACACAAATTATGAATATCTCACCTTAATCTCTTTATCCGAAATTCCATAACTCATACTTCTCCAAAAATATTTCCGGATATCATCGTAATAAATCCTATCACACATCTCAATCCTTTTGATTCCAGCGAAAACCAAACTAGCTATTCAAAAAAATCCAAAGGTCGCAAATATTTCTCCTGGCTCGTCATACAGACCAAAATGTTAACTCCTCACACAACACATCGACGGACCATATTATTTTCTCCTCACACCACATTCATTTTGTTAACTATCTCTATTATATAACTGCTCAAAAAACCACGCCATGTTAGACACACACTTTTATTACAACACAACACATAACAGAGAAAAATATACATCTTCGCATTGCGTCACGTGATTACATCGAGTCACATGATTACATTGAGTCACGTGATCAGACGGGATGGAGAAAAGCGCGCGAACAATATTTAATCGTTGTTGCAAGCGTAAAAGGCGATTGTCAAGTTCCAAATGGCAAATGTGGCGTTTTGTATATTTGAAATTGTGAGTTTTCATCATTTACGAAGTAAGTAAATTTTAAATAATTTTTCGAATATTCTTCAAGTAAATAGAATGAAAAGTACCTTTTATATCTGGTCATGCAACCTGAATCTTAAAATATCTAATAAGTTGCTATACAGTATTTGTGGAACGTTAGTTTAGGGATTTCGCACTGATGTCCTTTGACAGTCATAAATGATAATGTACAGCGGATGTCGCCTCATCATGACAAATAATAGGACTATGAGGCGCAAAATATCTATTTCTTTCATGTTCATAATTATCCATATCAGATCATCTTTCAATTATTCTCGTTTCTTATTGTTCATCAGTTATTTTCTTCTATCCATTAAGTAACCATTTATTATTCTTCAATTTACTTTCTAACTTCAAAAATCTTGGTTTAGCAATTAAGAAATTATTTTTCAAATGCAATTTTCTTTTGTTAAATAGCAACTTCATGATTTCCAGTTTCAAACCGCAAGTTTTTCTTAAACAATTCAATGACTTCTAAATCCTTTCCCGATAATTCCTCACTGACTAATCATCACATCCTCTAAATGTCCCAAAGATTGAGTATCAAACAAGAAAACTTCCTCATCTGCTTCACTAAGTACAACAGAAATAGCTTCTGAATTAATATCCGAAATGTTTACTTTGAAGATATTCTTTCACAGAGCATTTCTCTAACATCGTTTGAACGAAATACAATTCCTCAGATAATTTCATTATACTACGGCCAGATTGATTATTTTATTAATAAGTCATCCCAATTAATAAGTTATTTTTCTTTCGATTCGGAGATCATCTGCAAGTATTCAGTTTTCCTTTCTCATAAATTCAATAATAAAAAGGGACCTAAGAAGATATTGCATTAAATTAGAATCCTGCTTTATCTGTTATGTAAACTTTGTGACGGATTGGTTCTACTTTTGAGATTAATAAAGCTAGATGTGAATTCTCTTGGTACATAGTTATTTCCGAATGACTAGACTTTTAATTTTTCTATTATTTTTATGGGTGAATTTAATTCTTTAGCTGGTTCTTTTGTACAGTTGCTCAATTTAAAATCTGATTCTATTAAGGCGTGTGAAATCTTCGATTTATTTTCATTTTGAGCAATAACGGAACAAGTTTGTAATAATTCAGATTTTTTTTTTTATTCAATTGCCTAATAAATAGGATCGTTTTGTTTTTGTTTGCGCTTGCCTCAGTTGCTGGATTAGCTACTTCGGGTTTGTTTTTAATCAGAAGTTTATTATGACATGTTTTTTACTTGTTTCACGATCTTCGATTTGCGATCTGCAAAATTATGTCCTGTGCTTTTCAAAGCAACAATAACATAAGGGCTTTTAAACGCTTTCTTTCCTGTTCATCAGTATATTTTATACACTGAAAGGAATCATATTCATTATAAACGCTACAAAAAGCGCAAATTTTTTTAAGGAAGCATTACATGCAGCAGCTGGTTATTTATTTTTAAACTGATGGCTATTATGTTTGAATCTTTGTTTAGGATTAATCTCCTCATATTTGTTACTCTTAAAGCTATTAATTCACATAGTGGCTTCTTTAAAGACTGTTTCTAGTATTTCAGTGAATTCTATTAATTCAGTCACTTTAATATTTTGTTTAGATTATCTTTTTCCATGAAATTCAAGAGCTAAATCTTTGAATAGCAACTTAAGATTGTTTGGGTGCTATAGTCATTTTACTTATTTTTTTATTCAGTTGCTTATATTTTTTTTTTCTGATGGAAAAAAAATATATCATTTCACTAATCTAGATCTGAGCGATTATTGATTGTAATTTTCTTGCGATGTCGGATATTTCAATGTTTAACGAATTTAATAAATTCGGAGGTGAGTGAAAAAGGTTTTATCTCAATTTAGGAACACACTGATAGAATGAGAAAAATATATCCTTTTCATTTATTTGACTCTTCTTTCACCTCCGTTTGCTTGTTTAGATAAGGGGAAAATTCCTTTTTTTAGAAATAATTTTATGTATTCATGCGTTTTTACAGTAACTTCAGTTGATCCTTGCTTTGCTGCATGTGATCATTTGTTTGTAGAGCAGTTGTTAGTTATATTTCAACGTCATTTAGTAATTTACCATTAGTGAATTATTTAAGTATTTTTATTTCAATTAAATTTTATGCAAAAGTTTAGAACTTACTAACAATGTGCTGGAAAACGTACATTTGATTCATTATGGACTTTTAAAAGTGAATATACTGAATGATACAAAGGTTTCCATAAATAAAAATAAATAAAAAAGTTCCTAATGCTTAAAAGTTATTCGTAGCTAATTCGTTACCCTTGCAAAAGATACCAAAAATAAATTAATGTCAATGAAATTTATTTTTTCGCAAAGAACTATTGAATTTAGTTTAATTGCATTAACGTCCCGTTTTAAAACAACACTAAGGCTATTTTGGGACAGACCTCGTAATTTTGAACCTCGGCCAGATGACGAGGACGAAACCTGAGATGGCACCCCATCTCCAAACTTCCACACCACACTAGTAGGAGAACGGATTTAACGTGCACCAGACTCGCTTAAGGATTTTTCTTCTGTGAAATCAGGTCTCGATCCTGAAACCTTCCCGTCCCGCAGCCGAGACCTTACCACAAGGTCATCGTGGCTATATGAATTATTCAAAGAGAAAGATTCGTAATCGTAAAAAACTCGAAGGCGAAATTTTGCCATATCTTCATTTTCAAACGTCCGAATATCTCGTAATTTTTGGTCTATCTGTGTAACTTGAAAAATGCGGTGAGCTGGAATTTAAATTTTTAGACTTCAACCAAATTTGGAAAGAATTCGATTTCCTTTGTTTTTTAACTTCAAAATCAAAGTGCGACATCGGAAAAAAGGGCACACAGTTTGAGCATCGAAAATATCAAAATTTTGACAGTTGACCATCTGTACGTCTATATGCTCGTAGGAATGCAAACATTGTGAAAAAAAAATTAGATAATTGAATTTTGCTAAGTTATCTTGTTTCTAAAATTGTAGTATCATGAATTTTGGATTTAATTGGTTGGCCAAAACGTTTCTGAGCATACTCAGTTTTTTTTTTCTTTTTCTTTCTTTCTATCCTGGGATTCTGAAAATAACAATCTCTGTACTCGCTCTCTGTATAAAATCTTGTACTTGCTTAAGGTTTCTAATTTTTATGGCATAGAGAAGGATGATAATCTTCATTAGGAAGTATGAAATGAAGCAGCGATGAGACATTTTTAGCTGGTTTCACATGTATTTATGGCAAAACGCATTAAGCCATTTTTTTCAAATGTGTCAGTGGTGACTCGCTTTTCCCTTTTTATATATATGATATACGTAATTTAGTAAAAAAATAATTATGCTTAGGAAGAAAATTTCGCAGTTGAAATTATTTCTTCAATAAATTGCTAACGCCAGTACTAACAGTATATATTGTTCCGCAATTGATCAAATGAGTGTAGGCATAAGAAGGGACAAGTTATTGAAAGATTTGCATTCCACAGAAGCAATATCCTGTATTATTATATACTTTTCAAATATAATTTTCAGTAGCTTGTTTTAAAAGTGTTAGAATGCATAATGAATTTAGTAAATTCTGTGTCAGAAACAAATGTTGTTTTGGCAGAGAATAAGTAAGTGTGAAAAATGAATCATGTTCTGTATATACTTTCATCAGAAAGGATAATAGACGGTATAAAGATACTACTCCCATGGAGTTTATAGATTTCCTACTCAAATCACCTTTACTCGATTTTGATAATTTTCATGTCAAGAGAATGGGATTGGGTATAATTTATTTTTAAAAAATTCAGTATTTGAAGATTAAAAATTTAAAAAAAATGTGGAGAGGTTTGAAAATTTTTATTTTTTCTAGCGAACAAGCATCTTTTGAAAGAGGATTTGCCATTGATTGATATTGAAGTGGGAAATTTGAATGAAAAATATCATGTTTCACAGCATGTGGTCTATGATCAAATATAGCCGACTGGCAGAATCCACTCCGTTAATATTAAAGAATTGAGAAAGTTAGCAATCCAGCCCCTTCAAAATATCGTCTACTTTTGGGGTAACAAATGACGAAGGCAATAGTTGCCAATAACATAAAAAAAAAGTCTAACTCTGCTTTCTGGATCTCTTTACGGAAAAAGAAATTTTTCTGCAAAAAAGGAAATTGCTGAAATTGAATATAAAGCTAATGCATTTACTTGTTCGACAAGCCAGAAAGTTTTCATTATTGATAAAATTAACTAATTGAGAAAAGTTATTAATGAAAAAATTGAATGAATTCAAAGTGTTTGGAAAAAATCTCTGAAGAGAAACAATCTTTTATTTACATATTTAATAAGATTAGTAAGATTTTTCCATTCTAGATTTGTTTACTTATGTTCTTAATTTTTTTAGAGGAAATTAATGAAGTAGCTATAGAACCTTCTTAAATTCTTATGTTACTAACTGCAGCGTAATTAAATAATTTAAGAAAGGCTATGAAAGTCTTTGAATAAAGTTTTTCAAATGCAACTTGCATAAAAAACATTTTAAATAACTTAGTTTCAATGCCGGTGAAAAATATTCAGTGATTCCACTTAGTATTTTATGTGTATATTTGTATAAAAGTGGATACTTAATACCCAACATAATTTATTTCATTCGAACTTATAGTTGCATAATAAAAAAAATATTAGTTAAAGATTAGTTCTTATTTTTTCTCTAAATGTGCTTAAAAAGTATTTATAAAGTGTTTATTTTTTAAGATAAAATTATTCTAGATTTGTTGTTTCCACCCTGAATAGCTGGCCGTGTGAACCTCTAGTAACTTCCAAACTACTAACTTTACTCATCACAGAGCTTTCTTAAAATAAAAATATTAATTAAAAGAATTTTTTCACAGGTTCTAACTGTAATAAAATTTGCATAAATTTCGATATTATTACATCTTTATGATCGAATATCTGCTCTAAACGTTTTATACATCTGTCACAATTTTCTTCATTTAAAGGATAATTAGATACACATTTATAAACGCTACCTATCAATAAACTTTTCAAGTAAGTAAAGTTCTGTTTTAGTAAAGCTTTGATTAGAGTGAATTGCATTATAATTCGAAAAAAAAAAAAAATTCGAGCCATTTGCTCAGATAGCCGATAAATTTTCCCGAGTTTACTTTAGGTAGTATTATTGATGTACTACTTGAAACAATATTGCTGATGTCTTGAGTGGTACTAATACCATTACTAGCTGCAAATTCGATTCTTTTTCTACAGTTTTGTCCCTGTTAATTTTCTTTATTTCACTGACAATTTTTGATTTATAAACCATATTTTTTCATCATACTCTTCTCATACAAGTAGTTCATTATCATAATCAGTTTCATCTGTAGACCTGCAGTTTCATCTGTATCATCTATTTTTAATCTTTTTTTATTTAATCTATTTCGGTGTTCAATTAAGAACTTAAATTTTCTACAAGGTCTTCAGTTAATTCTGTAGAAAATAGATTTTCAAGTTTATTCAGAACTGTTGCTTCCACGTACAGAAGCATGTTTCTTTTTTATTTTTTCCTAACTCGTCCGTCATGTTTCGTTTTTGAAATCGATACTACGAATAATCTCACCTCTCAAATGATGGCTCGGTTCTCATTGGTGATTCCAGAACAACGAGGGAGCAGTTGTGTCCATAATGGTGTTAGACTAATCAGAAAGACTCCAAATAAAAGAAATTCTCATTTTATATAAAAAAAATATTCCGTTTTTTTCATTAATAATTTTTTTAAATTTTGCCTTCTTTACTGCTAATTTAGAAAACGCCAGTTTCTTTCATTCCTTATGAAAAAAAAGAAGAAACGACTTAATAATGCCTTTAACAGGAAAGCACTTTTAATAAAACTCGAATTCAAAATCCAAAGTCTAATGTCTTGACTAATTAATTCGGAATATGAATTACTTAGATTTTTATTCTTATTTTAAAAGTATTATTGGCAGATTTTATTTAAATATGCACTAGAATTTTAATAATAGGTAGATTAGATAATTAAAATTAAAGAAGCTTTCATACAATTTACTATTTCAAAAATCAAAGAGACGGAAAATAGTAGCTCCGATCTGAGTGAAACATGAATAACAATTGTTACGAAAATTTATTTACAGAAGAATGATTCAATAAAATAAAATTTCAAGAAAAGGTCTACCAATTTTCGTTCAATTATGAAACAAATGGTTAAATAAAAAAAATACTCCATTATATATTATTAATATAAACTCGACGAAAAAGCTAACTAATACTCATATAAAAGGCTATATTTCTGAATATCAAACTCCTATTTAATTATCTATCCATTATTTTTATTTGTTCTATTAACATTTTGATATATTATAAAATTCAAAATGATAAAAAAAAATTGAAAATTAAAACAAAATATGAAAAATTAAAGGGGGAAATGAAATAAACAGGGATTATAAAAACATTTAAAGATTGAAAAATTATCATTAAAATTATCTTTTATCTTAAAGACAGAAAAATTATAACTCTTCAAAAAATTTAAGTCAATTAAATGTAGAATTATTTAAATCAAAACAAAATACTATATATTTGAAAATAAAAAAATGCACATGAATAAAAAAGGGAAAAGAAAAGAAAACATTTTAAAACTGCTTGAAAATTCGAAAAAAGCGCAACATAAATTATAATCATATAAACTGAAATAAATCGGAGTAATAAACATTTATCTTTATTTAATTGTTTTATTTGGTATTTAAAATAATCTTTATTTTAAATACCAAATAAAACAATTAAATAAAAATATATTATGAAAATGGAAAAAAAATTTAATATATGACTTGGAAAATTATACATTTTTAGAAATATAAAAACGCACACTACAGAAAAGTAGGCCATTAAAAAGAAAAGAAAGGAAGGGGAAAAAATAACGCATATTTTCACCTGATATGCAAAACAATTCCTTGAAACCCAATCGTAAAATATTGCCAGGACTCATTATCGAAAGTTTGATAATTATTGAAAGTTCCATCAAGACCGATCGAACACTCGAACTAATTTTGTAAGGAGTTGGAATTTCTAAGAGTCACTAATGGGCAGCACTTCAGGAGATATTGATTTCCTTTCCATTGTCCATTCCTGTGCCCAGCGGAGAGGTAGGGATTTCCATTCACAAAAACGATATTTACATAAAGTTTCAGTTCACATGTATTGTTACCATTAATGCAAAAAAAAAAAAAAAAAAAAAAAAAAAACATGTTAGAACAAGTGCAACACATATGTATTATGTGTAGAAAGGATTTTATAGCTGACGATTAAGCTTTTGCATTGTAATTCTGTCCTGCTGAACGCTAATATTAATCTCCCTTAAGTGTATTATTGGTAGGGAGATCTGAAAGACTTCTAAAGTATTGCATTTTTTACACCGGATTGTATGAAATCACATATAGCATCATGCATATATTGAATTTTTAACACCAATACGCTACTGAAAATTTCCGTTTTGTGTTGCTTTTTTCATATTTGTTTATATCTTAAGCACAGAATTTGAAAGTTATATCAGTAATACTAATTTTTAGTAAAGCTTTCTTTTCCGTGGAACAACCTATTTCAAATATCGGCTATATTTAAATGTTAATACTAAATTATCTTACAGTAAGATATTGTTACGGATCACCGGGTTCTTTTAGATAGTGGTAGTGAAATGGTGTGAGAACACAATCAGCAAGTCTTAGTAGAAAACAACGACGACGTTTATTTACACGAAAACACGAGTACACAAAGACGACGAACACAGATGACAAATATTTACAGCAGAGACGAACACAGGACAGCACACAGTAGCACACTACAGCAGACAGTAGATTACAAGTAGTAATAGTCTACAGCATATGAAGCGGCTAGACAGAATCGAGCAGGAGAGGTGATCCTGGGGGCTTCGCTCTACCGTCTCTCCAACGGCTGAACTTCTCGCTTTAGCTGCCGACTCACTACTTCTCACAACTGGCTATAACGCTGCTTCCACAGAAGATAACACACGACTCGGCACACAGCAAGTGCTTCACACAACGCTGGCAATCTGCCGTTGCTTCGCTATCCTTTCGAAGACTTGTTACTTGTCGGTGACTCCGACTACTCGACACACACAGCTGGAAAGTGGTAGATTTGCGGAACAAGGCCATCTCCATGATCCTAGTGCTTTTGGGTGCCTAGTGCATGATCCTAGTGCTATTGATGAGAATTTGGTGAAGGTCTTTACCGGTTCCAGATACTAGGGTGTAGGAGCGGGAGAGAGCGGTGGCATCCAATGGTTATCCGTTCTTCTTGTAGGGGGTGGGGTCAGCCTGTGGAGCAGTGATACCCCAGAGAGTGTTGATTTTCTGCAGTTTAGGTGTTTTTTGCTGAGACTATACTATTGTTCCTAGTGGGCAAATCCGGCTCGTTTCTTAGTGTGGTGGGTGGAGCGACAGAGCCAACGGTGATGTTTGGGTTGACGGGGCGCCTAGCCCCGGCAGGGGCTTATCTCCGGTAAGGAGAGATTTCACAGAGCTTTGCTGTCTATACTTTGCCGTGGCCGTCTTCGACGAGATTTGGAGATGGCGAGTGTCAGGACTCATTGTGATTGTCTGATATTAGGGTAAGGGTGCGGTGGTACGCTGCCGTTGGGCTTAATGAGTTTTTACTGCTTGTGAGCTAGAATTTGCTATTCAGATACAGTTTAATTTGAATGTGAAATAATAAAAGTTAGGAAGAAAAACTAGAGGGCTGAGATAAATTAAAGTAGTATATTACGGGGTCTTCTAGAGTTTGAAGATGGTTTATATTTAGGGTTTGTAACTATTGCTTCATTTTCATTCTTATCCATGTTTTTAAAGAAGTTAGTGGCTAGTTTTTTAATGAATTTTTTAAGAGGGAGATAGTCTAGGCATAGGTACATATTTGTATTGGGCATGTAGTATTTCATATTGCAGAGATTTCTAATTATTTTGCTGGCGTTCAATAAGTCTAAGATTAGTCTCGGTAGCATATCCCCACACAGGGTAGGCATAAGTTAATACTGGACGCAAGTAGGCAGAGTAAATAAGCATTTTATTTTGCCTACTCATTTTGGAGTTTCGAGAAATTAAGGGATAAAATTTACGAGTTAGGTCTCGAAACTTTTTAGCTGTGTAAATAAAGTGGGGTTTCCAAGTTAATTTACTGTCTAGAATAACGCCTAAATATTTGTATTCCTTAGACCACGGGACAGTTTCATTTTTAATTTTAACTAGGGGGAAATTCTTTTTACAGTTATTTTTATAAAAAACTAAAGCTTCAGTTTTACTAGCATTTATTTCAATTTTCCATTCAACGAACTAGTCCTCAAGAGATTTAATATTTCTGTTTAAAGCTATGGTGATGAAATTTTGATTTTTGTTTCTAGCTAGTATTGCAGTGTCATCAGCGTACATGCACAACATAGTGTTAAATTGCTTAGGGATATCATTAATAAACAAGGAAAATAAAATTGCCCCTAGTTTAGATCCTTGAGGTACACCTGCAAGAATCGGTTTTACTTCAGAAAATTCATTGTTTATTTTGATTTTGAAGGATCTGTAACTAAGGTAAAAAATTATAATTTTGATAAGGTTTGGGGGTATGTTGTAATTAATTAGCTTGTAAATAAGGCCATCTTGCCAAACTATGTCAAAAGCTTTCTGAATGTCAAGGAAAACTGCTGTAGTTTTTTGTTTATTTTCAAAACCTTCCTCAATGAATTTTACTGCTCTAATTAATTGGTGGGTTGTAGATAGGTTACTGCGAAATCCAAATTGTTCTGGTGTTAGTATATTATGTTTTTCTAGGTAATTATTTAATCTATTGAGAATTATCTGCTCAGCAATTTTGCTGACAGAGGAGAGTAGGGATATGGGTCTATAGCTGCAGGGATCAGTTGGGTCTTTTCCTGGTTTTAATATGGGGATAAATGCAGCTTTTTTCCGTGACATGTAAAAATGTCCTAATTTGAGAATGCTATGAATTATATTAATTAAAAATTTTAGGTAATTGTCCGGAAGTGTTTTTAAAATTTTGTTGTTAGTTCTGTCAAGGCCATGGGCTTTTTTGATATTAAGTTTTTTAATATGATCCTTTAATTCATCAGTTGAGGGAGGGGGAATATCAATAAATTTTTGTGGTAGTGTGTCGAGAAAGCTTTTGACTGTATTATTTACATTATGTTATGTGGTGAAATCGCTCAATTCATTAATTTGAAATTGTTTCTCAACGCTAGCCGCCAGGTAGTTTGCTTTTTCTTTATCAGTTATTTCCATACTAGCAGGGCCTTTAAGGGCCGGAATTTTTTGTTTTTTACTTTTAAAAGTTTTGACAAGTTTCCAGATTGATCCGTCTTCTGTGTTAACACTAATTAATTTGTTTATAAATTCATTGTTTTGGATTTTATTGTTATGTTTTTCAATTTCCTTATTAAGTTGGTTCATTAGTCTCTTGAAGACTGGGTCTCTGGTTTTTTGAAAATTTTTCCTGGCAAAGTTCCTGTTCCTGATTAGGTCTCTAATTTTATGGTCAATAAAATTTTGACTATTTATAATGAGGGTGGAGGCTAGATTTTTTGCGTTAATAATTTGCGATTCAAACATGTTTACAAAATGGTCAAGTTTATCTGGGTTTGTAAATTCACCAATGGTTGGGGTTACTGATTGGCTGAGGGTTAATTTAAAATTATTCCAGTTTGTTTTATATTTATTAAGATTATTGGGCAGGGAATATTTAAAGAAAAAATTTCGACACACACAACTTTAGAGTGTCGGTCTTTTATAGTTCTCGGGAGGCGGAGCTAGAAGCTTATAGACCAATCGGGGCGTATCTGGGTTTTTCTCGGTTCCTAGCTGATGGTTCGTGAAAATTCTCGAACTTTCCAGCATTATCCATTTTGTCGCCAAAGTCGCCAAATTCGTCGCCAAGTCGCCCAGTTTGTTGTCAAGCTCTAAGATCATTGACGCGGCACCCGCTCAGCATACACAGGATCGTACAACGGTCTTTCTTACGATGACAATATTCGTGATGGGAAGCAAAATTACAGATTTGTAACAATATAATATTTGCATTCCTTACTAAAGAAAATTTCATTTTAATTTAAAGATTATTTAATAAGAATATTTATATATTTGGTTCCGCCTCCATTCCCTTACCTGCCTTCAACAACAATACAAAGATTAAAAAGAAAGTGCAAATTTTGACAGGAAAAAATGTTAAAAAAATTTATTATAGCAAATTTTTAGAAAATCAACAAAAATCCCCCCCCAAGAAAAGTCTCATTTAAATCAAACTTTGTAATAAATTTAGTTTTGTGCTCTACAACCTATGTATGTAAGTAAATTTTTGAAATTCAATACGTAATTTAGATTTATAAAAACGTATAGAAAGAATTTCACAAAAAAAGAGCTTCGAAAATGATGGCAACTTTCGAATACTTCATAAAAGATATCTGCTCTGAATTTCAAATTTAAATAAGTGTATTTTTATAATAATACAAATGATAAATAATATCTTATTATCATATTATCTTAATCGGACCGTAATATTCTTATTAATTGGATAAATACTATAAAATGTTCTTAAAATTAAATTATGTATAGCATCTGTTGCCGAACAGATACATTTCGAATTCAGTTATTTGTATGATTTTTAAACTTAATTTATAAAGATATTAAAAATTATTAAAAAACTCTTTACCATTATTTCTGGAAGAAATTTCGGACGTTTAAAATAAATAAAGCATAAAAAAATTTGTTTGAATTTCAAATAAATATATCTGAAAATAAAAGATGTATAATTCTTTTAATATATTTAAATAGCATCTGTTGCTAGTATCTTTCAGTTTAGAAAACAGAAAACAATTTATTCCAAAAGGATTTGTTTAAAGCAAGTATTCATATATATTTAAATATAACAGTATTTATGGAAATATTAACGAAAAATTATGTTCAAAGATTGAAGAACAACAAAAATAAACACAGACCAAAAATCGAAAATTAATTTTGAGTATTGATTTACTGCATCGTGACTTATCGTGAACCATGCTTCATGGTCATAATACCGATATTTTTTCAAAAACTGATATCGAAAAATCGATTTTTTTTAACGATGAATCGAAAATCTGCACAGCTGTACTTATGACTGTCCAATAGCTGTACTCATGACTGTCCAATAGCAGAGTGTAAGTTTCTCCTTTGGGAACTTCATTTATCGAATGAAATGTTCAGCAAAGCGCATAAAATGCTCCTCTTTCATCTATATAGACGGATTACAATGCCTAGTGCTGCCTCTAGATGCTCCATTTAGAAAATTATCTTTGAAATTCAACTGTGGATAAACGAAAAGAAGCGAAATCTTTTTTCCTATAGCAGATGCAGCAACAGCCAACGTGACAAAAGCTTCTATTTCGGTTGAAGCCATGATGCCAGTATATTTAATATCCTTGTCAATCCACATCCGCTCGGAATTTTGAGCTGTCCAAATCTCTATCTTATCCATATTCCATAGTCTGCAGATCCGAGACTGTATTTGTTGTAACACAGGATCAAAAGTTTTTAAAAATGCTGGAACATTAGTTTTACTAAATGGCGTTGCACGTCTGAGACTCGTTGCTTCTGGCTTTTATTGGAACTCCTTTTTAAAAATTAACTGAACCAATCTTCATCTGCTTGCTGATTTTTTCCGCTTAAATCAAACACTTTCTATTTCAATTAAACAGCAAACTGGACAGCAAATTTGTGTATTTCTTTCGAACTGACAAGAGTAGGGCACGAGTTGGGAAAATTGAATTCGGGATGGGATTTTGTACGACGGTAATACCCGTTTAGGATATTCATTCAGTACAATTTTAAAGCGAAAGAGCTAGCCAGTTCCGAGAAAACGACTCGGAAACTTTGAGCATAGCTTATATACTTGTAATTGGCAAGTATCACTCGAAGTTCTAACGGCGCAATTGGGAGAGATTCTGCTGCGTCTGCCAGACCAAGGTTCCATCTTGGGCTCTTATTTTCCCCTCGTTTCATTTCCTTCCAAAAATATTTCACAATTCACAGATAATTTTAATTAATATGCTTCTAATTTATAATGCATATAAAATTTTCATTGCTTTAATTCTTTAATCATAATTTAATTTTTAAAAGAAAAATAATTATAAATTTAAATACGTTTTTTTAAAAAATGTTCAAAGTTATTTAAATTATCAATTTGTCGATAATTTCGATTAATAAGTCATTTACTTTTATATAAAAAAATAACATTTTTCTCTTAACTCTCGAATCGCAATTTAATTCTTAAAAGGAAAATTATAAATCTCCATGTATTTTTTTTAAATTATAAAATAATACTCAAATTAAGTTAATAACTTACAGATAATTTCAGTTAATATGTTACTCTTTTTTTAATCAAAAATAAATGTTCCTTCACTTAATATTTTAATTATAATTTAAATTTTAAGCAGAAAAATAATTACAAATTTTACTTAAGTGGAGATAAATATTAATTATAATTACTGACGTCATAAAAAATGTTACTCAATACTTCAGGAAATTTAATATTTTCAATGATATAAAAGAACCAAAATAATATTTATCGTAGAATCATTGGAAAAAAAAGGCATTTTTATATCCTGCACAAATGATAATTAATGATTGTTCACAATTGCAACATTAAATAAAGGGTGAGTTTGATCAACCTTGACAAACGAAAGAGGGGTAATAGAAGAGCCCATGTAGATCATAAAACACAATAGTAACCCTGTCTCATCTCTAACCGTTTGCAAGTTATGGCGAATAAATTAATTTTGCTCAAAAGCCTGAAGAAATCCGAATGAAAACAATTATGGGCACATCTCAAACAAAGGAAGCTCATTTTCTGAAAGAACTTTTAAAATCATTTAAGATAACACCTGTTTTATGAAAATGCATGGATTTATAGCCGAGTAACAAGCGCTGAAATGTTGCCAAATTTTTTAATTCTGAATTTCGGGGGAAAAAAAAACGTACAAGCTACAGTTTGTCAAATTCACCAAAGACTTGTCCATATTATTGGCCCATATTTCGAATGAGACTGACCACCATAAACCATATAAGTATTTTATTTCAGGAAAAATTCCTTTGTTGGCAAAACATCCCTGAAATCGGCGTTCGACAAAAAAGAAAACTTAAGAAGGGCCATTGCCACTCGTGATTTTAATCTCCACTTTACCTTCATTCTGCTGTTTAAGTTAGAAGCAAAAGAAAAAAAAAAAAGGCTTAAAGTGAAATATGAAAAATAACAATTTTATTTAGAATGAAAAAAAAAATCCCTACAATAGTAAAAAAGTAGTATGACTTTACATAAAGAAATATGCAAAAATACAAAAAAGATGCTGAACTTAAAACAATGTAATGAATTTAAAGCTGCTGCTGAAATTGGTTGCTGCCACATCAGTTACATGCTCTTGCTCTTTTCCGAAGGAATTTAACAGCTTTTTTTAATAATAGTTCACCCTTAAGTTATAATATCTTTTCATCGAGCTGATTTTTTATGTCTTCTAAATTGGCAATTTCTGTGCGGTTAACTTCTTGCTTAAGAAAATCCCAAACAAAGAAGTTCATTGGAGTCCTATCTGGCTATCTAGGTGACCAAAAAATTGGCCCCCTACAACCAATCCATCGTGGATTGATCCATCGACTCATTTAGGAAGTTCTGAACTGCCTTTGAAGAATATGTAAGGACCCCATATTGTTGGAGAAGGATTTTCCATCGTTTGGGTTCAGCAATGACATCAAGTAATCCTGGTAGATGATGTTAAAAGAATTTCAAAAACGCATTGCTTGTCAAATGACCCTGGAAAACATGTGGACCAATTAAGCAATCGTCGATTATTCCAAGCCAAACATTTAAGTTGAATCGTGTCTGAATTTTGTGCTACGTGCGAATTTTGTTGCACTTAATGAGGCCAAATGTGCTAATTGAAAATGCCATCTCGAGTAAATAGTGACTCATCTGTCCACAACATCATTCTCAAGAAATGCCTTTCTTTGATATTTCTTTGTAACAGTCAATGGCAAAATGTAACCCGCTTTTGGAAGTCTGAGCTCCGTAATTCTTGCACCTGTAATGGACGACATTCGTGTAATGGTATAGACGATATTCGTTTCCGTGCCAGATTTTCATCACTGTGTTTTGTGAAGTTCCAACTTCAAAAGCAAGTGTACGGGAACTCACACTTGGTTTTTCATATAAAATGTCAAGTAAGCTTTTCTCAACAGTGAGAGATCGGTGATTCTTACTTTTTTTAAACGTCTTACTAAAAAACTAACCAGTCTACCTTAGCCTTTGGTGAATTGAAGCAAAAACGGCAGAGTTAGGTGTACGACGATTTGGGTAATACAGACGATATTCTTCTTTGGCTCCCCGAGAGTTACCATTGCAAAATCTACACAAAATGAATACCTGCATACTCTTCGTTTGTAAAATGAGACACACTATTGTGTTTTATGATTTACATGGGCTCTTCTATTACCCTCTATCGTTTGTCAGAATTTACCAAATTCGTCCTGTAGATCTATAGGAAAACAGATTTCGTTTACATTAAAAAATATTTTTCTTTCTTCAGAAAGTTAGGCAATTACGGAGGCATTCTGTATTATGTTATTAAAAATTTTGGACCATCTGCCTTTGCATTCAATAATTTAGCAACTGCTTTCTGTTTCTTTTCGATTTTAATACTTGGAATGTTTGCTGCCATAGTTCTCTCAATACAACCACTCTCTTTATTTTCATTTTAAATACGGTTTTTTTAAGTTAGAACAAACAATTAAACTTTATTAATCTAATTTTTTTTAAACTTTTCATATTTTAAGATTATAATAATTATTTAAATTATGTATTATCTTTAAAATTATATTTATATTTTAATGTTTGAAATTTAATTATAATTACAATTCAAGTACCATGTGAATGAACATAATTTTGCATAAAAAAATTAGTAACATATCAAATTGAAAATTAATGATACATTGAATTAAAATAAGTAATATCAAAATCAATAATATATCTAATTAAAATAAATAGTATTTCAATTAGTAATATATTACATTGAAATATCTGTAAGTTATAAATTCAATTTAAATATTTTTTTCTATTTAAAAAATATCTAAATTTAAAATTATTTTTCTTTCAAAAATTAAATTATAATTCAAGAATTAAGAGAATGAACATTTTATATCCACTAAAAATTAAAAGCATATTAATTAAAATTATTAGAAAATTGTGAAATATTTTTGGAAATAAATCAAAACTAAATATCCAGGATCGAACCCCTGGTCTTATGGACATGACGCGGGAGCTCTCTCGATTACACCGTCGTACAACCTGTGACAGTTGCAAACTACAAGGGTATAAGCTATACTCAATGCTTGAGGGTCATTTATTCGGAATTGGCTGGCTATGGCGCTTTAAAATTGTATTGAATGAATATCATAAAGGTATACTACCATCATAAAAAATCCCATCCCGAATCAATTTTCCAACTCGTGGCCTTCCCTTGTGAGTTCAAAATAAGCAACTGACACTCGTTTAATATATTCTGAAAAATCTTCCTTCTGACAACAGAAAATTTTTGGTATTGGTACGTGGCTAAAAGTAAAAAAAGAGGCGCCATCAATAATTGAAGACTTTTGGCAGTAATATTTTAGAAAGTGCAAAGTATCCCAAACTTTTCAACAGCGTTTAAATACAACAGTTCTGTATGTAAAATCATTTTTACTGCTTCAACATTATGTCCCGTGAGGCTAAAATTTGATCTGCTGTCCTTTTCTGTTTCCAACCACAGATATGAAATATATATATATGTATATATATACAGGGTGTCTCAAAAACCTTGACCACGGCTTTTATTCCTTAAATATTGATCGTAGACATATACTGTAAATTGCAAAGTTGCGTAAAAAAAGTGCAATATGTTATGAAATCGATTAAAATTTTCAAGGGATTAAACTTTAAAAAAAACAAAATTTAAATTTTTATACAGACCCCGTACAAAAAAATTCCCAGTGAGTAAAATGTGCCCCATCCTCTAATAAGGTCATGTACAAATTTTCAGAATTTTATCATGAAAATTCTCAAAGGTATGTTAAAACAAAGTTGGAGAAGGATCAATCACAAATTAAAATACAAATGTTTACAGCTTCAGTGCAGATGACGCGACGGAGGAATGCATAATAAGAAAATTAAATATGCTTCATATCTTTAAAATAGAAATTTTAAAATCTATGCTTCCTTATCTATAAATCTATGCTACCGTATAAAAATTTTATATCATGAATTACAGAATATAACTTAAAAATAGTACAGTCAGTGAACTTGTAAAAAATCTTATGTAATCTTTTATTAAAGTAATCTTTCCTTATGTAATCTTTCCTTTAAATTATTATTTCTACACATTTTTAATACTTTTGAACCAGTAAATAGTAAAATTATTATTTATTTATTCAGTCATTACTTTCTTTGTTAATTTGTGTACGATCCCTTAAACACGAACATCCGACATAATTTTTTCTCTTTGCGAACTCATATCCAGGCATCGAAAAGTGGTTTAAGTCCGCATTTATGTAGTTTCATATATTTGAGACTTTTTGTGATAAATTGTTGAAATTTCGTACATCTTTATTAGAAGATGCGGCATATTTCAATGATTGAGCATTTTTTTGTACGGAGTCCGTATAAAAATTTAAATTTTGTCATTTTTGAAGTTTAATCCCCTGAAAACTGTAATTGATTTCATAGCAATTTGCTCTTCTTTTTGCGCAACTTTGAAATTTACAGTATATGTCTACGATCAATATTTCAGTCACCCTGTATATATATATATATGGCGTGTAAATCCTCGCCATCATCCAAAATATAGGGCCAACCTACCAGTCTGGTTTGATGTTAACATGCCCCATCATGTCATTATTTATTTCAATTTATGTTCTTTTTCTGAAATAATTAATTAAAGTATGTATTCTCACAAGTACAAATGTAACACAGAATAAAATTCATTGCCAATATTGTCTATAGTAGAAGAAGAAAGTCAAATGAATGGTAAATAACTGCTTTTCAAAGCAAAACATACAATCTGATTTATAGCGTATGTGCATCCAACTAAAACTGACTAAAATCTTCTGAGAGTATAGATTGATACTTTCTGTTAATTCTGTTCCTACTTTTACTGTCATCAAGTGGCAATTAATTGGGTTATTAGCCGCATTCCAACTTGTCACTGGTGCCAAACAGCAACGTCTCTCCTACATCGCTATTTTTTCGTCAATTTTTTTAAGAATTGTTTCGATAAATTTTTCCTTTTTCGGAAAACAAATTAAATAACCATTTGTTTTCCTAGAATAACCTACAAAAATACCAATATCTTCTTTGTTTTGCAATTTATTACGTTTTACATTTTGGGTATAAACATAGACGATTGATCCAAAAAGCTGGAGCTATATTTTTCGTGAATTTGTGCCTCGCATCTGTTGCGAATAAGCGCAGATGTTTGCAGAGTTTCTGCCCAGATTCTCGCATTAAGACCGCTATCTTGGAGTATTGCTCAAACTCCTCAATTACTGCCCTGTTAAAACTTTCTGCGATATTGTTTTATTTTGGATTGTAGACAGTAGTTACACTACTGGCCATTAAAGTTTCAACACCATAAAGGAAAGCAAATACAAAAAAAAAAAAAAAAATATTGTACGTAAAAAATATGACATGAAGTGAAAATGATTAAATTTCAAAGCAATTTGGGATTTACAGGTGTGCGAAAATAGTAGAAAAGCTATTACCACTGACAGCTAAAACGGTCTTTACCCGGTTAAGCATGGAGTGGATCTGGGCTTGGATGGCAGAAACAGGCAACTCATTCCATGCTGCCTCAAGTATTAGCCACACTTCATAACCGTATTAGCTGGAGAGGGGTGGCGGGTTCTCTCAACAACCCATGACCAGATATTTTCAATGGGTGAAAGATCTGGAAACTGTTCAGGCCAGGGCAACAATCAAATACCTTGTGTATTGAGGAAAATCAGAACACGACTTGCAACATGTGATCTTGCATAATCTTGTTGAATGATGGCGTTTGGCGATGGCCTGGAAGTTAGGGTACAACCGCTGGACGTAAGATATCAGAAATGTACAGATGACGTGCGGTTTCGTCGGAGCTTCCAGACACGTATATTGCAATCAGAATACTGCAAGCAGAACAGGGACTCGTCTGAAAAGACGACATTGTGCCACTTTTGTATCCAGTTTTATCGTTCGGCGCATCAGAGTCGCCGTCTCTCTCTATGCTGCATTGTCAAGGGAAGCCGAAGTAATGGTCGCCATGCTGGCAGTCTATGCAGCTGCAAATGTCGTCGCACCGTATGAGCGGATACTGGGCGTGCTGCAAACATGTCTATTTCCTGACTAATGGTTCATGATGTGGTTGTACGGTTTTGCATGTCCCACCTATGTCTGCTCACTCGGGCGTTAGTTACACGAGGGCGTTGAAATCATGCATGTCTTTCAGTATGACACTCAGCAACACATTGATTCTATAATCGCATGGCAGTGGTTGGATTTCGACGTGCGACGAGAGATATCATGGAACGATAATCCACACTCACGATAGGCAATGATCCTGCCTCTATCGAATTCCGACACTTGCCAGTAAGCATTTTTTCTTATTATTCGAGGCATAACACGATATTCTGATCAATCCAATTCCAAATATATTATCAGTTGGTTTGAATGCATTTACTTTTACTCATTTTTGATTTTAAATCAGAGATTATACGTCCAAATATTCGATGAATTGCAATTGCATTTATACTTTTATTGAATTTACACACATTATTAGATTAACAACTTTTAGCAAGTAACACCGATGCAACATGCCACTTTCCAAATAATCTTAAAACCCTCCATATCAGTCTTTGCACCACAAATTAAATTTCTACGCATATTCGGTGCGAATAAAATATTCTTTAGGATAAGTTCATAAAATCACTATAAATATAAAAATTTATTTTACCTATTACACAAATTTTGGATTTGCACTCTATCTCTGATCAAATCTGTGAATGGAGACGTCGAAACATTCACATTCTTACAAAAATCTGATGTAGCGGCTGTGTGCAGTAACCATTCGTCTAAGTCCACTTTACTTTTTCTTGATGTGCAAAAGGAGTAGAATACCTTATATTTTTATAACAGAAGGTGTTGAGGTCAATAACTATATGATTTTTTAAGATATAAAAAAAAGTTCAAAATTTTATCTTAACATTAGAAGGCCAACATTTTTTTAGCTTATGATTTCGAAATGAATAGATTTAGACTAATGAAATTTGGTTTCCAGGTCTTTAACATAGTTTTGAAATTTCATTAGAAAAATGGGTGTTGCAATTGGGAATTTTGAAGTTCGTTCTTATTTCAATATGTAGACGGCCCCTTATAAAATTTCTAATTCAAAAATATTCAAGAACACTTTAATTCCTTTCGATGGATACCCTTTTTATGATTACGCGATGCACGATTCCAGAATAAAGCTGGATAGCTTATTTTCTTCCAGCGATTGTAGATTATGAGGCTCTTTCTTTAATAAACTGGTCAATTTAGTTTCACATTTCAACACATTTTTAACATGTTATGTTTTATTTTAGGGCCTTTTTATCACTTTATTTTATTAACTTTGAGAAAATATACTTATTTTTATTTATATATTATAACAACAGACTGCCCGATATATGATTTGTACTTTTTAGAAATTTATTTATTTGGCAAGTAAAGAAACTAAGTTCTTTAATGGACCTGCTGCGGGCACCTCTCAGTCTAGCGGCCCTAGGCAGTTGCCTATTTAGAAATCAGATATTGCTGATAAGAATAACGTAATGCAGAATGGAACAGAGATTGCATTTTATGTTTCTAACACGACAGAACGAACTCAACATTTTTTCGAAGCATTAAAATTTGACAATTCAATGGGATTTTGATTAGTCGTCAATATTTGGTGATACAATCATGCAGCGTTTATTTAATTTGAAATTATATTTTTAAAAAATAGATTTGATATATTTGTTGCAAACTCCAAAAATATTCCGCAAATATTTTAAAGGAATAAAATAAGTTTTTAACGCTATCATAATTTTTAGAAGTATTTAGCCTTGATTTGTGATTAAATGAATTTGAATCAAGCAAAACAAAAAGAATGAGTATAAAATATCGGCATAAATCCACATTCATTGAAAGAAAGAAAAACACACGATAAAATTTATTCGCCTTCTCATTTTGGATCATTAAAATCACAAAACTGGTTTACAGCAGTAACGAACGGAAATCAATAAATGATTCAGCATAAAACTGTTGAGTAATTTTTTTGTTAGATAACGTATCAATATCACTGCACGATCGTTTACAGTTATGTTTTGTTATCTTTAGATTAATTTCATGCACATTCTGACTACAAGATTGAAAGAGACTGAAAAAAAAAAAAAATGTGCTACAACGGGTCCCCCTCCCCCCGCTTTTATGTCGAAATTGTGACATCATTTCTCCTCTATCCATTTCATACGTATCAAGTCCTAGTTGCAAGTTTCCATTTCAACAGGAACTAATGAAGGGATAAGCTGAGATATTGCAATTAAATAGTATTAAACGAGTTCAGACAGCAGACCATTTCAGGTTTTTGAAGTTACCAACCAGCATCATATCGTCCGAGTGACGCCATTTCCTGCTTGAAGACTTACAACCTCATATTTTCCGGTAAATGCTTCCGCGCTCCATTGCATTTTGTTGATGGTTGATTCGTTTTCCTTCTCATGCATTACTGATCTATTCATCGAACCTCTTATATTTTATTGTAACAAGGAGAGAAAATCATGTAAGTAAATGGAATAAACAGAACAAAAGACTCATCTATTGCTATAATAAAAGACGAAGACGTTTCAGTTACAAAGGGATTAAATCCAGAATCGAAATTTTGAATAAAGAACTTTAATATGTAATTTTCATAAAGCGTGGCGACTGGGTCTGTTGCCAAGAGACAATAGGAACAGTGTTTCGTAACGAACACATAGAATTTCCAAGAATGCATGAATTGAAATCAAAAGTTGTAAATGGAATTTCTAAAATATTAAATTATTATTTTCTATTCCAGTATTTTTTACATAAAAATATTATATATATTTTTAAATAAATATATATTTATTTGTGTGCACGTTGGTATTCTATCAAGTGTCTACTTTCTTTCAAACGATGTTTACGTTATATACCCTCCAACAGGTAATATAACCTTAGCTTTTGTCATGTTACAATCTCTTAAAATTTTGCTTACTAATGCGGAAGAATAAGAAAAATTTAATTTGAATGTTTCGCGGGAATTACAAAGTTAATATTTTATGAATGAAAAACATAAAAATATTTTCATCCCGATTTACATGAGATATATCAGCTAGTAGATAAATATAAAAAAATAAGCATCACTAAATAACAGTTAATCTAATCTATTCCAAATCTGAAAATATATTACATATATTACTAATTACAGTACTCACGTACTATACATATATTAAGGAAAGTAAAAAAAACACAAGCATTATTATTTTGACTGAACTAGAATAAATTTTTGATGTTGTATGATATACTGTTATTTTGAAAGTTTTTAATTTGCTTACTAATACGGAAAGACAATAGGAAAATGAATCTACGAATTTCTTTAATGTGTTTATATAACGCTTCTGAACCAAATATTAACAATTCAAAAATGCAAAGTGGCATGCTGTCCACAACATAAAGGAATTCATACAAAAATCAACCTTACAGTTTCGTATCTTAATATAATATATATCCATAAGTAAATATTAAATCGCATGAAAAATACAAAATAACAGAGTTGGAAGACTCCAACAACTCATAGTACGTTATAAAATTTATTAAAAAATTATTCATACATTGTTATATCTCAAAAATATTCAAATTCTTGTATTGATGACAAAGTTTTTATTTCGATATTTTCAATCGGTTTAGGTCTTATTAAGATATACAAAAATAGAAAATTGAAAATACTGAATAGAAAAACAAAGAAAAGCGTAGTTGTTGGCATTACGGAGAAAGTATCTCAGACATAAATATAACTATTAGTTAATTCTAATGTCAATAAACATGCTTTTATCACTTCTTTTATCACTTATCAGGGGAGTTAAATGTCTATTAGTTATTGGTTATCGTAAGCATGAGATATATAATCCCTTATATATATGGGTAAGAATGAATCCAACATTCATTTCATTTCTTGCGAATATGAAGTTTAGAAATTTTTTAGATATAAGAGGTTGAAAGTTTTAATACTTGACATCATTTGAGAGCAGTTTTATCAAAAGGATATATCAGCTCATTCTCTAAGTTTACTGACAGGTACAAGTAATACACATTTGTATTAGTTGCAGCACTTTTTAATATTCACGCACAAGACTTACTGCCTGTAAAGATTTTATTTCGTCCAAGCATCACTCTGCTGCAATATTAATTTCTAATAGTTCGAGCTGGAGAATTTTTGATCCAACATACGCATTCGGGGGACGAGTATTGATTTAACTGTAAGTGGTCTACTTGTCATCGGACAAGCTAGCAACTTCGCCAGTTAGTCGCTGTTCATGAAATTTTTTTATTATTTTTTATTTATTTAATCTAAAGATAAGGGATTTGAACTCTGCAAATTTATGCCTGTAATATTATGAAGACTGTTCTTGTTATAACCAGGAAAATTTGCAATTATCATTGCTCGTGTCTTTTCGCTGAGGACTAATTAGCAGTGGTGTAGCGAGAATAAATGGCGCAAGGGACATACTGTTCATTTTTTCTCCTTCTCCTTCGGCCTTAGAAATATTGGTTGGTACAATCATTTTTTAGAGCGAATTTTTTACCAAAATGGTTGAAATATCTGTTTAGTGCGAATTTATGATTAAATTATCTGTTTTCACCATATATTGGTGCAGTTTAGCCAAATATGTGATTAAAGTCTTATTGATCTGATGGTCGGTTGATTTCCATCTACAATCAGTCATTCGGCCTTAGAAAATGTAATATATATACAAAAATACCATATTCTTGGCGCTCCCTTAGTTGGCTTCAAGGATTCCTGTATCCTCATTGCAAACTCATGACTACATTACTGTTGATTTTTATGAGTTGAAAAGAAAATCAATGTCTTCTTCATGTCGCTACATCATGGAAAAGTTCCAAACGGGTAAAAAATAAAATCGAGAGAAAGCACGACTAAAATCATTTGATATATTCTGCACCCGTATGGATCTTAAATGTCGTAAAAAAAAAATGATAAAAATCTATTGATTTTCGTCATCTTTAGAATTTTAGTTTCTCCCCATCAGTTTATAATACAATTGTTATAATATAAATGTTACAAATTGAATTTTACTTAAAGTAATTAAATTTGTAACCAAAATGAATCCATAACTTCGGTAGTGCATTCGCTTCAAAGTTAAAAAAAATGAAATCATCTTTGTGTGCCTTTTTAATTCCTAATAATCCCCAGGATCCTTAAATATCATCTTGTTAGCGAATAAAAGAGGATCAATGTATATACATACCCAGAGGTGATTTATGTCGAATAAAATATCATCTGCATTTACTTTTCCTTATTTGTGTAGTCGTAGCTTAAACAGTGCTAAATGCTTAACTCGACTTGAGTGTAATTGTTGAGGGACAGAATGTAGCGGGTAATAGGAGGGTAAGTAAGAAATTGTGTGCCTTTTTAATTCCTAATAATCCCCAGGATCCTTAAATATCATCTTGTTAGCGAATAAAAGAGGATCAATGTATATACATACCCAGAGGTGATTTATGTCGAATAAAATATCATCTGCATTTACTTTTCCTTATTTGTGTAGTCGTAGCTTAAACAGTGCTAAATGCTTAACTCGACTTGAGTGTAATTGTTGAGGGACAGAATGTAGCGGGTAATAGGAGGGTAAGTAAGAAATTACTCCGCAATAAAATATTTTTTTCAATTTGGAAAGTAAATTTATTTTATAGAGGTATTGATATCTGAAATAATAAAATGGTAACAATAAAATAATATATATCTTGCAGTAAAAACTGCACATTTTACTTTATAATTTATTTTTGATCATACATTAGCATAACATGATCAAAAATGAAAATATTAAACATTTTTCAAAAAATGTATGTGAATTTCAAATTATAATAAAATTAAGAAATTTCAACTTAAAATCGTGACATGGTTAAGCATAACATAACTTTAATGAGTTGGCGGCTGATCGAGTGTGAAAAATATGAAACGAAGAGCGTCTAGTAAAAAAAAATTAAAGAGTTGTAATAAACGTAATACAGAAGAAAAAAAAATGTGACTGTTATTACATATTTTAAGAATCTGAAAATTAGTGTGACAAATGTTTATTTGCTACATTGTTGGCGATTTAATAAAAGAATTATGGTGCATTAAATTCTTCAGAATTTTTGAGTTCACTCTGAGAACTTCAATGACAGATCTCAAATTTCGGTTACGCTTTTGAAAACAATCGTTGTAAAGTCATGCCAGATTATATTATAAACAAGAATTTAACTATTTGTAATCAACCAGAAAAGGACCCAACATTTATTTAAATTAATGATTCAGTATTTTATGACTTAACTTTAACTTTTAGCGACTTTTTTAAAAATTTCCTAATGGCTTGATTTGAATCAAATTCAGAATCTCTGAGCAATCATAGATATATATGTGTGGAAATGATTTTCAGGAATTTTTTTCTCTTTAAGATTAAATTTGACATGAAAAACTTTGTCTCGAAATTTCGTAAAGGCATTCAAAATTTGAAGAATTTATTTAGAAGAACTTATTGACATTTACAATGGAGCATATTGACATTTTCCATGAAAACTTGATTAATATGATTTGCAATTCAATCTTTGGGATTTTGAAGGGAAAAAAATCAGTTCATAATAAAAAAGATTTTAGATTCTGGGATAACCATTTGAGATTTAAAAGGAGCAGAGTGTTTGGTTGTATTATGTGGACTGTATTTTTGGATGAAAAACTAAATCTTCTGCAACGTTAAGCCGCCTTTTTATTCGTCGTTCCGTGCGCTCGCTTGTGTCGGGAACTGACTCTTTTTTACAAACATTTTACAGATGGAAATTCAGTGCGCTTTTGCTATTCATGACGTAACATTCCACTTGGCGTTGAAATATACAATATTTCAAAATATACTTAAATATATAATTGGCTAAATAAACATTTTTCAAATATACAAATATGAATTATTAACAAATGAAAACAATATTCTAAAGAAAAATAATATAAAACTATAGAACATTACATTGCACTTTAATTTGCATAGTTATCCATTATTGGTAAGATACTTATGTTTAAAACTGAACTTGTGAAAACCCTCGGGGCAGTTTTCAATTAAACTATTCTGACCTTAACATCATTCCTATATATTCATACTTCTACGACTCTTGCCATTGTTCATTTGCAGGGAGGAAAGTCATTCTCTTTCAATAACACTAAACATCCCACAGTAACCTTATCTTTTTGAAATTTCCACTTGTTTCTTTGTTGTAAATGATTAAGATAGTTATTTTTCCAACTTTTCCAATGGTTTGTATACAACTAGTTATATATTGCCACCGAATTAACCTATTATCTGAAATATCTAAAGTTTCGGGCTTAGGTGTTGTACTGATAGGGAGACCAATTATAAAATGTCCAGGAGTTAAAACTTCATATTCATTAATATTATCTGACAATGGACCTAGTGGGCGTGAATTAAGTATACCTTCAATCTGAATAACTATTGTTTCGAATTCTTCCAACGTTATTTTACTATAAGCTGAAGTTCTACGCAGATGTTGTTTATATGATTTCACCCCTATCTTCCACAAACCCCGGAAGTTAAGAGAGCATAGAAGGATAAATTTCCATTTATTGCTTCTGAGGCAAAACAATTCGCTAAAGTCGCATTTGTGTTACAAATTAATTTTCTGAAATGATTTAATTCTAAAACTGAGCCTTTAAAATTAGATGCATTTATCAGACATTAGTGTTTAAAATGCTTTCTCTGAGAGCACATATCCTCTTCAGAGCTGCAATAAAAGCTTCAGTTGTTAAACCTGCAACCGTTTCTAAATGAATAGCTTTAGAAGCTAAACAAATTTAAACCGCGACATAAACTTTTGAAAACATTCCCTTTCTTTGATTTTTAAATTTTATCTGAAAAGGTCCACAAAAATCGCCCTCAGAGTTAAAAAATGGTACGCTTGAAGTCATTCTCTCTGATGGCAGATTTCCTATTATTTGATTTATCCTTGTAGGTCTTTGTCTAAAGTATTCAATACAATCGTGTAATGTTTTCCGTTCAATACCTTTACCATTAATGGGTCAATGCTGCATTATAATTTGATGTACTAAGTCCTGAACACCAATATGCATAAATTTCTTATGCACATGTTCAAAAAAATAATTTATTAAATTTATGTTTACTCGGCAAAATTATTTGATGCTTCGCTTCAAATGGTAAATCAGCATTCTTTACCCTTCTACGAACTCTGAGTAATGAATTCTCATCTAAAAATGGATCTAAAGCCCTTAACTTACTTGTTTTTGAAACATCTTTACCCTTTTTCAAAGCACCGATTTCCGCTCTGAACTAGCTTAATTGTGCCACTTGAAATAAAAATTCAATAATTTTTTTTTAACTCCTTGGAAGTTAAATACAAACTCACCTTATTAAAAGGTTCCATAGTTTTGTTGTTATTAATAAACTTAAAAATAGAGCTAAAAATTCTTATTAGTTTTATGAAATTATTTGTAAGATGAAAGAGTTCATCATAAAAGGTCGAAATACAATCATTAACTCACTTTGCGTCACACCATATTTTAGTTCAT
Organism: Argiope bruennichi; assembly: GCF_947563725.1. Taxonomy (NCBI): domain Eukaryota; kingdom Metazoa; phylum Arthropoda; class Arachnida; order Araneae; family Araneidae; genus Argiope; species Argiope bruennichi. The sequence goes on along the minus strand of NC_079163.1, from coordinate 1,550,841 downwards.
CAGTATAAGCAGGATCATTTAGTAGTTGATTGCCCTTGGATTCATCAGTTTGCAAATCTGGACTAGATAACCACATGTCATTCTTTAAAAGTTCATCTATATTGCAACCTCTGGAAATTAAATCTGCAGGATTGTTCTTGGATTTCACATTTTTACAGCTACAGTCTTTTAAAAGTGTCTCAATCTCCACTACCGTGTTACTGACAAATGTTTTGAGCTTATGAGGTTCAGTCCTTATCCACGTTAAAGCGATCGTTGAGTCCGTTCACAACCAAATCTTAGAGTTTCTTAAAGAATTTGCACAATGTTTTAAACTAATCTCAATAATAATAAAGCTGCACAACAGTTTCAGTTGAGTATTGTAAGTGTTTCCAGAGGAGCTACTCTGAACTTACTCATAACAGCCAAGGCTGGAATTGTCCCGATTTGTTGAAACATTTTAAGTAGACAACAGCATCACAGGCACTTTCTGATGCATCGGGAAAATCCTTTTTCTCAATACGTACTGTTTTAGGAAGCAGAATACACCTTGAAAATTAGAAGTTATTTACTTCTGACAATTTTAGATAGAAGCTCTTCCGTTCTTTTATTGCATCTGATGGTAGCTGTTCAAACCAATCTAATTTTATTTTCCAGATTCCTTGAATAAATATCATAATCTTCGTAACAATGAGTCAAATGATACCTAAATGATCATAGAGTCTCTCAATTTCTGAAAGCACATCTCTTTTTGAGAAACTGATTTTGTCACTATTTTGTCACCAATAGTAGTTCTGGACTATTTGATATACATTTGTAGAGTTGAGAGATTTGAGCTTGGAGTTTTTTTAGCACTCTAATGTAATCTCTTCAGAAAGATCATCATCCATTAAGTATCACTGCTAATTGCATTTGCTGCTTCATTAAAGTCTGCTCTCTCTTCATCTGCTAAAGCCTTTAAGACACTGGTAGCTAAAAATGGCGGAAAAACCGTCGCATAGGTTACGACAGATTGTGTGTAAGTTTTGACTGGAGCATATGCACTCGTCTTCCAGACTATGTATTGTAAATTCCTTTGATTAGGATAAAAATGTATCTGCCTGTACATTGTTTTAATATCTGAACTAAATGAGTATTCATGTTTTCTAAATCTACTGACTAAGGAAAAAAGATCTTGTTGCATAATTTCCCCATTTAATAAGATGGAATTTAGAGAAAAACCGCTAGTTGTTTTTGTACTTCCATCGAAAACTACCCTTAATGATGTAGATGCCTTCTATGGTTTGCATATGGATGGTGAGGAATGTAATAGTTCATCTTGTCCATAGCTTCATTTTTAATCTCTTCCATATGATCTACAAAATTGCCTTAGTATTATTTTTGTATAATTTTTCCCAAATACTATTCAGTCATTTGACTGCATTCACTTTGTAATATCCAAACAATGACTCAGCATTTTCCTTTATGGGTTACTGAACTATAAATCTTCCTGATTGATATCTTTTTTTTTAAGTTCTAAGAAAATGTTCTTGACAGTAAATTTCCTTTTCACTTTTAGTAATTTCTTTAAAATCATTTGGAAGGGATTCTAATTCAAAAAATTTCTTTACTGTTGCATCTAAGATTTATTAACTTATAATACAACAATTGGTTTGTTGTTGTAACTGAGGCAGAGTGCCTGTAACTAAATAGCCAAATTTTATATTTTGCAATATCACATTTCTATCTCGTTGTTTTGGTTTTAAAATTTCTATAAATATTTCGTTTCCTACCAGTATACCGATTTGACTGGCACGTGGAAATTAGAATCTGCTAATTCAATTGAAGATGGAATATTTAAATCTGATATATTTAATAGCATCGGTTAATTTTGATAGAATTGAGAACTGCACATTGCGTGAAAAAGTATAAACTCGACTGGAAATTTCGATATTAGTTGCATACTTTGCCGATTGTGTAATTCCCTTTATGCCTGTAATTCCTTGGTTAACAGACTTCTATTTAATTCCTAAGTTCTTTGCTATATCTTCTAGCATGATGCATACTGTTGAGGCGTTTTCTAATAAACCTCTTAATTTAAGGCTGGTTACACAAACAGCGTTTTTTTTCCGCTGCTGTTATTTTACTGTTATCTCTCACAGAAATCGAAGGTTTACACACACGGTGGTAAGATTTCCTTCGCCGTAATTTCATCAACAAACAAATTTATTTTAACAGCGTTATTTAAACTATTTACTGCTTAAGTGTAATTCGAAATGAATAGAGTACAGATTCTATCTTTATTTTTATTTTGTCGTCGAATGAAGAGGAAAATTAAAAAATCGACTTATTTAGATTTATTGAATTAATAAAAAAAAGAAGAGTTAAGAGCGTTTTACCCGTTATTTGAAGGTATGAGGCAAAAGAAATTGGCATTGAAATTCTTCAATTACTTCAGAGTGGTTGAAAACTTTCCTTGGTGGATTACATGGGCGGCTAAATGATATCAGCACAAAAATACCAAATTGAGGAATTCCATTCAGCCTGTAGAAATTCTGATAATAACTTTTGAAATCTATTGGAGTATTAAATTGCATTGTGTAAAATAAATGTTTTACTTACATTTATTGTCAATTTTACATTTATTTATTGAAGGTAACTTTGTTAATTGATGCATTTCCATAAAAACATACAGATATATACAAAACCTAAGATATATTTTATACACATAAATATACAATTAAAAATTAATATACAATTAATATTAATATATATCATATAATTAATAATGCCATTCAGTTGAGCTAATGGGCATTGTCGGTAGTAAATACCGTTTTATTTTGTTCTTGCCAGGCACAGAAAGTCCAGAAGTCCCATACTTTTTTGTTGGTGATTCAGCCTGTGGGCTGCATAAAAATTTGCTAAGGCAATATGCTGGAACGCATTTGACAGTCAAAAAGTGAATCTTCAGCTATCGATTTGTCAAGCAAAAAGGTACATAGACTGCGCTTTTGGTATCCTCATCAATAAATGGAGAATATTCCATCGACCTTTTACCACAATTTAGGTATGGATTTATTAAAGCCTGTATTATTCTTCATAATTATGTTACGGATAGAAATGGATACATGATTGAGGATACAAATGTCAATCATAGGATTGGAAGTAATTCAAAGAGAAAATATTACAAAAGGAGGCTTCAAAGCAAACAACATGAGAAATATTCTATGTAGATATTTTGTTTCAAATGCAGACATAGTTTCATGTAGGGTTTGACGGTTTTCAAACCCGGTTTAAAAAAACCGGTTTTAAGAATTCATATTATTATGTAAAAATTAATTTTGAGCTTATTTGATTTGCTATTCATTCTATGCAACGGGCAGCAAACAACGTTTTTTCAACGTTGCAAGTTGCGTTGGTCAGTGCTTGTGCACTGCACAGTTGCGCCTCGAATTCGTCAATATTTATGTTTTTCATGAACATCCCTTTTCACTTTTTTTTCTAGGTGAAACAAAAGTTTGATAAAGTTCATCTCTTGCTTCTCGTCGGATGTTTTGTCTATCGGTATGAAGTCGGTGCTAATAGAAACGTCAGCAATTTGACTGGCTCGTTTCGAACGTGTGAAAGGAATAAATAATTACCCGTTTTCTGCTTCTTAATCACAGTATTTAATGATATCATATAAAATTTTCTTCGTACCACTCCTGAAAGCTTTTTTACACCACTTGAACTAGCCATATCAATACGAAATATTCAGTTAAAATAAAATGCTGTCAGAAATGACATAACACTCGCATACACGTGAAAAAAATAGAACTAAAAAAGTATCTAATGCGAGAAATCCAAGGTCAAATGTGCTCATCGTACCGCGTCTCACACCTTAATGAAATGGAATTGTCGAAATGTGGTCTCAGAATCCGATCCGTCTCGAGTCACGACAGGTTTGCTTAAGATTGTGAAAGTGAAAACAGGAAACAAAAATATAAAGTTGTTACATTTGGTAAAAATAACTTAAGTATTTAGTATGTTTAATTTTTATGTTTATATTTTCTATTTTACATTTTAAAATTTAAATTTTATTATATAAATTTCTTCTATCAAAAATTAGTGAAGAGAAGTGTTAGAGTTAGAGAATAAGAAGTGGGGTTTTTTTTCAAAATTCCTTGAAAATGTGCAGATTAGATTATTTTAAATTGCATTAATATTAATAGTTAAAATAATAAAATTGTAAAATAAACGTCAAAAATATTTATTCAATAACTTTAATTTCATTTTTAGATAAAAATGAGTAAGTCGGAAGTTCGGAATGGTTTCAAAAAGTTCGGGATAGACAAGGCAATCTGAAATCATTGTAATAAAATGTTGAGCTGCAAAGGATCATCTACGAGCAATCTACATAATCATTTGAAAGCAGTTCATAAAATAATTGTCGGAAATAATATAATTGTTTAGTTTCTTCAAGACCCTGAAGAAAAACTTACAAATCCAAAGACACTGACAGCTGAATTTTCATTATTTGAACAAACGAATAAAAGAACAAAAAACTTAGATTTGTAATTTGATGCCAAACTCAGTAACTAGTGAACGAGTATTTTCAATTTCAGGCAATATTATGTCCAAAATAAGAACGAGACTTAGCCATCGTTCAGTGGATATTTTATGTTTTTTAAAATCCTATTTTCTTAGGAGAAATTAAAATTAGTGAAAATAATATAAATATTATTTGAAATTTTTGTTTGAGTTTTCGTTATTTTGTGTAAGTAATATGTATATGTAATCTTTAATTTTGTTTTTTATATTTTGACTTTGATATTGATTACGTTTTTTGTTATTTTATATGAATTAAAAAAAAACAGAATAGGGAAAAATATTTTATTTTTTCCTAAAACCGGTTTTTTTTGGAAATATCGAATTCGAAAACCGGTTTTTCAAAAAGTCGTTTTTTATATAAACCCTAGTTTCCTGTCATACATCAACAATATAAAAATATTCTGGTCACCATGATATTAGTGACATATAGCTTGTAAAACATGCCGCATTCTTATTTGGAACAAGTATTGCAAGGAAAAAAAAATGTTTTTCTTCGTTTTCGTTTATTTTTATTTACCTGTAAATTATTTTTGATTTATTAGAAATAAGTAAAAAGGATCATAAAACTTTTTTGAAAAACATAATAGTGTTACTAATTTTCCAATAACATTTATATTTTTACAAAAAAAACAAAAAAAAACAGTTTGTTAATAGTAGCCAGCTCAGAGATAAAAAAGAATTGATAATTAAATCCAGAAACAATAGTGCAATGTAAATAGAATTCTCTGAAACTAGAGAGTGTTACTACTGTCATTTCTAGACTTAAAATTAGATTTTTTACGACTCCATCTTTTTTTCTAGTAAGTATCGTTTTTCTCTTTTTCTTCCAATAAATCAAAATCGTTACAAATTTCTCTATAAATTTCATAACAACCGCTGCGTTTCTATCTTTAAAAACTCATAAAACAGGCCTCTCTTGGATTAAACAATTAAAATTTCATTATCAATATTTAACCCATTTATGTTCATAATGGATGAAAACCTATTGATGTAAATAGAAAAATTATGTTTCACTCAGGAAGGTAAAACTCACTGTGAAAAGCAACTCTATTCGTTAAAAAAAAACGCCGTGTGTGTAAGCTTGCATTTTATTATATTCGCGAGTACTTGCAAGGCCACGTAAAAATACTGTTGCGCCAGTGGCAGCCGACGTTTGCACAGCTTCCGTTAACGGCAAATTGACCGCGCGTTTATTTTTCCGCCTAATGCGCAAGCTCTAATTTACTTCAATGCACTTCTGTTGTTATGGCGGCGACGGTAAATTTACCGCGTCGGAAAAACCCGCTGTGTGTGTAACCAGCCTAACTCTATATCCATCACCAGTCTTAACGTATACCACATATGTATTCAATAAAACACATTTATTCCCAAATGTCAAAACAGAAACTTTTGCCTGACCTTCAAACCCGCTTATATTCGAATTCTCCTTCTCCCCTAAACACGGTTCTTCACATTAAGATATTTAGCTAAAGTGTGAAGTTCATAAGCAGCGAAATATGTAAACCCTTGCAACTGGAAATTGTACATCTCTCTTTAGACATACAGGCATCAGAATGGAGTCTGCGACAAATTTTGCGTGGTTTGTTACTACTTACAAAATTCTTTCTATATTCTAAAGACACATTTTGAAACGCAATACATTTATAAAGGGAATAAGAATTTTTACAAAGAATACAAGGTTTATTATTTCCTTTTTTATTATTAACTTCGAGTGTTTTTGCTTTAGTTGACACGGCTGTATTTTTATGTACTATTTTAGCTTTAGGGATGCTATCAACATTGTCTAATACCGCACTTTTCTTTTCTAAAAAATTCATAACAGTATTGGATGTTTGTATTTCTGCTGTTTTTAGCGAAAGTTTGAACTGTTTTCTTGATTCTTTATCAATTTTTTGAAGAATAATATTTATTGAAATTATATCTGATAAATCACTTTGTTCATATTTCAGAACCTTAAATGCTCTAATAATTTTAGTAATACAACCCATTAAAACTCGCAGTTCTTTTACTGATTCGCTATGAATTTTGTCATAATTTATTATTTCAAGGGTATGAGAATCTATCAATTGACGTTAGTTTTCATAACGATCTTCTAATGCTTTAAAGAGAGAATCTAAACTATCAGTAGGCGATACTAAAAGCTTCGCTTCTCCTTTTAGAGATGCTCGAAGGTAGTACAATTTTTATGAATTATTCATTTGTTCTTTATTACTTATTAAACTAATAAATTAATTTTGAAATTCACAAATTCTTCTATTAAGCCTGAAAATTCTGGCAATGGAATTTGAGGCAAGTGGATGTTAGATTTACCACTGTCATTCAATTAATGCTTATATTTTCAGTATTTTTCAAAGAATACATTAAAAGTTTTAGACTTACCACGGTTTTTTCGATGCAGTCATTTATTTCTTCGATGTCTAGCTAGAAAATGCGATTTCACAATATTCCTCCGTTATTTTATCCAGTTTGACCTGAAGTTGCTCAATTTTTTTTTATTTTTTTTTTTTAGCTTTTCTTCTGTTTTGGTGACATTGGTATCCTTTGACACTCTAACTTATCCTTAACATTGTATCCTTAACAGGTAAATGCCTCGATCCTGGTTAAAATGTGCTCTAGTGATCTTTCAGTTTTCCCTCCTCTCAGTCTGCTTTCTGCTGTCTTCTTTATTTTCTTCGACGGCAAGCGAAAGAGCTCTCCATGAGAAGCTATCGCCGCTCTGTTTGCTTCTTGTTTTTTATGGGCAGCCAAAACCACCACATGTTTGCCATGCGTGTCGACCCATGAGAGACGGGTGGTACATTTCGGTCTTCGGTGTATCAATCAGCTGGTATCCCAGCCATTTGGCTGGTCTCAAGGGGATCAAGCGGAGGAGTCACCTCTGGGGCTCTGAGTTAAGGGTAGCAGACTTTCCTGATAGTGGCTGTTACCTTATAGGTCCTGGCTATCATCAAGGCAAGCGCTGAGGCTGGCGAAAATCGAGAGTAGGTGGCTGCCTTCTCTTGTTTGGCTCCGTGGTGGGCGGTGCCGTCGGAACCCGAATGTCCTTTCCTTTTTGTATGGCTCTTTCTAATTGCCCCGTAAACGCTATTGATACAAAGTTTATAATTTTCTCTACCATTGATACAATTCATGAAATTTCATCCTTTCTAGTTCACAAACTCATTTTGTCTCATATTGGAGAAGTAAAGAATGTAGAAGAAGTGAAAAATGGTGACTTACTTATAGAAATATCTAATCCTACCTAAGTAGTAACTTTAAGCAAATTAATTGCATTAGGAAGTATTAATGTCAACGTTTCTATACATAGAAATCTGAATTTTTCAGGCAGAGTAATATCCAAACGTGGTCTCAAAAAATACACAGAATTTAAATTTATAAATTAATTGTCTGGCACATCAAACATATTGGTAAATTAATCCTTATACAGCTTTTTGTATTAACTTTTTTCGCTACAGAATTACCAAAGTCCTTCGAAACTTCATTCCATTTAAATGTGTCAAGGACACCATACCGTTTATCCCATCACAATGCATAAAAGTACCACCTATCCCAGCGAAAATTCCTTCCGATGCTCCTTCTTCTTTAAAAGATATGTCATCACCTCCAACATAAAAACAATGAAATAAAGTAAAAAACAACAAAATACCTGAACGAGTAAAGGAAACCAAAGAAACTAAAAAAGCCTGTCTCGCTGCTTTAAAAAATATAGTAAACTTTTACCAAATCAGTTAAAAATCAAAGACGATTTTTTGAAAAAACTGAGAGAAACAACAGAGGATGCACAAAATGTTGATTCAATTATCAATATACATCCATCGTATGATGAAATTCTATCTTCACGTAGTGAAACAGACACTTCATTACGTTCTCCTAAAAACACTAAAGCTTTGTGTCTCCTTTTTTTTTTTTTTTTTTTTTTTGCATGGCCAATATTGTCTCTTGGAACTGCCGAGGAATTAAAAATAAGATTTCAGACCTTAAGGACATAATCAATGTACACAATCCTTCCATTATTGCTCTCCAGGAAACCTATTTAAAGCCTAATAACACCATTCCATTAAAGCATTAGGATCTCATACAAAAAATAGTACAGGCAATAGAGCTTCAGGAGGAGTAGCTTTGCTAATCTCAGGCACATTTCCTTCCTCCCCACTAGCGTTAATTACTCTTTTGCAAGCAGTAGCTGTTCAAATCCAAACTCATTCTTTATTTACAGTCTTCAGTCTATATCTTCCGTAAGTAGTCTTATTGATCAAAATAGCCTGAATAATCTTATTTCCTAGCTTTATGAACCATTAATCATTGTTGGTGATATGAATAGACACAGCCCACTTGGACTAATACTAATACAAATACACGGGGCAAACAAATTGAAAAAAATATTAAATTATTACAGTCTTTGTCTGCTTAACAATGATGGATACACATATTTTCATGAGCCGACTAGAACTTTTAACTCTGTAGACTTTGCAATATGTACTCTAACCCTTCTCCCTCATCTTACTCTCCATGATGCAAATAACCTTCACAATAGCAATCATTTTCTATTAATTATTTTTGATAATAAACAAATACTTTTAACTCATCGTATGCTGAAATATAATTTTAAAGCAACCAATTGGTCGGAATTTCATTTAAGGGCTAATATAACTAAAGAAATCATCACTAACAATAGCACAGATACTGCTATCAAAAATGTCACTGAAGTTTTAATTGCTGCAACCAATAACCCAATTCCTAAAAGCTCCAATACTTTTAAAAGACAAAGGAAAGTGTGGTGGAATGAAGATTGTGACGAGGCTCATAAGAGATCAAGAAAAGCCTGGGGGCAATTTCTAAGAAACCCTACAACTGCGAACTTAAGTAAGCGAAGGCCAACTCGAAAAGAATACGACGAAGTAAACAGGAATCAAGGGAAATACATATCAGCAATATTAGTTCCAACATATCTAGTGAAAAGTTATGAGAAAGAGTGAAAAAAAAATCTATAGTATAATACAAATCTAACAATATATGTATTCTATATAATAATGGTATTTCTGTTTCATCCCCAAATATATATTTACTAATATATCTATATATATTTACACAATAATATATATTTACACAATCTACTATTTCTCTACAACAGAATTTGGCGTGAGCACTCTTTCCCATCATCCTGGCAGCAGGCTATTATAATACCTATTCTTAAACCTGGAAAAGAACCATCAAACCAATGCAGCTACCATTCGATTGCATTCACTAACTGTCTGTACAAAATCCTTGAGAAGATGATTAACAAGCGTTTAATATATTATTTAGTAACTAACAAATGTTTTAGCCCTTTTAAAAGCGGGCGTTCTACAATTGATAATTTGCTCGCCTTGGAGGCAGAAATTCGAAATTCATTTATTCACAAACAATATACCGTATTTATTTTTTTCTATATAGAGAAAGCTTACGATCATGCTTGGAGATTCGGCATTCTTCGTGATCTCTATGATTGTAGTCTCCGTGTTAATCTACCCATTTTCATTCAGAATTATTTAAAACTCCCCCTCTATGTCAAAGGCTTCCTTTACGTTGATGACCTTTACATATCTTGTACAGAGGATGATACTGCTTTTATGGAACGGCAATTACAATTAGCAATAAATAAAATTCAACAATGGTCTACTCTTAACGGGTTCACCTTTTCCTCAACCAAAATCAAATGTGTGCACTTTTGTCATTAACGCAGTTTCTATCCAGATCCTGAGATTGTACTTGACGGTCAACTCATCAGTTTTGTCAATGAAATTAAATTTTTAGGACTAATTTTTGACAAAAAAAAAAAAAAAAAAAAAAACATTTACGGAAGAAACATTCTAAAAGTTCTTTCAAATATATCTTGGGGGGGGGGGCTTCCAGAACATCGTTACTTCGAGCTTACTGAGCAGCTGTGCCCTCCAAGATGGATTACGGATGCGTAATATATGGTTCTGCTCGGCAGAGTGTGTTAAAAAAAATGAGACCCTATTCATAACTCAGCTCTCAGCAGTGGTGCCTTTCGTACTTCTCCTTTCGAAAGCCTGCACGTTGAATGTTGTGAGCCTTCTCTCGATCAAAGATGCAAAATTCTAACTCTCCAATTCTGTTTTAAACTTTTATCCCTTTCATCACATCCGTTTTTTAATTACAAGCCAAGTCAATTCATACTTCGCCTAGATACCATATATCACTACATACTTTATGTATGTCATGTAACAAAATTTTATCTGTTCGACACATTATGAATATTCGAAAAAGAAAACCATGCAGGATTTTTAACAATTTGAAAATTAAATATTTTAACAATGTTCAACCTAACGTTTATTGGGAGCTGTTCTGAATAGGGGAATATTTTCTTTTATCGTCGCAACCAGTTATAAAATTTTGTTTGATTTAATTTCGCTGTTTTTAACGTCTTTATTGTAAATTTCCTAAATATTTATAGTGACTTTTCCATAATAATGTAAGAACTCCTGATTAATGACAAATTACCTGATTTGATTAAATTAAATGCCTCATTATTGTTACAGAATGGTCAAAGCTAGCTTTTGCACCATGAAAGTCCAATCAATAAATCTTATTTTGCTGGTAATAATGAACATATTTTTACTTCAAAAAGTTTTGATAAAACAAAAAAATTTACAAAATTACCATTTCCTTTTTATTTCCCCATGTGCAAAGTAAAAAAAAAAAAAAAGTATTATAACCGTCAAAAATTTGACTTCGTGATTTTAATGCATTTACATATTTTAGATATTCTTGAATAAAAACCCTTTTTGAAATTTTGTCTATGAATATGATAACTTAAAAATCACTATGAGATATTCTGCATAATAAATATGGATATAAAATTCTGTATACGTTCTTTACATCAACACTGTAGATTTTTGTCAAATTTTGAGCCGTATTTATTTGAATTTGTATATATGTTACATAATATTAAATATAAGATTTTCCGAATAAAATTTCTCTGAATAACTTATATTCGAGCACGACAAAATCTCTTAAAGTATAATATCTTCGCAAAAATCTCCAAAAGATTTCATGACTGATCTAGTATGTTTAAATATTATATTCCTTTATTTCTACACACATAATATTCTTTCTATAAGCCCAGAAGAAAAATTAGCAATTTTTCCAGCACTATATATAGACTGTATATATACACTTACTTATATACAGGAAGTAATGAAATTTTCAATACGAAACAACAATCACTACAAATTTTTTTTTTTAGTTAGCTATATAGTAATTATCCATGTTAGCATAAAATTGAAAACGATAACATCTTAATTTAGAATTGTTTGTGGTGCCATCTATAAGTAAATAACAACATTAGAAGATTTAGATTTCCCCTCCCCCTTCCTTTTTGCTTTCTATTACACTAAAAAGTTCATCCGGAGATGGATTCTAAGCCAATTTCGAAATAGGGAAAAGGGCATATCATTTTCATGAATGTAAATATGTCAGTTTCGAAAAGATTTAATAAATTTCGTCATTTCATTCATTAATCAAACAGTATAATATAATTTTAATCGGAGATGTATACTTATATTTATTTTCCCTTAACTTTCAATTAGAGATTTGTAAAATTATATGTGTGTTGTTGGGCAATCACTTTAAGTATTTTTATTAAAAATGAAATAAACAGTCCCATTTTGGAAGTTCTTAAAATATAAATGTATTTAAGGTATTTAATCAAAAACTGTTAATCGAAGGGGAAAAAAGATTGCCTTATCATACACCTATATACTATTTAGCTTTCAGGGCTGTTAAAAGAGTATTAAGTGAGGATAAGCATATATTGATGGAAAAGTATGTACATGAATAAATTGTGGATTCGAAAAGCTCATTTACATATTATTTATATATTAGCATAAAATGTTGAAGCTTTCAAATTTTTGAATGAATTTTTATTATGAATATTTCACAATATTATAAAGTATAATTCATTTTTGTTTCTTTTGAAAATTATAGAAATTCGTGCTCCCCATAAGCGGATTAGAATAGATATGTGCTTTTTAATAATATATATATTTGCCTCGTAGCTTATTAGACATTACTTCTCATTCACTATTTTTATAACAATCACATTCAATCTTTATTATCTTATACATTTTAATCTTAATCTTACAATTTTAGGGAAACAAGGTGATGGGTATTGATCTTATAACATCAAAGGTTTATTTTGAGTTTGAAAAATTATTTTACCCTCAATTTTTTTCTTTTTTTCTATTGCAATGTATCAAATTGTTCAGAAAACTTTACACTTTAAGATGACATATAAAATTTTTTGAAATAATTACTCATTTAAGGGTTAAAATTAATTTATGAATTGGTACCATGTTCCTCATCTTGTCGGGTAATTGAACACTTCTTCCCTAAATTAAGAATAGAGTTTTTCTTAAAAATCTACCAAGAATGTTTTTATGTAATTTAAAATTATTTAGGTTATTAAGCTATTTTCATAATCGGAAAAAACTAAAATTTTTGTTGAAGTTGTGAGTGACAAGGACATTTGGCAACAGTTCATGGAGAGTATCTCAAATATTTATTAGATAATTATTTAATATCATACGATTTTTTTGAAAATTATTATTATTATTTGCTTGCTATTAGGTATTTAGATAGGCGTACAAGATTACAGGGCATGAATAGGTTTTCACTGATGATATTTCTGTTTTTCTCCATTTTCTTTTTTGTTTCATTATCATAAATTCTTATTGATTTATAATTGACGACAATATTGTAGTTGAAACTGCATTAACGACTTCATTTACCTGTTCGAAAAAATCGTCTTTACAAATACTTTTCCTTGTAGTACTGCACTGCAACAAGAATTTTCTTTCAGACTTTTTTTTACCTCTAGCCATACCGACACTAAGTTATTTTGGGGTTAGTTTAATTATATTTACTCTACATTTTGAAGCAAAGCGAAGGTTATTTCGGAACGAATCCTAATCTTGAACTATCGCGTTCATTGTGGGTCTACGGTGAGGAATAACAGCAGAAGTTGTGTTTTGGATGGAGATTGCAAAGTTTGTTATCAGCCGCTGAGCAGTAGGTGGATTTGAGTTCTGCTAGGCAGAAAGGATATTTTTACACTGCTTCGGCAATAAGGAATGGTGGTGGAGGATTGTGGTTTTCTGTCAAATAAGTAGACCCGATTCATCTAAAGAAAAGGACAAAAAGACCCAGGAGGTTATGTAAAGTATAATTATACTACGTAAGTGGAAACTGAATTTAAAGGTTGTTTTCGACTTTTGGTGTGAGTTTCCTACTTAATGCAGGGTTGAAAGTTGTGGATGGTGAGGCAGGTAAATACTGAGTATGGACAGATACGAAGATTTTTATTAAATTTAGTTTGGTGGTTTGATTGAATTTGTCAGAGAATGTGTTGTCATAATTTGAAGTGTCGATTGTATTGAACAACAAAGAGGAAAAGTGTAACATCTGATTAAGTTATTAGTTAATTGTTGGGAACATTTTATATGAGGATAAAAATAAATATTGAATATTTGTGGGCCGGATCCTCCCACAGGGAAGGATTCAAAGTCACCTGTGGATGGGTAAAGTATATTTTTGCCACGTAAGTGGGAAGTGAATTAACAGACTGGCTTCAATTTTGGTGAGAGTTTCCTGCGTGAAGCAGTATTGAAAGTTTTGGGTGATGTTGGGTAGTAGCAGCCTCATGTTTTGACAGGAATGTAGAATTTGACAAAACTTAGTTTGGTTGGTAGAATGAAGTAGTTGGGGTTTAATTAGTGAATATTTAGTTTGGTGAGTTGATTGTGTTAAATAATGAAGGAGAAAATGTAGCATCAGGTTAAAATGAATTAATTATTGGGAACTTCCGGTGAGTGAACAAGTAAGTTAGGTATGCCTTGGATCTCGGTTTCCCTGGAGGCCAGGTATAGGAAAGGTATTGGTGGTCGGGCTTCGTCTGATATTTGTGGCTGTGGGTTAACATCCGCAAAAGAGAAAGCGGCTATAGAAAAGAATAATTTCGAGCACACAATTGTTTCGGCATAGTGTGCCTATGGAGAAGGGAGAGGAGTTCGACTGCTCTAAAGAGACTGTTATAGTTCGGGAAATTGACTGCCAGTGTAGATGACAGTGAATGAACATAACAGTAAATCACACAAAAAAAAGTTTGTACGGCTTTGTTCTATGGCAAGGGATAGCTGGCTGTAACCAAATATCTCCTATACTTAGTTTTCCTACATTACCTCATAAGACTATCTGGATAATTATTATGTATGTTTGTCTTCAAGATAGAGAAACCAAACTAATTCAAAGCAGATATGCGGGTAAGTTACAAATAGTCGGGTGAAAGCTGGCATAGATAGAAAATTATCAGAACAGATACAGAAGAGGCTTTCATACTCGTCATATTTTTAACCTAAAACAATTTAAATAATATAAAACACAATTTGCATATGATAAGTGAGAATTTTGAAATTAAGAAATCTGCAATTATAACAGAAATTTGAAAAGTACATGAAATAATAAACTAAAATGCAGAATAACAAATATAAGATATAATAACAATAAAAATATACGATAAACAAAAAAAAAGGAAAATATAAGTGGATATAAAATAGAAAATACAATAAGAGTACAGTATAAGATAATAGTATAAATAAAAGATAATATAAAATGCTATTAATAATAAGAAAAAGTAGCATATATGCAATTAATATATGACATTTTACAAAACATAACACTGCTCAAAATCTCAATATATAAGTATTGTATTCTCTAACTATTATTACGCAAAAGAGTTTCCAATATACTTTGTGCAATGTTCTTGATCCCAGTTTTTCCAGTGTTCTGCTAAATCAATTCTAAAATTTCCATAGTTCTATAATTATTTGGAAATTTTTTGTATTGTATTTTTATGTACCTAGGTCATCCATAAATATAAATATAATGTACCGTTGTCACAATTTGGTGATTTTGCAAAGAAACGACTTTGATACGTTGGGAAACAACCATGAGTAGTCATAATTTGATTTATATAAAAGTCTCTTTGGAATCTTTTCGAATTCATTGAAGGCAACAAGTTAAAAAGAAACCTTAAATTATTAGATAACTTTTATTTAGTTTGTCATTTTCGCACAACTGATTTTCTCATTTTAAGTTTAATACATGACTTAGGAATTTTTAAAAGAAAATCTATTGTTTCTCTTTCAGTTGCCTTTTAGGTTAGAGAAGCTGCATACTCGTTACCCATTATACCAATATGGGCCTTTACATAATGACGTTTTATTTTAACATTCATTTGATCTTAACAATAATTAGATAATCGTTTGTTGTTCAAGCGCCATGAGTACTGAGAGGGAGTCGGTATAAGGATGAATTTCCACAAAATAATCATCCATTTTCCCGATCCCTCTTAAAATATTGGCAATATCTGTTTTTTTAAGGCTGTTAGATGAATCCAGCTCACTCCCTAACAGCTTTGAAAAGTAGATTTTGAGTCGCTCTCGTTTATGATTATTGAATCATGATGCTCGATCATATTTCTTATTAAATTATCTCTATAATCAATGCCTCTCTGTACCTAAACACTTGATTTTGCTTTAAAATCACCTCAAATTATAATTTTGTCTAAAGAATACTTTAATAAGAGTGTTTTCAGATTATCCAAATCTTCCTGTAGATTTCCGGAGCAATATATAGAGATTACAAGACATAAATCGTCTTCAATTTGAAGAAGAGACATGATTTTTTTCACAATTTCAGTTAATAAAATTTTGATATTATATGAAATAGCAAATCTAGCAAACGATTCATATCCACTATCATTAAGAAGACTGGAAACCGATAGCTTTCGAATTGAAGAAGTATGGTTTGTTAATTGACTCTATATAATACGTAAATTTTTTAATGTCTTATGAAACAGTTTGAAAGACGAGTATGTTGAAGTTTTAAATGCGCAATTTTGGGAATGTATTTGTTTTTATTATT
Organism: Argiope bruennichi; assembly: GCF_947563725.1. Taxonomy (NCBI): domain Eukaryota; kingdom Metazoa; phylum Arthropoda; class Arachnida; order Araneae; family Araneidae; genus Argiope; species Argiope bruennichi. The sequence goes on along the minus strand of NC_079163.1, from coordinate 1,534,308 downwards.
GACTATAATCAATCCAGTTTCTCTGAGGTCCAATCTCATTTTACAGATTTTTACCTCTCGATGAATGACTTGCAACGTATTTTGTCTTGAATTTGTTATGTCTTCCACAATGCATTTTGAATTGTTTTTGTATTGTGTTATTTCGTGGTTTCTGTTACCACCTTTTAGGAGTATACTTTCTTATTTTTCGCAATTCTTTGCAAAATAGCTAAATTTAGGTCATTCAAGCATTGCATATTTGTAATATATTCCTTAAAATTATAGCGACTCCAAAATATATCAATCTTATGCTTTTTTAAGATTCTTTTGAAAGCCACTGGCTGCATTGAAATTATTCAATTTTTTCCTGATTGACTTTTGAAAGAGGCTCTAACAACCAGAGAACTCTCCTCCAGTTCTTCATTAGTGACTTTAAGTCTTCCAAGCTTTCTTCTTGAATGAGATTCTTATCTACATTATATTTAATTATACTGAAATTTTTCAACTTTGATTTATCAGTATCATATTTTGTTTCTAATTTATCTTTTTTTTTTTTACGCTACAATTAGTTTGTCGATATCCTCTGTTGTTGACGAGCTAATTAAAATTCGGCCATTTGTTTCTACTCTATTACTATTAATTCTTATCTTGGCAGGGCAAATGTAATTTTATACAGTCTTCCTAATGATTTCCGAAGACTGTGGATCTTTGGGATGTATTAAAACGCTATATTCTTTGTTTAATTTTGCCTCTAATTTTTTTCTTATAATCATTTAGTCTCTAAACTTTTTTTTAACTGTGTAACTTCAGCATAAGATAGATGTTTATTTTCATTTACTCTCTCCGATTATTTACCCATTAGATGAGAAATAGGAACTTGTTATTATACTCTATACATATCTTTATTAGAGCAGACATGTGTGTCCCTATTTCTTTCTCTTTTGGTTCGAGATTCTAGATGAGACAATTGCAATTTGTATTAATTTTTCAGCTTTCAAAGCTTTATCTAAGAAATTGCCAACTCCCGGAGGAGACTCAACAGAGCCAACATCTGCAGACCCGTTTGGCGTATCAGGGATCAAATCATTATCCCGAATGCTGAACATTTCACAAGTCCGCTGCACACGCAGCCAAAATGGCCGTCAAACGTTTTCTGGAAAACTTAAAAGTTACGTAAAATCTTCAAAGTTACGTTTTAAAATTCTGCTCACTACTTAAAAAAAAATTTCTTTGGAGTTGATCGTCAGTCTCCTCAAGCATTTAAATTTTGAAAAACAAATTCATTGCACAAAAAATCGCTTCTAAATCAGGAGCTTGGTGTAAATATCAACGCATCGCCCAAAATCGTAAACGGTATTCCCATGCATGTTTCTGTACCGTATGTATCACTGGCCTATATTTTCTTCGTAACAAAATATCGAAAATTTATTAAACTTATTTGGTACATTAACAAGTTAAAAAATGTTAATTTATAGTATAATTATAGTATTATTAATTTTGTTACCTAGTTTTTTCTTCGTAAAAATATGAAAATTACGAGCTGATATTTTAGATGTAAAATGGGTTTTAAATATTGTTGAAGAGAAAAGCATTATACTTCGATTTCTTATTAGGTTAGGAGATTTGATTATGTGCTATGATTCCATTTTGACTATAGAGACTGGTTCCGTAGACTCCTCGTTTTTTTCCCTAAGAAAAATCAGGATATAAAACTTTTTCTGTGTATAAATAAATAAAAGGATCATAAACAGAAATTGTGCTGAAAACAAATTTGATCTTTATATGAATTTGCTTTTGTAAAATTAATTATAAAAGCAAAATGCTGAGCAATATATAGGTATTACTTTGATATACTATGATGACCAAACGGAATTAATATATTTCCTTAGATTGAGTAAGAAAAATTTGGCTTAATCTATTAAAACTCATTAGATATTAAAGAAAAATACAAATATTATTCAATTGCTTATCATAGATTTTTAAAAAAATATCCAGCAACTTGATAAATAATTACTATCCAGGATTTAAATCTAGACCTGCAATCTTGTAAATCCTTTCACAAACTTTTGTTTAATTCTTTTCGTTAACTCAAGAATTATGAAGCATTTTCTCATCGCTACCTCGAGTTGAGTCAAGCATCAGGGTGAATTGCGACATTGTAATTTAATTAATAAAACGACTGAATCTTTGTAGATGAGTGAATGACTGGATTTAACTGTCTAAAAACTTAATAGTTAAAAACTTAACTATTTAATAGTTAAAAACTTCAGATATCCTCTACTATTGGCGGAATTTTGCAGCATACTGTATGAGACAATCTTCAGAGATTCTGTCTGTTCATTTATTAGATGGGAAGCCAAATTGTTTACAGAAACATTTCTGTTTTTCATGTTTTGTCCCCCTATCAGAAATGGTAGAATGGCGAAACATTTGTTCTTCGTCTGAGGGTTATGCTTCTGAATGGAGGACAACAATCTGAATATCTGCAAGCCATTATTACACGCAAGCTGTTGCACCATTTAACGTATCCCTTCTCAAACTGAGAATCATTTGGTGATTTAAAATAAGATCATGCTGCCAATTTAATTTTAATTTCCTCACAGGGAAAAAAACTTCTCCTATTTCATTTCTATCCTTCCCGGTCAAATGGTATCTTTCCATATGTATGTGAATAACTAATTTTTATAGTTAGTCTGAACTTCTGAATCAGTTTATATATTTATTTGTTTATTTTTTCATGAACAAAATTTAATCATTTACAATTGCTGGACTAAATATATCTTATCAGTTTTTCACTGCATTTTTGAATTATCTGATTATATCTGACTTATATATTTACGTAAGGTCTCAAAACAGTATTTCTTGAAATCATGTTGCTTATTTGTAAAATATTTAACTTCGATATTCGAGGATTTTTGACCTCTCTCCTTCAGAATCATGTGTGAAGGTATAGTGCACAATTTATCTGCGGAAACTCGAGCTATTGAGAAACGTTGCTGCATATGGTCCTCAAGCGCCCATTTTATAGATGCAAAGCAAGACAAATTCAAAAAGTAGAATCAAACAGTAAAAATTTTCTGGGATTTCAAAACAAAACATTTTTTGTGTTACTTACAATCGCTTTACTTATTCCTCCCATTAATAATCCTTTCAGTGATACTCCAAACTGATAATATAAATAGGTAGAAGTATTTTTGCATTAGGAAAATCTCTTTAAAAGAATTTCTAAAAAAGTGCGCTATAATAATCTGTAACAGAACTTCATCTTGCAATCTTTCGTTAACCTTTTGTGCTAGAATTAGGGATGCTCAACTTTTATACTTATTAATTTTGTCCGTGAAAGAAAAGTGAGAAACTAATTTCACTACTTTATTTATTCTCAGACTGGACCAATTTGATTCCTTTAGCTTTCTTTTTTTTCACTAAAATATTTATCATAGCAAAACAACATAAACTTTGTACTTGGCCTTATTTTTATCAACTGGGAAAGAGCTACTGAAAATGATGCCTCGAGGGAAGGTCAAGAATATGGACATGAACATTCTTGTTTTGAATTAAAAAAATAATTGAAGGCATTAACGAATGTTCCAGAAGATATATCAACCTTCAACAAACAGGTTTTCTCTTCAAATTTTTTTTCAGCAATTCTCCTTTTTACTCAAAACGAAAATTACAGTAAGGATCAGTAATCCTTCCGAAAGCCTGGCATGAGCAGCAGAGTTAAAAACATGACCTTCAACTTTACTTCGTGAGAACCAATTTATGCTCCAGGTATTGAATCAATTAAACGTCTTCTAATAATGTTAGACTGAATCAAGACAATGGGAAACGTGACAATTCTATTTTTTTCAAAGGGCGGTGTTTCATTTAATTTCTGTATCTTTCAAATTATGATATCTCGTCTACTAAAATACTCATGTTACTTCATAGCATGCATATTTTTCGTATGAACAAGGATATATGTTGGGATCAACCATTCACGATGCATTTCCCTTTTTTGTGTGTGAGCAAGATGAAGGAAGAATTCAATGCTTTACATAATGTAATAAAACGTATTCTATGATGTAACTGTCAGTTTTCTAGTTTTTAAATATCCTTTTCAATTTAATTTATAGATGTTACATTAAACATATAAATTATTCATTTGCATGTTTTCACAAAGATCTTAAATTTTATATAATTAATATAGGTGCGAGTAATTTCTGTCATCATGTTTCCCTAGGTATTAAAATAGTTGATTATTCCTGTTTTTCTGGTGCTGAAACATCTTCGAATTGATGATAAGAATAATCTATTTTTCATATAGATTATTTTTTGCAACAATTCTCATTATAAAATGCTGTGAAAATTTTATTTATATTTTTGACAAATATTATATTATTCAAAAAAGTTTAAAGAAAAACGATCGCTTAATTATAAAATAGCTTGAAAATTTTATCTTCTCCAGCATGTCTCAAGGATGAGATAAATACAATATAGCATTATTCGATTAAAAATTCACTTGAATAAGTTTGTCACAGTTACATAAAAAAGAAACCCATCTATACCGTTGAGCTCAAAATTCTCATTTTGTGCATGAGTGAAAAATATGAAGCAAAACTTCCATAGATATATTGAATGTTTTGGAATTAAATAATGAAAATATATAGGAATGATAATTTTGCCTATTAATTACTGATTCTTTTTTATTTTTATTGGTTTTTACAAGCAATAATTTTTTATTCATAAAGTATAAATTTAAAAGAGACAAGAAAAGTTTGTTTAAAAGGAAAATGTGACCGAATTATTATTTAACACAGAATATTGGAAATTATGGTACCATTAAAGTCATATGTTGTTTTAAGAGAAAATAGCAAGAATAATTATATGAAATAAAAAATGGTATTAAAGAATCTAAGTTTCTGCTAATTTTTTTTTGAATCTGTAGATAATATCTGGAGTAAATAATAAAAAGAATTCTCGTAATTTCAGTTCACTCCTTGAAATTCCAGCTTCATTTTTTGAGAAATTTCATGTATTAAAATATAAATACTTTGCATCATAATAACTCTTTTAATTCTAAAGGACCGAAAATAAATATTTTTTGAGGATATTCCGTATTATTTAAGCATAATCTATACACATACCTTGGAAAAGTGATCTCTCTGTTTTCGAAAAATATACTGAGTTTCACTGTTTCTTATTATGTAGTGAATATAAATTCTTAAACTTACAAAGTATTTCCTCATTTGTTTCACTGAATATTAGATTTGCTTTTCATCTTAAACTTCTGCCATTTTTTTTTCTTAGCAGATAATTTAATGCAGTTCTACGCTGACGAATAGAATTCTTTTTTCACCATTTGTTGGAATTTCTTATATTACTATTTGAATGAATTATCATTACTGCATTATTTTGAATGATTTTTTTATTATCCTATTCATTATCATTACGTTAGTAATCGAAATTTATTTAAAGCGTTTGATTTATTCAGCAGTTATTACTTTTTTATGGTTATAATATTTATATTAAAAGGTAAGTTTTTTTTCTCAAAGGCATCTCTAAGTATATATATATAAAATAATAAAGGTTTTATGTTTAAATATGTATATGTAGAAAAGATGCCTTAATTGATATAAAGCGTTCAAGAATAAGCTTTAAAATAATAAATTTTAAATCAAAATAGTTCAAATTTTAAAATATTATCTAAAAAAACTGTACAAAAATTTCCCCATTTTAAGAATTTTTTACTAGACAGAACATATTAAATAAACGTGCATTTCAAAATTTTCATATCAGCTTTTACCTTTGTGCACGGCAATGTGATACATGAGTATGTGTATCACTGTGAGCAATGTGATACATATGCTCATGGATATATTGAGTTATATTTTTGACTTTTAAAGTTTAATTTGACTTAATTTAATAATAATAAAAATTACTTATTACTTTTTTAACTTATAGTAAGAAATTTTAAAAAATTAAATCAACAATTATATGTTAATAAAATACTTATTAATGCATTATGGATGTATGCATGTTATTTTCTAAAACTATGACTCTTATCATCAATTATTTAGAGCTAGTCAATTGAATTTCTTGCTATCATTATTCGCAGAAACTCAATGCAGAATCTAAGAAAAGAATGTCACTTATTAAAATTTTATGACTGGGATGATGCAAAGTTGGAATCCTTTGATATTATTTTTTTGCTTGTAACAAAACGAAATGTGAAATGCATTTAAACCTGAGTCATTTGATATTTAGATTTTTCTACAGTGAAACAAACCATTGATATGTGTAACAATTATGGAAGAACAATTCAAACAATAGATATTTTAAAATCTATTACAAGGCTTATAGAAGAGATATTAACAGCAGACAAAAGTGACAATCTAATGTATTAAATCTGATTATAAAAAAGTGAGGAACTCTATTTACTGAGATTTTAGGCTACAGATATAAATGTAACTGATTATTTCATCTTGAAAATGTTTGAATGTGAATCAATACATCTCTTTATATTCTGAGGATGTTTGAAAGCTTCTATTTTAAAACTATGTTCCTGACATGAAGTTCCATTGTCTCGCACTCAGTTCATCGGTCTACGCGTTGAAATAAAATATGATTCCAGATGCAATTGTAACTAGAGCCTTTTCAACATACTAACACGAGCAATAAAGGAAAAGTGCTGGAGAAATTCTAAAAGGTATCATTCACATAAACCCTTTGGGCAATTTTGAAAACATCAAAATATTTTAGTCTTTTTTCAAAAATTGTAAAAATATCTTTAAAATATGTAATTACTTAAGTGTTTAAAAATGAAGAAAAAATAAAACATACACTATGCATAAAGTGAGAAAAAAGTGGAAACATCTAAAAAGGAAAAAAAGTCAATAAAATAGCTAGAACATTTAAAAGAAACTCATTTACAAGGATACCGAAATTTTGTAATCGAAATTTTAATTATATAAAACTTTATATTTGATATTGTTGTTTTAAATTATCGTGTTTATTTATAGCAGCTTCAAAATATTCTTGCTAGGCATGTTTGATAATCGATTGGCTTTAAAAGAGTACTTCTTTCCAGTGTGCTTAACGAACGTAAAAAGGGCTTTAAAATCTAACGAGTTTTAGTTATATTTTTATTATAATTATATTATTTGTTATTATATGTATATTATTTTAATTATTATTTTGATATAATTTAATATTCTATTAAATAATACTAATTAATATTATAATTATTATTAAATAGTAATTAATATTTTTTGATCTAGTTGTATTATTTGTTATATTTTCTTATATTATTATCTTGCAGTTTGAAAGATGAAATGTGGCTGTTTAAAGTCTATAAGTGTAAATAATTGATGGAAGTTTTGTCTCCTCTCTGATGATAAGTCTTCTGTTATATATATAATCATTTTTTTTGTCTGAACATTTTATAATTTATCTTTATTTTATCTAATATACATTCCAAATGATAAAAAATAGCAACAAAAAATCCTCTTCATAAAATTTTACTTTGAAGCAGAGATAGGATATTTCCATTTCCTCTTTGATTGCAACCTGTGAGGAAAACTTCAATGAATTCAACATAAAACTAAAGGTAGTGATTAGACTTTACTTTTAACTTTATATCCTTTTAATTCCTCTTTATTTTCTTTATTGATTTTATAATTTATTATATTATATTTAACTTTATATATTAAATAGTATAGCTTTAACTTTAAATACTTTTGGGGTTGGTGTAAGAAAAGAAATTCATTTAACTTATAAAAAATTAATTTTCGCTAATTTGATTTAGTCAGTAATTAATTAGTATATCGTTATGGTATGAAATAAGAAATTAAAGCATTTAAGTTTGAATTTCATCAAAAAAAATTCGACAAGAATTTATGTCAACTTTTTTCTCATAAAACAATATTATCTCAAAATAATAACTATTATTAATTGACAATTAATTCCATTGTTAGAATCGTATTACGTATTTAAGTGTTCATAAAAATTTCTTTTAGCTTCTGCATTTATTACGAGACTGCAATTCTAAAAATAGGTGGTAAAATAGCTTACTATGGAGATGGAGAAACTGATTATTTGTTACTAAGTATATTTCTTATAGCCTTAGAAGCCATTAAATAGGAAAATTCGTAAGTATCATTTAACATATATTTGAGCATTGTAGTTTAACTCACTTTCTAATGTGATCACTGCTATTGAAAATACAAAGATAAAATGATAGTAAACGCTATCTTCTGTTATTAGTTTTTCTTATTTGTAACTCAAATGTGAACTTATAGAAAAAAGGAAATTCGATAGAAATATATTCAAAGAATTATTTTCAAAATTAGGGCTAAAACTTCAACTTTCCTGTCTATCTGTATGGTATTTTCTTTTATTTTTTAAAACTTGTAATGTTATCAATTGTTGATTCTACAGCCATAAAGTTATTTTTTTCATAAAACTTCTTAAATTTCAATAATATGCTAAAAAGTATCGTTAAGAAGAAATAAAATAAAAGTTTCTTTTAATGCATTCTGTTTTTTTTTGGTCCATTTGTTTGTATTAATCCTAAGGCACTTAAAATATTTAGAATATGCATTTTTTAATCTTTGAAATAATATTAACGATATTTGGAACGCTAGTTTTAAAGAGATGTTTTGTTGGATAGCTATGGATAAGTGAAACAAATATTAGAAAGTACGGAATGTCATCATAGGAATAAACAAATACAAAATTATATATGCTAGTAAAAAAAGGCCTTAATTAAAATTTGAAGCAACAGCTAAAAATATTAATCTTATTTCTTTTCATACGGAATTTCATTATTTTTGAAATGCCTTACATTTTGCTTAAACCTTTACTTTTGACCTTTCATTTTAGTACTCCTATTTACAGATGGATGTCTTGTGAAATCGCTGTCAACGGCAAGCAATGAAAACAAATATTTTCCAGAAGTTCAAAACATTTCAAGAAACCAGAAGATAACTCAAAAGATACGTTTCTAAATATATTTTGAAAATTTCAAATGACTAACGAAAAAATAATAAACATCTTAAATGATTTTGATGAAATTAGAGCACATGAAATACTTTATATACATTGAGATTATAGAATTTGTATTAAGTCTTTGTATGCTAAAACTTATAAAGACTGGAGAAGATTGAAAAAATAAACATTAATAAGCAAGGGACATAATTTTGTCATTTTTCTTTCATCTATATTTTATTCTGTCTATTAAAGGAATGCAAGAGTGTCTTCCATTAAATATTTCAATGATGACATTACAGATTGACTTTTAAGACAATATATGAGAGGATTTTTCTTGCAAGCATTCTCTAGTCAATCATAGGAAAGGATTGTTGGAACGAATGAAAATGCTTCCATTCGCCCATCTGCTCTCGAAGTGGAGAAGCAAGTTTTTGGCCAAGGTGAAAGTGTGGAGGAAACTTTCAACTTTCTCTCAGTAATCGGTTCCTCGTCAAGAGAGGAAGCAGGTCTCTGATTAGCTCTGTCTAAGCAATCAATTTCCTAGTTGTAAGTATGAACGGCAAAACAGATTTGGCCATTTTTTATATTCCTTATCCGCATGATTTATATTAATATTGTAAGAAAGTATTATGAAGCCATTCAAAAGAATATCAAAGTGATTTCTTTGCACAAGTTTGGATACTGTCGAAAGCTTCTCTATGATTGCTATTCGTTTACTTTCATGTCATAACATATTTGTTAGAAATCAGTACTGTAACTAACAGTTAACTAATCAAAAAATTTTGTTGAGGGTTTTGTAATATAAATATATATAATTTAAATGTATGATTTTTTAGAAGTGGAATTTTAATCATGCATTTTGAATTCCTTAACTTTAAAATGGTTTACTTACTAAACAAAATGTATTTTAGTTTAAAAACTTCCACAAATATTCTTTACTTATAAATCACGCTTTAAATTTGTCAGCGTCAATGCAGTATTTCTTCTCAATGCGCCTGAAAAAAAATCGCTTTACCTAGATGATATAAGATTTACTATCAATACAAGTTATCAGCTTTAAAAAAAAAAGAAGAATATTCTGTTTCATAAAATATTCCCCTCTTTAGGAAATCGAAAATCTTGAAAAGAAAACATATTCGAAAAACAACTAGCTTTTAATGAATATATTTTTTATTTATACATAAATTGCTATTAATTTTTGGATTTATATTTCAAAACTGTTTCTTCTTATTCTTATGTTTATCTCAGACCACAACAGATTTTCACTTGAAGTTAGGTTTGGTTGAGCTTTAATGCAAAGTAAATAGCTTCGGTCCAAAATTTTTAATTTCATGACAGTCAATTTTTAAAATTTTATGGAGCTTATAGCAGCTTTCATATGCATGCATGCATATATATATATATATATAATGTACTTTTTTATTATAAATTTAATTTTTTCAATTTTTAAAATATATTTTTATTGAATTCTTAATTTTTTTTATAGAAATGTGTATTTTTCATCAATTTTTTATTTAGTAAAATTCATATTTATTTATTAACTTTTCATCGAATGTTTTTGAAAAAAACTTTCAAACTAATATTTGATTATCATAATGTAGTTTAACAATTTGTAAATGATTTCTTTATTCCCAAAGGTTAACTTTCCAATTTCATATCAAAATTATTTACGTAATATTCTTTTGCGAATCCCATTAACATTTAGATCTTTAAATACGATTTCATGACAAAGGTGATTTTACTCATATATTTGTAACTTTTCAGTTTCAATATATGCATATATAATATATTTTTAATAATAATCAATTGAAAAAATAGGGAATGATTTTAAAAAATATTTGGGTAGTGCAAGATTCTTTATTTGAATAACTCTAATTTTGAAAATTATGTACTAGTCGTCTGAATCTTATGAAAGTTATAAAAAGTAAGAATTAGATATCTTATAAAGAATGATCTTTATAAAATACTTCATTTTTATTGCTTTTTTAATTTATTTGTTGAAGAAATTTTTGAAACAAAAAATAATTATAAATTTAGTGAGTGATTTCATTTGCACTGATATTTTTCTTAGTAAATTGTTTGTTGTTTCATTCACGATTTTGTGCCAAGCTAAAATTTTCTAGTGTAATGAAAGAAGAGGTGAGTTAAACCCGATATTTCGCATTCGCCTCACTGTCATTTTTGTCTTTTTTCAACTAATTTTGAATAATGTATCACCTGACAGATAAAATTATTTAATTACTACATATTAGATTTAAAGAAAAACTTTGATAAGTAAAACCAAACTTCTTGAAGCAGAATTGATTAATCAATTCATTTTATTAATAGATTAATGCAGCTTTTCTTGCAAAAGTTGAAAACCTTGCAGTATAGGGTTAGTACGAAAATAATTAAAGTACAAATAATGGGCAATATTCTTACATGTCAAATTTGTTTTACTGTAGAAAATATATTTTCTGTTTTGAATATGTTTATCTTGCACGTTTATCAGTATTTTTATCAGATCAGTATTTTTTATCATGTATAACTTGAATTGAATTGTTACAAATATTGATATGTGACCTAAATTGATCTTATTTTACCTTTATGAAAATATGTTTGTCTTCTTATTAGAAATTATACTTCTTTTGTAGGAATATTAATAAAATTGAAACTCCATTTCAAAGAATTATGCCGTAATATTTGAATAATAAGCGTCATTATTTAAGTGTATGTTATGTAGTGGTATGTTAATGTAAAGCAGAATTTACTAGGAACTTAAGATAAAGAATTATATGGGAATGTAAAATTTTTTGAGTATATAAATACAAAAACGCATGTATTATTTTTTGTAAACTATGCTGTTTTCATGATGACATGAATTTGTAATCATAATATCATGGTTAAATATCCGAACAGCAGCAAGAAAGAAAACTTTTTAGCCTCATGAAAATTTAAACTGTTTGTTCCTCTGCTACAAAGTAAATACTTAATGAATAGAAATACTCTTTCATTGTTTTTTTTATTTAAACAGTTTTTTAAAAATAGAATATTTGAGGACTAAAAGCGATAAACGATGCATGTGGGAAAAAAATCAAATACCATTTTTCTCATTAAACTATCCAATGAGCAATGCTTTATAAAATTGTGTGCTATAAAAAGCACATATTCCTATAAAAAGTTGAGAAAACCGTGGAAATTATGCCGTTCTTAGAGCTAATATTTACAATTATTTGAGATTTACCAATATTTTGACTGTCAGCATTTACCATTTTCTCATTTCATCTCACATTTTTGAGTTTGAATTAATTCTGAATGCTTACACTAGTAGTAGAGGCTTTTGTGTCATTAAATATTTTTTTAAATAGCTGTTACTGAAATGTTGTACATAAGAGACGAGATGTTCTGCAAGTACAAAAATTGTATTTGCACTTAAATCCATTTTTCTTATCCTCAACTTAAATATGTTATACGAATTGCTTCGTTATATTACATAGAGAAATGTTATTGTTTTTTATACTAAAGCTTTAAAAATGTGAAATTTGTATATCCAAAATGATAAATTTCTATACTCATTAAATCTGACTAATAAATAAAAACACACTTAATACTTCCTAATGGAATATATAGAGATGAAAAATTGTTCTGATATTGCTTGTATAATTCTATAATTTAGCGACTGTTTAGCAACTTAAGTGTAATCAAAAACGCGTGTCATTTCAAAATGGCAATAATTGTAACAATTTATGCAAATCAATTCTTTTCTTTTTTTATATATAATCCCAAATATTTTAATATCTGTTCCGTTTCGTTGTCTTCCATTCTACATTTTCCTCTTCCCTATGACCGTATTTATTTATTATTTCTCCTGCATATATTTTATTTAACTGCCAAAGCGTACATGATTTTTATGTTTGTGTGTGTGTGCGCGCACACGTACCTAACCGAACAGTTTAAATGAAACTCGTACTCGTTTCGAATACATTCTGTTTAGCTAAAAACAATAGATTCTGTCGGACTTCAGTGTCAGCCTCTCTAAATGCTGAATTAGAAAATTAGATTCCTTTAAAACTTGTCTTTCTCTCTCTGTTTTCTTGCTTCTTCCAGATTGCTGCCTATTCTTTGTTTCCCTAGTTTACTTCGAATCGCATTGATTTCGCTGTATCTCAAGCTATAATAGTCATTGACGGATTTTGAAAGTTACTTTGACGGATATTATATATGTTGAAAATTCTTTACTGTAAATATTAGAAATAAATTCAAGATGATTTCCGCCTTTTTCCTGGAAACATCATTTTTAAAAATATTGCGCTCATAGAATCATTTCGTGCTATTAAATTGTCATAAAGTTGGTAGTCAGAGAGTATTGAAATGTTTTCATTCGGATCTTCTTCTCCTATACTTTAGGTTTAGTTTGGTTATTTTAACGTCCCGTTTGAAGCAACACTAGGGCTATTTTGGGACGGGCCTCGTAATTTTGAACCACGGTCAGATGACGAGGACGACACCTGAGCTGGCACCCCTCTTTCCACACCACACCAGCGGGAGGACGTTTGGTCATGACGGATTTAACGTGCAACAGACCCCCTTACACGACGGTTCTTCGGTGAAATCGGGTCACGAATCTGGAACCCTCTGGTTCCGAAGCCGAGACCTTACCACCAGGCCAACGCGGCCCTCCTATACCTTAGGAGCAGCATTGAAGTGAAACTGTTTTGCATAACATATTTGACCGAACAAATATTTCGGACACTAGATAGTTAAAATGAAATTAATTATAAGATTCAAAGCCTGTTTTCAGAGTTATTAACTAAACGAATATTGTAATCACTGTTAATATCCATCGGTATAAAGAACACGCATAAGATAATTCACTAATAGTTGTCGAAGTTTTAAATCATTTTTATTATAAGTTAATTTAAATTTTATTATTAACTCTACTATTATAAGTTTTAAGAAATAAATAATTTTTCACTTTAATCTTTAATTATAGTTTCTTTATTAAAAAGGCACCAGTTCATTTCTAAAAGTTCATCACTAGTATTATTTATATTATATATTTAATTTTAATAAATATAATGACATTCTTTATTTGAATAACGTTTCACAATAAGATGTAGAAAATCAACCTGGCGAAATTTGCCCCTTTGAGATAAATAATCAAAGACAAAGTAGCACTAGATGATGTTCTAGTATTCCATATTTTATAATCTAAAGAAGGGAGAATTTCTATCAAAGATGAAGGAAAGAAATTAGTCTAAATATTCGATCAATCAAACATAAAGTATATAAAAAATAATTTATCGATCTGTTTCCAGAAGAATTGTCAAATAATTTCTTGAAATAAAAATAATTTTCCTTTGAAACCATTGAAGATTTCGATAATTATATAATGCTGTTCTAAAATCTTGGAGTCAAAAAGAATCTAATTGGAAATTAATCTCAAAGACTATGGATTATGTAGATATCAGTTACTATTAATGTTAGTTTCGCAGCTAAAAAAAATCTAAAATTTCTTATTTCTGTTTAAAAATTTAATCCTATGTAAAAAAAAAATGATGATGAAAATATTTACAAATTTATAAAAGGGTATGAAAAATCTCAGAAAGATGCGATTGCTCACAATTCTGTTAAGTTTATAAAATCAACAGTTATTCTTACAAATTTCTGAAAAGCGCTAAATGTTCGTATATCTCAATTATGCTCATAATTATATACAGATGGACTTCTGTTTTAAATTAATTAAAAAATGTTTTTCTTTTGAAAAATAAAACTATTTTGCCCTACCAATATGCCAAGATGAAACTTTGTTTATATATGCAGTCTTATTTGCAGTAATTTTTAAAAAATTATTCACGTGTGAGTTTAATTTTAGTTTTAAGTACTGAGTGTAGTATCAGCAACCTTTATGTATTTTATTTCTCCCTTAACGTTCTCTCGATTCCGTATCCCTCCTTTCCTCAAGAATCTTCCATTAATATATCCGAGCTGTCTCCGTTAATTTGCAAAGAAAAAAAAAAGAATCACTTACGAAAAACGGTGATATGAAAATAAAGTGGACTATTACCCCATCTTGTATTGCAGGATCCGATTTTTCAACAGTCTTGACCAATCGAGGCATTTATGGGTAATTAATGTTGGCCGTTGGTTTGATTATTTTTTACCAGAAGTATTTCTAATGTATGTAGATGAATGGGCAATCTTTCTGCCTATATATATGAAATCAAAGTACAGTGAAGCAAATGAATTATTCAGGAGAAATCAGATCACTTTTTGAAAAGCCAAACGACTCAAAATAGATGCCTTTTCACACTGATTTCTACTCCTAGTACCAGCTTTGTCAGCCAAGTGAATCAGCTGTTAAGCTACCACGCCTTCCCTTTTTCCTAACATACTGTTTTTGTATAATTAGTAAGAAATAAGTGAGATTCTAAAAAAAGGGAGATTTTTATAATAAAAATATTTCAAGTTTAACAACATATAATTGTTGTATGTAAATGAACTGAAGTTTTGAATTCCTAAATGAAATTTGCTGCAAAAAATATTTTAACTGTTAGTTACTAATAGTTAAAAATATTTTAACTGTTATTTACTCAGTGAATAGATCTGAGATCGCAATTAGTTGACTTATGGATATTGATTGATAAATCCATTGTCAAATTCACATATATTTGTAATGAACTTTCTTATAAACTAAAAATGATGCGAAGCATTATAATATCTACTTTTAAAATAAGAATATTTGTATAAAATTAATTTATTGTATTAACTGAGTGAACAATGCTTCTTTAATGGTAATTTTAATCTGAATTTTTATAAACCCATTTATTATTTCCATTCCATTTAAAAGTGAAATATAATGTTTCTAAATTAAAATATAAAAGAAAGAAAATATTTTTTTAATGTTTCAGCTTAAAAGTATAAAATTTTATAGGAACTCAATATTTGTAGAAGTAAAAATTTTCTCCAAAGAAGTAACAATGATTCAGTAACTTTTCTTTATTGACACCTCCATTCTGTCAACACAAAGCGATTCCTATGTTTTATTTTTAAAAATGCAATTTACAATAATAGTCGATATAAAGTTTAATCATATATATATTAGGTTTCCATAAAAAATAAAGAACGCAAAACTGAAAACATACGAAACCCTGGACATGCCTACATCCTTATCATAATGAAATGTTATTCATTTTATTATTGCTCCATTCCCTCCTTGACCGAAACAAACCTTGTTTCCGTCAAGGTACATTGATCCAAGCTTTGACCTCGAACTGCAAGAAGAAAACAGCGTTTCAGTTCTAAGCGTTCAGTTTTTTTCAGCGAAAGGAGACTTGTTTTTCTTCTCATGGCCTATCTAATTCGAGAAAATTTCTTTTAAAAAGTTAGTTCAACATCAGATATGTGCAAGGTAAACTTTTCTACCTCTTGTTCATCTTCAACGCTTCGTTTCTTGCGGCAACAAGTTAAAATGGCAAAAATAGTTTTGCCCTCAGACAAGAATTTGTTTTGTAAAAAGAAACATTGAAAAGTGCCATTGGTTTATAACTTCTATATTTGCTTCTAGAATATTTTAGTTTCAATGCGAACCTCATATTCATATCTATTCCGATTCTCCGAATTGATCATCAGTCTGGATTAGTAATTTTTTTAAATTTTGATCCGTAAAAATAAAACAAGAAATTGCTTTCAGATTAAAAACTTTAATGACAATCGCATTTCTATTTTTGCACGACGAAGTTGAATTATCATCTAACTAGTATATTCAATAAATAGACATACATTTTCCTAAAGTAATCTTTATTTATTAGTTTAGGTAAATAGCAGATACATATTGTTGCTCATAGGATAGTTTGCTCAGAGCATAATTTTCTTTTTTTATGATTTTCTAGTACTTAATTTCACTTTCCAATAATACATGCAAATTTTTATTATTTTATAAACACCATTTCTTTTTAGAAAAAGAGTATTGTTTTAGACAGCATATCTTAGTTCCTCATAATTATTCGAACGGCTGATGACGATGATTATATTTAATTGAGGGTTAATTGAATTTATTTCCATTTGGTACATATTAAATACTTTAATAAATTTATAGGTTTGCAAAATATAGTGTTAAATGATTTCTGCTGATTTTTTTATTTACATCATTGAATATCAAAAGGATAACACATTAAAGGAAAATATAGCAAAAAAAAAAAATATTAATTGTTGTAATCGGGTACCTTCTATTTTCGTAAGAAATATGAGACGACAGAATCTGTAAAATAAAGAGGATAAGACAGAAATCCGTAAACAAATACAAGGGTACTTCTCTATGATTGTAAGATTGTCGCGAAAAAGAAGGATATATCATCGAGGGAGACTGTGGAAAATTTCAAATTGTAACCTTTTAAACTTAGAGTTGATTAATTATATACAAAGGAGAAAAAGCTCATACAAAACTAATAAATATATCCTTTACTTGAAATTTCTTTAAATTTTTCGAAACTAATTCGCAAATTTTATGCTTCTCCTTAAAGGCAATCAGAAATATATAATTTTTTAGCACTATCTTACAGATATATCCAAGCTGCATAGATTATACCAACATTTCTTTCAATTTTCAAAAGATCTCATACAAAATTCTGGATATAATTCTACATTTCGCAGTATTTTTAAGAAAAAGAAACCGGTGAAACTTATATATATATATTTACATAGTTCCCCTAAAAGCGGACAGGCTTGTATTTCCTTAACTGCTGAGATTAGACCATTAGACCAACTGCATAGCTAGCCTAAAATAATATACTAAAATATACACAACACTTTAGTTTCTGTAGATGTTGATACAAAAAAGTTAAATTTTTACATGGTCCCCACAGCGAAAAATTGCCATTGAATAAAATGTTTTAATACACTCATCTGTAAACACACAAATTTTCATTTTTTTAGCCAAATTAACGGGGATATTAAAAAAATATTGGGGTTTCGGGGTTAACATGCTTTCGCGAAAGGTTATTAAAAGGGCGAAATTATAATGCATTTGCGTAATGATGTATTTATTAATTTTCTTTAAATTTTGAAAATGATGGGATATAATACATTAACTGTTAAAAAAAACTTGTTTTGAAACCAACGGCTTCGATATCTGCACGAAGTTACATTCGACTAATAATACTTACGTAAACGCGATCCAATTCATAACTTGTAACATGACAAGATTCTTGAATTCGTTGGCTCAGATCTGCTGCTTCTACAGGAGACATGTACACAGAAGAACGTAAGAAACTACATTAATCAAAGCCAAGCAAGTGTTAAGTCAAGTGATACTGGTAAATATTCAACAGATCCCTGTAAGCCAATCCATCTATCAAGGAATTCAACATTCAACCATCATCTTACATAATGAGGAGAAGTACCATCTAGTCGCGACTACATCTGGAAATGTATTGTCAAAGGTCAAAGAGTTCAGACATAATAACATTCAAACTTAACTGAATATATTGGCGACCATTCAGTATATTATTGTACAAAATAGAATAAACCAAAGACTTTCTAAAAATGAAATGATACACATTTGTGGATAATTGCTTTGTAGAAACTTCTTTTATGTTCGGAAATTGGTCATTTTGACGATAGATTATCAAAGCAACGTTCGTTTGTCTAAAATACATTTCCCAGGAATGAAAATTTTAATTTCTACTAAAGTGGGACGCAACTGTAAAACTTTAGATGCAGATCATAATTGATTGCAGCTATCCATAGAGTCGAAGCATGTTGTATAGATACCAGTAATTACGCTGAAGTATTCTTTGTACTATCGGTTTAAGAATTATGAGTGCAGAACTGACTGTTCGTGTACTAACAGGATGGCAATTTAAAAAATAAATAAACCAAAATTTCAGTTTCTGTATCAATTTTATATGGCCCCTGGGGGCCATATAAAATTAGTTTTTAAAGTGCTTTGTTAACAACTTTCACAGAAGGCAAAATGGTTTCCTACAGTTGACTAACTTATTTAATGAAACTTTGTATTTGGAAATATATGTCTAATTGTAATCCAGATAAAAGTATAACAATCAGCAGATAAAAGTATAACAAAAATCCAGATAAAAGTATAATAACAAAAATAAAACAAAGTGAAAATCGAAAGTTAAAGTGAGGGGAGAAGATAAGTGTCTAAACGTGCGAATAAAAAGTAGAAAAAATTTATAACACAGGCAATACGAATACAAAAAACGCTGTAATTCAAGAAATGCGATGGAAATAAATCACAAATATATAATTCCAATACCAATGTAAATCAAATATGGCTACATCCTAGAGAAATTAAAAGAAAATGTGTATCACAAAAGAAAGGAAAAGGAACAGTACAATGGACATGATTCTTTCTGTACTGGGGGAAATGCAGGATGCTTACGATGTATCAAGTTGCTAGGCTTGGGGCCTTTATATGAGTGTTGCCAGGTGCGGGTTATACATTTTGGAATTTAGAAAAAATTATATTCGAAATAAAAATGAAAAGAAGTTAAAATAAATAAAAGATGATGGGAAAAAGCTTTACAGAAAAAGCATAATTATTTGCAACTCTAAATTCTGGCTAGAAGATGTATTTTTGAAGTTTACTGATAGACTTTGTTGGCTTGAGTGACTACACCACAATTTGCAATTGCCAAGCATTGACTTAATGCGCAATATTTTACTTACATATTAAAGCAATTAATTAAAGGTCCAAAGACAGAAGTGGAATATTTTTGATAGTAAAGTTATTTTTTATGGGCATGTTTTGACTTTTGATTGAATCTGCTTTGTAACACGCATTAATTTTTATAAGTTTGTTTATAATAGCGTTTCTGTAAATTCTGTAGCAGATACTATAAAGCTAAAAGCGTATATTTATTAACACTAATTTGAATTCGTTCTTTTGGTCATAAAAATCAATTTTTTATTGTTTTGAGCCTCTGTAATTCGATCTAGAAATATTTTAGGGTCTTAGAAGTTAATAGTTTTGGTTAACTTTAGTTCGCTTGGAATTAATATTTGAAACGTGAGTTTTTCTAAAGAAATGATGAAATAAAGAATATATATATATGGTACAGAACAGAACAAAACTGCTCAAAACCCTTTCTTATTTTCAAAAAGATTTTGGCATTTGTTGTAAAAACTGTTTTCCTCATAATTCAAAAATTAGTAAGATTAGAAGATTAAAACAAAAAGTTTTCTGAAAATAAATTAATTAAAGTAATAAAAACAAAGGAAATAAATTTACAAATTTAATCCCAAAACTATTTTATTCAATAATTATATATATATATATATATATATATATATATATATATATATATAATTGCTTTTTTTGTGTGAAATGCTGCAAGCAATTGATTTTTCCTGCGACGAAATACCTCAGAAGACCTGATTTAAGCTGCTGACCTGTCAATTCTTTAGTTTCACTTTTAAAATGGAATAAAAAACCCCTTTAATTCCTCTATTCACTTTTCGAACACTTTTCTTAGATAGTGCATCAGAAAATCATCCAAAAGCTGCTCGTAATTCAAGAGCTGATTATCCCACATTAGATTCATAACTTCCTGTCATCCTAGAAAAATGGCCTCTGAAAAAGAATATAATTTTTGCTTATGCAGAAGATTGCATTTATAAAATAATTAGTACAAACTCCCTTCAATTACTCCATTTGGAATGCAACTTCAAATTACCCAGCTGAAATTAGCTCGAATGCAGATAAAAGTTTTCAATATTTTTTAGATGTTTCTATTAATTATTTCACACATTAAGCCACTTCATTTTAAGTTCATTAAGTTATAGTTTTTAATTGTTTAGCTGCATTCTCAACAAAACAAGCAGATCAGATATTACAAAAAATATATTCTTTTTATTTATATTTTATCAAGTTTATTATAGAATAAACAAATCTCCAGTTGTATATGGATGGTCAGTGGTAAGTATGTTTAACTCGCCTAATTTTATAAATTATAAGGTAACCATCTAATTTATGAGATTAGCGAATTCTACCGAATATAATTATTTATGAATTCCAGTACAAAAAATATTTTTATAAAATAACCCTCAGCGAAGGCAAAGTACATGCTAAGCTCAAATTTGTTATAAACAATCTATTCATTTTTGGAATAACTTCAAAATTTAAAATAAAAATGAATAACACATAATATTTATTAATGAAAACTTTTCTCTTAAAACAGATTTGCTGGTCATCGATTCACTGCAAAAACCATAAAAGCAAAGGAAACAAAATCCAGCGCTTATATTCATTACTCAAGCGTAATAAAGATTTTTCACATTGCGTAATTTTTTCTAACTGATGCTTTAAATGTGAATGTAACAAATATCAAGCTTAGAATAAATCGCAGTATTACACTCCTGGAGTTAAAAAAGAAATACCAATTAATAGTTTAAACAATAATTCCTTTTGAAAAAAAAATCTTACATGAACTTCACATGAGCATTATGTCCAACAAACGAAATTCCGTAGTGAAACAGACTTAGGTCACTTTTTGAATCATATTTATCTATACTTATAATAAAGCTCAATGTGTGTGTGTGTTGACGCTCTACAGGCCAGACCATTCAACCTACAGCTACCAAATTTGGCACGTGTATACCTTGGAGGTCGGGAATGTGCACCTGGGGGTTATTTTTTCGAATTTTTAATTAGAATTTTATTTATTTAAAAATTAAGCGAAATTTTGGCGTGTTTCTGCTATAACTTCCGAAAATATTACCGCATAAAAAATATTTTTACATGAAGTTAAAGATCAAAAATTTAACTTTTAAATGATACCAATGTTTTAACCTTAAAGTTAAATTTCTATTTTTAATGAATTTTTAAATAAATATTTTAACTATATTTTTCAACAATTTTTTTCGTACAAAATAAAAATAAAATTTAAGCTGCACGAGCACGTTTCGCATTCATGGGAAAAAAATTAGCTTTTTTCAAAGTGTTGCCATCACATTGATTAAAGCTTCAATTAAAAATAAATTAATCTTTTTGGAAATGAAATCTGCAAAAATATAATTTTCGGCACGTGTCTGTAGGAAATGAAACAAATATAAAATATTATTTTTTCTAAAAAATAAATTCAAGAAAAATTATTTTATGATCTTTTACACTCTCTATATTATTAATCCAATAAATCAGTTTTATTTTAAGGCAAGTTTTGTTTAATATGAACAGGATATCCATTCAAATCAGGGCCACACAGCTAATTTGTAAACCTTTAGTAAGCCACAGATCTGCTAAAATGGTCTAAATGGAAAATGATTATAATTTATGTAACTTGATTCAATAAATGCTCTAATAAATAACGAATTTTTTATTTTACATAAAGCTTCTGCTGTAGAAATCACGAATAACAAAATGTTCTTGAAACACTAATATTTTAAATAAAAAAAGTTAATTTCCAATCAACTAAATCAATCACTTAAACTGACTGATTTATGAAAATTTGAATATCACTATTTAATAAAAAAAGGATAATTTTAGATTTTCCATCGATCGTTTCAAAGAAAATACGCCAATCAGCGCGCAGGTTTCTCAAGATTAATTGGTCTAAGATTATGAAAATGTTGAGTTTTTCTAAATTTTTAACATTCAAAACTTCATAAATAAGTTTTAGTTGATCGTGGAAAATAGAAACATTCATTCATTTATTTAAAATTTGGTGTGTCCAGAATATTTCTCAGAATCTGATACCTTACTGCATTAAATTTAGACTTCATGATTTTTGAAATATATTTATAGGCCGGAACAAAATATTTTTATTGATTTCATTTCAATCCTTTTCAAAGCAAAACCAAAAACTGAATTTTATGCTGAATCTGAGAAATTTTTGTTGAATTATTGTTTGAGACATTACATAAATTATTAAAAATATTTTATGGTTCACATAAGACTTAAATACCGAGCGATTCTGTTTGCAATACTCATATTCAATAATAATAATAATAATAAATAAATAACAATAAAGATGATAAATAAAATAAAACGCTTGGTTTTATTAAAAAATATCTTTATATTATTTCCAATTTCATCATTTCCACTTTAAATTAAAGTTGAAGTTTTACCGGAAATGACAACAAATTAACAAAATATATATAGTAAATTGAACGAAACGATCTAAACAACAGTATAAGTTTGGTATGACTATCAAAATTTGAAGATTAAAAATGTTTTGTTTGAGAATCTATTAAGAGACCAGTTACTTAAAATATTTAATTGAAAATTGTAGCGAGCGGTAATACTGGCGAACCGGCTGGTCGCCAAAGGCGGCTGGTAAGTAATAAATAAACCTATTTATATGTAATGAAAGATCTTGTTGAAGGTAAAAATTCTGTTTCTATATGAAACCAACTCTCTCTGTATTTTTAATTATCATGCGATTGTTTCGGAACCGAAATGATATTGCAATTAATTCGCTAGAAATGGAAAGGAGCAAAACAGTTGCATACTGAATTTGCGCTCAAAGACAACTCACGGGGAAACTGAATAACGGTTAATTTATTTTATTGTAATTAATATCTATTTAAAATTACATGAGGGTATAAAATAGCTTTAGAGAAGTTAAAAAGAGATGTTAATCTGATAATATAAACCATGGCCAGGTGGCTAGGAAGACACCTGAGCAGGCAACTTCCTCTCCACACCTACATGGAGATGTTTGAAATCCGGCGGGAATTTATAGCCATGTCGAATCGTTGATTGAAATGCACCTTCAATCTATGATACAAAGGTTCTGAAATGAGAGGATTTAATATTTTTTATTGAACAATTTGTTCGGTGGAAAAAACATGAAATTATAAACTAAAGAGAATTTGGTAATAATAGCTTGGTCGTTATTTAAATGTAAATGATAAATAGAATTCAAAAACAATTCCTCTCGGCAAGCTGGATGGCAAAGGGCCTTTTAAATTAAGTTGCTATTTTCAAATACCTTTCAATATTTAGACAAAAACCAACGGCAGTGGTCTTCTCGAAACATTCTCGCATACCCTCCAATTAATTCCCCCCCCCTCTCCTCGCGTAAAATTGTGGACCTTGGATAATGCTGCGAATCATGAGAAAGGTGAATTGTATGGCATTCACCAACGCCATGCAAAATAATTACCAATTACAGATCTGCTGATAGTTACAAAATACAGATCTTTGGCCTCATCTGGTCCATCTACCATTTTTACTGAACCTATTTTGAGAAAATGTGTTTCGAATGCATTTTTGCGGACCGATTCACATCTAAATTTCACTCGGAACTACACTTGTAATCACAAGAGAAAATAAAGAAATTTGTTGTATTTATTTATTATCGCGTTTGAATTCATGAGAAAGTATGGATCCAAAGATGGTAAACTGCTTGACAGATTTGATTCAAAATTTGATAAGAATCAATATTTTTGATGCTAAACCTGTGTACCAAATTTTATTTGCATAGCTTTTTGCGTTTTGTAATTATTGAATCCACTTGTACACAAACAGCCGGACAGATTTCCTCTGAACAGATTTGGCTCTACACTTGATAGAAATCTACAAAATTGGTGAAAAGACCGCATAGGCATTTGAATTTGTCTACCTCAAAGCGGTTTTGAATTTCGTTTATCACAAACAGACTGATAGACATACATAGCCATAATACCAAAAAGAAAGATTTTGAAGGTCCGAAACGAAATGTTTTATCAAATGGATATTAATAGATTAAAGGAAAAAAGGAAAGGATTACGTACTATTTTCATGAAACATTTAACTAAAATAAAAAATTCCTTAAGCAAAGAAATTTGTAATGAATATACGAAAGAAACAAAACTTAACGAGCTTGTGAGCTTAAAAGCTCAGCTCACGGAAAAATTGAAGGATTTAATTAGCTTGGATGAGAGTATTCAATTAATTATAGATTTAAGCGAAATGGAAGGAGAAATTGAGTTATGCGAAGATTACAAAGACAAAGCAATCGAACTAACATCTAAACTAGAAAGACAAATTGAAAATTTGAGGGATATTCCACAAGTAAGGACAAACAGTCCAGTTACAAATAATGCGGAAAATGGTATCCCCTTAAGAAATCAAAGTGTTAATTTACCGAAATTAAATATACAAACTTTTGAGAGCGATTGCAGTCAATTTATAGATTTTTGGAATTCCTTTGAAGTCGCAATTCATAAAAATGATCCATTAACAAAAATTGAGAAATTTACTTATCTAAAAACGTATCTTCGTGGAATTGCCTTACATGCTGTATCGGGATTTTCATTAACTGAGCAAAATTAAGATGCGTCGATACAGTTATTAAAAGAAAGATTTGGCCGAACAGATATAATCATATCTTCTCACATGCATAAACTTTTATTGATTGATCCAGTAAAAACTTGCTCAAATGTAACAGGCTTAAGAAAAATGTATGATGCAATAGAAACCCAAATTAGATCGTTGCAATCATTAAATGTAGCTACAGGTACCTATAGTAACCTATTGTGCCCTGTAATATTACAAAAGCTACCCGAAGAATTAAATTTAAACTATCCGTAGGGCAGGTGAATTATTTGATATCACTGATTTAGTAGAATTCTTAAGAATAGAAGTAGAGTGCAGGGAAGCTTCTTTATTATTAGCAAACCCTAAAATTTCTAATGTAAAGGAGTATTCATTTAGATCAAGGTTACAAAAATAGATATTCTTTGCATACGAATGCCTTAACGACACACGCTAATTCATTTCACCATAAATCTGAATCGAATCGTAAATTTAATCCAAAAAGAAACTATTATCCTTCTTCTGATGACAGAATGAGTAATCAAAAATGTATCTTTTGTACTGAAAAACACATGAGCCATGATTGCTCCGTTAATGTTAATGAAAAGAAAAAATCGTTAATGGCTAAGGGAAAATGCTTTGTATGTTTTCAGAATCACATAAGAAAATTCTGCAATAGTAACTATCAATGTAAGCTCTGTGGTTCTTTTTCGCATAATTCCTTAATTTGCGAAAGACCGCAACTCGATACCGTAACTAAGAATATTTCCCCTCCAGTCGAAGAAGGGACTTGTGTCCGCAAAGAAAATAATACCGCTTCTACCATGGTATCTTTCAGCACCGAACAAAATAAAAGAAAAAATAGGGTCCCTGGATCGGTTTTATTACAAACATTTTCAGTTGTGGTGACCGGACGAAGGGGGAGTAGGACGCACCTGCGTTGCATGTTGGATTGCGGGGCCAATAAATCCTTCATCTTGAGAGGGGTGGTAGAGGAATTGGGATTGAAAACAGTGGGCAGGGAAGTTCTAGCTATTCACACTTTCGGAAGTAAAACCGCTGAGCGTCGCGCTTACGATATAGTGGAGATTACGTTAAGGAATGTACAACACCCGACTCGGTGTGTTAAAATACAAGCGGTTGTTAATGACTCGATTACGTCGGCGAAAATTCATACTCCATCGCAGTTTGTTAGAAACATAGCGTTAGAAACGGGAATTGAGTTAGCAGATGTTAGTACTTCTGAGAGGATTGATGTTTTGATTGGTTCGGATTATATTTCAGAGATTTTAGGCGAAAGGAATATAAGGATTAGTAAAAGATTGATTGCAGCTGATAGTATTTTCGGATATTTGCTACTGGGAAAGGAGATGGGAATTGATTGTAAGGAGATATCTGCTAACCATTTGATCGTCGAGGGTGAGGAATCGAGCTTTGATAGGGTAAAAGATTTGTGGTTATTAGAAACGATTGGGATAAATATGGATAAAGAAGTGTCTCTTTCAGATAAAGAAACATTTAAATCGTTTCAACAAAATACGACGTATAAAGACAAAAGATACGAAACTCGTTTGTTATGGAAGGAGGATAATAAGGCATTACGCAGTAATTATGAAATTGCGAAACGTCGTTTATTCGGTTTAAGCAAAACATTAAATAAAAACAAAGAATTATTTGTTAAATACGATGGCATCATTAAAGAACACTTAAGAGAAGGTATTATAGAACGAGTAGATTTGAATTTAGACCAAAATATAAACAACGGTTATTTTCTTCCACATCATGCTGTAGTGCGAGAACGGCAGGATAGTACAAAGGTTAGGATTGTCTTTGACGCATCATCAAAGGGAAAAGGCGCGTTATCATTAAACGATTGTTTAGAGAGCGGACCGAACTTAAATCCTGATTTACTTGAAATCTTGTTACGGTTTAGGTTAAACAAAATTGCATTTAGTGCAGATATTCAGCGCGCTTTTTTAGAAGTAGGGATAGCCGAGGAAGATAGGCAGTTTTTAAAATTCTTATGGATAAAAGAGGATTGTCCTAATCCCGGTTTCAGCCCTCACAATATTGAAACATTCCAATATAAAAAGAGTCACTTTTGGAGTGAAATGCAGCCCATTCTTACTTGCCGCAGTTATTAAACTGCA
The DNA here is from genome assembly GCF_947563725.1 of Argiope bruennichi. Classification (NCBI taxonomy): domain Eukaryota; kingdom Metazoa; phylum Arthropoda; class Arachnida; order Araneae; family Araneidae; genus Argiope; species Argiope bruennichi. The sequence goes on along the minus strand of NC_079163.1, from coordinate 1,506,972 downwards.
TTTAGAAAAAATCGAAAGTGAATATGAAGAAGCATGTAAAATGTTGAGCTATTTGTACGTAGATGACCTAGCAACTGGCACGTCAAGCGTTTCCGAAGCTATAAAATTGAACAAAGAAATAATTTACATTCTAAGTCAGGCCAGCACGAATCTTCGAAGATGGGCTACGAACTCCCCAATTCTAAATGAAGCTTGGAAACAAGCTAATGTTGACCGTCGTGAAACATCCGAAGAATTAGGTGTGCCATTAAAAATTCTTGGACTCATTTGGGACAATATCAACGATAAATTTACCATAGACATTCATCAAATTTCTAAGATGAAGGACAGTAATCTTTCGAAGCGTTTGATTCTGAGCATCTGTGGGATGCTGTTTGATCCATTGGGGATGATAACCCCTTTTACTGTCAGAATGAAATTGTTACTGCAGAACACCTGGGAACGGGAGCTGAAATGGGATGAACCACTACCACCGGACATTCAAGAGACATTTCTGTCATGGCTGGATGAGGTAAAAACTATCCCTCAGATTTCTTTGCCTCGTCCTCACTTCCTTGATGCAGAGACTCCAATGGGTGAAATTCACATTTTCTCCGATGCAAGCCCAAAAGTTTATGGTTGTGTGGCCTACTTCAAGAAAGTGATCAACGGGAAGGTGAACTCCAGTTTCATAGTGGCAAAATGCCGCCTAGCTCCATTGAAAAAATTGAGTCTGCCCAGACTCGAACTCATGGGAGCCCTTGTTTCTGCCAGATTAGCAGAATACTTAAAACGAGCATTTCCTTGGATTACATCTGACCACATCTTCTTCTGGTCGGATTCGCAAATCAGCCTTCATTGGATAAAAGGAGACCCTCTACGATGGAAGGAGTTTGTGAGAAATCGCGTACGGGAGATCCAGGAGAAAACCAATCGAGACCAGTGGAATTACTGCAGAGGAAAGACGAACCCCGCAGACAAGTTAACCCGAGGACTGTCTATCCGAGTGTTAGCGCAAGATGAGGTTTGGTGGCATGGTCCAGACTGGTTGTTTAACCCAGATCTATGCCTTGACAACACAGTGAACAGCGAATTCAATGAAGTTGAAGTAGCAAACGAACTAAAGAAAGACTATGTTCCAGCGAGCAACCTAGTAATGACTGTAACTGGAACAAATTGTGATGATTTTCTCGACAAACTTCTCAAAATCACAAATGACTATGTAAAACTTATTTGTATTATTTCATATATTTTTAGATTTTCAGCTAATTTCAGGTACCCTCAGTCAAGGACTGCAGGGCCCATTACGGCTGGTGAAAGGATTCAGGCAGAAAACCAATTAATCCGAATGGTTCAACGTGGTAAGTTTAAGGAGGAAATTGGGGATTTGAAAAGAGGTAAGAATGTTTCAAAGAAAAGTAAACTGTCAACCTTAAATGTATTTTTGGACGAAAATGATATTCTAAGAGTGGGAGGCAGGTTAAAAAATTCCAAATTAAATGTTTATTCAAAATATCCTATTGTGTTACCATCGAATCATATTTTAACTTACAATATTTTAGTGCATTATCATAAGAAATATTTACATTTGGGAGCACAGGCTTTGTTGTATCAAGTACGTCAGAAATTTTGGCCAATCAATGGTAAACATACTTGTAAAAGGGTGATATTTAATTGCATTACTTGTGTGAAAAACAAACCTGTTTTAACATCCCAATTAATGGGTGATTTACCAACTGATCGCGTAACTCCTAATCATGTATTCAACATTACTGGTATTGACTTTGCTGGCCCATTCTTCTTAAAATTCAAAAATCAGAGAAAAGGTATATTGAACAAAGTTTATGTTGTAATTTATGTGTGCTTATGTACTAAAGCTTTGCATCTTGATTTCGTTACTGATCAAACATCTGACTGTTTTATTGCAAGTTTAAAGCGGTTCTTTGGAATGAGAGGTAAATGTGCAAAAATTCTTACAGACAATTCCAAAACATTTGTCGGTGCAAACAAAGAACTTAAAAAGCTGTATAATCTTGTCAACTCTCCTGATCAATGTTTAAGTGAATTTTTAATTTCAGAATCTATTGAATGGAAGTTCATTCCACCTAAATCACCGAATTTTGGTGGTATTTGGGAAGGTATAAAATCCTTTAAATTCCATTTAAAACGCGTACTAGGAAATCAGAAACTAACTCTGGAAGAATTTCTAACAATTTTGGCTGAAATTGAAGGCGTCCTAAATTCTAGACCCCTTACTCCGCTATCTCCAGAATTCGACGATTTTGAAACTTTGTCACCTGGTCATTTTTTGATCGGCAGACCAATTAATGGAATTGCCGAACCATTGTTAATTAACTCAAATGAAAATCGATTATCAAAATGGCAAAAAATTACAAAATTTTCTCAAAGTATATGGAAAATATGGAAACGTGATTATCTTTGCAGTTTACAACAACGTTACAAATGGAAATTCAATAAGAATGATGTAAAACTCGGAACACTTGTTCTGATAAAAAATGAAAATTTACCTGGAACAAAGTGGTTGTTAGGAAGAATTACTGAAGTTTTCCCAGGTAATGACAACCAAATTAGATTGTCAATATTAAATTACCAAATGGCAATATAATAAAACGAAAGGTTCGTGATGTAGCTATTTTACCCTCTGGAAATGAAGTGTATTAATGTTATTGTTATTTGTTTTAGTTTATAATGTATATATAATGGAATTTAATTATCAGAATTGTATTTGTATTTATACTGATTGTATAATTTGTATTTTTGTGAATTTATTGTTTTATTGTAACTATTGTATGCAGTTTTATGAAGGTCTTCACCCGGGGGGTGGATGTTAGAGTTTTGACTGCCTCCGGTGGAGAAAAGGGGAAATTCTGTTCCTCTAACCAGATGTACTCGAGACGCCGACCCGGCGACATGTACATACTCTCTCTCCCGTCTTTTGTGTTGTGATGTGTTTGTGTGTTAGCTTAGAAATGTTCGTGTCCATATATGTGTGAAAATAAACCTATGAAAGTTCAACTCCTGCTTCGTCATTTATGGAATTGTCATGCACTGACTGAACACTATCAAACAATTCAGTATTTATTGCAAAATAAACCAGCTGGAGTGGCCTCCTCCCTTCCTCGCTTATTCCCTATAAAGGTGTATCCCACAGAATGTCTTGCATAGCATTGGCGTAGAATAGTTACGAAATATCAACCTTTGGCGTGCATTTCACATTTTTATTGAATCTATCGTATCATTCTTGACGAATGTTTTGGCGATTAATCCTTGGCACGAGGTGAATAGAATCCGAAAATCGAATTTGCGTTTTAGATACGTTTCCTCTAAATGATCGTACAAAAATTTGATACAAAACTGCATTTGTAGTCGCAAAATCTCATACCAAATTTGGCATATTTAAGTCATTGCGTTTTTGAATGATCGCATTGACATATTTCTAAAATTACAGACAGTCAACTCCTTGTTAATTTGGCTGGTAGGTGTCTACATTATATATATTAATTCCGTGTATCAAATTTTATTTAATTAGTTCTCATCGCTTTGTAGTTACTGTGATAACTTATTTTCGAACAGCCGGATAGACAGACCACCTCTCAACAGATTTTGCTCAAAATGTGATAAAAATCTAAACATTTGGTATAAAGACCGCATATAAATTTTAACTGTTTAGCTTAAAGCATTTCTGAATTATCTTTTTCACAAGTAGGCAGACAGATAGAGATTTTCCAAAACTGTATTTTTCAACTCGGAGAGGTCTTAAATATGGAGATTCGACAAAATCTCGAGTTCGAATTTTTTTGACAATTACAACATATCTTCTCTATACTACATATACGAGAAAGTAATAATATCAAACTACAAATATTATAAAATTAATATATGAATTTAGACTTGTTACAAAGTTTATATTATTAAAAAGATTTGAAGTTTTTAACAAGTGCTAAAATTTCTGTTAGTTGTCAAGAACTGAAAGTTTATCTCTGCATTTTAAACATATTCAAAGAAATAAAATATCGTTTATTCTATTCTTTTAACTATTCTTCTTTCACTTCGATACAAACAATAACGTTTTATGGTAGATGGTACGAATTTATCGTTTGATTTTTCATTTATATAAGTGGAGAAAAAATCCTCTTCTTTTCTTAACTAATTAAAATCTTATTTGTTGCGCATATGAATATTTCAATTATAAAGATTAATTGGTGTCAAAGGAAATTTATCATCAGTTTTTGTTTTGGCATTTGTGCATTTACTGCATGCTATTGACGTGCATAGATTAACATTATATTTTTGTCTATCTTTTTTTGCGATTCATTGCTATAAGTCGGTTAATAAAAGTACCCATAGTTGGGTTAAAGCCACAATGGTTGTCTTTTATTATTACAATATTTTTTTAATACAGTTATACTCTCAGTAATGCGGTAAGCATCAAACTAAAGGACCATCAAATTAACAAAAACTCCGGAAGAAGAGGCTCATTTCTAAAAATATATTCAAAAGAATTATAAAGCAAACAGCTCGTGGAAATTTTTAAGCTGGTCGTTTTTACATGAGGTTGCCATTACATCTTTCTCTTTCTTTATTTTTATTTAATTAGTTTTAATCAAGATTTAATCTTTACTCCACTTGCATTTAAGCAATTTCAAACTATGGAAATAAAAGAAAAGTAGAAAGTTTATTTCATTTTTTTTCAAAACTGGCAATATAAATTGCTTATATTAGAAACAGTCAAAATTAGGGCTTGAACATCACTTTTAAGTCCCTAACTAATTTATTTTTCTATCTTCAATATTTTGGAAGTTGTAGCGAAGTGACAACCCCCTCCATTTCTATTACCCCTTGAGCTAGATGGCCCATCTACGAACTCATCTGAAATTTTTACATTCTTTACTTCACATTCCAAGCCGGTTAAAATCCAAATAAAATTATTCTAGTTACCTTGTTCAAATGATAAAATGAGCAAATATATATGAACAAGGGTTAGTTTTGTGTGTCTAGGGACCATGATCGATGGAGAACTGCAGAATCCCCCCCCTCCGAAATCGTATCATGAGAACCATTGCAATGTTTAGCCTTCCTATATTGAATCTACCTAATTAAATATCTTATGAGCGAACTAAGGACGAAAAAGACCCTGCACATCACTGCAAAAGATTTGTATAATGCAGTCGACTACCTGTTTTTCTGTATGCAATGGAATGTCGTGTTGGAACAGCATATCCTGTCAAGGTTTCCTAACTCTCCAATTCGTTTTAGAAAAGCGTGCATTTCATGAATGCCTGATAGGTTGTAATGAGCGAACATTTTAAAATTCTTTTGTATCCATGCAATAGAAGCATTATAGTTTTCGTTTATTAAGGCAACTATTGGTAGTGATGGCTCAACAGCATGATGAAAGTTAAACATTCCGCACAATTAAATATTTCTAAAAACAATCCAAGCATCCAATTCACAGATTTTAATACAATTTAGTTTGAAATACCAGTTATTCCCATCTTGTGTATTAAAATCATGTATTTAAAATGAAAGTAATTAAATTTCATGCAACTCTTTCTGCAACCATAGTAAACTTAGTATTGCATCACTTATTTTTACGTTCTCATAAACAAAGAGAAAGCATTGTAATCACCAAAAAATTTGAACCCCAGACTTCGACAAATATTGATTTTTTAGACCACCCTAGATTCCAAAAACATATTTTTATATTTAGCTCTGTCTGTCAGTCTATCCGTTAGTGAGCACGATCACTCTAAATCCCTTTGAATGAAATTGTATATATAGTCTTTACACCGCATTTGCAGTTTTCTATCAAAATTTATATAAAATCCCTTCACAGGGTGTCTGTTTGTTCCATTGTCTTATTGAAAAAGAACGCAATATCTACAAAACATAGAAAACTAGATACATAATATTTGGTACACAGGTTTAGCATCTATAGTGTTGAACTGTATCAAATTTGGAACCAAATCTGACAAGAGGTTGGCTGTCTATTGATCTGCACTTTTGCATGCATGTAAACACAAAAAATACAATGACTTCGGTAAATGAAATTTAGTTCGCAGTTATAGCATCAAAAGAGAGTTTTAGTTCACACTTAAAGCATCTTTTATCAAATTTTAAGCCAAATTTATCAAAGGGATGACTGTCTATCGCTCAGTACTTTAGCATACATGTAAACACTATAATTGAAAGATAGTGGCTAAAAGAAATGAAATTTGGTATGGGATTTTGAATCTACAATTGCAATTCGATATCAAATTTTGGTTTTAATCGGTTGTAAAAATGAATATAAAATACAAATTTGTCTATTAGCCGCTTGCCAGAGATGAATCGCTAAAGATAGATTCAATAAAAATGTTGAATTAAGGTCAGAGATTAGTATTCCTTTACCATTGTTCACCAATGCATGTCACATATTCGCGGATTTTCCCAAAATATTATGTGGGTGCCGAAGTAAGGATAATATCTTTATAAGAGAAGATGCGATAAAGTTTCGGGACGACCATTTCCACTCATTTTACTATGGTACTCATAAAATTGTATTTATGTTCAAATCTGACAGCAGTCATTTTTCTGAACCTGCACTTCGTCGTGTTTCATAGAATGTTTTATTCATTTAAAGTTGGCATAATTTTTTTTTTATTTTAGAATATATTTATGATAAATTAAAAAAAAAAAGAATTCAAAGAAAATTCGGACCTCTATCCGAAACATTGTAGTATGATAATGTTTTAAGCTTTAAGCTTAAGCTCTTTATTTTATTTATTTTTATTTTACTTTACTATAAATATCGATAACTTGAACACGAAGAATACACTTTATTTCGCTAAAACGTGCATGTGTATAAGAAACAATACTGAATGACTGAATGATGAAAGACTAAAATGATGAAAAAAGAAATGACTAAAATAATGAAATGATGAAAAGTACTATTCTAAAATACACTTTAAGATGTTTTTAAAAATTCATTAAATTTAGGGAAAAGCCTGCATTGAAATAAAATTTATATCCTTGAAAAATTATATTTAAAGTGATGCAAAAATGAATTTTGTGCTATAATGTGCTCCGAAGTTATTGAAAAATACTTTAACATTTCCATTAGCACTTAATTTAAAATCTAATTAAAATTTTCAAAATATATCTTTTAGTTAATATATACTTTTCAAGAAGTAACTACCTGCCAGATATTTTTATTCTACATCCAACTGTAATTTTGAACTATTCTTGCATCCCGCATGTTGCAGTTTAAAGATAGTATGTCAGCTTATAAGCATGCCATTAAAATGACTGTTTCACAGCTTGAAAATGAACTTAAACAAAAAGTGTTTACATTTTTCAGATAAGAATGGAAAAATTCAAGAAGAGAATACTTGTTATTGGTGGAGGATTCAGTGGTCTTGGATCTATAAAGAGCCTGAAAGAAGAAGGTTATGACCCAATCTGTTATGAAAAAACTTCCCACCCTGGAGGCACCTGGTATTATAGAGAAGAAACTCCCTATGGTTTGCCCTCTATTATGCCTACTACTGTCATCAACCACAGTAAAGAAATGGGTGCTCTTACCAATTTTCCACCTGACAAAAGATATCCCAATTACATGAGACATCATGAACTTTATCAGCTGTTTACTGATGTTGGAGAGCATTTTGACTGCTTTAAGCATATCATTTATAATAGGGAAGTAATCAAAGTAAAACGCTCGGCTGATTATGATGAAACTGGTAGATGGGACGTTGCTGTCAAAAATACTGAAACAGGGGAGATGACGGAGGAAGTTTTTGATGTGGTATGGCTAGCAGTTGGTCATATTACTTATCCTTATATTGCTCAGTATCCTGGAATTGAAAATTTCAAGGGAAGTGTTATGCATACGCATAGTTTAAAAAGGGCAGATAAGTTTAAAGATAAAAAAGTATTGGTCATTGGCATTGGATGCTCTGGAGTAGATGCTGCAGTAGAAGCCAGCAACGTCGCTTCTCAGGTAACATAACTTTATTATTAATCCATTTCATTACAAATAATTCTTTTGAAGATGAAAATTTTCTGTTTTCTTAAAGTGTTTAAAAAACGAATACTTGATTTTTAAAATGAATTGTGCAGATATGTATAACATTTTATTTTTTAGCAAATATTTTAAAATTTATTGATTTAGGAAATTCAAAATAAAAATTTTTGAGTCATCAAAAATGTCATATAATTTCTTAATAAACGGGAGGATCAAAAGGAAAATAGTTCGTTATAAATTCTACGTTCGAGATGAAATTTTTGAAAAATGTTCTAAAATAGTTATACTTCTGAATATTTGCATAAAAAGATCGAAAAAACATGTATGAAATCAAAATATATCTATTAAGTGGCAAAATTTTTTTCAAAATTCGAAAAAGGGCTTTTATTTTCGTTAAAAAGAGGTATAAAGCAAAATCTTTTAGTTTAGAGGTTTATCAAATGATTTGCTTAAAATTTTGCAGGTAGATTAAGAAATATATTTTTTAGTTCCTGAAATATAAAGCAAGTCCCATTTCTGTCCATTTTTTAAATACTGGGAATCGACTGATAAATAATACGAAATTTTCTATTTTTTCAATCTGTGGAGCCCTAAAACCACCGTAAAATATTTCGAAATGAACAGATTATTTATTCTCCAGCTCAGGAACTTCAGAACATATTGAGAAATTATTATACCAAATTTGTGCGAAAAATATGCATTAGATTTTAATTTATGAGGAGTTTTCATACGAAAATTCTATCAGTGATTAGAATTTGAGCAAATGGCATCAAAATGTATGTAAATGCAAATATAAAAATCAGTTTAACTCCCCAAAAAATAGAAACAAAATTCTAACAGTTTTATAAAGAAATTTGTCCAAACTTTAAGAATATTAAATAAAAAAAATTTAATAATTTCGAAAAAAATCGACTTTTTAACGTAGTCTCCTACTTAGTACCTTAAGAATAATATAACGCGATGGAATCAAATGGATCTGAAACCTGCTATTTGCCTTGACAGTCAACGTGATAAATGTGTATCCAACTGAGTGGAGTTTTTTCCTCCCGTAATATAAAAATTCTCCCAATTTTTTGACTATTTTTAATGGGAAATAATAGGAAATGTATTAATTTTTAATGGAAAATAATAGCTAAAATTTTCTCTTTAAATGACTTGGTGTAATATTATTTCGGCCATACCATAAAATTCGGCAGATGTTTAGAGATAACATGAATTCTTTGCCATACGACATAAATTAGTTGTAAACTTAAACCAAGTCCAATTATGTATTGTCGCTGAAGGCGAAATGTTACTAATATCAAGTATTTGAACTCCTGTGATTCGATTTTAGATGGTACGAGATTTGACCTTTTTATTTGTAACATTTAAAAATAATTAAAATTTCAAAATAAAAGAAGTTAGTTTTTATCACAGATTTATTATCATTTTAAAATTTTGCATTTTCAAAGATGACGACTGATATATTTCATGTAATCTTAATCATGCAGTATGCAGTATGCAAAATGCAGTATCTTATTGACTCGTCACCCTCTCGTTTATTTCGCCAAATGCAGTTATTCTTCCGGCTTAAATTGTCATTGGATATTTCGATTGTTTAAAATATGGTGAGTTTAAGATGGTTTTTAAGTTACCATATTCCTTAATGCCCACCCCACCGCAACTGTTCCGAAACGGTGATAACTTTTGCCAACAAATCTCCCAATTTCTCACCAACATGGTAGAGGGGGAGCAAGCGGTTACCAACAAGGGAGCAATTTCTCCCCTTGCCACCCCCTCTGCTAATGCCAATTCTATATTTCATGATTAAATTTCCTTCTTTAAAATAATCTTAATACGAATTTGCTTACATTAATATTGGTTTCTCGTCGTCCAGGAGCTATTTTCCATTTAAAAGTTTGACTTTGAGCTCATCTAACAAATTTCATCCCACAAAAATGATCATTGAGAAGGTTTTAAAATATCAGCAACATAGAAAATATTTAGTAGTAGCTAAACATATTTTTCATAAGTGTATTTTTTTACCTCAAAATATGCCTAATAAAGTTTTAAAGTTGTATAGTTAATATGATTTTTAATGATTTTACGCGTGTGTGTGTCTGTATGAACAAAGTAAAATGTCCGTAGTTTAATGCCTCTGCAAAAAGTTGTGTCATAATTATACTTTTTGTGCATTATTCACCATACAATGTACTAATTTGAACAAAAAAACAAAGTATATTCTTAATTGTTTGAGCTACTGTATATATGCTTTGAACAAATACTTAGAACAAGTATCATCTCTGACGAGCCAATACCAAAATTAAATCTGGAGTTGAATAGGGTTCTGAAATATCGAAAACTAATTGTGGGTATTTCATCCTGGGTATTGGAGTTGCACATGCGCTTATCTTTTTGATGTTTAGTTCACTATTGAGGTAATTTCTCATTTGAGTCTTCCATCGACGGTAGTAAGATTCAATCTACTTGAATATTTTTTTATAAAAGAGATCACATCGTTCTTTTATTGGCTAAAATGTCACAAATGTTCGCCTCTTTTCTGAAGGCAGTGGTCTGTGAACAATGAGATCTTTGGCGATTAGACCATCTTTCTATTTTTATTCGCAAATATTCTCAGAAATGACGACCTGCCGACAGAGGTATTCGCTATCTTGAAACTTACAGTCACCATTTTTGGCTTACAACTTCCTTCAGTAAATTGATGATGAGTTGGTGTTTCATCGCATTTCAAGAAAAAGGCTTCTTGCTTTTATCTGTCACAATGACTGTAGAAATTCTGCTGAAATTTGTGAAGACCATTCAAAATTAATAAAGAGCATTGGTATGTACGTATTTGATGAATGTCAGCAGTTTTGTTTCTTGTGGTTTCTAGTAAGAAATTACTTATCTGTAAAGTAAACAATGACAGGAGAAATTTCAAAATAAGTAGGGGAAAAGACAAAAGGTTTCTGGATTCTACCGAATGAGAGCATGGGGAATAAATGAATAAAAGAATTCCTTGCGGAAACATAAAATGTCATTTAAAGTGGTATTAAATTTTCCAATAAATTATCCTTTTCATCTTACTATAAATTTTGTTTATATCATACATTAAGTATATTTCGTTCAGTATATTTAAGTATATTTCGTTCAGTATATTTAAGTATTTTTCGTTCAGTACATTAAGTATTTTTCGTTCAGTACATTAAGTATTTTTCGTTCAGTACATTAAGTATATTTCGTGTGTTCGGCAACTATTTCATGTTGTTTATGTTAATATCAACATTATTTGCTTTTATTTTATCGTTTAAAAATGTTTATTACATATAACAATTTTATTTTATGTCCAAAGGATTTATTCCATAAAAAATTATTTATGTTTATATAAACTGCACACATTATTTACCTGTATTGAAGAATTGTAAAATTCAAATATAGCTTTTAAAAATTAAAGAAGGAATTATGAAAAAGAATACGCACTTGAGCACAACTCACTGTTTACACGGGATTATTATCTGAGCTCAACTCCTGACTGTTTTTAATGTCGTTATTACAACGAACATTTCCAGATTCCTTTTCCTTTTTTCATTTTATAATCGTCTTTCCTAACAACTTTTAGTCAGAAATGGATCTATTTTACTTTTCTATATCTGACGAGGAAGAATTTTTTTTTTTTTCATCTTCTGAAAACCACAATAATTCAGAAAAATAAAAGTCAAGTTATATTCTAAACTTACATCATTAGTTGAAAATCTGCGTTTGGAAAGTTTTCATGAAGTTACCTGTAGGTGACACAAGGAAATTAGAGACGACCGTTTTGAATCAGCATCCATTTGTGAAGATGCCAAGTTCTGCAGCACTCCCTGATTTTCAAACATGTTTAAGATTGAACAACGATAGTTTTTTTGAAAATATTCTTCCACTTTCTAAATGGTGAAAGAGATAAAATGGGTTTAAAATCTTCGATAAAAGTGGAGACGACCACTCTTACAACTACACAACACAATTATCCAATAATTTAGAGACAAAGAATTCCCTGTAATAGTTGCCCTTTACGATCTCGTGTCTTATTTTTAAAATGGCTTCTTTTTGTATTTTATTATTTTTATTTCTTGTTTTGTTATATGCCTGACATACCTTTAGTGTTAGAATAAAAATTTTAAAACATTTTCAGGTTGCATTTTCTAATACATCTGACGTTTTATGGATATTCATTTACATCAAAATGGCTCTTGTTACAAGTTCAAAGTTTAACAAGTATCTTATGCATCATAGCTTGAGAGATAATAAAAAGAAATAGTTCATACTTGATAAATCGTGTAATCCGTGCTTGTCTATTACAATTTTTGTTATGATTTATATCGGGACTAATAGCAACGTAGTCTATGGTGCGGCATATTTGAGTTGGTATTCCGATCACATTTCTAAGTGAATATGAGAGTTATCTTTTTCCCTTTTCTTACTCTCAGTAATGACAATAAAATTTTTATCACCTTGATTTAACCTGATTTTTCAATATTTTAAATACTACATTTAATCTTATTAGATTAACATTTAGAAATTCATTTTGAATTTTATATTTAGGTTTATCTGAGCTCTAGAAACGGAGGATGGATACTTCCTAGAGTAGGACCTTACGGATTACCTTTTGATTATTGCATGCTTCGAAGATACAGTAATGTCATGCAGTCTGTGATGGGGTATAAATTTGCAAGTTGGTGGCTCGAGACCTTCCAAATCAACAAAAAATTCAACCACAGTTTATACAAGTTAAAACCCCCTCACCCAGCTCTAGGCAAAGATCCAGTAACGAATGACTTGCTACCAGCTAAGGTAATCAGTGGTTCGATTGAAATAAAAAGAAATGTCAAAATCATCAAAGAAAAAGGTGTTATCTTCGAAAATGAGGATCATGTCACGGAAGTTGATGTTATTATTATTGCTACAGGTTATACATGGCAATTTCCTTTCTTAGAGGAAAATGTTGTTAGAAAAGAAGAAGGGCGTATCAACTTGTACAAATGTGTGTTCCCCTCCCAACTGAAGCATCCTACTTTAGCAATTATTGGTTTCCTTCTACCACTGGGGCCAGGTTTTCCTCTAGGCGAAATGCAATGCAGATGGGCTGCTCAAGTTCTCAGCGGACACTGCAAACTTCCAAGCGAGGAAGACATGCTAAAAGAAATTAAAACGCGTCATAAACAAAATGCTGAAAGATTTTCGCCATCTGAAAAAATGTCGGTTAGAGTTGATTATATCCCATACATGGATGATATAGCGAATGAAATTGGCTGTAAACCAAATCTGTGGAAGCTGTTCTTTACTGATTTTAAACTTTATAAAGCTCTTGCTTTCGGTCCTTCTTTGCCATATCAATATAGACTCGAAGGACCTCACAAATGGGATGGAGCCAGAGAAGCGATTCTCACAGCTTATGATAGAGTACGTTATCCCTTATCTGGAGAAAAAGACAGAAAAACAAAGCAAGCCTTATCTTTTGGTCATTATTTGAAATATTTTATAATATTTTTTGTCATGGCTTTTTGGCTAACGCAAAGTGAAACTTGTGCGAAATATTATCTGCTAGCACTTACGCTTCCCTATTTCATGACCTGGAAAGGATTTTACAAAAAGTATTTTTTCAGTCTGCTCATGTTACCTTTTTTTGTATCTTGGGAAGGCTTTGTTTCTTGTTACATGATCACAATATTTGTCCCAATATTTTTGGCAATTATAACATCAATATAATAAAAAGACTATCAAGCACTCCTTTTCGCTAAAGAACTCATGAACCAGAAATTATATAATAAATTACAAAAATGTACTGTTATAGTATGCATTAAAATTCCGAAGGATACAAGAATTTTGTGCAGATGAATTATGAATGAAAATGTGATGTGCCTTCACATTTTTAAAGAGGAAACGATATTTGTGTCGCATTCTGATCAAGTTTACCACAAGAACTATAACTTCGAGAGCAATGTCAATTCGATCGATGAAATACCTATTTTAGAATTTGTTTTTGTAAAAATAACTTTGATTGCTGCCATATTTTTCACCTGTTATGCTTTTACAAGTACAAAATGTTTTTTTTTTTTTTTTAAAAAAAAGCTCGTTTTTAAATAAACACAGAATTTCATGATTATAATTGAACAGGAAATGAGTTAGACGTATGACAATCAAAAATCTTTTTTTCTTCCTTCACACAAATCTTTAAAATCCTAATCAGCCATCCAAATTTTGCGAGGACATGAAATCATTGCCAACCTTTGAAGGATAAAACATGATGTAGATAAACAATAACCACAGTGTAAACTATATAATTTCCATATTAAAATATGAAATAACTATTATCATTTTGAAAAACAACTTCCCTGAAGTAGTTAGACGCAGGAATCAATCTCTGGCATACAATCAACTTAAATTGTAAAAAAAAAAAAAAAAAAATGAAAAATTCTTGAAGTTGTTTTAATATCTTTGGTTGACTTATTTCATTATTGTCTTTCAATGAATAATAATCAGAAATTTAACAACAATCTCTCTCGTAATTGACGTTTCAAAACATAAACAAGGTATTTTTCCGTTCATTACAATTAATCGTATCATTGTCGTGCCAATGTATTCATTGTCGTGCCAATGAAATGGATAAAAATAACTTTTATTCAAGACTTTTACATTCATTATTCAATGTTTTAACCACTTAATAATGAATTAATGAATATTAGAAAATCTTTAGAATGTTTCATTTACTAATCATATCTGAAAATTTTGAAAAAATGTCTAAAAATTGAAAAAGTAATGAAATTCCACACATAGTTCATTAATTTCTTCTATTGGAAAATGTCTTCATGCATGTATATTTTTTTCGTTTTATAATTTATCAAATTTTTTTATGCATAGTAAATACCAGTCTTTTTTACTAATTTTATATTTCATCCAGAAAGAAATTTAATAATTTTAAAGTCGTCACTATTTTTAAATCAAAACTACACTCGAATTTCATATGCAAAGAGTAAAACTTCGGATTTCTTGCTAGTGACAAACTAATCAGTAAATAGAAATTTTCTAGGATTAAAAGTTTCATCTTAATGAGGTATAATAAAAATAAAATGAGGTAAATGAATGAGGTAAATGAAATGTTAACACATTGAATGCATTTCTTAAAACAAATGGACGGATTTTTCAAAGATTTTTTATTTCTTTTTCTGTCAAGTCTTTTCCGAGAGTTCACCCTTTATTTGCCATTAAACTAAAGGAGGAATGTCATTTAACAGGAAGCCATTTCAAGTCAGTGATCTCTTTGTGTAAGAAATATTCTTGGAAATTTAATCGTCATTGTGCCAAAAAGAAAACAGCTACGCCGAAAGAAATAACCCGGACAATATTTCAATACAATTTCATATTGCCTTATAAACAAACAGCTTATAAGGAAAGGAATGCAATTAGAGATGATTTAAAGTCCCAGTCAGAGTCAAAGACTCTTGTGAAACAAAAGGTTACTATAATAATTGTGCAATTTTGTTTAATATTTTTGTAGAATTATTCTATAATCTGAGAAAGAGCAGCATAGAACTTTTTTGATATTGCATTTTTTTTATGAACTCTAATAGACTATTAGAATAAAATTTCAGTGTAAGCAGAAATTAAATCATCAAATATCAGTTTCTTAAGGCATATCTTCAATTAAACATAACAGGAATAAAAGATTTATATTCAATACGAGAGAAAAAACAGAATATTTCCACCGCTTTCCGAAAAAGTTAAAGGGGGAGAGGATTCAGTCACACTGGGTACTATCATTTAAATTTGTAAAAGTAGTACTTACATAAATGTGTATCCTACTAGGTTAGGATAGGTTAAATCGCACAAAAGCCTTATCTTGTTCAAACTACTGTCATTCTATGGCAGGAGTGGCGAACCTTTATGGATGGATCAACATGCCATTTTGTCTAAAGAAATGTTTAATGAGATATAGACGTGCTGTCAAGTGATTTTGACTTGTCATTGTTTTGAAAATAATAAAAGTAAATACTAACAACTCAAAACACTTTGTTTACTACGAAGAAATACATTTTGCACTGTATAGTAGTACATGTTTTAGTTATACGTGTAATTCAAATTACACGTATAAACACGTAAACTTCTGTTGATGATGATGACAGATGACAAATAACTCATATTAGGACTGTAAAATGTTATTTTTAGCAGAATGCATGCTGAATTTGAATCATCTGCAAAACGGTTTCCAAGCGAACCTTTGATGTTATTCATCTCTAAAAATAAGGACTCGCAGCCGTAAATATGGTTAAAATAACAAGAGCTAGCTTCTTCAAACAGTTAAATGTATCTGGAATCGAATTCCATGTTTCCAAAATTTTGTTAGTGGCATTTTTACTTATATTGCTTGTTAATCTTTCTGTTTCAATTAATTCCAACTTTTTTCTTGTTTGAATAAATTTTTGAATTCATATTGAACTAGACTGGAAATTAATCAGTTGCATTTCAAATTCTTCAATTTCCAACCAATCGAATTGGGACAAATTCAGTTTATAAAATGAAGTCACATCGGGGTACATAATAAACTTAAGGGTTTCCGATAATTCTTTGAACTGAGAAAATCTCACTGAAAATTCCTTGATTGAAGATTCATTTACGGAAATAAATTCTTCAATTACTTTTTCTTCATCTGATTTCTCATGTACATTTAAATGTTTGATATATTTTTTTCAAGTTTGGAAAGTGCTTGTAGCTTCTTGTAATAATATCGTTTCTGAAAACCTGCAGTTTAACACCAAAAGAGCGAATGAGATCCCTCATGACGATAATTGTTTTATTTGTGCCTTGAAGCTTTACGTTCAATTCATTGAAATGATGACATAAATCTGTAAAAAGCATCAATTTTGAAAGCCACATAACATCCACCAGTTGTGGGAATTGTTCAGTTTCCCCCTCATTTTGTAGAAGCAGGCTGATTTCTTGCAAGCAGTCAACAAATCTTTGAAGTACGTTCCCGCAGCTGAACCAGAGAACATTATTATACATTTGTAAACCATTATCCATAGAGTTGACGTCATCCAACAAAGCATCAAACTTTCGCTTATTTAAAGCCTGAGACGATATGAGATTGACTATTTTTGTGACCTTTATATTGTCAAGAGATGTTAAACCACTCTTAGCACACAAAGCTTGTTAGTGAATACCGCAATGGAATTCAAGAATCGAATGTATTACGTCTGTTTGAAATAAACTAATGAAACAATTTTTTAGCCCACCATATTTGGAGTACCATCAGTTGTTATTGAAACAATTCTTTTCAAATCAATTTCTTTCACAGCAAGCCAATTTTTAAAAGCCGTACAAATATCTGTGCCTTTTGTAGTTGTTAGCAACGATGTGATCGCAATTCATTTTTCCTTGTTGTTTTCTACACAATATCGAGCAAAAACAGCTAAACGTGCAGATTTAGTGACGTAGGTATTTTCGTCAAAACATAGCGATATAAAAGGAGCGGCAATACTTCATAATGAACTTGGTTATTTTTAACTAAAATGTAAACCGTTTTGATATGTGGCGTGCCCAAAATATTGTGCCGCGTGCCATTAGTTTGCCATCCCTGTTCTATGGTAAAGATAAATAGTTCACACTAAAACAAGAAAAAAATTGTAAAGAAGTGGAAAAATTTAAAAAAATTAAGCCTTAAATATGAATGATAAAATAGATTTTACACATCAAAACTTAATTTTAGCATATGTCTAAGGATAATAAAAGTTTAACACTTATATAAAAGATACAAATAGTTTCTAACTATTCAAAAAATATTGCGATGAAGTTCTTCCATAAAGTATTCCTAATTCACTGTCAAATATGAAGAATTAAACGTTGCAGATGGTAGGGTTTTAAAACAGAGGATTCATTTAAAGTCTGCACATTGGGACCATAATTAAAGTATTGATGTTACAGCTGTTAAAGCTCAATTACAAAGAATGTACTGATGCAAACATAACATTATTTCTTTTATAACACTTGTTTCATTCACATGACGACACAGAGAAACGCATAAAAGATTTTAACTATTCAAATACTTTTAAGCAATGACCAATTTCGAATAGTTTTGTAAATCAACAATGGGGGAATATAACTCTGATAAACACAGAAATAGGTTATTAATAACTAAAAGTACTACTGACAGTGTTCACAGTTTCCAACAGTTTTACAAAATGTAGTGTTAAAAAATACGGTTCTACATTTGAAGCTATTAGCAATATAGGTTCTCACACTAATAGTATATTGTTTATATAGCAATGTTTAAAAAATGGGAAGACTCATATACGTTCTTATATAGCGATCAAATACCTTAATACAACTCGAACTGGACAGCTTAAATGATAATGATTTTTCTTTAAAATGAAGTATAAAAAGGAAAATTTTTTAAGAAACTTCAAAAACAAATTAAATTATAAAAATAGATGCCTAAGCAAATTTTTTTTTCTAATGACCAAATTTTTACTCTAACCGATTTTTAATACATTTTTATCACTATTTTAGCCAGTTGTGCTTTTATTTCCTTTTAAAAGAAAACTAAGAAGCTGTCCAAAAGATTCATATTTTTGAACGAAAAGCTTAGAGTAAAATATAGTCTGATCAATACAACAAAACTTATTAGAAACAAAAGGACAACACTTCTCAGAAAACACCTCTCCTTTATAAAAAGAAAGCACGAGTTTTAAAAAATTGCTTTTAGAAACTAAGAGGAATTCCTGTGAACAGTACTGAAAAACTTACAGTGATAAATTTAGGTATTTATGTAAACTTACTTCTATTAAACTGAAATGTGCAATGGCCCACAAATTGTCCTAAATAGTAACTCGAAATCAAGTAAAATGTATAAAACGGAGCAACTGATGAACTTATGTTCTTCATTATGAAATATACGAATTTTGTATTTACTAACTGAAAAAAAGACAAGTTCCTGGCCTATACAAATTGGACTATATATTCTGGATCATTATTATTTAAGAGCTGACAAACACTTTTTTAGTCTTATTTTGAATCTCTGACTGAATAACACAGGAGTTTTGTTTCTTTTAAAAGCAGGGGAAAGGATTCTTGTGTTTGCTTTTCATACTGGTGGCCTGTTTTTTGAAGACCAATGAGGAAGTTATTGGAGAGGTTCGATAATAATGACGGACCTTTTTTGTATTTTAAAGATTTTATTGTTTCTCCGCTTTCGGGAGTTGGATTGAGCCTTGCCTTTCGGCGTCGCTGCTTCGTCGATGATGTTACAAAGACTGACGGTTTTTTACACATACCGCTAGAGGGCGTTACAAGTGAGAGGCGGGACAACATGCTTACGTAACATACTCCCGCCTTGAAATTACACAATTTCAATATTCAGAAATCACAATAAATTCGACAGAATTATTATAAAAATGAATAAATGTAAAAACAAATAAAAAAAATGCTGAAATAATTCTTATATATAAATTTATACAAAATAATGCTGAAATAATTCTTATATATACAAATGAGTTAAAGTCTCTATATATTATTTACAATCATATACACATATAAATCCAATTAAATTTTTGGGAGTAAACATATTTGACTAATACCTCTTTTAATAACACCATTCGAAACTCTTATTACAACAGCTCTGACTAAACCATTTGAATCTTTTATTCTTTTATTAATTCTTGAATTCTACCCAGTCTCCATTTATATGGAGGCAAGTCTGGATCTTTGATTACAACCATATCATTAAGATTTACATTATTCGTAGTTAACTGCCATTTGTTTCTAAGATGTAAATTATTCAAATAATTACGTTTCTAATTTTTCCAAACTTGTTGTACTAATTTAGTTAATTTTGCCATTTTGACAAATAATTAATTTCCTCTGAAAATTCAGAAGGTTGCACCTTGCTTACCATGAAGTTGGATGCTGCTTGAATTTCCATTATTATTATCTTACCTTTTTTACATTTTAGAAGAACACTTCAAATGATTAATAAATCTGAAAAGATAACTTACAATTTTAGTATAGTTGTTACTTAAATTTAAAATATTCAAATAAAATTATTAGAAATATTAGTTAGTCAATTCAATTCACAAAGATTTTTAACTTCTTTCATAAAGTCATTATTGATTGCACATACTCGCGATTTGTTGCACAAAGATTTGTTTTCACTTCACTGGATTTATTTTTTGAGCACACATAGATGACTGCACCGTAGTTCTTAACTGAGGCATCACAGAAGCAATGTATGTCTATGGTGGCGGGATTCTTGATGATAACACATCTTTGAATTTTTAACTGTTGTTAAGTCTGGAAATTCAAAATTTAAGTTTTGATTTATTCCCTAATAATTCAGGATGGTTTGAAACCCATTTGTGAAGTTGCATGCCTCCTTTACTTAAAAGTTCTATTAACTGCTGTTGTAAAGCTTTGGTTTCTGGAAAGTTATTTGAACCAGTTAAAATGTCGTCAATATAAACATCAGTAAGAAGTGCTGCAGATGCTTGAGGAAATTCACTTTTTTCTTTCTCAGCTAATGCCTTGAGTGTTCTGGTGGCTAAAAATGGAGCACATTTTGTTCCATATGTCACAGTCCGTAGTTTGTATGTTTCCACAGGAGCAAATTCATTAGATTTCCACAGAATTTTTTGCAGGTCTCTATCTGCTTCTGCGATCAAAGTTTGGCGATACATTTTCTTTATATCTGCACTAAATGCAAATTGATATGTTCGGAATTTTGGAATGATGCAAAATAGTTCCTGTTGAACTGTTCCGCCGTTCAATAAAAGGGAATTAAGTGAAACTCCATTTCTAGAATTTGCAGATGCATCAAAAACGACACGCAAGGGTGTTGATGTGCTTTCTGGGCGAAATACGGCATGATGAGGAATATAATATTCACTATTGGCAATTTCAGGAGAATCTAAAATTCGTTCCATATGATTCAACTGGAAATATTCATCCATAAAAGCCTTGTATTGCATTGCCATTGTTTTATTTTTATCTAATCTTTTCCAAAGTAAATTTAAACGTCTTTCCTCCATTTCTCTTGAATCGTCTAGTGTAGAACGTTTTTCTTCAACTATTGGTAATTTAACAACATACCTTCCGGTACTATCCCTCTTATGAGTGGAAAGAAAATGTTCCTCACAGTAAGTTTGTTCATATGTTTTTGATTCGACTGAATCATCTGTATTATCACCAGGAAAAGATTCTAACTTAAAGAAATTTTTAACAGAATTCTCCAGATTATCATTTTTAAAAATTAATCCAGAAAAGAAATGAGAATTTCTGCCGTTGATTGTTCCAGTTACTAAATATCCGAAAACACTATTTTGTAACAAGAGTGAATTATCATAGGATCTAAATTTTTCTGCCTTCAATAAATCAAAGAACAACTCGCATCCGACTAATGCATTAATTTCACTAGAAATATGAAAAGTCTCATCCGCAAGTTTTATCTCACTTGGGAAGTTAACTTTTGAGATATCAATTTCATTAGAAGGAGTTAAATGCGTTATTTTAGGCATAATTAAAAATGATACAGTTCTGGAAAAATCATTGCTTTCATTAAAAATGGTAGTGGTTAATTTATTTTTAACGAAGAATTCTCCTCCGTTAATACCAGAGATGGATGCATTAACCTTTTCCCGCTTCAAATCTAAAGAATTGGCCAAATCTGCAGTTATTATGTTTACCGAACTCCCTGAATCCAACAGGGCCTTTATTTTTATTTTTTGACCAAATGCGTCTTCAATAAATAACTGCGCGGTGCATAGAAGGTTTGAAGATAGTTTCGAGTTACTTGCAAGCGCTGACTCAGCCTCAGGGGTCAGTTTTTGGGGGAACCTCGACGAGCCAGACGGTTCATTGTTTACATAAAGTTGCTCCCCCGTGTCTGGGGGCGTTACCTCTGCTAGGCACGTACTTAAGAGTTTAGGATCCAGATGTATCAAAGAATTATGGCCTGATTTTTGACAGCTTCGGCAGAGGAATGTGGATTTGCAGGGTGGCTTATGCAATTTCAAACAGTTCTTGCAAATGTTATATTTTTCTAAAAGCTCGATTCTTTTAGTAACACTCAATTTTAAAAATTCAGAGCATCTTTGTAAAGGATGTTCAAATTTACATACAATACATGGCTTTACATTACTTAGTTTATTCGCATTAAGAAGAAAATTTTTCGGCTTATTTATTGCGCCTTGAAATTCCTTGTGGAATTTGTTACTTGTAGGGTATTTCCCTAATTGATCGAGCACCATCGCTCTTGATTCTAAAAATTGCAAGAGCTCCTTCAATGAAGGTATTTGTTTTGATTGTATGGACATTTCATATGCCTTTCTACTCTCTTTGTCAAGTCTTTCTAATATTATATTTACTAATATCGCATTTGTTAAGTCATTACATTCTAAATTCAAACTTTTTAAACCTCCCAGACTTTTATTTATTGTGTCTGTGATATTTCGTAAGCCTTTTGCAGACTCAAAATTTAATTTTTGTAGTTTTAGCATATTTCGAATGTGAATATCAACAACTGCTCGCTTATTTTCAAAGCGTTCTTCGAGAGCAGCAAACAGTGACTCAAATGTATCGTCAATTGTTTCTATAAATTTAGCTTCACCACGGAGGGCAGCTTTTAAATAAAATAACTTTTGATCATTCGTTAATTCGATATTATCGTTTATTAGACACATAAATTGATTTTTGAAATTACTGAATTCTTCCTTTTTTCCGTAAAATAACGGTAAGGGAATTTCCGGAAGTTTCGTTTTTAATTGAATATGATTGATATAAGCGTTCAAATTTGAATTTTGATCATTTATATTATGAATTACATTTTCGTTAACATTATAATTAGAGAGTAAGCATTTCAAACTTACCTCTAATTCGTTTTTTTCTTCTTCGATATCCAATATTTCTTGATCGCACTTCTGGCTAAGTGTTTCATCTTCGTCGATTTCTAAATAATCCTTGAATAAAATTTCTAATTCATTTTTTATTTCTTCCACAATTGCCAGCTTTTGTTGACAGCTGAATATGAATGTATTTTCTTCTTCAACCGTTGAACTACTTTCAACAAACTTTTTAACACTTGTTAGTTTCGCCTTTATCCTTCCACGGATTCTATTTAACTCTTTGGCTTTTTGAGTTTTATTCTTTTCCATATTTTGGCTAATTCGTCTCCGGATCGCTAGGACCAGAATGGAGAGGTTCGATAATAATGACGGACCTTTTTTGTATTTTAAAGATTTTATTGTTTCTCCGCTTTCGGGAGTTGGATTGAGCCTTGCCTTTCGGCGTCGCTGCTTCGTCGATGATGTTACAAAGACTGACGGTTTTTTACACATACCGCTAGAGGGCGTTACAAGTGAGAGGCGGGACAACATGCTTACGTAACAGTTATTACTTTTTCGAACAAATTGAACGGTTATAACAACAAACGACATGGTCAGGTGTTGAGAATGGCGATATTCTGAATCCTAATTCGGATCGGCATGGATATTCAGTGTTACGAATGACAAGAATTGCGAAAAATCAATTTAATAAAAATACCGATAAAATTAAATATTTGTCTCTAAATATAAAGATTACTTTTGACAATAATGATCGGTCGTTAATTTTTAAGATAGATAAAATCTTAACACTGTGAGAGATTTAGAAACTTTTTTAAGATTATTGAAATCTTAACACTCTAAGATTTTTAGAAACCTTTTATACTATTATTTAAAGGACAGGAGGCACAGGGTGTCCATAATTAAAGTAGCCAATTTTAAAGTTATCTATTGACGAAACTATTGCTCAGAAAGTTTTAAAATTTTGTGTGAGACATAATGAACGGATGGAAATTTGTTTGAACAAATAAAAAATCAGTTCAAGAGTCAACAGAGGACGTTTATAAGGGGTTCACATTCACGACTGGTACTTAATTTAGATTTCATCGTCATTTTATTCATAGGTCAGAATAACTCATACTCAATAAATAACACAATCTCTAAAGTGAACTGCAAACTTTAAGGAAAAATCTTTTTGATTACATCTTCGGCAGCAACTTCCATTGAACATACTCAAGTGCACTGCCCTCAAATGAAACTTTAAAAAGGTCACTTTGACAGTAACCTGAAGAAAAAAAGATATTCAAACGGTAAAATGTCTTTCTATGTAGGCGCTGAAATACCCTTAAGAAATCTACTTTCGAATGCACAAGATCTCTTAACGCGGTGTAATTCGATAATTGCACTCGATCGAAAACTTGTTCTATAACTAATATTCGGATTAAACTGAATGAATTGAGTGATTAAACTAAAGGAGTAAGGATTATAATAAAAGGAGAAGAAAACACAATAACACATTTTTTTTCTTTTTTGTTACCAGTGTATTCGCCATTGTTAATCAGAAAAACATTACGTTTATCAGATCCAGTTTTATTAGTTAAATTGCTTTACTAAAAGGATAATTCCACAGTAGTTGCTCTATGGAAATATTGGACTATGCTGGAGATGCGAAAAGATTCATTGACTTTCAAAAACTTCAATTAATGGTAACCAAATTTGAAGAAACAGGATCGTTTAATGTTCGTTTTAAAAGAGAAAGAAAACATGTTTCCTTAGAAGCAATAGAGAAGATTGAGCTTCATGTGGAAGAATACAATACTTCCAACATACAGGATAGTACCTGTATGTACCTCCATCATGTAGAAGAGGAATTGGACATGCCCCGTTCAACGGCTCAGAAGATTAAATAGCATATACTCTGGTATTATCCGCACAAGCCTTAACTTGTGCAGAGGGTTTTTCCACGTGTTTTCGAGACACATGAAACTTTTGCTCCCGTTGAGGCTTACTCAGAATGGCCATTGAATATCCTCTGACAGATGAAATGCACTTTTCATTGAACGTTTGGGTGAATTTTCACAATTGCTGAATTTTGGAACCAGAAAATCCTTGTTTAATTTTACAGGTGGGCTTACAGTTATCAAAAGCAAGGATGTGATGTGTGTTTTCTGCGTCATTTAGGCTCATCCCTATTTTTTCGAAGAATTGGATGATAGAGGTCCAATAACATGCTCGATCACTAGGAAGTGATTTGAAAACACGCCAGTGCATTTCATGCATAACTTTTATGCAAGATGGAGCTTCTCCACACTTTAGCCATTGTGTTAAGGACGTCCTAAAAAGTCATTTCATAGAAGAAAGTATCATCAGCCGCTACTTTCGTAATCTG
The DNA here is from genome assembly GCF_947563725.1 of Argiope bruennichi. Classification (NCBI taxonomy): domain Eukaryota; kingdom Metazoa; phylum Arthropoda; class Arachnida; order Araneae; family Araneidae; genus Argiope; species Argiope bruennichi. Next base: position 1,481,753 of record NC_079163.1, on the reverse strand, counting down.
CGGATTCTTTGATTTTCACATCATGTAATTTTTGGCTTTGGTGAAGGGGGGATTTGAAACATCTGAGAAATCGTAATAATCCAAAAAATTTACCTAATTTCACGATTATGTTCGTGGCATTTCTCAGAACACATAGGAGTCATCTGTGAAATATGCTGTTATATGATTTCACATGATAACTGTAAAAGAGGCCATCATGTTGAATATATTTTGTTGTAATAAAATTTATAAACTATTGTAAATGTATGTTAAATTTACAATTCATTGAAAACCGACATCTGGCGGAGAAACTTTGAACTACATTTTTTTATTCGCTCAGACGACTTCCCGTCATTTCATCATGTCCTGCAAGGAATTTCATAGCTTTTTGAACAATAGTTTCATCTGTATGCAACTTTAAAAAAAGTTTGTTTAATTATAGACTCTATTAAATTAATATTAAACTAATTATAGACTATATTAAATTTTATGTAAGTATAAGAATAGAGAAGCAATATGCACAAAGACTGCCTACAGGGATCTTTTGTTGCACCTATAATCTAGGGTATCTATTTAAGACCATTTTAGATGACAAAAATTATTTTCATAATTTACATGCTTTTACAGCCGACCTAGTACTTATTATGTATGATAAGAAAAAACAACTACTGAAGAATTTTACAAATTTTAGAACTAAACTTATCAATTTATAATTGCAAAAATCTTAATTTATAGATTTAAAGCACGAAGATAAGTATAAAAACGAGATAGTGGGAAGATAATCTCCGAAATTTAGCTCAATCCCAATTTTTAATGCAAATGGCTACTTTGAAAATCTAGGCATCTTCATTTACCGATACATTCCCGATTCCTGATCAAATGGCGAGTAATTTGAACTGGGCAAGAGACTTCAAATGAAACAATACGGAAAAGCAGCTAATGGATAATAGCTGGCGCTCCGCTAGGAAGTAGAATAAAATACCCTTAAGTTTATTTTTATTTTTCTGTAGTTTCATAGATATTAGGAAAATGTTGCATGTTAATCCTTTACAACAACCAAAGTAAAATTTCTTACACCTTCTGAATTTATGCGCCATTTTATCGTCATATCTCTAAATATTTCACTTTCAATTTTAAGCTGAAGATGAAAGATCACCAAATCTCAGTACTTCTCGAATCTCTCCCTTCTTCATTAGGGCTGTACAAAGGTTAGTGATAGCTTCAAGTTGTTTGGGGATTTTAATTAATAGTAAACTTACTTGGACTACCACTTTTTAAGATTGTGTCTTAATGTCTTAAGACTTACAGGAAATTTATGGAAATAATTAAATCAGTCTGGACTACAAAGAAGAATTTAGTTAAAACGTGGTAGAAATCAAAGATTGAAAGAGCCCAGCTCTACAGCATTTACATCTGGGACGGTGTTAAAAGAGACTGAATTAGTAAAAGCAGGCCTGAAACATTTCTTACTTTCTTGTAGTACTTTCACTTTTTGAAAGTGGCAACATGTAAAAATCAGAGTCAAAATAAAAGGATAGAACGAAGTGGCTCTCAATTCAAATGTCTGATCATTTTTACTTTTAAAAGCTTTATTAGGAGAAAGGGAAACAGTTTGTTTCTGCAAATCTCAACATTTGGTGACCTCGGTACGTGATTTATGAAAATAAACAAGAAAAATACAGGTCAGACATTTATTTATCTTTTAGTAACGCATGCTTTGAGCGTTCAAGGTCAGACGATCTATTACATTTTGCTTTCGTGTTTTCTCTAAGTTTACGGAAATGGAAGCACTAATTCAGAGACGACAACCTATTAGAGCATCTTTTACGAGAATATGTAATGGAATTAAACTTGAAATAGATAAAGAAAACCCCGACGAAGAATTTGTAAGATCAAAATTGACAACTTTAGAACGTTTGTCGGAAGAACTTCGTTCTTATGATATTCAAATTTTAGATTCAGAATATTCTTCTGAAGAGCAGTTTAACAGTGAGTGGGAAAGCGTAGAAGAATACAAAGAACAATTAGATTTGATTAAAGTTAAAGTTGAAATGTTCTTTTCCCGCCAAATTCCGCAATCCTTCGTCAATGTGTCTCCAAACCTAAACAAACGAAAACTCAAGCTGCCTGAAATAGTATTAAAACAATTCGGTGGGGACATTAAAGATTGGTTGCTATTTTGGGGGCAATTCCAACGAATTCATGATAATAAAGAAATTCAGAGCGAAGACAAATTTCACTACTTGATACAAGCTACCATACCTGGTACTAGACCACGTGACATTGTAAATAGCTTCCCGGCAACCGCGGAAAATTATCACAAAGTAATAGAAAGCTTGAAAAATAGACACGGACGGGAAGAGCTTTTAGTGGAATTTTATATACGAGAATTGTTAAGTCTAATTATTAAAAATGTAACTGGGCAAAGAAAAAGGTGCAGTGTGTCCGAGCTGTACGACAAATTAGAATCCTATTTGCTTTCGTTGGAATCAATTGGAATGACAACCGACAAATACTCTGCCATGTTATTTCCACTCGTTGAATCGTGTATTCCCGAGAAGTTATTAAGAGTTTGGCTGAGAAATTATGTATCAATAATTACAGAAAAAAATACTTATTCCGAAAAATTAAAACAATTATTGTTATTTTTGAGAAATGAAGTTGAGGGAGAGCAGATAATTTCTCTGGCAAAAGCTGGGTTTAAATTTTATTTTGGTGCTCGAAATGAAGTTACAAGGGATAAAAGGTTCCAAAATGAAGATTCCGTGCCTACTGCGAATGAATTATTCTCAGGCCATAAGAAAACATTTAACCTTGGGGAAAAGAACTCTTGCATTTTTTGTGAGAAACAACATGAAAGCCAAAATTGTTTTGTGGCTCAAAAAAATGACTTTAACTCAAAGGAATGATGAAATTAAGAAGAGGAATGGATGTTTCATCTGCCTAAAAATTGGACATAGGGCCAAGCAATGTAGGTCAACTGTTCGATGCTTGATATGCTTAGGAAGACATTGGGCTGTAATGTGTCCAGATTTACAAGCACGTAAAAAGAAAGATGATGATAAAATTAAGGAGGAGGATGCACAAAAGGTATCTTTATCAAGTACCAGTTTTAGTTATCCAGATGAAGTGTATTTTCAAACTTTTTTAGTGAATAACGAATCTAATAAAAGGCAGAAAACGGTTAGGGCACTCGTTGACACTGGGTCACAGCGTTCATATATATTAAAAGGAACGGCTGAAGAAATTGGGTACCATTCAAATGGAACAGAAACTTTAATTCATGCTCTTTTTGGAGGAGCCACAACAAAGAGAGAAACCCACAAACATTATGAAGTGTCTCTTAGTAGCCTATATGGCAATTATTCTAGAAGATTAAACCTTTTGGAACAATTAAAGATTTGTGGACCAGTGACCAGTTTGCAGCCTAGACCATGGATAGAAGAAATGAAACAAAAAGGTATCACTGTCTCTGATGTTGGAAGAAAAGATTTGAAAATAGAAATCCTTATTGGAGCAGACGTCGCAGGTGCATTGTTAACGGGAAAAGTTCACAAATTAGAAAACGAATTGGTTGCTGTGGAATCTTTGCTCGGATGGACAGTTATGGGTAGAATAAATTATTACACTTCAGAAAGTAATGTGTCTATGTCCTCCCTGATAACGTCCATGTTGGGTCACAGCAGCGACATAGAAAACTTGTGGAAACTAGAGGCATTGGGAATTACAGATTCCAAAGAAAATAGAAGTGATGTCGAATTACAAGAAGCAGTATGGGATCATTTTCACAAGACCGTGAAAGGATCAGAGGGTAGATATGAAGTTTCTTTACCTTGTATCAATGAGAAAGACAAATTACACAGTAACAGAGAAGTAGAAAAGAAAAAAAAAGACTAATTTCCACGACAAAGAAACTCATGTTGAAAGATAAAACAGAAGCTTACAATGCAGTGTTCGAAGAATGGGTTAAATCCAGAATAATCGAAAAAGTACCAGAAGAGAAGAAAAGTGTGCACAGCAATTACCTTCCACACAGGCCAATATTCAAAGAGAACTCTACAACATCCATAAGACCAGTTTTTGACGCTTCATGTAAGCAGAAGGAGTTTATTTCCCTTAACGACTGTCTCGCAAAAGGTGAAAATTTAATTGAATTAATACCAAGCTTGCTCCTTGATTTCAAACGAGGAAAAATAGGAATTATTTCAGATATCGAAAAAGCTTTTCTTCAGATATCTATTTAAAAAATTATCGTGATTTTCTGAGATTCCTGTGGTGGAAAGACTCTGAACAAAAAGAAATAAGAGAATTTCGACATTGCAGAGTAGTTTTTGGACTAAAATGCAGTCCATTTTTATTAGGTGCAGTGATTAATTCGCATTTGGATCAGTGTGGTATTTCTCTAAAAGAAACAGCTTCAAAATTGAAATCTTCATTTTACGTTGATAACTGTGTCACCTCAGTCAATTCGAATGAAGAAGCAGAAGATTTTATTGCAAAGTCAACTCGATTGATGGCAAGTGGTAACTTCGACTTGAGAGGGTGGGAGCAGACAGAGAAGAGCAATGCGGAATCGACAGTAAGTGAACCACTAAAGGTTCTTGGTATTATGTGGGATAAATTTGAAGATTCACTGTTTTGTGACATACCTAATGTCGACTTAGGTGACATCATAGTGATAAGCACAGAGAATCTTCGACCCAATCGGTTTTAGCTGTCCTTTCACGCTTCGATCAAAGGTATACTTGCAAAATAGTTGGGAAACTAAATTGAGCTGGGATGCAGAGCTGCCTGAGGGAATCAAAAGAAAATTCTTGAAATGGGTTAAGGAATCAGTAAAGGGTTGGGATCAGTAATGGGTTAAGGATTAAGTAATCAGTTAGCATCAGTAAAGATTCCTAGGCAAGTTACTCAGACCGGTGGGCAGACTTTTATCCTCCATACATTTTCCGATGCTTCACAGGGATCTTATGCGAGTGTAGTATTTTTAAGAAGCCAAAAATCAGATGAAGTCAAAGTGACATTATTGCAAGCTAAAGCCAGAGTAGCTCCGTTGAAGAAAACAACTATACCAAGACTTGAATTGCTTGCTTGTCTTATTGGAGCAAGATTGGCTTCATTCATTAAGAAGAACCTCAAGATCGTAATTTCAAAAGAGTATTACTGGACCGACTCTTCGACAGCACTCTTCTGGATAAAGAATGTAGAAGCTTGGGGAGCTTTTGTGAATAACAGAGTTTCAGAAATTAGGAACCTGACAGACTTTAGAATTTGCACCATATACCTGGTACAGAAAATCCAGCCGACATGCCATCAAGAGGATGCTCAGTGAATAAACTTATTGAATCCAGATGGTGGGAGGGGCCTCATTGGCTGGCATTGTCGGAAGAAGAATGACCTCATTCTGCGCCAATCGATGACAAAGTGGAGGCTAACAAAGAAAAAAGTAGAGAAGTAATGACGTCATTAAGCCACGTTGATGATTTTTTTTACGAGTCTTCAACTATTTTTCAAAATACACAAAAATACTAAGAATGATGGGTTGGATACACAGATTTATAGGAAATTGCCAGAAGACAAAAGAAGAAAGAGAAGACGGCGAGTTAAAGGTCAATGAGCTAAAAATGGCAGAGAAATCTATCCTAAAGATTATTTATCATGATTCATTTTCTTCAGAAGATATAAAGAAGCTGAAATCACTTAGTGTGTTCAAAGATGAGGAAGACATTTTACATGTTAAGACCAGATTAACTGAAAGAAAGGACCATCACAATTTTATTTTCCCCATGTTGCTTCCGAAGAAGCATGCAGTTGTGGAGAAGTTGATACTTCATAAACATCTATCTTTGCCTCATGCCGGGATACATATATTTATCTCCAAACTTCGAAAAACCTTTTTCTCCAAACTTCGAAAATCAAATCAACTATCCGGGGAGCTTTATCTCGATGTGTTAGATGTAGAAGGCATGAAGCTAAAGGACTGCAGACAGTGCCAACTACCCTGCCCGAAAATAGAGTTAGAGATGCTAAGATTTTCGAAATTGTGGGAGTAGATTTAGCCTGCCCACTGGTTTTGAAGAACAAGAGTAAAGCCTGGATCATACTTTTCACCTGTGCTGTTTTCAGAGTGGTTCATTTGGAACTGATTTTGACCCTCTCTACTCAGGGATTTTTACTTGGATTTAGAAGATTTATTGCGCGTAGAGGGCGGCCATCGATAATTTACAGCGACAATGATAGTAATTTTGTAAGATCCAACAATCTCTTTGAGTCAATTGATTAGAATATTGTTGGAAGGGAAGCAGCCATACTGAAGATAGACTGGAAGTTTAGTCCACCAGCAACGCCATGGTGGGGCGGTTTTTGAGAACGACTTGTGCAAATGAATAAGAAACTTTTACGTCGTATCTTGGGCCAGGCGTCTTTTAATTACGAAGAGTTAATGAGTGTATTGTGCGACTGCGAATCAACTGTGAATTCCAGACCCCTTACATATGTGACAGAGGACTCTGACGCTCTCATTCCTTTGACACCGTCCTTGTTTTTAGGTGAAATTCCAGTTTGGTGTACCTGACTTGGATCACCTAGATCGAATTGATTTCAACAAGAGATTTAGACATCTTCAAAGTGTGCGAGAACTGCTGAGAAGAAGATTTAGATTGGAATATCTCAGCTTATTGGTTCAACGTCCATCAACAATGTTAATTTCTAGACAGATTAAAATTGGTGATATAGTTCTCGTCGAGTGTGACAACAAGCGCAAAGTGCTATGGCCTCTAGCCAAAATGACTGAGATATATCCAGGAAAAGACGGCAATATTCGTGTTGTTCGTGTCAAAACTGCTTCCGGAGAATTAGTTCGACCAATAAAGAAAATATTCCCCCTCGAAATACTTTCATCTATGGAGTCAGATGAGAAAAATGAAACTGAAACACTTGAAAAGGAAAACATAATTTCTGAACCACCGATGAACAATTTTGTTCCAGAGTTGTCCCAGAAGTTCAGAACAATCGTGACTAGATCTGGAAGACAAATTAAACTCCCATCCAGATTTATTACTTGAACTCTAATTAAATAACTTGATAGTTTAAATACTAAGAATTGAATTTTTAACTATTTAACTTTATTTAGCTTTATAATTGTTTCATTAGTGTTTTGATTAATTTATGTGCCATTAATCAAAAGGTGGGAGGATTGTTAAAAGAGACTGAACTAGTAAAAGCAGGCCTGAAACATTTCTTACTTTCTTGTAGTACTTTCACTTTTTGAAAGTGGCAACATGTAAAAATCAGAGTCAAAATAAAAGGATAGAACGAAGTGGCTCTCAATTCAAATGTCTGATCATTTTTACTTTTAAAAGCTTTATTAGGAGAAAGGGAAACAGTTTGTTTCTGAAAATCTCAACAGACGGGTCCCTCACAAAGCATCAAATACAAAGACCTTGCTCTGTTCAAAGAGTTCTTTTAAAGTTTACTAGGACCTATAACACTATGCGAACCAGTGTTTATAATATTCTGACAGGCATACTTCCCCTTTCACAAAATAGAGAAAGACAGATTCTTAAAGTATCAGATTTGAGTTTGCAGCTTTCTAATTATCGGTGATAATACATTATCTAAGAGTTAAATGAGTTCATAAATATAAGTAAAAGTACAACGAATTCAAAGCAAATAAAACTTCCTGAAAACCTACCTGACTATAGTTACAATGTGTATAAAAGCTTAAAAAGATAGCAAGGATGTTGGATTCCTCACGTGCACATTAAAACACAACAGAAGTGCTGAAATCTCAGAACTCATTATTCAGGCTTTACTCCAAGTAATAAATTAGGTGGAAAACAACACAAGAATACATATTTATTCAATCTTCAACAGAAGCAATAAAGAGTTTTTGATCCGGATCTGAATTCTTTGACTAATATAAACTAAGCATTTATAGTTCAAGTCTGCTCAACCTGTTCTAGAAGACAGCACAAGCTGGTGAATAGACTTCACTTTACGCAAAATTCATTTCTGACGGGGAGAAGGAGCTGTCCTTGCTATTTTGCATTTTATGAAGGAGTGTGCAACAAAAAATTGAAGAAATGCAAAATGGAAATACATATAATAACAGACAGACAAGACATCAGAACGATTGCAAAACATATGTTCGGGGGTAAAAGCAAGAAATATATTGGCAAAGTATACACAAAAATTATAATTTTCAACAAATTTTTAACGGTTTTTCTTCAGTAGGATAAAACTATTCCTATTTTATTTAAAGCAACATAAAATTCTTGATTTATCATTCTGCATCTGTGAAAGGGAAAGAACGCTGGCCGTCATGTTTTTGCGTGCAGGGCGAAAAAAAAAAAAAAAAAACATAGATGCATATAGAAAAACGGTTAAAACTGAATGAAAGAAAATAATGAAGATGTTACGAAAGTTTGTGAGGTCTTGAAACTCAGCGACAACATTTGCACGCCTTTGAATGTATAGCTAGAAATTGTGCATATCAACACATAGCATTAGCACGTACATTGTAGGTTTTCTGGAGATTAATTACATTTGGTAGAAAAACTTGCCTAGCAACTAGAGTGGCTATAGAGCAGGGGTGGCGAACCTTTATGGATCAACGTGCCATTTTTTCTAAATAAATCCGTCAAATAATTTTTTGTGATTATTGGGAAAAGAATAAAATAAAATACTAACAACTCTTTATTTACTGCGAAAAAATACATTTTGCACTGTATAGTAGTAAGTTATACGTGTAATTCAAACTAAAGTAACATTAGTGTGACTTATTTTGTTGGAGATTAGGTGACAACTTATAACTTATATTAGGATTGCAAGATGTTACTCTTCGCAGAATGCATGCTGAATTTGAATCATTTGCCAAACAGTTTCTAAGCGGGTTTTTAAAATTATTCATCTCAGAAAATAATGACTCTGAACATATACGCACTAAATTTATGTCGATTGCTATCACATTATTAAAAAATCACCACACAAGAATAATTTTGGACTCTTTTTCCTTTTATTCTGGCCATCATTGCTTAGCAGCACGCTGTCTTGCTACCGCACACATCACTCGCTCACGATACACTGAAGTGTTTTTCCCTTTGCCGCAAGAGGGCAGCACAAGTGACATGTCGGAACATACCACCCGCCTTGACATAATGTTGTCAACACACACACACAAGGAAAAACTATGGAATATCACAATTCAATGCACAATGCTGAATAAAAACACACAAATTCAGATTTTAAACACTACACATTACAAGGTAATAACATTAATCACTCAATAAAGAACACTAATATAAGATTACACATCAATAGGTAAAATACAAATTTTTGAAATGGGTCTTTTATAAACTCCAGATTGAGTTTTAACTTTTACAACTCTGACCCTTTTATCTTCACCCAGATAACTCTCAATTATTCTACCTAATGCCCATTTTTGAGGGGGTAGGTTTTCATCTTTAAGAAGCACTAACTCATTGATTTTTACATTATCTTTTTTTACCTTCCACTTGGACCTCTGTTACAAATAACTAGCAAGACTATCGTCGGGTTTTACAACTAAATTGTATAACTTAGAAAGTTCCTTATTTGCTTCTATGAAGTTTGTGCCGTTATCTGAAAATAATTTCGAACATAAACCTCTTCGAGCCACAAATCTCTTTAAACACGCTATGAAGGCATCTGATGTTAAATCAGTGACCATCTCGAGGTGCACTGCCTTAGTAACTAAGCATACAAATAAACAGACATACACTTTATGATAAGTTCCCTTTCTTTGATGTTTATATTTCACAAGAAATGGGCCACAAAAATCTACTCCAGAGCAATTAAATGGGAAGTCAGGAGTCACTCTCTCTTTCGGTAAATCGCCCATCAATTGTTTAACTCCTATGGGTTAAACTCTAAAACACTTAATACAATCATGCACGACTTTACTACACGTTGTCTTACCTTGAACTGGCCAGAAACTTTGTCTGACATAATGTAGTAAAGCAGTAGGGTCTAAATGAAAATATCTTTTATGAAAGAATTCTATAATAAGCTTAATTAATTTATGACCTTTAGGCAAAATAATTGGGAACTTACAGTTAAAATTTACATTACTATGTCTTATTCTGCCATTGACTCTTAGTACACCAACCTCATCTAAAAAGGGGTTTAAACATCTGATCTTACTTTTGTCAAGAACAGGTTTATTTTTATTCAAACACCTTGAATCTTCTGAAAATTCCCTACTCTGGATTTCCTTTATTATGAAGGCTTCAGCCTTCCTAATTTCCTCTGTTGTCAAGAGATCCAGTTTCCTTTCAGTTAGACTCCTCAAGTTGTGGAGAAATCTGAAAACATAACTTATTACATGCAATATTTTAGTATAACTATTACTACAATTAAGAATATCAGTAACAAATGAATTGTTCAATGTAGTAACTAAAACACTTTCACAGTCAACTTTTTTGAGTTCACAGTCTACATCGTCCTTTATCACAGAGTCAGAGATTTCTCTGCCCGGATACTCACTGTTTTTTAGAAAGGCAGGGCCTTCCCACCACAAGTGACTCTCGAGCATTTTGGACAGATTTACACCACGACTGATAAGATCAGCTGGATTATCTCCTGACGAAACATGTCTCCACTGCTCCTGACACGAAAGGTCTTGAAGTGTGGCTACACGGTTTGCCACGAAGGTTTTTAACTGGGACGTCTCTTTTTTAATCCATGACAGCACAATCATACTATCGCTCCAGTAATAGGTATTGGACACTTTCAATCGAAGAGCCGACTGGATACTCTGCATCAATTTCACCAGCAGCACAGCAGCGCAGAGCTCCAATCTCGGGATCGTGAGCTTCTTCAGTGGAGCCACTCTGGATTTACTGGCCACCATCTTGACAACAACCTCACCAGCAGGTTTGGGATTTGCAGTACACAACAGCTCCAAAGGCAGCTTCAGAAGCGTCGCTGAACCCATGAAGTCTATAGCTTCGACGTCGGAAAATGGAAGAATACATCTGCTCACCTTGATGTTGTTAATGCACTGTCACTCGTTTGAAAACTTCTCCCATTCACTATGATTTTCAGGGGGAAGCTGATCATCCCATTAAAGATTCAGAAGCCACAATTTTTGTTGAAAGATTTTCGCTAGTGAAATCACAGGACCAAGGAGGCCCAGAGGGTCAAACAACTTGGCTATTGTGGATAGAACTGTTCGTTTAGTATTAACATCCGTTGAAGTTATGAACACCTTAAAACAAAAACAGTCATTAGTATGGTCGCACGTGACACCTAAAGTTTTGTTATCACAGTCTGCAAAGTCGTAGTTGCATCCAGAAGTGGTAGACAACTGAGGATGATTGCCTCGCTATTTATGCAAGTTCATGCCAGCTCGTTTTAACATGGAAGTGAGCTGCTGTTGCATCTCTATGCATACGGGTGAAGTCTTAGCACCAGATAGCACATCGTCCACATAAAAATCTTTCTCAACAACGGGTGCTGCAAGAGGAAAATTGTGTCCCTCATCCCTTGCAATTTGAATTAGCTTTCGAGTAGCTAAAAATGGGGCACTAGTAGTACCGTAAGTAATTGTCGACAGTATAAACGTTTTCACTGAATGAAACTCACTGTCCTTCCAAAGTATTCTTTGTAGGTTTCGCTGACTGGGATGAATGTAAATCATCCTATACATTTTTTCAATATCTGCAATAAATGCATATGAATGTTTGCGGAATCGCATCATAATTGAAATTAAGTCCTCCTGCACAATTCCACCATTAATTTGTAAGCTATTGAATGAAGTTCCATTCGTGGTTTCACTAGAGGCATTAAATACTACACGATGCTTAGTGGTCATTTTCTCTGGTCTATATACTCCATGATGGGGCATGTAATACACTGTCTCTGGTTCTGTCTCATGCGTCACGTCTCTCATATGTCCCAAATTTTCATACTCATTAATAAATTCTTCATACAATTTTAAATAAGTTTTATCACGAGATAGTTTACTCCAAAGTGAATTTAATCTTTTTAATGCTATACTTTTAGACTCGCCTAAACAACTAGGTTCCTCTTTAAGTGGGATTGTGACTACATATTTTCCACTAGGCTCTCTATAATGAGTTTTAACAAAATGTTCCTCAGCGATTTTTGCCTCATGGGATTTAGGGGTCTCTAACTCAACAGTTTCTAGTTCCCAGAAATTTTTCATGGTATTGTTTAAATCTTCATCAATAATTAACCCACAATGAATTTTTGGGGAATCAAATTCCATTACACTACCGCCACTCAAGTTACAAATTTCGGTTCGTGTTTTGACTAAGCACTACGCTAATCCACTTCGCACATTTTCACACACACACACACACACACACACACACACACACACACACACACAAAAAAAAAAAAAAAAAAAAAAAAAAAAAAAACGTAATCCATCGCTGATCGCTATTTCACCTCCTCCGGCTCGACGGACCATGTGAACATACACGCACTAAATTTATGTCGATTGCTATCACATTATTAAAAAATCACCACGCAAGAATAATTTTGGACTCTTTTTTCCTTTTATTCTGGCCATCATTGCTTAGCAGCACGCTGTCTTTCTACCGCACACATCACTCGCTCACGATACACTGAAGTGTTTTTCCCTTTGCCGAAAGAGGGCAGCACAAGTGGCAGGTCGGAACAGACTCGCAAGCATAGGTAGATGAAAATATGGTTAAAATAACATGAGTCAGCTTCTCCAAACCGTTAAATGTGTCTGGAATCGAATTCCATGTTTTCAAAATTTTGTTACTGGCATATTTACTTATATTGCTTCTTAATCTGTCTGTTTCAATCAATTCCAACTTTTTCCGTGCTTCAATAAATTTTTGAATCCATATTGAACTAAACTGGAAATCAATCGGTTGCATTTTAAATTCTTCAATTTCCAACTAATCGAACTGGGACAAGTTCAGTTTATCAAATAAAGTCGCATCAGGCAGGGTATATTATAAACTTGAGCGTTTACGATAATTTTTTGAACTGAGAAAATCTGGATGAAATTTCCTTGATTGACGAATCAATTACTGAAATAAATTCTTCAATAACCTTTTCTTCGTCTGGTTTCTTATGTACATCTAAATCTTTGATATATTATATATATATATATATATATATATATATATATATATATATATATTCAAATTTAGGAAATCTTGCAGTTTTTTTAATAATATTATTCCTAAAACATGCAATCCAGCGCCAAAAGCGCGAATGAGATCCAGCATGACGATAATTGTTTTTTTTATACCTTGAAGCTTTACGTTCAATCATTGAAATGTTGGCATATGTCTGTAAAAACACATCAATTTTGAGAGCCACATAACATCCGACAACTAAGGATATTGTTGAATTTCCCCCTCCTTTTGCAGAAGCAGTCTGATTTCTTCCAAGCAGTCAACAAATCCTTGAAGTATGTTCCCGCATCTCAACCAGCGAACATTATTATACATTAGTAAGTCATTATATATATACACATAAAATATACGGAAGAATCCTGGGAATTTGGTCCTTAGTTGCCACAATGCATATGGAACATCAATCACACATGGCTTTTTAATAAGGTAAAATAAAAGAATTCTTTAATTAAAAATTTAAAAAAATTATATTTCTTATTTTGTCTATTGATATCACTTATTTAACGATTATAATGCATGATTTCTTATATAATTAAGATTCTGCCTGTAAATTTTCTTTAGTAACGACAAAAATATAATTCTCAGTAATTTAAAAAATGACATTAGATAGAATTCTAACTCTAACTGCTTTCGAAACAAAACAGATTAAAACTGAATACAAAGCCGAATTACTTCTAAATTTGTCTGGCGAGAAATGCCGACATACTGTGTTATGCGCGAACGAAACCGAAATAAAAGATTATGACGAAATTAAAAGAATAGTGTTAAGAGAATTCCAACCATCCGCTAAAGAATTTTGGGATAACTTTCAAGTCGCCAAAAGATTTAAAAGAGAAAATCACGCGCAATTTGTCTCAAGATTAAAAGCGAATTTATAATATTATTTAGAACTAGGAAAAATGAAAGATTTTGTGACACTTTGTGAACTAATTATAACTGATAAATTAACCAGTACTCTTGACAAGGACACATCCGAGCACATTTTCATCAAACAAGGCTCAGATCGGTTAAAAACCATTGCAAAAGAAATAGACATTTACTTCCTCGAAAGAAACAAAAGTTAGTTTTGGGAAGAAAGCAGAAATACACGGCTAAAGCTCAAGGTAGCGCGTCAATAATTCCCGCCAAAATAACGGCCATCTACACGATGGAAATATTGATAGGAAAACTTGTTTTATATATAATTCTACATCGCATTTAATAAAATTCTGTCCCCAAAATGTTGATGCTAGACAACATAATAATCAGGGAAGATCCCATAACTCAAATCCTGTAAACTCCATGTTTAAATCAAATGAAATTCCTCAAGAGTTAATAATCGCTGAGATGGAATACGTAGATATTATTGTAAACGACGTTCCTATTTGTCATGTATGCCAGGTAGACCGAGAGAAGATACGATTCGTTTTACATACACGCAAAGAACATTTATTAGTATTAAGATGCACAGGTACGAACGAGCATAACAACAACTACACCGAACAAGTACAATACTAAGAACTACGGAACACAAAAAGGTAAGAAAGCAGGCGCGCGTCACACAGCCTGGAAGGTTCTTTTATAATCTGGCTGTTGCCAGATACATAACAGTTCCTTTCTCTAATCTGGCTGTTGCCAGATACATAACAGTTCCTCCCCGACAAAATATAGAGTCACAGGATGAGTCTCTCTGGAGGTCTCCTGATTCGGGTTGAGCGTCGGAGTGGCACATCAGTTTTCGGCTTTCCGGAAGCGTGTGGTACAGGGCTATTTGGCATATCATTACTTGGAGTGGCAGATACAGGTACATCCTTAGGTTCAGGACAACTTCAGGTACAGGTGCAGGTAGTTCCGATTCAGCAACATCATCGGATACTGGCTCATCTGGAAAATTCAATTCTTTATCGTAAATTGGAATTTCAGTATCAGCTTGGGATAATTCAATCGACTTCCCACATTTCCTTATTTGATCTACGAGTCTCTTCCAAATTTCATTTCCAACTTGTATGCTATAACTCAAAGTTCCATCTCGGTTTATAATTGTTCCAATTTTCCATTTGTTAGGTCCGGAATAATTTCTTACGGCTACTTTCTCCCCTTCCTGAAACTCACGCAAGATAGATTCTGTGTCAAGTCTCGAACTCTGTTTCTGAACAACTTTGTCTCTCAAATTTGGTTTTAAAAGATCAAGCCTAGTGCGAATACATCTCTTCAAAAACAAGGCACTAGGAGTTTCTCCCGTGAGGGAATGTGGAGTTATTCTATACTGTAATAAAAATCTTTGTAATTTCACATTTAGATCTCCAGAATCACCTCTACTCGATTTCAACGAAGCTTTGAACAACTGCACTATTCTTTCTGCCTGTCCGTTCGTAGCAGGATGGTAAGGTGCTGAAGTTATATGTTTAATATTATTCAGTTTCAAAAAATGTCGAAATTCGTAACTAGTAAAACTTGCGCCGTTATCACTAACCAAAGTTAAGGGAATTCCATAATGAGCAAAAAGAATACGAAGATGATGAATTGTAAAACTAGCTGTAATATTTTTCATCGGAATGACCTCTATCCACTTCGAATATGCATCAGAAACTACAAAAAACATTTTCCCCATAAAAGGACCAGCGTAGTCAACGTGTATCCTTTGCCAAGGTCCATTTGGCCATTCCCACAGATGTCGATTTATCCTTGCTGGTTCGTTCCTCGTTGCGATACAAGCTGAACAGTTCTGAACAAAATTGGCTATACTGGCATCAATACCTTGCCAATAGCAGTAGCTTCTAGCTATGGCCTTCATTTTGACAATTCCAGGATGTCCAACATGAAGTTCTTCCAAAACTTGATTCTGGTACTTTTCAGGAATGCATACTCTATGACCATACATTATGCAACCATTTTGCAATGAAAATTCAGATTCTCTACCTTTCCAAGGCACAGGTAATTCAGTTCCAGATTTTAAACTTTCATACAGTTCGAACAATTTCCTATCAGTTTTAGTAGCTCTAGCTATGTCGGTTGCTGTAACAGGCATTAATTCAACTTGCGAAATATTTGTCACGTCTGCTTCAGTCAAGTACTCACAGTCCTTGTCAACTGTTAGTGGTAACCGTGAAAGTGCATCGGCATTGCCATGATTCTTTGTGTTTCGATACTTGATTGTATAACTGAATGCTTGGAGAAAAAGTGCATAATGAACCATTCGTGTTGCTGATAAACATGGTAAACTACGATTAGGTGCGAAAATTGATACTAGGGGTTTATGATCGGTTACGAGATCAAAATGTCGACCAAATAAATATTGATAAAATCTCTTTACTCCCCATACGATACTCAATGCTTCCTTGTCTATCTGCGAATAATTACGTTCCGTTTTAGTCAATGACCTTGATGCAAACATTGCTGGTTTTTCTGAACCATCTGCCATAATGTGACTTAAAACCGCTCCTATTCCAACTGGTGATGCATCCGTTTGTAATACAAGAGGTAACTTAGAATCATAATGGCATAAAATTCGGTCTGAAGCAATTTCTTGTTTCAATGCCTTGAAAGCCTTTTCACATTCTGCAGTCCACAAAAATTTAGTACCTTTCTGCAGTAAATTATTGAAAGGAGCGACACGAGTAGATAAGTTGGGAATAAATTTTCCGTAGTAATTGACTAAACCCAAAAAACTCTTCAAATCAGATACAGTTTTTGGAACTGGTACCTTCGTAATTGCATCGATTTTTTCTTGTGTTTTGTGGAGGCCGAATTTATCAATTGTATGACCACAATAATTCACAGATTTCTTAAAAAATTCACTTTTCCGCTTATTTACTCTGAGACCATATTCTTCTAGTCTCTGTAGTACTAATTCTAACCTTTCAAAATGCTCTTGATCATTTCTCCCCGTTACGGTAATATCATCTAAAAATACGTGTACCCCCGCGATGCCTGATAAAACTTGTTCAATGGCTCTCTGCCACACTGCCGGAGCTAAGGCTATACCATAATTCATTCTCTTGTAACGGAACAAACCCTTGTGAGTATTGATCGTCAATAGATGTCGGTCCCGCTCATCAACTAACATTTGAAGGTATGCCTCAGATAAGTCGATTTTAGTAAAGAACTCCCCTCCTGCCAGTTCAGCAAAAATGTCCTCGATACGGGGTAAAGGATACTGCTCAATTTTTAGTCCCGGGTTGATAGTCACCTTATAATCACCACAGATTCGTAGGTTCCCATTCTGCTTGATAACAGGAACAATTGGTGTAGCCCACTCACTATATGTCACCGGCTCAATGATGTCTTCTGCAACTAACCTCTTAAGTTCAGCTTCTATTCTTTCTTTTAAAGCAAATGGTACTGGTCGAGGTTTAAAAAATACCGGTTTGTAATTAGGTTTCATTTGAAGACGGCAACAAAACTTTTCTAGTTTCCCGATACCCGGAGAAAAAATTTTCTCATACTTTTGAAGCAAGATATTTAATTTATTGGTTCGAGAATTACAATTTCCAACCCGAACTGCTTTAATTGAGCTCCAGTCTAATTGGAAATTTCTCAACCATTCACGACCAAAATCTGCGTTTACTTTTGCATGTACCAAATAAATAGTTTCTGTATTAATTTGATCTTTGTATTGAATTTGCACCACTGCTTGGCCAGCTGATGTTATCATAGAATTATCGAAATTCCTAAGCAATAATTTGGTAGGCTTAATGGCTACACCCGGACAAAGTTTCTTAAATTCATTCACATTCATACAACTAATAGCAGCTCCAGTATCTAATTCAAATAAACATTTATTCCCTTCAACAAGAATTTCTAATAAAATCTTATCCCTTGCATGTCGTGGTGATTTAACGCTATTAACTGGTACAGTTTCAGAACAAGATTCTATTTGTTTAACTGTTTCGTTACGTTTTAAGCGGCAGACTTTTGCCAAATGCCCGTTCTTTAAGCAATTCCTACACTGAGTGTTCTTGTGCTTACATTCGTGAGCTAAATGTTGAGTACTATCACATCTGTAACATTTCCGAGATTTATCAAACTTCTTTGTAGGTTCAGATTTCTTAAATTTAGAAAAATTTTTTTTGATAGTTTTATCTTGCGAACAATTTAATTTTTTTATCGATACCATTTGATTCTGAATTTCGCACACATCTCTCTGAGCAGATTCCATTGCGAATGCAATGCTCTTAGCTTTTTCGTATGTTAACTTATCCTCTGCTAACAGCTTTTTCTGTATATTTTCGTTTTTGAGACCCATCACCAATTTATCACGAAGCATCGTACTTAAATTGTTCCCAAAGTTACAGTGTATCGACAGTTTTTGTAATTCGGCACAATAATTTGCAATGGACTCGCCTTCAAATTGCTTCCTCTTGTAGAAACGAAACCATTCTGTCATCTCCAGTGGTTTAGGATTCAAATGTTCCGAAAGTAATTTTACGATATCTTGATAATTCAATTCAGAAGGAATGTTCGGAGTGGCCAGATTCTTTAACAATTTATACGTTGTTGCTCCCATAAGGCTTAAAATAACAGGGACTTTCATTTTATCTTCGATCCCATTAACAACGAAGTAAGATTCTAACCGTTCCACATAACTGGACCAGTCTTCCACAGACGCATCATAAGATTCAAAACTAATGTTCGAAGATCCCATCCTCGTCGCCAACTCTTTTGTCATGTATGCCAGGTAGACCGAGAGAAGATACGATTCGTTTTACATACACGCAAAGAACATTTATTAGTATTAAGATGCACAGGTACGAACGAGCATAACAACAACTACACCGAACAAGTACAATACTAAGAACTACGGAACACAAAAAGGTAAGAAAGCAGGCGCGCGTCACACAGCCTGGAAGGTTCTTTTATAATCTGGCTGTTGCCAGATACATAACAGTTCCTTTCTCTAATCTGGCTGTTGCCAGATACATAACACTATTAAAGGTTTGGTTGATAGCGGAAGCGTATTAATGATTATTAATCCTAATTATCTAAAGAAATTAAATTATGTAGGCCGTAGTACAAAAATTAAATTAGCGAACAGTTCAATTGTCAGTCTTCCGTTGGTGGCGATAGATATTAGTCATGTTGATAAAAAATCAGAAGTGAAAGAGTTTTAGCAGCTATAGATACAAATATTTCTTTTGAATGTATTATACTATCTAATAGCTATTTAGATCTTAAAAATACTTTTTCTAATAAAAATCCTACAACTAAATACGTTTCTGAAAATAAATCCGAGCGTGAGTCAAGTGAAAAAGAATACCAACGTTGCATAATTCCTTCTGTTGATACTGGAAACGAATCGAATAAATTAATCCGTGAGAATAAAAAAGAAACAAAACATATTTCTTCTCATTCTGCTTGTATAAAAAATGATAATAATTCACCTTCTCTTCTAAATGAAATTAAAAGTTTTACTACTTGTTCGAAAAGGAATGCTGACTCGGTATTTTATTTACAGACTGATGATATATCTTTGAAGAAAGATAAATTTGTTGATGTTAATTTAATAAATGATACTTGTTTTGAAAAGAGTTTTTGTTATGTAAATTCTGAATGGTTAGTGAAGGAAGTATGCACATATGTTTGAAATGCTTATTCTGAAAATGATCTTGATATAGGGTATTTATCTCATAAAAATATGAAAGATCATGTAATTAATTTAATTTCAAATTACTCTCCAAATAAAATCCGTTATACAGATTTACAAATGTTTATTATTTTAACTAATGACATCCCTGTGATCTCACCTGTTCGTAGACTTGCTCCCATAGAAAAACAAAATGTTACAAAACAAATTGAGGAATGGCTTGCCCTGGGTATCATTGAAAAAAGCTAATCTGATTATGCGTCTCCGATTGTTTTAGTGAAACGTAAAAATCGCGAACCCAGACTGTTTATTGATTTCCGTTCTTTGAACAAAAAAACAATCAGCGATAAATTTCCTCTACCAAACATAGAAGATATTTTTGATGGTAGTGGGACAAATGCGTATGGACATTTGCGTACGGGTCATAAAAGGCCAATAAATCATGCGTAGCTCTTTGAAAAAAGGGGGTAGGGAATGATTAGTCTAGGTTTGCTAAAACATATGTTATCTGTTGGCAAGAGTATTTGGCGAGAAAATGTATTGGTATTTTAACTAAATTTTGATACTTGAACACAAGGAAAAAAACTTTTGTCTCTATGTGTATATGCTGGCTCTGTACACACCAGGCCGTCTGCCTATCATATTTGGCAAATATATACTTTGGGGGGTAGGAAAGTGATTTTTTTAATTCTTAATTAGAATTTTGATTAATCAAAAATTAAAAGAAAAATTGACTTTTTTCCGTGATAACTTTCTAAAAATTTACAGTAAAAAATAGCTTTTACTGTCAAATCATATCAATTCTCTGCATTAATCATTCACAGTCAAAGTATGATAAATATAGTTCTGAAATGAAAATCAATAAACTTTAAAAGAAAATCTGAAATATAAATTCCATTCTAAAAAATGACACCTGAACTTAACTATTACCATCACAAACGATTTCAATTGTTTTAAGATAAGTGGATTATTTAAATGTGCATTTCAGCTAATTAATAACTCACAAGTCAATAAGAGAGTTTAACAATTGATTTCCTACTATTTGAAATTACTGTTCAAAGCTTTTGATAAATCTGGTAATCAAATAAATAATTCAGATACACATGAAATAAACAACTTAACAAGCCTGATATAGTTATAAAAATACATCTTATCTTATATTTAAAAATCTAGAATTCTCGTTTTTATCTTTACATACGTAAATATAAGCGGAAGATCTTGACTATAAAACATACATGCTATCTAAGATCTGTATTTATTTACAGAATAACAATACGCAAAGACTGATCAACCAATAAAATTAATTTATTTTTTTTAAATTTTTAGATAATTTACGTTAGAGATAACATTATTTTTTGTATTAATATTTTTAAATGCACTGAATTGCATATTTCTTTCTCCCAAATATATGCGTGTTAAATTTAGTATCTCTACGACTTGGAAGAAAATTTTATTTTGTTAATTAAAACTTTTAGATTAAAGTCTGAATATTCCGCACTTTAATTTTTGAATAATTTTAAACGAAAAATTTGGAGATATCTGTGAAATTTAAAGTATATGCTTCCGTGGTGAAAGTCAATTTTTTCCATTCCCTCCCCTCCTCCCTCCTGTGTGTGTGTGTGTGTTATCAGGCATTTAGTTATTTAAGTTCCTAAAACAGTCCTTATTTTATTTTATGAATTAAAAATAAAATTTGGGATATTTTAATGGAACATTACAACTGAAAATGGAATAGTAATACGTAAGAAAGCATTTTTTACTATTTTTTAAACTTATTATTTGATTTATTTATTTAATTTTAACTATTTATTTGATTTTTATAATATAGCAATGTATTGAATATTATTTTAAAATATTCTCAGTGTGATTTCTTTTATCTTTTGTGACATTGTTACAAATTTATACAATTTTGAAACGCTGTATTCTCTTATTTTTCCATTGATGTTGTACATTTTAAAAGTAGAATGCATCAGAAGCTTATAAAGAACACTTATGATAAATATTAATAGCAAAATGCATATGCAGACAAGTTAACATAATATTCTAGTTGGATGAAGAAATATTTAAATATGACGAGTCTGATCTCGTCTTAATCTTAACAAAGAGTGATTAGTTAAAAAAAAGCAACAAAGAAAAATACCCTCAGCTCTTGATAATTTTTAGTAGTTGTAGAAAGGTATTTAGTTTTATACTTTCATTTAATGACAGACGGCCTTGCAGTCAAATTTATTCAAGTCATTATCGAGTATTGATTAAATTAATTTTGGAACTTTATTCTAGTAATATTCCTAATTACCACTTAAAAGTTATTCATTATGCTATTTTATAATTCTAAAAAATTAAGAGCTTTACAGTTCAAAAAAATATATTCCCTCCTTTTACAATATTGTTTAGAGTGTTATAGAAAGTTGTCTTTTGTTTTCGATACTTTGCTTCAAATTAATTTTACTTTTTGACTGTGTGCTTTTTTTATTTGTACAATATTGAAATGGACTTTTTAGACAGGAACTTGCGTCTTCAGTTTTCAAAATTTACTATTTAAAATTGCTGAATAAAATTTAAATTAAAATCAATAAATCAGAGAAAAAGGAGCTTTGAGATTCGCATTATCTCAGAAGGTTTAAAACGGCCATGAATTCTTCTGAAATTGGAAATAATTACTTTATTTAAAATATGGAAAAAACGCATAGCTAATCAATAAACATTTCAATTAAGATGTAGATGTATATTGTTGAAGAGTGTATTACCAGAACTTCATTGAACACTATTTTTAATGATTTATTGTACATATAAGAACGATCTTCAAAAAAATTAAAGTTTCTGAAGAACATATATTAATGTAAAAATCATTTTTCTTAATTCTATTTTATTTTTTAACAGTGGATTTGGATTATGGTTTAATAAATAGTGCAACTAGAAGAAAATTAAGTTTGAATTCAGCTAATGTCTCCTACAAATTTTCGCAGATACAAATGATCAGTTAACAAAATATTAATATACTTCTGATTTAGTAAGCTGCTTATTTTATGCTCCGTATACTTACAACATTTCATTTACAAAATGTAAAGTCATATAATAAACAAATAATTTATCAGAGTACAGATTTTAAAAAAAATGTAACAACATTTAAATTAAATCTGCGATGATAAATAGAAAAGTTTACATTTGTAATGGCGTTCTACTCCGGAAACTGATTTTTTTTTAAAAAACTGATATAGCATGGAAATTTAACATCCGTAGTTGGAAGCTTTTCTTACTACTTACGGCATTTCAAGAATTGCTTTTCCAACTTTTCCTCCTAACAAATCACTCCAATACCACTAACCTCATTTAATTGGACGTTAAATTTTAGAAACAACTTTTTTTTAAGTGACTATATTTAAATAATATATTTTAATGTTCGAAATTATTGAATTAAATAAACGAACCAAGAAGAAATAAAGCAAAAACTTATGAAACGCAAACTCTTTCGTTTAATGCAAAACGTTACATTTATGTAAAGAAATGCATTTATATATAAAATCTAGAAGAAATGATTATTATTTCGAAGTGGATACTCTATTTAAATGAGAAGAAATATCATTCCTCAATTATTTTTATCACAAATTTTTGAATAAATACATTGAAAAGCAATCCGTCTTTCATAAAAAAAGCAAAGTTATTCATACAGTATTAAAACGCATGAAATTGTATTAATGAACGTGTCGTTAAGTATTCGAAATTGTGTCAAACATCATGCTAACTCTTCCCAAATATGACATTTTTAGATAACGTTTAAATTGTTGTAACCTCTTCTAGAACTGATCCTCATTAATAACACAACCGTATAGTAAACGAGACTATTGATTGACAGTTTTATGACTGGTACGCAAAAGTCACACAACCATTTTTGATAAGTTACACTCAGGCAAAATTTTCTCCACGTTAGATCTCACAAATGCTTACTTTCATATTGATTTGATTCTAAGCATCAGAAAGTACACGGCTTTTATTAGCCATGAAGGATTATTTCAGTTTAAAAAATGTTGTTTCGGACTTACGAATGCACCCGCTATGTTTCAACGTTACATTCAAGTAATTTTTCAAGAATTAATACATGACGAAACTTTAATTGTTTACTTGGATGATATTATCATCCCCTCCGAAACCATTTCCGAAGATATTGAAAAATTGGAACGCGTCTTACACACAACCTCTGAATTTGGCCTACAGTTAAATCTAAAACAATGTCAATTCCTGAAAGAAAAAGTTAACTTTCTTGGTTATCGAAAATGGACAAATTAGGTCATCAACTGTAAAAACTTCAGCAGTAATTTTCAACAACTACGTAATGAAAAAGAAATCCAAAATTTCTTGGTTTTAACGGGATATTTTCGGAAGTACATTAAAGATTATGCTTTAATAGCTAGACCTCTAAAGGATTTATTTAGAAATGATGTAACATTTGAATTCGGTCCACCTCAAATAAAAACGTTTGAGACCCTTAAAAGAGCTTTATCGCAAGATCCAGTTTTACACTTGTACAAAACAGATTCCAAACTGGAACTCCATACAGATGCTTCCAAATTAGGTTACGGTGGAATCCTTCTTCAAAGTGACGACGATGATAATTTACATCCTATAAGTTATGTGAGTAAAGAAACAACACCTCAGGAAGAAAATTGATTGAGCTATGAACTAGAAGTTTTAGCTGTTATTAAAGCATTAACAAAATTCCGTTTTAACATTTAAGGAAATAAAATTAAAATTGTCACTGACTACTATACGTTCAAACAGATTATTACTGAAAAAGAATTAATTCCTAAAATAGCACGTTGGGTTTTATTCCTCGAAGATTTTGATTATGAGATAGTACATCGCTCAGGCAGTCAAATGCGTCACGTTATTACCCAACAGTCATGACTGCACTTGTGATGATTTAACAGCACGAGTGCCAGTGGCACAGATGTCACATGAATACATAAAAAAATTGAAAGAGCTATGTAAAGATAACAACCAAGTTGATTTCGTCGTACAAAATAACATTTTGTATAAATGTCAGGACAACCGTCGTTTGCCTGTAATACCTGAACTAATGAAACACGAAATAATTAAGAACGCGCATTCAAAAGGGCACTTCACCGTGGAGAAAACTAAAATCATTTTCGAACGTGACTATTTTTTCCCGAATATACAAAAATGTATTGAATCGGAAATACAGAACTGTGTCGAATACATCCTATTCAACCGAAAGCGTGGTAAACCTGAAGAGTTCTTACATCCGATTCCGAAAGAAAATTTTCCTCTAAGTACTTACCATGTTGACTTTATTGGACCCTTAGTGTCAACCAATAAAAATGACAATCATATTCTCAGAGTAATAGATGCATTCTCAAAGTGTTTTTGGTTATATTCTGTTAAAGGTGTCATTGCAAATGATGCAATTACGGAACTGCAATTGCAGAAAGCAGTGTTCGGAAATCCCAAGCGTATCATCACGGATAAAGGTTCCGCATTTACCTCCAAGGAATTCACAGACTACTGCGCGAATCAAAATATAAATCGCATTCAAATTACCACAGGAATACCTCAAGGAAATGGACAGGTGGAAAGGGTTCATGGAACTCTTATTCCCCTGCTTGCCAAACTTTCCATCAATGATCCCACGAAGTGGCACACTCATGTTCAAGCAGCACAACGTGTATTTAACTCTACTGCTCCAGCGAGTACTAAATTCACTCCTTTCGAACTCATAATCGGTGTGCAAATGAGGCATAAAAATGACCAGAAAATTCTCGACATCCAACAGGAAAAATATGAGCAAATGGTCACGACAACCGCGAGGACATTCGTGAAGAAGCGCGACAGAATATCTTGCGCCTTCAAGATGAGAATAAAAGAGCTTACAACAATCATAGGAAGAAAGCTACTCAATATAATCCAGGTGACTTGGTGGCCATACAAAGCACCCATTTCGGCTGTGGTTTGAAGTTTCGCCCGACGTTCCATGGTCCTTATCGCATCACAGCCAAGAAGCCACATGAGAGGTATCTAGTGGAGAAAATGGGAACCCACGAAGGCCCTAACATTGCTCTACAGCAGCAGATTATATGAAGCCTTGGTCTACAACTGCATAAAGCACCTACTTTTTTGTTTTGAAAAAATCTAAAATTTTCTTTTTTGAGTTTTTCAGATTGACGGGGACGTCAAGTTCATGAGGACGGCCGATTGTGGTATCCGAAGTGTTATCCTGGCGCCGCTTGCGTCATAGCTCAACAAGCAATACGGAGTAATCTGATTCCCGCTAATAGACCTCTGTATTCAGTAATGTAATAGCGTTCGTCGATGTAAAACGGCTCAGCCGTTCATCCATTTCATTAAATTCATTTCTTATGTTGTAGTATGTAATTCTTGTAATAAGAGCAATCTCTAAGCATTAATTTCCACCGGGCTTTCCCCTAGAGCCCGTAAGAGATATTTGATTTGATATATTATCCGGTTAGTAGAGGCCTATTTTTTCGAGCCAGAGTTAACATGTCTCTACATATATGTATATTTGATTACCGAATTCATATCCGCATAGAATGTTTAAAACGAAATATTCGACATTTTATAAGCTGTTTCTTTCTTCACATACCAATCAAAATCCATCATTTTCGGTTTGTGCTTTATTTGAATCAAAATTTGATACCTTTCCCTTAATTTCACCCTTTTGCTTTAGCTTGTTTAACTTCTAATTCATGATAAATACTAACTATTATAATTTAATTTTTGGTTTCTATTTCGAAATATTAATCCTCTTAAATTAGCTTCCTAATATAATAAACAGTTTCGAAATCTAGTGAAATGAAGTCGGAAGAATTCAGGTAGACAGGCCAATCCAGGCATCGATTGGAGTTCCAACACAAGCAATTTTTTAACAAAACACAAACAATTTCACTTAACTTTATAGTATTTAAGTAAAATTATTATAGAATATTGTTGTTAAGCAGATTTTGTCCCTGAGGATAAAATAAACAATAATTTGAGGACAACGAGATTTTTTTTCTGAAAAAGTATACGATTGATGATTTTTGTATATAAATATTTGTTCCTGAAAAAGATTCTGCAATCCATGCTTACATTGTTGTTACAAAAGTAACCATTTTACAACCAAATATTTAATGGAATTCATGATAGGATAAAAGACCAACTTATTCGACATTTCAATTTCAGTAACTCTCCTCTGTTTTCAAGAAATTCAGAAAAGAAAGGAAGAATAACCCCGATACAAAATAATTTTAAATCTATTTGTGATTTCTTAGATCACATATGCATAAATTTCGAAAACATTAAAAATCAACATGAAACTTGCAACAGTGTTATTAAGAATGTAGGTAGTAATTTACTAGCACAGTATCTACAAATAAAAATGTTAGTATATGAGAATCACGAGTTACGTGTAGATGTAACATTTACATGTTGATTAAACATACATGGAATATATATTTAAATATGACGGCAACTGAATCAGAACTGAATAAAATGTTGCTGATCTGACAGAGCATATTTTTTTTATTTAAGATAAAATGAGATGATAAATTTTTGATTTGAATGAACTTAAGTAATCCTTAATATTATCATTTTGAAAAGATATGTATTTTCTGATAAATGACGTTATTTATTTTTAAAATTATCAATACTTACATTTTTCTCATACATATTACTTATTTTGACTAAAATTTAATTATTAAACAAAAATTTTGTTTGATGGAATTTGTTTGAATAATTTCAATAATTAATTATTTATTATCATGCTTCAAGTATCAGTTCATGGGTTAAGCAGTCGTGTCAAATGGTCAATTCTGATTTAAAACATTTTCTCAGTTTAAATAATTTGGATTAAAAATCACACACACACACACACACCGGCAGTTTTGTTTTTGTGGAAATCAAGACAGTAAATATTTTAAATTGATATTAAAAGGATTCTCTAGTCCAATTTTTGTATTTTGTAAATTCGTTCACATTTATTTACCCTAATAAAATTAAAAAGGCAATATATTCATAAATAAGTAAAAGGCCTATGTATTTTCAAGATTTCAGACTATTAATTTCAATTTAAAGGTTGAAAACGCTTGAACAGGAAATCTCTTAGTTTACATAATGTAGGATCATACAAAATCTAAATAAGCTCTTGAACGATGGTGACTATTATTTAACAAGAATTGCTTTAATTTTGCTATTGTTCATCAAATGTATATGAATGAAGTTTTTTAATTGAAGATGTTTCTTGCGTTTTCAAAGAGTGGCTAACAGTTTTACTGTGAGACAAGAAAAGATTATTTCCTGAAAAATGACTCTCAAAAATCAGTCCTTTACTGTCAGAACGAGAAATATATACTTTCCGTAGCTCCTCTAGATGGCTGCCAAGTTTCCGGGAAAAAAGTAATCAAATTCCAAAAAATATGTAATAAGCGCGACTTTTTGCAGTTGGTACAGAAAACTTAATTTTTTTTTCTTTATAAATAAATTTCGCATGCTCTAAGTAGTATTTGTATGATGTGGTGTTGCGTTTGCCCTAGCACATTCTATGCCATCGTGTTTAAAAGGCCTGTGCATTAATTATAGATTTCCTATTGACATGTCATATAGATTTTATTATGCTTTAATAAAAGCACGCAAAAATTTGACTCGAATTACCAGTTATGTGAAGAGAAAGGAAACACAAATATAAAAATAAAGAAAAAATTTGCTTCATTGCGATACGCGAAAGTCAGAATTACATTAAAACCACTTCAAGAATCACGTAATTCCGATGCCCTTGGTGCTCTCAACATTTCCCATTGATCATAGCATTTTATAGAACAGATAATATTTCAACGCTTCTTCCAATCACATAATAATTTCAAAATACGTAAAATGAAGAAAGTTAAAAAAAAAAGATTTATCCTGTTCATTATAAAAAGGATAGATCACAAAGATTTAGGCTTTTTATTTAATAACGAAAAAAATCGTACAAAAAAAAACCGCTCTAGACCGATTAAAATTTTAATCTTCGTATTTTTCTACAAATGAAAGGAGCTTAGAATTACATAAAAACCATTCAAAATTGATGAAAAATGAATACTAATTTTACAAAAAAGTTGAGCGTTGGTTTGATGACGGCTAAACTCAATACTGCCAATAAGAATACCAAATCAGAAAGAATTCGATAAATATACCCGTATTGATTGAGCTTGAAAGCTTCAGCATAGTGACCAGAAAAGTATTTCGGCATAAAATTGCATGCAGACATAGTCCATTGCGATCAGGTAAAATAGGAAAAAACATTTAAGTATTTAAACTTTGACTCACAAACTCTCTCGATTTCAAGGAACTAAGATCTGGAAAATTCCCATCCTTGAAGGATTAGCCCCCCCCCAACTCCTTCTCTGAAAATTCAAAAAAGCCAAACCGTGAAACAGAGGCATCTTCTTTTTAAAACAAGCTACAACTATGATTTACTTCTCGTAAATATTGGTATTTAATTTTTATATTATTTATTATATTATTACAGTAGATAAAAGCTCATATGTGGGATAATTATGTTATAATAATATATTTTATACGAACAAATACCCAATAAAATATAAAATTATTCCTATGATTATCTTTTTTATTGAAGTGAGCCAAATTAAGGTATTATAGAACTGACAAAATGTGAAAAAAAATTACCGCTGTTTAGTTAGCATTCAAAATACTATATTCTTTTATGTTTTGTTTTACCTGTGCTACTCTCAGCAACCTATATTATCTAGCTTCCGTTTCTTTTTTAATTTTTATGCATTTTATTTTGTAGGCAAAAGCATGTAGCACAATTTAGAATCAAAGCCTAATCAAGCCCCAAACAACATTAACTATCTACAAACATAATATTTGGAGCCTATTCCTGAACTAAGAATTCATTATTCCCAGAAGTATGAAGAAACATTTAGATTACATTTCAAGGGATATTTTTTATTTAAGAATATTTTCTATTGAAATATTCCGAAATAAATGTAATTGCTCTGCGATTACTATATAATATTTTTATCTTCTTTTTCGGTGACTAACATTGCTACAACATCATGAATTTGGCCTCCATAGTTCTTTTATTGAATTTATGTTTATGTAGAACTTGATTCTTCAGAACTGAAAATTTGGAATATTATCATTCATTTGGCAGTCTTCTATTTGCCGATGAGCTACGTTGAATCTATCTGCTTCATAATATTATAAAACACAATAACTCAGAAATTCCAATAAGAATATTGGAATTTCTGAGCTATGGGATATTGTTTAGGTTGAATCATCAATCTTCCACGTTATTTTAAGGCACGCTTATGTAAGAACTATCCAGGAACATTGCATAACCTCGAGACCTTTTACAGTAATAATATTAGATGAAATGAAGAAGAATATAGATGAGATTAATATAGAAATTTAAAATGCAACTTCGATATCATCCCACCGTCATTTCATTTCATGGACACAAATGAAGAACAATTTTGACAAAATAGTTTCAATCAATGAGAGAAAATAGCTATGGCAGCTGTACTTCGAATCAATAACAAAATCATTGCATTTTATTCAAGAAGAACGTACGGATAGTTAGAACTTACTTGAAATGCGTTCAAGGAATGCTTTAAATATTTCATGTCACATGACATTTCCTTCATATTAAAGCTTGTCAGTTAGATTTCTGAGACAGGAATGTACTTGAAAAGAACTGAGGAATTCACAAATTCATTCGGAACAGTTTCTTCATAATACGCCGTTTAAAGTGTTTTCCCATATACGGCAATGAAATACCATTGAAAAATCTTAAAAGTGTTATGCATGGGATAGCTCTAAATGATATTTTTACAAAATGTTTCTTCTACAAATACCGCCAATCAATCGTAATAATGCAGCGCATTTAATCGCAAGTTCAGTAACTTGCTTGCTGTCTAATTCTCTAGTCTTGTTACTTGTCGGCGACTCCGACTACTCTCACACACCACTGCAGCGATTTCGATTTCGATGGTAGGCTTATCGGGGCACCCGTCCTTGGAAAAGGACTATCCCCTTAATGACATAACTGGCTGAATACACTTGACTTTTAGGTATGATGGCATGAACTGTGGTGGTTTCTGATACTACGGTGGAAGGAAAGAAACTGCCTCGGTTCTTCAAACGAAATTTGCTCTTTGCAGGTGAGGGAGAGTGGGTGAGAGATGTCTTGGCCAATAGGAAAGCAGGCTGTCAGGGGAGTAGGAAAGGGTGATGCAGTGGGTTTTCTGAGTTCGGTGAGGGATAAACTATTGTACGTAGGTGACCAGTCAGAATGCTGGATTACTGCAGAGGATTAACTTTACTTTTGGTGGGTCTTAGCCGATCACAGCGTTCAGGATTATCATCTTTTTCTCTTCTTTGTTGTCAGTTTTCTTTGCTAGCTTGGCTGCTTCTATTAATTTGGGGAATTCTTTAAGTACTTCTCTAAGTTCTTTTAGTATTTGGAGGGTTTCTAGGAAGGATAAGAATTCTTCATTAGCTGTCAAAGTGGGCTCCATATTCAGTTTTCGAGGTGGGGGAACGCGTTGTGGGTCTTGATTTCTTTGATTTTTACTCGTTATTTCTGCGTAGGAGGGTCTTCCATTAATTGATGTTAGCTTGGGGAATTTGATGCATCTTTTCCAGGCAGCTGTATGTCCGGTTTCTTTACAGTTTACGCAAACTGGATCCTGTATTCTTTCTGTGATGCTGCAGCTCCCGGTTGTGTGAATACCACCGCATTTTATACACTTGGGTGCTAATCTGCAATTTCTGGCGGAGTGATGAAACCCTGCACAGTTGTAACATATTATTGCAGTTGATTTTCTTCGGTAACTTTCTATTTTGATTTTTAGATGGAGAAGGGATTTTTCGTTGTAGATATTGAGAGGGCTTCTAGATTTCTTGACTTCGAGTAGGAATATTGGGTAAAGGGTTTGCATCTTGTAGTTTCTAAGTTGAGATATTCTGATAATTCTGTAATTTCTTTCTTCAAGCTCTTTAATGATTTCTTCCTTATCTGCATTAAGTGGGAGTCCTTTCAAAATAACTTTTATTGGCCTTTCTTCGTAATTTTCGGATAATATAAATTCTTCTTTTTTCTCTGTTAATATTTCTATGATTTTGATTCTTTCTTCTTCATTAGCTGGTTGGATTGCAATCATATTTCTAATAAGCTTGTTTTCTGTTTGGGGGAATTTCCTAGGGATTTCTTGGAGAGTGATATTGTAATTACTTGATAATTTCAGGTTGATTGTAGCGGGCCTATTGTTGGTTATTTCTTGGTTTTCTTGGGTTTGGCTCAGTATTTCGTACCTATTTGATGTGTCCATGCTTTCAATTGTTTCTTCAGTTTTCCTGACTTTAGCTACTTTTTTGGGGTTTATTTGTTGGAATTTTTTGGTGTTATTATCATCTGTCTTGTGATTTACTTGAGATGTGTTATCAATTTTTATTTGTTTATCTTCATTTACAGCTAGGTCTATTTCAAAGTTGGGGTAATTGTCGTTGGTGGTTTTACTTAATTTGTAATTTTCCATCCATGCTTCTATTTCCTTTGCATATTTGGTATTGATGAGTTTAGGAGATTTCTGTTGGGATTTTTCTTTGTTGCTAGAATAACTACTTGCCCTGGGATTTGCAACATTACTTGACTTGTTGTTCGTTCCCAATGGTGCTGTATAGTTGTATGAATAGTTACTTCCCCTAGGGGAAGAGCTAACGTTATCATTAAATCCTACTCACTTGATTGACGGTCGAGCGCCTTTACTGCTCTTAGATAAATTACTTGAGCATCTACTCTCAGAACGTCCGTCCCCTTCCATGGCTGGAGACGGAATGAAAATGAAATACGGGAAAAATAAAAAAATAAAAAATAAATAAAAAATAGATGACTTCACTGCAGTTTCAGAGTACCTGTCTTTTATAGTTCCGGGAGGCGGGGCTGGAATCTTCCAGATCAATAAGGGCGTACCTGTGTGTATCTCGGGTCTTAGTGGATGGATCGTGAAAGTTCCCGAACTTTCCAGCATTATCCATTTAGTCGCCAAGCTCAGCACTCACAGGACAGATCTTACATCGGTTTTAACGGTTTTTCCCACGATGACACTATTCGTGCCGGGTAGCAAAATTACAGATATGTAACAATATTTTTCTTAATAGACTATTTTATGGCCCATATTCATCATATTTATGAGGCAAATGAAAAAAATCAGCCACATGCTCTCAATCATCATCAGTAAGCGCGGAATTAAAAGACGGAATTCGAAATTGAAAAAAAAAATTGCTTTATTCACAACATTTGTTGTTAAGGATATTGATACAATCATTGACTCTGACGGAATTCAATGCAGAAATTGATTTGTCTGCATTACGCTTTACTGGCTTTTTTTCTTACTAGAAGAAAAGATAATTTGATTTTAAGTACAGTAATAAAAAAGAAATTAGCTTTCGAATTCATATTAGATTTTTACCAAGGTACCTAAATTTAACAAGTAATGAACTAACAATATTATATTTGACATTTTTTCGGAGAGAAAAATCTCCCCTCTACAAGAGCTTAGAAATAGTCGATATTGTCCTCATATTATTTTCCTGCAATTTCATTTAACAAATCTGTATAATAAATTAAAGAAGTTTTATAAAAAAAAAAAAAAAAAAAAAAAAAAAAAGGAATTCAGTTCCTCTGACAGAAAAAAAGAGTAGTAGCACATCTCAAAACTTTGGTTTCCGAATTATTAAGGTGAAATAATTTTTCTTTGTCATTAATAAATGTTTCAGAAAGGAAAAAGTGAAATTTTAAAACAGTGTAATCTATTCTATTCCCTTTCAACTTTTTTACACCAGTGATTGAGAATCACGAGGAAAAGTAAGTTAGAGAAATTTATTCTCGTTCTTGAGGAACTAGAGTTGTAATATCTTGATAAAAATTTGTTATGAAACTAATTTTGAGCTTTTAAATAAGAACTAAGACTTTCATGTAAACTACTTTGATGCTAATCTGATAGGATGATGTCACTTCGTGGAGTTATCAAATATTCGAGAATTTTCAAACAAAAGTTCGATATTTCTTGCATGTGCATATAATAACGCAGGTTCATTTTAAACAACAATAATGAAATTATTGAGGGAAAAAACGGGGCGGGGGCAAAAATTTACATAATTCAAATTCTTTGATATTTATATGGGAAAAACTTTTAAGATGATTAAGAAAAACTGTATTAAAATTTGCAATATATATTTTTTCAGTTTAACCTCATTTTATTTGTTATTATTTTTTATTTATGTTTTAATCTCGTTATCACGCAAAATTTATCCACTCCAAAAGGTGTCGTTTGACGAAAAATTGAATACCTGCTTTAAATTATGTTAACTGTTTCTTCATAGATGGCGCCGCTATTTCATGTTTTTAACTAGTTTGCAAATAACAAATGCCAAAGATATGCATAAAGTTTCGAAGTTGAAGGTAAACAATAAAAATTAGATTTATCCAGGGATTCGAATTTAAAAACTGTCTCTGAAAGTGAGAACAACAAGAGAAAATAATAATTTTTCAATTAAAAGGGGTAATAAAGATTTTAATAATAATTTAAAGTAATCAAATTGGTATAATCAAAAGATTTAAATATTTTTAAATAATAATAACTTTATAAAATAAGTTGGTAATTTTAATAAACAAATGCATCACTGTGCATGCAACCACTTTACATTGAAACTTCAAAATAAACCTTCCAATATATTAATGTGTTTTAAAAGCATGATACATTTTTTTACTATTTCTTTATTAAATATGCCAAGTAGCACAATGAGCTCATTAAGCTAACGCAAACCATTTTTTTAAATTTCAGTTTGGATTATCTAAAATAAATTCAATTTTAAACAAAATTTTCACATCATGTTAATAGGCAATTCTAAGGAACAGAGAAGAAAATCTCGTTCCATCTCTATATAAATCCGAATTCTTTTTTGTTAAAGAATTTTAAAAAGACTTCAGTTTAAAGATAGAAAGAGCGTGTGCTTCTGTCCATATTAGTCGAAGACAAATTGACTCGACTCCGCATTGGTCACACTCGTTTAACACACAGACATCTTTTATTAGGCGATCGAGCTCCTTTTTGCTCCAGATGCCAAACGATTTTAACGGTTCTTCACCTTTTAATTGAATGCCCTGATTTTAATCATCACCGTTTACGATTTTTTAATGTTTCAACAGTGGACATGCACATGCATGTGGGGGAACGTCCCCACAAAAATCTTTTTAAATTTTTAAAAGCAATTGGTTTATATCATCTAATTTAATATTTCATCTTGTTGCCATTTTTTAATCTCGTTTCTAATTGTAAGAGACATTGCCAAGTGATTTTTTAATAAGCTTCTAATTTTACAGATTTTTACCATAAAGACATGCTTTGTCTATTCTAACCTTATGTCTGGCGCAGTATAGTCAGCAATGGCTCTTGCGCCTATAAATCCCACAATCCAATCTGTCCATATTAGTAAGGAAAAATAATAGATCTTGATTTCGAATACTTCACTGGAGTTTTATAAATTGTTAGTAAAATCACAAAGGAAACTTGTTTATTAATAAACAATAATAACTTTATTTAACTGACATTAACTTTATTAACTGAAAAATCTATTGCATTGAAGAATGCATCATCCAAAGAATATTCTTATTTTAATGTATAATAGAATGTTTCCTCAACGGTATATTGAAGGAATAACAACGGGCATTTAAATTTGGATCGAAAATAAATCACTACAAATTAATTTATGCACAATTTTTCTTATTAATTACAATAAAGGTAGTTAATTAAATTAAGAACAAGGAAAGCTCTAGTCTAACGGGAACAGAAATCATTACCTTAGCATTCGTAAATAATGCACTTCATTCTTGATTACTGTTTTTGAAAGGATGATGATAATCGATAATTACATCTGTAATAAAAAAAACGTATATGTTATTATTTTTCTACATCAATGTGTGCTCTGAGACTTTGTCGAACACCTACTGTTCTTTTAATCAGTCTTTCTTTCTCGTCCATCGAATTAAAATCTCCATTGATCAAAGTTCTATTCCAATGGTTTAAAAAAAATATATGATTCTAACCAGCAAAAATATAAGTTGTAAATGAAAAACCGACCCCCAAAATTATCTATGATATAAGAAAACTTTCAGAACATTGCTTTTACTACCATCCTTTGTCCAAAATTTTTGATATAAAGAATATTCACCGTATAAACTCCCCAAATATTATAATAGTTTCTTTAAGAATTAAAGTTGACAGAATTTTTCAAAATTTTCAAGAAAACTTTTACTTTTCATTTTTAATTGGGATTCTACAGCAAAAGTGCTCCCAGAATCGCATAATAGGACTTTTTTTTAAATTACAGCCAGTCATCCCGTTACCACAGAACTAAGCCTATAAACAGGGATTATTATTACTGGCTATTATGTTCATTAAATATCAAACTTTTGCATAAGAAAACAACGGCCAACAAAAGTTAAAAGATATTCAAACTGTTAGTAAAAGCCTATAAATCTTTTCCATAACTTCTCTTAATATTTTTAAACTTACAGGGTAATATTGTGCTAAAATTATTATCCGTAATGAGTCTTCCTCTAAATTCCTTGAATTTGATACATTCTGTAATGTAGTGCTAAACTGAGCCTGTTTCTCCTGCATATACATGTGTTGTCTTGCATCCTTCCGGATCTGTAGATGTATTCAGGAAATCTCTATGTCCCGATATAATTTGCACTATCATCGAATGAAATATTCTTTTTCATAATTTTTTGTTCTGGTTTGAATTTATATGTTATGCGTCATTTGCACTACATTATCCATCTATCCTGCCACTGCATAGTCATCTCTCTTCTAATTTCTTTCTTTTGGAATTATTTTGGGACTACAATATCTATTTCATCTTTCTGTGTAGCCTTTTTTGCATATTCATCTGCTCTCTCATTTCCGCATATTCCGATGTGAACCTTAATTAAGTTTAATCTAATCCGTTAACTCTCTTTAGCCTTTCTCAAGTTTTCTTTAATCTTCCATATTTCTTTATTTTTGGTATTCGTGGATTGTATTGCATGAAAGGCTGACACAGAGTCTGAGAATATAGAGCATCTATGCCAGTCCTTCAGCCCCTCTCAACAATCAACTGCCATTTTTATTACTCAGATTTCGGCTTGATAATTTATAGCATGATTAGAAATACAAACCTTTTTTTTTTTTTTTTTTTATCAATTTTCCTACAGTCCAATTTCCATCAGTGAATATTTCAATGTTATACATTCCTAGTCGTTCTCTTTGAAAGCTGAAGGTCAGGCAATTTGTTGGATTTCAAGATTACCGTGCTCTATCTTATATTCTTCTTTATCAAATGTTTTATCCCCAATTTTTATACTTCCTTTCTTGATTTACAATTTGAAACGGTGTACATTACCATTTCCCGAAGATCCATGGGTAGGATCCCAGCTACGATTTGAAGTGCCTCGGTTGATATATTTCTATAAGCCCCTGTCATTGCAATTAGAGGCCGATGCTGTATAGAGTTCAGCTTGTCCCTGATTTTCTTAAGATTTATTTTGTTACCCCATGCACCATATCCAAATAAAACAATTGGTTCGATTGCCCCGGTATATAATCTTATGCTTTGTGTTTTCTTTACCAGTAGAATCTATCTGCAATTCTTAATAATTTATATAATAACATGTCCACTTTCTCTTCAGCTTGTTAAAATGTTTTGTAAATGTTAGTTTGCTATCTACTTCTAAATATTTAATGTGATTTGATGTCTTAAATGGTTTAGATTTCATAATGATATTTGTGGGCTCAATTGATCTTAGCCTTTCTCTAAACGTAATAGGCATTTGTGTTGTTTTCTCAATATTATATTGCAACTTGTGGGTAATTCCCTTCAGTTGATCAGTTCTTCAATAATTTCATTTCCTTTTAATTCTATTTTTTCCTTTGTTCTTTCAGCAATAATTAAAAGGACATCATCTGCGTATGCCTGTATATAACAGCTTTCTGGAAGAGAAAGTTTGAGTGCTAAATTAATCATAAGATTCCAGAAGAGGGGACCGCTACAGGAACCCTACGGAATCTCCCTGTTTATACAGAATTCCCAATTATCTATTTCCTCTTTGTATGTCCCTCGTCTGCCATGAAGGTAAACCTTAATTAAGTAAAATAGGTTACTTGGGCAGTTGATTTCTAAAAGAGCATATAAGACAAACTGAGTCGAATGTGTCCTCTACATCTAAAGAAAAAATAGTTGCCTTCATCTTACTTTTTATCGTTGCGCTAATTTTTCTCCATTATGAATCACGGGCTGTTTCTTACGAGTACCCGTTACAAAACCCGTGTTGATTTGTGTCAAATACACGGTTTATCTTTGCAATTTTTGTGTAATTAATTTATCCAATAACTTACTGACATACGAGATAAGGCAGATTGGTCTGTAAGACCATGGATTTTCTGAATCCCTATTTGATTTAGGGATAAAAATTATTTTTGAGATTGTCCATGATTTTGGAAATGATTCTAATTCCAGACGCTTGTTGTAAAGCTCGAAAAGTATGTTAGGATTTTTGTGGTTTATTTTATACTAGCCGCCTTCGGCGACCAGCCGGTTCGCCAATCTTAATGTTCGTTAAAATTTTAATAATTAAATATTTTATGCAATTCCTACTTTAATAGCTCCTTCATCAAAATATTTTAAGACTTCAAATTTTGATAGTCATATAATTAATTCACTCATAATATTATAAAGGCCTTCAGTCATAACGTAATATGTATCTCTCCAATTTTCTGTTAGCTCCCGTAAAATTTATACTTTAAATTAAAGTGGAAAGGATTAATCTGCAATTAATATAATAATATTTTTTACTGAAACAAAGTATTTTTTTGTAATATGATTACTGAAAACAGAGTCACTGAGCGTTTAAACTTTATGGGCACTAAAGAATATCTTTCTTAATTTATGTAATATTTCAAGAATTTGTCAACAAAATTTTCTCAGATTCATCATGACCAGATTGATTAATTAACAATGTTTAATTTTAAATGCATCAAACACTAAGAAAATAAAACGAATCGTTTAAAAAAGTCGGTCGAAAACAGGCTAAAAAAACTACTTAGAAACGATATATTTAAAACTATAAGTATATACAAAAAATATATAACTAACATAAATACAATTTAATTACAAAAGCATGCAACTAACCTAAAAATAATTTAAATCAAGAATCATCCGTTGATAATAATTGTCAACAATCAGAACACAATGCGCATGCGTGAATTTTCAACGCCAGTTATGGTAACGCAAATGAGTGAATTTTCTACTCCAGTTGGGGTAACGCTATGCGGATTAAAAAATTTTAATTTCCTTTATTCTGCTTTATTTTAATTCGAAAGTATTTCAGAATGAATCTGAAAGACCGATTAATTAACAATGTTTAATTTTAAATGTATAAAACAGTAAGAAAATATACAGAATCGTTTGAAATAATCGGCCGAAAAATGTTAAGCCTAGCCTCATTACTGTTGGGAAAACAAACCTGAAGCCTTACTCATTTGGCGGTGGGGAAAATGGAAATTTTTTTGATAGGAAAGTTAGTTTTTAATTAATAATTAAAATTATAATTAAAAATTCAAAAAAGGGACCCCGGGTGCACATTCCCGACCTCTAAGGTATCGTGTACCAAATTTGGTAGCTGTAGATCAAATGGTCTGGCCTGTGGAGCGCCAACACACACACACACACACACACACATTGAGCTTTATATAAGTATAGATAAAATTTTCCACTGTTATATTATCCAGTTCTGGAGCTTTCGCTTTTGCCATCTTTTTTATTGTTGTTCAAATTTTATTTTTCGTGAATAGTTTGTCCTTCTGTATTCTTTCCTATTCTTCAATTTATTTTCTTATCAGTTTTTGCATTCTGTTTTCATTATCAATTCCATCATCTTGAAATAAGCTATTTATTATCGCTTTTATTGTTTTTGATTTATTTCTTGTTTTATAACCATCTGCTCTTATGACGGCGGATAATATTGGCTTTCTTTTCAATTTACCAATTGCAAGTTTGTATAGTAATTGAAAGGATTGTTTCTTGTCATTTGATTACATAGAGTTTCGAAGCAGTCTCGGTTTTTTTTCTCCTTAACATCCCTTTGTAGATCACGTCATTTCTTTTAAATGTCATTCTTCTCTTTGCCTCTCAGTTGGTGCTTTGCATCTTTGATATCTGTGTCTGAAAGCCCTTGTTAGTTTTCTCGGCTGTTCCGATTTCAAATCCTACCACGGGACTCGGAGTTGTTGTTTCATTTTGCATTTTAATTGCTGTCATTTTTTTTTAATATAAATTTTGTAAATTCATTGACCCAATCTTCAAGCTCTGTTTTTGTGGAAATTCGTTCCATAAATTCTTTGATATTTCCGTAGCGTTGTGCCTCCTTTGAGCCTAATTCATTGTTGTTTCGCATGTTCAGTCCCTGTGATCTGAAATAGGGCTGGACGATCACCGAACTTCATCATCGCTATATATTGTCTTATATATAGCGATATTTTTCGATATATCGTGATATCATTATTAATATATAACTATTATATAAGTCGCATGTCTTAACATATTAACTGATCAGAATGACACAAAAAAAATGAAGTTTCAATTTATATTATAAAAATTATGGTTTTCTTTTGAATAAAAATAACCAGAAAATAATTGTGTTAAAACCCCTTTACTAAAGTGTGTCAATGCCAAAGCAATGTCTGCATTTTACAGTTTATAATATTGCATTTTTTCAATATAATAACTTTTTTTCTAAATGAATTAAATAAATTTTTTATTCTTATTTTAATGGTATTATTGGTAGATTTCATTTAAATATGCACTGGAAATTTAACAATACGTATGTTATATAACTAAAATTAAGCATTCTATTTACTATTTCAAAACTCAAAAAGAGACAAAAAATAATAATTACGAAGTAAGTAAAACATTAATAACAAATATTATGGAGGGTAAATTTGTTTACAGATAAATGATGTAATACACTAAAAATTTTTAGAAAAAGTCCTGATCAGACATTTATATATCCTCATTAATATAAACTCAATGAAAAAAATAACCAACACTCAAGTACAATGCTATGTTTCTGAATTTTAAAATTCTTGTTAATTACCTTTTATTTCTAATTATTCTATCAACATTTTGACATAATAAAAATTCGAAATGAAAAGCAAAAATTAAAATTAAAATAAAATGTGGAAAATTTAAATGAAGGAGGGAAATGAAAA
Organism: Argiope bruennichi; assembly: GCF_947563725.1. NCBI lineage: Eukaryota > Metazoa > Arthropoda > Arachnida > Araneae > Araneidae > Argiope > Argiope bruennichi. The sequence continues at coordinate 1,440,708 of NC_079163.1, read as the reverse complement.
AAAAATTATATAAAAAACAGTTCAAAGATTGAAAAATCACCGTTAAAATATCTTTAAAATCTTATCTAAATAATATATATTAAAAACAAAAAAATAATAATTTCACAAAAAATTTCTTAAGTCAATTGAATGCAGCAATTTTTAAATCAATTCAAAATTATGTGTATTTGAAAATAAAAAATAAATAAATAAATAAATAAACATGAATAAAAAAAAGGAAAGAAAAGAAAACTCTTTAATATTGTTTGAAAATTTGAAAAAACTCTGCATATAATCCAATGAAATAAAGAGAAATAAATTGGAGTAATAAAATTTATCCAATAAAAAAATAAAATATTGTAATAAAAAGTATATAATGAAATTGGAAAAGAGCATTTTTTAAAGATGCAAAACAAGAAAATTCTTCGCTTTAAGAAATATAAAACCGTATACAGTAGACTCCCGATTATCCGCGGGCGGGTTATCCGCGCCTGCCGCACTAAGTTTTTTTTTTTTTTTTTTGACTGATTTTTTCAAAAAGGTGCAGTTTTACAGTTATGCTTTTGTAATTACATAATACATTACAGTATTAAAACAGTACATATGTATTCATTTTTCTGTGTATCCTTGACGTCTCTCGTAAGTACAAAGCACTTTTCTGTTTTCATTCACAAAATGCATTTTAGGTTAGTTTTGAGTGATATACTAAAATATTAAGCGTTAGTTAAACATTTCCTGCTGTTTATTTTACGTTTTATTGTACATAAAACGATTTTTCAAAGTTGGAATGACTGTTTTCTTTTTTGCTATACCCGTTTTTAGCTTTTTTCGGATGATCCGCGATTTTTGTTATCCGCGGCGGCCACGCCACCCAATTCCGCGGATAATCGGGAGTGTACTGTACTACAGAAAAGCATGCGAATTAAAAAGAAGAGAAAAGAACAACAACACATATTTTCCACCGATATGCAAAACAATATCTTGAAATCCAAAAAAGAAAAGAAATTCGTAAAACATTGCCAGGACTGATTCTCAATAGTCATGCAAATTCGATCAATATCGAAATCTCGAAATTACCCAAAATTCGATATGTATCGAAATACAACATATATCGAATATTGGATAAATATCGAAAATTCGATAAGTATCGGCAATTCTGACATGTATTGATAATTCGATAAGTATCGGCAATTCAATATGTATCAAAAAATATAATAATTAGATAAGTATTAGAGTTCGATCAAGACCAACCGAGCACTCAAACTAATTTTGAAAGGAGTTCAGCAAGCAATGCAGGCGAAAGTGGAGGTATAACGGCACTTCCTTTTGTTATACGAATACGCTCGAGCGTGACTATGCGAGCTGCGAATACAATTGTAAATTCAATCTGAATTAATCCTTTTTGCTTTTATTCCTGAAGATGAATATTTAGCGATTAAACAAAGGACAGTCAACAACCTTATCATAACCGCAATTATTTTTCCATAATGGTTTTATTCAGTTAAGGCAGCGTTTCTCAATCTTTCAGTATTCGCGGCCCAGTTTTCAATCATAATTTTTATCTCGCCCCCCCCCCCCGCTTACAATAAAATGCATACAACAATATTTTGGTGAGTATTTTGTATTCTGTTTTTAAATTATTTTAACTAACTGCCAAAAAAAAGAGTAAAAGCGAGCCAACATTGGCGAGAAACCACATCTGGCGTTTTGCTAAGCGGGCTGAACAGGTGAAGCGAATGAAAGCAGGGAAAATTTAAATATTATATTTGAAATGAAAGATAGGAATAGCGGGGTAAAGACAGAGAGATAACGTTAAAAGAATATGAAAATAGAAAAATTCGTTAATGAAAGTTAACCTAGACGGGATGAGCTAAATTTAGAAACTGGGAATACATTTTTTCGAATAATAAAAGAAATAAAATAGAAGCATGACTAAACAAAAGAGAGAGAAAAAAAAGTAATGTTTGTGGAAGGGAATCCACACGGCCGATGCCGTCTCGAGCATGCGCAAATGTTTTCTCATAGGAAGAAATATATCGTGAATGCGTATGTTATATATGTTTTCGTGTTAATTACAATTCACCATATTAAATATTTACGGCAGCAGATTTATGCAGACTCATGGATAAATTTTTAAGCGGAAGTAAGTAAGCATTAGACGACAGTCAAGCATCAACAAGTACACAGACGAGCATGGTTCCGAAAATAAAATCAAGATTAAATTTTGGGCTTACCAGTACTGAAGTAAATGAAGAAGAAAGGCCCCTGTGTATCATTTGCTCAAAAATATTTGCCCCTGGCAGCATGAAACCTAATAAACATAAACGACATTTGGAAACGCTTCATAGTGAGTACGTCAACAAACCCAGAGAATTCTTCGAATTAAAATTAAAATCATACAAAAAGTAAAAATCATTTTTTAAACAAACTTTGTCTGTGAATAAAAAAGTTTTAAATGCATCTTACAAAGTTTCATATAAAATAGCAAGATGTAAAAAGCCTCACACCATTGTTGAAGAGCTTATTTTGCCAGCAACAATTGAGATTGTAGAAACTATGTTTGGAGATAGTTTTTCAAAACAATTGCAGTCCGTACCTGTTTCAAATGATACTGTTGCTAGTCGAATTGGTGATATAGCTGAAGATGTACAGTGTCAGCTTTTCTCGAAGTTGCGTTATAAATTGTTTTCAATACAGCTTCATGAAGCAACAGATAGGTAATTAAATGAGCATCTTTATTACTATGTTCGATTTTGTGATAATATGTCAGTAGTAGAAAAACTACTTTTCTGCAAACCAATAGAACGCAAAACAACGGCCCTCGCATTATTTGCTATTTTAAATGATTTTATGAACGAGACAAACATAGAATGGAAAAATTGCGTCGGAATATGCACCGATGGTGATCGCTCAATGTCCGGAAGATTCCAAGGTATACAAGCACTTCTAAAACAAAAATCGCCTTAGTACGTCTGGACACATTGCATGATCCACAGAGAAGCTTTGGCTTCGAAAGAAATGAATCCTGGTCTGAATATTGTGTTAACTACAGTTGTAACCGTAGTAAATTATATAAAAATGAGACCCCCTGAAATCGGGAATCTTTTCCGCACTTTGTAAAGACACGGGTTCAGTATATTCAGCGTTACTATTTTATTGCAAAGCAAGATGGGTATCACGTGGTAAATTTTTTTAACGTGTATAAACGTGTATATTAAGAGAAGAAATCGCCATTTTCCAAGAAGAAAACAGACCGGAAGCCGAGAATTTTCGCGATGATTTATTTGTGATGAAATTGAGCTACTTGGTCGACACATTCGAGAAATTAAATAACTTGAATCTTCAAGGAGCAAATGCACATATGTTGGATACGAGTGATAAATGTAATGATTTTTGTAGAAAATTAGACTTGTTCAGCAGAAATTTAAAGCAAAGAAATCTAACAATGTTTGCAAATGTGGATGATTGTACTAAAACTTACAAGGCTGAAGAAGAACATGTAAAAGTTGTTTGTATAACCACTGAAAATCATTTAGCCATGCTAGCAAAGAATTTTAAAAAGTATTTTCTTGCTGACGACAAACTGATAGTAAGTTACAAGTGAGTTAGGGATCCATTTCATAAGACTCCTGAAAGACTCTCAATTGATGAAGTAGAAAAATTCATCGACTTCACGACAAGTGGCGAAACTAAAAGACAATTTAGTAAAAATTCACTATTTGAATTTTGGGCAGAAGTAGGAGATGATTTTTTTGCACTAAAAACAAGGACTTCGCATTCTATTACCATTTTCAACATCCTACCTTTGTGAAACTGGATTTTCAGCTGTGGCTTCTTTGAAGACAAAATATAGATCTCGGCAGAACCGAGTGTGGCTATTTCTAATATTTAACCTTCCTTCGAAAAACGTTGCTCTGTAAGACAGATTCCAGGAAGTCACTAATAATTATTAAATTTGTTTTAATTTAGTATCTTTTGACTAAGTAAGTTTTGATTTAGTAAGTTGTTTTACTTTAATAAGTTATTAAATATGTCGAAATGTATTTTGTTTTCTATGTGTATGTGTGCTTTCCTTCCAGTCAGTTAATCAAATTTTTTAAATAATATTTTCTCTTGGATATTCTTGCGCCCCTCCTCTAGTGTCTCGCGCCCCCCTAGGGGGGCGTGCCCCACAGATTGAGAATCGCAGTATTAAGGAACAGAAAACAGTTCATTCTCAAATGTCATGCTTAAAACAAATATTTATGTGGTGTACGGAGCGTCATCCTGGTGGCGCTCGAGTGATCACTCAACAGCCAATAAGAAGCTATCTGATTCCCGCCATTAAAACTGTATTCAGTACTGTAATATGTTAAATTAGTGTGTGATTCTTGTAATATGAGCCATCTCTAAGCATTAATCTCAACCGAGCTTTCCCCTAGGGTCCGTGAAAGATATTTGATTTGATGCATAATCCGATTAGTAGAGGCCTGTTTTTCGATCCAGAGTTAACATGTCTCTACATATGGGGGCTCGGTCCTGGATGCAATGACCTCGGAAATAGAAAAATAATCTTCGATCCGGTAAGAATCCGGAAATTTCACCATTAGTTTTCATCAAATTATGTTCCGATCGGCAGTGGCCGACGAAATTTTTCAAGAAAATCTTCGGTTCGGCAGTTGTCGACAAATTTTTCAAGTAAATCTTCGGTTCGGCAGTGGTCGGCAAAATTGTCCAAGAAAATCTGCGATTCGGTAGTGGCCGCAAATTGCGAAGTTCCTGTAGAATATTATCTCAACGGATATAATTGAAGAAGAACAGAAGGAGAATTTTCTATATCATTTTGAATAAAGAATCTTGCAAGCATTTATTTTAAGATTTATATATTTGAGAATGACTTTTTCAAGAAAAAGAAATTGTTTGAATGTGTTTATTTTAGAAATTTCTGTTTTGAAAAAATATTATTATTATTATTATTATCGTTATTATATTAGCGTTTGTTACTAGGAAAAATAAAGGCATATTCAAAATGTTTAAACATACAAAAAAGGAAGATTTAATTACTGTCCCTGAAGCAATTGGCGAGGTAGTTTCGGAAAAAACAAATATTGTGCAGCTTAAACAAATTATAGAAAATAGCCAAGCGGCTAAAGATGATTTGGAATTTGTTAAAGGCATTATCATCTCAACTGTAGGGGAACGTGGAAAAATAGAGGCCGAACGAGCGCGTGAAAAGGAAAGACAGTTTGAATTAGAAAAATTAAAACTAACTTTAGCTCATGAAGAAAGTATGAGAAACGTTCAAGCTACCGGAATAAATAGTCCTAACGGACCTCCTCCAGAAAGTCATGCGGAGTCCATCGAGCAAATAATCAAAAGCATCCGCACATTGACAATGCCAATACCAACTAAATCAGAAAAATTCAATTTGTTTTTCAATATTTTGGAACGTGCTTTCGAAACAAAACAGGTTAAAACTGAATACAAAGCCGAAGTCCTTCTAAATTTGTTAGGCGAGAAATGCCGACATGTATTGTTATACACGAACGAAAGCGAAATAAAAGATTATGACGTAATCAAAAGAATAGTGTTAAGAAAATTCCAACCATCTGTTAAAGAATGTTGGGATAACTTTCAAGCTGCCAAAAGATTTAAAGGAGAAAATCACGTGCAATTCGTCTCACGATTAAAAGCTAATTTAGAATATTATTAAGAACTAAGAAAAGTGAAAGATTTTGCGCCCCTTTGTGAACTAATTGTAACCGATAAATTAACCAGAACTCTTGACAAGGATACGACCGAGCACATTTTGATCAAACAACGCTCAGACTGGTTAAAATCGCTGACGTTAGCAAAAGAAATAGGCATTTACTTCCGCGCAAGAAATAAAAGTTTGTTTTCGGAAGAGAGTAGAAATACATATGACTACAGCTCAAGGTCGCGCGTCAGCAATTCCCGCCAAAATAACGATAATGTACACGGTGGAAATATTGATAAGGAAACTTGTTTTAAGTGTAATTCTACATCGCATTTAATAAAATTCTGTCCCCAAAATGTTAATGCTAGACAACATAACAATCAGGGAAGATCCCATAACTTAAATCCTGTAAACTCCATGTTTAAATCAAATGAAATTCCACAAGAGTTAATAATCGCTGAGTTGGAATACATAGATATTATTGTAAACGACGTTCCTATTAAAGCTTTGGTTGATAGCGGAAGCGTATTAATGATTATTAATCCTAATTATCTAAAGAAATTAAATTATATAGGCCGTAGCACAAAAATTAAATTAGCGAACAGTTCAATTGTCAGTCTTCCGTTAGTGACGATTAGGGATTGCAATACCGGACCAAAATTTCAATACCGGTATTCGGTATTTTTTAAATCTTAATACCGGGATACCGGTTTTAATACCGGTATTAGAAATTTTAGAAAAAGAAAGAAAATACAGGTGTTTCTTTGTTTTATTTGCCAGTTTTGTTAGTGAGTGTAAATATCACAAAAAATAATTTGTGACTTATAAATTATAACAGTATATAATCACAAAAAAGTAAAGGAACATCTTATTTATTTAAATCACAAAAAAGTGTAAATATCACTATTCAGTCTGTGGTACTATTACAAATTTTTGAAATGTGATCTTAAAAAGACATAATGCATCAATTGCACTGTCATTAAGCCTGAAAAGTAATTTTGTGTAAAAATGACCAGCTGTAGAAAACGCTCTTTCGGCATCTACGCTAGCTGGTGGTACTGTTAGCAATGCGTGATATATTTTTTCCAAGTATTTATCTCTAAATCCCTCATCTTCAAGTAAATCGATTATTCATTGGATGGTTTTGGATATAGCTGATTTCTGTATTGTATTTTGGTTTGTTGAATTTTTTTATTTATCGCTAATTCTAATTTTTGTTCAAGAAACAATTCCTTTTCACTATCGACAGTAGTGACATCATAATCTTCGATAATTGAACCGAATTTTTCTGAATGTGGACAGGTTTGTGGGTAAAAAATTTTAAGAAAATTTACTATAAACTTAATCAAATTTGAATTAGTTATTTTCTTTTCTTCTTTTTCATTTTCATTTTTAAAATCATTATAATTATGTAAATACCATAAGACATTTTCTATTTCGTTATGCCTTTCTTCTGTGCAATTTTTCAATGAAATATATAATTCTTCAAATAATGATGTGTGCTGTTCTTTCAGTGACTGCAACATGAAATTTATTGTTGCATTAGCTGTTAATAAATTAGAATCTCTCAAACATTAATGCCTCAATAGTCAGTTTTATTGGAAGTAGAGCTGATATAGTTCTGGATATTAAGTCGAATTCACTATCTGAAAAAAGAATTTACAAATTTAAGCCGATTATTGCTTTTTGAATTGGATTTCTCAGTTTCAAAAATCGTTCCATCATTAGGAGTAAACTGTTCCAACGTGTTTTAGAATTTAATATTAGCATATATTCTGTTTTATTTTCAGTTAGTATACATTTTATTAATATATACTTTTTTATAGGGGAACGTTTAAATATATTAACAATTTTTAGAACTTCATAAATTATAGGAAGCAATTCTTGATAGGTTAATATTTCATCCTCATTAGCAATATCTTCTTCAACAATTACATTTTCATTATCTTCATTGTCAATATCAATCTCACACTTACTCTCTTCTAAGTTGGAATCCGAAGTTTCTATATCCACAGTATTTGGATTCTTCTGTTCTTTATTTTTTTGGTATAATGCATCTATTACTCCTAATTGAATTCCATGTGCATAGCACAACTGCTGATTTGCACCAATCAACTTTCCAACTTTTTTCATAATTGTTGCTCCATTTTTCGTTATGGATACAATATTTTCTTTCAGGGATAATCCATTTTTCGCTAATTTAGATTTAAGCAATTAATTAAGCCATTAATTAGCTAATTAATTTTGCCCGTTAGGGAGACATAAAAACAAAAACGGAAACTATTTTGCTATGTTCGCGACCCCTGGAGACAATTTAAAAAATTTCTAGTTAATACCGAAAAACCGGTATTTAAACATGTGAATACCGGTATTACAAAATTGTACAAATGGCTCAAAATACCGGTATTGCAATCCCTAGTGACGATAGATATCAGTCTGTTGATAAAAAGTCAGAAGCGAAAATAGTTTTAGCAGCTGCAGATACAAATATCTCTTTTGAATGTATTATACCATCTAATAGCTATTTAGATCTTAAAAATAATTTTATAATAAAAATCCTACAACTGAATGCGTTTCTGAAAATAAATCCGAGCGTGAGTCATCAAGTGAAAAAGAATACCAACGTTGCATAATTCCTTCTGTTGATACCGGAGACGAATCGAATAAATTAATCCGTGAGAATAAAAAAGAAACAAAACACATTTCTTCTCGTTCTGCTTGTTGTATAAAAAATGATAATAATTCATCTGCTGTTCTAAATGAAAATAAAAGTATTACTACTTGTTCGAAAAGAAATGCTGACACTGAATTTTATTTACAGTGATGATATATCTTTGAATAAAGATGAATTTGTTGATGTTAATTTAATAACTGATACTTGTTTTGAAAAGAGTTTTTCTGATGTAAATTCTGAATGGTCAGTGAAGGAAGTATGCATAAATGTTTTAAATGTTTATTCTGAAAATGATTTTGATATAGGGTATTTATCTGATAAAAATATGAATGATCTTGTAATTAATTTAATTTCAAATTACTCTCGAAATAAAATCCGTACTACAGATTTGCAAAGGTCTATTATTTTAACTGATGACATCCCTGTGACTTCACCGGTTCGTAGACTTGCTCCCATAGAAAAACAACAAGTTACAAAACAATCGAGGAATGGCTTGCCCAGGGTATTATTGAAAAAAGCTATTCTGATTATGCTTCTCCAGTTGTCTTAGTGAAACGTAAAAATCACGAACCCAGACTGTGTATTGATTTCCGTTCTTTGAACAAAAAAACAATCAAAGATAAATTTACTCTACCAAATATAGAAGATATTTTTGATAAGTTACACTGAGGCAAAATTTTCTCCACGTTAGATCTCAAAAATGCTTACTTTCATATTGATTTGATTCCAGGCATCAGAAAGTACACTTCTTTTATTAGCCATGAAGGATTATTTCAGTTTAAAAAATGTTATTTCGGACTTACGAATGCACCTGCTATGTTTCAACGTTACATTCAAGTAATTTTTCAAGAATTAATACATGACTGAACTTTAATTGTTTACTTGGATGATATTATCATCCCCTCTCAAACCATTTCTAAAGGTATTCAAAAATTGGAACTCGTCTTACACATAGCCTCTGAATTTGGTATACAGTTAAGTCTAAAAAAAATGTCAGTTTCTGAAAGAAAAAATTAACTTTCTTGGTCAAGTCTTCGAAAATGGACAATCTAGGCCATCAACTAAAAAAACTTCAGCAGTACTAAATTTTCCTCAACCAAGTAATGAAAAACAAATCCAAAGTTTCTTGGGTTTAACAGGATATTTTCGGAAGTATATTAAATATTATGCTTTAATAGCTAGACCTCTAAGCGATTTACTTAGAAATAATGTAACATTTGAATTCGTCCCCCTCAAATAAAAGCGTTTGAGACCCTTAAAACAGCTTTATCACAAGACCCAGTTTTATATCTGTACAAATCAGGTTCCAAACTGGAAAAACATATAGATGCTTCCAAATTAGGTTACGGTGGAATCCTTCTTCAAGCTGACGACGATGATAATTTACATCCCATAGCTTATATGAGTAAAAAAAAAACCTCAGGAAGAAAATTTAATGAGCTATGAACTAGAAGTTTTAGCTATTATTAAAGCTTTAACAAAATTCCGTACTTACATTTTAGGAACTAAGTTTAAAATTGTCATTGACTGCTCTGCGTTCAAACAGACTATTATTAAAAAAGAATTAATTCCTAAAATAGTGAGTTGGGTTTTATTCCTCGAAGATTTTGATTATGAGATAGTACATCGCTCAGGCAGTCAAATGCGTCACGTTATTACCCAACAGTCATGACTGCACTTGTGATGATTTAACAGCACAAGTGCCAGTGGCACAGATGTCACATGAATACATAAAAAAATTGAAAGAACTATGTAAAGATAACAACCAAGTTGATTTCGTCGTACAAAATAACATTTTGTATAAATGTCAGGACAACCGTCGTTTGCCTGTAATACCTGAACTAATGAAACACGAAATAATTAAGAACGCGCATTCAAAAGGGCACTTCACCGTGGAGAAAACTAAAATCATTATCGAACGTGACTGTTTTTTCCCGAATATGCAAAAAAGTATTGAATCGGAAATACAGAACTGTGTCGAATACATCCTATTCAACCGAAAGCGTGGTAAACCTGAAGGGTTCTTACATCCGATTCCGAAAGAAAATTTTCCTCTAAGTACTTACCATGTTGACTTTATTGGACCCTTAGTGTCAACCAATAAAAATGACAATCATATTCTCAGAGTAATAGATGCATTCTCAAAATGTTTTTGGTTATATTCTGTTAAAGGTGTCATTGCAAATGATGCAATTACGGAACTGCAATTGCAGGAAGCAGTATTCGGAAATCCCAAGCGTATCATCACGGATAAAGGTTCCGCATTTACCTCCAAGGAATTCACAGACTACTGCGCGAATCAAAATATAAATCGCATTCAAATTACCACAGGGATACCTCAAGGAAATGGACAGGTGGAAAGGGTTCATGGAACTCTTATTCCCCTGCTTGCCAAACTTTCCATCAATGATCCCACGAAGTGGCACACTCATATTCAAGCAGCACAACGTGTATTTAACTCTACTGCTCCAGCGAGTACTAAATTCACTCCTTTCGAACTCATAATCGGTGTGCAAATGAGGCATAAAAATGACCAGAAAATTCTCGACATCCAACAGGAAAAATATGAGCAAATGGTCATGACAACCGCGAGGACATTCGTGAAGAAGCGCGACAGAATATCTTGCGCCTTCAAGATGAGAATAAAAGAGCTTACAACAATCATAGGAAGAAAGCTACTCAATATAATCTAGGTGACTTGGTGGCCATACAAAGCACCCATTTCGGCTGTGGTTTGAAGCTTCGCCCGACGTTCCATGGTCCTTATCGCATCACAGCCAAGAAGCCACATGAGAGGTATCTAGTGGAGAAAATGGGAACCCACGAAGGCCCTAACATTGCTCTACAGCAGCAGATTATATGAAGCCTTGGTCTACAACTGCATAAAGCACCTACTTTTTTTTCCTGTTTTGCAAAAATCTAAAATTATTCTTTTTTGAGTTTTTCAGATTCTTTCTCAGATTGACGAGGGCGTCAATTCATCAGGATGGCCGATTGTGGTATCCTGAGTGTCATCCTGGCGCCGCTTGCGTCATAACTCAACAGCCAATACGTAGTAATCTGATTCCCGCTAATAGACCTCTGTATTCAGTAATGTAATAGCGTTCGTCGTTGTAAAACGGCTCAGCCGTTCATCCATTTCATTAAATTCATTTGTTATGATATAGTGTGTGATTCTTGTAATATGAGCCATCTCTAAGCATTAATCTCAACCGGGCTTTCCCCTAGGGCCCGTGAGAGATATTTTATTTGATACATAATCCGATTAGTAGAGGCCTGTTTTTCGAGCCAGAGTTAACATGTCTCTACATTTATATATATTAGAATATTACAGTATTTACGGAAATATTAACAGAAATTATGTATGAAGTTGAAAAAGATTGAAGGACAACAAAAATAAACACTTACCGATAACCAAAACAAGACCCAAAACGCAAATTAATTATGAATCTCGATTTAATGTATCGCGCTTCATCGTGAACCATTAATCATGGTCATGGTTTCAATAGATTGATATTTTTCCAAAACTAGTGTCAACAAATCGATTTTTTCAAAAATATCGATTTTTTTCTCGATGAATTGAAAATCGGCACAGCTCTACTCTGAAGTGAGATTTGTCTCAACTACTCAAAGTTTGAAATCAAGAAAATTGTGGTCACTTAAAGTGCTATGAATCACTTTCCAATGTAATGCTCTTTCTTGGAGATATTTTATCCACCCAGCTTTCCCCGTTACCTGATTAAAAAGTGGAGAGATTCTGAGTCGATCCAAATCATTAAATTGTATTGTGAAAGCAGGTCAATATATGTCCCAACTTCAATCTGCGGTCTGTGATCCTTAATTTCTGGTCCCCATAAGGGGCTATGTAAATTAGGATAGACGATGATTTTAATTGTCTAAGCAAATTTCCCTGTTCACAATTCATTTCTTCATTTCTATATTATTATTATGGGAAATAGGCTGAAATTACTGCCAAGTCTTTTATTCTGTTTCCGTTGGTAGTTGCAACTATATTTTCACTTACGTGTTTCAGCATAACTGAAAAATTATTATTTCTTATAGCGATAATTTCTTTCGCTTTTCGGTGCGCAATAACTCTCCAGTTGAAGGGAAGACTCGTGACTTTTTCTTCTACAACATAGGGTTCCTGAATCAAATACATGCCCGGAACTACATCCCCAAATAAGTTTGTAATTCTTTTAGTTGCAAGCTTTCCCAATGTCATGCGGAATTATTGTCCAATTTGCTTGAAAGGGGGGTTTAGTTCCCATAATAAATAATCTTGAGAAGTTGCTTACTTTCTCTTATAAGCACCGAACAGAAATTTGACTTTGTGGTATAATCAACTTTAATGTGAATTCCAGTTCTTGATTTGTATTCCTTGCAGTTTTTGAATGTCAAATCTTGCCTTGTGCATTTTGCATAGCTACGTGTCCCTGAACATTTTCCTCTCTCTCAGTACACTTGACCTTTAAGTACCCAAATCTAAGACATTTAAAACAACGCAATCGTTCCATATACTCCTTAAAGTAAAAGGACCTAAAGCCACATTGCAATATTTTTTTGCTTTTTAGCGATTAGTAAATTTTTGGTCCAAACTTATAACTAGTGGGTTAAAATCCTTTTACCTTTTTTTCATAATAATACTTTCATATCTCCTTCTGGAAAGTCATTGCATTGCCTTATCTGATTCAAGAAAACAATCCATCAAACTGCGTCATATTATATTAAATATTCGAATTAATGGAGCAAAATCTGGATAAATGAGTTTTTCAAAGAAAAATACATTTTTTGAATTTTGTATATGTTGTAATAAAAATTATATATTTTAAAAAAAGTTACAATTTCATCTGAGGAAACTCATTTTATTATCCTACATAAAGCATTTTGATCCTCTCTTAGCATATAGCTTTCCTAACCAATTAACGCGTAAGCCCTAGTACGATTCAGGTACGAGTTACTGGCAAATTTGTTTAAATTTGGCAAATTAAACGCCCGAGTTCAGCTCGGGCGTTTAAAAGTTTATGGCTACTCTTCTATGCAGGACCTACCTTGGACATATACGTATACGTAAGGTATAGAATCTATGATCAATTATTACATAAACTATAATCAATTATTATATATTTTCATCAAATGATCAAATATTCTTTCGCTTAGAAAATTTGGCTTTATTATTTACTAGCCGTCTTTGGCGACCAGCCGGTTCGCCAATCTTAATGTTCTTTTAAATTTTAATAATTAAATAGGTTGAAGCGGAGTTTAACCCCCTTCTTCGCCAAGTTGCGATAACGCGTCAAAGCTGGCAATCTTTATTATGCACTATAATTGAACATCTGCTCCTTTGCTTTTGAACATTTCGCAAGGCCGTTGTTGGCGATTTTTAAAAATTCAGCCAAGCAGGGGGTTAACATCCGGTCGTACCATTATATATTTTACGCAATTCCAACTTTAATAGATTCTTCAGCAAAATATTTTAAAACTTCAAATTTTGATAGTCATATAATTCACTCATAATATTATAAAGGCCTTCAGTCATAACGTGATATGTATCTCTCTAATTTTCTGTTACCCCTCGTAGAATTTATGCTTTAAATTAAAGTGTAAATGATTAATCTGCAATTAATATAATAATATTTTTTACTGAAACAAAGCATTTTTTTAATAATATGATTACTGATAATAGAGTCACTGAGCGTTTAAACTTTATGGGCACTAAAGAATATCTTTCTTAATTTATGTAATATCTCAAGAATTTGTCAACAAAATTTTCTCAGATTCATCATGAACAGATCGATTAATTAACAATTTTATAATTTTAAATGCATCAAACACTAAGAAAATAAAATGAATCGTTTAAAATAATCGGTCGAAAACAGGTTTAAAAAAACTACTTAAAAAACGATGTACTTAAAACTATAAGCATATACAAAAAAAAATATATATAACTAACATAAATACAATTTACTTACAAAAGCATGCAACTAACCTAAAAATAATTTTAATCATCCGTTGATAATGGTTGTCATGCCAACAATCAGAACACAATGCACATGCGTGAATTTTCTTCGCCAGTTACGGTAATGCAAATGTGTGAATTTTTCTACGCCAGTTGGGGTAACGCTATGCAGATTATACATTTTTAATTTCCTTTATTCGGTGTTATTTTAATTCAAAAGTACTTCAGAATGAATCTGAAACATTGATTAATTAACAATGTTTAATTTTAAATGCATAAAACATTAAGAAAATAAACAGAATCGTTAGAAATAATCCGCCGAAAAATGTTAACCCTATCCTCATTACTGTTGGGAGAAAAAAAAAACTGAAGCCTTACTCATTTGCCGGTGGAAAAAATGGAAGATTTTTTTGGCGGAAAAGTTGGCGGTGGGGAAAATGGAAGATTTTTTTGGCGGGAAAGTTAGTTTTTCATTAATAATTAAAATTCTAATTAAAATTTCAAAAAAGGGACCCCAGGTGCACATTCCCGACCTCTAAGGTATACATGTACCAAATTTGGTAGCTGTATGTCAAATGACCTGGCCTGTAGAGCGCCAACACACACACACACACACACACACACACACATTGAGCTTTATTTATAAGTA